>NC_059181.1:37092834-38292834 GCF_019923935.1 Bubalus bubalis
TGTGTATGTGTGTGTGTGTGTGTGCAGATAAGTGTATATGTAAAATTTTGTCCCTCTTTTTGATACAAATGGTAGCATTTTGCTATCATAGTGATCACCCTCAATCAGTAAATAAAGGACTTTCCATCTTTGTTGTTGTGTAGTATTACATCTGCCTGGAGAATCCCAGGGACGGGGGCGGGCCTTGTGGGCTGCCGTCTCTGGGGTTGCACAGAGTCGGACACTTAGCAGCGGCAGCAGCAGCAGCAGTATTACATCTTATGAATAAGCCATATGGAGGGCAGTTTGGATTCTTTCCAGTGTTTTGCATTACTTAAAATGCTATGATGAATAATCTTGTACATATATCATGCTGTTCACCTATGGGTATGAAAGTGTGTTAGTTGCTCAGTCGTGTCTGACTCTTTGCAACCCCATGTACTGCAGCCTGCCAGGCTCCTCTGTCCATGGGATTTTCCAGGCAAGAATACTGGAGTGGGTTGCCATTCCCTTCTCCAGGGGATCTTCCCGACCCAGGGATCAAACCTGGGTCTCCTACATTGCAGGCAGATTCTTTACCATCCTAGCCTCCATACCTGTAAGGTAAATCCCTAGAAGTGGAATTACTGTGCCAAGGGGTATGTCTATTTGTGATTTTTTTATTGTGGTAAGAACACTTAATATGAGCTCTAATCTCTTAGCGTATTTTTAAATGTACCATATTGTTAGCTACAGGCACAGTATTATACAACAGATCTCTGAAACTTACTCAGCTTCAATAACAGAAACTTTCTACCCATTGAGCAAAAACTCCCCATTTCCCCTCCTACACCCCGACCCTTGGCAACCTTCATTCTATTCTCTACTTCTGTGAGTTTAACTGTTGTAGATTCCTCATGTGTTATCGTGGAGTATTTGTCTTTTTGTGCCTGACTTATTTCACTTAGCATAATGTCCTCATTTATCATTTAGAACAGTGCCTGACACAGAGTATCTGCAGTGTATGTATTCAATGTTATCATCACTAAAAATTTGAGTTATATCATTCCAGACATTTCTCTATGCATAAATGTATGTTCTTATATCTAAGTATATATATTTTAATAAAAACCTACAATTATGTATGTGTAACTGTACCATACATAACTGTTTGCAGTTTATAATTTTAAATAAACAACTGTTAAGGGACACCCTTTATTTCAGTTTATGTAGATCTAGCTTATTGTTTTAATGATTATATAGTTATTTATTATAGTTGTACCATGATTAATTTAACCAATCTTTAAGTAATGGACACTTAGTGTATGTGCAGTCTTTACTAAAACAAACAAAATTGTCCCAAATATCCAATACATATCTTTTGGTACACTTGTCAGAAAAATTTTAAAATTGAAGTCATTAAATCCAGAAGTATTTTTAAACTGTCTTTATCTTTTGCCCATTTTTTTTCTGTTATGATGCTTATTTTGAGTACTGTAACTCTTTGTCAATGTATGTTATAAATATTTTTCTACTTTGCCATTTTTCTTTCAGCTTAGTTCATGGTCTTTTGTCAGACCAAAATTTTTATGTATCTCTCTTGAAAAAGTTGTCAAATTTTTAAAATTTCCAGATTTTGTGTTATACTTAAAGAAACCTTTCCCACTCTAAGATTAAAAAATAATGTTAATTTACATGGACCTTTAGTACTTTTGGGCTTCCCTGGTGGCTCAGATGGTAAAGAGGCTGCCTGCAATACAGGAGATCTGGGTGTAATTTCTGGGTTAGGAAGATCCCCTGGAGAAGGGAATGGCTACCCACTCCAGTATTCTTGCCTGGAGAATTCCTTGGACAGAGAAGCCTGGCAGGCTACAGTCCGTGGGGTTGCAAAGAGTTAGACACGACTGAGCTTTTAGTACTTATATAATTTTATTTTAATTTTTAAAATAAATTTATACCCCTTTGCCCATTTCTCCCACCAATTTAAAAGTTACTTTAACTTTTAAATCTTTGATTAGCTTAGAGCTTACTTTTTAAAATAGTGTCAGATGGGTGTCTATCTTTGTGTTTTCTAAAAATCTTTTTTGTGTGTTTTTTAATTAAAAAAATGAAACTTCCTCATAATGTCTGTTGACTCCAATGATTTGAAATTCCAAATTTATCACAGACTGAATTTATATAAATGTATGAGTTTGTTTCTGGACCTTATTTCGTTATTCATTTATTTCTAGTTTTTCTTAGCTGTACTCTCTCTTTTATTCTTCCAATTATATTTTAGAATCAGTTTTTCAGAAGTTAAAAAAGCCTGTGGACATTTGATTGGGATTTCAATGAAAGATTCTGCCTACAATGCAGGAGACCTGGGTTCGATCCCTGGGTTGGGAAAATCCCCTGGAGAAGGGAATGGCAACCCACTCCAATATTCTTACCTGGAGAATTCCGTGGACAGAGGAGCCTGGCGGGCTATAGTCCATGGAGTTGCAAAGAGTTGGACATGACTGAGCAACTAACACACACAAACTCTTATAAAAGCATCTAGTTCATATGGATTTTTTTTGAATCTTTGATGTAAAGATCAAAAAGTACAGTTCCATGGTATTTAAAATTTCCCATGTCTGTGATTCCATGCCCTTTCACATTTCTAATGCTTTTGTTTCTCCCCAGTGGTGGTTTAGTCTCTAAGTCATGTCGGATACTTGCGACCCCATGGACTGTAGCCTGCCTGGCTCTGCTGTCCATGGGGATTCTCCAGGCAAGAATACTGGAGTAGGTTGCCCTTCCCTTCTCCAGGGAATCTTCCCAACCCAGGAATCCCAACTGGTGGTCTCCTTCATTATAGGCAGATTCTTGACCAACTGAGCTACTAGGGAAGCCCTGTTTTTCCCCAGACGCATTAGCATTTTGTCTATGTTGTTTATCCTTTAAAGAAACTGGCTTTTGGTTTTTATTAATTCTTTTTGTTTTCCTCTTTTGCTTCCTAATTAATTGTTTTCTGCCTTTATTTTTTATTTTCCAGTGTTCATTCCCTTTACTTTGTTATTCTCTACAGTTTTTAAAAAGTGCTTAATTAGAATACCTTCCATCTTTATAACAACAACTCAGATCAATGACTTTTCCTCTGAGTTCTATTTTAGTCATAATCAATAGGTTTTGATATGTAATGCTTTGTATCTGTAATTCTTTTTAGTTCCATAATTACCATTCTGACTTTTATTTTTACAGAATTTCTTAGAAAAATGAATTGGTTAGTTTGAATTTTGTACCATTGGGTATATTTTGAAACAATCATTTTCACTTTAATATGATAACATGCAGTATAGGTCAGAGTGCAATGAAACTGCAACTCTCACACACTGCTGATGCTTTTGTAAATTGCTGTATATCATTTAGAAGTTATTTTGAAAAGCACAAAAATATTTATCATGTTATTTTTAGGTTAAAAAATATAGGATATTAAATATTATACAAAGTATGATTTCAGTAGTATAATAAATAAATCAAACCCTGACGGGGAAAGGTCAGATGAGGAAGCAAAATTAACTGTGCATTTCTCTTAAAATATAGTGGAATGGTTGTCTATCTTACAAATATTCTGCTATACTATGTTTTTTGAAAAAATGCATATTTACCGTGTATTGAATGCTTGCTCTTTGCCCAGATCCCTAATATATGGTATCTTTAATCTATACAGATAATCTTATGCAACTCTGCAACTTCATTTTAAAATCAGATGAAGAAGTTTGCTAAAGGTCATCTAACTTGAAATTATCCGAGTTAGGTATTGCAACCCCCAAAGCCCTTCCTCTTTCTACCACACCAGGGCTTTGTGTGTGTGTGTGTGTCTGTGTGTCTGTGTGTCTGTGTATGTGTGTTAGTCACTCAGTCATGTCTGACTCTTTGTGACCCCGTGTACTATAGCTTGCTGGGTTCCTCCATGGAATTCTCCAGGCAAGAGTACTGGAGTAAGCTGCCATTCCTCTTTCCAGATCTTCCCAACCCAGGGATTGAACCCAGGTCTCCCACATTGCAGGCAGATTCTTTACAATCTGAGCCACCAGGGAAGCCCCAGGACTTTGTAATCTAGGGTTTGTGAATTTACTTGAGAAAAGTATTACATTTTACACTGAAAGGTAGCATTTCCTTCAATTCTGAGTCTGCAGTAGACATGACTCTGTCACCAGTAGAAGTCATAGATATTCTCATGTTATTCCTATTGTTGCAGAAACTGTGAAATGTATTTTGCTCCAATCACTAGTTAGAAATGTCAGCAGTTATTAGATCCACTACTGGATCTTGTTATTTAATGTGCTAATTAAGAATCCGTTTATCATTGTATCACAAATTTGGTTTAAAAAATTCTGCTAACTTATAATTAATTTCCTTGGAAATCCTGTGTATTTTACTTTATGTATATGGAGACTTTTTTTTTTCTGATAATGAATCCAGATTGCCAAATGATACAGAACACTAAAAGGTGGCTATACCAGGAAGTTTCAGTGTGTTAATTATAAATTTTGAATTAACTCTTAAGATGCATCATTATTCTACTGTTTTTGACTTCTATTAAAAATTGTTGCATATTCAGGAAAACAGTTGAGAGAAAAATTAGCCCAAACAAAATTGCCATATGTTTCCTGCTCATTTATTTTAAGCTACTGTCAATAATTCCAAGAGCCTGAAAAAGATCAAATAAGTAATTACTCTTCATAGGACCCCCTATGTAGTAGCAATAATCTAAATTTATGGCAGAATCAGCTGTCAGGCCTTTTCAGCCTGTGAGCTGTAGCCTCTGAACGGGTGATTATTTTTGTTGTTGATGGGAATCAGTAGAGCGAGTCTGTAAAGAGGTGACAGCACTTAAAACCTGTAAACTACTAAAAATGGTCCTCATTAGAAATGATTTGAATAGGCTTTGTGACAAATACAGGTAAAAGAAAAAAAGATCTCTCATTGAGAAGTTAGAGATCAGTGATTTGTTTTTAAGGCAGATGTCCTAAAAATAATCTATCTTGTAGCTGAGTTTGCTGTTTGATGTCATGATTATAAAATGTTGCTTGCCTTTTCCCATTCATCTTATTCTTTTGTTTGCCCAAAGCAGAGATCGTATAATATCTTGCCCATTTATTTTCATAGTCTCTGCTCTCTGTCACATATAAATGAAACCTAGCTCAGAAATAATATGTCTGCAGAAACACAGCATATTTACTTTTTTAAAGGCACAGGCATATATCAGCTTGCTTCTACTCAAGATAAATAAAAATATGGCTACTTACCTGTCTTTTTTACTTTCAATTATTGGATGACAGAAGGAATGAAATCCTCAGAAAGTGCTTTGCTTTGCAAATGCCGAAAATAGTCAAGTTTGCTTGCCAACCTAGGCTATGAACATACACAATGGCATAATGGTGTCTCCATTTCTTAACAGAGAAGAAGGCCTTCTTAAAATCTTATATACATCTGTAAAGAGAATGCTGCTAAACCTTGAACTTATCAGAGAAGAGGATGAAGCAACCCAGGGTCAATAATATGGAGACACTCATATGAAAACTGTTCATATCTTCTTCTTTTAGGTTTGCTGAATTTTTATTTACGGAGGAATTCAAGGCTGGTTCCCGGGTCCTTGAAAGTATATACAGCTTGTATGAAGGCTTCTCTGGGACCGTGTGCTTTCTGATCGATCTGCTGCAGCCCAACCAGGCTGAGTTCCCTCTCTTCAGCGTCTTTGTTTAGAAGGCTCCATGTCCCATCATGGCCCTGCAGAAGGTTCCCGAGATTTCCTGAGCCTACTACCTGAGGCAGTTTCCACATAAGCCACATTCAATGGTATCACAACCATGAGCCTTAACATTGCTGCCAGAAGGAAGGAAGGGAGCAGGCAGGTGAAGAAGGCAACATGATTCCAGGTTGAAGGGAGAACAGTGTGAGAACGTGCAAACATAAAGACACCACAACTCTTCTGAAACCCCTAGAGATGGAACAGTTCAGGGAATGGATGTGACACCAAAGATCAGAGGAAAAAGGGAAGGAAAAATCATCTGTCTCACTTAAACCAACATTGAGATGTGGATTATGGCAATGAAATGGCAAAAATATTTTTGCAATTGGAAAGAGAATTTGACCACTTGTGGGTGCCCTCCACCCCTAAATTCAGAAATAAAGACCATCAGAAAACTAAAGTCATTGCCCAGCTGAAAACTGCTAGGAGGGATGGGTCAGGTTGCCAAAGGACAAAAAGGGAAACTCTTGGTTGTCCTTTGCCTTTACTTACTGAAATTCATGATTTTTAATGAATGGAGAAATTTGCCTATGAATCTATTTTTATCATTACCCTGGGCACTTTAAAGAAATCATACCATAACTTAGCTTCAACCCCCAAATTCCAAGTTCCCTTAGGTCTTAGAGCATATCTTTTCCTGGTTCCTTCTTCTTTCCAAAAGCTCAATTAGAATAACAAAATTCACAGGCTAGCAAATACCATAGCAGGTGTTGCTGTCAAGTGTTTTTCTCAATTTGAAGCATAAGCTATGTTCTGTCTATTGTTAGTAATTTTTTAAATGCCTATGTAATCTCAATGAAGCTATTAGCGGAACTGTAAAATACACTTGTGGCAAAAATCTCTCATCTCAAAGATGAGGGTAAACACCAAGGAGGTGGGTCGTTTCTGCCTTGGGTGGAATACTGTGTGCCCTGGGACACACACTGGCCTAGAAAGGGACCAGTGATTATGAAAAGAGCATTGCTCAATTTTATACTATTAGATTAAGATATGCGTGAATTCCCCAGCTGATCATCATATCCTCCAAGACACAGGCTCCACTAGAATTTGTCTACAATATCCATTGAGCCAAGCTGTCATATTAAATTCAGCCCTGCTGTAAACACATAGAAGCTGTAAAACTATTTCAAATAAGTAGTGGTTTCCAGAACACTGTGGGAACATCTGTCACTTCAATACTCAGAACACGAGTCTATCCGTTTCCTAGAATTTGGTCACTGGCAATTTCATATATCAGAATGAGGAGGAAATTGAATGCATTTTAAGATTTCACAGTTATTTAAATAGTCATTAAGTATTTGGATATACGTGATAAATATAGAATATATACGTATCAATAGGCACTTTGGTTTACAGGGGAATAGATGTATATATACATCCGGAGAAGGAAATGGCAACCCACTCCGGTATTCTTGCCTGGGAAATTCCATGGACAGAGGAGCCTGGCGGTCTCCAGTCTATAGGGTTGCAAAGAGTCAGACATGATTGAGTGACTGAACAACGACAATACATCTGTCCCCATGTAAATTTAAGCACTTACTTTGTTCAGTACTTCCAACTTCTTGATTTATAGATGAACTTTGGGAGGAGTTGGGGAATATTCTGTTGCCTAAAAATGTGTGTGTGTGTGCACATGCACATACTTTTTTCTGGAAAGAAGATCTCTAGCATTTATAAGATTCTCAAAGAATCTGGGACTGAAGAATGGTAAGAACTGTCTTTGTATATTTTATGACTTTGTTATGTGTGTGTTCATCAGAGCAAGCTAAGACAAAGTGGTTTTGAAAAGCACATACCTTTTCAGCTCATTGTTTCCTTTTCCCATCCTCACATGTAAGTATATAAAATTGCCCTCAGTTGTTCATCTTTGAAGATACTCAGATTGGGGCAGTACCACATAAATAGCAGCTTGCAGGTGACCTCCAAAGTTGGGTTCTAGATGTTCTTTCAAGAATTGAATGGTCAAGGACCTCTCAGAAAGTCTTAGGACAAAATGCCTTCTACACAGTAGTCTCCTTTTGGAGTGATAGTGGTACCTGCTTTTCACCATTTGGATGTAAATTCATTTCATTTGACCCCTATAGGCTAACAATAATAAGCATGCAATATACAGGGCTTTAGTAGTGCGTGCTTTTTTTCATCATCCAGCAACCCTTCGAGGTGATTTACATAACTGATTCAAAGTCTCACAGTTAGAAAGGGGCAGAATAAGAATTTGGATTCAGGGTTTCACTTCCCATGTGTATTTATTCCATATTCTAGACTTGAACATGGGGATACAGTGGTGAACAAAATACCCTAGAAGTTAGCTTCTGTTTCTGTTTGCTGATCCTTCCACCCTTCATCCTTAAGACCTAAAACCTGAGGTCTAAGAAGTGGTAATCTAGCTCGACATGCCAGATTCATTTCTAGGAACTTCAGAAAAACTGGACACATTTCTGCTTACCCACCCTTTGGAGGTCCAGTAGGGTAACTGTGTTGTCATTGTGAAAAGGCAACATTTTTGTGTATCAAATCCAAGAAGAGGCCATGTTTGTGTCTTTATGAATTGACACCTCAGTAAATTAGAGACAAAGATAAACTTATTTAGCACTTAAACTTGTGGAAAGTTTTCATTTTCCTGAGAAAGTAGAATTAAGGGTTTGGGAAGGTCCTCTTCTATCTTGTTTTCCCAAGGAGGAAAGAGACACTTTAGTGTTGCTGTAGAAAAGTGTGGCATGTCACTTCTTATTTAACTAACCAATGTGTTCCCGTCTATGTAGTAACAGTCTTTTTTGAATAATGCTAAAGTGTGTCACCTCTTGAAGGCTACAGGGGTATTTTCACCACCACTAGCATTACTTTAATATTATTTACTATATGTGGGCATGAACAATTATAAATCTTGAAGGTAACTGTGGAAATATTTAAGGATAGATTAAAAGAATCTCGCAACAATGGGAGAGACTGCCTTATACTGGGTTGGCCACAAAGTTCGTTTGGGTTTTTTAACTTTTTGGCCAACCCAATACTTGGCAAACAGGAAGCATCAGAAAATATTTCAACTCTCTGTGTTTTGTTTCATTAACACAATTATGTACCTTCTCTTTCACACCTCCCCAATGTATTTTTATTTTGCCTAATCACATTTTAGTCATCAAATTTTACTTTTTCTTTCCATTTGTAACTTGGTAACGGAGAGCAGAGGTTTGACAGCATATATTCCACCGTGCTTTAGGTAATTGACTATGCTATTAAGATAATAGTATTTACTTTCTGATAACTCAAGAAACAGTCATTTTCTTAGCCCATCCTACATTTGAACTTTTCCTTGGCAATTTGGATCTTTAACTTTCTTTTGACACATTTAAGATTTTAATCAAGATTGTGCTCAAATTGTTCAGCTTCTGTAGAGAGCAAATCTCAAAAATTTTAGTGCAACAAATATGTTTGTGATTTATTACCATTTAAGGGAACAATAATTAAAAGAAAAAAAATTAGTAATGCAAAGAGCCCTATTTTGGAAATTTCAAACTCTTGCTCCATGGGCCACTGTAATCATCACCGTCATCCTTTCCACCTCACAGGGTGGTCAATGATAAAATGGATATAAGAGAGTTTTATGGACTTCCCCGGTAGTTCAGCAGTAAGGAATCTGCCTGCAATGCAGAAGACGCAGATTTGATCCCTGGGTTGAGAAGATACCCTGGAGGAGGACATGGCAACCCATTCTAGCATTCTTGCCAGGAGAATCCCATGGACCGAGGAATCTGGTGGTCTATAGTTCATGGGGTTAGAAAGAGTTGGACATGACTGAAGTGACTGAGCACGCATGCAAGAGAGTTTTATAATAGGCAGGTCCTTTATATGTTTAAAATGGAAGCTATATTTTAAGTACCTACTAAGAGCATAGAAAATCATGCTCAATTATGACTTCAAGTGAGCACTTCGGCCAAATGGAATCTCCTTGTGATGCAGTGCTCAGAGTCTGGATCACTTGCTGGGTAAAAACAAAGTATGTTTTTTATATTCTAGAACCAGTCCTGTCAATAGTATTTGTGCCTCAGAAAGTTCTGATTCACTGGGCTGAGTACGTAGGAATAGGCTGGTTCAGAGGGAGCTCCTTTTAATGCAAATATTTATTTTGCTCTCTGGAAACAAAGGATTACAGTGCCAGTAACTCAAGAAAAGGAGCTACCGGTTAGGTCTGCAGAGCAAACATGAACTGGGGGTAAGGTAATTTGGAGTTGAGTCTGGTTTGCACTTTAATTCAGGCCTCAGTATTGCATGACATAGAGCGATAGAAATATACTCTCATGGCATAGAAGGCCTTCCTTTAGGGGCCTGGGTTATTTATTCAGCGCTATCCTAAATCAAGAGCAAAATGACTAAGCCTCATATTCACCAAGGCTGGGTGATTATGGCATAAACTTGGCAAGGAAAGCCAATGAGAAGGCAGGCAAAGATTGGGTGGGAGAAAGCTTAGCATCTCAGTGTGAGTTGTGGAGGCACGTTTAGTGCTGCTAAAAACCAGTCATCTTACTCATGGGTTTTATTGCTTCCTGGGACCTCTAATCCCATACCACCCCGATCCAGCAACTTCTTGTCCTCCTTCTCTTTAAATAGTACATTCTGATGTGTTGGTTCTTTTTTTTTTTTTTTTTTTTTTTTTCTGTGTCTGCTTAATCATGTGACCTCCTTTCGCCTGAGAGGGCAGCTTTTTCCTTATCTCTTCCATCCATGTCAGTTGGTAGCTAAGAGCTCCAGGCCCAGGAAGGCTGGAGTCCCCTCTGGATGGAAGGGCTGACCTCAAGGTCAGCAGCAGGAGTTGGGCCCATTCTGCAGTCTGAGATAGCCCACCCCAGGTACAGCTGTTCATGGGAGGAGAAGGGTGACTGCGTTTATCCTGCCTCTTCTCCATAAAGAAACCTGGTCATTTTATTTGTACTGCTCTGGGAAAAAACAACAACAAAGTTCATGCTACATTAAACATCTGGGCCTCCCACATGATCATAAATCTCATACTAGGGGTGCCCTCTCTCTCCTTGTTTCTTTAATTACAAGTGTTAGTGAACTGAAACCTGATGGATGATGCCTTTGGGGTGGAAGATATACTTGTTTGTATTTTCTTTAAAGTCCTGAACCTTGTCATTTGCACATGGACTTCTCCACAAATGCCCAAGTCCCTTATCTGCAGAACTTTCTGCACCTTCTTTGGCCTTTGTGTGTACCTATTACCCCTCTGAACTGAATTTGAAAAAAAAATCCTTTAAAATGAAAACTAAATCATCCATGTTTTTATTCTTTGTGGGGAGGGGTGGTGGTGGTGAATAGCACGGTTTAAAAAGCAGATGGCCCTTTCTTTTCTTGCCTTTCTTCTCCATGTAGAATATTCAGGAAGGAGAGAGAGAAAGGGAGAAAAGATACACGAGGCTTGACTGTCACACTCTTTAAAAACACAGTTTTCAAGGACTTCCTGTTTGTTTCCTGTTTGGCTTTTCTTAGTCTGTGTAGAAAATAGTTTGTGTGTGTGTCTGTCTGTGTTGTGTGTGTGTATGTAAGAGAGCGAGAGACTGACTTAGAATGAAAATCACATATGAAATAAAACCCAACATTTAGCTCTTAGATGTATCTGAGTGAACAGATATATGTAAGCATAAACTGATTAATGAGTGGCTCTTCATTGTGTGTTAACTGCTCTCTAATCAATTAGCACATAATTAACGAGGGCCCTAGTTATATTTGAGTGTCTATCTTAAGCATCACTTTGATACAACATCTGCTGCCGGGTTAAAGGCGTTAGTAGCCATCTCGTAGATGAGAACACATGTGAGTTTCACAAACAGAGCCGCTAGTGTGAGCCACATATGTAGTTTTAAAATTTTCTAGTAGCTCCATTAAAAATGCAAAAGAAAGGGTGAAATTAATTTTAATGGTGTAGTTGATTCAACTCAGCCTACCCAAAATATTATCATTTCAACATGTAATCAATATAGTTATTAATGAGATACTTAACATTTGGGGGTATTAACTTTTAAAAACCTAGTGTGTGTTGGACACTTACTGTACACCTCAAATCAGACTGGCCACATTTCAAGTGCTCAAGAGCCACATGTGGGTTGGCTGTTGCATTGGACAGTAGGGTTAGCATCCCACTGCTGTCCCTCAGGATTGAGAAGGTCCTCCTAGACCGCTTGTGTGTTTTTGTTGTTATAAGAGAAAATGGAAACCAAACACTACATGTTACTTGAGTACTGCAGGGTTTCCCTGTGTGCAAGACACTAGGACCAAGAGCTGCCCTGTAAAAAAATAGATTCGGTGATGAAATAAATTAGGGAAGTTCTATTCTTTTATCCCCTTTTTGGAGATTACCATGGTATGCTAACATGTCTGAAAAAACTCTTCTGGATAAAGAAACCGGTGTGCAGCTGTTGAGTTCTGTGTTTATAAGGTTCCACCTCTGGATGGTGGTGGTTACCCAGCTACCACTATAAAAACATGGTTAGTCTGGCATCATACATTTATGGTATGCTTATAATATTTATTTTTCTGTGGAGGTGTTTTAACATCCCTCCCCCTCCCCACATCACATTAAAGATACCAGAACAATGTCCTTGAGTATTAATCCCTACTAATTATCTTACCCTCACAAAGATGTAAGGTCATTCTTTAGTACACTTCTGGGAAAAAGAATTCTGGAAATTGCCACAAGGTCTCTGAATGAGAAAAACTTTGTGTCTTCCCTTCCTTCTCCATTCTCTTTGGAGCCTATCTCTACTTATTCTTTGTATTCAGAATCACCCAAGAGCTAAGATATGTCTTCTTGTTCTAGAACCACCTCCTAATTTGAAACCAGCAGATGGCTGTAATGTCTTGCACGTGGACACAGATCTTCAGAAAGTACCCCAATACATACCTTCCTCTCATTTTTTCAGAAATGATGAGCTCTACCAAGATGAGGGGAGAAACATCAGAATGTGTATATGTGTAAACATAGAATACAGTTTCATAAGTAGAGTAATACTGTTTCTGCTAATACTTTCTTTAAAAATATTTTGTGTGTGGTGTTCATTTACTTGCTTTAGTGTGTGCTGTTATCGTAAAGTGCGTGAAGTAGTTGTGACTTAGCGATCAGTTTGAAGAAGATATACACTATACTTGACAACTGTCAACCTTCAGCAAGTGATCTTTTTGCCTTTGTTTGAGTGGGAAGTCTGATGCTGCCCCTATAAGTTTTGTTTTACGATCTGTGCTTAAGTGGCAATTACCAATTAAATAACTTCTGCTGCTTAATTTGGTCCAAGTTGACTGTAGTAACCCTTCTATATGGATGTATTTAAATAAGGTTAAATGATCCGTTTTGCTTCTTTTTTTTTTTAGGACTTTAGTATTTCAATATTAGAGATGTCTTCTGAAGACTCTAGTAGCAGTAGAATCCCTTTGCTCTTGAAAATGAAGATTATATACCATGAGGTTTTATATAGACTTTCCAGATGTAGGAGGGGGACATTCTAAGTGCAAAAGTTTGGTTTTAGAATCTGATTCGGAAGAGCAGTCCATTCTCTAAAAGGGTAACAGCCTTCCCAATTTTGAACATGCGTGGGAGCTCTACTTGGAAAGGAAGTCTGAATTAGTCTCATGGATTTAATGGCGCTAAATTAACATTTTTCAAATGGATTTTGTAGTAGAATCCAATTATTAGAGGAAGTCACTTGGTTGCAAAGCCATATACTAGAGAATAGTCAAACACCACGTGCTAGTTTTGGAATGTGCATTTCCCAAGTGAATAGAATTTACTTCACCAAAAAGATTTTACACAATTCATGATACTTAGAGAAATATGATTGTATCATTGGAGAAAAAAGCTCACCTCTGTAAATGCTACATTTCACATTCACTAGTAAACCAGTGTAATTCCTTAATTATTTGGGGGGATACAAAAGAATAATCTGTCAATAGAATAGAACTGCTTATTCCTAACTGTATTTAGGAATGAATACATACTATAATTCAAGAGACTTGGGTTCAATCCCTGGGTAGGGAAGATCCCCTAGAGGGGAGCATGGCAACCCACTCCAGTATTTTTGCCTGGAGAATCCCATGGAAAGAGGAGCCTGGTGGGCTACAGTCCATGGGGTTGCAAAGAGTCAGACATAACTGAAGCGATTTCGCATGCATGCATGACTTAAGGTATTACTGAATTTTGAAGAACTGCTCAATAAATTAGTAGTATTAATAAAATTGTACTCTTTTTATAATGCATTTGCCTCAGCACACATGCAGAGTTAAAAACATAAATTTATTTTAAAATACACCAAATAACACAGATTAGTTATTATGACTTTAAAAGCCTAATTTCCAATAGCATTAAATCCAACACCAGTTATATGTTGTATATAACTAAAATTTAGAAAGCCTTGCACACAAAATGAGAGACTTATTTAAAAATGCCTTTTTTTTTCTTTTTGCCAAAAAAGGTTCTACAACCCATTGCTAATTATTATATTCCTTTAGGGGTACTTTGAGGCGCTTTCAAAGACATATTTGTAGCAGTTACATCTAAATTTAGAGCAGAACATTGTGTCAGATATTTTGCTATATCACAAAATGTTGTAGTACTGTATTTTATAATAAAACCAAGTTCTCAAGTATTCTGGTATATTACATATTATTATGCCAAAAAAACCACTTTCTAGAAGTCTGTTATTGTGTACTTAATATTTCAAGAAAATAATGGGTATTTCAGTCAGAGCAAGAAAGTATAATGCAATACATGACATTCGATTGATCTTTAGTCACAATCCATTTAGGTATTTGACAGAGAAACTAGCAATCACAAGCTCGAATGCATACATTATTCTCAAGGACAAAATGGCAAACACTTAATACACAAAGACATGGTCACTGGGGCAAGTTAGCTGGTGCCTGGCTGAACAGGATCAACTTGCCAATCAATGCTCATCGGATTTTAGCTTTTGTTCTTGGTTGTTCCTGGCGGGGGAAGTGCTACAGGTCAGTTTATGTCGCCTCCCCTTCGCGTGGGGGATTTGCTTACAGCCAGTGCATGGTATAATGAATTCTCTGGAAGCAGGGTTGAGTCAGAAGCTTAGAGATGCACCTTACTGTCTTTAAAACTGCTGTTATACAATGTTCTGAACACTGTGATCTTTCCAAATGTATTTTCTGTATTAGTTTTGTACTGTTAGAAAATAATATGCCATAAACTGGACTCTATAGTGTTTAAAGCAATGTTATTTATTGGCTTATAACCCCCTGCCTGTTTATGTACAGTCTAGTTGATATAAAACCTGTGATAATCCTTTGCCTTAAAAATAAAATCTAATGCTAAATATTGAGTGTGCTCTAACATAATTTTAAGCTACAAGTTAATTTTTCCTTTAAAAGTTAAGATGGTGTCAAATAAAATATCAAATGAATACTTTATGGAGTATGGCTGCCTATTCTGTACTTGTGACAGTGTGTGTATCTTGATCCAGAACATGATGACCTGCTGGGTGCTATAAATAGATATTAGTAATCCTTTTAGAGAATGGGCCTGGCACTTCTCAGCTATGGGCTGAATACCTCCCCTTAACCCTTATAAATAGATTTTCTCATGCCACAGAAGAATGAAGAAAAACAGTCCTTCATGTTCTCTACATTTTTTGTCTTCATTCCTCTTGAATCTTCACATTCTATTTGTGTTGCCATCATATTCTTAAATAGAAAAATGCCAGAGATGCCTGAAGATGGATGAAATCACCTAACTTCAGTGGGGAAAGGGATCTCACAATTATTCAAGTCCAATCTCTTATGGAACAGGTTAGAACTCGAATTGTAGAGATTTAATGAAGGCTCAAGCTCTGAGTGACAAAGGGAGGGGTGGCTGAGCCCATCCTGATGTCCAGAAGGCTGTCACCGATCCAATGAGTGAAAGGGCATTGTGTTAGTCTTGGGGCTGGCACAAAGCAGCAAGCAGAGGGAGGTATGGTGTGGCCTAGAAACTCGTTTCCTTATTAGGTCTTGGTCTTCGGCAGGCTGAATTAGTCATTTATGGAGGAATATATCAATATTTTTGAAAGCAGATTTTCTGGGAAGGAAAGTGTTAGCTCTTCGTGATTACCATGATGCTCTTTCACCTTGGAAGCAATGCTTCAGACTTGGTCGGATGAAAAGGTACATTCCGGGTGCGTGACGATATACTTGCACTTGGAAAAGCATCTGCGGGCTCTGCTTGTTTTTTTTTTTTAAGTGACCGGAAACGCTGATCCTTTGAGGTATTCGGCGTTATTTAGGTCCAGAAAACAGAGCCCGGGCTGGAAAGGCATCCTGATCCCAATTCCGGGTCCCGCGGGGCTGCAGGTTTTTGAAGGGATGTGAAGGTTTCCCACAGAAGCGTCGACCAAAGGGCTTTAGGACCCAGCAGCTGCGCGCGGGGCCGGCGGGGCCCGCAGCCTCCTGTGCGGTTCGGCGCGGGCGGTCGCCGGGCGCGGGTTCGCGGTCCGCCCGCGGCTCGTCGCCGCAGAGACGCGACGGGCGCTGAGGCGCGCGGGCGGCGCTCGGTGCGCGTGGGCGTGTCCCGCCCCGGCCGCGCGCCCCGCCCCAGCCCCGCCGGGTCGCTCGCCCCCAGGCCCAGCTCCAGCGCCCGGGCCCCGCGCCCTCGGCGGGCAGCGCAGAGCGCGGGAGCAGTTAGGGCCGGGCATGCCGGGAGCCCCCGGGGCAGCCGCCGCCGCCACCGCCACCGCTACCGCCACCGCCACCGCGTCCGCCGCCGGTGCGCGCCGCTGACGCGCGGAGATGAAATTCCCGGGCTCGGTGCTGGCGTCCGTGTTCCTGTTCGTGGCCGAGACGTCGGCGGCGCTGTACCTGAGCAGCACCTACCGCTCGGGCGGGGACGGCATGTGGCAGGCGCTGACGCTGCTTTTCTCGCTGCTGCCCTGCGCTCTGGTGCAGCTCACGCTGCTCTTCGTGCACCGCGACTTCACCCGCGACCGGCCGCTCGTGCTGCTGCTGCACCTGCTGCAGCTTGGGCCCCTCTTCAGGTGCGTGCGGGACCCCCGGCGGCGGGGGCCGGGGTCGGGGACGGGGGCCCAGGCCGGCCCGCCCGGCTCCTCCGCTCCACCACCGTCCCTGTCACAGGAATGCGACAGGAACCTGGGAGGATGGGAATGGAGCCGGGGCGTACCGCCTTCCTGTTAGGGGCTAGCGTTGGAAACTGCGGACAGTCGACTGAATTTGACCAACGGAAAGGGCCAATTCGGGCCCCTCAATCCTCACCGCGACCTGGTGGGCTCTGGCAGGATGAGCTCGTGTCGCGACGGGGCCTTAGGAAGAGGGTTCTAAATGGCCGTTAGAATCGAAGTGGGCACAGTTGATTGAATTGAATTGAAATTGAACAAACACGTGGAGTGGCCTGTACTAGGCACTGTTCTGAGCTCAGTTACAAATACTAACTTATGTAATTCTTATACACGACCCTAAAAATCCACGCGTCCGTCTTTTCTGTCCGATGTGGAAACATGGAGGGGAGAGGGCGGTAGGGGGGAAGCGGGGTAGAAATATCTTCAGGGCCCTGCCTGACTTGTAAACTTAGCCGATGAAGCTGGAGCACAAGTGTCACGGAGACCCCAACTCTTATTGTGTAAAGAGAAAAAAAATTATTAGTGACTGGAAATTGTAGAAACACAAAACAAGTAAAAAATTTTCTGGTAATGAAGTAGAGTTTGGTTTATCTGAGGACCATGAAGAGAGTTTAAAATGTGTTGTTTTGATACCTCTCATCTCTGTAGGAAAAGCGAAATAAAGGGTTTCTATCTGGATTATAAACAAATTTATAATAATGAACTGTAGATATAGGTGGGAGAGAAAGGGGAAGAGGTAGAAAAGCCAGGCACTCAGCTGCCAGAAAATTCAGCCAGCTGGGAATCTTTCCTACCAGGAAATATCTCCCCAGCCAACACATCACAAACACACACACACAGCAAAATATCTCCCCCACCAACACACACATTCGAGTAGCAAAATAGATTTTACAGAGCCCTATATACACACACAGTCGAGTAGTGAAATAGATTTTATAGGGCCCTATTATAAAACTTCGTGTTTCATATCAGAGACAGTCATCCCAGCTGACACTCAGAATACTAACTTGTAGTTTACACAGTGTCAAAACAGACCAGGTGAACAAGTTTCCCAACCTCGAAAGCCACAGACTCCTACAGAGGAAGAGAAACAGGTGCACTGGCAGGAGTAAGAAGTTGCTACCAACCTCATGAGAGCAAGGGAACAGTTGGGGGGGAGGGGAACAGAGAGAGAGAAAGAAAGTGAGGGGAATTTTAAAAGCCCTGCAGCCTGGGGCCAGAGAATGAGGAGCGAGTCCTCCGTGGCCAAGTAGGCCGCAGCAACCTGATTGTGTGCCCACTCAGTGGGATCAATGCGCTCTACTTGGACAAGGCACTCATTTCTTAGCTCCATCTTGTGAAAAGAAAGTTCATTGCCTATGCTATTTGAGTAAAGTGACAGAGAAAGGGAAACTGACAGTTCTTAAATGCTTCTTGTGCCAAAAGTTTGGTAGGTAGCAGTTTCTCTCAGTTCATTGACTCCTCACCATAAAGTAGGTATAATTGTTCCCATTTTATAGATGAGAAAAATGAGACTCCACACTACATTCACAAGGCTTCTTACAAGTGGAATTGGCTTAATTATGTGAAAGAAGTCTGAGGAGTGTGGAATGTGTTTTATCTGTAGTTCCATCTTAAGAAAGTTTGGTCATCTTGGCAAAATTGAAAAAACACAACCTAAGTTGCCATCTTGGTAAATGAGAATACCTTATCAGTACTAACATTTAAAATGTTTCTAAATACTGAATGACCCAAGACAAAACTAATGACATAATACTATGTATAAAAACAGGATGGTATTCATAGACCTAAGCTCAGAGAAATATACCAATTTGTTAAGAGTGGTAGTTTCAGGATGATGGACTTATGGGGCAGTTTTCCATTTTTTTCTGAAAAATATAGAAAAGTACATAATTTACTCCTTTATTATATTATACTTCTCTACATTTTTCAGTTTTTACCGTAAAAATATTTTAACTTTATTTAAAAAAAGGAAAAGTTTGGTACTTTGGAGCGATAACTTCTCAACTGATATATATATAAAGTTTCAACACTATGCTGCTGCTACCGCTGCTAAGTCACTTCAGTCGTGTCTGACTCTGTGTGACCCCATAGACGGGAGCCCACCAGGCTCTCCCGTCCCTGGGATTCTCCAGGCAAGAACACTGGAGTGGGGTGCCATTTCCTTCTCCAAAGAGACCTATTTCCAGAAAATTCTGAATAGGTCATTGTGCTTTGGGGGAAAAAACAGAATAACCATTAAAAAAAAAGAAACAAACAACCTACTTCCTTCAACAAGGGCACTTTCATTCTAATGCAGCTGATTTCTTTCAAGAAGATGCTGGAACCATGCTGAGATACACAAAATGTGGTTCCAAGCCTCTTATCTTCCAGATGAAAAGAAAAGCAATTTGATGTTGTGTGTTAGCATGCCTTAATATCTTATTGAAAGTTATTCCTGCTGTTTGATTTTATTCTAACTCTAAGACGTCAGCTTTACATAAATATCAAAATTATTTCCCCCAAAGGAGAGTCTCTCTGCCCTTCTTATCGATTGGACTTAGTAATATTTTAAAACTGTTTGGGGAAAATTTCGCTCTCTTTAATTCGGGATGGGTACTAACTAACCAAACTCCTGTTCTTTTTAGGTGAGATATTGGTTTTGGATTCACTCAGTTCAGTTGCATTTCATTACATTGTAATGATGGTGGACTAAACACTACAGACTAGGCCTTGCTCCTCCTTTCATGTAGGGAGGCTTTGGGAGAGCACCATGTTTCATTTATATCAGCCTCATATTTAAAACTGTAATTGCAGTTTGAAGAATTGTTTCCTCATGAAGTCTAGGTTGGGATGATAGGAACATTAAATAATGTCTTGAATTTCTTTTTTTTCTATTATAAGGACAATCTTATTGTGAATGATAATAGACATTCTGGATAACCAGAGTGGGGGGAAAGCACCTCTTAACAACAAACAAAATTTATTTCTCATTCTTTTACAATTATGTTCATTTTATAAATTAATTGGGAGAAGGAATAAATATGAATGACTTACAGGTTCAAGGAATTTGCCCCCATTCTTATTTATTGGCATAATGAAGGAAAAATGGTACCCAAAAATCTAGCTTTATAAAATAAAAGCTAAGACATTCTAGTAATTTTTTTATTCAAGTATAGTTGATGTACAGTGTTATATGTTACAGTTGTACAATATGGTGATTCACAATTTTAAACGTAATGCCGCATTTATAGTTATTATAAAATATTGGCTATATTCCCCATGTTGTACAGTATATTCTTGTAGCTTATTTTATACCTGAGTTTGTACCCCTTAATCGCCTTTCTCCCTTCCTGCTCCCTATTGGTAACCACTAATGTGTTCTCTGGATCTGTGAGTCTAGTATTTTTGACAGAACATTACAAAATGATTCATTGCAATGAAAAACATTGCAAAATATTTCTCTCTTCTGTAAACTTTGAGAAGACTTTAAAAATAACAATAGCCTAAATATCAATAGCTTTTTTGTTGTTGCTTGCAAAGTGCTTTCACGTACAGTATGTAATTCCATCCACTGTAAAACCTTGTGAGCTAACTGTCATTATCTTTTTTTTACAGTTGAGAATTGAGGCTCAGTGAGATTATGTAAGTGGCTTTTCAGAGGTCACAGGGAGCTTTCCATTTAACCAGTTTGGTTCTTGGGTAGCTTCACAGAGCATGTATGTCATAGGAAGATAACATGGCATAGAGGAAATCATAATCAGTATTTCTTTTGAAAATGTGTTTTTAGTAACTACCTCAGAGGGTCTCTGGTACCACAGATTATTTATGCTGACACCAACATGCATGGTTTCAGCTAATTAATAAACTGCTTCCACTATGATGTTTGAAAATGGGATAAAATGAAAATAAAAAAGGATCAACCTGCTGATTACCTACATTAGGGATCAGCAAACCATGCCCCACAATGAAATCCCCTTACTGCCTGTTTTTGTAAAGTTTTATTGGAACACAGACATGCCCATTCACTTCTGTGTTGTCTGTGGCTGCTTTTGTATTACAGTGGCAGAGTTGAGTAGTTGCAATAGAGACCATGACCTGCAAAGCCTAAAATATTTATTCTTTGTAAATACACAAAATGTTTGCCAACCCTTGGTCAAACTGAAAAACTATCTTGAATGATTGTGATGAAAATACTTAATTTATGGCTACATTTAGGCAACTTCTCAAGTAAAAACAACAGCAACAACAACAAAACATTTGGAAACAAATAGTGGAAGTCTTAGGGCCTTTCACAAATTCATTAAATACTTACTACATGTAAACTTCTGTGCTAAGATTTTTATTAGTTGAGAAAAACAGTGAATTACAGGAGGGTACACCTGGGTTTCCTCGGAGAAGGCAATGGCAACCCACTCCAGTACTCTTGCCTGGAAAATCCCATGGATGGAGGGTCCTGGTGGGCTGCAGTCTATGGGGTCGCTAGGAGTTGGACACGACTGAGCGACTTCACTTTCACTTTTCACTTTCATGCATTGGAGAAGGAAATGGCAACCCACTCCAGTGTTCTTGCCTGGAGAATCCCAGGGACGTGGGAGCCTGATGGGCTGCCGTCCATGGGGTCGCACAGAGTCTGACACAACTGAAGTGACTTAGCAGCAGCAGCAGCACACCTGG
Source organism: Bubalus bubalis (assembly GCF_019923935.1). Taxonomy (NCBI): domain Eukaryota; kingdom Metazoa; phylum Chordata; class Mammalia; order Artiodactyla; family Bovidae; genus Bubalus; species Bubalus bubalis. Next base: position 37,114,345 of record NC_059181.1, read on the forward strand.
GTTTCCTGGAGAAGGAAATGGCAACCCATTCCAGTATTCTTGCCTGGAGAATTCCATGGACAGAGGAGCCTGGTGACCTACAGTCCATGGGATCGCAAAGAGTTGGACGTGACTGAGCGACTAACACACACACCTGGGTTTCAGGGCCACCTCTGTGATTACTTCATTGGGGGACCTTCCTTCATTTCCACTGTAGACAAAGAAGTGTCATTTGTCTATAATTCTGCAAATACTTTCCATTAAACACAGCCTTCTCCTCAGCATCCAGAGACTTGCTTTTTCCTCTGGACCTTCATTTTATTCATTCAGCTCTTAATATGTGCTGCTGTTTCATTTGCTTGTTTTGTCATTAAAAATTCTGAGCTTGATTTTACTATTCAGGTAAAACATATTTGTTGTTGGAATGACAGAAGGGCAGAAAACAGATAAGCACAACTAAAAAAATTTAAAAGCTCTAATTTGACTAACTAAAGGGAACAATTCTTAATATTTTGTTATATATCCTCACTAATATTTTTACAGTCATTAAGCTGGTAAACCATGAACCATCTAGGGGGAGGGAGGGGGTGTAGGAAGGAAGACCCTGATTTGCAATCTTCGCTGATTTCTGTGATTTAAAGATTTCCATCGTGGCCTATTTCAAGCTACTGAGTTGTTTAAGAACTGCCTCACAAAATTCCTAACCATTTAACTGTCTCATGAGTCAGTATGAGCCAGCTGAAGCACTCCACTGTTTATGTGTATATCTGTGTGTATCCATATGTATATGTAATTTTCTTTTTATTAAAAATGGAATTATCTATGTATTTTCCATTGTAATACATTACTCCTTTTGCTTACCAAACATGATAAAATTTTTTTGTATGTCAGTATATGTGTGTGTATAATGTCAATTTTAAGGACTGGATAATATTTCATTGAATATACATATTAGGATTTATTTAATCATTGTTTTGTTTAGGGACCTTTAGAGTTTTCCCCAGAGAAGGCAGTGGCACCCCACTCCAGTACTCTTGCCTGGAAAATCCCATGGACGGAGGAGCCAGATGGGCTGCAGTCCATGGGGTCGCTAAGAGTCGGATACGACTGAGCCACTTCACTTTCACTTTTCACTTTCATGCATTGGAGAAGGAAATGGCAACCCACTCCAGTGTTCTTGCCTGGAGAACCCCAGGGACGGGAGAGCCTGGTGGGCTGCCGTCTATGGGGTCGCACAGAGTCGAACACGACTGAAGCGACTTAGCAGCAGAGTTTTCCCAGAACTTTGCCATTAAAAATAATGGTATTCAAATTTTTACAGTAACCTTTCTTTCTAAGGGCTTCCCTGTGGTGGCTCAGAGGTTAAAGCGTCTGCCTGGAATGCAGGAGACCCGGGTTTGATCCCTGGGTCGGGAAGATCCCCTGGAGAAGGAAATGGCAACCCACTCCAGTACTCGTGCTTGGAGAATCCCATGGAGGGAGGAGCCTGGTAGGCTACAGTCCATGGGGTCGCAAAGAGTTGGACACGACTGATCGACTTCACTTTCCTTTCCTTTCCTTTCTTTTAAGTGAGTTAATCTATGAAAAATATCTTACAAGCTGAAAGTGCTATATAAATATTACTTATATTAATTAGGTCCTGTTTTCTTGTTTAGAGTATGTACATCTCTGAATGAGACAGTGGTGTGCAACTATCTTTGCATTCCCCACAGCACTTAGCAAAGTGCATCCACATTTGTTACATATTTGAGAATAAAGACAATGGTCAGTTTATTCTGTCTTCTAGTGCTTGTGATCAGTGGTCCACCTGTGTCAAGTTACAAGGCCTCATACAGCCCTCAGTCATAGATCTGAGTTTTTCCTCAGAGCAGATTCAGTTGGATCAGCTAGCCTTAGCTCAAAACCTTGAACTTCATTGTTTTCAGCTAAACAAGTTGATCCACATTGTTTTACATGTTTTCATGTAATATATTAGGGCTTCCCTGATAGCTCAGTTGGTAAGAATCTGCCTGCAATGCAGGAGACCCCAGTTTGATTCCTGGGTCGGGAAGATCCGCTGGAGAATGGATAGGCTACCACTCCAGTATTCTTGGGCTTCCCTTGTGGCTCAGCTGGTAAAGAATCAGCCTGCAGTATGGGAGGCCTGGGTTTGATCCCTGGGTTGGGAAGAGCCCCTGGAGAAGGGAAAGGCTACCCACTCCAGTATTCTGGCCTGGAGAATTCCATGGACTAAAGAGTCCATGGGTTGCAAAGTGTCAAACACAACTAATATATTAAAGTATCTATGACTCCAGTGGACAAAATGTAGCAGACAATTGCCTCTCCCTCCCCACCCCCTTGCACAAATACACTACTGTGTACCTCTTTTTCTCCCAGGAACAAATGAAAAAAGATAATCACAAAATATATCCACTTTGTACTCACTAATGAAAGAAGTTCCTGCATTTCCTTTCTTACTTCAGGTTTTATTTTAGTATTTCGAATTATACATGTATTCTCATTTCCTTGGTTGCCTCCAGGTGAGAGTACAAAGTTAACAACACTCAATAAAATAAATGAAGCCATAAAATCTTCTGGCAGCATTATAAGGTTGTTATAAAAATGCACATTTGGGGAAAAATGTCCTTTAACAATTTTGAAACCTAAAGCCATGAACATTTTTTAGTACTAAGAAAAAAACATTTTCCTCAATATTTTGTTATGAAAATTTTTGAACATACAGAAGACAGCTTGAAAGAATTGTACAAAGAACACCCAAGTACTTGCCACCTAGATTCTACAGTTAACGTTTTATTTCACACGTCTATCCATCCCTCTATCAATCCCTCAATCCATTTATAAGTGTGTGTGTGTCTGTGTGTGTGTGTGTGTGTGTGTGTGTGTAAATTGTACATATCAGTACTCTTTCTCTCTTCGCTATTCATATCATTACCTATAGAGGAAAATCCAGTTTTAAAAGCCAACTACTCTATCAGTCTAGAAAGGTGACTGGTTCAGGCTCCATCCTCAGGCAAGCTTGAAACTCCATAGATAAGACAGAGCTGGCAGGCTTCCAGGTATGATTGACTTTAGTCCTGTCCTGAAAAGGCTTAAGAGAGCAGAAATAGATAATGTGGTCTTCCAGGGGAATTCTAGGTGGGAGGCTGCTCTGTGCTGGGGGATCTCCCAACCACAGCTGCTGTTTTAACTGAAGTAATTTGGAGCATCTATTGGATCTAAAATATGTGTGTGGGGGTGGGTGTTGTATATATATATGCACACGTGCACACACACACCCCCATATACTGCATTATCTCCATGACAGTGTGGCAAAGTAGGTCTTATCTCTGCTTTATAATTCAGGGAAGGGTTAAAAGACATATCCAAGGCTGCACAGCTAATAAGTGTTAGGAAGGGAAATGGAACTTTTTTTTTCTGGAGCCTGAACCACTTCCCATGCCATTCTCAGCTTGGTTTCCTTGCCTCAGTGGCCCTCGGTGTCACCTCTCAATGTGGTTCATGCTCAGGCCAGTTGGCCTGCTGGAGGGCCTCAAGAAGACTGCGTGCTTACAACTGGTCCTTAGAGAGGATGATTTTAGTGGCAGGGGTGCAGGGCGAGTTGCAGTCCAGAGTAACCAAGCCAAGGCTTTGAGAAAGCTAAGTGAAAGTGGGGTAACTGAGAAAAGACAGGATCCCGTCTGCCTCTGATGATCATGACTTGCTGGTTTGTTTCCAGGTGTTTTGAAGTCTTCTGCATCTATTGTCAGTCAAACCACATTGAAGAACCTTATGTCAGCATCACCAAGAAGCGGCAGATACCAAAAAATGGCCACTCAGAGGAAATTGAGAAGGAAGTGGGCCAGGCAGAGGGCAAGCTATTCACCCACCGATCTGCATTCAGCCGGGCATCGGTGATCCAGGCTTTCCTGGGCTCAGCCCCACAGCTGACCCTGCAGCTGTATATAAGTGTCTTGCAGCAGGATGTCAGTATCGGACGATGTATGTATATTTTTTATTTCTGTTTGCATTTGGGAAGTGTGGAGAGCAAAACATAAGGTCTGTTTTGTTTCAGGTGAAATTCATTTCTATGCGCCTTCCATCCGAAGTCTGTGTTGCAGTTACTAAGCTCAAAACGTAGTGAGTTAAAATAATAGTGTTTCTTTTGCTTATGAATCTGAAGTTTAGGCAGCTCTCAAAAGGGCTCACCTCGGCTCCACTGTGCGTTAACTGAGGTGGCTCAAAGATGGGGAGTTGGAATCCACTGAGGGCTCATCCACTCACAGTTCTTACGGTCGGTGCTGGCTGTTGCTGGGGCCTCAGATCTTCCCCACTTTGTCTCTCCATGTGGGCTAGTTTGAGCCTCCTCACAGCATGGTGGCTGCTTTCAAGAGCGAGTATCCTAAGAGGGAGAGGGGGCCAGGTGGAAGGGTATCCCTTTTGTGATCTGATTTTGAAGTCATGCAACATTACTTTTGCTGCCATTTTATTTGTTGATACAGCCAGGAATCCTGTCGAGGTTCAAGCCAAAGGGAAAGAAAGGAAACTGACTTTTGTTGGGGAATGGCCACAGTCTAGAGGTTCACGGCTGTGATCATTGTGGAAAATACAATTTGCTGTACATAGGCCGAAAGGATGGCTGCCAGGGGCTGGGCCTCTTCAGATTGTGCCTCTGTCACTCAGGGTAGTTGTAAAGCAGCTGAGACAGTTGTAACAGCTTCTTTGTGGTGAATGAGGGCATCAGGAGTTCTTCCTGTCTTCTTGAAGTTCTAATAGATATCTCATCTTTAAGATAAACACACTTCTCTAACCTTTGGACTAGTCTCACATCATCAAATTGAGGGCAGGTTTTGATTAAGCCAGACTAAAAAAAAAAAACTGCACATGCATTGGACACAAGTGAAAAACCTTCATATGAAAAGAGGAAATAATCCTTTGCAAATATTAATATTGTAAGTAAATGAAAACCAGATATTCTGGTAAGTTTTACTATACAGATAAGCAAAAGTGAGTTAAAAGCCTTAAGTTTAAAAATACATATTTAAGATAACACTGAAATTTAATATTTTAAAATAAATCACCCTTATTAATTTAACTTCCCTCAGTCTTCTTTCTGCCTCTAATCTAGGCTGGATGGTAAAATGTCTTTAATTTATGGCTGAGTCACAGGTTGTTTGTATATCACAACTGTCTCCCTTATCCAGGTTACGTAAGAATGACTATGATTCTTAAGATATATCAGAACTTTAAGTTGACATCTTGGACCTTGGTGGATTAACACCTGTGAAAACACCTTCCACAACCCCAGGTAGACAGTAGATGCTCAATAAATGCAGCAGCACCCTTGTTTTCTAGGGACTTATAACTAGAATGGGCATTGACCAAGGTGAGCCCTCTGCATGCCAATATACCCTTTACCCAGTTCATTGTTGTTCTATGTGGCAGGAACACAGCAAGAGACCAGATATGGTGATAGCCAATTTGATTTTTACATGTCAGTTCAATTTTTTTTTTCAAGTTACTGAAAATGAAGTTGTCTTTTAGCTCAGAGGTTGGCAAATAGCAGCCCATGGATGTAATCAGGGGGTGCTTGTTTTTGTAAATAAAATTTTTTTGGAATGCAGCCATGCACTTTGATTTACCTGTTGTCTATGTCTGCCTTTTTTTTTTCCTTTGAGCAGAGTTGAGTAGTTGCATATTTGCAACAGAAAATAAGTGGTCCACAGAACATAAAGTATTTACTGTCAGGCTCCTTACAGAAAGTTTGCCAACCCACATTACAGTTTTTCAGATGGAATTCTATTCGGGAAAATGAAACCTATCTCATAAAATGTCAGTGTCACAAAGAATATCTGTAACATGCACCTCGAGAGTCCCCTGAGAATTAAACGATAAATTAAATATGTATAGAGAAAGGAAGTGGGCATGGTCCTCTTAAAAATACAGATAACTGCCATTTATATAGGTTTTGACTAACCCTAATCACTGCCTTAGCATATCTGAGGAAGTAATCCCTCAGCCTGAAGGGGAAAGGTAGTTATAATTAGAGCACAGGCTGGGGTGTGTCATGGAAGCCAACATGGGCAGTATCTATCATATGATTAGGAATGCATTTGGTGCAAGAAACAAACACCTGACTACAAGGTTAGACAACCCATTATTTTGCTCATCTAAGAAGAAATTGGAGTTAGGCCATTGCTGGCATTATATCAGCTGCTCACACTGATAAAGTTGATGTCCCTACAATTCCATTGGCCTTTCTTTTGGGTTGATACTGCATAGAATCCATCATGGCTTCATTCAAGGTAGGAAGAAAAGCATGAAGCAGAAGGGGGAATGTCTTTCTTCCTTTAGTTCAGTCGCTCAGTTGTGTCTGACTCTTTGCAACCCCATGGACTGCAGCATGCCAGGCCTCCCTATCCATCACCAACTCCCGGAATTTACTTACACTCATGTCCATAGAGTTGATGCCATCCAACCGTCTCATTCTCTGTCATCCCCTTCTCTTCCTGCCTTCAATCTTTCCCAGCATCAGGGTCTTTTCAAATGAGTCAGTTCTTCACATCAGGTGTTCATGTTCAAAGTATTGGAGCTTCAGCTTCAGCATCAGTCCTTCCAATGAATATTCAGGACTGATTTCCTTTAGGATGGACTGGTTGGATCTCCTTGCAGTCCAAGGGACTCTCAAGAGTCTTCATCACCACCACCACAGCTCAAAAGCATCAATTCTTCAGCACTCAGCTTTCTTTATAGTCCAACTTTCACATCCATTCATGACTACTGGAAAAACCATAGCTTTGACTGAACAGACCTTTGTTGGCAAAGTAATGTCTCTGCTTTTTAGTATGCTGTCTAGGTTGGTCATAACTTTTCTTCCAAGGAGCAAGCATCTTTTAATTTCATGGCTGCAATCACCATCTGCAGTGATTTTGGAGCCCCAAAAAGTAAAGTCAGCCACTGTTTCCATCACTTCCCCATCTATTTGCCATGAAGTGATGGGACCAGATGCCATGATCTTAGTTTTCTGAATGTTGAGCTTAAAGCCAACTTTTTCACTCTCCTCTTTCACTTTCATCTGAAGGCTCTTTAGTTCTTCTTCACTTTCTGCCATAAGGGTGGTGTCATCTGCATATCTGAGGTTATTGATATTTCTCCCGGCAATCATGATTCCAGCTTGTGCTTCATCCAGCCCAGTGTTTCTCATGATGTATTTTGCATAAAGTTAAATAAGCAGGGTGACAGTATACAGCCTTGATGTACTCCTTTCCCGATTATTAGTAAGTAAAAGCTTTCCCAGAAACCTCCCTAATAAACCTCATTTAGGTCTCATTGACCAGGATTGGTCATGTGATCACTTTGGTTCAAGAAATGCTAGAGAAGCTGGGCATAGGACAGTTACAACCAGTGGCTTTGAACAGCATTCCTTCAACTTCTCTGGTGATGATGTGACCAGAGGTGGGAGCCGGGGAGTTTGTTAAAAAATCTACAGAAAACCAGCCTTCATTCTCGGAAATTGTGATTTGCTAGGTATGGGATGGTAGCCTCAGATAGGTCTTTTGATCTTTTTTCTCTTTTGTTTTTTAAACAAGTGCTCCTGGTAATTTTTATGTTTAGCAAAGTTTGGGAACACTGGACTAGATAAGTCACAGCCTGCCTAGGGCTGGGCCCATTGCCACCCACAACAAAATTATGTTTTCTTAAAATATAGGAGGAGGACACTGTCTGCCATACCATATGTTGAGACCAATAAAAATATCCATTCTTGATAGGAGAGGACACAAAGTCCATCCAAACCTGATCCCATTCAACATTCAAACTCTGTATAGCTTTCTTTTCTCTCTTATCTTATGCTCACTTAGCAAATGCTAATGAATTTGGCCTTGGCAGAGCTTGGATGGGAGGTAGAGCCAGCCACATGGTCCACTGGAGAGGTTTTTGTTAATTGCAGTGCAGTTCATACAACAGTAAGTTCACCATTTTAAATGTACAATTTAGTGGATTTTAGGATATTCAGTATGTTGTGTCATCATCATCACTATCTAATTTTAGAATATTTTTGATACATCGAAAAGAAATCCCATACTTAGTAGCAGTCACTCCTCATTTCCCCTCTCCAGACCCTGGCAATCACTAATCTACTTTCTGTCTCTATGAATTTGTCTATTGTGCATACTTCATATAAATGGTATCATATATGTTTGGAGAGTTTCTTCCCCCGTAGTCAGTGAATAATGGACACTGTCTATGACCCTCAGCCTTTGAGTGAGACTAGTCAGCTCTCAGGGGACTTGATTAAGTCTCTGGACCTTGGAGGATAGGTTGGTCTGAGGCCCAGGTGAGTACACCAAGGTTTCTGTGTTCTGTGAAGGCCTCTGCAGCATGCCACTTGGCCTGCCTGGATCTCCAAGTGCCCTTCTCTCTTCCAGTCAAGGCGGTAATGTTGGCAGTAATGATGACTGCTTCTCAGATCCTTGCTTTGTGCCAGGCGCTGTGATTGTTACGATTTTGTTTCACGTTCACAGCACCCCTGTGAGGTAGATCTGATTACTTCCATCTTCTTAAGGATGAAAATTGTACTCCTAGTGTACCAGAGGAGGCAGGACGTAGGATTAGATTTATCTGAATTCACTCATTGAAGTCAATGAATATGTATTGAATATGTTCTGTGTTCCTGACCTTGTACTGGGCTCCAAGGATAAAGTGGTTAATAAGGTGGACGGGGCTGTATCCTTCTGGAACAGGATAAGCAAATAGGATACAAATAGTCATATATTTATTTTATTTCAGGTAAATCCTGCAAAGTAAAAGTCTGTTGGGGGACTCTAACCAAGTCTGGGAGATAAGGGAAAATTTCCCAGGGGAACTTAAGTATAAAGTAAAATCGGGTAGATGAATCAAGTGAAGTAAAAGAAGGAAAGGGTATCCCAGGATTTCAAACTTTATCCCAGAGGCACTAGGAGGTCACTGGTGAGTTTTAAACGTCACAGTGTCATGATCAGATTTTGTTTTAGAAGCTGATTACTCTGGAAAATGGATTGGAAGGGAGTGAGGGGAGAAACAAGGAGGCCCAGAAGTGGGCTGCTACCGTCGTCAAGTTGAGAACAATGATGTCTTAGGCTGTAATAGTAGAAATGGGTTATTGGAGCAATATTACTGGTGCAGAAGTTGAACAAGGTGATGATTGATTGAATGGGAAGGTGGGACAAAGGCAGACGTCAGACATAGTTCCCAAGTTCCTGACATATACTGTTGATTTATACCCTGCCTCATTCCAAAAATGGACTTGGCAACAGGGCTTATTAGTGCTGTGATACTCTCTGTGCAATATACCCTTCTGTCTGCTCTTGTGGAAACTGGTAAATTAAATGGTAATATTATATAAACATATCATCTGGACTAAAACATGCAATTCAAGCAATTCATATGATTACTAAAGATTACTGAACTTATTTATGAATGTGTCTCATTGTAAACACAATTAAAAATCTCACTCTCACATGAAATACCTAACCTGTCTAACACCATTTATTTGAGAGAGGAACAAAGTTATCAGTGGCTGAATACATGTTTTAAGATGTACAAGTATATAAATTCTGTCCCAAGTGATAGACTCAGATGTATACACAGTTCTTATAAACACTCTACGTGCAGTGTTAGGTTGAAAAAAAAAAGTTGTCACATCAAGTGAAGAAGGAAACTAATTACTCTCCTATTAGCTGACATTTTCTCCTGTTCATCAGATGCCGAAGGGCCCCCCTCTGCTGCTCCTGGCCTGTCATACAGGACTGGGCAGAGGCTGCCCAGCTGGCTTCAACAGTGGGGTCAGTGGACCTGGGTTCACCATCCCAGTTCACCACTTTCTGGCTGTGTGATCTTGGACATCCGTCTGTTTCCTGTGAGCAGCAGCTTCTTCACCTGTAAAACGGGGATAATCAAGAGTTCCTCCATCTTGGGGTTTTCCCAGAGATGAAGTCACCATGTGCTTATAAACTGTGACTTAACACAGAGCCTGGCACAGGCCACACCCTTAACAGATGGCTGCCTGTGTCTCTCTCCCCAGCTGCTTGGACAGGTCCCCCAAGGGGCAGCCAGGCCTGGTTCTCATGTGATTGCTGGATGCTTGGGCCTCTGGCTGTGAGAACCCCGGCCTGGCCTGCTGCACCTTGTGGGGGTAGAGTGCTGTGCAGAGGAGGAAGCCAGGGCTACATCTGGGAACCACACAGTCCTCACCTTGGTTCCCTCTCTGCTCCCCTCTGTCTAGTGACACCCTCTATCTCCCTCCTTCCTCCACTGATGGAAGCTTGGCACTGGCTTAGCCTTTGCTGGCTTTTCAGGAGTGTCTGAGAGTAACCATGTTGGGTGTGCATACAGCTTGGTGAAGTAGGTGCTTGTTTAATCCAAGAAACCTTTCTTGACACCTGGTGCTCCTTCAACCAGATGCCTCACTGTCAAGATGTTCACCACACAAATTTGTGGATCATTACAAGAGCCATAAAGCCCTTCTGGACTCAGGCAAGCCTCCCTCTTACCCTCCTGCTTATTTGAGTAGCCAGCAGGCTTCTCCCCAGCGACGGCAGGTGGAGAGTGTCCTTCAGCTGGTCACATGAGGACACCAGCCATGCCACCCTATCCCTGAAGTGGAGCATCTTTATGTCCAGGGCATGGTACCTCATCTTCCACTGACTTTCAGACAACAGGGAGTGCCTCCAGGGTGGGTAGTGCCAGGGAATCAGTCATGGTACTCACATCCTGCCAGGTTGGTTAAATAGTTGTATGGTTGCTGAAAGTGGTTGATTTTGGCTTACTGCTGTGGCATGTTTAACACTGAATGTAGTCTCCAGGATACCTCACTGGAAGTCACGCCATGACTTGTTGTAGCATGAGACCTGGTCTCCAGGATACCTCACCGGAAGTCATACCAGAGGATCCATTGAGGACCAGAGAAGTCATAGTAGGTGGATAAACCGTGTCAGGTTAGCAGGTCTGTGTGCTCAGGGTCACCTTACAGACCATGCCGTGTCAGCACTAGTGACCCTGTGACACCTGCAGGGAGCCAGGCTTCCTGGGCTCTTTAGACTCTGTTTGATGAGTAGGTTTGGAGGTTGAGCTTTTCTGACCTCATGTGGGCAGGCCATGTGCAGAGTCACGTGGACAGGGGAGAATCAGGCAGAGCTGTACCACTGTTGCTTTAAGAATCGTGTTCCAGCTGTGCCTGTGGGTTCACAGCAGACATGGGGGCCCCGGGCAGCTTATCCTCTGTCTAACTGCGGCACCCTGCCACACCCCTCTCCTCCCCAGGACCAGGGGTCCTCCACCAGGGGAGGAAGGCAGGCAGAGGCTGAGAACCACTGCCCTTGGGAAAGCATGAGTCACCCAAGGTTAGGCTTTTTGTGCATTTTGAAAAGACGGAAGGGGACTGGTGAGGGAGGATTTGTTCTAACTTGAGCCCTGCAGAGACCGGTGACAACCAATGCCCTGTTGGGAGTGGGAAAACTAAAACCAGTGTGAGTGGGAACAAGGGCTAGGGAGGGCGTGCCTGCCAAACCAGGTCTGTGATCAAAAGCAGTGTCAGGGCAGGCCAGGGTCAGACACCAGACACAGGTCAGCACAGGTGAAAACATCACTTGTGAGATGACATGAGCCCAAGAGTCCAGCCTGGAAAGACCTTGGAGAGTGATGTCAGATTGCTGTTGGTGTGGACACAAGGCCTGGGAATAAGGCTGGCCTCCCTCTGAAGACAGCCTCTGAGAAGAGGTGTTTTGAGGGCCCAGGCTCCCCTGGTCCCTGAATCTGACAGGTCCTGCAGTCATGTAGCTGTAACTCTTAGAATAGGTCTCTAGATCCCCAAAATAGAGTCTCTAAATGAGGGACCATTTAGTAACCTCTAATACATTCTTTACTCCTTGGAAGGAAAGTTATGACCAACCTAGATAGCACATTGAAAAGCAGAGACATTACTTTGCCAACAAAGGTCCGTCTAGTCAAGGCTATGGTTTTTCCAGTGGTCATGTATGGATGTGAGAATTGGACTGTGAAGAAAGCCGAGTGCTGAAGAATTGATGCTTTTGAACTGTGGTGTTGGAGAAGATTCTTGAGAGCCCCTTGGACTGCAAGGAGATCCAGCCAGTCCATTCTGAAGGAGATCAGCCCTGGGATTTCTTTGGAAGGAATGATGCTAAAGCTGAAACTCCAGTACTTTGGCCACCTCATGCGAAGAGTTGACTCATTGGAAAAGACTCTGATGCTGGGAGGGATTGGGGGCAGGAGGAGAAGGGGACAACAGAGGATGAGATGGCTGGATAGCATCACTGACTTGATGGACGTGAATCTGAGTGAACTCTGGGAGTTGGTGATGGACAGGGAGGCCTGGCGTGCTGCGATTCATGGGGTCACAGAGTCGGACACAACTGAGCAACTGAACTAAACTGAATACATTCTTTCCTAAAGCATAAATTGCAAAGTGGCAGCTCACAAACCTAATCTGGATGGTGTTTGCTAGTCCTCTGCAGACATCTTAAAAGAAAATTCATAAGTGCTGACAGTTAGAATCACAAACTTTTAACCTAAGTATCTGGATTTCTGACTTCTTTCGTGAAATCAAAATGTCTGGGTGTCCATGTGGTTGCAGTCAGCTGCAGATACAAGATACTATCCCATTAAGGTTGGCCTTTGGTTTGCCACTTCTCTCTTTTGGATTTCATGTCTCACCCACTTTACTCATAGTGGCCACTATAGTCTGGACACTATAGAGACTTGAACTTGTTACTCACACCACAAATTAATTCTAAGTTCACAGTGTTCATAAGGATCAATTTTCTCCTTTAATGATGTGTTATAGTACAGGGCTTCTCATTACTATCTTCAGTGTACAGTCAGTATTATCTGTTTTTCTTGTTCTAATTCCTTATGAACTGATAGGAGGTCCTATAATTCATGACTGATACACAGCTCACATTTGACTAATGTCTTTATAAGAGAGTCAGGAAGAGATTTGATTACAGAATGAGATGATAATGTGAGGACTGGAGAAAGATGCTATATGCTTGCTTTGAAGATGGAGGATGGGGCCACTTGCATTCCTAGCAGGCAAGGAATGCAAGCTAGAAAGTCAAGGAAATGGATTCTTCTCTAGGGCCTCTGGAGGGACCATGGCCTTATCAGCACCTTGATTTTAACCCAGAGAAACTAATTTGAGACTCCTGGCCCCGAAAGCTGTAAGAGAATAAAGGTGTGTTGTTTTAGGCCACCAAGTTTGTGATAATTTGTTATCACAGGAGCCATAGGAAACTAATAACAGGTGCAGAGTAAATCTCAGTGAACTCCGGGAGTTGGTGATGGACAGGGAGGCCTGGCGTGCTGCGCTTCATGGGGTCGCAAAGAGTCGAACACGACTGAGCGACTGATCTGATCTGATCTGATTAGGAGCAGACCAATACTCCAAGAAGACTCATTTTCACAGAGAGCAAATAAATTCTAGATTTGCTACAATGTAATATTTGACTCTAAGGAACCCACAATCTCTTTTTGACAAACTTACAAGTAAACCCATAAACTGAGCCAGATTTGGCAAAGTTTAACACAGATTTGTGTTACTTTTCAGATTCTTCTACAAACTTAATGCTTTCTATATTCATTCAGTTTTTTTTCCTTCACCATTCTTCCTCTTTCCCATTCTGGAACAAGTCATTTTACTTCAGCCCAAAAACACTTTTTCTGCCCTTAATTTTTAAAATGTCTCATTATCTTCAGACTCATACTGGAGACTCATTCTTGTAGAGTCTCATTTACATAAATTATAACTTTTAAGCAGTCACAGGTATTTCATGGAGAAAACCAGGGGGTGGATCATTGTAAATTTCTGCCATTTTAGCAGAGGTTTTGAATACATTCAAGCCAGCTTTATTCAGCCATGCAATTCCTTTCTATAGTTTCACATTCTGGCAGAAATGAACATACTCATTTACAAATCCAAAGATACAGCCTCTGTAGTGTAGCAAAAGTATATCAACTCAAATCATGCTTAGCAACCAATGTTTTAGTATTCTTTCTTAGACATTTTCTAGGCATCCATTGAATTTCTATTAATTATCTCATAATATCACTTCAGAGCCTTCAGTTGTCTAAAGATTTTAGAAATGTTCTTCAACAGAACATACTCCAAAATCTCATTACTGTGGAAAATACAGGTTTATCAGAACAGTGACTCACTCTATTTGCTTAAATATAAATTGATTTTTTTTCCTATAATCTTAGACCTTCAGTATGAGTAATTCTATTTCTTTTGATCATAAACCTTTACATATTTAGGAAAAATATACCCAAAAGGCTTAAAAATGTATGCTTGTATTATAATTAACACTGATGAATCAGAGAAGACCTAGTTGTCATTAAACCCAAAATATTATACTTGTCATCATAGTCAAAGATTAACGTGAATTATGTCAATTTGAACTTTTAAAATATTTTAAAATCTAGCACTTTTATTTTATTTTTATTATTTTTTAATCTAGCACTTTTAAAGTATTAGAGTTCATTTTTATATTTTAGGAAATTTTAGTTATATTCAGTCTATGTAAGCAATTATTTATTTAGATATGCCAATCAGAATAGAGGTCCTGTATTTTTTTTCAAATTTTAAACCTTTTTTTTTTGTATTGGTATATAGCCGATTAACAATGTTATGGTAGTTTTAGGTGAACAGTGAAGGGACTCAGCCATACATATACATTTATCCATTTTCCCCCAAACCTCCCTCCCATCCAGGCTGGCACCAAACATTGAGTAGAGTTCCATGTGCTATACCATAGGTCCTTGTTGGTTATTCATGTTGAATATGGCAGTGTGTACATGACCTTCCCAAACTCCGTATCACTTACCCCCCACCACTGGCAACCATAAGTTCATTTTCTAAGTCTGTGAGTCTTTCTGTTTTATAAGTAAATTCATTTGTATCATTTCTTTTTAGATTCCACATAAAAGGGAAGTCATACGATATTTCTCCTTCTCTGTCTGACTTACAGTATGACACTGTAGGTCTGTCCATATTGCTGCAAATGGCATTATTTCATTCTTTTTAATGGCTTAGTAATATTCAATTGTATATATATGCCACATCTTCTTTATCCATTCCTCTGTCAATGGACATTTAGGTTGCTTCCTTGTCTTGGCTGTTGTAAACAGTGCTGCGATGAACATTGACATGTATCCAAAGGTAGGAACACATTACATCCTCACATAATCAGAGATGAAGGAATTTCTGAATTATAGGCACAGGTACATATAGCCACAGAGACATAGCTTCAGTTCTACAACTTCAGTCATGGGTTAAGTGTAAACACAAGCAGAAAATCTCCCTAGTCCAGGTTTCAAATAGCTGTTTTCTTCCCAAAGGGCATGAAATTTTGAATTGATTTGAGATAAAAAATGGACTAACAAATAAAAAGGCTGACAAACTGGATTCTCTTTTGTGGGCAGGGACCTGAATCATATAGACTTGAATATCTATAGACCATGAACCCATTTAGAGAGAGCTCTGGATGATCAGACCCTAGTACCAAATCCCCATCCATTTCTGCCAATGATAGGGAATAACTTAACAGCCAAAAATAAACCAAAATAAAACATTAGTAGAGAGGCAATTTTAAATTAGAAGAACACAGAGTCCACATAGTTTTGTTGGTGTTCTGGCTTCACCCAGGAGAGAGAAGAAAAGACACACCTGGGCTTTCATCGCACACCAGGCGCACTTCTCCATGAACAGTGTTTACCTGGCTCTGACAGGTGAATCTGTTGGGCATCTCACCGTGAGCTCCAAAGCAGTTAAAAGATATTTTTCAAAAAGGATGAAATCTTGTCACTCATATAGATATGGACACATTAAAAGATTTTATTATTCATGAGGGAATTTGCAGATGTTAAAACGAATTCAAAAGAAAACAAAGGAATGTTGAGCAGGAATATTGAAAGAAGTGTGTAATTGGAAGCAAGACTGGTTTTATTGCATTGTGTGTGTGTGTGTGTCAGGGGGTGGGGGGAGCGACAGTTGAACCTCTGCTGGACAACGCATTTTGTCATGTATCTGTGACCTGATAGCCTGGATCTTGGAGCCAGCAAGCGACAGGCCCACGACCACCGCAGGAGGTGCATTGCCCCCAACATGTGGAAAGGGCAGTGCCCAATCCTGAGCTCCACCTCTTCTTTACGAATGTGACCATCTCTCTAATGTCCCAATTCAGGAAGAACTGCTTCCAGAGCCTGGCAGGGGCCTTCAGAGTCTCATCCACTGGCTAACCCACTCACAGTTGAGGGAGCCCATGCTGCTGCTATCAGCAAATGTAACTAAAGTGTTTGGATCCATGGGTGTGCTCCAGACTCCTCTCAGTTTCTGTCATTGTGAGTTGAAAGTGTCTGTGGGATATCTGAAAGGATAGAGCTCATGGAGTTGATGGGTTTAGTCAGGAGAAATGAATGGACTCATAGCCTGGAGAGCTGGATGTAGGGCCTGTAACAGGCTCTTCTGTACTCTGAGCCACTTGTCCTTGGCCCTTTTGATTTTAGCATAGCTGTGGTGAAAAGTTCCGTGGACATTGCTAACATCCCCTGACCAGCCCCTGTGTCCCAGCACACCATGAGAGGTATTTTTCTTCTTTTCTGTCTTAATATTTTCTCCTATGCCAGGGAACACAGCTCAGTTAGTGTTGGAAAGTGTGGGCAAGGTAACGCTTTTTGGGCCACCTGCAAACTAAGGAAGATGGTAGTGAATGAATAAAGCTTCGGCCTCTGTCCTTAAGATGAATAATTCGGGATCCAATATGTATGGTGGATCCCCAGTGGGAATGATGTCCATGGGACACAGTGGTAACCAGCTTGACAGTGTTATGTAGTCTTGATGAGCCTTGCTTCCTTTCCTCCTTCACTCTGTTTCCTAGGCTCCCCTCCCAGTGAACTGCCTGCATCCAGATGCTTGTCTCAGGCTCTGCCATTAGTGCTGTCATCTGAATGGAGGTGGTCTTTTCAGTCAAAGCGGGCCAGGCATGTGCAGCTGTGGAAAAGGCAGTTAAGTTCTTCAAGGGCACACGTTCTGATGGAGGCTGTGAAAGAATAGAGGGGTAGGAATAGAGAGGTTTGTATAAGAAATAGGCTGAAATTGTGCCCCAGGGCTTCTTAGCTGGATGAGGGAAAATAGAGGATTCATTTGATTTCAGAGCTTCTTGTAGGTTTCTAATGGAGGGCCACTTGAGAGAATAGCCTGGGGCAAGGAGAGACTATGGAGTAATATGCGTGGAAAGGGGACAAAAGGTCTTCATTGTATCAGCTAGCTATTGTGAATAACAAACTACCCAAGACTTAGTGGTTTAAACAGTTAACATTTATTGTTGCTCAGTAGTCTACAGGTCCACTGGGCAGTTCTGGTCTGGGCTTGGCTAGGCTGATGTTGAGTAAGCTTGCCCATGAATTCACATGCAGTCTGGGGGTCAGTGGGAATAATCGGTCTAGGATGGCAGCACTTGGAATGGCTCTCTTCCATGTGTTTACTTCCTGAGCAGGCTGGCCTGGTGGTGGCAGGGCTCTGAGAGTCAAAGAGTGCGCAGCCTCTTGTGGTCTAGGCTCAGAATTGGGACATTGTCACTTCTTCCAGATTCTGTTTCCACTTAGCACAATCGAGAGGAGATCAGGAGAGAAAATGAAATCCCTTTCATGATAATACGCCACTAAGTTGACACTACTCAGTAGAGCATTTTCACTTGTATTATATGGAAATTAGCCTCCTTTAATTTTTAGCCTGTTGGTTAGACCTGATTTTTCCCTGCTGAAGCAACGCTAACACAACTACTTCCCTTACGACATGGCAGGTCTTCACATTTTCACAAGTGTCCTGTCTTCCTTTTCTTTTCCGTTCTCCAAACCCTCCAGTGTTTTCTCTAATGGCATGCTTGGTAGCCATCAAGGTCTCTACCTGAAATACAGTCTGGTTCATCTGACTTGTCACTCTTAACACATGGCATTCATAACTGCATGTGACATTGTAGGCATATATGATGAGCTTATAACAGTGAAACTGTGTTTTATTTTATTTTTGCTTTAATCTGAACTCGGCGATTTTATTGATGTGCCCAAATGTAGCTTTTGGGAGAGCTCAATCACACAATTGGTTTATACTGATAGATGATCTGATAAATTGGCCTAGTTCTTTTTCCATACTGAGAGCAGCTAAATCAAGATTTACCCATCTTGTACTTGCTCAATATAATTTTACATATATAAAGTTAGGGTTTGATATATTTTTTTTCTTGTTCTATTTCCTTTTCTTGGATTCAAGCCCAGGATATCAGTCTGTTCAGATAATTGTGAATCATGCTTCTCTTGTCTTCCCAGTTTTGTCCTGGCTATAAGTTTATGTCTTCGTGCAGCAGTTGACAAGACAGTGAGGCTAGGACAGCCCCAAAGCTACAGCCCTGTGCACTCCTTGACAATTGCCCTTTGGCCTGGAAGGAAGTAGTAAAGCATATGAGTAGAGATTGCATATCTGATTGAAAATCCATTTGCATTGCACTCGTAGTAGCATATGCATTTTCTCTAACTTGTCCACAAGGACGTCATGAGTGGGCTTTTTCTGTTTTATGGGGCTTTTTCTGGAGGCCTTGCTGAAAACCATACATAATATCTATAATATACACCCACTTATTAGCTGCACATATCTTTTCTTTGTGCATGTAGACAGGAATAAAGAATATTATAAGAAACACCCATGTACCTACTTGTCTGCTTTATTGAATATTCACATGACATGTTTGCGTCAGAATTTTTTTTTCTGTTTAAGAAATAAAACAATACTAGTACAATTGGGGCACCCCATGATGCTTCCTTGCCATAATTTCAGAGTTTATCATTCTCATGCATGATTTATAACTTAACTGCATTTACACTGTCTCTATGACTATTATGTATTAGTTTTGTAGGTCTTTAAACTTTATCATACCGTAGATATCATTATGTAACTTGCATTTTTTGCTCAGCATAGTATTTCAAGAAGTATACATGCTGACATGCTGATGAATGTAGTGCTAGTTCGTTCGTTCTTGTGGCTAAGTATTCTATTGCAGGGAACAATTTTCTAAGAGGTAGATAATAAATGTTTTTGATTAACAGTAAAGAATCCACCTGCCAATGTAGGAGATGCAGGTTCGATCCAGGGGTCAGGAAGATCCCCTGGAAAAGGAAATGGCAACCCACTCCAGTATTCTTACCTGAGAAATCCCTTGGACAGAGGAGCCTGGTGGGCTATAGTCCATGGGGTCTCAAGAGTCAGACATGACTGAGCGACTAAACAATAAATGGTCAGTGTCACATAGTCTTCTTGGTTTTTGTCTATTTTTATAACCCTTTAACAGTGTTCAAAGCACTGTTAACTCTCATACTGGACAAAAATAGGGTTTAGATTGCCAACCTCTGTTCTCCTGTCCTGTCTGACTCACACTGTTTCTCCATCCTCCTTTTGATCTACATGGCTTCCTACGTCGTACGTTCCCTTTTTATAAAACAGAATGACTGCTTGCCTACCTCCTCAAGAGAGTAGGAAGATAAGGCAGATGATAGGTATGAAAGTGCTTGGAAATGTTGCTTTTTCCCACTCTGCACAGCATGTAGTATCTTAATTCCCCAACCAGGGATCAAACCTATGCCCCCTGCAGTAGAGGTACAGAGTCCTAACCACTGGACCATCAGGGAAGTCCCTGAAATGTTTTGGGATTTTTTTTTAATGCTTTTTTATGCCTTCTCTCTCTTTTCACTTCCTTTTTCTTTTTTTCCTCTCTCCTTCCTTTTTTGCTTCTTCATATTCCATGAAGAAATATGGGAGCTCATTGAGAAATGTAGATGACTGAGACACATAGGTAGACACTGTTGGGCAGTAGGGGGTTGGGAAGACCTGAACCCAAAGTGTATATGTAGTGTTATGTTCTTGCTGGTGGTTTCTCTGCAGCTCTGGGACATCAGTGGCTGGGAAATTCAGGAGGCACGCTCATTCTAGGCAGCCTATTAGCAGAACACAGCTGTTACTTTGTTTAAATGTGCTTGGTCTAAGGTCTGGGCTGATGGCCTGTTCTGCCACCGAATAGCTGTGTGACCAGTCTCACCTCACAGGTCTTTTGGCTCTTCATCTGTCAACTGCATCTGTCAACACAGGTTTCACAAGATTGTTGTGAAGATTAAACAAGATAAGCTTAAAATGTTAGTATGTGGTGCAGGCCCTTGGTGAAATGCTTATTAGAGGTTAATTTGCTATATTTTTACCTATGGAGGTTAATTACTATACTTTATTGTTTACTTATAGAGGGTCCTCCTTTAGGATCACTGCACTAGACAGCAAGTCCACAAAGGGTATGTGCCTACTTTTCTCTTTTTTTGTATAGCACTGGTAGCTTTAATGGATTTTAATAAAATTTATAACTTTTCAAAAAGTGAGTAAGGTGAGCTTGGATTAGGTATTTCAGCACCTTCTCTGGTCTTGATGCAAAACAATGATGAATTAATTTTTATTTGTGGAAAAGATTTATTAGTAATTTAATTTCTTTAATGGGCAGATAGCTATTCAGATTTTTAACTTCATCATGTGTCACTTTTGGTATGTTGTATTTTTCTACCAATTTGTCCATTGCACCTACGTTGCTGAATTTATTGGCAACTGTTGTTAGTAATATTCTCTTACATGATTTAATGTTTATAGGACTGTAATGCTATTTCCTCATTTCTGATATTCATAATTCATTTTGTATCTTTTGTTTCTTAATCAGTCCATCTAGGAGTTTATCAATTTTGTTGATCTTTTCAAATAACCAACTTTTGTATGTCTACTTTAAAAACTATCTCAAAATGGGAACTTTAATTTGAGAAAAATAATAGTGTCCTTCATCTGTTACTACAAACACCTTTTTTAAATGCCTTGCTGCTGCTAAGTCGCTTCAGTCGTGTCTGACTCTGTGCAACCCCATAGACGGCAGCCCACCAGGCTCCCCCGTCCCTGGGATTCTCCAGGCAAGAACCCTGGAGTGGGTTGCCATTTCCTTCTCCAATACATGAAAGTGAAAAGTGAAAGTGAAGTCACTCAGTCGTGTCCGACTCTTAGCAACTTCATGGACTGCAGCCTACCAGGCTCCTCCATCCATGGGATTTTCCAGGCAAGAGTACTGGAGTGGGGTGCCATTGCCTTCTCCTTTAAATGCCTTAAACACATAGTTAATAGTACCTAGCCTGGTGACAGGTATGTGGATGTACTAAAGACTTCTTTAAAAAGTTGAACTGAATTCACATTTTTATTTCTCAGGTATGACATACTCAATCCTTCCACATCCTGTGCAGTTAAAGATCACCTTACTCTTAGACTGGCTGAAGGTTGGAGATTTAAACATGGGCAAGAGGAACCTGTAGAAAGGGTCAGACCAGCTCTCACAGCTATATGATTATATGCATAATAGTCATTGGTGTTGCTGGCCTTTCCTTATTAAGGCTGATTCTGCAGTTTTTCCACATGTAGGAGCCTGAGGAAGAAGATTGAGATAGCCAGTCTTTATATTTCCAGAGATAAGTAGTTTTTAATGCTTACTTCTAGTTGAAAGCTATTTCTGGTATTTCTGATTATGCCTCAAGAGACCAAAAAGTAATTTGGGCTCAGTGGATAGAATGAAATTGAATTTTCTCTAGGGAAGATAATATTAAACATAAATGCAAAGCAACTTGTAACAAGGTTATTACAATGGTATATGTCCACTATGTTCAGGAAAAAGTAAGACAGTAAAATTCACGACTGTAGACTTGGTGAGAATTAGCTACTTATGGACAAAACAGTTCTTACCATTTGCTTCTGTAACATTTTCTGAGTTGTTCTTTCATATGTGGACCAGGATCCAAATGTCAAGGTTAATTAAAGGAAGTGTGTGTGTGTGTGTGTGTGTGTGTGTGTGTGTGGGTAAAGTGATGAATATCTACGAAGAATCTAGGAAACTTTGATTTCAAAGTTTTCTATTCATTTTTAAACCTTTTAGAAGCTCATTTGAATTGTTTTAGTCAATGCTTAGTAAAAAGAATGAAAATATGTTGAGCAGAGTTGGTTATCCAATTTCTTCTCTTTCAAAGTAAGAGTGCCTGGCAGAACAGATGTGTCAAATGTACCATGAAACTCAGTTAAACAATCCAAAAGGAATGGAGATTTCTGGACATCTGACTTTCTGATAAACGTGGGCCACCCAGAAATATATTTTGCTTGTGTGTTTTTCAGCCTTATATTTGTTATTTTTATACCTTTCTTTGGAGAAGATCCTATACATTTTAGAAATGTTCTTCAAGGATTGAGGTGTACCGTTTGGAACATGTTTGTATTAATAGCATATGGTTTGATAAATGAAAAGGCTATGTAGCACTGACTCGGATACAGTGTTATTTTTTTTTAAAAATGATAATAAATCCTTGTTATCAATTAATTTATTCAACAAATAACTATTAAAGGCCCACTGTGTGCCAGGCACTATACTCCATCCCAGACAGCAGTGAATAAAACAAAATCTGTTTTTATTGAACTTATATTCTATTCTATCTAAATATTCTATATGAATATTTTTCTTTTGGGCAAATTGAAGTTTGTGGTTATTTTTAATTTCTGAAAATTTTACATGCATGTGTCCAAAATCATCAAACTGTACCCATTAAATATGTGCAGTTATTTATATATAAATTGTTCATCAGTAATGAGCAGTAAAACATTTACTCTAGTTTGTTTTCTTCTTACCCTAAGGTTGAGCTGTATTGTATTGACTTCTCCAGTATGAAAGTTTCTCAGACTTCTATTAATACTTCATGTTAGACGTCTGTGATTTGGATCCCACATTACTCTCAACTACCTATACCAGATGAATTTGACTATTGCAAATCCAGTAAGTGATATATATATATATATATATATATATATATATATATATATATATGGAGAGAGAGAGGTATTAACTGGAGAAGGAAATGGCAACCCACTCCAATAGAGAATTCCATGGACATAGGCGTCCATGGGGTTGCAAAGAGTTGGACACGACTGAGTGACTAACACATACATGGGTGTTAACTGTTTATTTATTTATATTTTTCTACACCAAAGAGCATTTTCAGCTATACTCAGTATAGTATATATAACTGCTATAGCCGTCTAAACAATGGTCTAAATGATTGTGTAATAGTGAATTTCAATGTGTAAGACAATATGAAGTGTGTAGGAGTTGAGGGTGAGTTCATATCCATTCCTCCAAAATTAAACTCACCCCAAATGAGCTGGAGGAAACGTGCTTCTATGTACCACCAAGACTTTTCATTCAGGCTTGGCTTTTGCCTGGATATGGATTCCAGTTTTCTTTTCTGGAGTGTGTGGCCACAAGCTGGTGGAAGTTACTTAATGCTACTTGATGGGGAAGTACACACTCCTCCCCACCCCTCATGTCAAGGCTGTATTTGAGTTCACTGGAGCCTGGCAATGTTGCTTATGTAGCCTCTCAGTTTTCCTTCTAGAGCCTACATTTGAAGAATCTAGCATAGGACCTTCTGATTCCTCACTCATGTCTCTGTAAAGTATTGATAGGCCTGGTGGTATAGCTTAGGATCAGGCGTGTGGAACAGGTGCAGTCATACACAGGAGAACTGACGTTTTCTTTGCAAGGTCCAAGCCATTTGTTTATCCATTTTTTTTAACCTTGGCAAGGCAAAGGCTTTTTAAAAAATAATTGTATTTATTTATTTATTTTGGCTGTGCTGGGTCTTTGCTGCTGCACGGGCTTTTCTCTAGCTGTGGCAAGCAGGGGCTACTCTTCAGTGCGGTGTGCAGCCTTCTCATTATGGTGGCTTCTCTTGTTGTGGAGCACAGGCTTCAGTAGTTGCGGCCCATGGGCTCAGTAGTTGTGGCTCCCGGGCTTTAGAGCACAGGCTCAGTAGTTGTGGTGCACGGCCTTAGTTGCTCCTTGGCGTGTGGGATCTTCCCAGATCAGGGGTGGAACCAGTGTCTCTTGTATTGACAGGCGGATTCTTTACCTTTAAGCTACCAGGGAAGCCCCTATATATCCATTAAAAAATTTTTTTAATTTCTTATATATTTCTAAAAGGTTTATAGCCATAAGCACATATAAAACAAGACCATTAAATAAGAGAATAGAATAAAGCATTTGAAAAGAGGGACGGAAAAATCAAAATATACTCGAAATGACTAGTGCAGGTAAGGATGTGTGTGCAAATGTTTGTGAGCATCTTTGGTTCAAGTGGTGTCAAATGTAGAAAATGCAAAAGCTTATTTCAGTTTTGGAGGGTCAAGTGGCTGTGCCTGATTGTTTACAAAGTTCACTAAACATGAGTAACTGTGTTTTAAGAAGCTTTGCTGTGCCTTGCCAGAGGTGAGAATCTGCAGCAGAATGCAGGGTTCTAAGTGGACCTGCTGACTGTTTTGTTGTTAAAAACCTAATAGAGGGCCTTGCACATGGGTCAGGTACTACCTTCCTTTGTGTGGCTATGGAGAGCAAGGGTGTTCCTTTCTCTAGTTCAACACACTGATGGCTCTTCTCTCTGCCTGAGGCAGATTGATAAGAAAGTTGGTAGGCAGATAGAGGAGCCTGTCCCTCTTGCTTCTGATCATTGGTTGTGCCTTGGGAGGCGATTCCCAGAAAACCTGCAGTGAGGCTTACCAATGCCTAGGTGCCTAGATAGCATGATTTCAAGAAGCTTTTATATATAGAATACTCATACAACAGGAAATAGGCATAAAATTTGGGCTCAGTGGGGAAAAAAAGAAGAATTGGACAATTCTCCACAATACTGTAGGCAAGAAGGGATTCTCCAGACTTTTTGAGGCCCTGGACCTCAAGGTTAGCAGACTCCGGCTTCTTGCCACCCATTGATATAAAGGAGATAAAAGGTAAAGCTAAGACCACTGCTAGGCCTCGTTATATTTAATATTTATTTAGGTAGATTTTCCTGTTGGTTAAGACCAAGACTGTTTAGGTATGAATTCCAGCTCTGCGAGCTGAGTTTTTTCTGGAAAGTTGTTTAGCACCTTGAGTTCCTGTTTTCCCATGTGTGTAATGAGGATAATAACAGTGTCTACTTTATAGAATCATTGTTAAGATTAAGTGATTAGTACCTGTAAAGTGTTTACAATAGTCCCTGACATGAGTTGAGTACAGTAGTTTTTTTGAGCATAAGACAGATGAGCTGGAATGGATCTTATCATCCAGTTTGCTTAGTTAAGAAATTGAAATATATCTGGGAGAAAAATGGTAAAAGCATTCACATCATATGTGCTGTGAATGACATGCCATAATATTTGTTCTGACAATTCTGAATATTAAACAAGATACAGATATGTATTAAAAGGAAAATCCTCAAGTTCTGACTAAACAGCTGGTAAACTGGCAGATGTTCAAGAAGCATCTTGGTAACAGTAAGGTCTTAGTCACTAGAACTTTAAAATGTGTTTTATGGTATTAGGATGTTGTTCTGGTTACATCTGTAGAACAGGTTTTGCTATTGTGATTCAGGTAGGGGTTTATGTTTGTTTTCTACTTGGCATTTTGCCAGGGTAGGGAAGGAAACTATTCATGAAATAATTTCATTACAGTAATGAAAGAGTAGTCTTTTGCCTTTAAAAAAGTCTACTTAATAAACATTTATTGACTTGCCTAGTTGTGCTGTGTGCTAAGTTGCTCAGTCATGTCCAGCTCTTTGCGACCCTATGGACTGTAGCCTACCAGGCTCCTCTGTCCATGGGATTCTCCAGGCAAGAATCCTGGAGTGGGTTGCCATGCCCTCCTTGAGGGGATCTTCCTGGCCCAGGGATTGAACCTGCATCTCTTACATCTCTTGCATTGGCAGGCCGGTTCTTTACCACTAGCACTACCTAGGAATAGTATTAATACACCTAAATATTTTTAAATAAAAAATGTTATTGGGGTATAAAATGTATATAGAAAATTATACTCATATGGGTGAAATCTGATGAGTTACCAAAAAGTAAACACACCTATGTGTTGTAGGAAGCGGGGCCCCCTCCAGGGCCCCAAGAGTGGGCTCTTGTCTAACACTCAGAAAAGAATTGTCCGAGGAGACACATGCTGACAAAGCAAGAGATTTTATTGGAAGAAGGCACCTAGGCAGACAGCAGCAGGGTAAGGGAACCCAGGAGAACTTCTCTTCCATGTGGCTTACAGTCTCGGGTTTTATGTTGATTGGATTAGTTTCTAGGTTGTCTTTGGCCAGTCATTCTGACTCAGTTTTTCCTCTTGGCACACACATGGCTCAGCCAAGATGGATGCTAGTGAGAGGGATTCTGGGAGGTGGACGGACACGTAGTGTTTCCTTTTGACCTTTCCCGAACTCTTCCAATTGGTGGTGGCTTATTAGTTCCATGTTCCTTACCAGGACTACCTGTCGTAAAACAACTCATGCAAATGGTCACTAGAGAGCCTGGCCAGGGTGGGCGGTTTCAATCAGCGTGCTTCCCCTAACATATGTAGCCCTCTTGGCAGGTCAAGAAACAAAAGAGTATCTGCACTCCTAGAAGCATGCCTTTGTCTCTTTTCAGTCACTTTTCCCAGCCCTTCTTCCCAAGGGTGACCACTAAGCAAAAAGCTGACTTCTACCCAGAAATAAACCCAGGGGCCTATGGTCAATTAATCTACGACAGAGGAGGCATGAATGTACAATGGAGAAAAGGTAGCCTCTTCAATATGTGGTGCTGGGAAAACTGGATAACTACATATGAAAGAATGAAGTTAGAACATTCTCTAACACCATACACAAAAGTAAACTCAAAATGGATTAAAAACATCAATGTAAGAGTGGCTAGTATAAAACTCAGAGGAAGACATAGGCAGAACACTCTTTGACATAAAATGCAGCAATATCTTTTTGGACCCACCGCCTAGAGTAATAAAAATAAACAAATGGTACCTGATTAAACTGAAAAGCTTTTGCATAGCAAAGGAAACCATAAATAAAACAAAAAGACAACCCACAGAATGAGAGAAGATATTTGCAAGTGAAGCAGCCAAGAAGGGATTAATTTCTAAAATATGTAAACACCTCTTCCAGCTCTATATCAAAAAAGCAAACAACCCAATCAAAAAATGGGCAGAAGACCTAAATAAAAATTTCTCCAAAGAAGACATATAGATGGCCTACAGGCACATGAGAAGATGCTCAACAGCACTAATTATTAGAGAAATGCAAATCAAAACTATTGGAGGTTTCACCTCACACCAGTCAGAATGGTCATCATCAAAAAGTCTACAAACAATGAATTCTGGAGTAGGTGTGGAAAAAAGGGAATCCTCATGTTTGCTGGGACTGTAAATTGGTGCACCCACTGTGGAGAACAGTATGGTGGTTCCTTAAATGACTAAAAATAGAGTCACCATATGACCCCACAATCCCACTGCTTTGCATATATCTGGTGAAAACCCTAATTTGAAAAGATACATGTACCCCACTGTTCATTGCAACACCGTTTACAATAGCCAAGACATGAAAGCAACCTAAATGTCCACTGACAGATGAATGGATAAATATGTAGTACATAAATACAATGGAATATTATTCAGCCATAAAAAGAATGAAATAATACCATTTGCACAACATGGATGGACCTAGAGATTGTCATCCTAAGGGAAGTAAGTCAGAGAAAGACAAATACCATATGGAATCACTTATATGTGGAATCTTGAAAAATGATACAGGTGAATTTATTTACAAAAGAGGAACAGACTCACAGAATTAGAAAACAAACTTATGGTTACCAAAGGGGAAAGGTAGGAGGGGAGGGATAAATTAGAAGTTGGGGTTATGCACACTACTGTGTATGAAATAGATAATCACTGAGGACCTACTGTATATTACAAAGAATTATACTCAGTACTCTGTAATAACCTATATGGGAAAGGAATCTCAAGAAGAATAGATGTATATATGTATAAGTGAATCATTTTTCCATATACCTGAAACTAACACAAAATTATAGATCAACTATTCTCCAATATAAAAAAAAATTAAAAAGACAGCTGATTTCTAACATCACAGATTAATTTTTACTGTTTTGTAAAAATTTTATACAAGTGGAGTCAGGTCTAGCATCTTTCATTCAACATAATATTTATGAGACTTATCCATGGTGGCTTGTAGCAGAAGTTTGTTTTTTAGCATTGCTGTGTAGTATTCCATTATGTGAATATACCACATGATACTTTCATCTCTTATTAGATTATTTTCAGATTGGGATTATTAAAAATAATGCAGCTAAAATATCCTCATACATGCCTTTTTGTATACATATATATGCAGTTCTGTTACATCTGTCAGTTCAGTCGCTCAGTCGTGTCTGACTCTTTGTGACCCCATGAATCGCACCACGCCAGGCCTCCCTGTCCATCACCAACTCCCAGAGTTCACTCAAACTCATGTCCATCGAGTTGAGGATGCCATCCAGCCATCTCATCCTCTGCTGTCCCCTTCTCCTCTGCCCCCAATCCCTCCCAGCATCAGTGTCTTTTCTAATGAGTCAACTCTTCTCATGAGGTGGCCAAAGTATTGGAGTTTCAGCTTTAGCATCATTCCTTCCAATGAACACCCAGGACTGATCTCCTTTAGGATGGACTGGTTGGATCTCCTCGCAGTCCAAGGGACTCTCAAGAGTCTTCTCCAACACCACAGTTCAAAAGCATCAATTCTTCGGCGCTCAGCTTTCTTCACAGTCCAACTCTCACATCCATACATGACCACTGGAAAAACCATAGCCTTGAGTCGACTGACCTTTGTTGGCAAAGTAATGTCTCTGCTTTTCAATATGCTATCTAGGTTGGTCATAACTTTTCTTCCAAGGAGTAAGTGGCCACAGGAAATGCCTGTGTTTAGCTCCTATAGAAACTACAAAAGTGGTTATATCACTTTACACTCCCACAAGCCGTGTATAAGAGTTGCAGTTGCCCCACATCTTGCCAACACTTGCTTTTACTTTCAGTAATACAGTGGGTGTGTCGTAGTGTCTCATTTTAGTTTGAATTTGCATTTACTGATGACTATGCCAAAGCCTTTGACTGTGTGGATCACAATAAACTGTGGAAAATTCTGAAAGAGATGGGAATACCAGACCACCTGACCTGCCTCTTGAGAAACCTGTATACAGGTCAGGAAGTAACAGTTAGAACTGGACATGGAACAACAAACAGGTTCCAGATAGGAAAAGGAGTACATCAAGGCTGTATATTGTCACCTTGCTTATTTAACTTACCTGCAGAGTACATCATGCGAAATGCCAGGCTGGAGGAAGCACAAGCTGGAATCACGATTGCCGGGTGAAATATCAATAACCTCAGATATGCAGATGACACCACCCTTATGGCAGAAAGTAAAGAAGAACTAAAGAGCCTCTTGATGAAAGTGAAAGATGAGAGTGAAAAAGTTGGCTTAAAGCTCAACATTCAGAAAACTAAGATCATGGCATCTGGTCCCATCACTTTATGGCAAATAGATGGGGAAACAGTGGCTGACTTTAATTTTACTGGGCTCCAAAATCACTGTAGATGGTGACTGCAGCCATGAAATTAAAAGACACTTACTCCTTGGAAGGAAAGTTAGGACCAACCTAGACAGCATATTGAAAAGCAGAGACATTACTTTGCCAACAAAGGTCAGTCGACTCAAGGCTATGGTTTTTCCAGTGGTCATGTATGGATGTGAGAGTTGGACTGTGAAGAAAGCTGAGCGCCAAAGAATTGATGCTTTTGAACTGTGGTGTTGGAGAAGACTCTTGAGAGTCCCCTGGACTGCAAGGAGATCCAACCAGTCCATCCTAAAGGAGATCAGTCCTGGGTGTTCATTGGAGGGACTGATGTTGAAGCTGAAACTCCAATAGTTTGGCCACCTGATGCGAAGAGCTAACTCATTTGAAAAGACCCTGATGCTGGGAAAAATTGAGGGCAGGAGAAGAAGGGGACAACAGAGGATGAGATGGTTGGATGGCATCACCGACACAGTGGACATGGGTTTGGGTGGACTCTGGGAGTTGGTGATGGACAGGGAGGCCTGGCGTAGTGCAGTTCATGGGGTCGCAAAGAGTCGGACACAACTAAGCGACTGAACTGAACTGATGACTAATGAGCTTAACTTCCTTTTGATGTCTTTAGTGACCATTTTGTGGAGTGTGTGTGTGTGTGTGTGTGTGTGTGTGTGAAGTGATTGTTCAAGTCATTATAAAAATTGAGTTGTATTATTGGGGCTTCTCTGATGGTTCAGCGATAAAGAATCTGCCTGTCTATGCAAAAGACGTGGGTTTGATCCTTGGGTCAGGAAGATCCCCTGGAGGAGGAAATGGCAGCCCACTCCAGTATTCTTGCCTGGGAAATCCTATGGACAGAGGAGCCTGGCGGGCTATAGTCCGTAGGGTCGCAAAGAGTCGAACAGAACTAAGAAACTAAACAACAGCCACATGTATTCTTTTGGTCCCTGTTCAGACCTTCATGTATCTCCATGCTTCCATGTGGGATCATTTTCATTTGGTCTGAAATGCTACCTTTACTATTTTCTTCAGAGCAGGTCTATTGACAAATACCCCCATTTTTGTTTTGTCATAAAATACCTTTCTTTTCCCTTGACCTCTGTATATGGGAAACTTAAGTTAGTGGTTATTTTCTTCCCACTTTGATGTTACCATTCTTTTGTCTTTTGGCTTCCATTATTTCGGTTGAGATGCCAGCCATTATTATTGTTGCTCCTTTGAAGTTTATCTCATTTTTGTTTGTTTCTAACTGCTTTTTAAGGTTTTCATTTAGACTTTGATGTTCAGCAATTTTAACATGATATGTATGCTTATTGAGGTTTTCTTTGTATTTATCCTACTTGGAGTTTAGTTTGATATTTTAGCAGTTTGGGGAAATTCTTATGGCCCCTGACCCATTCTTTTTCTTCTTTTTTCTATCTCTGTCTCTCTCGCCAACATTTTTACTTTTCTGTAGGTCTCTCATGCTTTTTGTTTCTCCATTTTCTTCTGGCTTGCCTTCTACTTAGTACTATTTATCTTTATAGCTATTTCTAACATATTAGAGCCACTGTTGATTTCTTAATTGCACTTATTTTATTTTTCAGTTCTAGAATTTTCATTTCATTTCATAGCAACTATTCTAGTTTTTAGAATAGTTTCCAGTCTCTGATAAATTCTCTATCTTGTCATAATTTCTTGAGCATATATTAATTATGAATATTTTAAGTCCATGTCAGATAATTACAGAATCTCTGTTTCTTATGGGTATATTTCAGTTTTTGGATTTTGATCATTTCTTTTGTTTTTGTTGTTGAGATGCCATGGTACTTTTAACAAATGTCAGATATCTGTAGTAAAAAATAGAGATAATTTGAGACTCTGGATGAGTTGTCTTTCTCCAGGAAGATTTTACTTTTGTTTGTTGCAAATATTGGATTAGATACAGGTTGAACTGATTCAGTCATAACTTGAGTTAGTTAAAATCTGTACTTCAGCTGTATGAGGGATTATCTATTTCTGGTCACCCTTACTCCTAGTGTCTAGTCTTTGGGGTTCCCACCAGAAAGCTTTGGCTGTATCCAGGACCACTATAGAGCTAGAATGTGAATAGTTGCTCCCACACTCACTGGATTTGAGACTGCTGAAAGCTGTGTTCAGATTCTGTAATAGTATAACCACTACTATCATACAGGCAAATGTCTCAAGGGGAAAAGCAGCTTCAGAATTTTCTCTTAGGACTTTTCTTTAATATCTTAGCTCCAAAGTACTGAGGGCTTTGGTAGATCTCTGATGCCTTTGAACAGGTGTTTGTACAGTTGTTCTTGGCAGAAATATTGGACCAGAACAAACTAATCTGCCATTGCCAGCATGGAAATCCTCTTTTTTGCTTTTGAATGCATCTTAAAGGGAATTTTAAAAGTATGAGAAAATCAAATTATACTTTTTTTTATTTTAAATGCTCATTGACAGCTGTTGATAAAGCTAATATATTGTTCTTAAGTCAGTCTGTGCAAAACTGGCCTTTGAATTATGGCAGAGTTTTGGGGATACATATAAGACGATGTGAAATTATTATGAGTTTGTGCTATAGCTAAGAACCAAAGCAAGTAAGGAAGATATGCAAATACCAATAAGCACATGAAAAGACTGTTGTTCAGTCGCTAAGTTATGTCTGAGTCTTTGCAACCCCTTGGACTGCAACATGCCAGGCTTCCCTGTCTTTCTCTATCTCCCAGAGTTTGCTCAAACTCATGTCCATTGAGTGTATGTTGTCTTCCAACCATCTCTTCCTCTGTTGCCCCCTTCTCCTGCCCTCAGTCTTTCCCAGCATCAGGGTCTCTTTCAACGAGTCAGCTCTTCATATCAGGTGGCCAAAGTATTAGAGCTTCAGCTTCAGTATCAGTCCTTCTAGTGAATATTCAAGGTTGATTTCCTTTGAGATTGACTGATTTGATCTCCTTGCTGTCCTAGGGATTCTCAAGAGTCTTCTCCAGCACCATAATTCAAAAGCATCAGTTCTTCAGCACTCAGCATTCCTTATGGTATCATGAAAAGATACTCTATGTCATTAGTCATTAGGAAAATAGAAACTGAAATCAGAAAAAGTTACCACTTCACACCCACTGGCATGACTAGAATCAAAAAGTTAATAAAAATTTAAGTTAATAATAATAGCAAACATTGGTGAGTTTATGGAGAAATTATAATCTTCATACACTGCTGGTAAGAATGTAACTTTGAAATACAGTCTGGCCATTCCTCAAATAATTAAACATAAAGTTACCATATGACCAGGCAGTTCTACTCCTATAGACCCAAGTAAAAATATGTTCATATGCAAATGTTTGGAGCACTCTTCACAATAGCCAAAAGGTGGAAACAACCCAAATTTTTATCAACTGATGAATGGATAAACAAAATGTAGTATATCCATATAGTGGAATATTATTTGACCATGAAATGAATGAAGGACTGATGCATGTTACAGTATAGATGAATGTTGAAAACATTATGTTAAGTGAAAGAAACCAGTCACAAAAGACCACACATTACGTGATTTTATTCATATGGAAGTCCAGAATGGGGAATTCTATAGA
The DNA here is from genome assembly GCF_019923935.1 of Bubalus bubalis. Taxonomy (NCBI): domain Eukaryota; kingdom Metazoa; phylum Chordata; class Mammalia; order Artiodactyla; family Bovidae; genus Bubalus; species Bubalus bubalis. The sequence continues at coordinate 37,147,444 of NC_059181.1, forward strand.
GACAGAAAGTAGTTAGTGGTTGTTCATGACTGGGTGGGGGAAGAGATAGAGGAATGAGAGTTAAAGGGTACAGGATTTCTTTTTGAAGTGATGAAAACATACTAAAAGTGACTCTGATGACAGGTGCACATATCTGTGAATCTACTTTTAAAGAAGCAGTGAATTACATACAGTTTAAATTGTGAACTGTATGGTATGTAAATTTGTCTCAATGAAGCTGTTGCAATAAAGGACCAAAACAGTATTTGTGATAGCAGTTGGAGAGGGAAAGTGGCAGATATGGGTGTGAGCTCAAAGTGATGATGATCTCGCTCATTTTCAGTCTTTTCATTAGCAATTTGTAGTTGGCAGGGCCTGGGGTGGAGTTAAAGCAGAACACAGGGTCCTATAATAAGTGGTCAAAAATAACTCAAGTAAGAGTAAGCCATGGTTTCTAGCAAGAACAGTGATCTGGATAACAGACCAGGGTGATACCACTGCTGAGATTATCCAGACTTGTCTTAATCCTGGTTGGGCCCCACATCCTGAAGCAGTACTTAGCTTCCTTTGTTCTTCCTGGGATCAGAAATTGCTCTGTTCCTAACCTTGTTTTGCAAGTCTCTCATGTACCTAAAAGAGATTCTTTAGAGTCTAAACTTAGATCTCAAAGACTTTTTCTAATTTGGATCCTACTTTTCTGGAAGTGTTGGAAACAGGTGCAACTTCATGATTGAGAAAGGCACATAAAGCAGATATATTTGCATAGGAAGCCTATAACCCCAGAAGTCATCCTCTGGGAAGGGGCTTTAAGAGTTCTCACTTAACTTGCATCTGTGAGAGGTTTAGAGCTTCAATTCCTTGTTCAGGGTTTGTTTGCTTTTTTTTGTTTGTTTGTTTGTTTGTTTGTTTGTTAGTATTCTTGCCTGGAGAATCCCAAGGACAGGGGAGCCTGGTGGGCTGCCGTCTATGGGGTCTCACAGAGCTGGACACAACTGAAGCAACTTAGCAGCAGCAGCAGCATGGATTATACAGTTTTCAATTAATTCATTTATTCAATATACATGTATCAGTTACCAACTTTGTGCCAGTCACTATGCTGGGTGCTGGTAGTAAAAATCTGTATGAAACAGTGGCTACCTCTAAGAGCTTACACTAAACCCAAGGTACCAAGTGATGACATAAAGGTATCCATGATGTCTGTGAGCAGTTGAAAATTTAGAAGAGAAAGATCATAATTGAGTAAGATTTTGGAGAAGGCAAGTGATGGAGTACATACAGTACAGGTGGAGATCCTGGCTCCCAATAGTAAGAAAGACATATTGTCTACTGAGGGAACAGCAAAAGAGGCAAAACTCACAGCCTCTCAGAATCTGGTTGAGATTTCCATTTCCAGAAACTTCTGTGCTAAGTCCTTCAGTTTCCCTCTGCCACTGTGTACTGTACCCCTTCGGAATGTCTCACTTCCTGCCTTGAAGTCATTAGATATTTTCTGAAAAATCTATTCTACCCAAGCATTTTGTGAATTCAGACATTTTATTGAAGATCCAGTGGAGAGTAGTCACTTTACAGAGAACACCCACTTCCCAGTGGGTCTCCATCTTGGGAACAGCCTTGGTTCTCTCTCCAAAGCCACAGAGAAACTGCTGACCTTGTCCTACAAATAGAATTCCCCTCCTAAGAGGAATCCTGAGGAATAAAATGTTCTCCATCACTTAACAGAGAGATTAAGTTACCAGCTCAATTTAGTGTCAAGTCAGGAAATGAGAAAATTCATTCCTAATAACAATGAATTTCTCTGTGAAATAGGAAGACTTTATTTGGAGGAGTTCATTTGGCTGGAATTGAGTGGGAAGAAGCTTTCTAAGTGTGGCGACTATTTGGAATATTGACACAACCTCCCTTTTAGCTTTACCTCAAGTGATGTCTCACCTTATAATAAAAAATAAAAACAGCAGAATGCCCCCCTGACCCCACACACACATCGGAAATGAGAATAAGATTATTAGGGGATATTAGGCTTCTATGAGGTGCCACATAAATGGGCGGGACCTCCAACTGACCCGCTTTTGTGTTGACTCTGGGAAGAGAAGGTTGGGAAGTGATGTCAGGAATGTTTCCCCATTTAAGTCTGAATAAGTAGGTATTTGCATGAATATCATCCTAGCCATTCATTAGATAACCACTTAATTCTAGAGGTAGAAATGTACATTCCACTCATTTTGTACAGGAGCCTTGTCTCCCAAGTATACCTTTCTTCCCAAGTACCTTTCTGTCGGTGACATTTTGAAGGGAGCACCCAACAGTAGGAATGATGGTTGAAGGCAGTGCTTTCAAGGTAATTTTCTTGCATTCTTGGAAGGCTTCAGTGGTTAAATGCTACAAATCACCAATTGGGTGATAATTGGCTAACTCTCTTGATCGAGAAAAAGATGTTATTTGGAAATAATTGACCTAACAAGAGAAAAATGGATAGATGCTTAAAAAATTGTTTGGGTCATTGCATTGTTAAAAGTAGTAAGTAATTTTAAATAATAGTAAGTAACCATAAATATAACAACATAAATACTATATGTATGCTGCTACTGCTACTGCTGCTAAGTTGCTTCAGTCGTGTCTGACTCTGTGCAACCCCATAGACGGCAGCCCACCAGGCTCCCCCGTCCCTGGGATTCTCCAGGCAAGAACACTGGAGTGGGTTGCCATTTCCTTCTCCAATGCAGGAAAGTGAAAAGTGAAAGTGAAGTCACTCAGTCGTGTCCGACCCTCAGCGACTGCATGGACTGCAGCCTTCCAGGCTCCTCCATCCATGGGATTTTCCAGGCAAGAGTACTGGAGTGGGGTGCCATTGCCTTCTCCAAAGATAAAGACTGCTGCTGCTGAGTCGCTTCAGTCGCTTCATATGCATACATATATATGTATATGAATATATAATTAACATAATTTATGCTTAGCTCATCTTCTGCATTTGATGTTATTTTTCTTATAGTGGAAAAAACATAAGGACTAAAAGAAATGGATCCAATACTAGATTCTTAAGATCTGTAGAAATTTGTAACCATACATATAAAACTATGGACTTCCCAGGTGGCACAGTGGTAAAGAATCAGCCTGCCAATGCAAGAGATGCAGTTCCATCCCTGCATTGGGAAGATCCCATGGAGGAGGAAATGGCAACCCGCTCCAGTATTCTTGTCTGGGAAATCCCGTGGACAGAGGAGCCTGGTGGGCTACAATCCATGGGATTGCAAAAAGTTGGACACAACTTAGTGACTTAGCACAAGCACATATAAGAGTGTATTACCTGGGATAAACCATGATGAAAAGACTATAAGAATGTATGTATATGTACAACTGAGTCACTTTGCTGTACTGCACAGATTAATAAACATTGTAAATCAACTATACTTCAATAAAAACAAAAAGTGTATCAGCAGTATGTACTGCTTTATAATGCTCCATTGAACTAACCTCTCAGGAAAAATAACTCAGTACAATTACTTCCCAGTATACTCCTATGATAGTATTTCTGTCTTTTAAATTTGATCAGTAGATGACAGTCTTTCCAGAGAATGATATCAGTGATTTAAATCTGTGCAACAAGACTGTGAGAGAAACAGATGCTTTAAGTAAAACTGAACTTCTTCCAGGAAACTTAACTACCAAAGCTCCATTGATTCAGAACTCAAGAAAAAGAACCCTTTATTTCCACACATTTTAAATTATAAGTAAAGACAATTTTGTTATAGGAACATTGCATTTTAAGAGGCTTCAGTTTATACAGAGCAATTTTGTGGGCAAGAAAACAAAACCCAAGGAGATTACCATTTCCCCAGTGAGGCGTGGAGAGACCAGAGTAAAACCAGGGCGAGACTCTCGGTTCCTAACTCCAAACCCCACCTCCTGTCCCTCCCTTCTCCAATATTTGGAGGTGGTGGCAGACTATAGTAAGTGACTGTATTCCAGTTTTGACCACACAGTGTGTGCTCATGGGTCCAGTTCAGTTCAGTCGCTCAGTCATGTCTGGCTTTTTGCAACCCTATGAACCGCAGCACTCCAGGCCTCCCTGTCCATCACCAACTCCCGGAGTCCACCCAAACCCATGTCCATCGAGTTGATGATGCCATCCAACCATCTCATCCTCTGTCGTCCCCTTCTCCTCCTGCCCTGAGTCTTTCCCAGCATCAGGGTCTTTTCAGATGAGTCAGTTCTTTGCATCAGGTGGCCAAAGTATTGCAGTTTCAGCTTCAACATCATGTAATGCTCATGGGTTAGCACTACATTTTTAAGATAATAGAACTCACAGCCAGCAGTGTGGTGCTCTCAGACATAGTGCCATGGTCCATTCAATGAGCCACATCTTGACCCCACCCCCACTCTGCTCTATATAAACTGAGTAAGCCCATTAGCCATAAGTCATTTTAAGAAATAAATAGGTAGGGTTGAGATTTCTTGAAATATTAAGGCATTTTAGCCTAAGACAGACAGATTCTTGGCAACAGTGAGGTCCTTACTTCTTTAGCAATGTACAGAATTTAAGAAAATAACTGAAGACCAAAGAAAAGTGAGCAATCTATAGTCAGTATATATATTTAAAATATCCTACAGATAGAGAGGAACTCATGAGCAGTATATTATGGCATGTTCTCTGTTTCAGTTTCTACACTGCCATATGTTGAGGTTCTCAAGAAGAAATATCTAATGGGGTCACTCTTGACTCCTCAGGAGCTTATAAGTTGATCGAGGAAACAAAACACACCATGTAAAGTTCAGTTCAGTTGCTTGGTCATGTCCAACTCTTTGCAACCCCATGGACTGCAGCACACCAGGCTTCCCTGTCCATCACCAACTCCCAGATCTTGCTCAAACTCATGACCATCGAGTCAGTGATGCCATCCATCCATCTCATCCTCTGTCGTCCCCTTCTCCTTCCTTCAATCTTTCCCAGCAACAGGGTCTTTTCAAATGAGTCAGTTCTTCACATCAGGTGGCCAAAGTATCGGAGCTTCAGCTTCAATTTGTGAGATGAGTGCAATTGTGTGGTAGTTTGAACATTCTTTGGTATTGTCTTTATTTGGGATTGGAATGAAAACTGACCTTTTCCAGTCCTGTGGCCACTGTCAAGTTTTCCAAATTTGCTGGCATATTGAGTGCAGGACTTTCACAGTCCTTCCAATGAATATTCAGGACTGATTTTTTTGCAGTCCAAGGGACTCCCAAGAATCTTCTCCAACACCACAGTTCAGAAGCATCCATTCTTCAGTGCTCAGCTTTCTTTGTCGTCCAACTCACACATCCATACCTGACTACTGCAAAAACCATAGCTTTGACTAGATGGACCTTTGTCAACAAAGTAATATCTCTGTTTTTTAATATGCTCTCTGCGTTGGTCATAGCTTTTCTTCCAAGGAGCAAGCATCTTTTAATTTCATGGCTGCAGTTACCATCTCCAGTGATTTTGGAGCCCAAGAAAACTGTTTCCATTGTTTGCCCATCTGTTTGCCATGAAGTGATGGGACCAGATGCCATGATCTTTGGTTTTTGAATATTACGTTTTAAGCAAGCTTTTTCACTCTCCTCTTTCACTTTCATCAAGAGGCTCTTTAGTTCCTCTTCACTTTCTGCCATAAGGGCAGTGTCATTTGCATATATTTCTCCCTGCAATCTTGATTCCAGCTTGTGCTTCCTCCAGCCCAGCGTTTCTCGTGATATACTCTGCATACAAGTTAAATAAGCAGGGTGACAGTATACAGCCTTGGCATACTCCTTTCCCAATTTGGACCTAGTCCGTTGTTCCACGTCTGGTTCTAACTGCTGCTGCTTGACCTGCATACAGATTTCTCAGGAGGCAGGTCAGGTAGTCTGGTATTCCCATCTCTTGAACAATTTTCCACAGTTTGTTGTGGTCCACACGCTCAAAGGCTTTAGTGTAGTCAGTGAAGCAGTAGTAGATGTTTTCCTGGAACTCTTCTTGGTTTTTCTATAATCCAATGGATGTTGACAATTTGATCTCTGGTTCCTCTGCCTTTTCTAAATCCAACTTGAACATCTGGAAGTTCTCAGTTCACGTACTATTGAAGCATAGCTTGGAGAATTTTGAACATTACTTTGCTAGTATGTGAGATGAGTGCAATTGTGTGGTAGTTTGAGCATTCTTTGGCATTGCCTTTCTTTGGGATTGGAATGAAAACTGACCTTTTCCAGTCCTGTGGCCACTGCTGAGTTTTCCAAATTTGCTAGCATATTGAGTGCAGGACTTTCACAGCATTGTCTTTTAGGATTTGAAATAGCTCAGCTGGAATTCCATCACATCCTCTAGCTTTGTTTGTAGTGATGCTTCCTAAGGCCCACTTGACTTCACATTCCAGGATGTCTGGCTCTAGGTGAGTGATCACACCATCATGGTTATCTGGGTCATGAAGATCTTTTTTATACAGTTCTTCTGTGTATTCTTGCCACCTCTTGTTAATATCTTCTGCTTCTGTTAGGTCCATACCATTTCTGTCCTTTATTGAGCCCATCTTTGCATGAAATGTTCCCTTGGTATCTCTAATTTTCTTGAGGAGATCTCTAGTCTTTCTCATTTTGTTGTCTTCCTCTATTTCTTTGCATTGATCACCGAGGAAGGCTTTCTTATCTCTCCTTGCTATTCTTTGGAACTCTGCATTCAAATGGGTATATCTTTCCTTTTTCTCCTTTGCCTTTCACTTCTCTTCTTTTCTCAGCTATTGTAAGGCCTCCTCAGACAACCGTTTGCCTTTCTTTTTCTTGGGGATCATGTAAAGGACTCTATATATTCAGACAGAGCAAGATGGGGTCCAAAGGTGTTTTAGTTTCAGTTGACCGTGAAGTAGACCAAGACAAGGAATCTGAGCACAGGTCTTTCTAACAACCGTGGGAGAAGGGTAGTGAGACAGGGAAGAGAAAGTGGCCAATAAAGGGAGCATTATTAGACAACAGTTTCTGTGGGTGACTAGAAAATAATCCTGTGAGGAAACACCGATAAATACTGAGTTAGCCAAAAAGTTCACTTGGCGTTCCCTTAAAATGCTGTGGAAAAACACAAAGGGACTTTTTGGCCAACCCCAAGAGTACAGAACACACACCTCCGAGTTATTCTACCCAAAGGGTAGGGAAATTTGGTTTGTTATATTCCAGCTCTTCTCAGGGCTAGGGTTGGGGTATTGAAGGGTTCTCCCAGGGGTATTAATTCCAGGGCACTTCTGCCTGCCTGGCGCCTGGGCACAGCAGGCTTCTGCAACCCTGAAAAAAAGCCCTCAGGCACAGTGAGTGACCCTGACAGCGGAAGTCTGCCTGTGCACATAAAACAGAAGGGTCCAAGGAACGCGGGTAGGGGAGTGACCATGGCCGCCACAGGAGGATTCTTGGTGGAGGTGAGACTTGAGAGCACTCTTTCTCTTCTCTCCTCAGGTCTGTTCATGGTCCTTTCCCTATTGTCCATTGTGTACGGAGCCTTGCGCTGTAACATCCTAGCCATCAAGATCAAATACGATGAATATGATGTCAAGGTGAAGCCCCTGGCCTATGTCTGTATCTTCCTCTGGAGGAGCTTTGAGATTGTCACCCGAGTCATTGTCCTGGTCCTCTTTACCTCTGTCCTGAAGGCCTGGGTGGTCATAGACATACTCATCAACTTCCTCGGCTTCCTCTTCTACCCCTGGATCCTCTTCTGGTGCAGTGGCTCCCCCTTCCCTGAGAACTTTGAGAAGGCCTTCAGTCGGCTGGGCACCACCATTGTGCTGTGCTTCCTCACCCTCCTCTACGCCGGGATCAACATGTTCTGCTGGTCGGCGGTGCAGCTGAAAATCAACAACCCCGACCTCATCAGCAAGTCTCAGAACTGGTACCGGCTCCTGGTGTACTACATGGTGAGGTTCATCGAGAACGCCTTCCTCCTCCTCATGTGGTATCTTTACAAGACTGACATCTATATGTATGTGTGCGCACCCCTGCTGATGCTGCAGTTACTCATTGGGTACTGCACAGCCATTCTGTTCATGGTTGTGTTCTATCAGTTCTTCCACCCTTGCAAAAAGCTCTTTTCCCCCAATGCTTCTGAAAGCTTTCAGGAGTGGCTAAAGTGTGCCTGTTGTAACCGCAGGCGGCGGGAATCCTGTGAGTCTGCAGAAAATACAGACCTAAGGTCACCCACAGACAGAGAGGAGACCCCTTCTAGCAGTAAAATAAGTTCCATGCCTAGCCAGATCTTGAATACTGATGAGCTCTCTTCTGCTTAATGGGACCTGAGTCTCTTGAGGCCCAGATATAGTGTTTGCTGGGTTGATCCCTGTTCTTCATGCAAGTGATGGGCCCTGCACGATTAACAAAGCAGGAATTTGGCTCTCAACTCCTTGTGAGTTGCTCCCCTTTAGAGAGCTGTCGGTCAGGTGAGTGGGAACCATGGAGAGGAGTCAGGGGAACCCGTGAGTGTTGCAGTGGCAGCCTAAAGCACCACCTTTCACAGTTGACCAGACGTTACTGGCCTTGTCACTGACAAGGTACCCATGATATCTGAGTTGGCTGTTGAGAGCCAACACATAGAATGAGGACAGGGGATTTCTTATGTTCTAGTTTTCTGGACTACTGGTTTAGGTAGCCTAATGTTTTATTTTCCCTGAGACGAGTTCTCACCTAAGAGCTGTCTGATGACCAGAGATGGTCACTGGGGTTTTTGCCATCAGCCACATCATTCCTGTCAGAGTTTTCAGAGAAGGCTGTTCAAGTTTGGTTTTTGAATAGACAGATGTTCCATTTTCATCTCACTAGGGCTCTTTGTACATAACCAGCCGTAGCAACCTTGGCCTCCTATTTCTCATTGACTCAAAAGTCTGGATTTGCAAACTCTATTCTTAAGAATCCATGGATGCAAAATTGAATTCTAAATTTGGTTATGGAAGCCGTAGAGTTTTAGAGAAGTTGTGTTCCTTCAATATGTTGGAGAAACTCTGGATCGAGGGGGTTGTTAAAATATCAAAATGATTTTGGCTTTTATAAGCAGAATTCTTACCTTCTTGTGATGGTTGAAGATGTGACTCTGCTAGAAGGTAGGCTTAATCTCTTCAAGATTCAGTCCCATCCTACAGTTTTGGAAATTTCTAGTAGAAAACTCCATAGAAATTTCTCACCTAGCACAGGTATATAGGGCATTATAAGTTTCATTATTTGAAGGAGCAGAGTTCCCCCCTTCAGTTAGATACAGACTTCAGAAACTTAAATTTTACAAAGAGATGGTATGACCAGAAGATTTTTATCTTTAACTGAATGTACCTTGATTTGGTATGATTATGAGTTAATTTGAATAAGAACTTCAATTTTATCCTCCTACACTCTCCTGTCTTCAGTATAATTTCTCCTTTAATTTTGAACCCTGTTTCTTTTGTAAAAGGATCTGTGGAATCTCCTCAGTTGTCCAGGGAAAATGCCTTGATCTAGTGTCGTTATTTCTACCATAAAAACCTTGATAATGAAATACCTGGGAGCAGGTGACCTGTCACTGACAAAACTGGACATTGCAGGTCAGTCAGGCTTGACAGTCTTAGGACCCTAATGGCTGAACTTTCTGAACCATCCAGTTTCTAATAGCTAGTTTATCGGAGAACAGGTTAAAATGGTGAGTTTGAGCAGGAGTTGTGGTCAGAATTAGACCAGGATGGAGAGACTAGTACTTCCCCAGCCTTCATTTGGAAGCCTGTCTCAAGAACCATTACAAAATCTGGGCCTTCAAATACATTTAAAATCATTTTAATGTAGCATGTAGGTAAGCATATTGAGTGACCCCAAATCAATCTAACAGTGATGGTCTGTCACACTCCCAAAGCCCAGTTTTAAGCCACCTTTATAAAGATATTTATAAGGTTTGGTAACTAAATTGGACATTTTGTTGTCTTTAACTCTTGATATGAAGATACCCCCACTTTGGGACCACAAAGTGACCATGGAGTCACTTTGGGGAAAGAAACCACTGCTTTTTTCATGGCAAAAATTTAAATCCTAGTGAACTGAGAAATTTTTTTAATGATTTATATTATACCTCTGAAGGCAAAATTATGCAGAATTAGGTTGCCCTAAAGACTAACAAACCAGCAAATCTCCTATCTTGAGAGTTGAAACATCTTTTTCAGTTATAATTCCAATTTTTAAAACTCTCAGTGCTTTGTCTAATTAATTACATGCCTTAACTTGTCATAAGAGATGCACCAACTGAATCACTATCATTTGACTGGATGGAAGTGAAGTTTTTCCTCCAAATATATTGAAACAAGGTCATGAAACATATTTAGACTTTCTTCATTACTGGAGACAGTGCAGTATAGAGGTTGGCATCACCCTGATAACCCAGCAAATTACTTACTTGATCTCTGCCTCAGTTTCCTCACCCATCAGATTTGCATGATATTCTTGCCCAGCCTACCTCACAAGGTTGTCAGCAGAACAAATTTAAATAATAGCTGTGAAAATGCTTTGAAAATGTTTTTAAAGTGCCATGCATGTTTAAAGGAGTTGTTTTTATAGTTACTCAAATCCCAAAACAGGTTATTGTTTTTGTTTTACTGTTAGAAAAGAAACATCATCATTCACGTGAGTGTCTTCAGGGAATATGTCGGCCTTTGACCTTATGGAAGGACAAGTGTAAATAAATGGTCTTTTACTCTTGGAGAGAACTCAGCAGTTGCCCTTTCTCTTACCATCAGTTACGTAAAAAATTAGCACTCAAACATATAGTACTTGGAGGAAAAAGACCCACTGAAATCTGCGAAATTGCTTTTGATAGCAGATGAGCTTATCATTTTTGTATCTGTCATGTTTCATAAAGGATATAACAGCATCTTTTGTTAATTTTGCTTTACAATTTGAATGCCTGATCCTGCTAGACTTTAATTGAATGTGGATATAATCTTTTCAGCCTTGTAAATGGGAAAAATAAACTTTAAAATTGATTGTTAAGTGCAGCATTTCCTTGGAAGCCTCCTCAGAACATTATTGCTATGGTTATGAGTGTATGTATCAGTACTTCTCAGCCTGTACATTGTGGATGAGAGCTTTTGCAGGCTGCTTCTCAGCAGCCATTCACTCTAATAAATATTGTTTATGTTTCTTCATATAATAAATTAATTTTTCAATTTCTCCTTGCTTTTCATTCCTTAGAGTCCTTGCATGGCTTTTTTACTTCAGGGACTATTTTAGAAACAAAATTGAAACTTTTTTTTGTGATTAATTATGATTTTGTAATCTCATCTGGAAATTTTGTCTGTAGGATGAGAAATTTGAGAGTGCTAGTGCTCTGCCTAGCAAGACACCAACAGTCCATAAAATTCCTCTGATTGTTTTATAAGCCTTTATCCCATTTTTTAAAGCTACACTGCTAAATCCTAAAATTCTGCTCAAACATAAGTGGTATACTGATCCAGAAATATAATATATCAAATAAGTGACTTAATAGTTACATAAGCAAATAGTCAAATTGTAAATGATGATCTGTGGTTGGAAAAAAAATCAGGTTTTTTCTACATGTCAAAATGCATTATTTTTTTTATTGAGGTATACTTGACATATTAGGTTCAGATGTACAAGTATAATGATTTAATATTTGTATAAATTGCAAAATGATAACCAACAATTCTACTTACCATCTGTCACCATACAAAATTACAAAACTTTTTTCTTGTGATGAGTTTTATTTTAAGATTTACTCTCTTAGCAACTTTGAAATATGCAGTACAATATTGTTGACTCTGGTCACCATGCTGTTTATTATATCCTGTGACTTATTTAGGACTAGAAATTTGTGCCTCTTGATCCCCTCCGTGGATTTTACCCACCCACCCCCAACTGGCAATCACTAATCTATTACCTATATCTATGTGAAGTTGGAGAAGGCAATGGCACCCCACTCCAGTACTCTTGCCTGGAAAATCCCATGGACGGAGAAGCCTAGTAGGCTGCAGTCCATGGGGTCGCTAAGAATCGGACACGACTGAGTGACTTCACTTTCACTTTTCACTTGCATGCATTGGAGAAGGAAATGGCAACCCACTCCAGTGTTCTTGCCTGGAGAATCCCAGGGACGGGGGAGCCTGGTGGGCTGCCGTCTATGGGGTCGCACAGAGTTGGACACAACTGAAGCAACTTAGCAGCAGCAACAGCATGTGAAGTTGCTCAGTCATGTCTGATTCTTTGCGACCCCATGGACTGTAGCCCACTAGGCTCTCCCATCCATGAAATTTTCCAGGCAAGAGTACTGGAGTGGGTTGCCATTTCCTTCTCCACGGGTTCTTCCTGACCCAGGGATCGAACCCGGGTCTCCCACATTGCGGGCAGACGCTTTTACCATCTAAGCCACCAGGGAAGCCCTCTATATCTATGAGGGGTTTTTTGTTTGTTTATTTTAAGAAAGATAAATACTGTATTATTTTACCTATATGTGGAATCTAAAAAACAAAACTATCAGTTATTAAAGGGGTCATTTTTGGAGCATGAACTAGACAAGGATTGTTGCAGTCATTTCTTTGCCTCTGAAGGTAGCCTTGCAATTTGGAAAGACTTAGCTACAGGATAAGTCTTTTGGAAGAGATCTCCTGGTGTTAAGTCAACCCCTTGAAAAAACAGAAGGTCAACAAGAGTGGTGTTTAAGTAGGTCATTCTAAAATTACTTCATATGGTGTTTGTAAATGTTTTATTTTGAAATAATTTCAAGCTAATAGAAGAGCCTTAGGAATGGTGCAAGGAATTCCTTTATCCTTCACTCAGTTTCATGTATTAATATTTTGTCATGTTTACTTTATAATTCTTATTTTCACTCTTTTTCCCCTTTATTCCTAAACACTTCACTGTGTATTCTCTTATACACTGAACAAAGTCATTTTCTTACATAGCCATAGAACAGTGATCAAATTCTGGAAATTCAACATGATTATGATACTGGTATCTAATCTAGAGTTCATATTCCATTTAACAATTGGATCATTTCATTTGTTTCCAGAAACCTTCCTTAACAATCTGAATATCTACTCAGTTCTTTTCTATGAGTTCTCTTTGTTTAAAGTTATGATGAAATTTTAACTTTCCTATGAAAGCTGGGGAAACTAGAGCAGACTTTGAAAATCTATTTGAAGAAAACATGCATTTTATCAGTACTAATAGCTTAACAGCATAAATTTGGGATGTTTACTGGCAAACTGTGTTGTTCAGTTGGTAAGTTGCATCTGACTCTTTGTGACCCCATCGACTGCATCTCACCAGGCTCCTCTGTCTTGTACTGTCTCCCAGAATTTGCTCAAATTCAAGTCCATTGAGTTGGTGATGCTGTCTAACCATCTCATCCTCTTCCTCTCCCTTCTCCTTTTGCCTTCAATCTTTCCCAGCATCAGGATCTTTTCTAATAAACTGTCTCTTCACATCAGGTGGCCAAAGTATTGGAGCTTCAGTTTCAGCATCAGTCCTTCCAATGAATATTCAGGGTTGATTTCTTTAGGATTGACTGGCTTGATCTCATTGAAGTCCAAGGAACTCTCAAGAGTCTTCTCCAGCACCACAGTTCAAAAGCATCGATTCTTCAGCACTTAGCCTTCTTTATAGTTTATCACATCCGTACATGACTACTGGAAAAACCACAGGTTTGACTATAGGGACTTTTGTCGGCAAAGTAATGTCTCTGCTTTTTAATATGCAAACTATGGGTGATGCTTTTTCATGGATCCCCATCTTAACTATCAAGGGTTGGCTGCTTAATACATGAACGTGTAGTTCATACCCTGCCCCCGTCCCACTGTGATAGTTCGTTTTACAGTTTTTAGGCCCAAGTTTCTAAAGATTTGGAAGCAGGTGAGGGAAGTACAGTATATATTATTCCTCCATGACTACATTTTTCTGGGTGCCCCATTCCAGGAGACTATATTCTCTGTGAACAACTTTCCAACTGGGAAACAGCTCAGAAATACCAACTCTAAACACTGTAATGAGTGATGTTTTGAGCCTTTTTTCTTTTTTCAAAAAAGGCACTTCATATCAGCATATGATATGAAGAGAGCTGGGAATTCAGAAATATTCCCAATCCCTTCTTTCCCGGGGCACGAGAAACCCCATCAGATTAGGCCTCTAACCTGCTAAGAATGTGTGTCCACTGCAGAAGCCTACCTAAGGGGATGCCTTATGGCTCCCTGTCACCCTCTCTGTGTGGTCGTTTCTCTAGAAATGCTCTGGAGGTCTAGACCAAGGAGGTCTAAAACAGTGCTGTTTTAAGCTGGGTTTTGTACCCCAAGCATCCCTGAGAAGTATACAGCAGGATGCAGCAGCGTCTCTTTGCAGTGGGGTTTTTTCAGAAAACTTCTCACCCAGACTCCCCCATGTGAGGTTTTAGCATCTGCATCCTCCCAATGAGAGATTTATCCAGAGAGATTTTGAGATTCTGCCTGTGCTTCTGCTCCCTCCCTGCCTCCTGTCCTGAATAAATTGTCTGTCTCCAAATGATGAGTTCCTGATTGAAGTTCCTGATTAGCCTGCTTCCTAGAGCCCTGGGAATATCTTCCTCCATAGACATCTGCATTATGCATACTGGTTTCATTTCTTATCACTCAGCTTCCTATTTTAATTACCTAAATTTGACAGTTAATGAATCGGGTTCTCAGGAGCAATGGCACTCAAGAAAAAAAATAGGATTTAGAAATTCTATTTTGGAGTGGGGCTGCAGGACTATCCTCACCCCACCACCATCACCGCTCCCTCCCCCTCCCACCTCACCCCTCCGCCCTGTCCACTGCACAGGAAACTGCGGCCCTGGTGTGTTGCCTTCTCCCAACAAGGTGACCTTCTGAAGTAGAGCGGCAGAATTTTTTAGAACAACAGTGCTCAGCTGTAGAGCTGCACACCTCCACCAATTGCAGAAGCATTGCGCTGCTCTCCACTGACAAGGGATGTTTGACACTATTCAGAGGTGTCTGGCACACATTTGTACAATTGTTTTTCACACCTATGAGGATGCTGTTGTGAATGATAGAACAAGACTGATTAAAAGTGTTACTGTATTTAAAGTAACTTTGTCATTACCCCGCCCAAGTCCCTACTTTGAACAGGTGTTAAAAATTCAACCACCATCATATGGGAGGTGACCTTAAAAGACCTCCTTTGTAATTGAGAGTGTGGGGAATTATTATTTTTTCTTTAATTTTTGGGGGTATATAATTGATTTACAATGTTGTGTTAGTTTCAAGTGAACAGCAAAGTGAATCTTTTATATTGTATACATGTATGCATTCTTTTTCAGTTTCTTTCCCCATGTAGGCCATTACAGAGTATTGAGTATAATTGACTGTGCTATACAGTAGGTCTTTATTAGCTATCTATTTTATATATAGTAGTGTGGGTATGTCAGTCCCATTCTCCAAATTTATCCTTCCCTGTTGAGAATTACTACTCTAGAAAGTTTTTTCACTAATGGAATATCTTCTCATGTGTACTTAAAGTCTACTTTTTGTTCACACACAAATCACTTGGCTTCTCTCATTTCCAGCTTGATTCAAGAGACAAGAAAATATATATTTTTTTATTTTTAAAATGTAATGTGACTTTGTGAGTATTCTATCTTCAAGAAGTAAATTATCTACCTTTACACAAAATGTGTCGTCAAGGTGAAATACTTTTACAATTTCAAAATACTAAAAAGATGTGTATTATTTATCATGATAACCATCAAAATAATGAGATTTCTACACATTCTTCAATTCACTTCCTTGGATTCATGAGAAATTCTATCAAGGTGCTTTCAGCTACAATTCATAGAACACCTGATTCAGTTCAGTTCAGTCACTCAGTCGTGTCCGACTCTTTGCCACCCCATGAACCACAGCATTCCAGGCCTCCCTGTCTATCAGCAACTCCCAGAGTTTACCCAAACTCATGTACATTGAGTCAGTGATGCCATCCAACCATCTCGTCCTCTGTCGTCCCCTTCTGTCCCCTTCTGTCGTCCCCCTCTGTCATCCCCTCTGTCCCCTTCTCCTGCCCTCAATCTTTCGCAGCATCAGGGTCTTTTCAAATGAGTTAGCTCTTTGCATCAGGTGGCCAAAGTATTGGAGTTTCAGCTTCAACATTAGTCCTTCCAATGAACACCCAGGACTGATCTCCTTTAGGGTGGACTGGTTGGATCTCCTTGCAGTCCAAGGGGCTCTCAAGAGTCTTCTCCAACACCACAGTTCAAAAGCATCAATTCCTCGGTGCTCAGCATTCTTTATAGTCCAACTCTCACATCCATACATGACTACTGGAAAAACCATACCCTTGACTAGACAGACCTTTGTTGACAAAGAAATGTCTCTGCTTTTAAATATGCTGTCTAGGTTGGTCATAACTTTCCTTCCAAGGAAAAGTGTCTTTTAATTTCATGGCTGCAATCACCATCTGCAGTGATTTTGGAGCCCAGTAAAATTAAGTCAGCCACTGTTTCCACTGTTTCCCCATCTATTTGCCATGAAGTGATGGGACTGGATACCATGATCTTAGTTTCTGAATGTTGAGCTTTAAGCCAACTTTTTCACTCCTCTTTCACTTTCATCAAGAGGCTCTTTAGTTCTTCTTCACTTTCTGCCATAAGGGTGGTGTCATTTGCATATCTGAGGTTATTGATATTTCTCCCGGAAATCTTGATTCTAGCTTGTGCTTCCTCCAGCCCAGTGTTTCTCATGATGTACTCTGCATGTAAGTTAAATAAGCAGGGTGACAATGTACAGCCTTGATGTACTCCTTTTCCTATTTGGAACCAGTCTGTTGTTCCATGTCCAGTTCTAACTGTTGCTTCCTGACCTATATACAGGTTTCTCAAGAGGCAGATCAGGTGGTCTGGTTATTCCCATCTCCTTCAGAATTTTCCACAGTTTATTGTGATCCACACAACCAAAGGCTTTGGCATCGTCAATAAAGCAGAAATAGATGTTTTTCTGGAACTCTCTCCCTTTTTCCATGATCCAGCAGATGTTGGCAATTTGATCTCTGGTTCCTCTGCCTTTTCTAAAACCACCTTAAACATCTGGAAGTTCACGGTTCACGTATTGCTGAAGCCTGGCTTGGAGAATTTTGAGCATTACTTTACTAGCATGTGAGATGAGTGCAATTGTGCAGTAGTTTGAGCATTCTTTGGCATTGCCTTTCTTTGGGATTGGAATGAAAACTGACCTTTTCCAGTCTTGTGGCCACTGCTGAGTTTCCAAATTTGCTGACATATTGAGTGCAGCACTTTCACAGCATCATCTTTTAAGATTTGAAATAGCTCAACTGGAATTCCATCACCTCTACTAGCTTTGTTCTTAGTGATGCTTTCTAAGGCCCACTTGACTTCACATTCCAGGATGTCTGGCTCTAGGTGAGTGTGAGTGATCACACCATCGTGATTATCTGGGTCATGAAGATCTTTTTTGTACAGTCCTTCTGTGTATTCTTGCCACCTCTTGTTAATATCTTCTGCTTCTGTTAGGTCCATACCATTTCTGTCCTTTATTGAGCCCATCTTTGCATGAAATGTTCCCTTGGTATCTCTAATTTTCTTAAAGAGATCTCTAGTGTTTCCCATTCTATTGTCTTCCTCTATTTCTTTGCATTGATCACTAAGAAAGGCTTTCTTATCTCTCCTTGCTATTATTTGGAATTCTGCATTCATATGGTTATATCTTTACTTTTCTCCTTTGCTTTTCACTTCTCTTCTTTTCACAGCTATTTATAAGGCCTCCTCAGACAGCTATTTTGCTTTTTTGCATTTCTTTTTCTTGGGGATGGTCTTGATTCCTGTCTCCTGTTCAATGTCATGAACCTCCATCCATAGTTCATCAGGCACTCTGTCTATCACATCTAGCCCCTTAAATCTATTTCTCACTTCCACTGTATAATCATAAGGGATTTGATTTAGGTCATACCTTAATGGTCTAGTGGTTTTCCCCCCTTTCTTCAATTTAAGTCTTTAAATTGAAGAACACCTGATTAGAAGTGGCTTAAACAATAAGATTTTGTTATCTGACCTAAGAAATTTTGCTGCTTCATCTTCACATTTGCCTCCTTATGATTGCAGCATGACAGCCTGGGCTCCAGGCGTCACAGTTACACAACTGAACCAATATTAGAAAAAGGATTTTCCTTCTTTCAGGAGGAAATCTTTCCTAGAAGCCACCTATCCCCTTCAGCAGAATTCCATAAATTTCTTATTGGCTGGAGTTGTCATATCCCTACCTCTAAAGCTGTCTCTGGCAAGCAGAATGATGTCATGGTTTTGTTTGACTACACAGCAGTCATTCCTTGGGGCTGGCAAAGAGGCCACTATCCTTTAGCTTATGGGAGGAAGAACATCCACAAAAATAGGATTCTGTAAACAGCAACAAGTGGGGGAAATGGCCATTTTCTGGGCAATCTGACATTTCACTCTCATTTCTTAAAGTTTATTTATTTATTTATGGCTGTGCTAGGGCTTCGTTTTTGCACAGGCTTTTCCCTAGTTGTGGTGAGCAGGGACTCCTCTCAAGTTGCAGTGCTCAGGCTTCTCATTGTGGTGGCTTCTCTTGTTGTGGAATATGGGTTCTAGGGCGTGTGGTCTTCAATAGTTGAGGTACACAGGCTTAGCTACTCCATGGCATGTGGGATCTTTCTGGATCAAGGATTGAACCCATGTCTCCTGCATTGGCAGGTGAATTCTTTACTGCCGAGCCACCAGGGAAGCCCTGTCATTTTTAAAAAATAAAGATTCAAAGACTTCCCTAGTGGTCCAGTGTTTATGAGTCCACACTTCTAATGCAGAGGACACAAGTTTGTTCCCTGGTTGGGGAATTAAGATTCCACATTAATCTTAAGGTGGCACAGCCAAAAAAAAAAAAAAATGCAGCTAAGATGATGAATTTGGGAAGAATATGAAGACTATGAAAGCTCCCTGTCTCCCCTCCAGAAACAAAATCTTGTACTTGTCTCCTTTTGCATTATATGTCCCTGATTAAGAAACTCTCAGGGAGAAGGCAATGACACCCCACTCCAGTACTCTTGCCTGGAAAGTCCCATGGACGGAGGCACCTGGTGGGCTGCAGTACATGGGGTCACGAAGAGTCGGACACAACTGAGCAACTTCCCTTTCACTTTTCACTTTCATGCATTGGAGAAGGAAATGGCAACCCACTGCAGTGTTCTTGCCTGGAGAATCCCAGGGATGGGGGAGCCTGGTGGGCTGCCATCTGTGGGGTCACACAGAGTCGGACACGACTGAAGTGACTTAGCAGCAGCAGCAGCAGGAAGAAGTCATATGTTGAAAAAAATAGGAACAATTACATCCAATTATCTTGTGAGAATGCCCATTAGTGGGATTGTGTTTGTGTCCTTGGAGTGGAATTGTGGATCTGCGGGCATCTAAGAGAAGGAGGGAAGAGAATTCTCAGCTCTGGAGAATTAGGAATCCTAGAGGTTGGAGAGGGAAACCGGATATTCTTTTGTTAGTTCAACAGCTATTTGAAGTGCGCCCCCTTGTGCCAGATGCTGGACTAGGCACTGAGGGTAGTGTGACTAAGACACCAACCCTCCTTTCCAGAACTCACAGTCCCTTCAAAGAGTCAGACACCCAACCTGGTGATCTCAATGCACTGTGGTAAGGGCTGTGATGGGACTATAAGCCAGGAGGTCCGAGGGACAGACAGAAGGAGTTCAGATCTGGTCTTGGAGGTCCAGAGAGATTCAAAGAGAAAGTAACATAAAATCCCAGACCAGAGATGAATTTATCCTGAAGTTTATAGCGCTTAAGCTTTAGGCCCCCAATGAATGCCGGGAGTGTAGCACTTTCTAGACAGCAAGGAGAAATTGGATACAATTCGAAAGGACATTTACTAAGCATTTCTGCCACACTGTCCAAAGAGATCACAGGACGGGATCAGAATCTCTAAGGTGCCAGTACTGTGTTCTGATTTTCATTCGGAACATTCTTTCATTTTGCACCTAATTTTGAATTCATATTTTTTATCTTTTTTTCAAAGCTTCTCCCCAGACCAAATTGTCTAGGTTTCAGGCCCCATTAAACTTAGATCTGCCCCTGCTTATGATCTGAAGCATGAGTAGGTGTTTACCTGGCGGAGGCAGTGGAAAGAATTTTCATGGTGTTCTAAAACACCATGTGCAAAAGCCTGAATTAATAAAAAAGGATATTTATAATAAGACAACAGCTTATAGGTCTTTGTTGATGGAGCATGGGAGAGAGGTGAGGTTGGATCACTGGCCACATTGTAAGGGGGAGAAAAAAAGTGTTGACACAAGCCAGGTCCTCTGCTAAGCACCAGTATCCACGTGATCACTTTTATTCCTCACAATAATCCTATGCAGCCATTGCTGCAATTATTTCCATTTTACAGAAAAGAAAGCTGAGAGTAGTGAACTAAAGGAATTTTCCTGTGGTTGCACAGTAAGTAGTAGAGTTAGTATTCCAGCTCAATATTGTCTGATGCCAAAGCTAAAGCATTTAATCACTAGACTCTCCTGACTGCTAAACTTTGCCCAGATTGCAGATGTGATTAAGTTTGGCAGATGTCAGAGACCAAGGAAAGAAGCAAGCCTGGTGGCACTTCCCAGGGTAGCCTGGAATGAACGGGCAGAGTACATAGAAGGCAGCTCTTACTCAGTAGGGAGGGATCATTTCTGCTGAGACCCCAGGCTGGGGGCTGAGGCAGGGCACCCCCCACAGCTCCCAGCACTGGAGCCCTGCTCTGAAGCCATAAGGGGGACACTGGGCTGAAACCAGGAGGGTCCCAGGAGAAAGAACTCTGGGTTGAAGTCCTGTTCTTCTACAATATATCTGCTCAGGGCCACGGTCCTCTTTTTCTAGAAAAACTTATAGAACTTCTCAAGGCCAACAGGTGTAGTTCAGCACAGGTGAACCTAGAACCCAGTTGATCAAGTCTTATTCTTTGGAACCAAAGAAGTTAACACTGCCTAAGTAGATAAATGAGAAAAAATATATATTTTCTTCAAACTGATTTTCAGGAGGGACACTATTAAGTGCTTACATTGTACAGGGAGAGTTTGGCTAAGGGGTCATAGTTATGGGACAGGTGATGGTGTCAGGCCAGGATCCAAGGAAGACTTCAGTCCCTACCCAGACCATCCACTTCTTTCTTCACAGTGGCCAAGGATGGTGTTTCCTGAGAGAAAGAAGAAAGACCTTTTGTTATGTCCCCCAACCCTGATGGAGAACTCTAGTTGGCTGGTGTGACACGTCTAGAAAAATCCTTCTTCCCCCATTAGGAAGGTTTAAGTAACATATGTTAAACAGCAAACTGCAAGACCTATGCCATTGATTTTGTGTGACCGCCAATCCTAATACTTGTGAATGCCATGATGGCTAAGCCAGCATTGTCCAGTATGGCAGGCATTAGCCATGTGTGATTACTAAGTACTGAAATATTCCTAGTCTGAGTTGAAATGTGTTGTAAATGTAAAACACACATCACATTTCCAAGACTTAGTACCAAAAAGAAGAAAATATTAATAATTTTTATGTTTGATTATATTACAATGATAACATCTTGGATATATTGGACTAAATACAGAATTTATTAAAATGAATTTCACCCCATCTAGTTACTTTAAAAAATTTTTTTAAATAAATATTTATTCTTGGCTGTGCTGTGTCTTCACTGATGCATGGGCTTTTCTCTAGTTATGGTGCACAGGCTTCTCATTGAGTGACTTCTGTTGTTGCAGAACACAGACCCCATGGACGCACAGGCTTCAGTAGTTGTGGCTCCCAAGCTCAAAAGCACTTACTCAACAGTTGTGGCGAGTGGGCTTACTTGCTCCTCCGCATGTGGGATCTTCCTGGTCCAGGGATCGAACCCGCATCACCTGCATTGGCAGGCAGATCCTTTACCACTGAGCCACCAAGGAAGCCCCTACTTTTAAAATTTTTTGTAAAAAAATGTATTGGCATAGAGTTGATTTACAATGTTTGTTAGTTCCAGGTATACAACAAAGTGAATCAATTTTGTGTGTGTGTGTGTGTGTGTGTGTATAAATATAATCTCCAGTCTTTTCAAGATTCTTTTTCCACATAGGTCATTGAGTAGAGTTCCCTGTGCTGTGCAATGAGAGTGTTAGTCGCTAAGTTGTGTCCAACTGTTTGCAACCCTGCCAGGCTCCTCTGTCCATGAGGTTTCCCTGGCAAGAATACTGGAGTGGGTAGACATTCCGTTCTCCAGGGGATTTTCCTGGCCCAGGGATCAAACCCAGGTTTCCTGCACTGCAGGCAGATTCTTTACCATCTGAGTCACCAGTGTGGCTATTAGGAAATGTAAAGTGTTGTATGTGATTGGCTTCTGTGGCTTGTGGTATATTGGCCAGCGCTGCTCTAGACATTTGAATAGCTAGATACCTTGAGGACCTGCTTTTCTATGAAGAGTACTAAACGCACCACAGAAAAGTCAGCCTGGTCTCATTTCTGGATGTGATTTTCCACCCATCATGTCAGAAAAATTGTATTTGCAGTAAGAAGGAGTCATCCTTACTCTATTATTTCTGTGTTCAAAGAGAGGGTGAACACAGCATGTCCTGGGCAATGGGGCTGATGTTTTCCTATATAGTGGTTCTTAACCTTGGCTGTGCATTAGAACCACCTGGGGGCTTTAGAAAATTCTGAGGTCAGGCTACACCCCAGACTACTCAAGTGGCAATGTGTGGGGGTGAGACCCGGGCATCAGGGTTTTCCTAAAGTTTCCCCAGGCGATTACACTGCAGCTGGGCTGTCCAGCAATTCAGAAATCTTGCTGTATAAGAAAGGCAGGTGTCTGGGACTTAACAGCAGGTGAATATTTCATCAGATATATGTGTCAAAAGGTAACAGAATCACTGATTTCCTTACACTGAGCTTAGATAGCCAAATAAAATGTAGCTTCTTTGTATTCTAGAATGGATCTGAACTTCCTCCTGACTCCCCTTCCCCAGTGGCACACACAAACACACAAAAACCCAAACACACAAAAAAACCCAAACAAAACAAAACTTTCCTAAGCCTGGTGTCTCCATCTATGCTAAACTGAATAGTCTCTCTGCACTAGCTGAAGATCTTAGACTTAAAATGCTTTGTATTTCATTTAAATTTTTTTCTTTAAATTTGTTTTATTGAAGTATAGTCATTTTACAATGTTGTGGTAATTTGTGCTGTACTGCAAAGTGACTCCAGTTATATATATATATATATATATTCTTTTTCATATTCTTTTCCATTATGGTTTATCACAGGTTACTGAATATAGTTCCCTGTGCTATACAGTAGGACCTTGCTGTTTATCCATCCTTTATATAACAGTTTACATCTACTAACCCCAAACTCCCAGTCTATCCCTCTCCATCAGTCCCCTCCTCCTTGGCAACCACAAGTATTTTCTCTATGTCTGTGAGTCTCTTTCTATTTCATAGAAATGTTCATTTGTGTTATATTTTAGTTTCCATATATGTGATATCATATGATACTTGTCTTTCTCTTTCTGACTTACTTCACCTAGTGTGACAATCTCTAGGTCAATCCACATTGCTGCAAATGTCATTATTCCAATTCTTTTTCTTGGCCAAATAGTAGTGTGTGTGTATATGTATATATATACATATACACACACACCCCACATCTTTTTTACATTTTAATTTTCATATGTATTTAATAAATTTACACATTTTAATTTTTCCTTATAATTTGTACAGAAGACTCAAATATGGACAATCTGTGTTTTTCTCAGTTCAGTCGCTTAGTCATGTCCAACTCTTTGTGACCCCATGGACTGCAGCATGCCAGGCCTCTCTGTCCATCACCAACTCCCGGAGTTTACTCAAAATCATGTCCATTGAGTTGGTGATGCCTCCAACCATCTCATCCTCTGTCATCCCCTTCTCCTCCCACCCTCAATCTTTCCCAGCATCAGGGTCTTTTCAAATGAGTCAGTTCTTCACATCAGGTGTTCAAAGTATTGGAGTTTCAGATGCAACATCAGTCCTTCCAATGAATATCCAAGACTGATTTCCTTTAGGATGGACTGGATGGATCTTGCAGTCCAAGGGACTCTCAAGAGTCTTCTCCAACACCACAGTTCAAAAGCATCAATTCTTTGGCACTCAACTTTCTTTATAGTCCAACTCTCACATCCATACATGACTACTGGAGAAACCATAGCCTTGACTAGACAGACCTTTGTTGACAAAGTAATGTCTCTGCTTTTTAATATGCTGTCTAGGTTGGTCATAACTTTCCTTCCAAGGAGTAAGCGTCTTTTAATTTCATGGCTGCGGTCACCATCTGCAGTGATTTTGGAGCCCCAAAAAGTAAAGTCTGACACTGTTTCCACTGTTTCTCCATATATTTGCCATGAAGTGATGGGACCAGATGCCATGATCTTTGTTTTCTGAATGTTGAGCTTTAAGCCAACTTTTTCACTCCTCTTTCACTTTCATCAAGAGGCTCTTTAGTTCTTCTTCAATTTCTGCCATAAGGGTGGTGTCATCTGCATATCTGAGGTTATTGATATTTCTCCCGGCAATCTTGATTCCAGCTTGTGCTTCCTCCAGCCCAGCATTTCTCATTATGTACTCTGCATATAAGTTAAATAAGCAGGGTGACAATATATAGCCTTGGCGTACTCCTTTCCCGATTGGAGCCAGTCTGTTGTTCCATGTTCAGTTCTAACTGTTGCTTCCTGACCTGCATACAGATTTCTCAAGAGGCAGGTCATGGGGTCTGATATTCCCATCTCTTTCAGAATTTTCCACAGTTTGTTGTGATCCACACAGTCAAAGGCTTTGGCATAGTCAATAAAGCAGAAATAGATGTTTTTCTGGAACTCTCTTGCTTTTTCGATGATCTAACAGATGTTGACAATTTGATCTCTGGTGTTTTTCTAAAAAGATACAAATGAACTTAATTTACAAAACAGAAACAGACTCAGACTTAGAAAATGAGCTTCTAGTTGTCAGGGGGAAGGATTGGGGGCAAGGATAGATTGGGAGTTTGTCCCACATCCTTTTTATCCATAAAATGCTATCTTTCAGAATATCATCCCTGCCCTCCTCCTTTACTAAGATGGAGTCAAGGAAAGACACCATATGGGAGAGACACTGTGTGCACTGGCCTCATGGCAGAGGGACAGCCGAACCCTGTGGCCTGAGGCTGGTCCTGGGGCCAGGTCGGGCCAGTGTTAGCTCACACCTGGGCCCTACGTCTTCTGCTGGGTTCTGCTGCCCAGGTCTGCCATGGATAGGGCCAATCCTCTGCTGCCTTCCTCAGCATTCCTCTTCTCACTGTGGCTTGCCAACCCCAGAGCACACCCCATTCCCTCTTTTGGGGCCTGCAACCTGGCTGCTCCACAGAGGGCACATTGAAGGCTTTTGGCCTGAGCCTCATGTCCCACCTCCCCAGCAAGGCTGGGCTTCTGGATCCCTATGGCCACACCGGAGGGCTCATCCCTGCCCTCTCTCTGTGTGACCTCAACTCCTCCTTGGTTACTCATGATTAGGTTGGGCCTTGAACAAGTGTCACTCATAGAGTCAACAATGGGAAGAGAAGCACAAGCTCCGAATCTCTCAACTGATTCCATATGTCCCTTCCCAGGCTGAGGTCAGGGGAGGGCCTTCAACATGCAGAGGACTCCCTCTTCTCTCAATCCCACCCCAAGGGCCCACTGCCCACTTTTTCACTCACATGACCTGCCTTTCTGTGGGGCAGAAAATCTGTTCTAGGTGACCCAGGCTGAAATAGTATCTTCTCTATTCTGCCAGAGCAATGTGGCCTCAGCCCTTTAGGATTTGATTTTCTTTTATTTTTTTTATTTGTTTGTTTTTTTAAGATTTTATTTGGGTGCACCAGATCCTTAGTTGCGGCACACAGGATCTTTAGTTATGGCATGTGGGATCTAGTTCCCTGACCAGGGATCTAACCCAGGCCCCCTGCCTTGGGAGGGCAGAGTCTTAGCCACTGGACCACCAGGGAAGTGTCTCGGATTTGCTTTTAATGTGCTCAGTGAGAACCAAAAAACTTAGAAAATGGTTCTCACAGCAAAGCCTGGCTCTCGAGATCATGGCTTCAACTCAAAAAAATCATTTCTCCAACCTCAAATGGAAACACTACCCTCCTCTCTTAGATGCTAGCCTCAGTCACATCCCTCCATTCTGCCATCTCAGGCCGATGTTGCTTCAGGGTGACTAGGGACAGGGTCAGCCACATGGAAACGCAACAGGGAAAAGTCCACTAATGTGCATTTTCAGATATGATTATTACTCAGTATAATTACAGAGGAGCAGTTTACTGAGGACCAGGTCCTGTTCTGTATGCTTTGCATGAATTAAGTCATCTTAATCCTGATCACACCCTCATGAGAAAACAGACACAGAGAAGTTAAGTAACTTGCCAAAAGTCACACATCTGTCAAGGTCAGCTAGGGATTTGAATCTAGACTGGGCTTCAGAGTCTATTTTCTTACCTTATTTTTTAAATTTTTAATTGGAGGATATTTGCTTTACAATATTGTGTTAGTTTCTGCTGTACAACAACATGAATCAGCTTTAAGTATATGTATATCACCTCCCTCTTGAGTCTCTCTCCTCTGGGAGACTCCTCCTCCTCCTCAGACTCACCCTCACCCGCATCCCACCCCCCTGGGTCATCACAGAGCACTGAGCTGAGCTCCCTGAGCTATACAGCAGCTTCCCACTGGCTGTTTTACACATGGTAGTGTATATCTATGGAGAAGGCAATGGCACCCCACTCCAGTACTCTTGCCTGGAAAATCCCATGGGCGGAGGAGCCTGGAAGGCTGCAGTCCATGGGGTCACTGAGGGTCAGACACGACTGAGCGACTTCACTTTCACTTTTCACTTTCATGCATTGGAGGAGGAAATGGCAACCCACTCCAGTGTTCTTGCCTGGAGAATCCCAGGGGCAGCGGGGCCTGGTGGCTTAGCTGCCGTCTATGGGGTCGCACAGAGTCGGGCACGACTGAAGCGCCTTCGCAGCAGCAGCAGCAGCAGCCATGTACTAGCAGTGTGCAGTGTACAGTGTAGTAGCAGTGCTACTCTTTCAGTTTGCCCCACCCTCCGCTTCTCCACCTGTGTCCACATGTGCATGCTCTACGTCTGCATCTCTATTCCCGCCCTGCAACTAGGATCATCTGTACAGTTTTTCTAGATTTCACATATATGTGCTCATATACGATATTTGTTGTTCTCTTTCTGACTTACTTCACTCTGTATGACAGACAGAATTCATCTTCTTAACCTCTTCTCTCCCTCCATGAGGACCCTTCCCCTCTGCATGCTCCCCACTTCTATTCTTGAAAGGTATAAAGACAAAGAGCTCTAAGAAAATATTCTTTTGACATGGGAGGCCCAGGATGTCTCACTACCAAAAGACTTTTCAGAAAGAGCTGAAGTACAATATTTTAAAAGTAAATGTATGTGCCAGAAGACTATTCAGTTGGGTTAACTATCAATCATTAAGTCTCCTACTCCCAGCAGAATTTAATCTGTCTCTGTGGAGTCCAAGTCCTTGCTTCAGGCTCTTTTGAATTCTAAACACTTCCATTAACCTAGTTTGATTGTGAAATGCTTCCACTCTCACTCCTTAGCCTCAATCACTGCTGCTGCTGCTGCTGCTGCTGCTAAGTCGCTTCAGTCGTGTCCGACTCTGTGTAACCCCATAGATGGAAGCCCACCAGGCTCCCCCGTCCCTGGGATTCTCCAGGCAAGAACACTGGAGTGGGTTGCCATTTCCTTCTCCAATGCATGAAAGTGAAAGGTGAAAGTGAAGTCGCTCAGTCGTGTCCGACTCAGCGACCCCATGGACTGCAGGCTACCAGGTGCCTCCATCCATGGGATTTTCCAGGCAGAAGTACTGGAGTGGGTTGCCACTGCCTTCTCCAGCCTTGCTCACTACTGCCTTTTAATTCCTTCTGTCCATTGCCTATACCTGCACAATGTACAGCATAGCCTGGTGAGATTGTATATTGTTTCCTTTAAAACACACACACACACACACACATTTTTGTCTTGAGATGAGAAGTCAGGATTCACTTTGTTTTTTGTTGATCTATATTTTTAGTTGTACTGGATCTCTGTTGCTGGGTGGGCTTTCTCTAATTGCAGTGAGCAGGGGCTACTCTTCATTGCAATGCACGGGCTTCTCTTTGCAGTGGCTTCTCTTGTTACAGCGCACAAGCTCTAGGCACGTAGGCTTCAGTAGTTGTGGCCCACGGGCTTAGTTGATCCACAGTTTGTGCGATCTTCTCAGACCAGAGATCGAACCCATATCCCCTGCATTGGCAGGCAGAATCTTATCCACTGTACCACCAGGGAAGTCCTATATATTGTTTTCTGATTGTGTCCTCTGTGTATATTTTATTTCCCCAAACTGACTATGAACTCCTGGAGGGCAGAGACTGTATCCTGTATCAGACTCACAGCCCCCCAGTGTTAGCACAGGAGGGCACACAGAGAAGGGGCTCAGTCAATATTTGTGGATTGATTCTCTTGGGAAAAAAATAAATGATCTCTATTTGCTTACTTTTAAATCTTTGAAACTTAAATTCAATCTCTGGCTTCCTTTATTTGTCAAATATATACACTGGGCTCTGTGCTAAACTGCGTAGGTCAAAACTTTAGTACTTCCAGTTCCTGGCTTTGGGCTAGGTGCATTCACCCTCTGTGCCTCAGTTTCCACAAATGTAAAATGGGGATATAATTGTGTTATCTCACAAGGTTGGTGTGAGGAGTATAAATGAGATAATATACACTGAAGAATTAGACTAGTGCCTGGCATGTTGTAAGCATTCAATAAATTCCAGCTATAAAAAATGGATGCACATTTACCTTATAATTCCACTTCTACCCTCTAGCTTGAATACCCCAAGCACACATTTACATGCACATGATAAAACATAATATTTAAAATATTTAAAATTTTCTATCCATTCACCCATTCCTCACATTTTTCAAGCACTGTTTGTTATGTCAATTCCCAAGAAACTCCCTGATGGTCAGGCTTTCCAGATGGCGCTAGCGATAAAAAAAAAAAAAAAAAAACCCTCCTGCCAGTGCAGGAGACATAAGACACCCAAGTTCGATCCCTGGATTGGGAAGGTCCCCTGGAGGAAGGCATGGCAACACACTCCAGTATTCTTGCCTGGAGAATTCCATGGACAGAAGCGCCTGACAGGCTACAGTCCATGGGGTCTCAAAGAAATGGCCGCAAATGAACCAACTTCACAGGCACGTCAACGGTCACATGATCCTGGCCACCAGGTGGCGGTGTTGTTCAGTCGGGTACAGTATATTAGCAGTTGCCTTACACTAGGGCTTGGCCTGAACTTGCAACGCTATTTCAGAAGTAGCACAAGTTACTTTCTTTGTCCTGTGACTGGCTGTTTTTTCCTTCTGCTTCTTTTCCCGTCTACTGCTTGACTCACCTCCATTACACATCTCACCATCTCCTCAAATGACCCACCTCCATTACATATCTAACCACCTCCTCAAATATGCACCGTATAACTGGCCTCATAGAAATCTGGTTGACCAGAAATGAGAAAAGTGAAAGTGTTAGTTGCTCAGTCATGTCCAGCTCTTTGTGACCCCATGGACTGTAGCCTGCAGGCTCCTCTGTCCATGGGATTATCCAGGCAACAATACTGGGGTGGATATAATGTTTTTTTAAAAGAGCCACCTTGAACATCCTGGAAATTAAAGGTTAAATCACTAAATACCTGCAGTAAATCACTGCTGCTGCTGCTGCTGCTAAGTCGCTTCAGTCATGTCCGACTCTGTGCGACCCCATAGACGGCAGTCCACCAGGCTTCCCCGTCCCTGGGATTCTCCAGGCAAGAACACTGGAGTGGGTTGCCATTTCTTTCTCCAATGCATGAACATAAAAAGTGAAAGTGAAGTCGCTCAGTTGTGTCTGACTCTTTGCAACCCCATGGACTGCAGCTTACCAGGCTCCTCCGTCCATGGGATTTTCCAGGCAAGAGTACTGGAATTGGGTGCCATTGCCTTCTCCGGCAGTAAATCACTAACGGGTAGAAAAGGCAAATGCCCTGCTGGTCTGTCCACGCCAATCTCTCCCCTCCTCTGCACTCCAAGCCCATAGCTGGGCCACGGGGACCAATCCTGACATTTGGTGGCCACCCAGACACTCTCCATGGCTTCAGAGTCCTTCCCAGGGCGACTTTCCTTGAAGCTTCCAGTAACCAACGGGCCAGCAAGCCAAACCCGTGTTTGCCAGATAGAGCAAGCTTGTGGGTTCAGGTGCAGTGTATGTGCAGTTCCCAAGCCCCACACCTGCATTCAGCTGCTTCCCAGAACCACCACTAGGCCCCTGCACCATTTCCTCCTCCCCAATATGATGGCAATAGCCAGGCGTTTAGTAACAGCTGCCACCTCCAGTGAGCCTGTCCCGTGTGCTCACTGATTCACAGGCATTAACTCATTTCACCTTCAGAACAGGGCTGAACTGTGGCGGTAACACTTGTGGACACCATGGCTGAGGTTAAACAATCAAAGTCACGCAGCCCCAAAATGGAAGAGCTGGGGTTGAGTCCAGGTCACTGACTTGAAAACCTTCCCTCTTACCCTCCCACTCCCTGGAGGTCCCACAGGACATCACATGTTCTTGCTTCAGCAGCTAAAAGTGGAACAAAGCTGCCACCCTCACACCCACCCCACACCCACAATTCCCAGCTGTCCCTACCCCCCCCTCCACCCACCCACAGCTCACGACTCTGCAGAAAAATCAGATCTGACAACTCGACCTGCCACTCTGGAAAGGCTGTGGTCTGTGGTCTTTCCCTCTGGGGCCCCGGCTCCAGCGAGCTAAGAAGGTACCCTGTGATACCCAGACAGGCAGGGTGGCCTTGTGGCAATGATAGTTGGGCACATGGAGAGGGAGCTGACACCGTCTGCAGGGCTGAAGAAAGGCCCTGAATTTGGGAAGGAGAGAGGGTGAACTTAGGAAGGATGGGAACACAAAGGTTGACCTACGGGGACCCCTGTCCTCTGACTCAGAGCTGAGGTGCAGCTTCTCCGGGTCATCAGGAATTCTTCCACACCCTGCAGAGGGGCAGCTCCTGCATGGAGAACTTCTCCGACATGAGGGAAGGGCTCAGCACCTCCCTAGCCGGGGCAGGATGCACAGATAAACCATTCCTAGGCCACGAGGCTTCCTACGGAGCCAGGCCTAGAGTCTCTCTGGAGCGCTGGTGGCGGGGTCCACCTTCCTGCCACTGCATCGTGTGTTGCGTTCCCAGCCCCATGCTGCTGCAGAGAGGAAGGAGTAGGTGGCCGTGACAGTGTTGGTTCACTACACGGTAGATTGTGTTGGCCTGAAAAATGGGTCATCATGGAAACCATGGAGGGCTTGCCCTGGAAGGGCCCTGCTAGCCTCATGTTTCCACCCGTGTCTCATGTAAGGCAGTTTCCAGAATTCTTCCACCTGTAGCTATAAACCACTAATGGATCCCAAAATCAGTTTCATGTGTCACAACCAGAATTTTGTTTAAAAAATAAAATAGGCTAGAGTTGAATACAAGGGAAAATATCAGAGTGCCTAGAACATATCAAATCACTTATTCTCTGGGGGCATTTTTGTTTCAGTTCTATATGTTTATGAGGGTAGTGAGTCACAGTATAAAATAGATTCTTGATGTAGCTGTGGTCCAAAATGCTTGTAAACTGCTGCTAACCTGAGTCTCATCTTGACAAAAGGGAAAAGCTTGCATTTTTTTTCAGAGGAGAATAACATTTCTAGTAGTCAAAAATGGGACACAACCCAAATGGTTCTCAAAGATAGAAGAGATAAATAAGTTGTGGCATAATCATGCAATGGGCATATTATATATATGGCAAAGAAAGTGAATGAACTATAGCTATAAACAGTAACATGGATGAAATATATTAACATCATGTTGAACATAAGCAAGATGAAAAGGAAGACATAATTTATGATTCAGCTTATATAAAAATTTTAAAAGGCGAAACTAAACTCTGTGGTTTACAATTACATCTATAGATGGTAAAATTAAAAAAAGAAGTAATCATTACATAACATCAGGCAAATGGTTACCCCAGAGGCAAAGGGGTTTGACGACAATCAGAAAGGGACACCAGGCAGGGAAACCAGAGGCCTGACTGTGTTGTTTCTTAACCCTGCTGGTGCTTACCTGGGAATCCACTTTAACATTATCCATTAAATTCTATGTTTATGTTATATGCATTGCTAGGTATTCATCTTTCATAGTTTAAAACAAGATCATAAAAGTATAGCGATGAAATTTTACCTTTCATTCTACATGTTTATTAGTTTCTAGTTTTATGACTTTCTGGAAAACATCTTGACAGTGAAAAGAAGTAATTATGAAGTAAAGTATGTCAGGGCCTGTTCATTCTAGACCAGCACTGGACAATAGACATTTCAGTGATAATGAGAGTGTTGTGCTTCTGTGCTATCCAGTGCCAAAGCTACTAGCACATGTGGCTGTTGAGCACTTGAGACAAGGCTAGTGGAACTGAGAAATTTCAAGTTGTATTTAAATAATGAAATCTAAAAAGCCACATGTGACTAGTAGCTAACATATTGTACAACACTGGTCCAGACCCACTTGCTTGGTATAATCAAATGTAATAATGCTTTTCAGATCAACCTAAATTTGAATCCTACTTCTGTTCCTACCACTGTAAGAATTTAGGTGGAATAGTTGGTTTTTCTAATCCTTACCACGCTCATCTGTAAAATGGGGATAAAAAGAAACACATCTTAATCTTGATATGAGGACTGTATTAAATTCATGAATGCAGACCACCTATCACAGACCCTGCCGGTGGTTGATGTCAAGAAATGTTGATTTCCTTCCCATAACTGTGTGGCCATCTTAAAATCAAGTGATCTCCAAGTAAGGCCTGGATGAGTCAGTTCAGATGACTTAGTGCTGTCTACACCGCATCTCTATCATCAATTCCAGGGATCTATCTACAGGGCAGCAGCACCATCATTTGCAGATTGTTAGTCCCTGACCAGGGATGGAACCTGGGCCCTTGGCAGTGAGAGTGTGGGGTCCTAACCACTGCACCACCAGGAAGTGACTGAGCACACACACAAACATAGTTGATTTACAATGTTGTGTTAGTTTCTTGTATATAACAAAGTTAGTTATATATGTTGTTGTTTAGTCATTAAGTCATGTCTGACTCTTTTGCGATCCCATGGACCGTAGCCCACCAGTCTCCTCTATCCATGGGATTTTCCAGGCAAGCATACTGGAGTGAGTTGCCATTTCCTTCTCCAGGATATCTTCCTGACCCAGGGATTGAACACACGTCTCCTGCATCTTCTGCATTGGTAGGCAGATTCTTTAGTGCCGAGCCACCAGGGAAGCCCATATAAATATATAATATAAACATATATATTCTTTTTCATGCTATCTTCCATTATATTTTACTACAGGATATTGAATATATCGATAGTTTCCTGTGCTATATAGTAGGACCTTCTTGTTCCTCTGTTTTATACATAGCAGTGTGTATCTGCTAATCCCACATTCTAATTTATCCATCCCTCACGCCCTTTCCCCTTTGGCAACAAGAAGTCGGTTCTCTATGTCTGTGAGTCTGTTTCTGTTTTGCAGATAAGTTCATTTGTATCATATTTTAGATTCCATATATAAGTGATATCATATAATATTTGTCTTTCTCTTTCTGACTTCTCTTAGTATGTATAATCTCTAGGTCCATCCATGTTACTACAAATGGCATTATTTTGTTATTTGTAATTGTTGAGTAATATTCAGTTGTATACATGTACCACATCTTCTTTATCCATTTGTTTATCAATGGACGTTAGGTTGTTTCCATGTCTTGGCTATTGTAAACACTGCTGCTATGAAGGTATGGCTGCATGTATCTTTTTTAATTAGAATTTTGTCTGGGTATATGGCCAGGAATGGAATTGCATCATACCAGCCAGATAATTTTTATCAATTTTTTATCAGCCACATCGACTTGGTTGCTGTAGTTTACATTAAGATGTTTTGAGTCAAAGTTGATTGCACACTTCTCTGTGAGCCAATAATGTGAGGCAAGTCTTTGAAAGGGTAGCACATTCGGTCTAGGATTACACCATAGATATACTATCTCCAAAACAATGGAAGTCAGGATCCCCCTTCCCTCTTGACCAGTCTGACTGCACCTAGAATATTTTCCTCTTCTTTGGACCACATTTTGAAAGGGAGGTAACTCACACATCATGCAGTCACCATGTGTCGAGCACTGCGCTATATGCATCATGTACCTTCATCTTCCCACCAACCCAATGAGCTAGGTATTAATACCTCTCTTCCATTATACAGATAAGGAAACTGAGACTAAGAGAGGCTAAGTGGATTGCCAAAGATCATGTATCTGGTAATAGGAAGGTCAGAATTTAAACAAATTCTGTGTAATTTCAATAACCCCCTTTGTAATGAGTGGAGGGCCTTCCTTCTGGTAACTCCCCTGGATCCAGAACCTTGCCTCACTCTTCCTTTGCTTTCTCACCCAGAAATCTTGCCCCCTCCATTTCAGCCACCCACGCCCCCAGGCCCCAGTCTGGAGCCCATCACCTCTCAGAAGTGCATCATGTTTAAAATCTCCATTGCAGACATGCCCCCTCAGAACACCACCTCCTCTCGGTCCCTCATTCATTCACACCCAGACGATGGTCCTTCAGCCTCATCCAGAGCTTTGATTTCTTCCCAACTCTTTGGCTCTGTTTCCCTCTGGTGTTCCCATCCTAGTGTTATGCTTGTCTTAGATGCCACCATCTGTCATTTGAGTGTTCTCGTGCACATGTCTGGAGTCCCCTCACACTGTCCTCCTGTGCCCTCTGCCAGCACAACCCAGGCCCAGTCCCCTGCACTGCCTGCCTCCTCTACATGTGCACATGTATTGGTAAGGAGATCCAGGACCATTACCCACTATTCAGACCACTATCGGCTTATGATCTCCAACCTCACTGGGCTCTTAGGTCTCTGCAATCATTTTGGCCTCTGCAGTCAAGCCCCACTTTTGAACAGCAGACATGGAACCTGAAAATTTTCATCATCATCCTGAAACATCCATTTACCACTTCATTTTCAACAGAAGACCTTCTCTGCTCTTTCACAAAAGAAAATGGAAACCACGAAGAGGAAGTCCTGGGCCTCCTGCCCCCAGCCCTGCACATGCTCCTGCCTGTGCCCTCCTCCTACAAAGGAGGCCCCTCCCGACCAAGGCTGCTCCCATCTCCCTCCTGCCCTGTGCCCAGAAACCTGGCTCCATCAAAGAGCTTCCATGTGGCTCCTCCCTGCCTCCTGCCTGGCTCCTTCTCCACCACGTGTACAGGCTCCTATTTGAAAACAAAATGGAACCAGATCCACGTGGTGTCCACATGTCTTCTCCATTCCAGCCACGCGCTCTCTTCCCCTCACAGGTGGTGTTTTGAGGTGGTGCCACTCCGCACCCCAACCTGTTAATATCTAGAGCCCTCCTTGATGTCCACTGAGACCACGTCTGAGGTCATTCATGGCATCCTCACTGCTGAATGTGGGTCCCTTGTCAGTCTGCATCGCACTTATACACTCGCATTAGATGCCGGGTACCTGGGACTCAGTGGCTGCAAGACCCCTGTTGCAGGTGCAGCCTTTCCTCTCCGCCTGCCTTTCCACGTCTGCATCTCAGTCACCTCCTCTTCTGCTTTCCTCTGAACCCAGGTCTCCAAGAAGGCCGCGTCATGGGACCCCCTCCTCCTCTCTCACTGCTGCCCTCTCCCGTGACCTTTTGTAGCTTCCTACTCTAACTTCTGCTGATGATGCCCACACCTGTGTCTCCAGGCAGTCCTGAGCTCCACACTTGCTCATCCAACTGAGCAGCCAGTGCCTCCACTCGGAGATCTCATCTCCCCTCACCCCCACCTACACTCAGGCCTGAGGAAACCAGATTCCTTACCTTCTCCACTCAGTGACTGTTCTTCCTCCCGCTTTTCTTCAGGGGATGGCGGCACTGTGGCACCTACACTGGCTACCCAGGGCCAACCTCCACTCCTTCCTGTCCCTCAGTCTCATGCAGTTCACCCCGCAGGTGGCAAATCCTGGCAGTATGGCTTCCAAGTCCTCCCGTGGCTCGTCCATGCTGTCCTGTCTAGTCTGGTCTCACTCACATCACCCCACCTCTCACAGTGGTGGAGTGACTTCTGGCTGCTGTACTGATGGAAAAGATTCAATTCTGCATAAAAAACAAGAAAACGCCACCAGTTAGGTGTAGATAAGTGTCTCAGCAGCTCAGGCTGCATTAACCACATACCATGGACCAGAGGTTTAGTCGGCAGAGATTGGTTTTCTCATAGCTCTGCAGACTGGCCATGCCAGGGTGGCCGGGTTCTTGTCAGGCCTGTCTTCCTGAGTTGTAGATGGCCATCTTTCTGGTGTGTCCTCACCTGGCCTTTCCTCGGTGTGTGTGCATCGAGAAAGACAGATCTCTCTCTCTCTCTCGCTCTTCTTATAACGAGGCCAGTCCTATCAGACTAGACACCCCATCTTTATGATCTTATTTAACCTTCATTTTCTCCTAAAAGCCCTGTCTCCTCATACGCTCCCATTGGGAGTTAGAGCTTCAGCGTATGAGTGAGGAGGGAGTGGATGTAATTCAGCCCATAGCAGTAAGCTATTAACCTGAAAAACATGAGATAAGTAAAGTGAGTAGTGCATATTTGTGTAAATATAGATAAAACAGGATGGAAGGACAAATACACACTACTATGTATAACATAGATAACTAATGAGAACCTACTGTCTAGCACAGGGAACTCCACTCCGTGCTCTGTGGTGACCTAAATGGGAAGGAAATCCAAAATAGAAGGGATATATGTATACATATAACTGATTCACTTTGCTGTACAGAAGAAACGAACACAGCATTATAAAGCAACTATACTCGAATAAAAATAAATAAACCTGCCAAATACACACACGCAGACACACACACACAACAAAAAGGATAGAAGGAGAAAGGAAACACTATTACTCTGGGTGTATATGATAAATAAACATGAGGTCCATGAGGCAGACTATTTTTATATCAGAATTATGCAAAAATACACACAGAATCTTAATTCAGTCACCCATTGGTGACACTGATCCTGGCCCCTGCCTAAGAAATACAAATAAACCCTTTAGCTGTTCAGCAGACTTACTGACAGGTGACAGCTGTGGCCAGGTGTGCTTGTCTCTGCATTTCTCAGAGAAGGTATGTGTCATTGGTCCCAGGCATCTTCTGTCTCTGGACCCCTGGCTCCAAACTCAATGCTGGTGCTTGTAAGCGCACCATTGGCAGGGAAGGCCGATGCAGCAGGGACAGAGAGAGACCAGATGTGTGCCTACTGTGTGTTCCAGGATTCCGGAAGCACAGTATTTCTGCTTGTTTGCACCCTGTATTCAGTGTCCTCATCTCTTTTGCCTTGCTATTTGCTGTGTGTTCTAAAGCTTATTGATGAACTCTGTGATTCAAGCTTTTTCATATGGTCAGCAGGTTTTTCTTTGCTGTGCCCTCTTATATAACTTGCCTGGTGGTGTACTTGGAGGCCACTCTGACATCATGACGGATAGACTCGTACGTGACAGGGAGGACACTTTAATGGCCTCAACTCTTCACCCTTCCCTATGTGCACTGCCTTTGTCATGTGACTTTTCAGCTCCCCCCCATCAAGGGATGACATGTATTTCCTCCCCTTTGAAACTGAGCTCAGCCATGTGGTGTGCTTTGCTCCATGGGATGTTAGCAGAGGCTTGAAAGAGAGCCTGTCTGGTTGGGCTTGCTCTCCTGCACCACTTCCACCCATATAAGAAGAATGTGTGCAGGTTTGCCCACTGTTCCTAGGAGGAGGATGAAAGACACAGGGTGTGGAACCGTGGCCAGCCAAGCCCATTCTAGATCAGCTGACTCCTAACTTGCCCAGCCTAGATTAGTCATCTATCAGTTCAGTTCAGTTCAGTTCAGTCGCTCAGTCATGTCCGACTCTCTGCGACCCCATGAACTGCAGCACGCCTCCCTGTCCATCACCAACTCCTGGAGCCTACCCAAACTCATGTCCATTGAGTCAGTGATGCCATCCAACCATCTCATCCTCTGTCATCCCCTTCTCCTCCCACCTTCAATCTTTCCCAGCATCAGGGTCTTTTCCAATGAGTCAGTTCTTCACATCAGGTGGCCAAAGTATTGGAGCTTCAGCTTCAACATCAGTCCTTCCAATGAACACCCAGGACTGATCTCCTTTAGGATGGACTGATTGGATGTCCTTGCAGGCCAAGGGACTCTCAAGAGTCTTTTCCAACCGATCCACAAATTCACTGAAATAATATTGCATGTTATTTTAAGCCACTGGGTTTGTGGCATTTTATTAAACAGTAATAGCCGATTTGTTATATTCATCTAGACAAATTCTGTGACCTCCTCACTTTTATTCCTGCCTACAGTGGTATCTTCCAGTCCATTCCCTACTGAAGTCATAGTACTCTTATAACACATAAATCTGCTCATTTTACCCATCTTCTTTAACCATTCAATGAATCTTTTCTTTACCTTTAGGATAAATTGCAACCCCCCGCATAATCTGGTCCCTACTTGTTTATCTAGCCAGCCTGATTTCTTGGCATGACCCACCTCTTTCTCTAGACTTTAAATACACTGAACTCTTCACAGGTGTCTGACTGAGTCATTCTCTCTCTTGCCTCCAGGCCTTGGAACATGTTGTTTTC
Organism: Bubalus bubalis; assembly: GCF_019923935.1. Lineage (NCBI taxonomy): Eukaryota > Metazoa > Chordata > Mammalia > Artiodactyla > Bovidae > Bubalus > Bubalus bubalis. The sequence continues at coordinate 37,186,221 of NC_059181.1, forward strand.
TCTACAGGGAGCATGTGTGAATTTCCTAGGACTGCCTGAACAAAGTAGTACCACAAAGTGAGTGGCTTAAAACAGCTTAAATTCATTGTTTCCTGGTTCTGGAAGTGAGAATTCCTAAATCAAGTTATCAGCATATTCATGTGCTCTGTGAAACCAGGAGGGGAGACTCCTTCCTCATCTCTCCCTAGTCGTTGGTAGTTGCCAGCCATTCTTGGCATCCCTAGGCTGGCAGTGGCTAAAATTCAATTTCTGCTTCTGTCATCACATAATCTTCTTCCCTTGTGTCTTCACCTCCTTTTCTTTTTTTAAATTTTTATTGTTTATGAATAATGAAGTCCTGGGTCTTCATTGCTGTGTATGGTCTTCTCTAGTTATGACACATGTGCTTAGTTACAGCATGTGGGATCTAGTTCCCTGACCAGAGTTCGAACCCGGGCCCCCTGCATTGGGAGTGTGGAGTCTTAGCTACTGGACCACCAGGGAAGTCCCACACATCCTTTTCTTATAAGGACACTAGTCGGATTGAATTGAGGGCCCATTCTACCCCAGGATGATCATATCTTTTTATTCCCCCACGTTTATTGGGATATAATTGACAATGATGTATAAGTTTAAGATTAGTTATCTTAAATAAGGTTAGTTATCACCTCTGTCACCACACATAATTAACATTTAATTATTGTAATAAGAATGTTGAAGATCTACTCTGTTAACAACTTTCAAGTATATGATACAGTATTGCTAATTATAGTCGCCATGCTATACATTAGATCCTCAGAACTGATTCATATAACTGGGCATTTTTACCCTTTGACCACCAAGTCATACTGATCTAGGGTGGCATCATCCTACAGCAGCTTGGGTTTCCAGCCAGAGATTGAGGTTGGGTTGTGGTGCTGAGAGCACCGAATCCTAGTTACTAGACCAGTGGTCAGTGACAAGGCCCTGGCCCTTCGGCTGTGCAGAAAAGAATTCCCACAAAGATGGAAAGTAGTGAAACAAGTAAAGTATTTATTGGGAGGAAAATAGAGTACAGTGTGTATGGTTAAACACACAGGCAAGCTCAGAGAGAGTCACTGAGTCGCACCCTTGTGGCAGTTTGAATCACTTTTATGGGCATTTCTTCCGGGTTTTCTTTGACCAATCATCTTGCTTTGTCTGGTCCTGAGTCTGTATTTGGTTTGTCTCAGGGTCCTCCCGTGTGTGTGTGTGTGTGTGTGTGTGTGTGTGTGCGCGCACGCGCGCATCTCTCAGCCAAGATGAATTCCAGCAAAGAGACTTACGGGTAGTTGAATCACTTACTATGAGGTGACAACACCCTCTCTCTTTTGACCTCCAAGGAGCCTTTCTGTGTATGTGTAGTCAGGGAGGTCTCCTTGACTTCAAGAATGAGAAATATGTTGTCTTTTATCTCTTATCTTGGCAGGGCCCAGAATCCTCCATCAATCCTGCTTTTATGGAGTTTCTGTTGTTATGGAATTTCTGTCCACAGAGGAGAAAGTGTTCAGCCTGGGGCCTATCTATCTTCTATCTCAATACATATAGCTCACATCTTCTTTATCCATTCATCTGAGCCATACTTTCTTGTTTCTTCACATGCCTGTAATATTTTGCTGAAAACTGGACGTTTTGAATCTTATCCTGTACTGATTTAGACTATTTGCCTCACTTCCAGGATTTGTTGTTGCTTGCCTTGGGTGGTAGTTGTTTGTTTAGTGACCTCTCTAAACTACTTTTGTGAAGACTGTATTCTTTGCAATGAATGCTATATGAGGTCTCTGTTCCATCAGCTCAGTGGTCAGCTAGTCATTGAACAGAGATTTCCTTAAATGCCTTGAGTCAAATTTTTAAAAATAGAAAGAAAGAAAAATATACTCTCCAGGTCCTTGAAGAATGGCTCCCTTTTGGGATAATCCTTTATACATCAGTCATGCCATTTACAATTCTGCCTAAATTTTCACATCCTACTTAGTTGGAGCATAAAGATCAGCTATATGTAGAAGTGTATAGTTTTCTCAGATCTTTTTTGAGCATGCATCCTTCCCTGGACATGAGTGTGGCCTTCTAGTTTCCCCAGTCTACAAAGCAGCTTGTCAAAAGTTTTATTCCCCCAAGAATGTCCTACGCAGCTTTTCCTGCCAGGCTATCAGTGTTTCTGTCATTTGCCCCAGTGGTTATGTTTGGCCCCAGGTCACAGTGGCTTTCCTTTCAGTGCTTTTGAGGGAGGATCTTTGCATGGCCCCTCCTCCACTCTGAGAGAGCTCTGATTTAGAGGAAACAAAAGCAAGCACTTGTGCCAGTCCTTCATGGAGCCCCTAGACCAATCAAAACAGACAAATGCTGTCCTTGGGATTAAGGTCTGCTCTGGTCCCTCCACAACCAGGTACCCACAATGGGAATGCAGGCTGCTGTCTTCAAAGTCACCGCCATCCTGCAGAGGGGGATGGGACTAAGGTAAATTAAAATGCCACAAAGCTCTCCTACTGTGTTTTCAAGGCCTTAGTTAAGTATTCACTTGTTGCTGTAAACATTTCTTTATCGTCCAGTGTTCTGATGAGGTTTCTGCTGACACTTTTTCCCCAGGTTTTTCAATGATTCTGGGCATGGACAACCTCCCCGATTTCCTTATTATGCCTGTATTAATCTACTCAGGCTGCTAAAACAAAATACCAATAAGTGGCTTCAATAAGTGAATTTTTTTTTTTTTTTGCACAGTTCAGGGGGCTAGAAGTCTTAAGGTGCCATCAGGGTTGGTTTCTGGTGACGCTTCTCTTGCTGCTTCCTCACTGTATCCTACATGGACTCTTCTCTTGCACACAGGGGAGAAGAGAGTGTCAAAGTCTTCTCTGGTGTCAAAGTCTTCTTATGAGGACACCAGTCCAATCAGATTAGGGCCCCATCCTTGTGGTCTCATGTAACCTTAATTACCTCCTAAAGTCCCTGAGTCCAAATACAGTCACAATGGTGGTTAGGGATATAACAGATAAGCTTTATTTTTTATTTATTTTTTAAAACTTTATTATTGGGTTATAGTGCTTTACAATGTTGTGTTAATTTTTGCTGTATAACACCGTGAATCGGCTATTTGTATAATAATTCCTTCCTTCTTAAGCCTCCCTCCCACCCCCACCCCCAGATTTTAGAGGGACCGAATTCAGTCCATAAAACCACCATTTTCACTGACATCATCCTTGACTTCATTATTATTACAGTTTTTCAATGAAAGGAAATTTTTTCCCTGTAATGTTTTATCTTCCATTCTCCTGGAAGATATTTTTTGATTTTTGGCCATGCCGAGTTTTCATTGCTGTGCACTAGCTTTTCTCTAGTTGCAGTCAGCAGGACTACTCTTCATTGCAATGTGTGGGCTTCTCTTGCAGAGGAGCACAGGCTCTAGGTACATGGGCTCGGTAGTTGTGGCACACAGGCTTAGTCACTGCACGGGCAGGTGGAATCTTTGTGGACTAGGGATCGAACCCCTGTCCCCTGCTTTAGCAGGTGGATTCCTAACCACTAGACCACCAAGGAAGTCCTGGAAGATTATATTTTAAAGTCTACTTGTGAGGAAGTTTGGGAGCTTCCAGAGACCTTGTATTTGTTTTTATTTCTGTTTTTGTTTTCATTCTCTATATTGGGAGGCAGTGGAGGAGAAGGGAGTTAAGAAAATCTTGAGAGTAATGAAAACAGTGCCTGCTGTGCTGATATTTAACAGGCTAAACCATCCTGGGGAAATGGATCGAGTTAGAGAGTACCTCATTTTGACTCTGAGTTTGCATTGCTCATGGTGCCTCTTTGATTTCAGCTATTTCATTAATGCCTGCAATGCGGGAGACCCGGGTTCAATCCCTGGGCTGGGAAGATCGTCTGGAGAAAAGAATGGCTATCCATTCCAGTATTCTTGCCTGGAGAATTTCATGGACAGGGAAGCCTGGCAGGCTATAGTCCATGGGGTCACAAAGAATTGGACATGACTGAGCGACTAACACTTTCACTTCATTTCATTAATAATTGCAATTTTATACAGTCACTTAAGACCCAAACATTGTTCATCATTGCACCATATTGCTAGATATTTTATGAGAGTTTTAGCATCTAGAGCCACATATTTCCATGGACACTATCAGCTTTGATGGGCATGTGTTGTTTTTAAGCCCAATCAGTGCTTTTAAAACTGAATCACACTCTCAGGACTGATATTTATCCAATTATATGTGTATAGATATAGACATTTAAATTTCTAAGGCAACTGAATAAATGTTAAATATCATCCAGAGTCATCAAATCTTTCTTTAATTGTGGTTTCATTTCCACAAAAATGTTTGCCTTTGTTCAAAATCATGAATCCGTTGAGTCCAGGGAAGTTTAATAAGGGAAATAGATGTGATCTCTGAATTATATAACAGTCTGAGTTGTGTCTGAATATCTTCACTTCCTTGAACTGACAACAGTATTTCACATTTTTAGCCTGTAGTTTCAAGTTCAGTGTGTGCAGATGTCTTCTCACATCAGTGAGAAAATAAAACTTCATGGTTCATTTGAACTCTTGTTGTAGAGCTTCTTAGACTTTTTAAATTCCTGAAATCTCAGTGTCAAGAAAGCAGTACAGTAAATCTCACAAGTAACCACAAATTAATAATCTCACTGTGCTAAAATCAAATAAATAGTCATTACCTGCCTTCTTATTTTTACACATGGTCCCTAAATTAGCAAAGTTTGAAAGTCCACACAGAGGAATATTCTCATTCTTGATCCACCTCATATGCAAGGGATGAATTTGCCTAAAAAAATCATTATTCTCCTGGTGCTTGTTGTAGTAGAAGTTAGGCACACCAACTCTTCCTTTGGACTTGAATAAACCACTCAAGCATATTTTTTTAACCATTTATTGTACATGACCCACATGTGACCAATGAACTCTACTTTCCTATATATGCTCACATTCTCCGGAGTTCTGCAATTTTCTTCTCCTTAACAGCCAAATCACTACAATTCAAACACCACAGAATGCCTGGAAGTCCAGTGTCTTTTCCCAAATATTTCCAGGAAGTTTTCAGACTGTTGGTATCCTCCTGATTGTCTCCTGCTCTTCCTTTCACGTCTGATCATCTCATCATTTTATTTTTCTCCTTTCTGCCTCAGACCCTCCTAGTCTATTTCACCACATGGCCAGCTTCCACTTTATCCCTCAAGATGACCATTAATTCAAGGCTGATGCTATGTTGAGCTGGTTTATCAGCTGTAGTGAAGACAGAGGAACAACATGAATGACACTATAGAAAAGGGAAAACCAACAATCATTATCATGTGGCCCCGTTCTCACAGATTATTACCATGAACAGGAAAGTTCCTTATTGCCCATGTCCTCTTTCTCTTTTTAAAAATTAGATGACTTCCCCACCCCCGCCCCTGCCACCACCCCCCAACCATGCCACAAGGCATGTAGAATCTTAGTTCCCTGACAAGGTATCAAACTGGCGCCCCCTGCATTGGAAGCATGAAGTCCTAACCACTGGGCTACTAGGGAAATCCTGCCCATGTCCTCTCTTGAGCCAGATACTCTGTTCTGTTCTTGGGCCTGTTACTCATCTCTGTGAGAAACACTTCTGTCCTCCAGGACATTCTATTTCATGGTCTCCAGTGCAAGCCTCATATCAAGGTAACACTGTAAGTTTCTCCACTCAAGGCCATCATCCTTTTGTTGTATTATGCTAAGCAGCTTAGCTTTTCTCTGACTCTACCTCTAACCCCTTGACCAGGCAATGCCTTTGAATCACCAAGAAGCCCGTTGAAGTGCCTTCCCTCACAAAAAGCAGCATCCACCCCCCAAACCAATGCTGCCCTCAAGTGCCAGAGCAATCTGTACACACTGAAGACAGCTTCTAATATGTCAGATTTTTAAGCTGCTTTATTTAAAAATGATGTCAAGCCTGCAGTAGAGTTATCAGAACAGGACAAGGAAATCCAGTGTGCTGTTGACCCAGATTTATCAGCTATTACCATTTTGTCAGATTTCCATGATCATGGTTATTGTTTTTAAACCATTTGAAAATAAATGGCCTACATTTACTCTTAAAGATTTCTGTGTGTATTGTCTAAGAGTAAGGTCATCATCAGCAATGTGACAGACTGTGACATCATGTGCCTCCCTGATGTGATGCTCTAACAAGGACACTTGCCATTTCTAGCATATTCCCACCCAAAAGGCGTAAATTGAGTCTGCTGCTACTGCTAAGTCACTTCAGTCGTGTCCGACTCTGTGTGACCCCATAGACGGCAGCCCACAAGGCTCCCCCGTCCCTGGGATTCTCCAGGCAAGAACACTGGAGTGGGTTGCCATTTCCTTCTTCAATGCATGAAAGTGAAAAGTGAAAGTGAAGTCGCTCAGTCGTGTCCGACTCTTAGCGACCCCATGGACTGCAGCCTACCAGGCTCCTCCGTCCATGGGATTTCCCAGGCAAGAGTACTGGAGTGGGGTGCCATTGCCTTCTCCAAAGTTGACTCTAGTCATAAACAAATGCAGTACCTCAAAGGAGGGACATTCTATGCAATAACCAGCCTATATTCTTCAAACATGCCATAATCAGGAAAAATAAATAAATAAAAACTCAGGAACTGGTCCAGATTAAAGGAGCCCAGAGATAAATGACAACTATATTCCATACATGATCTTAGACTACATTCCAGAGCACAACAACAAATCACAAAAAGGGCAGTTGGTCAACTCCATGAACTGTAGATTACACAATAATATTGTATTTGTATTGTATCCCCTAATTTTGACAACTGTACTGGATTATATATCTTAACAGATTTTTGCATGTGGCTACAAGTATTGACCTGAAATATCTTCAGTTTCTCCTTAGCAAGCAGTCAGATCCTATTATTAATAGTTTTGTTAGGCTAGACATTATTTGGTGAAACTGTCAAGGGAACTAGACCTCAGGCTCACATGAAATGAAGATGCTTTTTCTCTTGGAGAGAATCCTATTTCAATGCCAGTGGTCCTACAAGAACTGACACTTGCCTCTCTCATGTGGCTCACACTTATGATGACAATGATGATGTTTAGTTCCTCAGTCATGTCTAACTCTTTGCGACCCTATGGACTGTAGCCCACCAGGCTCTTCTGTCCATGGGATTCTCCAGGCAAGGATTTCCTGACCCAGAGGTTGAACCTGCATCTCCTGCATTGGCAGGCAGGTTCTCCACGCTCTGAGCCACCTGGGAAGCCCGGCTAACACTGAAATGACTGATTAGCATCTTCTCCAGAATGAACCCTTGCTAACAGCTGCAAGTGGGGCTATGAGAGCTCAGATACCCTCTGGGGCAAGGAAAGGTGATGGCAGAAACACAGAAACAGAGTTTTCCTGCTTCAGGTCAGAGTGAAATAGGCAGAAACTGGTAGTACGGAGTCACCCTTGTGGCTCAACAGACTCCTTCAGGCTTCTTGGGTGGAGCCAGTTCTGCATGCCAATGGTTACTGCAGGAAACCATCTGCAACATCTAGACTGTCAGAGGGAGACTGGAAATCAAGGGCAATTCTGGTCAGTCCTAGGTGGGAGAGCCATGTGTTGCAAACTAACAGCAGGATAGCAGAGTTCAATCCAGGGATCTTGGGACAGCAGCTGATGCTCCAAAATAAATGATTTTATTATTGACAATGAAAACCTAGCTTTACAAAATGATTCTGGAGGTGCGAATAAGCAGTGATGCATCAGACTGCCCGCATTCAAATCTCAGCTCCAGCATCAAGCAACCGTGTGATTCTGGGCGAGCTACTTTATCTCCTCACGGCTCTTATCTCTGGTCTTTAAAGAGGGATATGAGTCTTCTATTGCTGCTGTAACAAATTTCCACAAACGACTGGCTTAAATCAGCACAAACTTACTTTCTTGCAGTTCTGGAGGTCAGAGGTCTGGAATCCCTTTCATGGGGTTAAAATCAAGGTGTCAGCAGGCCTGCATTCCTTCTGGAGGCTCCAGAAGAAAATCTCTTTCCTTGCCTCTTAGAGATTCTAGAGCTGCGTTCCTTGCATTCCTTTGTTCAGGGCTTCTTCCTCCATCTTGGAAGTCAGCCACATAGCATCTTCTCTGCTCTCTGAATTCTAGCTCATCCCTCACATCGTTTCTCAATGCATCTGAACCTCCTGCCTCCTTCGAATAAGGGCCCTTGGGATTACATTGGCCTACTCAGAATAATCCCTAATAATTTCCCCATCTCAAAATTTTTAACTCAATCATGTCTTCAAAGCAAAGTTAAAGTTACTTTAACCATGTAAAGTAACATATTCATAAGTTCTGGGAATCAGTACCTAGACATTTTGGCTGGGGCGGGGGGGGGGGGGGGCAATACCTTCCCTGGTGGCTCAGATGGTAAAGAACTCGCCTGCAGTGCAAGAGACCTCAGTTTGATCCTGGGTCAGGAAGATGCCCTGGAGAAGGAAATGGCAACCCATTCCAGTATATTTGCCTGGAGAATTCCATGGACGAAGGAGCCTGGGGGACTACAGTCCATGGGGTCGCATAGAGTCGGACGCAACTGAGTGACTAACACACAATATTCATCCTACTTCAAATGGACATGATAAGTTTGCACACTTCATAATATGACTGTGAAAAGTGAATGAGATAAAGCACATCAGGCACTTGGCATGTGTAAAATGCTTTACAAATGTTAGCTATTGTTAGGACCTAGCTAAAGTCTGTAAAAATAGATTTTTTTCAAGAAAAAAAATTATTTACTCAGGAAGTGTCCTCGAAAGTTTTAAATTCAAATCAGTGATTAGTGAGAGAAAATAGGTAAGCTTTCCTCATTTTCTTCCTTATTCTTGTGAATAAATGTATGCAAATCACAATCTAAAGAGTTAAATTTTAAATCCTCATCACCAGACATTTTCACTTTCTAATAAATAAAGTATCAGGTAAAACCATGTTCTTAATGCCTCTAATCACCTACATCAGTAAATTACCCCTTCCTCCCTGTCTCTTCTTTTACTCTTTTTTCTCCTTCAAACAAGAAATAGACTATCTGGATCCCATTCCAGCAGCCTTATTCAACTTTCACTAACCTTTGAGACTGTGGTTATGGAATAAAAGTGGTTACCATTACAACATGCTTTAGTAGGAACCCTTCTAGGTATAAGTGGTAGAAAGCCAACTCAAACTGTTTTTTCTTCCCCTTAAAAATAGGAATTTATGGCTTGTGTAACTGGGTTGGATACTATAATGTGGCAACTTCAAAAGTGAAAGACTTAGTCCCCTGCTGTCTACACCTCCAGGGAGTGTCTTAGTGAAGAGCAACTGTCTTGCCCAAGATCATCCAGTCATCGCAGCTTCACATCTCCCCACAGGGTTGCTGAAGCCTTCTTATGACCACATGATAATTCAGCTTCTCCTTTTGCCCACTGCTGTTTTCTTATTTTTCCTTCCTTTACGTGGGTGCATGCCTCCAAAGACACTCTCAGATCAAACTCCTCAGCAGTAATCTCCAACTTGTAATGTACTTCCAGGGAACCCAATCTGTGAGAATAACTGAGATATCCAAGTGTCTCAGGTAGATCAGACCCAGAAAACAAATGCTGTTATATTTGTCTCCAGACCTCTCACTCCTTCCCCAACTACTGATCTGATTTTGTGTTGGCATGATTCTTATGCAGCTTATTGGCACAAAGTAGTAGAGATGGTCAGTGGCAGCAGCAGACATGCATATTCACAAAGAACAAAGAAAGAAGAGCTTTGCTGTCTCATCTCCATAGACCCTAAAAATTCCCTCCTTGTGCAAAAAGAACTCTCATTTGGGTCAAGTGCCCATCCCTGAGACAGTTACTATTTCTAGGAGGATGAGGTCCTCTCATTAGTCATCCTTAAGCAAGGGAAGTGGGGCCACATACCTCATGGATGGATAGAGAGTGGGAACATGGTAGTTCTGAAAAGAATAGTTTGCACAGTAGAGATAATCCATTTTTCATCATTACCAGGAATGAAATTTTTCAGGAATCTTGGTGCAGTAACGTACCTATCCTTCTTCACCATTCCATACATCCTTCTGGAAATAACTTTCGCATACTTTTTTTTTTTTTAATTTGACAAAGCTTCCCTGGTGGCTCATACAGCAAAGAATCTGCCTGCAGTGCGGAAGACCCAGGTTCAATCCCTGGGTCAGAAAGATGCTCTGGAGAAGGGAATGGCTACTCACTTCAGTATTCTTGTCTGGAGAATTCCATGGACAGAGGAGCCTGGCGGGCTGTAGTCCATGGGGTCACAAGGAGTCAAACATGACTGCACAACTTTCACTTTCACATACTTTTTTAATTTGACAAATCGGGAAAGAATTATACTCAGAATGCAAAATCTAGGGATCTCCTAGAGACATGGGTCTGTCTCTCTTTTTTCCCTCTGCAAGAGGTGTCTAGGATTTCAATCACAAGCTGATGGTGTTGGTCATTGTCATTACTGCCTGCTAGAAGGGTTGAACACTTTCTTGCATTTATCACAGTCTAACTTGACACTAACAGCTTAGGAGGCAATGGAAACCCAAGTGACCGGGAGAAGATAAACTATTAGCTGATGCATAGAGGTTCAATTTTCTTCATTCTCCATGTCCAGTCAATACCAGTCAGCCAATACCTGTTGCTCCTTTATCAAACTTCCTGCTTGTCTTTTCAAGAGCAGAGAGCATTGAAATTAACTTGAACAGTGTTCTCAAAAGGGAAGTTACTTGCTATAAAAGAACGATTTTACTCTTCATTGCAACTGAGCTCTCTTCCTCCAACTGTGAAACTGATTGAGGTTCCTAAGTCTCTCAAGACATCTCTACTCACAGCCCTGTGATTATTTTTATAAAGGAGAAAAAAGAAGCCATAGGAAGGAATGGTTGATCACCCATAAAAATATTCTTTCTTTTTTGAATTTTCTTCTCAAACTGTGGAGGGAGGGGAAAGGAGTTAGGAAATGTTCAAGGAGCATTATTTCCTAGTATATGAGTATCTATGGTCCCCTTGCAATTGCTGCCCCAGCAGAGCATGGTCCTTGGGAGGTAGATGACAAAATGTGGGAGAGACTTGAAGTTTAAGATAGGTAGGGTAAAGGGATGATCAGCCCGTAGGTTAGGAAAGAGAGAAGCGGGGAGGGGTGGAGAGGGGAAGACTTTGGCAAGTTTTGTTTTTTTTTTTTAATTGGGGTATAGTTGCTGTACAATGTAGTGTAGGTTTCTGCTGTACAACGAAGTGAATCAGCTATATGTGTGTGTGTATATATATATATCTTCTCTCTCTTGGACCTCCCTCACACACACACCCCCTCCCCCTCTAGGTCACCAAGACCTAGACCACCTCAGACCACCAAGCTGAGCTCCCTGTATGGCAGGTTCCCACTAGCCATCTGTTTTACACATGGTAGTGTATATGTCAGTCCTAATCTCCCAATTCATCCCATCACCCCACCATGTCCACTCGTCCAATCTCTACATCTGCATCTCTATTCCTGCCCTACAAATAGATTCATCTGAACCAATTTTCTAGATTCCACATATATGCATTAATATATGATACTTGTTTTTCTCTTTCTGATTTACTTCAGTCTATATGACAGACTCTAGGTCCATCCACATCTCTATAAATGACCCAATTTCTTTCCTTTTTATGGCTGAGTAATATGCTTCCCTGGTGGCTCAGATGGTAAAGAATCTGCCTGCAGAGGAGGAAACCTGGCTTTGATCCCTGGGTTGGGAAGATCCCCTGGAGTAGAGTATGGCAACCCACTCCAGTATTCTTGCCTGGAGAATCCCATGGACTGTATAGCCTGGTGGGCTACAGTCCATAGCGTCACAAAGAGTCAGATACAACTGAGCAACTAAGCACAGCACAATATTCCATTGTATTTATGTAGCACATCTTCATCTGTCGATGGACTACTTTGGTAAATTTCAAAGACCCTGATGGGGCAGGAATCATCCCTGTGGAAGAGTTTGAGAGTAGCAGGAAGAGAGAGAGCAGATTTTAAGGTGTTTATTCCTCTTTAGGCATACATGCCTCACTTCTTTAATTCCATGAGAAAATGAGTACAGGTCTGAATTACTTTCTGTATCAGGCAAAGTTCAGTCAGAAAAACAGAAACCACCCTGTTTCAACAGAGGTAATTTCACACCAGGGATTTGTTACATGGATGATGTGAAACTGGAGAATCCCAACATGGGTACAGAGGCAACATAAAGATTAACAGCTACAGGAAGTGGTGACCACCCTCCGGGTTGGAGGGAACCTGGGAGGAGTTGGTGTAACTCAAGCCCAGAAGCGATGGCCATCTGGTAGGAGCTGGACGTATAGTGGTGATGGCAAGCAGGAGCTCAGGCCACAGGGACAAAGGGTGACTGGTGGGAGCTGGAGTTTCTGGTTAAAGGCAAGCACTTCTGAGACCCCTCTTGAAGCCGAAAGCCAGGGGAAGAAGCACTCTGATTCCTCGCCTGCTCCTCATCCTCCAGTTTAACTGAACATCCCAGAAGCCAGTGGGCCAAGGAGCCTGGCAAATACAACTCTCTCTAAAACAGAACAGAACAAGGAAAGGGTGAGGAATAGATCCCAGAGCAGAGAGGCAAATTACTGACACATAACTTGATTGTCTGTGTTTCTTTGAATTCATCTCTGTGTGTAACTGAACCATGAAGCTGATTGTCCTTGATGTGGGTTACGCATGATTCAAGAGCCATGCAGAAAGTCACGGTTGAGTACCTTTCCTTAAATATTAAAAGGTGAAAAATAATTACTTTACTCATGGTCACAATTCTGCAGGTTGTCTCAAGTGCTTCAGTAGACACCAACCCAAATAGTTCAGGCCTCTCTCTCTCTCTTTTTTCTTCTTTTTCCCTTTTGCTCCTCCAGTTTCTTCTTTTACCTCTCTACTCTAGCTGTTCTACAACCACCTTGATGCAATTAGTCAACTTTGAACTCATAGCGGCGTTACCACCCTACCCTTGTCTCTTTCATGTCCTGAAGACTGGGTGGGAGTCGGGCGGGGGTTGGGGGGGATGCTAAATCTGACTTTTGACATCCACCACCTCGAACATAGCTTTGTTCTGACCCTGTTTACCTACCCTGCCTAGAAAAATGACCTGTCAACCTGGGACTACTACAGCCATCCAAACATTTTGGCCTGTTTGTTGTTTTCTTTGCCCATAGTTGTATTGGAAGTGATTTGGGATGGGGTTGCCACTGTCAGGCTTTTTTATTTTGGTATCATGGTCAAAGTATGGCCAAATTACTTGGCTTTCAAATCCCAACTCCACAGTTTCCTAATTGTATGACCTTGGCCAAGTAACTTAACTGCTCTGGGTCTCAGTTTCCTCATCTGTAAATGTAATCATAATAATAGAAACTACTTTATAAGGTAGAATATTAGAATCAAATTAATTTATTTACATACTGAATTTATATATGTGTGTATATGGGTGTCTTTGTGTGTAGACACACACATAGATGTGTATCAACTTATATATGTGTGTGTGTGTGTGTATGTGTGTGTGTATGTGTATCTTAGAAAATTGGCATAATGTAAGCATGGTATAAATATCAGCCATCACTATTGTTATTATTTTTCTCAGTAAGATTATAAATGCTGCTCCAGCCTATCAAAAAAGATCACATCTATCTAATTTTTTTTTTTTTTTTTTTTTTACCTAACACGAAGTCATGGCTAGTTGGGTGACTTTTTAAAAATTGCCATTTGCTAACCAGTCAGTCCAAAAATTAATTCACTGTGTAATTCACTATGAATTACACTGTTATTTGTCTCTAAGTTGTAGAAATTAGTTTCATTTCTCACTATGTTTAATTGTGATTGGATCATTGTAGACTTTTTTTTCTGTCTTTTTTTTTTGTGGTTTAAAAATTTAAATTTGTTATGGAAACAAGCTCTTCAGTTGACCAATGATTAGCTAATTTCTGATAATAGAAAAGGAAACAGATTGCCCCAAGGCTGCTGTTTTCATTTCCTCATGGGAAGAAGAAGCATAGCAGAGAAGAAAGGCAAACTCAAGGCATTGAACCTCTGCTACCATGGGGAACTGGGCTGTGAATGAGGGCATCTCCATCTTTGTCATTGTAAGTACCAATAAGAAAGAAATTACAAATTCTCTAACTTGTCTATGTTCTCTTGAAAATGAAAATAGAGCAAAGCTTTATTTCATTCGTTTGAGAAATTGTGTTGAAACTTATTTATGTGAACATGCATCCATCTGATGGATATAGAATGAGTCCATTCTTCCACATTTACTCATGGAAGGAATGTATCTAGGGGCTCATTTCGCCTAGTTTATTTCTGGAATTTTTTAGAAGTACTAAATTAAACTGATAAGAACAGAAGTACTAAATTAGCCAGCATTTCACAGTGGGAGTAGAAGACATTTCATGATAACGATCCCTGAATATGAATTGGTTACAATGTTTACTTAGAAGCAAGTTTTTCTATTTTTTATGTACTTATACCACCTAAAAATGGGCAATTGAAACTTTATACAGTTTTCCAAATAACAAATACAAGATTGGCTGATGTCTGGGAAATTGGCCTGTATTTTCAGTAATTACCAAAAATAATTGAATTTCTCAATTTTCTCTTTTTAAGAAGTATCTTCTTTCTTCTGAGGTAAACTTTAGTTATTTATGAAGTTTTTTTTTTTAAGTCAAGGAAAAGAAATTGAAATAAACTATCTAGATATATGTATATAATGTATGTATGATATATATTACACATAGTTATATATAAATTAATATAATCTATCATGAGAAACAACTTTTAAGTAAAGATATGGTGATTTTTCTAATAGACATGTTGATTTCTTTAGTTTTTAACATAACAAATATTAACTATTATTTTAAGGTGGTGGTCTCAGCAAAGCAATCACAGTGGTTGGGAAGATAGAAATATGATTTATAAGTAGCTTTTCCAGTAGCCAATGAAAGTATTATCCAGATTTTTTCAAAGGACACCTATGAATGAAATTTTTGAAAGAATTGTCATGAAGTAAATATGACTTTTTTAGCTGGAGAGGTAGAAACAAGTGGCACAAATAAAATAAAAGCCACAATATTTTTTTCATTAAAAAAATCAAACCAAATTAACACTAACAAAATGCAGAATTGTTCTGAGGACTCAAAGCTCTTAAGTTGATTTCTCATTTCTGTTTTAAGAACAGATGACTCCTATAGAAACTAAGTTCAAATTATACTTTTAGCCCTTACCACAGTTTTCCCAGGGAAATGACCTCCATCTAAATTATGTATTCATATACTTGAAAGTGAAGACACAGCTTGGAAATCAAGAGTAAACATGACAAAGTTAGGAAATGGAGAAGTGGCTTTAGCACCTTCTTCTTTGTAAAGAGAGACTATTTTCCAGCATTGAAGGACATTAAATAAACTGAAAGCTCAGTTAAGAAAAGATAGCCACTGGGGACCTGAAGGTGGAGCACCCGGCAGAGTCATTGTTGGATGCAATCAGTGCTTGAGATGAAATCAACACTCACAGTCTAGAAGAATCTCCTTTTAATAATAATAATAAATCCCATGCCTCTCATCCCCTTGGGCTTCCCAAGTGGCTCTATTGGAAAAGAACCTGCCTGCCAATGAAGGAGACACAAGAGATGCAGGTTCATTCCCTGGGCTAGGAAGATCTCCTGGACGAGGACATAGCAACCCACTCCAGTACTCTTGCCTGGGGAATCCCATGGACAGAAGAGCCTGGCAGGCTACGGTCCATAGGGTCACAAAGAGTCAGATATGACTGAAGCAACTTAGCATGCAGTCATCCCCTCATTGATGCTCACTTGAAGCAAAATTCATCAAGTAGAATTAAAGACTTGCCATTTTAGCTGAGGAGACTCCCACTAACTGGGGCAAGATGCTGTGTAATGGAGGGAGATCTTCCACCTGTGAGAATTGAGAATAGAACACAGAGTCTTCCTGATGTGAGAGACAGCATAGTAACAGATTCCTTTCCCTTCAAGTCACTTGCTATCATCTATCAACCTAAGAGAAGGAGAAAGAAACAAGAAGAGATAGACAGATAATAACAGCATAGTGGCCAAGTAGTAGAACAATCACAGGGGACAAGACAGAGTGCAAAGGTTACTGCCAAAGTGCAGAGACACCTTTGCAGGAAAGAGCTGGTTCGAAGCTGGTTCCACCCAGCTTTGTAACCACCTTTATTGAGGGCTGTCCATGGGGAAGTCTTGACCCTGGTCTGACTCCAACCTGGTGTGAAATTTGTCTGTTGAAACTTGAAAACTTCACGCAACCATTTCTATTTGTGCAGCTGGTATGGCTGGGGATGAACGTCTTCCTCTTTGTCTGGTACTACCGGGTTTATGATATCCCAGATAAGTTCTTTTACACTCGAAAACTTCTTGGGGTAAGTATAAGTTCCATTTCCCATGTTATTGACTGGCTCCCATGTCTAATCAGAGATTCTTGTTCCTATTCCTCTTAACATTTTAAAGAAATATTCTGACCAACCCAACAGCACCATCGGCCTCAGTCCCTCCATTGCAACCCCCTGAGCAAGAGTCTTTAGGTCTTCCAGTGTGGGACAAACAAAAGGGTGGCAGAAGGTCCCAGCAGCAACCTTCCCCTCCCAAGAACTACTGTGCATCTGTTTAGCTTAAAGGAGAAATCTAATACTGACTCTGGAATAGATGGCCAGGTTGAAGAGACCCATCCAGGGTGACACAGGTAGCACAAGTGGGACTTTCTGTATTCTCTAAATCATCTGATTCCTACTACTTTTTTTCATGAAAAGCCCTAGTGACATGTTATGAAATAATCTTCAGGAAATAAGCCTCTCCCTACATATGGAGCCTTTGAGGAACTTGCTCAAAGGTCACATCCGTTGACTAGACTGGTGGAGCAAAGGCCCCTGCGTTTCCTTGGGTCCATTAGCATTCTCAGTTTCCTTGAACTGCCAGAGTTCTTCTTCATCATAAACAAAATAATTACAATTAGGGCTGCCTCAGAGGATGTCAATTGTTACATCATGCTGAAACCACAAATTGATTACTTAATGATACTAATTATAATATGTATTATGCATCATATGCGTAAATATTATAGCATATAATTATACTATGTTATTATAATTGTTGTTAATTTATTCAGGTTGATGCTTAAAAGGATGATTTCCTTTTGCATTTTCCTCCCCCCATATTTAATTGCATATATGCAATTTCTTTAGGCATTACAAGGAACAGTTTTAATGTCAAAGCATTACACCATACCTACTTAGTTACTGTTGAGGTTAGTCTAAGTGCTAAGAAAATCTTCTTTACAAAGCCCCAGTTTCTATATTGAACTCTAATTAATGATATGCATACCAAAGTATTTAGGAGGAAGTGAACTGATGTCTGCAACTTGGAAATGCATCAAAAATAAGATGCATTGATGGATACAGAGGTAGGCAGATGAATGGATAGATTAATGGACATGTGCTAAAGCAAGCTTCATAAAATGTAAAAGGTAGAATCTGGGAGATGAATAAACAGGTATTCATTGTGAAATTATTTCAGATTCTCTTTGTGTTTGAAAATGTTCAGAATAAGAATGTTGGGGTGGGGAGCGAGACCTTAAAAATAAATCCTTGGCTCTGAAGAACCTTCATTCCCAGATAACTTGATGTCTCTGGAATGTGGTCCTCATGCTTGCTGGGAAGCCTGGGGGTTGGGGGGCCGAAGTGAGATGGGGGGGTGTTCTGGGCTCACAGGAGTCACCTGCTTTTCATTCTGCCCTTTCCAGTCAGCGCTGGCCCTGGCCAGAGCCCCTGCAGCCTGCCTGAATTTCAACTGCATGCTGATTCTGCTGCCTGTCTGTCGAAATCTGCTCTCCTTCCTCAGGGGCTCCAGTGCGGTAAGAACCAACGTTTACAAAGTTTGAGTTCCTCAAAATTTCGAAGGCCATCAAGCTCAACGCCCTTTTATAGGAAAAGCAAACCAAGGGTTTATGAGAATTCCAACCACTGTACAATATTCATTCATGTACAATCAAGCCATGCTTGATTCTCTAGTTTATTTTTATATTATCTGTCAATGGAGCTCCCTGAGACAACTTTTTAACCTGGAACAGACATTGAAAACAAAACAAACCCCGCCCCCAAAAAACAAAACAACCAATCTACCTATACTTCCACAATAGCAAAAAAGTACATGTACACACACACACAGATATACATAATATGACATATATATATATGTATACATATAGAAATTTATGAGACTGATGTGAAATTTGGGGATTAATCTCATAGTGTCATGTTTTTCAAAATGTTTAAATCAGAGAAAATCTCTTTGATGGATAATATCCCAAGAAGATGGGAACAATGAGCCATGAGTCACTATGTAATGAATGTGACAGGTGTTTGGTCCATGGAATTGAGGAGTTCAGAGCTTTCTAAATGCCCCAGGCTCCTTCACCCTCGCTTCAACAGTCTACTGAACCCCTAATATACTATGCTGGAAGAAAAAAAGATTATGTAGGAAGGACTTTTGTAATCTGTAAAATGGCATACAAATGTCTTATTGTTATACAAAGATGAGAAGCAAGGAACTTGGAATCTACATACATACTCAAATATGATACAAAGGAAAATGTGATGGGTCCCACAAAATGTTACAAAGAAGGAGCTACAGGGAATCAAGCAAAGGCAAAGGAAATTGTATCAAGTGGTGCAGGGGATGAAAAAAGAATTCTTAGAGAAGGTGGCATCAGATACGGGCATAAAGGATAAAAATAAGCCTGTAGAAGATATAAAGCACAGGAAATGGTGAAGAAATCATATTGAAAGTCCTGTGTGATCATGACTTGTGGCTTCTCTTTGGCTGTGTTGGCCATTCCTGACCACACCACAGAGGGTAGCTCTTCCAAACTTAGGGACTGATGCCTGGGAGGACCCATTCCACTGCTCATTAGTGACTAGTTGCCTCTGTTTGGGGGCTTCCCTGCTGGCTCAGTGGTAAAGAACCTGCCTGCAATGCAGGAGACCCAGGTTCAATCCCTGAGTCAGGAAGATTCCCTGGATTAGGAAATGGCAACCCACTCCAGTATTCTTGCCTGGAAAATCCCATGGACAGAGGAGCCTGGTGAGCTACAGTTCATGCGGTTGCAAAGAGTTGGACATGACTTAGCACGCATGCAGCCTCTGTTTTTCCTTTTAATAAAATGTTCCTTTTATATTAACTAGCTTTTTAAAAAATTACCTATTAAATAGAAGTCATTTATAGTGGAGAGAAGCAAGCAATCTACTTTGATGAGAGTGAAGGATTTTAAATGGTAGATACCTGAGGTCAAGTTGGAGCTTTGCTAGTAAACTTGGATCTGAAATGTATAGCTTAGGTGTTAATCTTAATTGATAATCAGTGACTCCGTGGGGGAAGGAAAGTGATCTAAACTGTCAATAACAATTAGAACTTGCCTTGAACTCTACCTCGCTTTTCCTTAGTCTTACTAAATTCACATTGATCCTAAAGAGATTTTTTTTTTAAGAGCAATACAACACTTGATTTACAAATATAGGGTTAACAAGCCATAACTAACACATTGATCACAAGGATTTCCAAAATAATCTTCTCAACCTAAGAAACCACAGAGGTAGAACTCCATTTGATGGAAAAGTTTTCTTTTTTATTGAAGTATAATTGATTTACAGTGTTGTGTTAATCTACACTGTATACCAAAGTGACTAAGTTATACATATATATACATTCTCCTTTATATTCTCTTCCATTCTAGTTTATCACAGGACACTGACTATAGTTCCCTGCTCTCTACGGTAGGACCTTGTTGTTCATCCATTCTAAATGTAATGATTTATGTCTGCTAGTACCGAACTCCATCCCTCGCCAACACTCCTCCCTTTTGGCAACTGCATGTCTGTTCTCTATTTCTGCAATTCCATTTCTGTTTGTAGATAGGTTCATTTGTGTCATATTTTAGATTCCACATATATGGGATTTTTCTTTCTCTTTCTGACTTTTTTCACTTGTATGATGATCTCTAGGTGCATCTATGTGCTGCATTTCGTTCTTTTTATGGCTGAATAATATTTCATTGTATATGTGTACCACATCTTCTTTATGCATTCATCTGCTGATGAACATTTATTTAGGTTGTTTCCATGTCTCAGATACTGTAAACAGTGCTTCTATGAACATAGGGGTACATATCTTTTTGCATTATAGTTTTGTCTGGATATATGCCAAGGAGTGGAATTGCTGGATCATATGGCAATTGAAAAGTTTTCTTGAAGGGTGACCTGTAAAGTACAACATCTGGACATTTTCTAAATGAAGTTCAGGGACTGTAGCTGTTTTATTCTCCCCCAATACCTCCTGTTCAAATAGTTTCTATTTAGAGGAAGTAAACCCTGAGAAACAGGCAGTGTTTTCACCAGGACAGCCTGTTAAGAAATCCTTGTTACTCCACAGGCTCAGATTGCACTGCCATTTCGTGGCTATGATCAGCACATGTTGTAATGCCCACTTTTAGGGTTCCTGTGACCTTAAGGGAGTGAAGATTCTAATGAGGGTCTCTAAAGACAAGGGTGAAATGAGGCTGTTCTTCAAATTGCAGAGAAGTTCGGCTCTCTAACGAGAGACCTGTACATCAAAGAATGCATTTTTCAAAAATGAGGAGCAAGTAACATTCTTTTATAGATGGGGTGTGTCCTTCCTTCCAGATTTCCCAACCTGAAATGTGAACTTGGCAAAGAACCTTCTTTTTTGATTGGAATTAAAATGAGTGGACATACTGTGACTCATTGGAAACGGAAACAGCTGTCACTTACTGAGTCTTCATAAACCTTACCTCCATGAAATCTGCATGTCAGGCCAGTGAGGTGGGGATGAAATTCAGTGAGAGTGTTGAGGTTCCAACCCAGGTGTTTGTGCCCCCAGAGCCTGTTCATTTTCCCACTTGGCACCTAAACTCAAAACTCTTGTGGTGCTGTTATAGTCTTAGGAAGTCCATCAAATTATATGAATGTTTGGTCAGGCTGAAGAACCTAACCTAGAAGTGGCAAGGATGTTGTCGATTCAAGGATTTATTAGTTGGCCTTTATGAAAACTAAACAGTCACAGAACTTCAGTGTCTAATGGTCTTAATCCTTTAGAGCTGGTTTTATAATCCTTCTGGTTAGCTGGAGAAAGAAAACCCCAGGGTTGGCCTTTCCCAGGGAAGATAGGGGTAAACTCTCTGAGCCTGCTCTGTTGAGGGAAATGGGGAACAGTGGGATTCAGCAGACAGACGTCCCTAAAGAAACCTTAACAACCTCAGCTTGGATGGAAGTTCTAGTCTGAAGATCAGAAAGAAACAGAAATGTGAGAGAGTGAGCTCTTTTCTATAACCTTATATAGCCTGAGAGTCAGAAGCTCTCAACGTAGCCCTCTATCCAACATGTGGTCCAGAGCAAGGCTCTTAGACTTCCTGTCTCATAGTTGTTGTTTTTTTTTTCTCTTTGTTGTTGTTTTTAGCTAAAAAGCAAATGAAATAATGTGAATGTAAGAACAGATATGAATGATATTCTAAAATTGTATTAATTGACTAAGTCTGTCAACTAGTGAGTTGTCACTGAACAAATATTTGTTGAGTGCTAACTATGTGCTAGGCACAGGGACACATAGTGAGTAGAGGGTAAGACATGGATGAGCCATGAGCTCAGAGAGCTTAGAGTTTTATGAAAGAGATAGAAGATAAACATGGATTTTAAAATTATAGACAGTGCTATACGAATCCAGTGGTGATCTTCATATTTATCGCATATTCTAATGCTTCCAGGTTTCTGTCAGCTTCTTTGCCTGAGTTCTGTAGAGTCAAGGCTGGCTTTGCAATTTCTCTCAAATTGCATATAGATACCTAATTCAGATTCATTTATGGCATTTGTGGTGAGACCAGGTGAACATAAAATAGAACTTTAAAGTTTCCGTAACACTCATGTTACAGAAGCTAATGTTATGCTCCATTAAATATGCACTTCTTTGTAGTTCTGTTTCTCAACTTTTTAAAATTTTTTTACTCTTGCAGTTTGAATCAAGCGTAGAAATCTGCCAAGGTGACTCAGTAATCTCCCTAGCACTTGAATGTTAGCTTATTGAGACTGAGCAAGGCTCTAGCTGACAGTAACAGAGGGCCTCCCCGTTATAAGTCAATGGAGTGGAAGTTCCCTGATGGTCCTGTAGCTAAGGCTCCATGCTCCCAATACAGGGGGCCCAGGATTCAATCCCTGGTTAGGGAAGTAGATCCTGCGTGCTTCTACTGAGTATCCCTCATGCCACAACTAAGACCCAGCACAGCCAAATAGATAAATATTTTTCTAAAAAAAAGAAGTCACTGGTCATTCAGTGAAGAAGCTATGGTGCATGATGGAAGCTTGGATCATTAGTGGGTGGCTAGTGGTAATTCACAAGTGACTCAAAAGCATAAAAATGGTATCTGCATGGTAGCAAGGAAGAATAAAGCCCTGGGCAGTCACAGGCATCAAAGCCCTCCCTTCCCAACCAACCATCTCACCACCACCCCTCCTTGTCAGGAAACAGTGAGGAAATTGTATCTGGAAGCCTGGTATAATCATGATATATGGCTTCTCTTTGGATGTGTTTGCCATTCCTGACCACATTATAGAGGGTGGCTAGGAAAAAAATGAGGGATTGGTGCCCTAGTAGGACCCCATTTTACTAACTCATTAGTGACTACAAGTCTCTGGTTTTCCTTTTAATAAAATGTATATGGTGGTGGTTTAGTCACTAAGTCATGTCTGACTCTTACAACCCCATGGACTGTAGCCCACCAGGCTCCTCTGTCCATGGGGATTCTCCAGGCAAGAATACTGGAGTGGGTTCCCATTCCCTTCTCCAGGGGATCTTCCCTACCCAGGGATCAAAGCTGGGTCTCCTGCTTGGCAGGAAGATTTTTTTTTTTACCACTGAGCCATCTGGGAAGCTTCAGTTTTGTTATCTGTAAAATGAAAATAGTAATATTTATCTGGTTATATTAAATGGTGTAGTGATTATGGATAAACTGCCTGGCTCATAGAAGGCACTCAACAAAGCCTAATTGTTTTTTTCCCTTTTTCTGGAATCATGCGTCTTCCTTACTAGTATTTCTGCAGTTTCAGGAATCTGCTTTCATGATCCAAAGAGCCTGCCCTCCCTAAATGTAAATAACTCCAAGATAGTGGAGTAAGCACAATTTTCCATGTAATTCTATTTTTTCTGTAAAACCAGAATATTTTATTAAAAATAAGTAAGTCAAATATTTTTTTAATTTTATTTTATTTTTAAACTTTACATAATTGTATTAGTTGTGCCAAATATCAAAATGAATCCGCCACCCCTGTATTGAAATTAAACATGTTTGCTGCTGCTGCTGCTAAGTCGCATCAGTCATGTTCGACTCTGTGCGACCCCATAAACGGCAGCCCAACAGGCTCCTCTGGCCCTGGGATTCTCCAGGGAAGAATACTGAAGTGGGTTGCCATTTCCTTCTCCGATGCATGAAAGTGAAAAGTCAAAGTGAAGTCGCTCAGTCGTGTCTGACTCTTAGCGACCCCATGGACTGTAGCCCACCAGGCTCCCCCATCCATGGGATTTTCCAAGCAAGAGTACTGGAGTGGGGTGCCATTGCCTTCTCCATAAACATGTTTAGAACCAGTTATTTATAATACCTAAGTTTTTTGTTTTGTTTTGGGGTTTTTTTGTTTTGGTCTCCTTAAAAGTTTTCTGAATCTATATGCCAGTACATCTACCCTTGGAAACAAAGCAGCCAGAGCGAGCACTTGACCCCTTTTCAGGAAAACAAGGTTCTGATTCAACCAAAAAGCAGAATTTTTCTCTATTTTGGGCGATGACCTGAATCCAGATTGAAGCATTGAAACCCACAGCCTCTAACATATGTTCCTAAGAAAACTACACTAACCAATTGGCCATAATTCCATTGTAATGCCAAGGTAATCATAAAAGGTATGAAATATCAGATTGTTGATATCTCTAGCATCAGGGAACTGGGGTTTAGACCCCAGCCAACTCTGTCACTTATTAACTATGAAACCTAGGGGAAGGTAACCTCTCTATGCCTGTCATGTGGTGATAATAATGGTACCTCCCGCATAGAATGAATGTAAGAATGAAATGAGTCAATGCATGTAAAACACTTCTGCACAAGCTCTTTGTAAATACCCTTGGCTATTATTATTTTTGCTGTGATTGCTTTAATGATTTCCCTTGTTTTGTTGTCTCTATCAACATGTGCAGGTGGACACTTTTCTACCTTTCATAGTGTGTATTTCCTGGAAGGGTGCTATTCTAAAACTATTCACTTGTAGAACTGTTTATTTGTCTGTGTCCCCACTGGACCTTCAGATCTTTGAGGGCATTCCTGTCCTTATAAAATTTCTATATCCTCTCTTTATTGAATAAATTAATCTGAACTAGAAGCTACGTAGTTAGATGCTTTCTGTCCAAACTCATATTTTATACAATTAAGCAATGAACTCCATGCAAGGCTTTTTATGTTAATAGTATGAGAATCTAAAACATTGTTTAAGCCAACCATGCTACTCATTGGCTGTTTGACCTATCTGAGCCTCAGTTTTCTTATCTGTCAAATGGGTAGGATGATATAGGTTTGGTTTTTTTTTTTAGAGAATTGGTTGTAATAATTAAATGAGAAAATATGTGTCTAGTATCTGGCACAGAGAAAACTTTCTTGTTAACAATTACTATTTTTCCCTTTAATCCAAAGTGCTGCTCAACAAGAATTCGGAGACAACTGGACAGGAACCTCACCTTTCATAAAATGGTGGCATGGATGATTGCACTTCACACTGGTAAGTTCATTCAGATATTTGAGATTGCAAAGAAAACTTGGAACCAGAGTATTCCCTCTAAGATACTTTTAAAATAAGAGATCAGCCTTTGCAGGTAGGTTGAGATATTTTTTTGAACGAGTTCTGTTAGAAAAATATTCAACACTCTTTCGGCCATCCCAACATTAGGATTTATTCCTTCAAGTCTTAAAACGTTATTCCCTAAGGCTCTTCTGATAAAATCCCAGTGCACTCCCCCTTTTCCACACTTTTTAATGTGAAAATTGTTTGTTAGTTCACATATAAGAGCTTTTGTTCATTCATTTTTTAAAAAAATACTTGGTTGAACATATAGATTCATGGATTTCTTGCAGTAACCCTACAAGGACCATAGCCCATAAATTGAGAATCTAAGATAGACATTATAAGCTAAACATTTTATTTGTATTATTTTTTGTATGTGTATATATAATAGTATTCATGTATTTATATGTGTTAAATATTTTGTTTTATTATTATAATTACTAAGAAAGTGGTGTTGGTGTAAGAAGGGATCCTTATCAAATCTCCACTACTTTATTATAGAGTCAGGAAATGGCAACCCACTCCAGTATTCTTCCTGGAAAATTCCTTGGACAGAGAAGCCTGGCAGGCTACAGTCCATGGGATCACAATGAGTCAGACATGACTGAGCGACTGAGCACCACACAGACATACATACACACACACAGGGACTATAGCCAGAAACTCAGCTCCAAATAAAATTATGTATACCACTCACCCTCTTTGTTTCTCTTCTCTGCTCTCTTTAGCAATTCACACCATTGCACATCTATTTAATGTGGAGTGGTGTGTGAATGCCCGAGTCAACAATTCTGATCCTTATTCAATAGCACTCTCTGACATTGGAGATAAGCCTGGTGAAACTTACCTCAATTTTGTTCGACAGAGAATCAAGGTAAGCCTCTAATTTCCTAATTCAGATGTTCTCTAGACTATTAAAACTGAGGATTAGATTTCAGTGAGTGAACAATTTTACTTGATCAGAACAGCAACAATGACAAAAGTAGACTAACTATATCAGAGGGCCAGGTCTGTAGGTTCTAAGAATGTGGGCACAGAAAAAAATGCCTCCCATACTCTTGATGCTAAATGTTGAAGGTCACGAGATGTTTTCCAGTTTCTTAAACTCGCCTGTAAGAACGAGTATACATGAAGCCTGGAGCAACTCAGGCTTATCCTTCACAAGGCCCAGCAGTCAAAGAAAGCCAGAAACATCGTCTAGTCAAACAAACTTGGGTTTATTACTTACTGCAGCAAAGAAACCTCACACTCTGAGGAAATCTGGGGTTTCTCAGGAGGATGTTGAGAAAGGCTTGTTGTGGGATTTGTGTCAGATGATTTGGGAGGGGTTTCAGAAAACAAGCATTTGCTCTGGGTCAGATTCAGTCCAGAATTGGGGATAGTTCCAGCATTAGGTATCTTAATAATTTTTTTTTTCTAGGAGGCAGAAGAATGGGGCTAAGTCTGTAATAGGCTAAGAAGCAGCAGTCATGCATGTGTTTGTCTTGACTGGTCTTGAATGACAAGGTCACAGAATGACCTTGTCTGATGTTGGTGTTCTATGAAACTGTTTATGTGAAATAGGGAAGCTTCTGGCTGAGGTGTTAATACCAGGTCAGCCACCAGCTGACACCCATCAGCAATGCTTTTCCTCTTCCTTGCTTACAACATCTGAGAGGTGGCCTCTGTCTGCTAATTGCTCCAGCAGCAGCCATATGGGCAATCCATAGGCAAGGATTTCTTCCCTTCCAGTAGTTGCTAGAGCCTTCTACACTCAGAGGGAGAAGGTCAAAATCATCTTCATGTGCCCAGTCATTGGGTAGGATAGCTGAATCAAATCACTCACTATACACTGAATTCTAAACACATTTTCTTGTCCATTAGATTACAAAAAAAGTCCTTTAATTTTGCAGAAATCATTATCGTCAGGCTGATATTAAAAAACGTGATCTATTTAGGGACAGAATTAAACAGCATCAAATAAAATAGGAATTCTTTTCTATGATGTCTTGGATGACTTTTCTTTTATGTATACAATGATACATAGAGGCGGCACTGCGAACATATCCAGCGAGCTGGCACTGCAGTGCTGGGCCCAGATCACTCTGCTGATGTCTGTGCTCCCCCGCCCTTCTGTGTGCTTTCATTTTCAATTGTCTGTATTTGTGTTTCTTCCTCAGAGGATTGCCCTGGGGCCACTGGAGGCCCTTTGCCCACAAGCTCCAAGATCTGAGAGGGCCTAGGTAGCTATCTTGCTGAGCTGGTCTTAACCAATAACTGATGGGTTCAGGCCAAAAAAACCCAGCTTCTTTGCCTCTAGTCAGGCTAAACACTGAGGTGTGTTTGACCCTCCGCAGTTTCCCTTCAGCATCAGGCTGAAGATTTGGCCCAAGATCACCCTCTTGGAAAGGACCCTGATGCAGGGAAAGATTAAAGACAAAGGAAAAGGAGGCAGCAGAGGATGAGATGGTTAGATAGCATCACCGACTCAATGGACATGAATTTGAGCAAACTCCGGGAGATAGTGGAGGACAGAGGAGCCTGGTGGTCTGCAGTCCATGGGACATGACTAAGCCACTGAACAACAACACCCTCTTATTTGACTTGACATGTTCCTCTTTCCTGTCCTGTTAACCATTCTCTTACCAGTTTCTCCAGGAGCACATTCTTTCAAAATCACTTACCCATGAATCCTCATCTCAGGATCTGCTTTGGAGGAACATAGCTTAAGATGTGGCATGCCCAGAATACTTTTACAAGCTAAGCATTATGACACTTTCCAAATCAAAGCGGGAAAAGAGCTTCTGACCCTTTTAGGACATAGAGTTGACAAATGTCCTTTTTTCTGATACTGAGAACTACTTCTGTATATCAGTTGATATTTCCTGTGACACTTCAACCATGTAAGACTTTTAATTTGGAACTATCCATTCTAAGTCTATATGGGCTTCTCTGATGGCTCAGTGGTAAAGAATCCTCCTGACAGTGCAGGAGACGTGGGTTCGATCCCTGGGTCAGGAAGATCCCCTGGAGAAGGAAATGGCAACCCACTCCAGTATTCTTGTCTGGAGAATTCCATGGACAGAGGAGCCTACAATCAATGGAGTCACAAGAGAGTCAGCCACAGCTGAGAGACTAAACAACAACAATTCAAAGTCTATACCACCCTGTTGAGGGACGGTTAGGATTATCTAAAGAGGGAAAGAACATACCTATTGCCCTATTCATTGGACACTCTATAGATAGGGAGTCCTGCATCTGAGAGCATACAAATAATGTGTGTGTGTTTGTGTCTGTGTCTGTGTATTTTACAGAATCCTGAAGGAGGCCTGTATGTGGCTGTGACTCGGTTGGCAGGCATCACTGGAGTTGTCATTACACTGTGCCTGATATTAATTATCACCTCCTCCACCAAAACCATCCGGAGGTCTTATTTTGAAGTGTTTTGGTACACACACCATCTCTTTGTGATCTTCTTCATTGGTCTTGCCATCCATGGAGCTGAGTGAGTATTTAAACTCCAAGGCCAAGTACTTTATGCCCCTCAGTTCCCAGATGTGGTGCTCTGTTAGAGGCACAGTGTCCTTGTCTTGGTGTGATCAGCCTGTCTGTTGAGAGAATAAGAGGTGAAAACAGAAGTCACTTTGATAAAAACCACTCAGTACCACTTTAGTTTCTGGTATGCAACTCATAACTATTTATAGTGCAGTTATTTATAGCAAGCTTGAAAAATACACCAAAGTTTTGAATATCTTTGCAAGCATATATAAAGCATGCTGAGAGTGCTGGTAGAGTCTTGGATGTCTGCAATGATGTTTCCCATGGCTTAATCCCTCGTAAATTAGACAAACTCCCAAACCAGGGAGGGTAATGATTCATCAGGTGAAAGGGTCTGCTGTAGTTCAATGAGTTTTGATTCAAACCAATCATTCACTGATTACCTACCGTATATGAGGGCCAATCTCAGACACAGTGGGGAATACTAGAATGAGAAACACATGGTTATTGCCTTCAAGCATCCTAACATAATAAAGGGAAGACCTAGCTTCTATTGAGCATCTGTGACAGCCATGTTTCTTTTAACCTGTAAAAGGAAGACATGCTCTTACTGTCCTCGTTTCCTGGGGAAATGATAGACAAGGAAACAGACTAAAAAAGGGTAAGTACAGGGTTGGCCAGAAAGTTAATTTGGCTTTTTCTGTACCATCCTATGGACAAACCCAAATGAACTTTTTGACCAACTCAGTATGTAGCCAAGCCATCACCAGTGGTTTAGATGGGATTGGAGCTCAGAGGGGCTAAGGCAGGCAGTGATGAATCTGTCCTAGAGACACTCAGTGCCTGGATGTGCGGTTGAGAGAGTTTGCCTTATTGGGACCCCTGTTTCATACCAGGCTTCCTTTTTCTACTGTTTCACACTAGCCGATTCTCCCACCTGCACGCAAAAGCAGGCCTGGGAAGTTCCCCAGTGGGTATGGGGCTGCAGATAACTAAGAGTAGAGGAAGTAGGTGCTCAAGGCTCAGTGATTCTGCTCTGAGTCAAGTCAGCCTAGAAGTGGCTGAGACTTGAGTATGAAAAGGGGAAGAGTGGGGAGAAGCAGCCTGTGGCAACTCCTCATGTGCATTCTTTTTTAAAAATGTTTTATTGAAATATAGTTGAGGTACCATGTCATGTTAGTTTCAGGTGTATGGCAAAATAACTTACTTATACATTCTTTTTCATCTTCTTTTCCATTATGGTTTATTACCAAATATTGAATATAGTTCCCTCTCCTCGTGTGCATTCTTGATCAACTTGCAGACCCTGACCCCTGGTCATCCCTTTCTAAGCACTGAAAAATCTGTATAGACAAAGACTCTTTCAGTTCAGTTCAATCACTCAGTCGTGTCCTACTCTTTGTGACCCCATGGACTGCAGCATGCCAGGCTTCTCTATCCATCACCAACTCCCGGAGCTTACTCACACTCATGTCCATAGAGTTGATGATGCCATCCAACCATCTCATCCTCTGTTGTCCCCTTCTCCTCCTGCCTTTCTTTATAGTGTAACTCTCACATCCATCCATGACTACTGGAAAACCCTCTTAAACCAATGAGTATCTTTAAACGGGACTTGGTCATCATCCAGTTGTTTCAGAGAATCCTAGAGAAAAAAAAAATTAATCTCTTCCCCTCTCTGAGTAATTCCACCACTTTACATTTGTATAGATTCATAGATTTGTATCTTTTTTTTTTTTTTTTTTTGGCCAGGGATCATGTGGTATCTTAGTTCCCAACCAGGGATTGAAACTGTGCCCCCTACATTTGAAGTGCAGAGACTTAATCACTGGACTGCCAAGGAAGTCCCTCACAGATATGTATCTTACTGTGGAGCAGGCCAAGGACAGATATGTTCCCTGTTCACCTGAGGAAAATCTGCCACTTACACTGGTTGACTGATTACTTATTCTCATAGCTAGGTAGCAGCTGAACTGGGATTAAAATGCAGGTTTTCTGACTTCCAGTCTTGGCACTGAGAAGAGAAGAAAGTCAGATTTTTTTTTATCACTCCCCATGTGATCTTGAACATTAAGAACTCTAATAGCTATCATTTGTTGGATCATTACTTTGTGTACGGCGTCTTATATGCATCATGCCAATTGATTCCTAAAGTAAACTTTTAATGAGGTACTTATGCCTAATCTTATGGGCTTCCCAGGTGGCATTAGGGGTGAAGAACCTACCTTCCAATGCAGGCGACATAAGAGTTGCAGGTTCGATCCCTGGTTGGGAAGATCCCCTGGAGGCGGGCATGGAACCCACTCCAGTATTCTTGCATGGAGAATCTCATGGACAAAGGAGCCTGGCGGGCTACAGTCCATAGGCTCACAAAGAGTCAGGCATGACTGAAGAGACTTAGCACGCACGCACACGCCTATCTTACAGCTGAAGAAACTGAGGCTCAAAACAAGTAAAATAACTTGCCCAATTTGCCACTAAATTAGCAAGGGGTGGATGTGGGATGTGAAACCAAGGCTGTCTGGCTTGGGTCCAGAATTGCTTTCACCAAATCATTCTGCTTCTAGTTACCTGGTCTCTTTAAGCCTCAGGGTCCTCATATGTAAAATGAGGGTGCTTACATTTCAGGCCTGTTATGAGAACCAACTGAAATAATTTGTGTACAGTGCCTTTCCCATACCTGGCACATGACAGATGTTCAACACCTGGTAATTCTCTTCCCTAGGACCCAGGGATAGAAAGCGATGGTTAATGACCTTGAAGTAAAACACCCTCTGAATATACCAAGTGGCCCAAACTTTTACAAAGGGCCTTCTATGTGTCATCTTATATATTTTGAAGTGTTAATGTTAGTCACTCAGTCATGCCCGACTCTTTGTGACCCCATGGACTACAGCCCGCTGGGCTCCTCTGTCTATAGGATTTTCCAGGCAAGGATTCTGAAGACCTTGCCATTTATGTTTCTAGAGACCAGAGACCTGACTCTTTCAACTTTGTGCCTCCCTCCACCTGTTCCTACTCAACCTGCATTGTCTTATGTTATAGCAGTTGCTCAATTAATACTTATTGAAGTGAATGGGCTCTGAGCATTTCAGGGAGCATACTATCAGTGTTGACGTCTGTGAGAATGGCATAATCTCCACAAAGTCATCTCAAGTGAATTTCAGCCTTTTGATTTAATTTAGACAATTTTGAAAAAACAAATAAAGTAGCCTCAGGGCTACTGTAGATGGTTGTAAAGGTCGTCAACTACACAAGCGTACCTGGCCAATGGGAATGAAATTAGTCCATGCTCTGCTGGCCAAACTCTTTGCCTCTAGGACTGTCCTCAAATAGGTGGGGCATCTCGTTCTAATTTTCAGAAAGACCCTGTACCCGTCAGCAGTTGCTCTTTTAGATTTGCAGTTTTTCTGTTTCTGTTTCTAAATGAGAATAATATTTGAAACAGAAGCACACATGTTGCACTTCAGAAAACATGTATGGATGATCCAAAACTTACCCTGTAGATGTAATGTTGCATATAAATATCCTTTGTGCCACCATACATGTTTTTCCTTTTTATTCTTTTTCTCTTTTTTTTTTTTTGGCTATGCTGCGGAGCGTGTGGTTTGTGGGATCTTAGTTCCCAGACCAGGGATCAAACCCACATCCCCTGCAGTGGAAGCTTGGAATCTCAACCACTGGACTGGCAGGGAAGTCCCCATATAATTTTTTTTTCTATTGCTAAAGATCATGCATTTTTCCCTTCCTCTAATCTATTTGGAGGGGACAATAAGATATTGCTTGTAAATGAAAAGTGTAAGACCCATATTAGAATACTAAAAACATGTCCAGAATCTCAAAAAATTAAGAACTTAATGTCCAATTTCTAAATGGTCAGGTCTTACATTTCCTCCTCAGGCGGATTGTACGTGGGCAGACTGCAGAGAGTTTGTTGAAACACCAACCAAGAAACTGTTATCAAAACATCTCACAGTGGGGAAAAATACAGAACTGCCCAATCCCAGAGTTCTCTGGGAACCCTCCTATGGTATGTACAACCCATTGTTGCTATTATAGTTTCATTACCAATAATCTTCAAACTGCATCTAAGAAATACATACAAATGTCATAGAGTTGTCCATTATGAATGTCATGGAACTGCTAGGATAAGTATCCAGTGTTTTTCTGCTATGCTAATTGTCTAGAATTAGTTCTTGAAAAGTAACCTTTACATTAGTCTGTTATGAGCATCCTGGTATAAAACTTGGAAAAGTATTGTTTTTTTAAAGTGCATTTGGATTCAAGAACTTCTATCTCTTCTGGATATGATGGCGATGATATCAGTTAATGATTTTCAGAGGGATTCCATCCTGAGCTGAATTGGAAAGCTCAGATAATGATTTATAATATAAGGAGCCAGGAGCCTCCTCAGATACCAGGAAATAAGATTTTCCATCCCGCTTTCAGAGCTGGGTGGAAATTTGTGAGATGGTACATAGGGCTGCCATTAGGTATCAGGAGGTCCTGTCTGTGAATAAAGGAGACTGGAGAGCTAGGTTCATGGCAACACCCAATGGCACTTCATGGTAAAGCAGGAGTGTGGCAAGGGTGACCAAGGGGAAGGATGCTAAAATATTTCCCTTTTGTTGGGAACTCTCAAGAACTCCATTTTGTTTATTCTCAATATCTCTGTTCCATAGAGTGAGACGTGAACCCTATGATTTTCATACCTTTTCCCCCATTGGCAAGCAATACATGTTATCGGTTATTATGTTAGCTATTGGTATAAAACTAAGCAAAAATCAACGTTTGTATAGGTCTTCTGAAAAGGATCATTAATTGTGTCCTTAAACACAGTATAATATAAAGGCAAATTTCCCATCCCATTTCTCCTTCCTTTTTCCCTACTCTCCTAATATAGGAGTACTCTTCCTCTAGAAACAGCATGCTGTCTGAGGACTTAACATCTTTCAGCATCCTTACTTATTAATGAAAGTAACCAGACACATCACTGAACTACCCCCACTACATAGAGACATCAATTGTTGTTGTTGTCGTTGTTTTAGTCACTCAGCCTCATCCGACTCTTTGCGACCCCTATGGACTATAGCCCACCAGGCTCCTCTGTCCATGGGATTCTCCAGGCAGGAATACTGGAGTGGGTTGCCATTTCCTTCTCCCGGGGATCTTCCCAACCCAGGGACTGAACCCACATCTCCTGCATGGCAGGTGGATTCTTTACCGCTGAGCCAACAGGGAAGCCCAGAGTCATCAATAGAAAGGATTAAAAGGGAACTGTATTGCAGGTCCTCTTATGAGTTGGGGAAGGCATATTTCCTTGAAGACAGCTGGAGTCAGAATGCTACTACCTTAACAGACACGTACCTCAGAAATGCTCCTGGGTTTCTGGGAAGATTAGAGGCGATGTCCAACACCTGGCTGCATTCAATGTGGCCCCAGGTGGCCCCCAGGAAATAGATGGATAATGCTAGATGGTTTGAAAAACCTGTCCCATGAAATTGAAGGCCAGTAGCAGAGAATTTATGACCTCCAGGCAGATATTTTTCAACTTTAATTGGAGATAGGGCTATTTGGGTGCTCTCAACTTCCAACAATAAGTTTCTTAAAAATTTTCATAGGAAGATCATAAGTGAGAGTACGGAAAGTCCTCTGGGATTTCTTCCCCTCTTGGAATCCCTTCTGGAATGTCATATTTTAGATGATATCACCTTCTAAAATTCTTTTCTACTTCAGATATTCAACTAGGAACCTAACTGACTGAATCCCAGGATGGATCTGTTTGGGCTAAATATTTTTGGACAGCCAACAATGCCACAGAGTAATTCCAGTGGTCTGAAACATTGCAGATTCTGACAAGAGGGGACCCTAGAAAAAGCTAAAAATCTCTGGATCTGTCCCTATTCAGCAAGTACATTGCTCTGAGAACTTGCCAGAATATTGGAGAAACAGCTAAATTCTTACATGAAATTTCTCATCTTGTGATGAATTAAGCTTTGACTACGTGACTGAGAGAAAGTAATTGCAATGTTACATTAAAAATATGATGTTGTTGAAATGCTATCCTTTAGAGAAATGTTAATTCCGAAACCAACTTTACTCTGCTGTAGGATTATTGCAACTCCTGTTGCAACAATAGGAGGAAATCCCATTCTTGGGGGCAGTTCCTCTTGGGAGAGTTTCATACTGTAGATATAGTTCCCCAATGTGACCAAAGAGAATGTTCATTTTTACTGGCTCAGAAATTTATTTTAACTTTAGGTATTTTCATGCATTCTTTTATGGAAGAAATTTACTAATATAATATCAAATATTTAAACAAGCCCACAAATGTTAATTGCATTTCTAAAATGTTTTGTCCTCGTGAATCTTTTATTAACTACCACCCCTTAACACATGCTTTTTTTCATTGTTTGTTCTGATTACAGACTTGGAAATGGATAGTGGGTCCCATGTTCCTGTATCTCTGTGAGAGGTTGGTACGGTTTTGGAGATCTCAACAGAAGGTGGTCATCACCAAGGTAGGCACTGGCTTAGGAATGACTATCTAACTATATCATGGACAAGTCTACCCAAGTTCTCTACAAAACTGTCAGAACTGTCTTTTACTTGGTTTCTTTTGATTAAACTTAGGGCAGAGCGATGACCTATGGTTTGTTTCAATGCCCCTAGCCTGATAATCAAATGATTGGACCTTTTCATTGGGGAAACTAGAATTTAACATTTTCTGTTGAAAAATGAATGAAAATGTTTTATGTAAATGAATTTGCGTTTTGTGTGTGTGTTTGTGTGTGTGTGTGTGTGTGTGTGTGTGTTAAGGGGAGAGGCATGAGGGATGATGTGATTAGTTAAGAGTAAAGGAGCAAAAGAGATGAGTTCAAAAGGTCACAAAGGTCATTTATTGAGCTTTAAAATATTCAGATGCTGAAAGAATCAGGTAACCAGGGCAGGTCTTACTGAGATAGAGATCATTCCCCAGGTCCTCTTTGCCTCCTTCTCTGCTTTGTATGTAGTAACAGAATGTCAGAGGTAATGTCCTCAAAGTCTTCAGTAAGCTAACTAAACTTCATTGAGAGTTGAGTCTAGTAACTTCAAATATATAGCGGTTTATTCCTCTCATGTAGATGCCACTTCTTATCACTAAATAAATAAATATCTAACTAAATAAATAGAAATAGAATCACCTTATTATAGTTTCAGGAAACATCAGACGAGACTATTTTTATCAAATAAAATTGAATTCAATTCAGTTCAAAAAGTATTTACCAAAGTTTACAATGAGTTGCTTTTGCAAAACACACAAAACCTTCCTGTCCAGCTACCTCTTCTTTCTGGACCTCTATGGCAGGTCATAGGAACGTAGTCCAGCTGGCAATGGAGATCTTGAAATATAGGAAGCCACAACAGTTCTCCTTTTATGATATTTATATTGTATGAGGAAAAGCCCACAGATCAGCAAAAAGATCAACCACAAAATTTCCCTTACTAGACTAAAATGAACTAACCAGACAAGTATTTCTGCTAGGCCTATTTCTAAGGCAAACTTGTTTTCCTGTGAATAAAATGAATATCCATTTTCTTCTCATGTCAACACATGTAAGAAACGAAGTACCCTCCAAAAGTATTTTGTGACTGTGTTGTCCACTAGGACATTTTACTCCCTCCTATCCCAGTGTCGCCTGTGGTGGCAACATTGCGATATGGTAAAAATCATGTTCACCACACAAAATTGCAATGTGAGCAGCATAATTTGCGAAGTCATTTTCATCAATCGTTATTTTCTGTTTTCAAAATGAAGCTTTACACCTCCTTAATTCAGTGATGAAGGGACATGGATTGCAGCCTTGTCATTTAAGTTATATTTGAATCACAAATTTTGGAAACATTTGACAATTTTTCTTAAAAGAATTTCCTATTCTCCTACTCCTCACTCATGAAAAGAAAAGCTCAGCAGTATCAGTCAACATTGTGCTCAGTCCCTTCAGTCGTGTCTGACTCTTTGCAGCCCCATGGACTGTAGCCTGTCAGGCTCCTCTGTCCATGGGATTTTCCAGGCAAGAGTAGGTTGCCATGCCTTCCTCCAGGGGATCTTTCCAACTGAGGGATTGAACCAGTGTCTCCTGTGTCTCTTGCGTCACAGGTGGATTCCTTACCACCGAGCTACCAGAGCAGCCCCTCAGTCAACATTAGGAGACTGATATTTTGTTTCTATTGATTTTCCTTTCCTTTGATGTCCCTTGGTTTGTTTTCTGTTGTACATATAAAGTCCTTCTAAGATCTCAGGAATTATCATGGGAACAGCATATTACAATGAAAGCACTTTGTTGTGTTCTATTTTTATTTTTATTTACCAACTCACCAGTTGATGGGCATTTAGACTGTTTCCAAACTATTTTGCTATTGTAAACAAAGCTATTATGAACATTCAGGTACATGGAGAACGAACAATGGGTGGATGGGGCCTGGCTTTGGGAGAGATGGACAGTGTACTCCCCAAGTAGGGAGAAACAGAAACAATGCATGAAATCAGGCAGGCTCAAGGTGGGACTTGGGACAAAGACAGACCAGCACCTTAGGCTTGGTTTGGGGGACGTTGCTATAGAACTGTGAATGGGGTCACCTTCTGCCTCTGTCTGGCTGCTAAGGCTCTTGATCATCCCCCCTGGGGAAACAGGAAAGCTGAGTAGGAAACCATCTCTTCTTCCTGTTTCTAGCCACTGCCTTGATTTCTTAAAGGAAAAAAAAAAATCACAGTAAGCCGGAGTCTTAGGTTGAATTCCCTAGCCAAGACTCAGAGACAGAGAACTGCATGCAGAAGGCTTATCCGGGGCGTGTTCTCTGGAGATGAACTTGTAAAAGGAAAAAAAGGCAGGGCTGGGGGAAGAAAATGGGTGGCTGTCAAAGTGGTTGCAACTGCAGCCTCAGCTGATCCTACAGGAAGTGCTAGAGCTGGGATGGCCCCTGGGAGTTGTCCCAAAGTGAGGACAAGGGCCAGGCCTTTGGGTCCCTGCATCAGAGCTCATTGTGGGCCACTGGCTACAGCCAAGGGCTATTCCCAGTTAGAGATTCATTTGCTGGAAGAACTACTCTGTTGGCCCTGAAGAAGGAACCTGGGTGGGGCCTCTTAGCTCAGCCTCTTATCCATACAGACACTGAAAGACAAGTACTGGGAGAAAGGGGCATTTCCAGAGACATGTTTTATTTCCATAGGTGGTCACTCACCCTTTCAAAACCATCGAGCTCCAGATGAAGAAGAAGGGATTCAAGATGGAGGTGGGCCAATACATTTTCGTCAAGTGTCCCATGGTGTCCACGCTGGAGTGGCACCCTTTCACCCTGACCTCTGCCCCCGAGGAAGACTTCTTTAGCATCCATATCCGCATCGTGGGGGACTGGACAGAGGGACTCTTCAAAGCTTGTGGCTGTGATAAGCAGGAGTTTCAAGATGCCTGGAAACTACCAAAGTGAGTACAGAGTGCCTGTTACAAAGGTGCATGAGTTCAGGAAAATATGTCACTAAATAGTTTTGCTTCTCCCATCTCTTACTCCAGTAGCCCCTGAGTCTTGACAAAACACACAGATTCTACAAACAGAGGTAACGATCTCTGTGTTCCCCATCTTACATGTGGTGAAGTGTTAGTCTCTCAGTCATATCCGAGTCTTTGAGACCCCATGCACTGTAGCCCACCAGGCTCCTCTGTCCATGGAATTCTCCAGGCAAGAATACTGGAGTGGGTTGCCATTCAGTTCTCTAGGAGATCTTCCCGACCCAGGGATCGAACTCTGGTCTCCTGTGTCTTCTGCATTGCAGGTGGATTCTTTACCATCTGAGCCACCAGGGAAGCTGTTTATGCATATCTGTATAAATCTTATGTAAAATATAAAATATTTGAATCATATGTTAATCATGAATATTCCCCAATGCCTTTACATTTGTAAGGGTCAAGGTCAAGGTATATTAACTTTCAATCAAAGCTATACTTAAAATTTAATTGCTGTACATTATTTGAGGGGAAATGCCAGGTGGCGCTAGTGGTAAAGAACCTGCCTGCCAATACAGGAGACATAAGACACTCTGGTTCCATCCCTGGGTCGGGAAGATTCCCTGGAGGAGGGCATACCAACCCTCTCCAGTATTCTTGCCTGGAGAATCCCATGGACAGATGAGCCTGGCAGGCCACAGTCCATAGAGTCGCAAAGAGTCAGACATGACTGAAGTGACTAAGCATGCATGCATGCCAGATATTACTCAGTTGGCCTCCTTCTTCCCACATGCCTAACATGGCGTCAGGTGCTTAGTAGATGCTGAAGAAAAGTTGGTCAAATAACTCAATGACTAGACAAATGAAAAGTGGAGATAATAAATTCATAAGATATTATAGCATGGAAAACTTCTCACTTTAATGTGCAAGAATTTCAAGTGCGGGCTGCCCTGGCGAAACACAGACATGTGTGTGTGGGTGTGTATGTGAGTGTGTGTGTGTGTGTTTGATGTGTGAAGGGAGGTACAGGAAAAAATACCCCTGAGAGTTACCGCATATTTTAGCTAAATATTTAGTTAGCTAAAAATTCCTCTTCTTACTTCCAACCCCAATGTTCACACCGAGTTGGTTACTTGAAAGCCGTCTCACGGAAGAAAGTGCCACATCATCAATACATTTTCCCGGTTTGAAGTGATGTATTGCACACCCCCAGTGATAATGTGTGCCCCCTCTGCCTGTGAAGAGCAAGACATCTGTGTAACCATCTCCCCCCATACTTCCCTCCAGGATAGCTGTTGACGGGCCCTTTGGCACTGCCAGTGAGGACGTGTTCAGTTACGAGGTGGTGATGTTAGTGGGAGCAGGGATCGGGGTTACGCCCTTTGCATCCATCCTCAAGTCGGTCTGGTACAAATATTGCAATAAAGCCCCAAATCTGAGGCTCAAAAAGGTAGGTTCTTTGTTTTTTTCAGAGAGCTTGGACTGGTCATCACACTCTGCCAAGTGAAGCCTCAAAGAGCCATCAGGGCAGTGGCTGGCAGAGATCAGGCAAAGTGAAGACAAGTTCTGGGTGGTTTCAGAGAGGCAGGCTTCTCACGAAAGGGCTATTTGATAAATTAAAGGTGTCTCTGGGACTTACCTGGTGTTCCAGTGGTTAGGACTCAGTACTTTCACTGCCAAGGGCTTCAGGTTCGATGCCTGGTCAGGGAACTAAGATCCCACAAGCCTCACAGCACCACCAAACAAACAAATAAATGTGGTTCTATAGAAGCAAGCCTATTATTGAAAGTAATATACCATAGAAGCAGGCCTATTATGGAAAGTAATATACCATATTTGCATGGTATTACTAGAAATTCAGAAGAGAGAGAGCTAAAGTGTTCACAATCCCAATCCAGTAATTTTCCTTTTGGTAAATTCTCTTCCAACACTTTTCCACTTGTTTATATATTTTTAGAAAGCTGCATATATTGAGTACGTACAATTTCATGTCCCAGTCTTTTGGAAACATATAGTGTTTTTCAGTGTTGTCACAAGCTTGCTAATAATCATTTTTGATGAGTCCTTCATGTTCCGTTGAGAGGATATAGAATACTTTTTCTATCATCTTATGTTAGATATTGAGGTAGATTCCACTTCCAGTCACCCCTCCCCCACATTTATTTGCAGGGGGAGGGCAGGAGACATGTCCTTTCATGACACTTTTACTTTTTTACTTTATATGGCTGTCTCCTCAGAGTAAAGTCCCAGGGGAATTTTTGGTCCCATGTAAGTTGGGTTTCATTGCCTGAGAAACGACATCTTTAATAAAGCTTGAGTCACTCTAATGACTGTTGTTGTTTAGTCGCTAAGTTGTGTCCAAGTCTTTGCGACCCCAGAGACTGTAGCCCAGCAGGCTCCTCTGTCCATGGGATTTCCCAGGCAAGAATACTGGAGTGGGTTGCCATTTCTTTATCCAGGGGATCTTCCTGAGAGATAACCTCTAATAGGCACATGGAGCTGACTTTGACTTTCATTCTCCCTTCCCCTCTTTTCGATGTTGAGGAGGTGTGGGTAGAACTACTTTTTCCCCTAGAACTCAGAGGTGTCTGGTGTAGCAGGCAGGGAAGTTGCATGGTGGCAACCATGGCTCATCTACATCCTACTGATCTTTCTGAAAGGAGAGTCCAAGGAAGTGACGAAATCTGAGAGGGCAAGAGCAGCCCCAGGGGGCAAGTGGTGGGTTCATGTTTTCTTCTTAAGCTACAGATTTCTAAGAACAAGCTGTTTATTTACTATCCTGCTGTGTAAAGGCCAGAGCAGGTTCATGCAAGCTAGTTTGTCAAATATCTAGAGTTCTCTGAAAACATATGTTTCTAGGCATTCTGAGCAACAGGGAAAAGTGGAAGGTGGGAGGGTAGAAATCCATATGTCAATGCTGATAGGTCTCTATTTAAATATAATCTACTCAATTCAGAGATATAGAGAACTAACTGGTGGTTACCAGTGGAGAGAAGGGACAGGGAAGGGCAACATAGGGGGAGAGGATCAAAAGATACAAACTATTAGAAATAAAATAAGCTACAAGGATATACAGCATGGGGAATATAGCCAATGATTTATAATAATTATAAATGGGGTATAACCTTTGGAATTGTTGATCACTCTACTATACACTTGTGATTTATATAATACTATACATCAACTATACTTCAATTTAAAAATAAAATATATATATAATGGTTGGATGGCATCATCAACTCAATGCACATGAGTTTGAGCAAAATCCAGAAGATGGTGAAGGACTGTGAAGCCTGGCATGCTACAGTCCATGGGGTTGCAAAGAGTTGGACATGACTGAATGGCTGAACAGCAAATAATCTGCTTCACGGTCTGTCCGCCTCTCAGATCTACTTCTACTGGCTGTGCCGGGACACACATGCCTTTGAGTGGTTTGCGGACCTGCTGCAGCTGCTGGAAACACAGATGCAGGAGAAGAACAACGCGGACTTCCTCAGCTATAACATCTACCTCACTGGCTGGGATGAGTCTCAGGTAAGGACAGGATCCCCAATCTCAGGTCTCTCCCATAGCACCCAGGGCTTACCGACTTCCCTTTGGCTCTTGGAGTGTCTTGTGTACTGGTTTTAAGAATAGTCAATGTGTTCAGGTGATCCACCACATTCACTCTGACTCAGTATGCCCTTATATTCAGACTGTTGAGACTAAATTCAAAGCTGGTATCTGTGGGACAGGTCAAAGCTAGGGAGCCTACAAAGAAGTCAGAGCCATGACTGTGACCTTGTTAGAGCAATGCCCCACCCAGGGGTATTGAACCAGGTGGATAAGATGATCCACTGGGTTATGGGAGAAAAGAAAATATTAGCTTTCTCTCACTCTCTTTCTGTGTGTGTGTGTGTGTGTGTATATATATATATATACACACACACACACATGCATATGTATGTTGCTGTTGTTTAGTCACTAAGTCGTGTCCGACTCTTTTGTGACCCCATGGACTGTAACCCTCCAGGTTCCTCTGTCCCTCGGATTTCCCAGGCAAGAATACTGGAGTGGGGTTGCTATTTCCTACTTCAGGGGATCTTCCAGA
Organism: Bubalus bubalis; assembly: GCF_019923935.1. Lineage (NCBI taxonomy): Eukaryota > Metazoa > Chordata > Mammalia > Artiodactyla > Bovidae > Bubalus > Bubalus bubalis. The sequence continues at coordinate 37,228,184 of NC_059181.1, forward strand.
CCCAGGGGTCTCCTGCATTGGCAGGCAGATTCTTTACTGCTGAGCCCCCTGGGAAGCCCATAAATACACATGCATATATATGGGTATATATATGGGTATATATTCCTTTAATTTGTATTATGTATGTTTTATAATATACATAATACATTTAATAAGGAGTCATAATAACTGGTAATAATTCTTAAGCATATGCTTGTGCCAAGTATTCTTCTTAGTGTTTATATAGATTGTCTAATTAAATCCTCACAACCACCTTATAAGTAGCTATTAGCCTTATCCATATTTTACAGATAGGGAAGCCAAGGCCCAGAACAGCTTAGGTCATTTGTCCAAGGGCATCCAAGTAATAAATGCTCCAGGACCTGCACTCTTAGCCACTTCCAGTAGTTCATGATAATCATTTGTAAATAAATCAGTATATATCTAGTGAAGGTGATATATGTATGTATATATGTATACATGTGTGTAGTACACATATGTATATATACTCCCTCCTGAGACATTTAGCAATGAAATTGTGAATTTTCAATGGATAAAACAATTACAGCTACAAGTATTGATAAGATAACAATTCACGAGACAACCCCCCACAACAAAGAACTATCTGGCCTCAAATGTCTAAAGTGGTGAGACTGAGAAACTTAGAAACAAGTTAATGATTCCTAGCGGGTAACGTGTTTCTAAATAAGCAAACATTAATGACTTGGCCCAGAAGCAGCATAACTGTCCTCCTGAGTGAGGAGCTAAGGCAAGAGTTTCTGGTCACTGGCTCAACTGGCCACACCCATACACTGGCTCCTCATCAGAGACATTTTTCACATGTGCCTTGTACCTGTGAAAACTGATTTCTTCTCATTCAGGTTTTGGCATATTGCCTATCATAAATTCTCCAAGTCTTCAGAAAGTTTTGTAGGTCCCGTAGGTCCCACAAACGTAGGTCCCGGGCCACATGACCATGAAAATTGCTGCTCTAGAAAAAGTGGTTTTAAGATGTCACTTCTGCAATTTAAAGACAAAGCAACAACAGACTTTGATAAAAATGAAACCCAGGGGAAAAATGTATAATATATAAATTGCTCTGCAGTTCTGTTTTTTTTTCAAAAGCCAATTTTTTTTTTCCCAGTGGGGAATTTTTTGCATTGAAAAATAGTTATCTTGCTTTGCAAAACTTTGTGTCTACAGGATTATTAAACCAGGGAAACCACCCTTCTTAACCTCTTCCATCCCCATTATCCATCCCCTGTCCAGTAAATTTAAAATCTGATTTAATTGTTAAATTTAATTAACCATTTTTACTAAAAAATACCTGTGGTTCAAACTGAAGCTCCCTAGAATGGTAACAGAAAGCAACCCCCCCCACCCCCCACCACACACACACTATTAATAGCTTTAGGCTTGGTTTGATGTCTCATTACATTAGCAAAATATGAGTGCATTTTAATCTATGATTGTCTTAATTCTTAGTGATTCTCTCAAAACAGTGGGAGTATATTCAGGACAGACTGCTAGATGTACTGCAGAGAGAAAAACAGTGAAACAGAATTTAAATCGTACCCACACTTTAAAGTCTGGCTCAAATGCTGCCACCCTGAGACCTTCTCATATCCTCCACTTGTCCTCCCTTCTTTGTTCTCATGGAGATGTTTGTGCCTCCTCTATGGCATTCATGGTACCTTAGTCTACAAACAGGATTGCCCACCTTTTTACTTCAAGTTCTCCCTTTCTAGACTATAAATGGCTTGAAATCAGTGCGTCCAGTGTTGTTGACCGCCTAGCTTCTGGCATAATGCCTTGCTTCATATATGAACATTTAGAATGGGTAGAGCTTGGTTTGTGGGATAGGTTCGTCTATCTGTGTGTGTTTATAGAGCATGACTCTTTTTTCTGAATTCATGTCCTTTCCTGCAGGCCAGTCACTTTGCTGTGCATCATGACGAGGAGAAAGATGTAATCACAGGCCTGAAACAAAAGACCTTGTATGGACGACCCAACTGGGATAACGAGTTCAAGACCATTGGAATTCAACACCCCAAGTAAGGAGTTCCCCCAACAGAGTGTTCTTGAGGCTTACAGTCTATGTAAAGCAGCAGCTCCCAAACACAGCTAAATTTATATATTCTGGAAACTAAAATATCTAGATAACTATATTCACACTCATAAAATGTTCTAAATATCTCTCACTTTAAGAAGTCTTTAAATCACACCCAACATTGACTGGTGAGTTCCAAACAGATTCCTAGGCCCCACCTCAGGCTTTCTGAACCCTGCTGCCCCCAAGTAGGCCTGTAACTCAATTCTTTGCTTTTATCTCCTAAATTTCACTCATGTATCTGCTTCTATTAATTCAACAAGATTTATATTGTTTACTAAGGAGACACTGGCCCCATTTTCATGTATAGCTTTTGGGTCCTAGATCATAAGTTGACAGATACCCCAGGTCCTTCCTGCCCTCACTAAAGCTTTAGTCATTATGAAGCTTTGAGGAGATCTTTTATCTTGTTAGAACACATGACAAACTCAAGAAATCACCATAAATACTCTCTTTATGTCATTGCTTCTTACACTTTAATGAACATGTAAATCACTTGGAGGAGCTTTTTAAAATGCTGATTTAGTATATGTGGGGTGGGGCCCAAGAATCTCCATTCTTGGCTTTGAATGGCTTTTTGAGTTTTCTTGAAATCTTAACATGAACAAGGAATTGGAAATACAGTCACATCAAAGAACAAATCATCACAGCTTTGACATTTAAGCCAAACAGATATTTTAGGGCAGATTTGAAAAAATTGTGAAGTCATAACAATTTAAAAACACAGCTGACCTACTTCAATAATATGAATTCCTGAAAAGCTGACACCAGGGCTCTGGTCTGAAACCACAGCTAGAGGAACAAGGCTTTAGAATCTAAAAAGTTGAAGGACAAAGCCACACCAAGTTGTTAGCAGAGTTGCCGTTCCTAAGGCGGGCTTGTTCCTGATTTTAAGGCACTGGAGGGACTTCCCTGGTGGTCCAATGGTTAAAAGTCTGTGCTTCAAGTACAGGAGGGTGTGGTTCGATCCTGGGTCGGGAACTACACATGTCCCATGGTGTGGTCAAAAATAATTTTTTTTTTAAAAAGATGCTGGAGTGTTTGAGAACACAGAGCCCTGAAAGGAAGTAGACCACAGGCTCACAAATTCACCACCATTTTCTCTGTGGTAGAAGTTTCCATAAACCTTGCTTGAATGTCATTTTTTTTTCTCAATAAAGTCAGCTGCCTTTTGAAGTAGCCAGCTGCCCCCATAAATAGGACCAAGCCACCCTTCCAAGGGTCACCTGAACTCTATCATTTGTGGAAAGACAAAGGAGCTGAGGAGACTGCTCTGAGGCCTAGAATCAGTAGGAAATCTCCCCATGTGCTTTGTAATTGATCCCATCCCAAAGCCTAAAACTGTCTTTTTCTTTCTCTTTTTCTCCCCAAAAGTACCAGAATAGGAGTCTTCCTCTGCGGACCAGAAGCCTTGGCTGACACCCTTAATAAGCAGTGCATCTCCAGCTCCGACTCTGGCCCCAGGGGAGTGCATTTCATTTTCAACAAGGAAAACTTCTAACTGGTCTCTTCCTTGAGGAAATAAATGTGGGTTGTACCACTGAATAACCAAGTAATGCTAGTGGGTAATATAAGTTCCTCCCTTTAAAAAAAAAAAGAAAAAGGAACTATGATGTGATGATTTTCCCTGAGAGGAATGTCAAAGATTTTTAATGGTGATAAATTTGCATTTGTATGGAGCTTTATGGTTTTCAGAGCAATTATATAAACTTTTTTTTTCCATTTTTTTTCCCTTCACAGTAATGCCAGAGAAACGTAGGGCAAAGATTCTCAGACTCAGTTTTCAGGATGAAAAAAAAAAAAGGTTCAAAATGGTGAAGTAACCTCCCTAAGATGAGACTGGCTCTAGGCCATCTGACTCTAGGTTTGGTGATCTTTCAGCAACAGCAGGTTGCCTGGAAATTGGTTTGCATGCTCCCCCAAAGAAGAAGCAAACCAGGGAATAATTATTCATATTCCCTTTTGTGTCATCTTTGTTATCATTATTGTTCTATTGAAGGAAATTTTCCAAGTAGGAGATAATTTATGTTGAGAACGATTCATCACTTAATAGTGATGACATCCTCCAGTTTACCAATACAGCAGCCTAACTGGGTCAGAGATTTCTCCTAGAAAAGAATATTAGACTGACTGGATGTATGTATGACCCACCATTTACACTGGTGCTTGGCAGAGAGTGGATACTCATTGAAAGTTAGCTGAATGAATGAAAAGACATTTAGAACCATACAGTGCCAAGGTAGAATCAACTGAAAGCCTTAAACAGTATTATCTGAGGAAATCACTTCTGATACTCTAGTTGACCAACTCTAGTTGACCCATTCTCTTAAGGGTACAGAACAGGCTAAGGTTAGTAACCAATAGGTTGTCCTGTCCAAACACTCTTATTTGAAGCATTGCACCAAAGGGAGATGGAGGCAGAGAAATGAACTCCTCTCATAACTCTGGCTGGCTCCTTTAGTCCTGCTCCTGATGCTATGAAAGAAATGCAAACTAATTTATTGCCCAAAACGTTCCTCTCCAGCCAGCACTTGTGAATTTGAAATTAAGAATTGTGACAAGTATGTATCTGACAGCTGCTTTAAATAGCATCCACCCTTTGTTTTACTTAAATACACATGGAAAATTGATCTTACTGGTGTAACTAATGATTTATCCTTCTATCATCATGATCATAATAAAATTTACATCCCAGAAACTAAATCCCTAGCTCCAATAGAATATTCTGGATATTCATGAGTTCAAGAATCTCTAAATCACTGTTAATGTAACTGCCCCTACTTCTGGGAACGAAAAACAGCTTTATTTGTTATATTCTATGCAGCCACAGATATTTAGAAGTAATCAACTTTAATAATGAGAAAGAAGGAGAAAGGAGCAGAGGGGACGGGCAGAAGGCCAGGTTAGGAGGAAAGGGGAGGGAAGGAGGAAGACAATAGAAGGAAAGTGAGAGAAAGCCAAAAAAAAAAAAAAAAGGCAAAAGGGAAGGGTAGGGGAAGGGGGTCATTTTCTACCGCAGATTTCTTAAAGTCTTGTATGTATTGAATGTAATTGCAGGAGCCATACACATATTCATTTTATTTTGGTCACATAAGGTATTGAATCTGAAATTCTAGCCACAAATTTGATGCTGAGTGGACCTATTCAGGGGACCAAGCTGAACTAGAAAGAACTCAGATGTTCCATTGGGTCCCCAGGATGCCCAGGGCACTGAGGGCATCAAATCAGGCTTGCTTTGGGAAGGTCATTTCCCCACGATGTCCAGGACTGTTTCTTCAAAGAGAAACTTAGGTCCACCCCATTCACACTGCACCTGAGGTATCAGTTCATTCATTCAACAAATTTGTATTGTGCTATTGCTATGACTCAGGCTCCATGTTTGTGGTTTCATTTCTTTATGCCAAAGTGCGAGCCAGAAGGGACCAGGGTTACAGGGAGTCTGAGAATCTGGGCCCTTGCTCCCTATGTGGCATAAGTAAAACCAGCTTCATTTGTTGCTCTGAAAATATTTCTCCAGGGTTTTCTATTTTTGACACCCAGAGAGTTACGCCCTGTGTTATCCTGGTTATAAGATGAAAAATGAGTGTAAACGCGCTTGTCATTATAAGAGCTTCCTTCCTGTTCCCCAGCCACCAGCTGCCCGTGCAGCCTTTTTAGCATTAGTATTTAGCAACAGTTACTCAATTAAGCATTATTTTTCATCTCAAGGCTATGAAGGCGTTTCTTTTTTCTTTTGCTTTTGCAACATTGTTTTTATTAATTTGAATACTTGTAGATGTTGTGTGTGAATAGTTTGGGAGAGGGGGGCCCTGGGAGATAATTCTTGGGAAGAACTATCAAAATTGCACTCAGTTATTAAAATGAATGAGCTCTCTCTGTGTCTGTGTTATTGATCTTCGTATTCAAGGATGGACTCAGAGGGCATAGATTTTCTCTGCCCCAGTGGGATTGAGATTCTCTGTGTTTTCGTAGATGACATGTCAAACACGGCACAATTTCTGGATTGAGTAGGGAAAACTAAGTACTGAGTTCTGTACTGATATCCGGGTGACACTCACAACACTGGTACAAGGAAATGGACAAGAGAGTATCACCTGATATTGTAGATAGAATTTCAAAGCGAAAGAAGCCCTAGTATAGCAACTTTTTTTTTTTTCATTTCCACTCATCTTTTAGGTTCTAACTTTGCAGTGAGGTGCCATCAAATCAGGTTGTGAATAGATATACAGTCATGGTTCTGTGTTGGTAATTGTTCTAAATGAGTCATCCAATTATGATTCCCCCATCTAGGAAAGGTATAGAGATGTGGGCATATGTTCCTGTGGGGGTCAGCAAATGCTGCCATGGAGGGAAAGGTCATTAACTCAAATAAACATCAGCAACATCAACAGCTAATCTTTAATAAACACCTTCTACCATGTCAAATGTTTTAATCCCTCAGGATTTTTCAAGGTAGTTGTGTGCATGCGTGCTAAGTCGCTTCAGTCGTGTCTGACTTTTTGCAACCCTATGGACTGTATAGCCTGCCAGGCTCCTCTGTCCATGGGATTCTCCAGGCAAAAATACTGGAGTGGGTTGCCATGCCCTCCTCCAGCGGATCTTCCCACCCCAGGAGTTGAACCCCCATCTCTTAGCAAGGTAGCTATTTTATCTCAGTTTTGTTGATTAAAAAAACTGAAGCTGAGAGAGAATAACTGATAGGCTCAAACTATCCCACAACTACTGGGCAACTGTATCAATATTAAGTCCATATATTTCTAGCTAAAAATTTCATGTTCTTTATGCCACGCTAGCAGATTAGGCAAGGTATAAGTAACCAAGGATTTTTTTAAAGCTATTGTGCTGCTGCTGCTGCTGCTGAGTCACTTCAGTCATGTCCAACTCTGTGCGACCCCATAGACAGCAGCCCACCAGGCTCCCCCGTCTCTGTGCTATTGTGCTAGGTACAGATAATGCACTAAGAAGAGCTGGGTAACAGTGGTGTATAAACCTTTGGTTTATACTATCTAAGCATCTTGGTAACTTAATTTAGAAATATTGGTTAACCAGATTCATGCTAATTTTTACTTTATTTTAATGTTCTCGGCTTTGTTGAGGTATATAGTTGACAAATAAAATTATAAGATATTTAAAGCGAACAGCATGATGATTCACTTAACGTTTTTCCAAAGAACAACTTTCAGTTATATAACCACAGTGCAATGAATCAATCCAAGAAATTTAACACCAACACAAAACTATCATTTACTATATAGTCTATGTATAGGTGACGTTGTATCCTTAGTGCATTGCATTGGGAGGTAGGTATTATCAGTTTGTCCTGTTATTATTGGTATTAAGTTTGACCACCAGATTTTTCTGTTATAAATGTAAAGGTATTATTTTACTTTTGTAATCAGTAATTAACATTTGGGGAATACTTCCGATGATATCCATATCATTTTCTCCAATAGTCTTTCACCCAGGCATTTTAAGATACATTGATGAAATCACACTGAATTGATTTTTATAATGATGGTTACTGAATATCTAGATTCTTAATACAACTAGATATTTTATTAATATCTTAAACCTCAGTAACCTACCAATTTCTTTCCCCTCCTCAGATTTATTGAGATATAATTGACATGGAATATTGTATAAGTTTAAGATGTACAACATGTTGATTCAATACATTTATATATTGCAAAATGATTACCACTATAGCCTTAGCTAACACTTCCATCCTGTCACATAATCACAATTGCTTTATTGTGGTAAGAATAATTAAGATATATTTTTTGCAGTATCCCAGACATTTTGACATATTTCACTTCCATTTTCATTTGTTTTGAGATATTTCTTGATTTACTTTGATTTCTTCTTTGACCCTTTGGTTGTTCAGGAACATGTTTAATTTCCACATATTTGTGAATTTTCCAGTTTCCTCCTGTTACTGGTTTCTGGCTTCATACCATTGTGGTCAGAAAAGATACTCATGATTTCAATCTTCTTAAATTTACTAAAACTTGTGTGAGACCTATCATTTACTCTATCCTAGAGTATGTTCTGTGTTTGCTTGAGAAGAATGTGTATTCTTTGTTGTTTGATGAAATGTTCTATATATGTCTGCTAGTTCTATTGGTCTGAAGTATGTTTCAGATTCATTTCCTTGTTGATTTCCTGTCTGAATAACCTATCCATTGTTGAAAGTGGAGTATTGAAGTCCTCTACGATTATTGGATAGTTGTCTATTTCTCCCTTCAGATCTGTTAGTATTTGCTTAATGCATTTAGGTGCTCTGATGTTGGGTGTATATATATTTATGATTATTATAGCTTCTTGACTAATTGCCCCCCCTTATCATTATATAATGACTGTCTTTGTCTCCTTACCATTTTTGCCTTGGAGTCTATTTTGTCTGATCTAAGTATAGCTACTTTTGCTCTCTTTTGGTTTCCACTTGCATGGAATACCTTTTGCCATCCCCTCACTTTGAGCCTATGTGTGTCCTTAAAGCTGAAGTGAGTCTCTTGTGGGCAACATAGACTTTTTGGGACCCTATGGACTGTAGCCCACCAGGCTCCTCTCTCTGTCCATAGGATTTTCCAGGCAAGAATACTGAAGTGGGTTGTCATTTCCTTCTCCAGGGGATCTTCCCGACCCAGGGATCAAACCCAGGTCTCCCACATTTCAGGCAGACTCTTTACCGTCTGAGCCACCAGGGAATCCCATATAACATTATAAAACAGTCTACCTTACAGTGATAATTTCAGTTTAATTACATACAAAACCTCTTTTTACTACCCCCTTTTATATTCTTTATGTCACCATTTACATCTTTTTATATTGTATAACTAAACAAATTGTAATACTTTTGTCCTTTAACTTTTATACTAGAGTTAAGTAGTCAACACATCACCATATTACAATGTTAAGGTATTTGGAATCTAACCTTATGCTTACTTTACCAATGTGTTGTCTTATTTTCACATCTAATTAGCATCCATTCATTTCAAGCTTGAGGAGCTCTTTTCAGCATTTCTCTTAGGGCAGATTTACTGGTGAGAAATTCCCAGTTTTTGTTTGCTAGGGAAAGTTTTTATTTTGCCTTCAATTGTTTTTTTTTAAGATTTACTTATTTTATTTATGGCTGTGCTGGGTCTTCGTTGCTGGGCATGGGCTTTCTCTGGTTACAGTGAGCAGAGGCTACTCTTCGCTCCAGTGTGCGGGCTTCTTCTCATTGCAGTGGCTTCTTTTGTTGCAGACTGCAGGCTCTAGACCCAAGGGCTTCAGGAGTTGTGGTTCGTAAGCTCAGTAGTTGTGGCTCCAGGCTCTAGAGTACAAGCTCAGTAGTTGTGGCACACGGGCTTAGTTGCTCTGCGGCATGTGGGATCTTCCTGGACTAGGGATCAAACCCGTGTCCCCTACATTAGCATACAGATTCTTAACCAATGGACCACCAGGGAAGCCCTTGCTTTCAATTCTGAAATACAACTTTGCTGGCTAAAGTTTTCTTGGCTGGTAGTTTCTTTCAGCATCTTGAGTTTTCAGCATCCTTTAGCATCCCATTCTCTCCTGGCCTGCAAGGTCTCTGCTGAGAAATCCACTGATAGCCTTATGGAAGTTCCCTTGCATGAGAGATTTTTTTTTCTTTTGCTGGTTTTAAAATCTTTGTCCTCGGTTTTGGACAGTTTTGTTATTACATGTCTTGGAGAAGATTGTTTTGGATTGACATTTTTAGGTGACATTAGCTTCCTGAACTTGGATGTCTAAATCTCTTCCCATGTTTGGGAAGTTCTCAGTCATTATTCTTTAAATAAGCTTTCTACTCCTTTCCGACTCTCTTCTTCTAAAACTCTAATGGAGTATACATTATTTTTTATCGTGTCCCATAATCCCTCAGGTTTTCTTCATCCTTTTCCATTCTTTTTTTCTTCTTACTCCTTGATTGGATAATTTCACTTGGTCTCTCTTCTTGCTCAAAGATTCTCTCTTCTGTTTGCTAAATTCTGCTGTTCTATACTGACTTCTTCAATTATTGTATTCTTCAGCCCCCAAAATTGTTTTTTCATTTTTTTCTATCTTTTTGTTGAACTTCTCATGTTGTTCTTGTATTTTTTCCTGATATCATTAAGTTGTTTATCTGTGTTCTCTTGTAGCCCTCTGAGCATCTGTAATTATTTTGAACTCTTTATCGGGCAATTCTTAGATCTCCATTTCTTTGAGGCCAATTACAGAAATTTTACTATATCCCTTTGGTGGAAGCATGTTTCCTGATTCTTCATCATTCCTGCAGCCTCAAATAGGTGTCAGCATGTTTGAAAAAGCAGTCGCTCCTTCCAGACTTCATGAAGTGAGTTTAGGGAAGGAAGCCTTTTACCTGAAAGAGGGGCATACTGGATCATATGGTGACTCTGTGTCACCTGGTCCAGGGTCCCGAGCGTGGGGGTATGTTGCAGCGCCCAGTCTGGGGAAACACGATGTCTCTTCAGCTCAGGCCACTGGACTCCACAGTACAGAAAACTGTGTGGTCCTTGGTGAGTACTGCATGGGGGAGAGGGGTTCCGTAGTGGCTGCTAAACAGTACCTCCAGCTCTGCTAGCTAGTGTAGGCAGTGGGGATGGCCAGAGCTGGTGGCATGCACACACTTGGTTGTGGCAGCCAGCTGCAGTTCCCATGCAGTGGCGGAGGCTCCTTGCAGACACACTCGTAGTGATAGGAACCAGGGCTGGTAGCGAGGGCCAGGCTAACCATGTGCCCTCTAGTAGCTGCTGGGGATCTGGCTGTTGACACGTTCTCTTGCAGCTGCAGACACTTCCCTGCAGGGTGTACACTGCGGTGTAGACTGGTGATGGGTTCAGGCTAGGGGCATGGAACAAAGCTGGAGGTGCTAGGTACAGGTGGGCAGGGTCGTGCTGGCCAGTGACAGAACATGGCCGGATCCCAGTTCACAAGCTGCTGTGGGAGCCTTGGTTGTTGGTGCACTCACCCATGGCTGAGCACACTCCAGCTTGCAGGCTTCAGTCAGAGGCCAATGACTGGCGTCAGGCCAGTGGTATGCAGGTGCACAGCTACAGGGGCTCGCTTCCAGGGCAGGCCCGGCAGTGGGGTCACTGAGGGGTGGGTGCTGGCCTGGCTGTGAGCCTGACTCCAGGGCGCTGGTGAGGGTGGGGAGGGACTCAGGCGGCTGGTATCTTACACTTGCCCAGCCACCGAGACCTCAGTGCCTGCAGGTATGACCAGCTTCTGGTGGGGCCGGGGTGACAGTGCTAGGGTAGGGGGCGGGGCAAGACTCAGGTGTTAAGCATCACTGAACAGACTACCTATGGGGCAAAGGCTGGAGACATCAGCAGGGCGTCCACGCAGGTGTGCTGGCCATTGCCTTCATCAGTGGAGAAACCTGCAGAGTTTTTCTGCACAGCGGGTCTCCGTGAACCACACTCTCTCCCACTGCGTGTCTGCTAATAGTTAGCAGCTAGCCTCTGCCTTTCTTCCTGGTTCGTAGCCGGCTGTATTAACCTCTCAATTTGGCCAGTGGCGTGGGGATGAAACTGAAGCAGAACCTTCCTGCAGTATCGCAAGAACCCAAGGAAGCTGTCATTCACCCCACTCTTAGGGAAGGAGTGAGTTCCTGGTGAGGGCAACTCTTTCTAACTGGGAGGTTCTTTCTTGGCCCTGAACAATGCCTGCTTGGGAAGGGGGTGGTGGCAGGGAATGATGTGGGCAAAATGAATTTGTTTTTTCTTCTCTCTTTGTGTGATGATTCCCAGGTGTTTTTGTTGTTGTTGTTCCACAGTGTTACTAACAGTTCCTAAGTGGACTCCAGATGTCTCCCAGAGCTGTTTTTGTTCAGGAAGAGTGTCCAGTCATTAATCTTTGTAGGGAGATTAGAAAGCTGGGTGGGTTCTCCTATGTCACTATATATTAGTTTTTGGTTGGGTTTTCCTTGCATTGTGTGGACTTTCTCTAGTTGCAGCAAGCAGGGGTTGCTTTTCTTTCCAGTTCGAGGGCTTCTTATTGTGGTGGCTTCTCTTGTTGTGGAGCAGGGCCCTAGGGCGCTAGGCCTTCAGTAGTTGTAGCAAACGGGCTTAGTTGCTCTGCAGTATGTGGGATCTTCCCTGACCAGGGGTCAAGCCCACCTCTCCTGCATGGATAAGCAGATTCTTTACCACTGAGGAGAAACAAGAGAGGTGGGTTTGATCCTTGGATCAGGAAGATCTCGAGGCGAAGAAAATGGCAACCTACTCCAGTATTCTGGCCTGGGAAATCCCATGGACAAAGGAGCCCAGTGGACTACAATCCACAGGGTCGCAAAGATTGGAACGTGATTTAGCGACTGAAACAACAAGCAAACAATACCAGGGAAGCCTCCTACGTCACTATTTATCCCATAACCTAATTTTCACTTTAGAATGGACCTATTAAGAAATGGAATTATTTTGCTTGGAGAAAAGGCTTCAAAGTGATTCAATAATATTTATGAAATCCATGTTTTTAATATTTATTTTATTCATAAAGGATTTCTGACAGAAAAGGCCAGTTATTGTCAATATTGTTGTGTGTGTATTATGAAATAAAATTGCATGAGGAAGAAGCCAGTTTGGAGTTTTAAGCCAGATTTTCCACTTTCCTCTTTCACCATCAAGAGGCTCTTTAGTTCCTCTTTGCTTTCTGCCATAAGGGTGGTATCATCTGCATATCTGGGGTTATTGATATTTCTCCCGGCAATCTTGATTCCAGCTTGTGCTTCATCTAGCCTGGCATTTTGCATTAAATACTCTGAATATAAGTTAAATAAGCAGGGTGAGAGCCTTGACATTCTCCTTTCCCAATTTGGAAACAGTCCATTGTTACATGCCAGGTTCTAACTGTTGCTTCTTGACCTGCATACAGGTTTCTCAGGAGGCAGGTCAGGTGGTCTGGTATTCCCATCTATTTAAGAATTTTCCAGTTTGTTGTGATCCACACAGTCAAAGGGTTTAGCATAGTCAATGAAGCAGAAGTAGATGTTTCTCTGGAATGCTCTTGCTTTTTCTATAATCCAACAGATGTTGGCAATTTGATCTCTGGTTCCTCGGCCTTTTCTAAATCCAGCTTGTACATCTGGAAGTTCTCGGTTCACATACTATTGAAGCCTAGCTTGGACAATTTTGAGCATGACCTTGCTAGCATGTGAAATGAGTGCAATTGTGAAGTAGTTTGAACATCCTTTGGCATTGCCTGTCTTTGGGATTGGAATGAAAACTGACCTTTTCCAGTCCTGTGGCCACTGCTGAGTTTTCCAAATTTGCTGGCATATTGAGTGCAGCACTTTCACAGCATTATCTTTCAGGATTTGAAATAGCTCAGCTGGAATTCCATCACCTCCACTAGCTTTGTTTGTAGTGATTCTTCCTAAGGCCCACTTGACTTCACACTCCAGGATGTCTGGCTCTAGGTGAGTGATCACACCATCGTGTTTATCCAGGTCATTAAGCTCTTTTTTGTATAGTTCTTCTGTATATTCTTGCCACCTCTTCTTTTTCTATATTTTTTTTAATATCAGGGCAATATTTTTTTAAAATAATAATCATGCAAAAGAATCCTGAATATCAAAACTCTAAAGGACAAGATCAGTATGTTACAGTTTCTCCGGGTCTGTTTATCTTAATAACAGGTCTATTGAGCTGTAACTCACAGACCATACAATTAACCCATTTAAAGTGTAGACTGTAGTGGTTTTTAGTCTATTCACTGAGTTGTGGAACTGTCACCATAATCAATTTTAAAACACTTCATCACCCTTTAAATAAGCCCTGTACCATTAAGAGTCACTCCCCATTTCCCCCTAATCTCCCCAGTCTTAGACAACCATCAATTTACTTTCTGTCTCTATGGATTGAATTTGCTTATTCTGGGCTTTTCTTATAAATGGAATCATTCAATATGTAGTCATTGGTGATTAACTTCTTTCACTTGGCATAATGTTTCCACTTCTTCCTAATATCTTCTCCTTCTGTTAGGTCCATACTATTTCTGTCCTTTATTGAGCCCATCTTTGCATGAAATGTTCCCTTGGTATCTCTAATTTTCTTGAAGAGATCTCTAGTCTTTCCAGTTCTATTGTTTTCCTCTATTTCTTTGCATTGGTCACTGAGGAAGGCTTCCTTATCTCTCCTTTCTATTCTTTGGAACTCTGCATTCAAATTGGTATATCTTTCCTTTTCTCCTTTGCCTTTTGCTTCTCTTCTTTTCACAGCTACTTGTAAGGCCTCCTCAGACAACCATTTTGCCTTTTTGCATTTCTTTTTCTTGAGGAATGTTTTGATCACTGCCTCCTGTACAGTGTTACGAACCTCCATCCATAGTTCTTCAGACACTTTATCAGATCTAATCCCTTGAATCTATTTGTCAATTCTACTGTATAATAATAAAGGATTTGATTTAGGTCATACCTGAATGGTCTAGTGGTTTTCCCTACTTTTTTCAATTTAAGTCTGAATTTGGCAATAAGGAGTTCATGAGCTGAGCCCCAGTCAGCTCCCGGTCTTGTTTTTGCTGACTGTATAGAGCTTCTCCATCTTTGGCTGCAAAGAATATAATCAATCTGATTTCAGTATTGACCATCTGGTGATGTCCATGTGTAGAGTCTTCTCTTGTGTTGTTGGAAGAGGCTGTTTGCTATGACCAGTGCATTCTCTTGGCAAAAATATGACCCGTAGAGTTTTCTAAATACTAGGCAAAAGATCAACCAGGTAGCCTGAGATTCTTTAAAAACTATAGTCTTTATTATCCTGTGGTGATGGTTGGGAAATAAAATAGCCTCAGGAATTGGATATTCCAGTTAATAATTAATACCAACAGATTTGCAATGTTCAAGGAATTGGGATACTTTATAAAGTAGAAGAGGAAATTCAGTCCTGATATATACTATTTTATGGACAAAACGAGGTACCAAGAAAGATTATAATACATAAATAGTGGACTCTCTGAGTTTATTTTCTTGATCTTACTCTGAGAACTATTAGCTGTCTGACTTTGGGAAATGGTCCAAAATATTACATTCTGAAACTTCATCTTTCAGAGAATACTACTAAAATCTGATTTATATTTTTAAAAAATGAGGCTCAAAAATCTTAAGTTTTAGAATTACATGAGAATATTAAGTAATCACCAAGTTTACCATTATATTAGATCACTTGCTTGCTAAACACTGCTTCCTCTTTCCAGTCATGCAATTCCCAATTAAGTAACAATAAAAATCACTAGCTTTCACATAAAAAAAGTGAAACATCCCTCTTGCACATCAGATGGAGGGAAATTCAGGGCAGAAGGAATGAACCACCTTTATCTTTCCTGAGATTCCAGAGGAAATTTCAGATCTCCTTGCATTTATTGATAAGAAAAAAGAATCATGCTTCTAAACATCTCCCAGGAATAGCTAATGTGTCTGTATTGGCTGAAAATCACCAGAGCATACAATTCACATAGTAATTCTTCCATATGTAGCTAATGAAGTTCAGCAGACCTCTCTGATGATCCTGTTTTTCGGTTGGGGGCTCAGCAGCACCCACCCATGGCTAAAATAGTAAAGTCAAGTATCTCCGTTGTCAGCTTCCTGGTGCATTTATTACTTGGTGTTCCATTCTTCTAGGGCCACTGTGCCTGTTACTTGACAGATCAAGGCAACAGCGGGTTTGACCACATCCAACTCACAATGTAATTAGACTGTCAACCTCCTTTTAAGAATATGAGTTTTTGCACCTTTTTCCTTTGTAGAAACCATTCAGCAAATTTTACTTTCCATGTGCTCGGTAGAAAAATGCATTTTAAGAAGTCTTCCTCTTTAAGATATTGTATATCAAAGAATGTGGAGATGGGAAGAGGGGAAAAAAAACGAAACATCACTAGATGATACCGGCATTAATTAGAAGGAGTGAAACAAAATAGGGAATATTACAATAAAATAGAGTGATTTTTTTCCTTGCTTTAAAAAAAAAAAAGAGTAAATGTTTTCAATGATTGCCATTTGGCCCTGAGTTTCCATTACTCTCTGTATCCATGTCCTCTGCAATGTGGCTTCACGGTATCTTCCAGCAAGAGCAGGAATCTATTCACTCACCCCTTAAACCTCGGCTATCCTTATGACTTGGCACTGACCAGTGGAATGCAGTGAAATTGATGTGTGAGTTCCAGAGTCTAGGCCTCAAGAAACCTGGCCTGCTTCTCTGTTCTCTTTTGCCCTTCTGCCTTTTCCATGGCAGTATGCCCAGGCTAGCTTGCTCAAAGGTCAAGTGTGGAGAACAGAGCAGATCCAGCCTAGTAGTGCCAGCCAAGATACCAGACATACAAGAGCCCAAGACTAACAAAACTACTAACTGTGAATGTATAAGTGAGCCCAGCTTAAATCAACAGAATCACCCAAATGACCTCTAGATGCATAGAAAATAGTAAAAAGTTCTTGTTTTAAGCCTCTAACTTTAGAATAATTTGTTACATGACAAAGCTGCTGACTAGACAGGTCTAGGATGAGAGGTGATAATATACTTGTTGACACTGCATGAGAAATTTTTTCTGGGGATTACCATAAAGAACATGTTGGCTTTACTTTGAGTAAAAACACAATATCCTCTGAATTATCATGACTGATGTGGAGTTATACTTGCTTGGAAAATCCCTGGGATTATGGATCCCAAAGGTGTTGCCATGTAGAAAATACAAGTAGTTTATTTTAGACAGTTCTAACCCAATAGATAGCATCTTGTCCTGTCTATGCAGCAATAAGCTATCAGACAGTCTATCTGAAACAGAAGTAAAAACTGGGGATGAGGGCAGGAGGAAGTGTATGAGCCACCAAAATAGAACTAAAATCCACAAACAGTACATTTAACTCTGCCCAGGCCAATCTGAAATTCACTCAGAGCGTTTTCATACTTGCCATAACAAGCTTAGTGATCTTGGTCCCAAATCCATAGTTGAAGAGAAGTAGCAAGTTAGAAGAAGAGGGCGGCAGAGGATGAGATGGTTAGATAGCATCACTGACTGAGTGGACAAGAATTTGAGTAAACTCCGGGAGACAGTGAAGGACAGAGGAGCCTGGCGTGCTGCAGTTCATGGGGTTGCAAATAGTCAAACACGACTTAATGACAAAAAAACTACAGGACAGAGTGGTATCAAGTGACATCTGAGAACCTAAAGAAAGAGCAAAGAAAGACATGCTACAGCAGAGTCAAAAACTCAGAAGCATAGCAATCTGGAGTCATGTAGTGTAGGGGAAAAGAGGTCCATATACCACAACAAAACATAAAGACATCATTGTATTGTATTTCCTTTTTTTGTACTGTATTTCTTCATTCATTCATTCATATTCAACACATGCTATATACACCGAGCGTTTTCCTCTGGTCATTGTACTGGCCGGAACCTAAAGGGTGGAGAATGTTAATTAGAACCTACAATTTGACACAGTATCCTGTGTGATGGCAGTGATGTTTTTACTGAAAAGTGTTAGTTGCTCAGTCGTGTCCGACTCTTGCGACCCCATGGACTGTAGCCCACCAGGCTCCTCTATCCATGGGATTCTGCAGGCAAGAATACTGGAGTGGGCTGCCATTCCTTTTACCAGGGGATCTTCCTAACCCAGGGATCGAACCCAGGTCTCCTGTGTTGCAGGCAAATTCTTTACTATCTGAGCCACCAAGGAAGCTCTACTCCATTCAAAACAAGGAAAAAAAAAAAAAAGAGTTAAATCATGCTAGCCAGCACATGCACAATGGTTAAGATTTTTGTCTCTGATTAAAGGGTAGATTTTCACTTATCTGGAAAGTTCAGACATTGAAAATGACTCATTTCAGGGTGTTCCTAGATGGCTTAAGTTTTGCATTATTGCTATGTCCAAGTTATGTCTAATGTGGGTTTTGTATAGTTAGTGTATCCCTGTCCATTATAGGAATGTCCACATTTCTTGGAGAAAGACAAGGAAAACTTGTGTAGATTTTCCTTTAAAAAGTAAACTTTGTTTATAATTAAAGATAAAAATACAGAATTAGATTGCTTTCAAAGTGGGGAGGGGAAAACAAAGTTATGTGATATGTAAGACATTAAAAGAAGAAAAATAGTTTTATTCTTCTGAAAATAATGCCTTAAATCTTCTGCTGAAAATGAAAAAATACAGAATACACTAACACTTTTTTTTTTTACTTTTCATTTTCTTTTACTGGTATTTAAAAACAAAATTAGTTATTTTCAGAAATGAGGAAGTTTTGACCTGCTGGATAAAGTTCTGCTGCAGGTGGTGTTGATTGCTTTCAGATGGCAGAGAATGGTAAGCTCTTCTCTGCTGCTGCTGCTTCTGCTGCTGCTGCTGCTGCTGCTGCTAAGTCGATTCAGTCGTGTCCAACTCTGTGGGACCCCATAGATGGCAGCCCACCAGGCTCCCCTGTCCCTGGGATTCTCCAGGCAAGAACACTGGAGTGGGTAAGCTCTTCTCTAAGTGAAGATTAAACTGGGAAAATGAACCCAAAGCATGCCTAGCACTTAGGGAAAAAAACACGAAACTCACAAGTCACATGGAAAAGACAGATTCAACTACATAATAAAAATTTAGACACTTCCAGTTCGAGATGAACTGACCCTAAGCAATTTTCTTCCTCTTTCTTCCAAGACTTATAAAGCACATTTAAAAATAATAATAGTATAACAGGTGCAAAAAGAATAAAAGAGGGCCATCAAGGGATAAAAGATTTCAGTATATTCCTAGAAGCTGGGTAATTGGCAAGGAAGTGGTAATTCATGAACTGGGATGAAGAAAACCAAAACCAGAATTCTGTGAATAGGAGGCTAAAGCTCAGGAAGATGCCTACCTGTCCTGAAGGATGCCAGAGGGTTTCAATTCTGTTCAGTCACTCAGTTGTGTCCAGCTCTTTGTAACCCCATGGACTGCAGCATGCCAGGCCTCCCTGTCCATCACCAATTCCCAGAGCTTGCTCAAACTCATGTCCATCGAGTTGGTGATGCCAGCCAACCACCTCATCCTCTGTCATCCCCTTCTCCTCCTGCCTTCAATCTTTCCCAGCATCAGGGTCTTTTCCAATGAGTCAGTTCTTCACATCAGGTGGCCAAAGTACTGAAGCTTCAGCATCAGTCCTTCCAGTGAATATTCAGGACTGCTAGAGGGTTTAGGGACATGGAAATATCAGGTATAAAGGAAGAGAATAGTGACAACTGTGACTAAAAAGAGTAGAACATCATCCAACTAATGAAAATCCCAGAAAGAGTGCAGAGATAGCAGGTGGGAGAAAAGCATCAAAGAGAGAAGATAATTTTTCTGAGCTAAATAACACAAGTTATCATGCTGATAGGATCCCACTGAATAACCAGTACATTGAAAGCCAATCCCCACATCTAGACACAGTGTTACAAAATTTCAAAATATCAGGTTAAAGCAAGATGGAAACAGCCTACACAAAGCACAATCAAACAAATCAAAACACAGCTAACCCATAATGTAGAAAGAAGCAAACAGTTTCTACCAACACTACAGACTTGAAGATCCTGAACTTCCATACCTCCTCATAGTTTTGCTACAAGTTATATTCAACTTTGAGTTCTATTTGGTCTCAGACTAGGTTCCCTTGAAAGCAGAGTTTAAAGCAAAGATTAAAGTGCAAGAGGTGTGCTCTGCCATCTGAGCCACCAGGGAAGTTGGGTCAAGTTAAACAAAGTATGCTTTTCATTTATTTCAGATGGGACTGAACCTTTAATTTGTGAAATCTGTTGATAACTCCAGATATTAATAGAGGGTGCCAAAACTGAATTGAGCTGTAGGACACCCAGCTGGTGTTAGAGAATTGGTCAGTGTGGGGCAAAATCCATCCATACATCTGGCAACCAGAAGTGAAATAGTGAGAGGAGAAAGACTTTCCTTTTCATCACCCTCCTCCCATCCCCCCAGCCTCTAACCCACGCTTTTGCACTGTATGGTCCAGCCTCAGTGACACGAGAGAAACAAGATGTCATGCTTTGTGTTGGGATATTTCATTGAAGTCTGGGGAGAAAGGAGCCACCCCACACAGATGGGGCTCTGACATGAGGGAAAGAAAGGAGACATTTGAGAGAATCAAGGAGGAAGCACACAGTTCATGTTCTATAAGCCAGTTGGTGTTCAGGCGCCCAGTCATGTCCAACTCTTTGCATCCCCATGGACTGCAGGATGCCAGGCCTCCCTGTCCCTCACCATCTCCCAGAGTTTGCCTAGGTTCCTATCCATTGCATTGGTGATGCCGTCCAGCCATCTCATCCTCTGATGTCCTCTTCTCCTTCTGCCCTCAATCTTTCCCAGCATCAGGGACTTTTCCAATTAGTTGACTGTTTGCATCAGACGACCAAAATACTGGAGCTTCAGCTTCAGCATCAGTCCTTCCAGTGAGTATTCAGGGTTGATTTCCTTTAAGATTGACTGGTTTGAAGAATTGAAATAGACACATGTACCCCAATGTTCATCACAGCACTGTTTATAATAGCCAGGACATGGAAGCAACCTAGATGTCCATCAGCAGACGAATGGATAAGAAAGCTGTGGTACATATACACAATGGAATATTACTCAGCCATTAAAAAGAAAGCATCTGAATCATTTCTAATGAGGTGGATGAAACTGGAGCCTCTTATACAGAGTGAAGTAAGCCAGAAAGAAAAAAGCCAATATAGTATACTAACACATATATATGGAATTTAGAAAGATGGTAACGATAACCCTATATACAAGACAGCAAAAGAGACACAGATGTATAGAACAGTCTTCTGGACTCTGTGGGAGAAGGATAGGGTGGGAAGATCTGAGAGAATAGCACTGAAACTTGTATATTATCATATGTGAAACAGATCGCCAGTCCAGTTTCGATGCACGAGACAGGGTGCTCAGGGCTGGTGCACTGGGATGACCCAGAGGGATGGGATGGGGAGGGAGGTGGGAGGGGGGGTTCAGGATGGGGAACACATGTAAATCCATGGTGGATTAATGTCAATGTATGACAAAAACCACTACAATATTGTAATCAGCCTCTAAAATAGATAAATTAAAAAAAAAAAGATTGACTGGTTTGATCTCTCTATAACCCAGCTAAACACTCAATTGTAAGGCAGAATAAAGACATTTTATGACTTCCATTTTTTTTTCTTTTTCAAATCATTTGTTGATTATATAATGTATGTAAAGCTAAGTGTATAATGGACACTAATCTTAAGTGTACAACTCGAGCCATTTTTTACATATGTAGGCACCATGTAACACCACGCAGATTGAGATCCAGAACATTTCTAGAAACCTGATTTCCCTCTTGCCCCTCGTCAGTCAATACCCTGACCCTTAGCGATAATCACTGTTCTGACTGCTAATATATACTTGTTTTTTGCAAGCTCTGAATTTCATATTCATAGAATCCTGTAGTATATGCAGTTTTGTGCCTTCTGTTCAAAAGTCTTCCTGTGAATCATTCATGTTGTGTGCAGCAGAAGTTTGTCCTTTTTTGTGGTGGTGTTACCTTCAGTTGTGTGATGCCACTAAAATTCATTTACCCATTCTTCCATTAATAAACATCTGGTTTGTTTCAGGTTTATTTCCAATTTTCAGTTATCATGAATAAAGCTGCTCTAAATATTTTTGTATATCTTTTGGTAGACATATGCATATATGTAGGAGTCAGATTCCTAGATCACAGAGTAGTGTTTGGTGTTTTGTTTTGTTTTTACAGATTTTTATTTATTTATTTTTATTTTTGGCCCTGGCTCGTGGCATGTGGGATCTTGTTCCTCGACCAGGGAACCAACCTGAGTCCCCTGCATTGGAAATGAGCACTCTTAACCACTGGACTGCCAGGGAAGTCCCTGAGTAGTGTATGTTTAGATTAATAGACACTTCCAGACTTTTCCAAAGTGGTTGTCCCAATTTATAATTTATAGTCCTGGACTTCCCTAGCAATCCAGTTGGCTAAGACTCCATGCTTCCATGGCAGTGGACACAGATTCGATCCCTGGTCAAGGAACTAAGAGCTCACATGCCATGAGGTGTGGCCAAAAAAAAGAAATAGAAAATATATAGTCCTACTAGCATACTATGAATGTATGATAATTAAGACAGTGTGGTATATTTTATAAAATAGGCTATATATTTTTCAAGTTTATATAGTCAAGTTAACATAAATGTATATAAATCATAAATATATATAAATCAAGTTAATATATATTCATGTAAACCAAATGTACTATTTCACTTAAGGGAGAGGTTGGTCTTTTCTATAAATGATACTAAGTGAAGTGAAATGAAGTCGCTCAGTCATGTCCGACTCTTTGCAACCCCATGGACTGTAGCCTACCAGGTTCCTCCATCCATGGGATTTTCCAGGCAAGAATACTGGAGTGGGTTGCCATTTCCTTCTCCAGGATAAATGATGCTAAAGCAATTACATATCCATATGAAATAATATAAACCTTGACTTCTATCTTACCAGAAAATTAGAGATTAGTATAGACTTAAGTGACCTAAATGCAAAATGTTACTAACAAAACATGTAGAATAAAATGTAGATTATCTTTATGATATGGGGGTAGGCAAAGGTTTTATAAACAGCATATAATTAGCATTAACCATAAAAGAAAAAAATTAAAAATCAGACTTTATAAAATTAGGAAATTTTGTTCATTGAAAAATATTAAGAAAGTGAAAAGATAAGTCACAGATGGGGAGAAGATAATTGAAATACATATATCCATAAAGGACTCATTTTTTAAGTATATAAAGAACTTGTACAGATCTATAATAGAGACAAAGATATTCAAAATGGACAAAACACTTCAACAGTCACTTCTCAACAAAATATATCTACATAGCCAATAGCCATGAAAAATTCTCAACTTCGTTAGTCATCAGGAAGATGCAAATTAAGATCACAAGGCAATACTACCTCATATGGACCAACGCAGCTAAAATTTTGAACTTTTGGTGTTAGGGTGGACGTGGGGCAATTAGGACTTTAAGACATTTTCATCTTTTTAGGTACACTAAAATTAGGCTCCCATTACTCTTTCTTGAGAAGTCACTTAAGGCTGTATTTTTTGAAAAATGAGGAAGTAATATAAAACAAACGAGGAAATAGGATCTAGAAAGCAGTGGTTCTAACCCAAGAGAGCAGAGAAAGAATATCGCAGGATTATGACTGTGGAATATTTCAGGCTGAGCAGGTATTTCGATCGAAGCTACAGGAAATAAATGAATGGGATGGAATACATAAAGTGATGGGCAGTTGGGTTTCTTGAGCACATGGGAAAAACATTTGATGGGAGCTTGGATAAAAAAAGAATCAATTCAGACATCACTCTAGGAATATCTTCTTTTTAGTAGCAAGGACATGACATTAGAGCCATAGAGAAGGAAAAATATACTAGCACAACTCAGCTCAAAATTAATAATAATAAATAATGAACCTGGAATGTTAGGTCCACTAATCAAGACAAATTGGAAGTGGTCAAACAGGAGATGGCAAGAGTGAACATTGACATTTTAGGAATCAGTGAACTAAAATGGACTGGAATGGGTAAATTTAACTCACATGACCATTATATCTACTGCTGTGGGCAAGAATCCCTTAGAAGAAATGGAGTAGCCATCATAGTCAACAAAAGAGTCCAAAATGCAGTACCTGGATGCAATCTCAAAAACAAGAGAATGATCTCTGTTTGTTTCCAAGGCAAACCATTCAATATCACAGTAATACAAGTCTATGCTCCTATCAGTAATACTGAAGAAGCTGAAGTTGAATGGTTCTATGAAGACTTAACACCCCAAAAAGACGTCCTTTTCATTATAGGGGACTGGAATGCAAAAGTAGAAAGTCAAGAAATACCTGGAGTAACAGGCAAATTTGGCCTTGGAGTACAGACTGAAGCAGGCCAAAGGCTAATAGAGTTTTGCCAAAAGAACGCACTGGTCATAACAAACACCCTCTTCCAACAACACAAGAGAAAACTCGACACATGGACATCACCAGATGGTCAACACCGAAATCAGATTGATTATATTCTTTGCAGCCAAAGATGGAGAAGCTCTATACAGTCAGCAAAAACAAGGCTGGGTGCTGACTGTGGCTCAGACCATGAACTCCTTATTGCCAAATTCAGACTGAAATTGAAGAAAGTAGGGAAAACAACTAGACCATTCAGGTATGACCTAAATTAAATTCCTTATGATTATACAATGGAAGTGAAAAATAGATTCAAGGAATTAGATCTGATAGAGTGCCTGAAGAACTATGGACAGAGGGTTCATGACATTGTACAGGAGACAGGGATCAAGACCATCCTTAAGAAAAAGAAATGCAAAAAGACAAAATGGTTGTCTGAGGAGACCTTACAAATAGCTGTGAGAAGAAGAGAAGCAAAAGGCAAAGGAGAAAAGGAAAGATATACCCATTTGAATGCAGGGTTCCAAAGAATATCAAGGAGAGATAAGAAAGCCTTCCTCAGTGATCAGTACAAAGAAATAGAGGAAAACAATAGAACTAGAAAGACTAGAGATCTCTTCAAGAAAATTAGAGATACCAAGGGAACATTTCATTCAAAGATGGGCACAATAAAGGACAGAAATGGTATGGACCTAACAGAAGAGGTGGCAAGAATACACAGAAGTATACAAAAAAGATCTTCATGACCCAGATAACCACGATGGTGTGATCACTCACCTAGAGCCAGACATCATGGAATGTGAAGTCAAGTGGTCCTTAGGAAGCATCACTATGAACAAAGCTAGTGGAGGTGATGGAATTCCAGTTGAGCGATTTCAAATCCTAAAAGATGATGCTATAAAAGTGCTGCACTCAATATGTCAGCAAATTTGGAAAACTCAGCAGTGGCCACAGGACTGGAAAAGGTCAGTTTTCATTCCAATCCCAAAGAAGGCAATGCCAAAGAATGCTCAAACTACTGCACAATTGCACTCATCTTTCACGCTAGCAAAGTAATGCTCAAAATTCTCCAAGCCAGGTTTCAACAGTACATGAACCGTGAATTTCCAGATGTTCAAGCTGGATTTAGAAAAGGCTGAGGAACCAGAGATCAAATTGCCAACATCTGTTGGATCATCAAAAAAGCAAGAGAGATCCTGAAAAACATCTATTTCTGCTTTATTGACTACACCAAAGCCTTTGACTGTGTAGATCACAACAAACTATGGAAAATTCTTAAAGAGATGGGAATACCAGACTACCTGACCTGCCTCTTTAGAAATCTGTATGCAGATCAAGAAGCAACTCTTAGAACTGGACATGGAACAACAGACTGGTTCCAAATTTGGAAAAGAGTACGTCAAGGCTGTATATTGTCACTCTGCTTATTTAACTTATATGCAGAGTACATCATGAGAAATGCTGGACTGGATGAAGCACAAGCTGAAATCAAGATTGCTGGGAGAAATATCAATAACCTCAGAGATGCAGATGACACCACACTTATGGCAGAATGCAAAGAAGAACTAAAAAGCCTCTTGATGAAAGTGAAAGAGGAGAGTGAAAAAGTTGGCTTAAAACTCAACATTCAGAAGACTAAGATCATGGCATCTGGTCACATTACTTCATGGCAAATAGATGGGGAAACAATGGAAACAGTGAGAGAGTTTATTTTCTTGGGCTCCAAAATCACTGCAGATGGTGACTGCAGCCATGAAATTAAAAGATGCTTGCTCCTTGGAAGAAAGGCTATGACCAACCTAGACAGCATGGGCTGGTACAGTGGGATGACCCAGAGGGATGGTACAGGGAGGGAGGTGGGAGGGGGGTTCAGGATGGGGAACACATGTACACCCGTGGCAGATTCATGTTGATGTATGGCAAAACCAATACAATATTGTAAAGTAGTTAGCCTACAATTAAAATAAATAAAATTTTAAAAAAAGCAGAGACATTACTTTGCCAACAAAGGTCCATCTAGTCAAAGGTTTGGTTTTTCCAGTAGTCATATACGGATGTGAGAGTTAGACTATAAAGAAAGCTGAGTGCAGAACTCATGTTTTTGAACTGTGGTGTTGGAGGAGACTCTTGAGAGTCCCTTAGACTGCAAGGAAATCCAACCAGCCCATCCTAAAGGAAATTCAGTTCAGTTCAGTTCAGTCGCTCAGTCGTGTCTGACTCTTTGCGACCCCATGAATCGCAGCACGCCAGGGCTCCCTGTCCATCACCAACTCCCAGAGTTCACTCAGACTCATGTCCATCGAGTCAGTGATGCCATCCAGCCATCTCATCCTCTGTCGTGCCCTTCTCCTCCTGCCCCCAGTCCTTCCCAGCATCAGTCTTTTCCAATGAGTCAACTCTTGGCATGAGGTGGCCAAAGTACTGGAGTTTCAGCTTTAGCATCATTCCCTCCAAAGAAATCCCAGGGCTGATCTCCTTCAGAATGGACTGATTGGATCTCCTTGCAGTCCAAGGGACTCTCAAGAGTCTTCTCCAACACCACAGTTCAAAAGCATCAGTTCTTCAGCGCTCAGCTTTCTTCACCGTCCAACTCTCACATCCATACATGACCACTGGAAAAACCATAGCCTTGACTAGATGGACCTTTGTTGGCAAAGTAATGTCTCTGCTTTTCAATATGCTATCTAGGTTGGTCATACCTTTTCTTCCAAGGAGTAAGCGTCTTTTAATTTCATGGCTGTAGTCACCATCTGCAGTGATTTTGGAGCCCCCCAAAATAAAGTCTGACACTGTTTCCACTGTTTCCCCATCTATTTCCCATGAAGTGATGGGACCAGATGCCCTGATCTTCGTTTTCTGAATGTTGAGCTTTAAGTCAACTTTTTCACTCTCCTCTTTCACTTTCATCAAGAGGCTTTTTAGTTCCTCTTCACTTTCTGCCATAAAGGTGGTATCATCTGCATCTCTGAGGTTATTGATATTTCTCCCGGCAATCTTGATTCCAGCTTGTGCTTCTTCCAGCCCAGAGTTTCTCATGATGTACTCTTCATATAAGTTAAATAAGCAGGGTGACAATATACAGCCTTGACGAACTCCTTTTCCTATTTGGAACCAGTCTGTTGTTCCATGTCCAGTTCTAACTGTTGCTTCCTGACCTGCATAGAGGTTTCTCAAGAGGCAGGTCAGGTGGTCTGGTATTCCCATCTCTTTCAGAATTTTCCACAGTTTATTGTGATCCACACAGCCAAAGGCTTTGGCATAGTCAATAAAGCAGAAATAGATGTTTTTCTGGAACTCTATTTCTTTTTCCATGATCCAGCGGATGTTGACAATTTTATCTCTGGTTCCTCTGCCTTTTCTAAAACCAGCTTGAACATCTGGAAGTTCATGGTTCACGTATTGCTCAAGCCTGGCTTAGAGAATTTTGAGCATTACTTTACTATCGTGTGAGATGAGTGCAATTGTGCGGTAGTTTGAGCATTCTTTGGCATTGCCTTTCTTTGGGATTGGAATGAAAACTGACCTTTTCCAGTCCTGTGGCCACTGTTGAGTTTTCCAAATTTGCTGGCATATTGAGTGCAGCACTTTCACAGCATCATCTTTCAGGATTTGAAATAGCTCAACTGGAATTCCATCACCTCCACTAGCTTTGTTCGTAGTGATACTTTCTAAGGCCCACTTCACTTCACATTCCAGGATGTCTGGCTCTAGGTGAGTGATCACACCATCATGATTATCTTGGTCATGAAGATCTTTTTTGTACAGTTCTTTCTGTGTATTCTTGCCGCCTCCTGTTAATATCTTCTGCTCTGTTATACAGTGGAAGTGAAAAATAGATTTAAGGGACTAGATCTGATAGATAGAGTCCCTGATGAACTATGGAAGGAGTTTTGTGACATTGTACAGGAGGCAGTGATCAAGACCATCCCCATGGAAAAGAAATGCAAAAAAGCAAAATGGCTGTCTGAGGAGGCCTTACAAATAGCTTTGAAAAGAAGAGAAGCGAAAAGCAAAGGAGAAAAGGAAAGATATAAGCATATGAATGCAGAGTTCCAAAGAATAGCAAGAAGAAAAAGCCTTCCTCAGCAATCAACGCAAAGAAATAGAGAAAAACAACAGAATGGGAAAGACTAGAGATCTCTTCAAGAAAATTAGAGATAAAGGAAATTAGTCCTGAATATTCATTGGAAGGACTGATGTTGAAGTTGAAACTCCAATATTTTGGCCACCTGCTATGAAGAATTGACTCATTTGAAAAGACCCTGTTGCTGGGAAAGATTGAAGGTGGGAGGAGAAGGGGATGACAGAGGATAAGATGGTTAGATGGTGTCACCGACTCAATGGACATGAGTTTGAGTAAGCTCTGGGAGTTGGTGATGGACAGGGAAGCCTGGTGTGCTGCAGTCCATGGGGTCACAAAAAGTCGGACATGACTGAGTGACTGAACTTAACTGAATGATCTCTATTATCACAATATCATAATGTCATAATAATGTAAATGTTTATTGGTTTTCTGATTTCAGAATTATTATAAGCCTACATCATTTTATTGCATTTTCTTTTATTGTGCTTTACAGATACTGTATTTTTTTACATATTGAAGGTTTGTGGCAACCCTGTGTGGAGCAAGTCTATCGGCACCATTTTTCCAACAGCATTATTTTTAATGAAGGTATGTACGTTGTTTTCTTAGACATAATGCTATTTGCACATATATTAGACTATCATATAATGTAAAGAAAACTCCTATATGCACTGCTGCTGCCGCTAAGTCACTTCAGTTGTGTCCGACTCTGTGCAACCCCGTAGACGGCAGCCCACCAGGCTCCGCCGTCCCTGGGATTCTCCAGGCAAGAACACTGGAGTGGGTTGCCATTTCCTTCTCCAATGCATGAAAGTGAAAAGTGAAAGTGAAGTCACTCAGTCATGTCCAACTCTTAGCGACCCCATGGACTGCAGCCTTGCAGGCTCCTCCATCCATGGGATTTTCCAGGCAAGAATACTGCAGTGGGGTGCCATTGCCTTCTCTGCCTATATGCACTGGGAAACCCCAAAATGTGTGTGACTACCTTTATTGAGATATTCACTTTATTGAGGTGGTCTAGAACTGAAAGATCTCTGAGGTATGCTTGTAGACAAATCACAAAAGAGTTAGGCATGTATAAACAGGTTTGAAATTATGTGCACCAAAATCTTGCTATGTTAATCTGAGGAAGTAAGAGGGGCTTGGGGTTGGTGAAAGGCTGTTCTCACTTTTATTCCATGTTGTGTTATGCTGTGTTGTGTTATTTTTTGGATATTTTGATCAGATTTCACATGATCAGATTCATGCATAGATTTTGTTTATAAAACAGCCTATTCTAAGTTTTGGTGGGAAACATAATTCTGGTCAGCCCATCTTACATCTTTCCTCTTTTGAAAACTTTTCAAGGCTTTAGAGCCCTGACTTTGTAACATGACTTAAAAGGGACTGTGTTTACTTCTTTGGCTTCACTTCTTTACTTCTTGATTTTGTACCTAATAATATTGATATTATGAGGGCTTCCCCTGTGGCTCAGATGGTAAAGAATCCACCTGCCAGTGCAGGAGACCCAAGTTTGATCCCTGGGCCAGGAAGACCCCCTGGAGAAGGGAATGGCAACCCACTCCAGTATTCTTACCTGGAGAATCCCATGCACAGAGGGGCCTGGGGGCCTATAGTACACAGTGTCACAAAGAGCCGGACACCACTGAGTGACTAAACAATACAACAAACAACATTATACCTAATATTGGGTGGGCTGGAAAGTGCCATCCTGCCATATGCCTACAAGTCATACTGGGTACTTGTGAAGAACATGACTATTTCATGGTCCTTTTTGTGTACAAAATACACTCAACCTTTGCCTAAGGCTGACAACCCCAGGGTTCTTCCTTCCTGTCACAGTATTAAGCTCAAAGTCCAGGTATGTTGGTTGATACCCAGGAGTTACTGTCATTTCTACCTGCAAGCCAGTCAATTCTCAGTTAGCAGCCAGGAGCTCATTGCCAGCATTGTTTTCCAACTTTCCCTCCTAGATCTACAGGTTTAATAGATACAGGATTTTCTTCCCAAGGGACTGCGAACAACATTTTAACACTTTGATTGCTATGTCAAACTCATTTATTTTAGGTTTGCTTATGCTATGCCCTACTTTCTATCTCAATTTCTATGTCAGTAGTTAGTATTAGACTCTGCTGAAGTAACAAACAACACCCATGTCTCAACAGCTTAAAGCACTAAAAGTTTACCTCTTGCTATACTACATGACCATTGCATGTTGGCTGGGGGTGACTGGAGACTCTGTTCAACATTGTCCTATGTGGACCCAGGCTGGTCAGGCTCCATCTTCTTGCTCCTGTGTGCTACAGGTGCTATATGCTTCATTTCATTCAATCCTCGCAATTATTCCTGCTTTTCAGAGAAGGAAATTGAGACATAAAGATATCTAAGAAACAAGGCAGTTAGGATTTCAGTCTGATTGGTTTGTCTCCCACCAAACTTAGCTACTACCCTTCATGCTGTTTCTTCATAGAATAGTGATGAAGGATCAAGGTAAACGGATGAAGAGACTGACGTTCACTGGGATGAAGGGGGGCAGTTTAAATTCAAAAGATGATCTTGGAAGAATTCTTTTTTAAATGTATTTATTTATATATTTTGGCTATGCTGGGTCTTCATTGCTACACACAGGCTTTCTCTAGTTGCAGCGAGCAGGGGCTACTCTTGGTTGCCGTGTGCAGGCTTCTCTTGTTATGGAGCACACAAGCTTCAGTAGTTGTGGCATGCAGGCTTAGCTGCTCTACAGCATCGAACTTATGTCTCTGCATTGGCCAGCGGGTTCTTAACCACTGGACCCCCAGAGGAGTCCTTGGAAGAGAATTCTGCTTTCAAATCCAGAAGTTTAATTAGTGACAATATATAAGAGCAAAATTGGGTTATGATGTTAAAAAAACAGTTAACAATTGAGTGAGAATAAAGTGCATCTATTTTAGTAATTTCATTTACTTTGACAAGATACTTAAGATATAATCCTAGAATACAGTGTGGTTTTGTACCAGATCTAGGGCCACCGTGAATCCTGGAGTACCTGTGATTATCTGGGGAGCTTGGATGTGAGAGGCGAATGGCCGTGGAAAGGGTTGGTGTTGCTTGAAGCCCTAGGAGTCCTGTGGATGGTCAACCTAACTGAAGCAGCATTCTGGGTGGAAAAGAGCCACCCTGAATCGAGAAATCTATGTTCCTCTTACAGACTTGTGACGTGTTTGCTCGTCTCCCACTGTAGGATTGAGAATTCAGCTGTTTACTGTCTAGTAGAACTCGTAGAAGTGCAAAACTGAGAACAGACATAGAGAACAGCCATGTATTGAGGCTGGATATGAAAATTGTCTCTGGACTTCTGTGGCAATCCAGCAGTTAAGACTCTGCACTTCCACTGCAGGGGCACGGGTTCAATCCCTCTTTGGGGAACTAAGATCCCAAAAGCTACGTGGCATGAAGTGAAGTGAAAGTCACTCAGTTGGATCCGACTCTTTACGACCCCATGAACTATACAGTCCATGGAATTCTCAGCCAGAATACTGGAATGGGTAGCCTTTCCCTTCTCCAGGGGCTCTTCCCAATCCAGGGATTGAACCAGGGTCTCCTGCATTGCAGGCGGATTCTTTACCAGCTGAGCCACAAGTGAAGCCCAAGAACACTGGAGTAAGAGGCTATCCCTTCTCCAGGAGATCTTCCCAACCCAGGAATCAAACCAGGGTCTCCTGCATTGCAGGCAGTTTCTTTACCAACTGAGCTTTCAGGGAAGCCAACCCGAAAATAAATGAATAAATATTTTTTTTTTTAAAAAGAAGGAAAATTGTCTCTAACAGTCCATGATATCAGTGACACTGTGAGGTAAGCGGTGACTGTCACCATAGCTGCAGCCAAAAGGGTTGCCATCCACCTCCTCAGTGCATGACTGAGTTGATCACAGCCTTCTCCTTGCGAAACTCTCCTCACTGGACTTTCCAGGACCCCACCCTCTTCTGACTCTGCTGTCATTTTCTTCTGACTCTGCTGTCCGTTCCCCAAGCCTTCCGTCTCCAGTGCACAACGACTCCATTTGCTTACCCAGAACCTCCACTTACCCAGTCACCTGCCGCTGACTTTTCTCTTTCTCACAGAACAGGCAGCTCATTTTCAAGTCCTGTCCACCCTACCTTCAGAACGTGTCCAGCATCTGACCTCCATGGCTGCTCGTCACCTCTGCCTTGACTATCCTAGTCTGGGCTGCCGTCATCTATCACCTGCACTATCACAGTGGCCCTGCTGTCGGGGCTCTTGGCTTCTGTCCCTGCCCGCCTACTGTTCACTCTCAACACAGGAGCCACAGGGATCACTCCCTCCTCTGCTCAGAAACTTCAGAGCAGCAGCATCTCACGCAGATATGGTCCCATATGATCAAGTCCCCTGGCACCTATTTGGTTTTATTTTCCATTACCTCCCTCTTTTTCTCACTCAGCTCCAGCCACACTGGCCCTTTTCTTGTTTTAATATTTATTTATTTATTTGCCATGCAGGATCTTTAGTTGTGGCATGTGGCATCTATTCCCTGGCCTGGGATCGAACCCAGGCTCCCTACGTTGGGAGGGTGGAGTCTTAGCCACTGGACCTCCACGGAAGTCCCTCACACTGGCCACTTTGTCCCTCAAACATACCAAGCCTGGTTTCACCTCAGGATCATCACGCTTATGATTCCTTCTGCCTGGAAGATACCTTCTGTCACAATTCTGTGTGACTCACTCCCTCATCTCCTTCTGACCTCAGATGGAATGTCACCTTTACGAGAGAGGTCTGCTCTGACTGTTGTGTCTAAAACAGCAGACTTGACACTGTCCCCTCCCTCCCTGAGTCACGCCCTCCCAGTGTTACTGCTTACTTCTTATGACTTCTCTATAGTACTTTCTACCCTCTGAACATACCTGCTTATTGTCTGTCTCTCCACTAGAATGTAAGCTCCAGGAGGGAAGAGTTTTGTTCATTTCTTTCCCAAAAGCCCAGAATGGGGTGTCTGGCACATGATGAAAACTTAAGTAACTGCTAACTGCATAAATTACTGACCTTACACTGTTCTGTGTATGGAAGAGTCTAGAGAAGGAAAGTAGGTCTTGGGAGTTTGGCAAGAGGTGGCCTGGAAGGGCCACTGAGAAGTACAAATGAGACCCAACTGAGAGGTAGTGAAAGAAGCAGATCAGTCACTGCCTCCTGTCTCTACTACTTATACTCAGAGGCCTGGGAAATGCGAATTCCAGTGTGATAGGTTTAGAGGTTGACTTATTTTAACCATATGAACAAATTACATATGTTTTATGGGAAAAGCTGGAAATCTCTGAATATCCATCTTGGATAAGTGATCAAAGGCAGCAGGGAGCCATGGTTTTTCATCTCAGGGAGAACAGACTTTGGAGCTTAGACTTCAGGACACAATCAATGGCATCCTTCTGTCCCCTGGTGGCAGCACAGCTAAACTGCACAGGGAGACAGATGCCTTGAAGAAAAAGAAAAGGCAAAACAAAGACGTCAAGCAAAGGTTGCAGCTCTCAAAGCCTGTACCCACCAGAAGTACGTGCACATGGGTGTGTTTGCCTGGGAGTAAGATCTCTAAGTGATTTTCCTTTCCGAAATCTGATCATGCTTCCTTACTCACGTGACTCCAGCATCCCAGGGGACCAGTTTTCATGAAATACATTACCCCAACAGCTAGGTTTGGATATAAAACACACCCCTTAATCCAGGCCCTGGACAACCTCCTCTCATAACCATCTGCCGAACGTGTTTGTAGAAAGGATTTCTCTTGTGGCTGGGAGGTTGACAAAGGCAACCTCAAAGTCCCCTCCAGCTCTAGGTTTCAGTGACTTCACAATGAGCCCTTGTCACTCCATTCCCTTGTCTGGAGTGGGAGACTGGCCAGCCCTAAGTTTTCTGCTTCAGACTCTCCCTTGCTGGAGGCATCTCCATTCCCCTTGAAATCGTCACTGCTTGCATCTTACTTCTGCCTAGCAACATGCTCCTTTTTACAGTTTTTTTAAAATTTTTTGGCCACACCATGTGGCATTTGGGATCCTAGTTCCCCAATCAGGAATGGAACCTGCACCCCCTGCAGTGGAAGCAGAGTCTTAACCACTGGACTGTCAGGGAAGTCCCTAAGCAACACATTTCTTATTCTTGATTTTGTGTAACTAGAGATCTTATCTTTAAACTGTGTCGTGAATGTAGTGGACTCCCAAAGTTAGTGGTTCTCTCTAACATGCATATGGATTGCCAGAGGAGAATGTTAGAAATGGAGAATTTCAATTCTTCCCCATGTCACTCTCCACCTCTGATTCAGAACATCAAGCAGGGAGCCTGGGTATTTTCCTTTTAGCTGGCACTTCCAGTCTTCCCTGGTGGCTCAGAGGTTAAAGCGTCTGCCTGGAATGCAGGAGACCCAGGTTCGATACCTGGGTCAGGAAGATCCCCTGGAGAAGGCAATGGCAACCCACTCTAGTACTCTTGCCTGGAGAATCCCATGGAGGGAGGAGCCTGGTAGGCTACAGTCCATGGGGTTGCAAGAGTCTGTCACGACAGAGTGACTTCACTTTTACTTTCTTTCACTTTCCAGTCTTCCCACTGTAGGTGGTCTATGGACGACCTTTGGGAGATACTGGAAAAAATGGTAACAGAAGAGAACAGAGTTCTAAGGCCCCTCCTCTGACACTGCCCTGAACCATTAAAAGGAAAGTGTCAAGCAGTTTGTAAATATCATACGTAGAATTGGATTTTCTCAGAAGATATGTCCTGTAGGCTGACGTGGAGAAGAATATGATCCAGTGTTGCCAAGGCTACTGGCCTCAGCCGCTGATCACTCTCCTGTCTTTCTGGCTTCTGGGTCATGGCCAGCTTTAAGCCAAACTTCCTGCTTGAACCTGCTCCCTTGTTTGGTGCCAGTCTTGGCTGGATTTTCTATTTATCCCATCTTAATTCTGTAAAGTCCTATAACATATTATGAAGGGGCAAAGTACCAGAGAAGCTTCTGGACAGATGCAAACGGTTGATTTAGCATCAAATATATATTAGATGAATAGACTGTTGCTTAGCTGCCGTCTATGGGGTCGCACAGAGTCGGACACGACTGAAGTGACTTAGCAGCAGCAGAGAGGAGCTGCGGAGAAGGCAATGGCACCCCACTCCAGTACTCTTGCCTGGAAAATCCCATGGACAGAGGAGCCTGGTGGGCTGCAGTCCATGGGGTCGCTAAGAGTCGGACACGACTGAGCGACTTCACTTCACTTTTCACTTGGGTTTTTTATTCTGTGATACTAAAGGCCCTAACCTGCCCTCTTCATTTTATAGATGAATCAAGTACAGTTTAGAATGGTGAAATGATTACTTCAAGATCATGTAGGCAACTGGAGTTAGAGCCAAAACTAAAATGGAGGCTTGTTTCTCCCAGTCAAGTGCCATTGCTGACTCTAGAGAGGCAAGGCTACAGGCCTTAATGAAGCTGATCCCAGTGAGTGGTGCTCTGTGTGATTTTTTTTAAAAAATGTTAATCGTAACTCATTTTATTTTTGGCTGTGCTCAGTCTTCGTGGCTGCACAGTCTTTTTTCTAGTTGCAGCAAGCGGGGGCTGCTCTTCGTTGGGTGCATGGGCTCTCGTTGCAGTGGCTTCTCCTGTGAAGCACAGTCTCTAGCCATGTGGGCTTCAGTAGTTGCGGCTCACAGACTCCAGAGCACAGCCTCAGTAGTTATGGTGCGTGGGCTTAGCTGCCCTGCAGCATCTGGGATCTTCCTGGATCGAGGATCAAACCCGTGTCCCTTGCATTGGCAGGCAGATTCTTAACCACTGAAATACCAGGGAAATCCACTCTATATGATTTTAGATACTTTAACAAACCTTATTCAGCTCAACCAGTGAGAAACAAAATCCCATGGCATCCTTAGATTTTCTCTCTTCTTGGCTCCCTAGATCTACCAGTCATGAGTTCCAGATAATTCAAGCTCCACTGTATTTCTTACATTTACACATTACCTTCCTACTTCCACAGCACTTGCTGTCCTGAACACTTGCTGTTCAGGACAGTCATCCAGAAGAAAACCTACTGCAAGTTCTCTGAAGCACACACGCACACACACACACAAATACACATAATTATAAATAAAGAGCTGGGCAAGTATGATACCCTGAGCATGACAAAAAGAGCAGGCCCAGTGTGTATGATTTTTGTGCTTTGTTGGGGGAGCTATACTGCAATTCACAATGAATTCCATTTTAGAATGGATCTTTTTAAGGGCTGGCACAGCATCTCTTTAGCTATATGTGTATATGTTGTATATTTATACATGGCAGAGGGAATTCTCTCCCATGTACAGATATATGTGCTTGCTGTTTTCCAGAGTCTTAACTCTGTTCTCTCTCCTGAAGACAAATGACAAAAGAAATACAATCTATTAAGAATTAAAAGGTACTCATCTTATAACCAGTACTCTTGCCTGGAAAATCCCATGGGCACAGGAGCCTGGTAGGCTGCAGTCCATGAGGTCGCTAGGAGTCAGACACAACTGAGCGACTTCACTTTCACTTTTCACTTTCATGCATTGGAGAAGGAAATGGCAACCCACTCCAGTGTTCTTGCCTGGAGAATCCCAGGGACAGGGGAGCCTGGTGGGCTGCCATCTCTGGGGTCGCACAGAGTCGGACACGACTGAAGTGACTTAGCAGCAGCAGCAGCAGCAGCAGCAGCAGCAGCATCTTATAACCCCAGAGAAGGCAATGGCAACCCACTCCAGTACTCTTGCCTGGAAAATCCCATGGGTGGAGGAGCCTGGTAGGCTGCCATCCATGGAGTCGCTAACAGTCGGACACGACTGAGCAACTTCACTTTCGCTTTTCACTTTCATGCACTGGAGAAGGAAATGGCAGCCCACTCCAGTGTTCTTGCCTGGAGAATCCCAAGGACGGCGGAGCCTGGTGGGCTGCCATCTATGGGGTTGCACT
Source organism: Bubalus bubalis (assembly GCF_019923935.1). NCBI lineage: Eukaryota > Metazoa > Chordata > Mammalia > Artiodactyla > Bovidae > Bubalus > Bubalus bubalis. The sequence goes on from NC_059181.1 coordinate 37,265,227, forward strand.
GAGTTGGACATGACTGAAGTGACTTAGCAGCAGCAGCAGCAGCATCTTATAACCCAATAATTGCACTTTTAAAGTGTTTGAGAAGCATTCACACATGGACACAAGGAGGTTTGAGCAAAGGTATTCATGCCAGCATTGTCTGTAAGAGTGGAACACTGGAAACCACTTAATGTCCACCAATACGAAATGGAATAAACTATGGCCTGTCCATACTATATGATACAATATATCAGCTAAACTCAACAAGGTGACTCTATATATGTTGACATTAAAAAAAAAAAGAAATCCCAAAGGCATACTGTTGCCTAAAAGGAGCAATCTGCAGAAGAATATGCATTATATACAATAATACATGCATATATGTATATAAATGTGAAAAGAAACAGAATCATATACATCAAAATAGCAATAATTATTAGCTCCTATTACACTTGGGAGTGGATGGCAGGATAGGAGATCAAAAGAGGACAAGATGGAGAGCAAGGGGCTTTTAAGCTTTTGTTATGTGGAAAAGCTTGGTGTAAAACAGTGCATTCACGTACTGTGTAATTTAAAATAAGTTTTTCAAAGTAATGTATGATTGTTTCTAACCACATAATACATAAAGTGACATGTGATACTTCCCTTTTCTTCCCCATAATTTCTCTCTTCCCCTATTGGTCGGCATTTCAGTTGTTTTCTTCTTCTTTTTTTTTTTTTTAATTAGCTTTTACAAACAGTATTGCAAGGAAACTTTTTGTTTTTATCCATTTATGTTATTATTTCTGTGATATAGATCTTAAGAATTGTGATCATGGAACATAACACTTAAAAAATTGATAGATGCTGCTGAAGTACCCTCCAAAAAGAGCATACCGATAATTCATAGAACAGTAGTTCTGTGGTAACTCTCTAGATCATATTATCATGATTGCAACAGTAATAGCTGCTTCCAGACATACTGCATTGGCCTTAAGGCCAGACAATAGCTGACTTAGTTTCCTTCCCCTTGCCTGTTGACCCCTGGTGGAACAATCACAGAGCCTGCCGCATCAGCCTAATGGTGGAGGAGACTGGGATAGTATGGGAGGGGAAGGTAGAGGCTGGTAGACCATGAAACTGACACAAATTAATGACCCATGGGCCACATTAACCCACAGACATGTTTTCTTTGGCCTGTACAATGTTAGGCTACACAGTGCTTAAAAATATATTTATATATATATCGAAATCAGTGCCAAGTGTTAAGGGAGCAGTGCTTAATTCCAACTCATGTTCTCTTTCATATGGTTCTCCATGTGGAGAATCATTGATTTCCTTAACATTCCTATTCTTTCTTTACTCTCTCACTTATTCCTGACCTGGAAAGTAGAGTGCTGCTTCTTCCTTTCCTCTATGTTGATTCATCAGACAGCGAGTGTTTATGCTTATGACTGGATGGTACCTCTAATTCTGGGGGTCAGTATATTTTATGTATTTATTAAATTTTGGCTGTGCTGGGTCATCATTGCCGCACACCAGCTTCTCTCTGGTTACAGTGAGCAGGGGCTGCTCTTCACTGTGCTGCACAGGCTTCTCACTGCGCTGGCTCTCTTGTTGCAGAGCACGGGCTCTGGGCATGCAGGCTTCAGTAGTTGTGGCTCATGGGTTCATTAGTTGCAGTTCCCAGGCTCTAGAGCACAGGCTCAAAAGTTGTGGTGCATGGGCTTAGTTGCTCTGCATCATGTGGCATCTTCCCAGACCAGAGATCGAACCTGAGTCCCCTGCATTGACCTGCAGATTCTTATCCACCACGCGACCAGGGAAGCCCCTGGAAAGTGTGAAAGTGTTAATCACTCAGTTGTGTCTGGCTTTTTGTGTTCCCAAGGACTCTAACCTTCCATGCTCCTCTGTTCATGGGATTCTCCAGGCAAGAATACTAGAGTTGGTAGCCATTCCCTTCTCCAGGGAATCTTTCCCACCCAGGGATTGAACCTGGGTCTCCTGGATTGCAGACATAGCTACCGTCTGAGCCATGAGGGAAGCCAAAATATTAAAATATTAATAAGACCAGTTCCCCTCAGTCCCATTCTCCAACAAAAAGGTCACTTTTAAAATTTTTATAATTTTTTTAAACTGAAGTATAGTTGTTTCACAATATTGTGATAATTTCTGGTATATTATAGAACAAAGTGATTCAGTTATACAAATCCATGCATTATATATTATTTATATTGTTTTCCATTATGGTTTGTTACAAGACATTTAGTAGAGTTCCCTGTGCTGTATAGTAGGACAAGTTGTTGTTTATCTATTTTATATATAGTAGTTTATATCTGCTAATCCCAAACTCCTGATTTATCCCTCCTTCACCCTCTTTCCCCTTTGGTAAACATAAGTTTGTTTTCTGTGCCTGTAAGTTCCCTTCTGTCTTGTAAACAAATTTATTTGTATATTTTAGATTCCACATGTAACTGGTATCATATTTGTCTTTCTCAGAAAGGTGATATTTTGGTTTTAATTTTTCTGTCTCTTAATTTGTTCAGAACTCAGGAATGGAAGAGGTATACTAGTTATGAGACCCACCCACCCCACCCCCATCCCCCGCCACCACTAGGTCCAAATATCAATGTTGAAAAATACTGAGTCTTTGAAATTGAGAGACTTCACACATATTTCTGAATTTCTTGCAAAGCTGGAAGATTAGGGAACCCCAAAACCTTGTTTCTAAATGTTAATAATGACTGGAGCTGAGGTGTAGCCTCCATCTGAAGGGGCATGTGCTGTCAAACACCTCACAGTCCTCAATATTCCCTATTTCTTTTCTGATACTGAGTCATTTTCTGATATTTTTTAAATCACTGAGATGCAGTGTCATGTGATAATGGAGTTGTACTAAATAAAATGATGCCCAAAGGTATCCACTTCTCAATCCTCAGAACATGTAAATATTTTACATTTCAAAAGGACTTTGCAGATATGATTAAAGCTCTTGGGATGGGGAGGTTGTCCTGGGTGGACCCAGTGTAATCACAACGGTCCTAATAAGGGAAAGATAGAGGCAGGAGCCTCAGAGTCAAAGGAGATGACAGAAGCAGAGGTCAGAAAAGAGAAGAGATTTGAAATTGCTACACTTCTGGTTTTGAAGATGGAACCATTAACCAACAAATGTACATAGCCTCTAGAAACTAGACAAGGAAAAAAAAAAAAGGATGCTCACCTGCAGAAGGAATGCAGGCCTGTTTAAACTTTGACATTAACTCAGTAAGGGGCTTCCCTGGTGGCTCAGTGGTAAAGCATCTGCCTGCAATGCAGGAGACACAGGTTTGATCCTTGGGTCAGGAAGATCCTCTGGAGGAAGAAATGGCAACCCACTCAATATTCTTGCCGGCAAATCCCACGGACAGAGGAGACTGGTGGGCTACAATCCATGGGGTCACAAAGAGTCAGGCACGACAGAGCAACTACGCATGCATGCACACAGTCCAGTAAGACCATTGTGGACTCTGACCTCTAAAACTTACTGTAAGAGAGTCAGTTCAGGTTGTTTTCAGACCACGGAGTTTAAGCAGCAATAGAAAACTAATAGAAACATTAACAAGAAAGTATTTCTTTCTTTAATTGAAGTGCAGTTGATTTACAATGTTGTGTTAATTTCTGGTGTACATCAAAGGGACCCAGTTAAGTATTTATATACATTCTCTTTTATCTTCTTTTCCATTGTGGTTTATCACAGGATATTGAATATAGTTCCCTGTGCTGTACGGTAGGACCTTGTTGTTGATCCATTCTACATATAATAGTTTGTATCCCCAAACTCCCAATCCAGCCCTCCCCCATCTCCTTCCCCCTTGGCAAACAGAAGTCTGTTCTCTACGTCCCTGAGTCCATTTCTGTTTTCCAGACAAGTTCCACATGTGATAGTATATGGTATTTGTCTTTCTCTTTCTGACTTGAAAGTATTTCTTTTCACTCACTTTATTCAGATTTCCCCCAATTTTACTCATACTCATTTGTATTTAGTTCTACACAATTTTATAATGTGTACGTTTGTGTATCCACCACCACAGCCAAGATACTGAACAGTCCCAATACAAGAATTCCTCATGTTGGCCTTTTATAACTACACCCACCTCCCTCCTGCCCATTTCCTTTTCCCCCTCCACTATGTCTAACCTCTGGCACCCACTAATCTGTATGACATTTTTATTTTTATTATTTTTTAAAATTTTGGCTACATTGGGTCTTCATTGTGGCACAGGCTTTTTGTAGTTGTAGAGAATGGGCTCTGGAGAGAGTGTAATCAGTAGCTGGGGTTTTGGGGCTTAGTTGCCCAACCAGGGACTGAACCCGAGTCCCCTGCAATGGGGGGCTTTCCTGGTGGCTCAGATGGTAAAGAATCTGCCTGCAATGCAGGAGACCAGGGTTTGATCCCTGGGTTAGGAAGATGCCCTGGAGAGAGGGAATGGCGACCTACTGCAGTATTCTTGCTTGGAGAATTCCATGGACAGAGGAGCCTGGTGGGCTACAGTCCATGTGGTTGCAGAGTCGGACACGACTGATGTGACTAACACTTTAACTTTCACTTTAACCACTGCATTGGATGGTGGGTTCTTAACCACTGGACCACCAGGGTAGTCACTGTTAGCCATTTTTTAAACGTTTGTTTCAAAATATTATATAAATGGAATCATAACAGTATTCTTTTTGGATTGGCTTTTTCACTCAGCATAGTTCTCAGGAGATTCATACAAGTTCTTGTGTGTGTTTTCTGAGTAACAGCCCATGTATGTACCAGTTTGATCAACTATTCACCGGTTGACAAAGTGGTTTCTAGGTTTTGGCTGTTACTAAAAATGCTGCTATGAACATTATGTATGGGTTTTGTTCTGTTTTTAATCACCCTATGCTGGTGATTCTAAACTGACCACCAGACCATTGCCGTCAACCTGCGCCCTGCCTAATACACCCCCTCTGCCACATTTGCTGCTGACACCATTCTCAACACTCTGCTGGTGTTGCTGGTATTTGAAGTGTGGTATGTCTTCCCTGGGTTGGAGGGTGGTAGAGAGGAGTGGGCAGCTGTGATATTTCTGCTAATAAAACTTGGATGAGTCCTTGACAAGATTTCTGCTTTCCATCTTCCCTTTTTCTCCTGTTGAATAATACTCTCCTTATTTTACAAACCAAAATTCAGAGAGAATTACTTTGCCTGACCAAATGTGTCCCAGCCACCTTATGGATTAAAAATAAATTTATGGATAAACTATCATTGGGTCAGGTGCTCATGCCTCGTGTAACACGCAGCCATTCCTGGGTAAAGAACATCTACTTCCCCTAAATTTTTATGGGGGAGTCATTTTATCTTTGGCCTGTGCAATTTTGTGTTTGTGTGTGTGTGGTATGATTTCTAGCAGGAGGCACTGAATGGGTGACTACCATGTTCAGTGTGCATGGATGACTCTCTTGGTAGAGGGGATTCCATCTTAGCTATTAAAAAAAAGCAAAAATCAGTAAATAAAACGTTAACCTTTTTATAATAACGTTCTTTCAAATAAGGCTGTAAAATGAACTCCAAGACAATATAAAATTACCTGTACACCAGTAAAAAGTGAGGTGATATACATCAAAAAATGAATACGTTGGAATATCCCTGGCGGTCCAATAATTAAGACTCTGCCCTTCCAATGCAGGGGCCATGGGTTTGATCCCTGGTTGGGAAACTAAGATCCCACATGTTAGAAAAAAAAAAATGAATACTTCAGTTTTGGAAAAGCTGACTTCATTCTTTTAATAAGCAGAGTACAGGTTTGGTTTATTGGTAAGGTCTCTGAGTTCAAGATAATAAAAACATAATATATGAAAGTACCTTGTATTCCATTGTTTATAACTGAGAACAATAAAAAGAAAAAAGTCCTCAAATTAAGGTATAATTTTTTAAGTGGCTGGGAAACACCTCTTACTCTAAACAAGGGTTGGTAAACTCTGGCCAGCCTGTCACCTACTTTTGTAAATAAAGTTCTACTGGAACATGGTCATGCTCATTCATTTACATACTATCTTGGGCTGTTTCACACTGCAATAGTATACTTGAATAGCTGCAAAGGCCTATGAAGTCTCAGATATTTATTACTTGGTCCTTTAAGAATGAGTTTGCTTTAATTATTAAGAGACCACTACTGTAGTCCTGATCATTTTGAGTGGTACTCTCCATGAGCATTATCTGTAGAAGCCTATGTTAGCACATGCAGCTTACTCCAAATTCCTAGCATACAAAATTAAAAATTAAGGAAAAGTTAGTACATGATATAATATTAATTTTCATGGAGATTTTCTCTATAGGTATTATAGGGATTGAAAACAACAGAACTGTCATTAAGTAATAATGCTGCCTCATGTAAAATTCTGTGCTGAGAAGCCTGATCTCAAGTTAGAAGCTGGCATACAGAAAAACATCTAAAAAGACAAAGCATTCAATAAAATAAAAAAGCTTATTTTGGCATGAAGCAAGCTGAATACACATTATTGGCTAAGCCCAGGCATCAAATTCCCTGACCTGGTTAGGCAGAACTGCAAAGACACTTCCCCATACAGTCTTCACCTTTAAAGCATCCCAGAGGGAGGGTAGCTGCCCACATTTTATGTCCTCTAGGGAAGATCCCAGTGGTGCCTATGAATGTCTATACAAAATCCCAGCTTCATCTCTGAGATCCTTAGAAACCATTTTAGGAAGAGACACTCTTCATGAAGTAATTAGGGGCCATTTCTAATTAGGCCTGGATTGCCAGTATTTCCTACATATTCAAGGTTGACATGGAGTGACACAGAGTGGGACCACCGTGAGAAATACGGGATTTGCAATTAGACAAGGTAGACTAGAAACTCCTGGACCCCTGAGGTTGCTGTATGTTAATGGTGGCTATCTAAATCTTGGAAAGGCTGAATGCTTAAGATCCTTTCATAGGGAATTTAGTAAATATGCAAAGGTCAATTTTATTGAATTATTAGACACTGAAACTATAAACCTCTTTAGCCACAAATATAACTCTACCTCTGAATATAAAACAAGTTTCCCTTGGGTAGATTCTAGTGCATGGGGTGAAATTTTCAATTCATCTTTCAAACTTTTCTTTGGTGTCTGTTATAAAAAAAAGACCTAATTCCTTTACCACACACACAAAAAAATCACAGATTTTAATCCCACTTTTAAAAACCTGTTATCAAGGATATAGTTTCTTACTCAAACTTTAAAAATACAATCTGTGGTATCGTAAGATTACCTTAAAAATGTGATGACGACTGTAGGGGATGAAAATGCTTTCGGTGACTCATAATTAGATAACACCCAACTTGGAAAGAAGAGCAAATAAGTACTTCTTATCAGAGAAAACGTAATGAGATGTTGCCATCATTTAGGGCTGTATACTGGTACTTTACAAACATAAGATTATAGCTTTACCAAAATCCAAGTTAGTACTTACAGCTGAATACCCTAATTTTACATACTTAAAGTCCTTAATTAAAAAAACACAAAACAGCAACAACTCAATTGCAAGTTGACAAATAGGACAAAATCCCTTGCCACAAATAGTTATTAGAAGCTAATAAATAGTTACAGAATATATTTTATACTGCTTTTTAAAATAATTTTTCGTTAAAAAATAATAGAAGGCATAAAATAGGAGCCGTTATTTATGTTAACATCGGTGTTCACCCGGTGAACACCAGTGTTTGGCTTGCTATTTTAACAGCATTTATTCTGTACAATGTATCTCTGTGGTCCAACATTCATTTCACGTCCCCATTCTTATTATTTAGAATTTCTTAAAGACGATGTCATTTCTTATTCAATGATCATCCAGAAGCAAACGTACAGTGCAGGAAGATAATCTTTATTACATTTTAACTAGAAACAGAGCAGATAGCAAGTTCACGAGGTATTTTTGATTATTATTCTCTTAAAATCAGGCTTCAATAACAATAGTCAAAAGCGAGCCTTAACTGCACAGATATATTTTGGTCACTATTAAAATCTTCAAGGGCACCAAAGCCAGCAGCGTAAACTAACATAAAGGTAATCACTGAAAAATTTAATGTGCCAAAGTGTAGATCACTGCATTAAACTCTATCCTTGTATTTTCTTAATCATCTTCTTCAACACTGAACAATTATTGTTACTCGGCAAAATCTCAAACATGCACATAGCATGCCTACAAGAATACTCTCTTAACATTGTCAACACTATGCCTTCCTTTCCCCCTGGAATTCAATGACTCATGGTTCCACTCCCTACATGTATTAGTGGTAATATGCAAAATTGATTTTGTTTTCAAGGTTAAATAGCAGATTGACTTTGCATTTGGTGGCCAGCTGTGTACCCTAATTTTTTTATCAGTTATTTCTTTCACAAATTTAACTACATTTCATAAGCCCTGAGATATTCAATAACCTGCTAATGATTGTATACTTTTAATTTACACTTTACTCAATTTGAACCCCTCATAAGTACTTAAAATTATTTACAGATGATTGTAACTAAAGCAATGATGGAATTTACTACTTGTGTATTAGACTGATAATAAGGCCTTTAACTAAGAGTTGCATATTTTATGCAGTTTTTTGCTTGCTAGGAGCCATTCTTAAAATTACATCAATGATTCTCTGTCAGTAATAATTGCTTTTCATTTGCTTATTCCTACTTGGATAACCAGATTCACTTTTTTCCTCTCTTGTAAAACAACATTTTTTTCTCTTTCCCAGACATAAATGTTGTCCAACTGACTAGGTACCAAAAGAAAGTCTGAACAGCATATTGATAACTATGATTAGCAGAAAAATAGCTCGTAATAGACATTCAATAAATGCATCTTCTATCTGGAATGAATAAGTTGTAAGGCAGCTGTTGGAGTCTTATACTTTCATCATATGCTGTAACTAATTTTCTTTTTTTTTTGAATTTTATTTTATTTTATTTTGCTAATTTTCTTTACCTAGGGAATTCAGGTTACCCAATTCAATTCGCCCTCAGATGTAAATCTAAGAATTTTAAAATTTAAAAAGTGATTTAGCTATTCTCAGAAAAGGTAAACAAGTTAATAATAACAGTTGCTACTAGTTGATGAAAAAAAAAAGGATGGGATTACTTTCCACTAAATCATACATACAACTGAGGAGAAATAAAAACCTAAGCATTAACTGATTTTTATCATTTTCTCCACAGTTATCCTTGCAGCATTTTTGTTCATATATTTATCCCCGTTAACTTTTCTAGCTGAAAGAAAATTTAATTATCTTCACGGATTTCCCCATCTCCTTACGTACATATTGTTAGTGAAAAGCTGGTGTAAATTTAAGAGTGTATTTTCATGTCATGCCATATTTCTATATTTGTTTTTTGCTAACATTAAGTTTTCCCTATTTAAATGATTCTGTATGGAAGATGAGAAAATCTGCCAACTTCCTACGAGACTGCTTGCTTGCACTATTCTGTTTTTGTTGATAGTTTTGAAGCATATTGCACACTTGTCATCTAGCATATGAATAAGTAACTGTTACTCTTTTTAGAAAGGATACACTGACAAATTCTTAGGTTAATGGCTTTGGCCAAGTATTTTTAGCCAGCTACAGGACAATAGCAATGGCAAAAACGTTGACGATACAGTTCATGGTTCGGTTCTCCCATCTTACAGTGCAGGTTCCTGAAAACACACAATGAAAGGACTCAGAAACATCCAAACATCAAAATTACCAGGAATATATATACATTTTTCATAGGTTTTAATATCATATTTAATACAACCCATTAACTCTTCCCCTTTCCTATTTGTCTGATAGCAGACTTGCCACTAGGTATAAAGCAATTCTGTTGATCAAGTCTTGTGGGAATTTAAGTAGATATAAATAAAGATTTCATAACAAGGACCACTATTTAACTTTGCTAGAAGTTGGATTTTGTTTGAGTCAGCTTAAAGTCTCTTAGGGGTTCCCAGATGGCGCTAGTGGTAAAGAACCTGCCTGCCAGTGCAGGAGACATAAGAGATGTGGGTTCGATCCCTGGGGCGGGAAGATCCCCTGGAGTAGGAAATGGCAACCCACTCCAGTATTCCTGCCCAGGAAATCCCATAGACAAAGGAACCTGGTGGGCTACAGTCCATGGGGTCACAAACAGTCGGACAGGACTGAAGTGACTTAGCACACACATACAAAGCCTCTTACCATCAGATGTGGTGTCCCAAAAACATGAGCTGGCTGTGTGAAAGCCATATGGACTCCTCTGGACCACTGCACAGGTCACTAAAAATAAAGACGCAGAGTGAGAACACTTAAAAGGAAAAGTAAGTGTTTGAGTTCAGAGCAGTAAATGCTATATAAATAAATAAATAACAGAAAACAAAGCCTTCAGTGAATCAATTGAAAAACATAAGTCTCTCATTTTGATGATTTATTACAATAACTGTGAACTCACTGGATCCAGTCTGTTTGTTGCCCAGTGCCATAACCAATGGTAATCGTACCACACGAAAAATGTGGGCCAAATCATATGCCTTGTCCCATAGGCATAATTCAGACACAAAAACAAAGAAAATCAATATTATGTGTCACCTCACAATCCTACTGAAAAGACAGTAGGGCTGAGGCGGTTTCAGTGAAAATAACCGGTGCAAATGTACAAGGTGATGTTACCAAGACAAGTAGATGGTTGGCAGGAGCACAAACTGCTTTTGAGTAGCAAGAGATCTCCATCTTTCAGGTATTATTACAGATTATTTGGGGATGAATAAGTCAAAAGTCCTTCACACCCTATTAGTATCCAACTTGAGGGTCTATCATTCATTTACATTCTCTAAATTCAGAGAAAACCACAGAGACTAAAGTGAGTAAACTAATGAGGAAGGACACAAATACTTACCAATATACTTATAAGCTTTTCCCAACTTAACCAGATGTGCTAGGGATTGTTCCACTATGCTTGCAGTCCATTGGTTGATATTGTTCTGATTATAATCTTCACCTCCCAAGACCCCATCTATACACTAAAAGGGCAGAGGACAATTATACACATATTGCAGGAAAAGATTTATTCAAAATATAAAATATAACCCAATAAAACATTTTAGGAAATATGCATCTGGTAAATATTTATTATGCATTGTCTGTAACTGTTGGAGAATGTTCAAAGCATTTCTGCATGCATTATCTCACTCTGAGATATTACGGGCCATATAAAGATAAATGTGACATGGTCTCTACTGTAAAGAACTCAACAGCCTAGCAGAGAAGCTAATAAAAGAACTCTATCACACAAGGAAGACCAATCCAGGGTGATAAGTTATGTTGTAAAATGATTATGGGGGGGTGATTTTAAAAGGGTGTTATCAATTGGTTAAAGAATGGCTTTGCAACACCTGAGATTTGACCTAGGTTTCAGATGCTAGAAACAAAGGAGACCAATGAAGAAATATATTTCTCATGTACAATAATTATATTTTCATCCATATAATGCTTAGCTATCAAAGAGCAAGCACACCTACCACTAAAAGTGAATCATCAACAAACACTACTTTTGAGGCACTCTAGAAACAGTTAAACACTTTCCCACAGTGTTTACTAGCATCCACTTCTGATACTTGATGAAGAGCACTGGTGTAGCATCACAGTCTTAGGTTTTAAGACTCTAAGACTCACTTTAAGACTCACCTCTCCCACCCTAGTGTGACCTTTTGCAAGTGACTTCATCTCTTGAAACCCCTATTTTCCCAACCACTGGACCACCAGGGAAGTCCCTTATTTATCTTATAACTAGAAGTTTGTACCCTCTGACTGACATTTTCCCCACCCCATGACAATTATCATTCTACTGCTTCTATGAGTTTGGGGTTTTTTAGATTCCACATATAAGTGAGATCATATAGTATCTGTCTTTCTCTTGACTTATTTGGCTGCTACTATTTTTAATTCAAGGGATAACAGCCTCATCTTAGCAAGTTGTTTTTGATGGAGCGCGGTAAGGAAAGTCATGTGCCCAAACACAGTGACTGCCACAGAGTGAACACGTAAGTAATGACAGATATTATTATTGTCATCATAACATTATTGCTGTTATTTTTCCAGTTTTATTGAGATATAATTGACATACAACATTGTATAAGTTTAAGGTATACCATGTAATGATCTGACATGTTATATTATGAAACAATTGCCACAATAAGGTTAGTTAACACATTCACTTCCTCATGTAGTTTGTGTGTGTGTGTGTTGAGAACACTGAAGATCTACTTTTAGCAACCTTCAAGTATACAATACAGCACTGTTAACTGTAGGCACCATAGTGTATATTAGATCCTCCGAACATATGCTTTTTTTTTTAATTACTTATTATTTTTTCAGTGTTTTCGGTCTTCATTGCTGCCCCCAGGCTTTCTCTTGTTGTGGTGAGTGGGGGCTGCTCTCTGGCTGTGATGTGAGGGTTTCTCATTGCGGTGGCTTCTCTTATGGGGGAGCACAGGCTCCAGAGTGCAGGCTCAGTAGCTGTGGCACAAGGGCTTAGTTGCCCCATGGCATATGGAATCTTCCCAGACCAGGGATCAAACCCGTGTCCCTTGCATTGGCAGGCAGATTCCCAACCACTAGACCACCAGGGAAGTCCCTTATTTATCTTATAACTAGAAGTTTGTACCCTCTGACTGACATTTTCCCCACCCCATGACAATTATCATTCTACTGCTTCTATGAGTTTGGGGTTTTTTAGATTCCACATATAAGTGAGATCATATAGTATTTGTCTTTCTCTTGACTTATTTGGCTGCTACTATTTTTAATTCAAGGGATAGTGCCAGGAGAGTAAAGCATTTTTTCAGTTCATTCATAGAATCCAGCTTAATAAGACAGACATACACACAGGTGCACAGCTTTCATTTACTACAATTGGATTATAGTAGAGGCAGAGTCGGACATGACTGAAGCAACTTAGCAGCAGCAGCAGAGGCATTAATGGCTTCCCAGGTGGCTCAGTGGTAAAGAATCCGCCTGCCAATGCAGGAGATGTGGGTTCAATCCCTGGGTCAGGAAGATCCCCTGGAGGAGGAAATGGCAACCCACTCAAGTATTCTTGCCTGGAAAATCCCAAGGACAGAAGAGCCTGGTGGGCTATGGTCCATGGGGCTGCAAAGAGTCAGACACGACTGAGCACTCATGCAGAGGCATTAATGGGCTTCCCTGGTGGCTCAGACAGTACAGAGTCTGCCTGCAGGAGGCATTAATTAATATGGAATCCTAAGCTGGATGGTATAATATCCTCACTAATTATAAAATATAAAAAGAGAAATGAAATTTAGAGGGACTGAAGAAAGTAACATGGCTCAAATTATTCTCCCAGGATGTTCAATAACATGAAGAGTTAGGAGAGTCAGTGGCCCAAGGGTCAGTGGGCCAGCAATTTCATTCTGGCTTTACCGTTCCCAAGCTAACAGTCTTTGGGAAACCTCTGCCTCTCCCTAGACTGCCATACCTTAATGAGAATCAAGAGCCCTTGTTCCCTTTCACATTATCTAATAGGACCACTTCAGTTTCTATTCGAAGCAATAGAAACATCTGGGGCCTGTGGATGTCATTGTAAATAACCCTGCTAATTACTATTAATTAACATTTAGCCTCTTCATTACCATTAACCAGGAGACCTACTAGATAATGAGGTCCTTAACCTGCTCTGTATCCACAGGGCCAAACTCAGAAGTCAGGCACGTAGCACGCACTCCATACATGTTTGCTGTTGAAGTAATATTGGCTTTGATATACTCTCTGGACATCCTGAATCAAATGTACTTTAGATTAAGCTCCAAGTTAATTCCATTTGTAACCCACTTTTTCTACCAAAATGTGTTTGTGGCAAATTCTATTACTGACAATGAATAAAATATATGCGTATCACTGATGAGTGAGTGGCTCTAAGACTTCAGTAGGAAAAATATATTAGCAGAGCAGCTCAGAGCAAGGACTCTAAGAAAATAAGGAGATTGGCAAAAGATAAGAAAAACAAAAATGCCTGCTGAAATTATACAGTTATCTGGGAAGTGTTGAAATGTTTTCAGTAGCGCGCTCTCTCCCCACCCCACTCTCTGTCCACCTTCCCTCCCTCCCCCACCTCTCTCCCTCAACTTTTTAATGTCTCAATAGCAAACAGAGTTGGCTCAGGGAGAGGAAAAAGAATAGACTAGTAGCAAAATGCCACCTGTGGGAAACCTGAGATGTCTTTCAAGTCTCATATTTCATATGAAAATTTCAAATGAAGCTTGCTTTTGACTCCATAGTGTATCCATTTGTATCCGTTGTATCCGTTTGTTATCCGTATTTGAAAATGGTTATTTATATTACTTAACTCCTTCTTGCAAGTATGGAAGTAAAACTGATGCCCTAAAACACACTCAGTGGCTTCTGCTGCTGCTAAGTCGCTTCAGTCGTGTCCAACTCTGTGCGAGCCCAGAGACGGCAGCCCACCAGGCTCCCCCGTCCCTGGGATTCTCCAGGCAAGAACACTGGAGTGGGTTGCCATTTCCTTCTCCAATGCATGAAAGTGAAAAGTGAAGTCGCTCAGTCATGTCCGACTGTTCGCGACCCCATGGACTGCAGCCTAACAGGCTCCCCTGTCCATGGGATTTTCCAGGCAAAAGTTCTGGAGTGGGGTGCCATTGCCCTCTAGGACTACCTAACCACCACTAAGTATGTGTATCACATTTTAAGAAGCATGGTTCTTTTACCTGAATAAACTATTTAAGTAACCCATGCATGTGGGTTGAAAAATCCAACAGAAGAGTTTACAATGAAAAGCAAAAATCCTCTCCTCCCTACTTTTTTTTTCCCCATCCTTAGCCCCCTTCTGCAGAGCAAACACTTTTAGGGTACAACTGATTTTTAAAATCTCTTAAGGGTCCCTTACATATCTCCAGATAACGTTTTTATTGCTATGACATGAAAATTTAGTTCCCTGTGACCACCTGCCACCTCCTGCCCCCCAAGCATGTCCCCTCAATATAGTGAATTCACTATTTTTACTTCAGTATATTTACACCATTAGGAGCACATTTCTTTTCTACTCGGGATGTTTCTTTCCACACAGAAGATTTTTCCTGATCATCCCTGGCCTCTTGCCCCACCTGTTATCATTTCTCCCCATGGAGGGGGAGCGAGTTACCTGCTGGTGCTCCACCCTTCTCATCTGGGAGAGCCAGTCTAAAGAGTGAGTACAAGGAGAATCAAATATCACCTTTGTTATTGGTTAAAAACTAGATTAAAGATTGGGGCTTCCCTGGTGGCTCTGTGGTCAAGAATCCACCTGCCAATTCAGGAGATGTGGGTGTGATCTCCAAATGCCGTGGACTTGAGTATTGGGTTTCTCCTTCCCTCTTCACCCAAACCAACGAAAGGCACCAGCCTGGTTAAGTGTTTCTCTCTGCTGACTCTAACTTTTCCCTGGATGCCTCTTCAGAGGTCTGAACTGAACCGGTACGCCGTTTGAAAAACAAGCTCCCATCTCTAATCTTCTCGTTGTTGTTCAGTCCCTCAGTCATGCCTCTTCGGCAACCCCATGGACTGTAGCCCACCAGACTCTTCTGTCCATGGGATTTCCCAGGCAAGAATACTGGAGTGGGTTGCCATTTCCTCTTTCAGGGGATGTTCCCAACCCAGGGATCACACCCACATCTCCTGAATTGGCAGGTGGATTCTTGACCACAGAGCCACCAGGGAAGCCCCAATCTCTAATCTAGCTTTTAACCAATAACAAAGGTGATATTTGATTCTCCTTGTACTCACTCTTTAGTCTTTTCATGTGGTTCATAATGTGTGTAAAGAAGCAGGTACCATTGAAAAGACTCCTCCAATACCTCAGCATCCTTTGCTTCATTTTCCATCCAGCAAGGACAGTCTTTCTTGACTTTCCACTTTGAAAAATGAGGCTGCTATCATTCCTGCCCTCCCATGATCCATGCTATCTTCCACCTCCCCAATGCTCTCATTTGTGCTTCTGCATTGTCAAAGTATGGAAAACTTTGCATTTTTAAAATCATGATTTCATTAAAAAAAAAATTAGTTGTTTAGTATTTTTAACTCTATATCGTATTTGTTACAATATTGCTTCTATTTTTTTTTGGGGGGGGGCGTGATTAAACCCATGCCCCCTGCACTGGAAGGCAAAATCTTAACCACTCGACTGCTAGGCAAGACTCTGCATTTTGTTTTAATAATGAAATATTCCTGGCTACAAAGTTTTAATACATGATTCTGAACTATTAAACATTTACAATAATATGTGGCCCCATTGGAATAAAAGTTATTTTATTCAAAAGACAGAAAATCAGCTTTAGAAAACAGCAAGCCAATATTCTAGATCAACACTTAAATATCCCTTTCAGGGTAAGCCCCAAGATGCCTGAGAGCATACAATATGACTGACAGCATGCAATATAACAAACACAGAAGCAGCCCTATAAAGAATTAGTGAATGAATATTAAAAATCTTGTTTAATACTCAGGCTTTTAACTTCGTACTGAAAGTGAAAACAGTTTTAAAAAATTTCACCAATGCATCAATCTTCAAGATAAACAAGATATATAACTCACCTCTTTAACAATATTGTGTGCTTCATCAGCATTGAAGCCAACCTAAAGATGGAAAACAAAAGATACAGTGGCTTTCAACACAGACTTCCTTTTCCTGGGAGCTATGATGCTACACAGAATACCCTAGGCTGGCCTAGACAGGTATTGGTGACAGGGGACCACAGTGAAAAGGGGCATTAAGATTACTGAGGCTACTAATCCCACCTTGATCTTTAAAATCGCAAAATGCCATGCCACCTACCTCCCTGGAGATTTTCACTTATTAGATCTCGGGCAGAGCCTAGGCAACATTTTTCTTGAAGTGCTTTACTCATATGGGGTTTCCCAGGTGGTGCTAGTGGTAAAGAATCTGCCTGCCAACACAGGAGATGCAAGAGATGAGGGTTCCATCCCTGGATTGGGAAGATCCCCTGGAGGAGGAAATGGTACCCCACTCCAGTATTCTTGCCTGGAAAATTCCATGGGCAGAGAAGTCTGGTGAGCCCATAGGATCTCAAAAGAGTCAGACATGACTGAGCATGTGAGCACTCATATACACACTGCTACTGCTGCTGCTGCTGCTGCTAAGTTGCTTCAGTCGTGTCCAACTCTGTGCAACCCCATAGACGGCAGCCCACCAGGCTCCCCCGTCCCTGGGATGCTCCAGGAAAGAACACTGGAGTGGGTTGCCATTTCCTTCTCCAATGCATGAAAGTGAAAAGTGAAAGTCAAGTCACTCAGTCATGTCCAACTCTTAGCGACCTCATGGACTGCAGCCTACCAGGCTCCTCCACCCATGGGATTTTCCAGGCAAGAGTACTGGAGTGGGGTGCCATAGCCTTCTCCTAGCATATACACACTACTATATATAAAATAGATAATCAACAAGGAGCTATTTATATAGCACAGGGAACTCAACTTAATATTCTATAATAACCTACATGGGACAAGAGTCTGAAAAAGAATACATATATGTATAACTAAATCATTTTGTTGTACACCTGAAACTAACACAACACTGTAAATCAACTATACTCCAATGTAAAATAAAATTTTTTTTACAAAGATATGGGCAGCACAAGAAAGAAAAAAGTGTTTTCCTGGTGATTCTGATAAACACCCAGACTGCAGATCATTGTGTTGTAAAGCTCAGGAAACAGGAGACAGACATATGATGTGTTATCAGTACACAGGAAATAGTTGTGACTAAATAATAATGAGGGGGGCCATGAAAAAAGAATACTGGTAAGTCTGAATTTTGTTCTTAACTTATGCTTGGCAATTTATGTGGCTTTCCTGAGTTAAAGTTTATGAAAATGCTTGATCATTCCAAATTAGTCACTTTATAACATATAAATAATATTTAGACCTTTAATCTATGCCCATAATACAACAGGTCTGGCAACTTTGTCTTTCTTGGGGAGTGGCCTGATACAATCTTGAGTTAAAAGCAACTATTAATGACTAAAAAATGTCCTAGAGTCAAGAAATAGGTTATGTGATAAGATCTCAGTCTAAACCAAAACATTTCAGGTAGTACATGACTTGTTTCCATGGAGACATTTTTTAGGTGCTTTATGACATCAGCATGTTTGTAAATCCCACTATACAACAAAATGGTTAAAAAAAAAAAAACAGTAAATTCTGAAAATAAGTACCTTGTTGAGTACAGATTTAAAGTATTTTCAACTTATTTAATTATACCAGATAATTCCCCAACACCCTAAATCATCAGAATAATCATGAAAACAGGTGTCACAACTGCCCCTATTAAAATAATTTTACCTTCAAATAAGGTCCTTATCTATTTTCAAAAGTGGTCTACAAACTAAATAATGTCCATTTCCGTTCAGTTTGGAAGGTCACCAGGGAATCAGGTTGTACTGGATGGCCATGGTAACACATGTAATTTTATTTCTTTTATAATACAGGCATTTAGGGGGTACCACCTTAGCAGCAACAGCAATACAGAACCCTCTCAGGAGTCAGGAGACTGGTACTTTCGGGGGATATGCCTTGAGGATGAAATTGCTTATGTTTCAATTTCTAAAATAAGAAAACCACTAACCTTGAAGCGTGTATGCCACCTGCATACACCTGCATTTAAACTCGAGCCTGAGTTTAAATGTGATCTTAGCTTCTGTAAAAGCCCACATCCTAAAGATGAATGGTCCAGAACGCCCTTCCAGGGGTCTAATAATATACTATTTTATGCTGCACCTCCACCATGTGCCTGCCTAGTTATATTTCACAGCACCATTCACCTGTGGCTACCACTGGACAGAAAATGTCTTTGTCTGTTCTGCCCTGTCACAGGTTATGCTGGGATCCAACAGGCCTCATCCTCCTCCTGGTTAGAGAGAAGCCAGAGTTGTAGCTGTGTAGTCAGAGGTCTGGGTTCAAATGGAGTGGCTGTCATTTCTGGCAGTTCTAACTTTGACTTAGCCGCCATATAAGTCACAGTCCCCCGTGGGTAACAGGAAGATGACAATTGACATCACGGGCTTCTGGTGAGGTTTTGGGAAGCCTGAGTCAATAAGCAAGGGCTCATAATCCATAAAGTACCTCCTTCCAAACCACCCCAGTGAGAGTGCCCGGGAGGGGGAGCGGCTCTGCCACCAGGGCCTCGCTTGGCAGGGATGTGGCTCCTGCTTTGGGGACACCAAGGGGCAGAGGAAGCAGCCAGGAAGACCGGTTCCCAAGGCCCGCCCTGTATACGGGCGGCTCCCGCCACCCCACGCACCCTAAGTCAAGGCTTCTAACCTTCGGCCCCGACCCCACTGCCAGCCCCCAGCGCTCCCAGTCGCCCCTGCCATCCCGACTCTCACCCCACCCTCAAGGCCTCGGGGTTGGGGGCCGGAGAAGGGCGGGGCGGATCCCAAGCCCTGTGGAGAGGACCTGGGCACGGCGGACGCTGCACCCCAACTCTCTTGGCTGCTGGGTGCCAGGAGACCACCCTGCCGAGACAAAGTGCCGAAACGGGCGGGGGCGGGGGTCGCTCGGGGGCGGCGGAGGGGCGGTACCTCGTCGCAGGGGCGATGGTACTCCTCCATGGTGGCGCCGAGTCTCCTGGGGGGCGGAGCTATGGGCGGGTCAAGCTCCGCGGCCGCGCACTGGCCTCGGGGGAGGCCCCGCCCCCGTTTATGGCCCGGGGCGTTCCCTACGCAGGCCCCGCCTTTGCGTCCTCACAGTGGCTCCACCTTCCTTTCTCCTGGCTGCCGGGTGCCAGGAGACCACCCTGCCGAGACAAAGTGCCGAAACGGGCGGGGGCGGGGGTCGCTCGGGGGCGGCGGAGGGGCGGTACCTCGTCGCAGGGGCCATGGTACTCCTCCATGGTGACGCCGAGTCTCCTGGGGGGGCGGAGCTATGGGCGGGTCAAGCTCCGCGGCCGCGCTCTGGCCTCTGGGGAGGCCCCGCCCCTGTATATGGCCCGGGGCGTTCCCCACGCAGGCCCCGCCTTTGCGTCCTCGCAGTGGCTCCACCTTCCTTTCTCCTCATCCCAGCCCTGCCATCACCACACTCTCGCAGGGCTCCTGCGACTGGGTGTCTCTCTCCGTTGCCTCCAACCATTCTGGAAACCGTAGTTTGCTGTTAAAGAGCTAGGATTTGTGCCAGTGAGAGTCAAGATAGGGTGACCTAGTGTCAGTCTGTCTAGAGTCCTCATTATTTAGGAGTGCCCACTGCAATGGTTATTTGCACATATTCGTGCATCATCCAGCAAATAGCGTAGTGAATGCAATGGTGAATAAGTTGCTTTGATTTGTCTTCTTACTAGCTATGTCACTTGGAAAAATTAACCTCCCACAGCCTCAGTTTTCCCATATGAAAACAAAATTATACTTATTTTATGACTGGTTGTGGCATCAAATAAGATACTGTAGGTAGAGGCTCTCACACCCTTCCTCCTCCATGACTATGTAAAAAAAAAAAAACAACTGATTTATAGGAGAGAAGGTACAAATATACTAAATTATAAATATTAGCAGAACAATGGTTATATTTATTTTTAAATAATGAAGCTTCAGATACTCCTAAGTAGTTTCTCATTTAAACCCATGACAACCCAGCAGGTTTGCTTCTGTTACCATCATCCCATTTTTCGAGATGAAACTGCAGGGTAGAGAGTTTAATTTACCCAAGGTCTCATATTCAGTAAGTAGTAGAAGGATTTAAACTTAGGAGGCTGATAGCAGCACCCAAATTCTTAATCACTGTATTAGTTTCCTCTTGTTGCTGTAACAAATTATCATAAATTTTGTGGCTTAAGGCAGCATAAAGGTCAGAAATCTAAAATGAGCCTGTAGAACTACATTCCCTTTGGAGGCTCAAGGGGAGAATCCATTTCCTTGTCTTTCCAGCTTCTAGAAGCTGCCTACCTTTCTATAATATTTGACATTCAATAAATGTCAAATACTTTAGGGACCATGCTTTAAAACCACTATAGCTCTGTTAGCATCTGGGTTGCAAGAAAAAGAAGATTCAAATAGGATGAGCTGAAATACTAAGGACCTTTGTTTTCTGGTATAGTCAGAAATACAACAGTAGACATGTTCCAGGTTGGTTCAATAGCTCAACAAGCTTTTGGAACCTTTGTGCTTTCCAGCTTTCCATTCTACTATCCTCAGCATATCAGCAATATTTGGTCATGGTCATACATAGCTGCAGCAATTCTTGTGTTACAAAGAATGAAGTTATCACATCCAATGAAAAAAGTGCACATTGACTTGGGTTTATCGATTTTTCTTAGGAAGGCAAATCTTTCCTTCAAGTTCCTGGGAGTCTTGTCTTCAGGTCCCTCCCAATCACCAACATTTAGTCATGTAGATTCATCCCTTGACAAAACCTATGTGAAAAAAAAGTCTTGTATTTTCATCTTCTATGATGAAAAGTGAGTGTTATTAGAAGGAAAAAAGGGATGTGAAATAAGCATTGGTAGGAAAGTCCTTATCAACTATATTCATGCAGTGGTCCATATATAATAGTAATATTTGCGTGGTGAAGTGAAAGTGTTAGTTGCTCAGTCATGTGAAACTCCTTGCGACCCCACAGACTGTAGCACACCAGGCTCCTCTGTCCATGGGATTCTCCAGGCAAGAATACTGGAGGGAGTAGCCAATCCCTTCTGCCAGGGATCTTCCTGACCCAGGGATCAAGCCTGTGTCTCCTGTATTGCAGGCAGATTCTTTACCGTCTGAGCCACCAGGGAAGCCCCCAAAAGATTTCCATGCCTCCCCATTGGGGAATCAAACTCTGGTCTCCTGCATGACAAATGTGGGTACTCACCACTATGGGGTAAACTACAGAGGCTTTGGGGGCATTTTTATGGTGTTTGGTTAAAAAATATGTATTTTCTTTAAGTTATATAATTGTAAGGAAAAAATAAAATACAAAGGTTGTTAAACACTGAATTTGTAAAAACTTGCAAGTGAAATCATTCAAATGTTTTAATGAGACCCTCAATTTTGCTTTCATGGATAATATTTTATATCTGGATTTATGCTTAAAATAGCTATATGCAATTTCTGTTTGAGAAATTTTAATAATTATTTATCCTCCAAATCTAAATAGATTCTGTTCTTGAGAAGTGTTCTTCATAGGAGTGACTGATAAAACATTTAGACCCATTTTATAAACCATTCAATTTATATTTAAAAGCTTCTGCAATAGTAGTCTAAGTAATTAGGACTAACCCTTTCACTGCCAATTAGGAAGGCTGTGCAAAAATATAATCATTTGCTCAAAGGAATTGGAGCTTCAACAACATGAGGAAGAATCATGGATCTAAGGCCTGGAGAAGAATGAAACTTTGAAGCATGAGCAGGGCATTTGGGACAAATTTTCCCCCTGAGGGGAGAGAAGGTACAAAGCTTTTTGCTCATAAGCCAGGAGGTAAAATCAGATTTGTGCCCTGCCAAGGAGGAGATCTCTGATAACAATCATATTTTGGGTTGAGACTCCAAGGATTACACCCTAGAAAAATAGTGTAAAACAATAAGACTTGATCTTGCAGGCATTGAATCTCAGTTTTTGCTGGCATTGTCTCTTTTGTGACCCCAAGGACTGAAACCCGCCAGGCTTCTCTGTCTATGGGATTTCCCAGGCAAGAATGCTGGAGTGGATTGCCATTTCCTTCTCTAGGGGATCTGCCCGACCCAGAGATTGAACCCGCTTGTCCTGCATTGGAAGGCAGATTCTTTAACACTGAGCCACCAGGGAAGCCCAAAGCTCAATTTAAAATCACTCCAAGTCTTGAAATCAAATTAACATGACCTGGCATTGCTAATGCCTCTAGCCAACTTCTAGAAGCAAATGTAAATTCTTTCTGGAGGAAGAAAACATCATCCTAGATCTCAAGTTAGATCCTTAATTGTTCACATATATCATTGGATGCAGAATAAAATATAACTAGGCACATAAACAGACAAAACATTATCATAAATCAACAGACAATGGAAACAACTCAACCAGGGATCTAGATGGTGGAATTATCAGAATACAGTAGATTTTAAAATAACTATGCTTCGGGACTTCCCTTGTGGTCCAGTGGTTAGGACTCTGCACTTCCAATGTGGGGGACCTGGTTTCAATCCTTGGTAGGGGAACTAGATCCCACATCCTGCAACTAAGACCTGGTACAACAAATAAATAAAAATATATTTTAAAAAAACTGTGCTTAATGTATTTGAGATAATATTGAGAATTTCCTCAAAGAACTGGAAACTAGGACTTCCCTGGTGATCTAATGGTTGGGAATCTGCCTGCCAAAACAGGGAACATGGATTCGATCCCTGGTCTGCGAAGATTTCACATGTCACAGGGCAACTAAGCCCGCTTACTGAAACTACTGAAGCCTGCTCTCATAGAACCCATGCTTCGCATAGAACTCATGCTCTGCATAGAACCCATGCTCTGCAACAGGAGAAATCATTGCAATGAGAAGCCAAAACACCATAACTAAAAAGTATCCCCTGATGGCTGTAACTAGAGAAAGCCCCTGTACAGCAACAAAGACCCAGCGCAGCCATAAATAAATAATTAAAAAAAAAAACAACTAGAAACTATGAAGAATATCCAAATGGAATTTCCAGAAGTGGGAAATGCAATAACCAAGATTAAAATTTTAAAGGACTGGTTCTGTAGTAGTTTAGACAAAGCTGAAGATTTAATTAGTGAAATTTTAAAAATAGGTTGTGAGAAAATATTCAGAATGGGAAATAAATGAATGGAAAATATGCAAGAAATCAGAGGCAAAAGGAACATGATGAGAATGTTCAACACACATAATTGTAGTTCCAAAAGGAGATGAGAGGGAATGGGACAGAAGCAATATCTGATGAAATAATAGCTGACTATCTTCCAAAAATGATTGAAGGACCATATTAATCAGGTTTTCTACAGGAAGCAGATGAACACTTGAAGTATAATAATTCAATAAGGATTTATTTACAATGATGTGTGTTCAGGAAGTAGGTATGGGCAATCCATAATGAATAGTTCAGGAACCTGATACAGTCTACAACTTTTGCCCTCAACATTCAGCCTCTTGACCAGCTACAAAGGCAGAGACATTCACTACTATTTCATGTTACTTGAGCCTCTCCTCTTTGTAACTCCACCATTTCATATAGGACACAAATTATAGCTAACTTTTTTTGGTTTCAGGTGGTTACATGATCAACTTGTTTTCACATTAGAATGATACTGCAGTTGATGGGTCACCTCTGTGTGTCAAGCAACATATCTTAAACTGCACATTTACTACATTTATATGGAGCTTGTGATTACCATTTTAAAGTCACCTATGTGATGGGTCAATGTGATGTTGTACAATTATGGGAAATGACGGACTCCTTCAAACTTGCCCTGGAGGCCTTCTAATGTCATAGTGCAGGTTTTAAATTTTGTGTTCATAACTCTTAATTTTTATCTGTGTTTTCCAAAGTTATGGTAAGATTCCAGGTGACTCTACAGTTTTTTTTAGTGCTCTTGTTACCATTGAGACTACCCTATAGCCCCTTGACCCTCCAGTACCTTGCCCTCCACATGCATTTCACCCTCTGCTGATAATGTGAGGAATTATGATGTCACCTCATGCCATGAATTACTCATGCTCATGATTCTCAGTAGGAAGATCATCCATGAGCTCCCTTAGAATATGAACATTTAAGGATTTATTTCACAAGGATCTAATTCCTAATACCTTGTGTTAGTCAGGGTTCTCCCGAGAAACAGAACCAACAGGATGTATGTATATAGAGAAGGAGTTTAACTTAAGGAATTGGCTCACACAACTGGGTAGGCTTGGTGAGCCCAGAATCTGACGGGGAAGCCACCCACCTGAAGATTCAGGAAAGAAATTCATTTCAAGTCCAAAGGCAGCCTTCTGTAGAACCAGGAGAGCCTATATTGCAGATGAAGTCAGAAGGCAGTCTGCTAGAGAATTCTCTCTTACTTAAGGGAGGTCAGCCTTTTGTTTTAGTCAGTCCTTCAACTGATTAGATGAGACCCACCCACATTATAGACGGCAATCTGCTTTACTCAAAGTCTACTGACTTAAATGTATATCTCATTCAAAAATACCCCCACCAAAATATTCAAAATAATGTTTGACTAAATATCTGGAAACTGTGGCTCAGAAAATTTGATATATAAAAGTAACCATCACAATAAGAATACAGTTAAAATAACCATCAGAGACTACTTCTCATACTAGTTACTGTATAGTCAGGTTGCCAGGATGAAGGTGGCACACTCAAATTAGCATAAATTGAGGGGGGCTTATTTACAAGGGGACTAATTACATGGGTGTGGGCAGGTGAATGACAAGTCAGATTGCAATAACCTGAGCTGAGAAACTGTGGAACTGTCAGTCTTTTCCCCATAAGTTTAAGGGGAAAAAGAGGCTTAAACAATTATGTAGAGAAAGCCACTTTGAGAGGAACAGTAGTACCCTTTTGTCAAAGGATACAGCAAACCCAGGATACCTCCGAAAAAGGGAGCCAGAGGAATCATTATCCTAATCTCTTCATCCTCCTTCTGACCTCCTACTAATGCTCCTCATTGGCTGCAATCAACTGGAATCAGAAGGCATGGGAGCTATTGTATTAGTAAGCAATATACGTCAGCTTCCCAAGGCAGAGGAGCATGGAGAATGGATGTAGAGAGGCAAACAGGATATGTAGCAGAGATTGAAGGCCACAGATCCAAGAATCCCTAAGATGTCCCATGCAGAGCGAATAAAATAAAACTCACGTTTTGGCACATTGCACTAAAATGATTGAAAACCAAAGGAAACTGAAAAATTATGAAGTAGCGTCCCCTTCCAACACAGAAGACAAATTACCTACAAAAGTCAAACAAGAAGACTGACATCTAACAGCTCACAGAAACAATAGAAAACCAAAGACAGACAATACATTTGCCTTCAATGACAATGTATTTTACACCTTCGATGACAATGTATTTTGACACCTTCAGAATACTGAAGAAAAGTTCCATGAACTTAGAATGTGTCCCTAGCAAAATAACCTCCAAAAATAAAGATGAAGTAATAAAAAAATTTAGGCAAATAACTGAGAAAATTAGTCAGCAGCAGAAGTCAAGGAATTCAAAATTCCACATCAAGGAATACAAAAATCTATTATTTTGGCAAAAGTAAATAATCCTGGGAAGAAATTAGGGCAAATTAGGAAGAAATGCAGAGAAGGCAATGGCACCCCACTCCAGTACTCTTGCCTGGAAAATCCCATGGACGGAGGAGCCTGGAAGGCTGAAGTCCATGGGGTCACTAAGGGTCGGACACGACCGAGTGACTTCACTTTCAGTTTTCACTTTCCTGCATTGGAGAAGGAAATGGCAACCCACTCCAGTGTTCTTGCCTGGAGAATCCCAGGAATGAGGGAGCCTGGTGGGCTGCCGTCTATGGGGTCGCACAGAGTCGGACACGACTGAAGTGACAGCAGCAGCAGCAGCAGCAGGAAGAAATGAGTAAAGAAAGAATAATTAAAGAAGTAAATTTTTTGATAATTTAATGACTATCAACTCTATAAAACAATAATGATAATGTCTCATGGAGTTGAACTGTTGCCTTTCGGTTGCTCAGTCGTGTCCAACTCTTTGCAACCCCGTGGACTGCAGCATGCCAAGCTTCCCTGTCCTTCACCAATTCCCAGAACATGCTCAAACTCATGTCCATAGAGTCAGTGATGCCATCAAACCATCTCATCCTCTGTCGTCTGCTTTTCCTCCCGCCTTCCTTCAGTCTTTCCCAGCATCAGGGTATTTTCTAATGAGTCAGCTCTTCACATTAGGTGTCCAAAGTATTGGAGTTTCAGCTTCAGCATCAGTCCTCCAGTGGATATTCAGGACTGATTTCCTTTAGGATTGACTGATTCGATCTCCTTGCAGTCCAAGGGACTCTCAAGAATCTTCTCCCCCACCACAGTTCAAAAGCATCAATTCTTCGGCATTCAGCCTTCTTTATGGTCCATCTTTCACATCCATACATGACTACTGGAAAAACCATAGCCTTGACTAGATGGACCTCTGCTGGCAAGGTCATGTCTCTGCTTTTTAATACGCTGTCTAGGTTTGTCATAGCTTTTCTTCCAAGCAGCAAGTGTCTTTTAATTTCATGGGTGCAGTCACCATCTGCAGTGATTTTGGAACCCAAGAAAATTAAGTCTGTCATTGATTCCATTGTTTCCCCATCTAGTTGCCATGAAGTGATGGGACTGGGTGTCATGATTTTAGTTTTATGAATGTAGAGTTTTAAGCCAGCTTTTTCACTCTCTTTCATCTTCATCAAGAGCCTCTTTAATTCCTTTTCACTTCTGTCATTAGGGTGATGTGATCTGCATATCTGAGGTTATAGAGTTGAATAGATAACGTCAATTAAAATACAGGATAAGAATATAAATTGAGAGGAAAATAGAATTAAAGTGTTCAAAGGCCCTTACATTGTCAATGACATGGGTGAAAGTATCAAATTGTATTTCGACAAGTCAAAGATACATTTTATATATGGTAAGCAATAAAGGTGGAAAATTCTGAAAGAGATGGGAATACCAGACCACCTGACCTGCCCCTTGAGAAACCTATATGTAGATCAGGAAGCAACAGTTAGAACTGGACATGGAACAGCAGACTGGTTCCAAATAGGAAAAGGAGTATGTCAAGGCTGTATATTGTCACCCTGCTTATTTTACTTATAAGCAGAGTACATCATGAGAAACGCTGGGCTGGAAGAAGCACAAGCTGGAATCAAGATTGCCGGGAGAAATATCAATAACCTCAGATATGCAGATGGCACCACCCTTATGGCAGAAAGTGAAGAAGAACTCAAAAGCCTCTTGATGAAAGTGAAAGAGGAGAGTGAAAAAGTTGGCTTAAAGCTCAACATTCAGAAAATGAAGATCATGGCATCTGGTCCCATCACTTCATAGGAAATAGATGGGGAAACAGGGGAAACAGTGTCAGACTTTATTTTTGGGGGCTCCAAAATCACTGCAGATGGTGACTGCAGCCATGAAATTAAAAGACGCTTACTCCTTGGAAGGAAAGTTATGACCAACCTACATAGCATATTCAAAAGCAGAGACATTACTTTGCCAACAAAGGTCCATCTAGTCAAGGCTATGGTTTTTCCAGTGGTCATGTATGGATGTGAGAGTTGGACGGTGAAGAAAGCTGAGTGCCGAAGAATTGATGCTTTTTAACTGTGGTGTTGGAGAAGACTCTTGAGAGTCCCTTGGACTGCAAGAATATCCAACCAGTCCATTCTAAAGGAGATCAGCCCTGGGTGTTCTTTGGAAGGAATGATGCTAAAGCTGAAACTCCAATACTTTAGCCACCTCATGTGAAGAGTTGACTCATTGGAAAAGACCCTGATGCTGGGAGGGATTGAGGGCAGGAGGAAAAGGGGACGACAGAGGATGAGATGGCTGGATGGCATCACTGACTCGATGAACGTGAGTTTGAGTGAACTCCGGGAGATGGTGATGGACAGGGAGGCCTGGCATACTGCAATTCATGGGGTCGCAAAGAGTCGGACACGACTGAGCGACTGAACTGAAGCAATAAAGGAAAAGTTTAAAAACAGTATAACTACCAAGCCAATAGAATGAAGAAATGGAATAATAAAAAAAAATACTCAAAAGAAGGCATAAAGGGAGAGGAAAAAAATAGCATAATGCAGGTGGGACAAATATGTATCAAGGAATAAGATAATACAGGTGTCCCCAACCTCTGAGATCTAATGCCTGATGATCTGAGGTGGAGCTGATGTAATAATGATAGAAATAAAGTGCACAATAAACGTAGTGTGTTTGAATCATCCTGAAACCATGCCCTACCCCCAGATCCATGGAAAAATTGTCTTCCATGCAACTGATCCCTGGTGCCAAAAAGGTTGGGGACCACTAAGATAATATATTTATACCTCAATGTATCATAATTATGATAAATATAACTAGATCATATGTTTCACTTAAAAGACCAAAGGCAAAACAAAACTTAATCCACCGATATGCTGTTTACAAGAGACACATAAAAAATATTAGGGAAGCGTAAAAAGTTGAAAGCAAAACGATAGGAAGGAAATGCCATGCAACATGATCATATATACGTTATTTATTAAAAATACATATATATGCACATATACATATATGTTAATATCAGATATATAGCATACATACATTAACATCAGATAAAGTAGGCTCTCAGGCACAAAGCATTACTTGAGGAGAAGACAGACATTTCACAATGATAAAGGAGTCAATTCACTAGGTAGACATAACTGTCCTACATTTGTATGCACTTAATAGCCCCCAAACATAAGAAATAAAAATTAATAGAATAAAAAGATGAAATAGATAAATTCATAATCATATGGGAGATTTTAATACCACTCCCTCAATAGGTAACACAACAAGTTGGCAAAAACATAGATCAGAAAGAATATGGGAGACTTAAACAAGATGAACACATTTTTTTCCAATTGACCATGTGTAGAAAACAATGCAGCAACCACAAAATACTTATTCTTTTGAAATACAAACAGAACTTTATATGAACTAGATTATATTGCATGGGGAATTTAATCAGCATTATTTTTATGAACAATGATTGCAATATGATGATAGATATTAGGCCTATTAGTTTTGTAGCTGACAGACCTTCAGTTTCAAATGGGAGAAACACATACTCCCTTAAGAAATCTTTTCTAGAATTAGAAAATAATAATTTTATTTCAGAATTATTCATCTTTGACACCAGAGTTCATTTTTCAAGCTACACTTTACCACTTTGGGAATGAAAAACTCTGTCTACTTAATAAGACACAAAGTCATAGTTATCAATGTTCTCACTAGCAGGGCATCATATGTAACTTAACTCTGCAATTTGTAATGCTAACCCTGCTTCCCTATAGGTTCTGTTTTAGGTATCTGCTTCTATAATCCTTTTGTTTCCAGCAGGTAAGCCACTATAAAACTTTCACATCATACTATTTTAAAGCCTTTGTGACATCTGGTCCCAATATGACAGAATACATTTTCTTCCATAGCATAAGCCATTATCAAAAAAGAAAATTACAAGGTAATACATTTTTTCTCATTAGTAGTGTGTATTGTATGTCAGTCGCTCAGTCGTGTCTGACTCTTTGCGACCCCATGGGCTGTAGCCCACCAGGCTCCTTTGTCCATGGGATTCTCCAGGCAAGAATACTGGAGTGGGTTGCCATTTCCTTCCCTAGGGGATCTTCCTAACCCAGGGATTGAACCCAGGTCTCATGCATTGCAAGCAGATTCCTTACCATCTAAGCCACCAAACAGAACACTAATTTTAAATTGCCTCACTTAGGATGAACATCGGAGAAGGCAATGGCACCCCACTCCAGTACTCTTGCCTGGAAAATCTATGGACAGAGGAGCCTCGTAGGCTGCAGTCCATGGGGTCGCTAAGAGTCGGGAACGACTGAGCGATTTCACTTTCACTTTTCACTTTCATGCACTGGAGAAGGAAATGGCAACCCACTCCAGTGTTCTTGCCTGGAGAATCCCAGGGACGGGGAAGCCTGGTGGGCTGCCGTCTCTGGGGTCGCACAGAGTCAGACACGACTGAAGCGACTTAGCAGCAGCAGCAGGATGAACATGGATCAAAATGGGGCAGGGTCCGGACTTCCTGGTGGTTAAGGCTCCGCACTTTCAATGCAGGGGGCCCAGGTTTGTTCCCTGGTCAGAGACCTAAGATCCCACATGGGGTGTGGCCAAAAAAAAATGAGGCAGGGAATAGAAGCTACAAATGCAGTTACTATGCTGACATACACTTTCTCCCATTCCAAAAACACTGATCAGTAATGCAGATGTGTGAGGAAAAATGTCCTATTTATGAGGACTGCAATGCTGTGAAATTAGTCTTCGGAGGACTGAAAAGAACAGGATTTGAACCCAGGCTACAAATCAGAATCATGGGAGGAGCCTTGTAAAACTCTCTATCCTAGACCCCCCGGCTTTCCTAGTGGCTCAGCAGTAAAGAATCAGCCTGTTAATGCAGGAGAAGCAGGTTCCATCTCTGGGTCAGGAAGATCCACTGGAGAAGGAAATGGCAACCCACTCCAGAATTCTTACCTGGGAAATCCCCTGGACAGAGGAGCCTGGTGGGCTACAGTCCATGGGGTCACAAAAAGTTGGATACAACTGAGGGACTAAACAACAACATCCTAGACTGCCCCCTGCTGCCCTGCCCAACCGCAACCCGAGATTCTCATTTAACTGTTCTGGCATCAGTAGTTTTTCCAAAGCTTTTCCTAGGTGATTATAACATGACGTCCCAGATGAGAACCCTTGGTACAAAATCCATTCTACCTATCTCTGAATGTCAGTAAAACAAGGTCAATTCACTTTTGCTGGTAAGGCATAAAGTTCTGCTGGAAGTTAGGACAATAAATTATATTCTTGGGTTTTTTTGGTGATCCATGGTGTGGTGATTCATTCATTCATAAAATGTTTGCTTAGCACCCACTATGTGCCAGGCATCATGTTAAAGCAGTAGTTCTCAATCAGGGGTGATTTTTGCCCCCTTTTGGACCTGAGGGATACTTGAAAACATCTGAAGATATTTTTGATTGTTATGACTAGGTTGGATGGTACTGCACGTAATTAGTACTGGTCACTGATGCTGCTAAACATTCCACAATGCACAGGAAAGTTCCCCACCAAAAAAAAAATTATTTTGCACAAAATACCAATAGTGCTCAAGTTGAGAAATCCTGTATTGGATGTGGGTAAACGGGAGGAAGGAGAAGGCAATGGCACCCCACTCCAGTACTCTTGCCTAGCAAATCCCATGGACGGAGGAGCCTGGTAGGCTGCAGTCCATGGGGTCCCTAAGAGTCAGACACAACTGAGTGACTTCACTTTCACTTTCCACTTTCATGCATTGGAGAAGGAAATGGCAACCCACTCCAGTGTTCTTGCCTGGAGAATCCCATGGACGGAGAAGCCTGGTAGGCTGCAGTCCGTGGGGTCGCACAGAGTCGGACACGACTGAAGCAACTTGGCAGCAGCAGCAAACCGGAGGAAGTCCCTGTCTCTCTGGAGCTCATGATCTAGTGGAAGAAGCCAGCCAATAAGCAAATACTATACATATTTGTGTATTTATATGTATGTGTATGACGTCAGGTAGTTTAACTATTACAGAGATGAATTAAGCAAAGTAAGGGACTAAAGTGTGATTGGAGAGAGGCTCTTTTACATGAGGTGATGAGGGAAGGTTCCTCTGAGAAAAAGAAGTTTAAGCTATCACTGGAATATCAAGAAGCTAGATGAGAACTTGGGAGTTAGGCTGGGGGTTAGGCTAGAATTTAGATTAGAAATCGGCAGTTAGTGAGAGAGGACAATGCGTTTTCTCAGAGAGCAAGGGAAAGAACTAATTAGGAAAATATGATAAGACAAGGCCGCTTGGTTGGGCTTTTTGACCCTTATTTCAAAGTAAAAACAATTATTCAAGTCACGAGGTCTAGCCACATTCAGCTCTTGGCAGCACTTGCAGAAGAGTAGGGTGAACCAGCGGTAAGCTTTTTCCAGGTGATTCTAATCGAGGAAGAGCAGTGCTTGGGACTTGAAGGCATTTGCAGGGGAGAGAATGTGAGGATAGGTCATGGATTTTAAGCTGGGTGAGTAATGGTGGACAGTAAAAAAGTAATAGGGTCTTTGCTTTAAATCAGATTAGAGAATTACTGTGGTGAGGGTTTTAGAAGAAGTGAGATGGGAAGAAAGAGAGTAAGGGTCAGAAAGTCAGATGATTGAAAATAAAAGTTTTTGAAGCCAACATCTACAGAGCAAGGAGGAGCCTTTCCTACTTGGTACCCCCTTTGTAGCCCACTGTTGGCAGTGAAGCCAAGGGACAGGGGACTACAAGGAGTATAGGAACTTTGTGTTAGGGTCACACCTGGGGGCCAGTGCTTGTATCAGATTCTATGATTTGGACTTGATGTCTTTCCCTGGCTTGTTGGTATATGGGGTGTTCTGGGGTATAAGTGAAGAGAGGTACCTGAGGGACTTCACTGGTGGTCCAGTGGTGAAGAATCCACCTTTCAATGCAGGGGATGAGAGCTCGATCCGTGGTGGGGGAATATAAAAAGAAGGAGGTCACTGAGAACAAAGCCCGGTGTCGTGCACCATGATGAGCATTGACTCAGGCTGGAGTAAGTAGGCACGAGGGAAGAAAAAGAATTTTTCCATGCAGGCTGATCCTTCCTCCCAAACACGTAAATTCTATATGAGACATCTATGTCTTTTTTTCTGTCCTTTTCTCTGAGTGAATTTTTAGTATGATTTAGTATTTGTTCATGCAGCAAAGGTGACATTACATTTCTGACTCTGATATGCTCTGCTTGTCCACACAGTTGCATAACAACAATAAGGGTGTTTCAGGCTAAGGTTTGGAGGATTCATTTATTTGTGCATTTTTGATCCCTCCTACTCCTGCTATTTCTACCAAAGGCAGTAATTTTCGAACCATATGGTTTTAAAAATTCTATGCATGTTTTGGGTGATCCATTCCCTATCCCATCCACAAATTGCGAACTTGAAATGACTCAGAATATTTTCTCCCATCACAGAGGAAAAAAATCTATTTATTATTTATTGTCTATATTATGATGGAAAGAAACGCTGACCTTTTGATTCAGGGCATATAATCTGACCCTGTTGTCTATTATAGTGCCTTATTGTACCCATGGGAACTATAATCTGGTTAAAAAATAAATGTACTTCATCAATCTGCTCTATACTTACTTAGGGAAAATACAGGTGCAAAGAGACCAATTAAGTCTCACCAAGCTCTTCATTTTTGTGATTCTTCTAAACCATATCTCACGAAGGACATTTCTTGATGATTTTGAAGGCCTGGAGTAAGGTATTTACAAGCATAAAATGCCTTCATTAAATTTAGTCATTTTGCTCATCAAAAATCTTCAGGAAATCATTCATTGTCAAAGCTTGCATGCTAATAACCCTCTTCATAGGCAAAGCACATTATAAATATTTATTCACAGGCCAGATGAGAACCTTTAAAGTGGTTAATTTTAAAACAACTTTTGTTACAGGGTGAAAATAACACTGAATATGAACAAGATGAGCATTTGTGTCATGGTTTCCACATAATAAAGCATTTGCTAAGCACAAGTACTAATCACACATGTTTATTCAACACGTCATACAGCTCTGGTTTTCAAAGGCATAATCAAAGAGAAACTTATATAGTTTGATCTTAGTCGACATTAAGGGATTATGGATAGGTTTTTAAATTTTATTTTATTGAAGTATAGCAGATTCACAATGTTGTGTTAATTTCTGCTGCACAGCAAACTAATTCAGTTATACATATGTATATATATCCTTTTTCATTATGGTTTATCACAAGGTATTGACTCTAGTTCCCTGTGCTATACAGTTGGACCTTGTTGTTTATCCATTCTATATATAATAGTTTGTATCTGCTAAACCTAAACTCCCAATCCCCTCTCCCGCTTGGCAACCACAATCCTGTTCTCTGTGTCTGTGAGTCTGTTTCATAGATAAGTTTGTGTTGCATTTTAGATTCCACATATAAAGATATCATATGGTATTTGTCTTTCTCTTTCTGACTTCACTTAGTATGATAATTCCTCAGTCCATCCATGTTGCTGTAGATAGAGTTCTCATAACAATCATCAATATATTCCACTCTCCTTAGGTAAAGACATGGATGACACAGATATTGAACAGTGCTTTGAAGCAATATGATTAAACACATTTCTCGTTCTTTTATTCCCAGGTATAAAAATTTAGGAATCAGCACCAATTGAAATGTTCAAATTTCAACTGTCTCCTTCCAGACACAGACAAGTGCATAGGGAGCAATGAAAGTTGTTTGTAAAGGGTTTTCTGCCCACCCTGGTCAGTGGTAAAGAATCCGCTTGCCAATGCAGGAGACACAGAAGACTTGGGTTTGATCCTTGGGTTGGGAAGATCCCCTGGAGGAGGGCATGGCAGCCCACTCCGGTATTCTTGTCTGGAAAAATTCCATGGGCAGAGGAGCCTGGTGAGCTACAGTCCATGGGGTTGCCAAAGAGTCAACTCTTTTGACTCTTTTGACTGAGCCACTAAGCACACAAGCGCACATACATGCTCACATGCAATCTTAACTCTCCCCTGTTTAATGTTTGATAGAACGTGAGATTCAGGGCCTGGAGACGGACAGCCATGATGGTGAGCACGTCAGGCCAGTGTGACAGGAATTTGTTCAGATGTGAAGGAGGCCCTCACTGGGGGATTTTTACCAGAGGTGTCTTTCTGAAGTCATCTTGAGATTTAGCTTTTGGCTACTTCTTTTAGAAATCATCACAAAGTGAAGAAAATTATGGTTTTCTTTGACTCTTTGTTGACTAATAGCTTAACACAGCTGAACACTTCAGTTGATCCAACTCATCTGCCTTTTCTCTACCTAAGCCAGGCTGGTGAGTAAGTCCTTCAGGGAACAGAGTGGGACCTCTAATTCTGGGGTCTCCATCTACAGTGGGGTTTTCAGAACAGTGGGGTAAACCTCTGGATTATTCTCTGGTCTCCACAGTCCATGGAATTCTCCAGGGCAGAATACTGGAGTGGGTCAGTTCAGTCGCTCAATCGTGTCCAACTCTGTGACCCCATGGACTGCAGCACACCAGGCTTCCCTGTCCATCACCAACTCCCAGAGTTTGTTCAAACTCATGTCCATCAAGTTGGTGATGCCATCCAACCATCTTATCCTCCGTCATCCCCTTCTCCTGCCTTCAATTTTTCCCAGCATCAGGGTCTTTTCAAATGAGTCTGTTCTTTGCATCAGGTGGCCAAAGTATTGGAGTTTCAGCTTTAGTATCACTCCTTCCAATGAATATTCAGGACTAATTTCCTTTAGGATGGACTGGTTGGATCTCCTTGCAGTCCAAGGGACTCTGAAGAGTCTTCTCCAACACCACAGTTCAAAAGCATCAATTTTTTGGCACTCAGCTTTCTTTATAGCCCAACTCTCACATCCATACATGACCACTGGAAAAAACCATAGCTTTGACTACATGGACCTTTGCTGGCAAAGTAATGTCTCTGCTTTTTAATATCCTGTCTAGGTTGGTCATAGCTTTTCTTCCAAGGAGCAAGCATCTTTTAATTTCATGGCTGCAATCACCATCTGCAGTGATTTTGGAGCCCCAAAAAATAAAGTCTGTCACTGTTTCCCCATCTATTTGCCATGAAGTTATGTGACCAGGTGCCATGATCTTAGTTTTCTGAATGTTGAGTTTTAAGCCAAGTTTTTCACTCTCTTCTTTTACCTTCATCAAGAGGGTCTTTAGTTCTTCTTTGCCTTCTGCCATAAGGGTGGTGTCATCTGCATCTCTGAGGTTATTGATATTTCTCCTGGCAATCTTGATTCCAGCTTGTGCTTCATTCAGCCTGGCAGTTTGCATGATGTACTCTGCATGTAAGTTAAATAAACAGGGTGACAATATACAGCCTTAATGTACTCCTTTCCCGACTTAGAACCAGTCTGTTGTTCCATGTTCAGTTCTAACTGTTGCTTCTTGACCTGCATACAGATTTCTCAGGAGGCAGGTCAGGTGGTCTGGTATTTTCATCTCTCTCAGAATTTTCCACTGTTTATTGTGATCCACACAGTCAAAGGCTTTGGAATAGTCAATAAAGCAGAAGTAGATGTTTTTCAGGAACTCTGTTGCTTTTTTGATGATCCAGCGGATGTTGGCAATTTGATCACTGGTTCCTCTGCCTTTTCTAAATCCAGGTTGAACATCTGAAGTTCATGGTTCACATACTTTTGAAGCCTGGCTTGGAGAATTTTGAGCATTACTTTGCTAGCATGTTCTCCGGGGGATCTTCCCAACCCAGGGATCAAACCCAGGTCTCCCGCATTGCAGGTGGATTCTTTACCAGCTGAGCCACAAGGGAAGCCCAATAATGCTGGAGTGGGTAGCCTTTCCCTTCTCCAGGGGATCTTCCCAACCCAGGAATCGAACCAGAGTCTCCTGCATTTCAGGCAGATTCTTTACCAACTGAGCTATGAGCGACTTTCACTTTCTGCTCAGCTCTTGTTCCCCACCATGGCCATTATAAACATTCTCCCCACTCTCTGACCCTCTGACTCCAGAACATTCCTGTCAGAATTGTCAGAATATTGCTTCCCACTTCACCAAGAAACCGTATCCATCATGTGAGGCTTCTTTTAACCTCTTGAACACACTTGCAAGCCTAGCTATTCTTTGCTTCTCTTATAACAGAAGTAGTAATCTCTCCATCAGTTCTTTGATGTTTTGTTCTTTCTTACTTGGGGCTTCCCTGATAGCTCAGTTGGTAAAGAATCTGCCTGCAATGCAGGAGACCCCAGTTTGATTCCTGGGTTGGGAAGATCCCCTGGAGGAGGGAAAAGCTACCCACTCTAGTATTCTGGCCTGGAAAATTCCATAGACTGCATAGTCCATGGGGTCTCAAAGAGTCTGACACTGACTGAGCGACTTTGACTTTATTTCTCACTCATAGACAATGAGAAGACACTGTTTTTAATTCCCCCTTTGTTTTTAATCCCCCTCCATTTAGGGTTCATTGTAACTGCAAAACTGCACGCATCTTTCATGTAAGTGTAAACCCTATGAGGGTATGTGTTGAGGCAGTCCGAACACGGGTTGGAAAAGAATTTCCAGACACAGAGTATTTCAGAAGGGAGTGAGTTTATTAAGAACAAAGAGCAGAGATAAAGTGAGCACCTGGGGAGCAGCAGACCAACAACTCCTGGCAGGCCAGGGAGAGTGGACAGTTTCTGTAGGATAATAGCCAATTTTTATAGCCTCAGGACAAAGAAAATTCCTGCTGCTTAGTTTGCGTTAGTTGATTGTTTGGGCACTATAGGAGTGGGCATCTTTGGTTAACTGGGAGTCAGGGAGCTTGTTAGTTGGAGAAGGCAATGGCAACCCACTCCAGCACTCTTGCCTGGAAAATCCCATGGACAAAGGAGCCTGGTAGTTTGCAGTCCATGCGGTCGCTAGGAGTCGGACACGACTGAGCAACTTCACTTTCACTTTTCACTTTCATGCATTGGAGAAGGAGATGGCAACCCACTCCAGTGTTTTTGCCTGGAGAATCCCATGGACAGCAGAGCCTGGTGGGCTGTCGTCTATGGGGTCGCACAGAGTCGGACATGACTGATGCGACTTAGCAAGCTTGTTGGTGATGATCAACGGACTTTTGGCCAGGTTACAAAGGGATTCAGTCAGCTTTGGAGGTGTTCTTGGTTCTGGGCTCCTCTTCTGTGGCCTTGGTGCAAAGTTTCACACCTGTGGCCTTGGGGGCAGGACACAGACAGTATAGACAAAGAAGGTTGCCTGCCATGTAAGAAAACAAAGGATGTCGTGGCCACCAGTCCATCAGTCACTGCAACCACACCCGACTGTGCACCCTGAAGGGTTTTAGAATACAGAAAAAGAGGATATTGGCCCTGGAGAGTTAAGGTGCATAGCAAAGGCGTAATTTCATTAAGACACAGACTCTTGCATCTTCCCACACATCGAAAAGCAGTAAATTCATTAACTTGAGACATATGATTTTTCTTTAATTAGCAGTAATCTTTTGATGTTCAAATACCTGGTTTGGTTTTGTTTTCCAAAAACTCCTGTATATCCTGGAGTCTCTCTTATCTCTTTGGAATAGTCCCTCAGTTATCCGAGCGATTGTATCCCAGGCTTCAGTCCTCCACATGCTGCTGGCCAAAATCTTGTCCTTCTCTACCCACGGAAGCCGAATTAAAAAAAAAAAAAAATACGGAGACATAGTTTGGAGGAAATAGAGGTGGCTTTAATTCTCAGCGGCAGAGAGGGGAACACAGTAGGCTCCTGTCTCAAGAACTGTACCAAGCCCCATGAGGAGTCTAGGGGCTTATATAAGATGAGGGCTTGCAGTCAGGAGTCAGTGATGAGGAACAAAGGTGATAGTATCTTGATGTCTTCCTCTTGCATTGTTTCAAAGACAGTCATAGACTGGTGTCAGTAACCAAGTAATTGAGTCTGACAGTTCAGTGACTCTTAGGCCTTCTTTCTGATAAGTAACTACAAGGGAAAGAGTGTTGTAAGGGTAAACATGAGATACGGGATGTATTTAAGCATAGAGTCAAAGGAAAGAATGTGAATTTTAGCTCCTGCAGAGTTAGGGGGCAGAAAAACAAACTTAGTCACAGACATGTAGAGTCGGGAGCAGTTAAACTAAAAATAAACTAGGAATGTTCAGGCCTGCTTACTGTACTCTTTATTTTCTTTGTTCTCAGGAAAGGGAAAGAGAAAAACTCATTCCTTTTTTTTTTTCTTTTCACTGCAACAAGAATGCTCCAAATAAAATACAATCCATAACTTTTAGGTTGTGTTCCCCTCCAGTAGTCAGCAGTTTTGATGGACAACAAAGGGAGCCAGAGCAGATTTCTCACCTTTCCCTGAACGCTATGAGAACCTGAGCCTTGTACCAGCAGAGGCCTCTTGTGCCTGTCCACCTCCTCAGAAAGTTCTGGCAAATTTGGGTGAGCCTTTCCTGGTTTTTGAACCTTCTGACTATTGATTGGTTGACGATCCTGAGTGGTATTTGGTGATGTCTAATAGGTGCGCACCCCACCACAACATCCCGCAGTTGAAAAAATACTGGAAGAGCCCAGTTGAAAGACATGGGGAGTTGCCCAATTGAGAAACACCCAACTGTCTGGACTAGCTGATTAGGTAGGTAAGAGGCTGGTCTAACACCTTTCCTAAACAAGGCACATCAGAAAGTCAGCTTGGCTTATGTACTTACCAAATCTTATACTTACACCCCAGCCAGGTTTATGTACTTAAAAAACTATAAGTACTTAATTGGGAATTAAAGGAAAACTTCCCTTGAAAATGGCCAAAATGGGGCTTATTTATTGTGTATGCAGTTAAGTTAGAGAAAGTAGGCTTGATTAAACATCACTTTAGAATTCTGACCTTAAAGAAACAGAAGTCCTTCTGGGGGGAATTTGCATTTCTCTCCCTGTGTCTTTGAGGTGTAAATCCTGATCTTCTTAGGGAGTTCTGGTATGTGTATGTATGTGTATGTGTTTGGAGAGCTTGGTCGCTGCCATCTGGAAGGTACACATATGGTGTACAGTTGGTAGCCAATCAAATAGACTGGGATTCTGAGCAGACTTGTCTGACTGTGCCAACTCTCAGGGACTTTTGCCATCTTAACTTTCATTGTGTCAGTCTTTATTTAGACTATTTTGGGGAGAAAATTTTCTAAATGTAAAGATGGCATTCTTCACACTTTTGTGGGGACACCTCTTATATCTTATGACATTCCTGGTGGCTCAGTGGTAAAGAATCTACCTGCCAATGCAGGAGAAACAGATTCAATCCCTCAGTTGAGAAGATCCCCTGGAGGAGGAAGTGACCACCCACTCCAGTGTTCTTGCCTGGAGAATTCCATGGACAGAGGAGCCTGGTGGGCTACAGTCCATGGGGTCACAAAAGAGTCAGACGTAACTGAGTGACTACAACAGCTGTTACATCTTACTGCTTTTGTTGCAGGAAGAGGGACCCCTTCCAGGGCCTGAAACTGGGCTCTTGTCTAACACTCAGAAATGATTTGTCTGAGGAGACACATGTGCTGACAAAGCAAGAGATTTTATTGGGAAAGAGTGCCCAGGTGGAGAGCAGTAGGGTAAGGGAACCCAGGAGAACTGCTCTGCCACGTGGTCTCAGGTTTTATGGTGATGGGATTAGTTTCTGAGTTGTCTTTAGCCAATCTTATTGACTCAGAGTCCTTCCTGGTGGTGCAGGCCTTGTTCAGCCCAGATGGATGCCAGCGAGAAGGATTCTGGGAGGTGGTCGGACATGGGGTGTCTTCTTTCAACCTTTCCTGAACTCTTCTGGTTGGTGGTGGCTTATTAGTTCCGTGTTCCTTACCAGGACCTCCTGTTGTAAAACAACTCATGCAAATGGTTACTACGGTGCCTGGCCAGGGTGGGCGGTTTCAGTCAGTGTGCTTCCCCTGACACTTTGAGTCACTGTTAACAAATATATCATTAATGGCAAGACGATGGATCCTTTAAACTGGAGAAACTTGTTATAAACAGCTGTTTTATTGGCACCAATGAAAAACAGAAATTAGAAGGTTGAAAGAAATATACACAATGGTAGCCTAAGAGCTCCCTTAGTTTTAAACAACCAAAACAAAACAACTGGTTTAAGAAGCCTTATTTGAGGTCTGTGCTTTCCCTCAATGAGTCTAGAGATACTAATAAAAACATTAGGATAATTAATGTTAATTAGGTTGATTAACAGGGAAATAAGAAAAAAAACCTGAAGGAAAATTTAGGGACTTCTTCCCAACAAGGTAGAAATTTTAAAGGGAATCATACCAAGAGGATAAAGAAATCTTTATATGCTTATTTATAATAGAATAAGTAAAACAGACATTAATGAGATAAAAACAAAAAATTTTGATACAATACTGCCTGAGTTTAGATCTCCCAAAAGGACTCCTTATTCGTTCTCAACATTAAAGGGCCCCAAGCAAGTCTGGTCTATTTATGCCCCAGTTTTTTAAAAAATTATATATATATATATATATATTTAAAAGGCTACAAGAAAATTACACTGAGATACCTGACCAGCAATTGCTTGGGCCAACAAGCCAATTAAGTTTTTTAAAAAAAATTAACAAAAAGCTTGTGTCCCTTGGCTCAATTCTCATTGGGGATCCCAAGGTCTTTTGCATAAAAATAGATTCAGTGGTCAGGATAACAAGAAAGATTTGTGGACTCCTTGTAAGAACAATGGCTGTTGATGGGATTCTGATAGAAACAAAACTTAAAATGTATGAAAGTTGATAGAATTGATATGAAAGCTAATATAAATTGCTATATTTAAATGAGATTTATATAAGATGGTTACATCTCTTTTGCCTAATTATATCGTGGGGTAAGCATGTTTCACTGGGGAATGCTTCCCCTGCTTGAAATCATAAATGTGCCCATCAGGAAATATTAATTAAACATACTAAAGGTAATCAGCAGGGTTACCTGAGCCCACATGATATAAAATAAAAACTGGGAGTTAATATTCAGGGGCTAATATATATATATTTTTTTTGCTTCAGGTTTAACCTGTGCACTCAGAGGGCCTCTGTTGAATGCCTTATACAAACTTTTGAAGACATGATATATTGAATCTTGGATGATATGTGATATATACATGATATATTGAATCTAGAACATAGAACTTTTGACTTGCAGTTTAGTTGGAAATATTCTTGCTGATATGAAAGCAAATTAGAGAAAATATAGTTGGGCCAATCAATGTTTTAATATCATTTAGGCAGCAGACTAGATCTTTGGGGAATTAAAAGCAACTGTCTTTGTCTTGCAGATCCCTACAAATCAGAAATATACCCATTCCCTTCTCCAGGGGAGCTTCCAAACCCAGGGATTGAACCCAGGTTTCCTGCATTGCAGGTGGATTCTTTACCATCTGAACTACCAGGGAAGCCCAATATAAACACAGCCCACCCACATGTAAAATGTAAATACAGACCTGAGCCTGAGTCTGATTAGATTAGTAGAACCTGAAACCAAAGAGAAAAAAGAGACTTTTAAAACTCAAACTTCATTTTGATATTTGGCAAAACTAATACAATTATGTAAAGTTTAAAAATAAAATAAAATTAAAAAAAAAGTGATACAAGACAAAAAAAATAAAAATAAAAAAATAAAAAATAAAAACTTACTATGAAGCACGAAAAAAAAAAAAAAAAAAAACCTCAAACCACCGGAAAGGCTCCCTCACCTAAAATGTAATCCACAACTTCTTAAATATTTATTAAGGACAAATATGAATCTTAAAAGTCCTTTCCACAAATAGTAAAGATTTAGTCATCTGAGAAAACAAATGTAACTTATTCCAATTGTTATTTATAAACTAGTAAGGTGGGTGGCTCAGTGGTTAAGAATCCACCTGCAATGTTTGATTCCTGGATTGGGAAGATCCCCTGGAGGAGAGCATGGCAACCCACTCCAGTATTCTTGCCTGGAGAATCCCATGGACAGAGGAGGCTGGTGGGCTATACAGCCCATAGGGTCACAAAGAGTCAGACAGGAATGAAGTGACTGAACATGCACACAAGTTTCTATTGTAGTACCTGATTCATAACTAAGCCATAAAGTGAAGCTTTGAGATCTCTAGATTTGCCTACATATGTCTGTGTGTATGTTATATATGTGAGATTTCTCTACCTCCAGAAAATATTATCAAAATTAAATTTATAAATATGCTCTGTTTGATTGACTTAAAAGTAAACACTTACAAATTAAATATTTCTAGATATAAAAGAAACTGACCAAGATGAGTTTCAAGTTCATGTGATCTAAGAAATATTCAGTATTAGCTAATATCAGGTATTAAAACTAACTTAAGCTTGTTGGGTTGACCAGTACAGATATGTCTTGTTTTTGTTTACTTAAGGTCAGTAAGTTCATGTTATTTCTGTTGCAGAGTATCAGCAAGCAAAATTAACTTGGTATGATGATATTTTCATAAGTTAAAAAATAAAGGTATATGATATAAGAGTTTTCAGGAAGAAGTATGTTTAATTTCTCTAGATTTTTGGTAGCCTGCAGCTTTATTTTTTAAGTTAAATAATGGGAGTTTATTGAATATCTAGGTCATTTCAAATAAGATAAAATATTAGAACATTAATTTCTAAA
This sequence comes from Bubalus bubalis, assembly GCF_019923935.1. NCBI lineage: Eukaryota > Metazoa > Chordata > Mammalia > Artiodactyla > Bovidae > Bubalus > Bubalus bubalis. The sequence goes on from NC_059181.1 coordinate 37,309,063, forward strand.
CATGTCTAAAATGAATTACTTTTGTCTCCTTATGAGAAGGAAGCTAAAGATGTTTCGGTTTGTTAGACATATGTCTTAAACCATGTTGAGGAAAGAAATCATGCTATGAGAAGAGGTATGTTTCTAAAGGTTATAGGATAATCCAATCAGGAAATAAGTATAGTATGATAAATAAGCTAGTATTACAAAGAGTTTACAACTACTTGCTGCTTTTGGTTTTAACTAGAGATTAAGATTTTCAAGGATTAAAATTACAATATGTAATTAAATCTACTAAATATAATAAGGGAAACATTTCAGTATGCATGGAAAATAGAACGCGTGTTTTCAGCAAAAGAAGGTATGAGGAATTAAAATATATTTTGTTAAGGGGAAAGAGTGATTTTACTCTAGAGCTTGCTGTTTCTGGGTGGAAGAATAAGGGACAAATAGGAATATAGAAGGCTGTGGAAGGTATTTAGAAAGGCAGCCCTGGAAAAGGAGTTTTGTGAATGGTTGGGCTGAGATTGGATTAAATTTAAATAGTTAAATGGATTTTGTTATTAAGAGTAGGCTGATGCAGACTGAATTTGGTTCCTCTCTCAAAATAACAAAATTTTCTTGGAATACTGCTTTTGATAACAGGTTGTGTGACTTTCTTTGCCTTTAAGTGGTTTGTATTTGCTTTCGAAATCTTTTGTCACTTTAGTTAAGTGAATGAGTACTGTTTCACAATAGAATCTATGATCCTATTTGACCAAGTACTTTGAATCTTTTTGATATTTTAAAAAATTAATTTATTTATTTGGCTGCATCTAGTCTTTAATTGCCACATGTGGGATCTAGTTCCCCAATCAGGGATTGAACCCCGGCCCACTGCATTGGGAGCACAGAGTTTTAGCCACTGGATCACTGGGGAAGTCCCTTCTTTTTGATATTTTTGACAAACTTCCCAAATACCAAATTTTAACTGAAATTCTTTTGACACCTCAAAGAAACCTTGAGGCATCTCCGAGAGGAATGTTAAACTAATTAGACTTATTTGGTATGTTAATACTGGAGGAGCATTGTCAGGTAATTGGAGATAAACCTTCTTAGGTTATATTTTGTATGGGAAAATAATATAGATATTCCAAAATTTATATGGAATTCCTGGGAATCTAATATGATATTCATAACTTTATGACTTTTTTCTGAAATATACTGACTTTTAATCTTTACAGAAAACCTATTCTCTTATGCTAACTATGACCTACAATAAGTTGATAAAGCACAACTTTTGTAAACAAAGACAAAACATTAATTTTTTTCTGTCTCCCTGATCCCTCCAGAATTTGGCTTCTCCAAGCCAACTGGCTCCCCTATGGACTTGATGGCTTATTGTAACTAGACTACAGCTAGTTATACTAATCTTAGTTCTAATTTGTTCTCTCCTGTTATTTTCAAATCATTTATGTCTGATGCCTCTCTCTACTATGATTTTATTAACATTACTAGATGTATTGCTTGTACATCTAGTACTTGCACATCTTGGCTGTTTTATAAGGTGGTTGTCTCTTTTTTTTTAACCAAATGTGTAACCAGGGTCTCCAACAAAATTAATGATGGTTAAACATCTTGAGGCAATCAATTATATATATATATATATATATGTGTGTGTGTGTGTGTGTGTGTGTGTGTGTGTGTGTGTATCCATTCCCCTGAAGGAGGAAATGGCAACCCACTCCAGTATTCTTGCCTGAAAAAATCCCATGAGCAGAGGAGCCTAGTAGGCTACATTCCAAAGGGTTGCAAAGAGTTGGACACGACTGAGCAACTAAGCATGCAGAGTATGCATATATATACTCTACATAGAATAATTGTAATAATGCAACTCTTTATGTGAGAAGAAGCAACAAGGGGAGACATTTCCTAGATGATAACAGACCAGTTAGAGAGGCAATTCAGATAATTTTAGATTATCAATAGGACCTGATCCAAAAATTAGCACATTGAGTGGCCTATCAACAAAATCTTTGCATGATCTAGGAAGGATGCTTAGTAGTGCCATGGGATAAAGTTGGTCATGAAATGCCTCCCAAATGTTGGTTAACTTTACGAGCAAGAGGAGGCACTGTGGACAAACAGTGTTGCCTGTCATATCAGTAAACAAAGGATACTAAAGTGTTGAAACCTTCAAGCCTTTAGTCACTGCAACCAACCCCCAATGGTGTACTCTCAGGGGATTCAGGATGAAGAGAAAGAGGGTACTGGCTCTGGGATAGCTAAGGTACATATCAAAGGAATCATTTCGTTAAGCCCAAACTCTTGCATCTTCCCATACATAGAAAAGCACCAAATTCATCAGCTTGACATGTCTGGTTTTTAATTAGCAGTAATTTTTTGGTGTTTGATTTTTGGCTTTTGTTTCTTTTCAAAAACTCATATATATCCTGGCTCCTCCCTTCTCTCTTAAGAACAGTCCCTCAGAGCTACCTGAGAGGCTGTATCCCAAGCTGAAGTTCTCAGTACAGTAAGTCCCCTACATCCAAATGAGTTTGTTCCAAGAGCATGTTCCTAAGTCCCACTTGTACATAAATCTGACAAAGTTAGCCTAAGTCCCAACTAATATAATCAGTTGTTATTTGTGTGAGAATTTTATAATTCTTCTCACACAAATAACATATAAAAAACAAACACAAAAAGACATTTTCAAGATAATACCTTGAAAAGTACAGTAGTAGAGTACAACAGCTGGCATACAGGGGCTGGCACTGAGTGAACAGGTGAGAACAGTTACTGACTGGAGGAGGGAGAGGGGATGGGAGATGATAGAGCTGAAGGATCATCAATAGGAGATGGAGTTAAAGTGAAAGTTGCTCAGTCGTGTCTGACTCTTTGCAATCCTATGGACCGTAGTCCATGGAATTCTCCAGGCCAGAATACAGGAGTGGGTACCCTTTCTGTTCTCCAGGGGATCTTTCCAACCCAGGGATCGAACTCAGGACTCCCACATTGCAGGAGGATTCTTTACCAACTGAGCTACAAGGGAAGCCCAGTAAATGGACGGCAAACTGCAGTTTCATTCATGCCTGACATTGATGGCACAGGTTCTGGTTTCTTGCTGCATTCAATTCTATCTACCCTCTAAAAAAAATGACGCATGTGACAATGTATGCCAGACAGGTGAACTATGACAACTTACGTGATTGGATTTGCAAACACACATTTATATCCTTGAAAGTTTCCAACTTGAAAGTTCATATGTAGGGGATTTATTGTAATGCCCCTAATAAAACATAATTCTCAACTTTATGTTATGTGTATATATATATATATATTTTTTTTCAGTTGACAAGGGCAAGGAACCATATGCCCCTGTATTTCTAGAGCCAAGATCAATGGCTGATGCAAGAAATGGTTTTGTTTTTCAGTGTATGTATGAGGGTTAAGAGGGGTGTGTAGGGGGGCGGGGCGCAGAGTACTGTTATGGAACCCAGAGTGTTTTATCATTCAATTTTAATAATTCTGTTCCTTATGAAATCTCCTACTGATAGGTAGTCTTCTATCAACAAAGCAGTGGTGCTATCGAAATACTTATCTACAGTTGAGTTTACTTTTACGTCAACACAGTCTCTGACTCTAACTAGTTGTCAACTTTATGACATTTATACTGTACTATGCTACCACTACTGATGGTGACTGCAGCCATGAAATTAAAAGACGCTTACTCCTTGGAAGGAAGGTTATGACCAACCTAGATAGCATATTGAAAAGAAGAGACATTACTTTGCCAACAAAGGTTTGTCTAGTCAAGGCTATGGTTTTTCCTGTGGTCATGTATGGATGTGAGAGTTGGACTATGAAGAAGGCCGAGTGCCAAAGAATTGATGCTTTTGAACTGTGGTGTTGGAGAAGACTTTTGAGAGTCCCTTGGACTGAAAGGAGATCCAACCAGTCCATTCTGAAGGAGATCAGCCCTGGGATTTCTTTGGAAGGAATGATGCTAAGGCTGAAACTCCAGTACTTTGGCCACCTCATGTGAAGAGTTGACTCATTGGAAAAGACTCTGATGCTGGGAGGGATTGGGGGCAAGAGGAGAAGGGGACGACAGAGGATGAGATGGCTGGATGGCATCACTGACTCGATGAACGTGAGTCTCAGTGTACTCCAGGAGTTGGTGATGGACAGGGAGGCCTGGTGTGCTGCGATTCATGGGGTCGAAAAGAGTCGGACATGACTGAGCAACTGATCTGATCTGATCTGATGCTACCAATGTGTGAATTTCCCAGTGAGTTATTTATCAGGAAGTTAAGTAGTAAAACTCAATGTGAAATGAGGGAGCTGCGTAAGAAACTGTTTTGATAAAATTATACTTATTCAATTTGTTGGAGCATTGCATAGTATCTTAGATATCAGTGACATGGTTGAACAAAGTATGCTTTCCTCAAAAGAAAAGCATTCAGCCATTTACATAGAAAATGAAGATACAAAAGGTCAACTTCAAAACAGAGAATGTCATCTCTTTTTTAAAAAATGCAATTTAAGGCCTATCCTTTAAAGGTTATGTGTGAGGTCCAAATAAAATGAATTATTCACTCCTAGCTATCACATATTACACTGTGAATCTCTCTTGAAGAGCAGTGAAAGGAAAAAGCAGTATAAAATCTGTCTCTTTGTCACCTTTTATCTAAGTAGCCTAAAACAAATTTTGGTGTTATGTCTTTCCCCAGTAGACTGATTTTTAAAAAATCTTTGGAATTAAATACAGATTTTTGTTTTAAACAATATTTCACCAAATGTTTGTTGATGGCCTGTTATAGTCTAACAGTAGTCTGGGCTTTTGAGGGTCATGGGAGGAAGGGAATGTGACACATTAGCTGAGCTCAGACTTAGAAGAAAGGTAGATATTAACTAGATTAAGGAAGGTAAAAATGCCAGGAAGAAGAAACAGAATGTTCAAAAGCATGGAAGCGTGAAAGATTACAATGCATGTGGGAAAGTATAAATGTTTCCATTTGAATAGAAACAGGATACATGTTGAGATATAAAAATCAAAGTCCTTAATATATAAAGAGTGGTTAGATTACCCAGGGGGAATATGGAGAGTGAGGAGAAAAAGAGGAACACAGAGGTTGAAATACTAGAAAACACTTACATCCAGGGGATAGGCAGCAGAAGGGTGCCCCCAGAAGACAGAAAGCATAATTATGAAAGACGTGAAATCACACACACACACACAAATCCAAAGTCGAATAAATAAATTGCAGTAATGACTAATTTTTTTTTACCCCTCCTGGTATCTACTCCTGTTATTATGTACATTTTCAGTGTTTTCCTTCTCTGACTCTAAGCTTGGTCACATGACATGTTTTAGCCAGTGGAATGTTAACAGATGTGACACAGAGATTGGAAATGAAGCTTATACAAATTGGCCTGTACTCTTGTACCCCTGCCATGAGAAGGACTAGTCTGTGTAGCTCACTGCTCATAGCAGAAGAATAGACCAGCTTAGATCAAACAGCCCCCAACTGATTCACAGCCTTGTGTTAAAATAACCAATGATTATTTAATATTTACTATTTATTTGACTGTGCCAGGTCTTAGTTGTGGCACACAGGATCTTTGATCTGCGTTACAGCATGCAGGATCTTTAGTTGTCTTTAGCTGTGGCATGTGGGATCTAGTTTCCTGAACAGGAACTGAGTCCAGGCCCCCTGCATGGGAAGGTCAGGGTCTTAACCCCTGGACCACCATGGAAGTTCCACCAATGGTCATTAAGTCACTGAGTTTTGGGGTAGAGTGTTACGCAGCAATAGCTGACTAATGCATAAAGTTTCAAAGAAAGAATGAGCGTTGGCGTGGAATGTCAGAGAAAGAAAATAAGGATTGAACATAGTACACTGAATTATGCAATTAGGAGAATTCTGTTTACCTTAATCAGAGCGGCTTCAATGAAGTGATGGGTTCAGACTCACAACTGCAGAGGATTTGAAGACTGTAAGGATATATTCAGCCTACCATGTAATGGAAACAGACTGGGAATGTAGTATGGGGAGATAGATGGCAATAGCTAGCTGATATAGGTGAAGGGAAAGGTACTGTGTAAAAACTGTAGAGATCTTTTCTATGCTTAGGAGACAGAACCAGCCAAGAGGGAGGAGTTGAAAATACAGAAGAAAAGAGAATGACTTATGCAGAGTGATCCTTGAGCAAGTGGAAGGAGATGACCCCCTAGAGCAAAGGAAGAGAAAATCACGTTGGTTAGAAGAAGGGTTACTTCTCCACTGAGCTAGAAAGATAGAAATTAGGATTGGGGAACTTCCCTAGTGATCCAGTGGTTAAGACTCTATGCTCCCAAAGAAGGAAGCCCGGGTTAGATCCCTGGTTGGAGAACTAGATCCCACATGCTGCAACTAAGACCCTATGCAGGCAGAAAAGAAAAAAATTTTTTAAAGTAGGATGGAATAAAGATACATTTCCAGAAAAGAAGTGAGAGGAGAAAGAAAAGTGAAACAGGGAGTCCCAATATTATGGCCTCTATATAAAGTGCAAAAGGATATTGGTCAGGAAATGCCACAAAGTCACATAGGAAAGAGCAATAAGGTGATAAACATTGATTATGGCTAGTACGTGAAGAGAGGGGAGACTTACTCCAGTGTTGAGTAAAGCTCAGGATGCTTTACCAACTAACACTGCAGTGGTATGACTTGTATGATTTTTCTAGATAGGCTTTGTAATTCAGGTCTAGGAGTAGTTGGAGGGATTCTTGCATGAAATGTTGCAAGGCAGTGTGATAGAAGAGAAGATGTATTAAATACATTAGGACCAAATAGGGAAGTGAGTTGTAACAGTCCAACTGTACTATACAGCCATGAGCTATAGAAAACCTTATTGTATGGAATAGCCTAAATAAGTAATCAATTACTTTTCTTATACAATGAGAATCCTGAAGAAGGGACTTGGTCTATGTTGTAATTCTGTAGTATCATCATTGTAACATCAGTGTATCATCTTCTTCATCCTTGTCGTATAGCTTTGATCTTTGTGGTTGCCATATGGCTGCCAAACAAGCACATCACCACATCTGAGTTCCAGGCAAGAAAGCGGAAGGTGTAGTCAGGGGCTTTCTCTTAATGAGATTCTCTTTGGGAAGGAAATTCTTCCATTGGGACTTCCCCTAACCTCTTTGGAGAGAATTGTGTCACATTACACCCCTTATTGCAAAGGAGACCAAAATTTCAAGGTTTTCATCTTCCAGCCTCTATTTACACAGGTGGTTTCAGGAAGAGAGGTCTGATATTGGGGTTAAATGAGCCAATGTATAGTGTCTGCAATAGTAGTGAGATCAAGAGAGCTGGAATACTGCAAGCAAACAGAGGAACCAGAGATAGAAACTTCCAATAAATCAGATATGGTGAGAAACGGGAGGAAGCTAAAGGATATTGGAGGTTAAAAATTCTGGGGTGAAGCAGTTCAGATAGTGAGAGATGGTTGTTGAAGAGCCATGAGGGGTAAAGGTTCTTGGACTTGAGAAGGTAAAACAAAACAAAACATCAGGCTAGAGAGACCCTTCCACATGGATATTGACATTTCTCAGAATGATGGAGGGGTCTGGGATTTCAGCAAAGTAAAAAGTTAGTGTTGCTAATAAAATAGCATCCTTTTCTGTGTATTAAATCAGTAATGAAGACAAGTCCTGTTGCTCATGTTTGAAACCTGAAAGAAGAAATGATTGGGTTGGCCAAAAAGTTCCTTTGAGCAGCAAAAGAGACACTGATGTATAGAACAGTCTTATGGACTCTGTGGGAGAGGGAGAGGGTGGGAAGATTTGGGAGAATGGCATTGAAACATGTAAATATCATGTATGAAATGAGTTGCCAGTCCAGGTTCGATGCACGATACTGGATGCTTGGGGCTGGTGCACTGGGACGACCCAGAGGGATGGAATGGGGAGGGAGGAGGGAGGAGGGTTCAGGATGGGGAACACATGTATACCTGTGGCGGATTCATTTTGATATTTGGCAAATCTAATACAGTTATGTAAAGTTTAAAAATAAAATAAAATTAAAAAAAAAAAAATGTTACAGAAAAACCTGAATGAACTTTCTGGCTAACCCAATAGGATAACTCCAAAGAAAATCAGACAGCAGAGCCAAAAGAAACTTAATATTCATTGACTGTTCAATTAGCTGTAGCTAAAAGTAGTACCTTAAAACAACAACTATCTATAATTTTTCAGAAGTCTATTGATTGGCTAGGTGCTCTGGGTTTTGTTGATTTGAGCTGGGCTCAGCTAATTTCTGGAGAAGGCAATGGCACCCCACTCCAGTACTTTTGCGTGGAAAATCCCATTGACAGAGAAGCCTGGTAGGCTGCAATCCGTGGGGTCGCTAAGAGTCAGACACGACTGAGCGACTTTACTTTCACTTTTCACTTTCATGCATTGGAAAAGGAAATGGCAACACACTCCAGTGTTCTTGCCTGGAGAATCCCAGGGACGGGGGAGCCTGGTGGGTTTCCGTCTATGGGGTCACACAGAGTCAGATACGACTGAAGTGACTTAGCAGCAGCAGCAGCTAATTTCAGGGCTCAACTTATTTCAGGCTTCCCAGGTGGTACAGTGGTAAAGAATCCACCTGTTAATGCAGGAGACACAGGAGGCACAGGTTCAATCCCTGGGTTGAGAAGATCTACTGGAGTAGAAAGTGGTAACCCACTCCAGTATGCTTGCCTGGAAAATTCCATGGACAGAGGAACCTGGTGGGCTACAGTCCTTGGGGTCACAAAGAGTCAGACATGTCTGAACGATTGATTATGCACACTCACAGCTTTTTTCAACCTCTGTCATTCATACATCTCTGGATGGCAAGTCAGTTGGTGGCTGACTGGTCTAGGATGGTCTCATCTGGAATGACTAGGCTCTGTTCATCATGGTCTCTCATCTTCCCTCAGTCTAGCCTGGACTTGTTTTCATACAAAGGAAAAGTTCAAGAGAAAAAGCATAAGACTGCAAGGTTTCTTGCTACCCAGGCTCAGAACTGGAACATCATTATTTCTTCTGGACTGTGTTGGCCAAAGTAAGGCACAGGTTGTGCTGTGTTGTGCTTAGTTGCTCAGTCGTGTCCGACTCTTTGCAACCCCATGGACTATACAGTCCATGGAATCCTCTGGGCCAGAATACCGGAGTGGGTAGCCTTTCCCTTCTCCAGGGGATCTTCCCAACTTGGAGATCGAACCTAGGTCTCCAGAGTTGCAGGTGGATTCTTTACTGAGTAAGCCACCAAGGAAGCCCAAGGCACAGGTTGACCCACATTCAAAAGGTGGGAGAAAGGACTCCACCTCTTGGTGGGAGGAGCTTAAATTTCATAGTGTAAGGGGTACAGATGCTGGAAGGGAAGTATTAGAGCCATTTCTGTTATCAATTGACCACGTTGTTCATTTTTTTGAGTCACTTATTGAAATTTAAGACCGTGGTATGGTAAGTCTGATTACATCTACTTCATAAAAATAAGCAAGCATAAATGCTTACAGCTTGACTAAGTGGTTTCTCTTAGATTACTTAGATGAGATGATTTGAAGTGTCAGTAGTTGGTAGTCATAAATATGAATGGATATAGCCACTTAGAAGTTTGAGTGATTCTTTTATTTCAGGTTGAATCGCTAACCCTAGTAGCTACTGTGCATGGTGAGGACTTTTGACCCTTTAATTATGACTTTACCCTTTTCTTGCCAGCCATGTAGAAACATATGGACTCATCACTGAATTGCTTGGCTATCACATGCCTGCTTTTTAATTTTTTTGGCTGTGTCATAAGGCATGTGGGATCTCAGTTCCCCAACCAGGGATCAAACCCATGTCCCTTGCACTGGAAGTATGGAGTCTTAACCACTGGACTGCCAGGGAAGTCCCCCATATGCCTGATTTATTAAGTAACTTGTTATACGGGTGAAACTGAGGCAGACACTTTCTGGTAGTCTACTTTCAGTAGATCTTTCTACTATTTTCATAACCCCTGGGAGTGGAAATGACCACCCACTCCAGTATTCTTGCATGGGAAATTCCATGGACAGAGGAGCCTGGTGGGCTACAGTCTGTGCTGTCGCAGAGTCAGACACTACTGAGCATGTATGCATTTTCATGAGAGAAGGAAGAGAAATTTTTGTAAATCCAGTGATCCTTGACACATCTGAAACAAACAAGCCCAAGCCTGGGGTGCTGAAAGCTGTGACCACAAATGGTCCCCCAGCTGTGTCTGCCCTCATCCGGAGCACACGCAGATCCATCTGTGTCAACACAGGTCCTTCTCTTCTCCTTCCCCCTCTCCAAGGTTGCTCTACATGAATACAGGTTTGTGTGCATGCGTGCATGCTCATTCATGTCCAGCTCTTTGCAACCCCATGGACTGTAGCCAGCCAGGCTCCTCTGTCCATAGAATACAGGTTTGGAAAAGAGTAAAAGCAGAACACTCGCTCTGCCTTCTCTGGATGAGTGAGTTCCTCTAACAATAACGCTCCTGGTGCCACAAAGAAGCTGTTGTCAGGTTGTGGAACCTGAAGCCACAGCTCCCTTACAGGTTGTTCTTTGATGCATCACTTCAGGAGCGTGAAACAGATGAGATCTAAGGGCAAGCACAGTTTTCCACACAGTTCAATGAAACAATCTGTCCCTTGAAAGCTACTTTATTTCCAGTGGTACTTTCCATATCAGTGTGTTGAAAATGTCATTAAATCAAGCTTTTTATTAACTTGTCAGTGTATCCAAAGTGTTCCACAGAATCTCCGCGGGGGATTTTCTTGTCTTTTAAACCTACACATTGCCACACAGTCTTTCCTCCCTAATTAACACTGACAGGTTCTCTTTAGTGCAAATATCCCCACCTAGAGCACAAGAGAGCAGGTGGGTGGAAACAGATTTTGATCATTTGCTAGACACAGAAAGAGAAGCCAACAGTGCTAACGGGCGTATGGCAAGATGGGAATATTGTACGAATGAGTCCAGGGCAGTGAAGTCATACAAGTCAACAGTGGGTTGCGGTATTAACACAGGCTGCTTATTCTGAGAAAACTGGAACATGTTGGATCCTATGGGGACTGAGAATTTTTTTTCCTAATTCAGGAAACTAACACATATTGCTGAGTTCTGAGTTGTGCTGGTAGACATATTATCCTAAGGCCAATATTTCTCACTCATTGGATGTCTTGGCTAGTGTGTTTCATGGTGTCTGGGTAGTTTTCAGAGTACACCTTCCTTGACTAAACTGATTTTTATGGCCCTAAACTCCAGATGCTGATTCAGGTTTTTGCCTTTGCCCCATCCCAATGTCCTCAGATTTCCAAAAGACCATGAGTCCACCCTGATATCACTAGAAATTCACTCACTTAGCCTAAGGTAAAATTCAAATTCAGTGTTTGGTGATTTTGTAGTGTCAACTCTGCCCTTTGACCCAGAGGGTTCCCACCTATGTAGTGTGATTTTAAGATTTTATACCCTATCATCCACATTATATGAACAGCTTGCCAGAAGATCCCAAGTACCTGATATTGGAGTGAAGCATCATTTTCGTCAGATCCAAATTAAAAAAGAATCAACACTTTCAAGTTGTGGTGCTGAAGAAGACTTTTGAGAGTCCCTTGGACTGCAAGGAGATCAAACTAGTCAATCCTAAAGGAAGTCAACCCTGAATATTCATTGGAAGGACTGGTGCTGAAGCTGAAGTTCCAATACTTTGGCCACCTGATGCGAAGAGCTGACTCATTGGAAAAGACCTTGATGCTGGGAAAGATTGAGGACAGGAGAAGGGGGTGACGGAGGATGAGATGATTAGATAACATCACCAACTCAATGGACATGAATCTGAGCAAACTCTGGGAGACAGTGGAGGACAGAGGAGCCTGGTGTGCTGCAGTCCATGGGGTTGCAGAGTCAGACATGACTTAGTGACTGAACAACAACAACCAAGAGTTGCACCCCAAGACCTGGTAGCCATACCTAGCTGCAGGGAGTCTGGGAAATGTAGTCCTTAGCTGGATGGTTAGCTACCCAGTTTAAACGTAGAGGTTTCTAGTCCTAAAAAGGAGAAGAAAGAATAAATGTTGGGGACATTTAGCAGTCAAATCTCTGGTCAACCAAATAGCCATGAATACCACTTCCCCTAGGGAAACAATCCAAAGAGCCATGCAATCACTTTATCTGAGAACCCAGCATCCCTTTGTGATGCATAGTCTGACTTTCAGGTTTTGATGTGACTTCTCATGGTCTAGTGACCTATGAACTTGACAAATGATCAGCCTTCTCATCATCTAATATGCTGTGATGAGGAGGGCTAGGATAACCACACTTAAAGCTCCCATTTTGGAAAAAGGAAGAATTGGAAACACGTGATAATTATTGTACCTGGCAGTTATCAGATTCTGTTGCACAGCAGTTGTGAAAGGTTCCTTCCTGGCAGTGAAGTGCCACTGGGTCCTACTCTGGAAGTAACTCATGTATCTTTTTCTGGAAGGCCACACTTGGAATGTATTGGAACGCGTACCCTTCCTGGGGGTTGCATAGTTTTAAACAGCCTAATTCCTACGGGTACAGATTGGAGGGATTAGGGGTTGTTTCAGAGTTTAAATTGGAGAAGGCAATGGCAACCCACTCCAGTACTCTTGCCTGGAAAATCCCATGGACAGAGGAGCCTGGTAGGCTGTAGTCCATGGGGTCGCTAAGTCAGATGTGACTGAGCGACTTCACTTTCACTTTTCACTTTCATACATCGGAGAAGGAAATGGCAACCCACTCTAGTGTTCTTGCCTGGAGAATCCCAGGGACGGGGGAGCCTGGTGGGCTGCCGTCTATGGGGTCGCACAGAGTCGGACACGACTGAAGCGACTTAGCAGCAGCAGCAACAGCAGGGTTTAAATAGGTTTGAGCATCGTAAGTCCACCAAAAAATTAGAAAACTCACAGTTTATTTGCTTTCAGTCAAGTCCATGAGAGAAAAGTGAAAAAGTTGGCTTAAAGCTCAACATTCAGAAAACTACGATCATGGCATCTGTTCACATCACTTCAAGGGAAATAGATGGGGAAACAGATGGGGAAACAGTGGAAACAGTGTCAGACTTTATTTTTTGGGGCTCCAAAATCACTGCAGATGGTGATTACAGCCATGAAATTAAAAGACGCTTACTCCTTCGAAGAAAAGTTATAACTAACCTAGATAGCATATTGAAAAGCAGAGACATTACTTTGCCAACAAAGGTCCATCTAGTCAAGGCTATGGTTTTTCCAGTGGTCGTGTATGGATGTGAGAGTTGGACTGTGAAGAAAGCTGAGTGCCAAAGAATTGATGCTTTTGAACTGTGGTGTTGGAGAAGACTCTTGAGAGTCCCTTGGACTGCAAGGAGATCCAACCAGTCCATTCTAAAGGAAATCAGTCCTGGGTGTTCTTTGGAAGGACTGATGCTGAAGCTGAAACTCCAGTACTTTGGCCACCTCATGCGAAGAGTGGACTCATTGGAAAAGACCCTGATGCTGGGAGGGATTGGGGGCAGGAAGAAATGGGGACGACAGAGGATGAGATGGTTGGATGGCATCACTGACTTGATGGACATGAGTTTGAGTGAACTCCAGGAGTTGGTGATGGACAGGGAGGCCTGGTGTGCTGCAATTCATGGGGTCGCAAAGAGTCAGACATGACTGAGCGACTGAATTGAACTGATGTAAAAGTGACATGTAGTTTTAAGTTAACCAGGACTTTATTTACTAACCTCTGTGCTCAACTCTTCTCCTCTTCCTCAATTATGTTTATTCTTCCTCAGGACCATGGTGGCTATCTTGAAGGCACCTAAAACAATAAGAGGAGAGAAGGCAAAACCCTTAATCTGAATTTTCCTACTGGTCTGGCTCCTCTTGCCTGGCCAAGAACAATCATGTGAGATGCTCTTGAGAAAAGTTTGAAGCCACAGTCTTCTTTGTGGTGTTAGGAGTGTGGAAGCAGTTGATTTATCCAAATGTGCAAAACCTTAATTTGTCAGATTCCCAATCAGTTTAGATTGTAGGCTACAGGCTGTAAGTATCCCTTCATAGAACTGCATTCTGTTCCATCTCTTTTTGCAGACTGGTTAATTCTTACTTGTGGTTAGTTCTTGACTATAGTGCTTTGCTAAAAGAAGCCGAGATATACCAACCAAGTGACTTTTGTTACCACTTCCCTGTGAGTTACAAGCTCAGTAAGCAAACGGCCTTCATTTCAAACACACTGACAATAGGTTTGTTGCAGGAAGGGGGACCCCTTCTAGGGCCCAAGAGTGGGCTCTTGTCTAACACTTGGAAATAAATTATCCAAGGAGACACACGTGCTGACAAAGCAAGAAACTTTATTGCGAAGGGGTGCCCAGGCAGAGAACAGCCGGGTAAGGGAACCCAGAAGGATGGCTCTGCAATGTGGCTCACAGTCTCAGGTTTTATGGTGATGGGGTTAGTTTCCAGGTTGTCTCTGGCCAATCATTCTGACTCAGGGTTCTTCCTGGTGGTGCATGCATTGCTCAGCCAAGATGGATTCCAGAGAGGGTTCTGGGAGCTTCGTAGGGCATATGAACTGGCATCTCCTCTCTCCTTTTTTTTTTAAAAAATTTTTTATTTTATTTTTAACTGGAGGATAATTACTCTGCAATTAATTGTGATGGTCATTGTAGCACTGTTTATGGTTGCTAGGAAATGGAAGCATCCTCTCTCCTTTTGACCTTTCCCAAAATTCTTCTTGGTGGTAGATTGTTAGTTCCGCATTCCTTACCAGGACCATCTGTTGTAAGATAACTCATGCAAATGGCTACTATCTTGCCTGGCCAGGGTGGCGGTTTCAGTCAGTGTTTCCCTTAACAGGTTTACCAGATGTTTGCTATGACACAATAAGGGTCACCATCTATCTAGCCTACATGATCTGTTACCTCACAGCCTGCTGTCCTAAATGCTAAGCAAATAGCACATATTTCAGCTTCTGTAGTGTCAGCCCTGTTCCTGGTAGCAAACTCTGTTGGGTTGGTTGGTTTGGCTGCTTTAGCAGAGATCAGACAAGAAAGATTTTTAAAATAATACACAATGTACTTCTCTCTCACAGGAAAGTCTGACATGGAAGGTGGATGGAGGAATAGGGAAACTGCTTTTAAAAGTCATCCAGGGCAGACTTGCCTGGTGGTCCAGTAGCTAATACTCTGGGCTCCCAGTGCAGGAGGCCTGGGTTCGATCTCTGGTCAGGGAACTAGATCCCATCATATGCTGCAACTAAAAGAAAGAATAAAAAATCAGCCAGGGGACCCAAGTTTCTTTTCTCTTTGCTTTACCGCCCCCTAGAATGTTGTCTTCATCTGTCTGGTTAAAAGTTGCTCACCACTGCTTTCTTTGTGGTCTGGACTACAGAAACAGGAAGAGGGGAAGGGGAAGGGTAGATGCTTCCTTTTAAGAATGTGCCTGAGATTTCACACATTACAGTTGAGCCTTGAAAAACACACTTCAAACTGTGTAGATCCACTTATACGTGGATATTTTTTCAGTACTAAATACTACACATTCTGCAGTTGGTAGAGTCTTTTAATGTGGAACCGTGGATGAAAGTGAAAGTGAAAGTCGCTTAGTCATCTCTGACTCTTTGCAATCCCATGGACTATACAGTCCATGGAATTCTCCAGGCCAGGATACTGGAGTGGGTAGCCTTTCCCTTCTCCAGGGGATCTTCCCAACCCAGGGATCAAACCCATGCCTCCTGCACTGCAGGCAGATTCTTTACCAGCTGAGCCACATGGGAAGCTCAAGAATACTGGAGTAGGAGCCTATCCCTTCTCCAGAGGACCTTCCTGATCCAAGAACTGAACCAGGGTCTCCAGCATTGCAAGCGGATTCTTTACCAACTGAGCTATCAGGATATGGAGTGTCAACTGTACGTAATACTCACATTTTCAACTGCGAAGAGGGATCAGCATCCCCAACCCCTATATTGTTCAAGGGTCAACTATACTTCCACTTAATGGTGTATCAGAACTTCCTCACACCAGCTTGCACAAGCTCACAAGAGGCAATTGTTAAATTTTAGAGAATTTTGTGAGCTGGTTGAGAAAGACAGCCATTGCTAAAAACTAAATATATAAATTTACCATTAAACAAATTGTATTAGAAGAGTAAATAATTAAAGTGTGTTTTCCCTCAATTATTTTACTACACTTTACTATTATCTATGCTGCTGCTGCTGCTGCTAAGTCGCTTCAGTTGTGTCCAACTCTGTGCGACCCCATAGATGGCAGCCCACCAGGCTTCCCCGTCCATGGGATTTTCCAGGCAAGAGTACTGGAGTGGAGTGCCATCACCTTCTCCAATTATCTATGCTACTGATGTTATTTGTATCTATCTATCCACATGGTCCAAATACAATATAATGTTGTTGCAAATACTTTCCAACTCTGCCATTCAATGACATTGTAGATTGAAATCAGATATGGTTGGAGTATTTACACCATAGAAATTAGCAAATGCTACAAATCTGGGCTCCTCCTCTTTTATACCCACATGTGCTCTGACTCTTCATGGCCCTATTGACTGTAGCCCACAAGGCTCCTCTGTCCATGGGATTCTCTAGGCAAGAATACAGGAGTGGGTTGCCATTCCCTCCTTCAGTGGATCTTCCCAACCCAGGGATCAAGCCTGTATCTCTTATGTCTCCTGCATTGGTAGGCAGGTTCTTTACCACTAGTACCACCTGGGAAGTTCCCTACACCCAAGAGCTGGTGGTTAAACATTTACCAATACACAATCACTTCCATTATATCTCTTTGGCCAGAATTTACTCACATGGCCATACCTACTTACAAGGGAAGCTGGGACATGTAGTCTTTAGCTGGGTGACCATATACCTATCTATAATTGAGTGATTCTATTATAAGGAAGAAGTGGAGAATGCTTTTTGGAAGACCATGAGCATGCACATGTTTTGAAGTAGAAGAGGAAGCTCTGGTCAGGTTTCCAGAACTGAGACACACTCTATCAGTAGTTCTTTGTAGAGCTGGTAATAAACTCAAAATAGAGATTTTAGTGCTTGTGTAGTCCACCACCCCAGGGTTAGTGAAAATGAATGATTTCCGTTTAGAATAGTGGACGAAGCACATAAGACAAGCCTCCTCTGTCCTGTGTCCAGTTGCCAGAAAATTCAAAAAATATATTAAAATATAAAAAAATGTATAAATGTGCCAGAAAACAAGAACGTGAACCCTTTGTACCTCCAGAAACTCTGAGGAATCACTGAGAGGCAGAAAGATGATGTATTAATAAGATTTAAGTATGTACCTAATGGGACTTCCCTGGTGGCTTAGATGGTAAAGCATCTGTCTACAATGCAGGAGACCTGGGTTCGATCCCTGGGTCGGGAAGATCCCCTGGAGAAGGCAATGGCACCCCACTCCAGTACTATTGCCTGGAAAATCCCATGGACAGAGGAGCCTGGTAGGCTACAGTCCATGGGGTCGCAAAGAGTCAGACACGACTGAGCGACTTCACTTGTATATACCTAAAACCCAAATATGCCTGAGTGATGTGGGTACTGTAAAAACTGGAAACCACTCACAGAGAACTAGTTTCAGGGAAATCCAAATTAGAACATTGAGTATACTCTGGAATAAAAGAAAGTCTGTACTTTTGATTTGGTAAGGAATTGGGATATGGAGGTATTGAGCCCCTGCCTCTTCCTTTCTCAATGTGTTCTTATGAAGGGCAACTCTTGTTGTAAAGTTTTAAGTCTGTGAGTATTTTTTTTTTCAACTGATACACCAAGCTCCACAATTTAGTACCCAACAGAGACTCCTAAGGCCAGAAAAGATATGACCAGTGACTGAATGCAATGCTTATCTTGGGTATTTGCCTGCAGAGTAAACATTCATGCAAACTGTTTGCTCTTTCTATATTAAAGTATAATGAGGATATTTGGACTAGGTAATATGGTCAGAGACTTGTCTTATGCATATATGGCTTATATTAAACGATGATTCTATCCAAACATTTTTCTTTAAAATCATGTTAGAACCAAGCACACACACACAAAGCTAGAAGTAAAAATATTCCCAAGATGATGGATGATAAATTGCTTTCTTCTTCCTTACAAAAAATTAAAGTGGTAGGTGTCTGTTTTTAGCAGCATTTTCCACAGGAGATCAGGAAAGCCATTAGATGGTTATGGATGAATTCTTGGTATTGGATGATAAAAATGACTAACATGTCTATGGGTTTAAGAGAGCTGGAAAAGGCTGTACAGATAAACAGTACTTTAGGATATTAGACATTTGGATTCTGGAAGGAAGAAATGTAAAATTAGAAACACATTCAAATGATTTATCTATTTCTCTTTAAGGAGTAAATATTGTTTTTTAAAAGATTGTTTTTAACAGTATGTCCTTATTGGTTATTTTGTGTGTAACAGTGTGTACATGTCAATCCCTAATTCCCAGTCTATCCTTTTCCCCTCCCCCGACCATAAATTCATTCTCTAAGACTGTAAGTTTGTTTCTGTTTCGTACATAAGTTCATTTTTATTATTGTATTTGTAATTTTTTGATCATTGGACACATACATCTAATACTATTAATTGAGAACCTACTATATGCAAAATGCCACTAAGCCCTAAAATAAACACAAGGAGCTTGCAATCTAGAGGGGAATGTAAGAGAGACATTTCAGCTCTTTTTTTTTTTTTTTTGTAAAAGTATTGACAGCAAGTACATATGGACAGTCCCACATTTAAAACAGGTGCTGTCATTCTCAACAAGGTGGGAATTCCTAAGTTAGGAGATTTGTAATACTAGGCAAGAGAGCTAGCATTCCACTATTTCTTCAGTATTCAAAGAGCGCAGCCTACATGTCCTAGTTTAGAGGGAGATAAATCCTTTATAATAAGCCTGTTTTTCCCCTAAATGGGCTGAATTAGCATAGGAGGGAGAAAAGACAGGACTGAACTGACAATTTTCCACAAAAAACTTCACAATGTTGCTTTTAACTCTGACAGGAAGCAATTTTAGTAATGTATGTTTATTTCCAGTCTTTTTCCTTATTTCTCCTTTTGAGAATCCTGGGTTTTTGAAGCACCAGTGCTGGAGTATGACGTGGAGAGAAGAATTTGAGAAAGTGAAAACACTATATGAAAAGATGAGAATAGTCTGGAAAGGATGGCCATCTGTGGAGAAAGAAAGGCACTGGGAGATTCATGAGAAGACAGGGAATAAGGAAAGCAACCACAAAGGAACTAGCAGAATGATGCCTTGAAAAAGGACTTTGAGATTGACATATATACGCTATTGATACTGCATATAAAATAGATAACTAATGAGAACCTACTGTGTAGCACGGGGACCTCCACTCAGTGCTCTGCAGTGACCTAAATGGGAAGGGAATCCAAAAAAGAGGGTATATATGTATAACATATAGCTGGTTCCCTTTGCTGTACAACAGAAATTAACGCAACATTGTAAAGCAGCTATACACCAATACAATTTTTTAAAAACAGCCAACCAGGACCTTGGCTGCCCAAGGTCACCCAATTCCAGGGGCAGGGCCAATTTGCTGCTTTAGAAAGCAGGAGATATGAAAGGAAACCCCAGTGGAGAGCCTGGGAGAAGGGAAGAAGTATTATTTCTTTTCTATCTCTGTGCTGCTTGACTGGCTAGAATATTCATTTACTAGGAAAGTTTTTGTTAAAATCTAATAGAATGTTTTAAACATGGAGGAAAAAAGGACTTTGGAGAAGTCTTAGTCCCTGGTGAGATACAGTTCTACTTTACTGATTCCTGAAGAGACATCAGGACATGCTTTCCTGGCTTTACAAGGCTTTTTAGAATCAGACTTGTGGGAGTTTTGTCCATGTTTTGTTATTTGCTTGTTTTGGATGTCACTAAGGCTATGGTTTTTCCAGTGGTCATGTATGGATGTGAGAGTTGGACTGTGAAGAAAGCTGAGTGCCGAAGAATTGATGCTTTTGAACTGTGGTGTTAGAGAAGACTCTTGAGAGTCCCTTGGACTGCAAGGAGATCCAAACAGTCTATCCTAAAGGAGATCAGAAGCTGAAACTCCAATACTTTGGCCACCTCATGTGAAGAGTTGACTCATTGGAAAAGACCCTGATGCTGGGAGGGATTGGGAGCAGGAGGAGAAGGGGACGACAGAGGATGAGATGGCTGGATGGCATCACCGACTCAATGGACGTGAGTTTGAGTGAACTCCGGGAGTTGGTGATGGACAGGGAGGCCTGGCATGCTGTGATTCATGGGGTTGCAAAGAGTCGGACATGACTGAGCAACTGAACTGAACTGAAGGGCTTCCCAGGTGGCGCAGTTGTAAAGAATCCGATTGCCAGTGCAGGAGATGCAGGAGGCACAGGTTTGATCCCTGGGTTGGGAAGATCCTCTGGAAAAGGGAATGGCAACCCACTCCAGTATTCTTGCCTAGCGAATCCTATTGACAGAGGAGCCTGGTAGGCTACAGTCCATGGGGTCACAAAGAATCAGACATGACTGAGTATCTGAGCACAGCACAGCCTCTACGATATGGGCTTTAAGCAAGGGGTGAGAATAATCACATTAATTGAGAATAAACAGGAAAAATTCTGCCACCCCCAATGGTGTACCCTGAGGGGCCTCAGGATGGAAAAGAATAGAATACTGGCCCTAGAGAGCTAAGATGCATATCAAAGGAATGATTTCCCTGAGCCCAGACTCTTGTATCTTCCCACACAAAGAACAGTGCTAAATTCAGTAACTTGAGATATCTGGTTTCCTGTTGTTAACACTAATCTTTTGATGTTCCTACTACTTGGTTTTTGTTGCAAAACTGTATGTCCTGGCTCCTCCCTTATCTCTTCAGAATAGTCCCTTAGAGCTACCTGAGAGCTTGTCTCCTATGCCTAAGTCCTCAGTATGTCCACTGAATAAAACATAATTCTCAACTTGTAGGTTGTATAATTTTTCTTCAGTAGACACTGTACTGGTATTCTCTAACATAAGTTGGTACACCCCTGCTCTTCCTTCCAACAGGTACTTCCCTCTTTGCATAGAGGACTTTTAAAGATTAAATATGCTTTGAAGCCCAAAGGAATGGTAAGATTTCAGCACAGAAACATACTGCTGGGGTGGTGGAAAGGAGAGCTCTTTTTCAAACATATCACAGACATAACTGCCTTTCTTACTTGAGGACAAAACTAAGCATAGCATATTACTCCAATGTTTAAGCTTTCCATTTCAGATTTAATTTTGCTTTAAAGAATAGTACCAATTTCCTGCTTGAACAGTGATTCTTCCCTCATCACTTTTCCAGTCCCATTTTTAGCCTTAGGTGATAAATGGGCAAACTTTCACAACTGGACTTTTCAGACCAGACTCTAAGTATAAAAAATATTGAGAGAATCCCCTGGTGGTCCAGTTGTTAGGACTCCATGCTCTCACTACCGAAGGCCTGGGTTTGATCATTGGCCAAGGAACTACAATCCCATAAGCCACATAGTGTGGCAAAGAAAAAAAGAAAGCAACAAAATAAACAAAAAAAGAAAATTGACATTGGATTCTTAAATTATGCCTTTGCAGCCTTATACTGAAGTATTTTCTGTAATTGAAACAGAATTTCAAATCTAGACGAAAATGTTAATGATGGACATTTGTGTACTTAATACATAGTGAGGCCAATCAAACTAAAATGTTGGAATTTGGAGTAGAGAAAGGTTATTGCAGGGCCATGCAAGGAGAATGTTGGCTTGTGCTCAAAAAGAAAAAAAAGAAAAGAAAAGAAAAAGCAAACTCCCCAGTGGTTTTGGGGAAAAGTTTTTAGAGGCAAAATTTGGGATGAGTCTGCAGGGTGTGTGACTTTGTTCTAATATTTGGTGGTGAGGTAACAGGGCAGTGCTCTAGGAATCTCGTGCTCAGCCTGAAGTTACCATCCTCTACCTTGGTGGGCACCTTAGTTCCTGTATTGTTTTATATATATATTCATATTCCTTGAGGAGGAACCAGGATCCTGCACTGTAGTTTCTTGATTTTTTTCCTCCTTTGTTTCTGCATTCCCTCACTTCCCTAATTAGCAACTGTTTGAAACTGCTCTTTGGAAATCAGGGAGGTCTAGGAGTCTAAAGACTTTATTCCTACAAATAAGAAAGGGGGACATGGAAAGAGTTTCATGCCCTGGAGGGCCTCAGAAGGTCCTGTTCCATTACAAAAACAAGTAGCACAAATAATTTTTTTCTGTTAGATTTGGTCCAGTGGTTAAGATTTCTCACTTTCACTGCAGGAGGCTCAGGTTTGATCCCTGGTTGGGAGAGTTCCACATGCTACATAATGTGGCCAAAAAAAAAAAATCAAAATAGTGCATATACTGGACATTATAAAATCCAAGAATTTTATACTAGAAATGCAATTTAAAAATAATACCTCACCTTGAGCCTTCTAAAATAAATTAATGTTATAATGGATGGGAACAAGAATTGGAAATCAAGAAAGAAGCCCAGAAAGATAAAATGTAAGGTAGTGGGTATTACAAGTAGGTTTAGTTTTTTTTTTTTTAATTTATAGTTTTCCACCTTTTAAAAGTGAGAATGTATAATTTTAAAAATCATAAAACTATTTCATTAAAAATTAAATATGAATAAGAGATCTACTTTTATAATTTTCAGAGAGTTAACTGAATCTTCTAGGATCACTGGATTTAAGAACTAGCTTTAGTAACCATTTGGGCTGATTGTTTCATTTGGGGGTTGAGGTTGTTGAGGTCAGAGAGGTCCTATGGCTTATCTCAGCTCACACAGTGAATAAGTTGGCAAATCTGGATATAAAATTTGGATTTCCTGGAGTCTCATCTAATATTTATTCCACTGTGCCCCCAATTAATTCTACACGTCCATCTCCAGAGGCTATTATAGACAGGAGATGTGGCAGGCTCTCTGTTAGGTATTTTTGTATGTGTGTTGTCAAGTAAAGGGTAGGTCACACGATAAAGAATCTGTCTGCAGAGACTTGGGTTCAACCTCTGGGTTGAGAAGATCCCCTGGAGAAGGAAATGGCAACCCACTCCAATATTCTTGCCTGGGAAATCCCATGGACAGAGGAGCCTGGCGGGCTACAGTCCATGGGGTCAGAAAGAATCAGACATGCCTAATAAAGGTGTGTTTTGTAATTCAAACTATATTGCACAATGATAAACACGGCCTACTGTAAATGTCAAGACAGAAGATAGAAAATCAGGTTGTGGGGCAGCTGTTTGGCTAGCCTAGGTGGCTGAAGAGGGCAGTTCTGCCATGTGCCCTGGGCGTTGTTGACTTGAAAAATATTCACAACCTAAAATTTGAGAGTTATGTTTTATTCGGTGGAAATTTTTAGGACTTCGAGTCTAGGAGACAGTATTTCAAGTAACCCTGAGAGAACTGCTCCAAGGAGGCGAGGGTGGAGGAGCTAGGTTATACAGAAGTTTTGTAACAAAAGACAGGTATTCTGAACATAAAAAGATTATTGTACATTAAAGTAAAGCAGATATCCCAAGTTAAGGAATTCAGTGATTCTCTGTGTTTGGGAAGATGTAAGAGTCAGGGCTCACTGAAATCATTGCTTTCATATGCATGCACCTCAGCTGTCTGGCGGAGAAGGCAATGGCATCCCACTCCAGTACTCTTGCCTGGAGAATCCCATGGATGGAGGAGCCTGGTAGGCTACAGTCCGTGGGGTCGCAAAGAGTCAGACACAACTGAGCGACTTCCCTTTCACTTTTCACTTTCATGCATTGGAGAAGGAAATGGCAACCCGCTCCAGTGTTCTTGCCTGGAGAATCCCAGGGACGGGGGAGCCTGTTGGGCTGCTGTCTATGGGGTCACACAGAGTCGGACACGACTGACGCGACTTAGCAGCAGCTGTCTGGGGCCAGTTTCCTGTTTTCACATCCTGGGTTTCCTTAGGACATACTGCAGGGAATGGGTGCTAGATGGCAGGTATTCTTTTCTTTCTTGAGTTTCCTCAGGGCTCACCAGCTCACATTGGAGGGCTGCAGTCACTGATGGCTGTGTCATCCTTGTTTACCGCCATGGCAGGAAATACTCCATTTCTCAGCATGTTACCAAGAAGTTCAGCAGAGACTATTCCTCTGACTCTTCCAAAGTTCAATCTGTGAGCTTTTAATATTCATCTATAGTTCCCTCTCTGCTTATTTAGATTCTGAAGCTTGAATCCTAGAAACTATCAAATAAACCTGCCTACAGCATCTCAGCCAGTAATGGGAAGATCTAGGGCTTGAAGTCGGTTCTGACTCTCTTAGCTGACACTCTTCAATTCTGAAGTATCAGAAAGAAAAAGGAGAGGTTTACTCTGTTACTCATTTATTCCGGAGTGATTTTTTTTTTTTTAAGAAGCAATTATATCATAAGTAGAAAAGCTTTGGGAAATGAAAATCTCTAATCAGACACTTTATTGAAAGGATTGTGGGTTCCACTAAAAGAGCTGGAGTTACGAGCAGAATGGGAGAGGATATTTGCTGATTCCTTTGTCAATGTGGCATTAAGGAAAACCTAGGTGGCCTAGATGTTAAAGGAAAGAAATTAGGTTGCAGAGACTACTGAATTAATCACAGCAACAAAGAGTGCTAACCAGACAGTGCTGGTACTGGGAGTGTTTTTGCAGAGTCAGTAACAGGAACTGTACATAACCTGGAGAATACTCCTTACCAAATGCGATTGTGTGTGCCTGATGCATAGTGAGGCCAAACAAACCAAAACACCAGAGCTTGGATCAGAGAAAGGTTTACTGCAAGGCCAGGAAAGGAGACCAGTGGCTTGTGCTAAAAACAAACAAACAAAAAAACCCCATACTCTGATTGTTTTGGGGGAGAAGTTTTATGTGCAAAATTTGGGGTGAAGGCTGCAGGGTGTATGACTTTCTTCTGATTGGTTGGTGGTGAGGTAACAGAGTGGTGTTCCAGGAATCTTGTGCTCAGCCTGAAGTTACCGTCCATACTTCACCTGTGTTGTGTGGTCAGAGCTCTCCATGGAGTAGTCTAATGTAGACAACTATCTAATGTTTTTTTTTCTTTTTTTTCTTTTTCTTGGAAGTTCATATTAGAAAAGAAAAATTAAATTGTCTCTTCTACTACAGATATGTTAATCCTAGAGATAGTTATATGAAGACAAAAACTCCTGGATATGGGAAGGTGTTTGGGGGATGAGCATACAAAGAGTCTTTTTTAGAAACATTTTAAAAGCAAACTGCAATTTGCCTAATAATAGCCTACCCAGTAGAAAAGAATTGCTTTAACTTCTCTTGAGTGCTTTCATCTCAACTCTGACAAAATGAACGCCTGTTGGCAATTTAACAATTCCTTGGTTTTTAGCTGAAAGAAAATCAAATAAATGGAGTGCTACTAATACTGAGGTGAATGTGCAGTCTTGCAAGACTGGATTTAACTTGTTTTCCAAAATATATTACATAAAATATATGTGATAAAAATATATTACATAAAATATATGTGATAAAAATATATCACATATATATTAGGTCGGGAAGATCCCCTAGAGGGGAGGGCATGGCAATCCACTCCAGTATTCCTGCCTGAAGAATCCCATGGACAGAGGAGCCTGGCGGGGCTACAGTCCATGGGATCGCAAAGAATTGGACACAGCAGAAATGACTTAGCACATACGCACATACTGCATTTAACTATTTTTTCTGTGTTATTTTATCTTTGTGTTATACTGACACCTGATATCCCCAGACCTATATGTATATTGGTCTTGCCACTGTGAGAGAGAATTAAATGGGAACATTTTATGAATGAAAAATGTTGCCTGCCATATCAATGAAGATGCTGTGACTATCAAGCCATCTTCTTTGAGAAGTCAAGTGAGTTGATCTGATGACAACATTGTGCCTTTATAATAATCTTAACAAACACAAAAGTATAGGGTGACATTGGAGAAAGTGGGAGAGGGTGGCTGAAAAAGAGAAAAGGATAAAAAATATATGTAGGTAGGTAAGACATCATGTCCCAGTCTAAAAAATAAAGTTCTCCATAATAACGCTGACATTGGGGGTGGGGAAGGGGGGAGTGGTGAGCAGAATAGAGCATCTGATATTCTGAAAATTAAGCTTCATCGTCTGTATCAACATTAACCACACACATAGACACACTAGAAAAGAGACTGATTCAGTCTTAATGATACACTATAAGTAGATTTGCATTGAACTGAAAATATGTCCATGTGAAAGTATATCAAAATTAAAATCTCATTTGCATATATAATATCAGTTAGAGCAAATGTTCACTGCATGATAATCTTCCCTCTAGGAGAGGCCATTAGGTTGATTTGCATTCATTTAAATGTTCATGTGAAACGTGGATTTTATCTATGCAATTACGAGAGTGGTTAATATATTGTGCTATTAAAAGTTGAAAGACTACTCAGAATTTGTAAGACACAAATGTGGCATTAGATGGGCCCAACTCAAAGGAAAGCCTCTCACATAAATAGACACCATTTCTTCAGTGTGGGCAGAGAAACGGAAACTAATCACTCCACGCAAATATCTCCGCATCCGGTGTTATTCTTGTGGCAGGGATTCATGAATGAATGGAGAGTTATTTTTACAGTAAGCAAAATAATCAGTAAACTACATGACATATTAAAGATGTGATAGATTGCAAATATGGCCATGAATTCTTTCCATCCCTGTTTGTACACCCTTCTACTGTTTTACTGTGCAGCTCTACTCACTAAGCATTGGAGTCTGTTTCTCAACCCATTAGATCTAGCCTGTTCACAAGACTTCCTTTGGCCAAAAGGACATTAGCAAATAAGATACAAATACAAGCAAGGTTTGAAAACTGCTAGCTCACTGGGGCTTACTCCCTTATTGTTCTTGGAATCCTGAAAGAAAGTGTGTTAGTCGATAAGTTGTGTCTGACTCTTTGTGACTCTATGGACTATAACCTGTCAGGCTACTCTGTCTATGGAGTTCTCCAGGCAAGAATACTGGAGTGGGTTGCCATTCCTTTCTCCAGGGGATCTTCCCAACCCAGGAGTTGAACCTGGGTCTACCACATTTCAGGCAGATTCTTTACCATCTGAGCCATCAGGGAAGCCCTCAAACCACTATATGAATGATTCCAAGGAAAACTGCTAGAAGATAAAAAAGCTACATGGAAGAGAACAAACACTAGAAATGTGAATGAGGCCATTGTGGATCATGCAACCATCAGCTGACCGTAGATGCATGAGCAAACCTAGGGGAGGTTAACTGAGTCAGTCCAGGCCAGAAGAACTGCACAACCAACCCACTGTCAACAAGCTAGATAAAATGGCAGTTGTTTAAAGCTGCTAAATTTGCAGTGTTTTGTTACAGAAGTAGCTAACTGGTACATGCATGCTAAGTTGCTTCCGTCCTGTCCGACTCTTTGCGACCCCATGGACTGTAGCTCGCCAGGCTCCTCTGTCTATGGGATTCTCCAGGCAAGAATACTGGAGTGGGTTGCCATGTTCTCCTCTAGGGGATTTTCCCAACCTAGGGATCCAACGTGTGTCTTTTATGTCTCCTGTATTGGCAGGCGGGTTCTTTACCAGTAGCGCCACCTGAAAAGCCCCGGCTAACTGGTACTGCAGGTTATAAATATTTTAGAGAGAAAGAGAGCAGATAAAGTGGGATTAGAGGTGTGTATGTGGATGTCTGGGGGGATATGTTGCCGTTTTAAATAACTTTGTTGGCAATTCCCAGGGATCCAGTAGTTAGGACTCTCTACTTTCACCGCTGAGGCTTAGTTTAATCCCTGATTGGGGAACTAAGATCCCGCAAGGTGCATGGAATGGCCTAAAAAGAATTTGTTTAAAGTTTAAAAATAAATAAATAACTTTGTCAGGGAAGGCTTTGCTGAGAAGATAACATTTGACTCAATATATGAAAGAGATAAGGAAGTGATTCATGGGGTTATTTAACAGAAGGGCATGCCTGGCAAAGGGAGTGGCAAGTAGAAAGTTTCTGAGGCAGTGTGTCTGTCTATTTTGAGGAAAAGCAAGGTCAGAGTGCCTGGAGTACTGTAGGAGATGAGGGCAAAGGGGTAACAGGAAGCCATCTATTTATTCTCTGAGTTCCTTGTTAACATCTGGAAAAAAAGCCTTCCAATGTATACGATGGGATACCCCTGTACCTTGCCCTGACTTATAGGAGACCACCCTAATGAATCAATCCAGAGGTAGAACACTGACACAAGCTGGCCAACCAGCTTCTTCCTCCTGAGAATTTGAAATTTGGAAACCAGGAAACCAGAGATTAAGAGGTGTTAAGAGCTGAAGTCCCCTTACTGGCTGAGCTCAAGAGACCTAGGGTCCACACCCAGCTCTAGTTGCTGAATTTCTAGAGCTGGCTGGCTTGTTGTCCCTGTCAAGGTTTCGGACCTAAACTCATTTTTGAGGCCATGGAACACCCCTGAATCATTACAATGAATTTATTCTCACTCTCAATCTTTTTTCTTAAATAAGACAAAGTTAATTTCTGTTGCTTGCAAATAAAAGAACCTTAACTAATGTAATCATCTTGTGATTTCTCTCTTGTTGTTTAATGTATGTCTTCTCTTCTGAAATGGGATTATTAGATTCTTAGAAGAATTTCTTCAACTTATTTCAAATCTTTTGTCTATCCAGCTGTGCATATAGGACAAGATAATCACAGCTAAGTATTCATTCAGTGCCATAATGTGGCAAGCACAGAGCTAAATGCTTATGTAGATTATTTTATTTAAGTGTCATGATAATTCTATGAATAACTACTCTGATTATCTCCATTTTTACAGATGAGGAAACAGAGGCCAGAGAGGTGACATGGCTAATAAATGGAGGATGGATTCAAATCCAGACAATCTCACCCACATTCTTTCAGGACCCAACACCAAGTAGGTACTTAAAGATACTTGTGTATTTTTTCATTGAAGTGTACTAGGTATGTGCAAAATCACCATCTGGGATGATCATCTGGCCTTCACCATCCAGATAAGGTTTCGCCAGCATCCCCTCCACTATGGGCAGAGAGGTTTTGTCCTAGGAACTTACTGTCAGTGACAAGTTAGGGGGTGCGATGTACAGACAGCAGGAAACCATTCCTGCTCAGAAAATGTTCCTTATCCCATCAGGGCCAGACAGGACAAAAGCAGATCACATTTTGGGTCAGCATTCTTGTTAAGATGCAAATAAGTTATGCCAATGTGAGTTAAGTATAACATGACATGAATTCATTTACATACATCAGTACATATTAATTTACCAGGAAAAAGCAAACAAACAAAGCTCTATGAAGGCAAGGCCTGAGACTCCTCTGCTTACCTCTGCATTACCTCACACAATGTCTGACTCATAGTATGTACTCAATAAAATATAGCCAAATGAATTGGATGAATGAGTAAAGAGAATTAGGCACCAGAGAATAAGGGTCCAGCTAGGAGAGTTTAAATACATATAATTATCCATTCCTGATGGATGCATATGAATCTTATTGTATGAATTTTATTTATTAATTTTTTTCCTTTGCTGGCACTACATGGCATGTGGGATCTTAGTTCCCTGACCAGGGATGAAACCCATGCCCACTGCATTGGAAGGCAAAGTCATAACCACTGGACCACCAGGGAACCCCAGTATGAATTTTACGGTTCTTCTGAGTTGTAGGGGTTTCTGTGTTGTACATGTGCACTGGGTGAACTTAGATGAGGCCATTCCCCTGTGTTTTGGAGGTAGGTCTCACAGGAAGGGTAAGATGAGAGTTTGAATCAATAACACAGAAAAGACTGTCAGAGAGAAATGCAGTGGGAGAGCCATGATGGGTGGCAAAGCAGGGACATGTCCTTTGATTCTAATTTGAAAACAGAATAGACATCCATTGTCTCAGCTATAGGTAGCTAGAATGTAGATGACAAACCTATATGGAGAAGTTGCCTGGTACCCTGGGGAAGAGCACTGGGTTGAATACATTGATGGCTCCAGCTTCTTATCCCTTCCTATATAGATGCCCATTGCCATGTTATTTTGCAGTGCCTTCTTGGGTTGGGTGTACTTCTCTGTCCCTTGACCTTGAGTTCAGCAAAGGATTTTATTTGGCCAACAGAATGAGGTGGCAATGATGCTGCACCAGTTTTGAACCTAGCAAGAGACTTTGCAAGTTTCCTCTTGTGTCTGCCCTTTTACTATTACCATAAGAAGAATATGCAGGCACCAGCCTTCTAGTCCCACGTGGTAACAGACTCCATGTAGCAGAGTCACCTCCAACCAAGCTCAGCCTAAATTAGCTGACTCTGATTCAACTCATAGATACTTGAGAGTAAACAATTCTGGTTTTAAGCCACTGATTTTTAAAGAATCAGTTTATGGCTAGGGCTAATTGATACAAGCACCAAACTCATGGAAGAATAGACCTTAGTTTGAACTCTAGCTCAAACTAGAGTTGGCTATGTGCCCATGAACAAAGCATTTAAATGTTCTGAGCCTCAGTTTTCTCATCAGTAAAATGGGCATAATAATAGCTACCTTATCATTTAGGGCTACTAAAAGGAACATCAAGATACGTGTGAAAATCTTCATAAGTAAATATTAGATTAATGCTTTTTTCTTTATTAATGGAGATCATTGGTTCATTCTACAATACTTTTTTTTTCTTCTTTGTGTGTTATAGGAATCTCACTTAAAATTTTACATTGTCACAACTGTTCTACCCCATGTCAATTTTTTTTTTATTTTAAAATCATGTATTTATTTTTTATGTTTTAAAATCTCATGTAATTTTCAATTAAATTATAGTTGGTTTACAACAGGTTGTTGGTTTCAGGTGTACAGCACATGCCAAAGTTTTAATGAGGGAACAGTGAGCCTCTGGGGACCACAGTGGTAGTGGGAATAAGTGGAAGACTGAAAGACCCTCAAGAGGAATAATGAAACTCAAGCGGGCAAAATCAATACCTCCCCACTCAATGGTGCTTTAGTGTTTGGTTTCATAAGAAAACATTTCCTGATACTTAGAGGGAAAAGCTATCTGAAGCAGCCCAACTGTCCCTGCCTTCCTGGCCACCCTTGATGTCAAAAGCCTAGAGATGAACCAGAAGATAAAAGGAGATACAGAAAGAGCAAATCCTACAAGCTATCATAACATGACACTTCCCAACTCCAGGAGTGCTGTAGTCAATGCACTAGAAATGCAAAAATACCCAACCCTTAGATCCAGCTTCTCCACCTACAAATTATTACTTCTCCTCTGAGCTTACAACCCATTCTCTCTGTCTGTCTCATTTGTCATTTAATTATGTGCTGCCCCCATAACACTAGTGTGTTACTCTGATCATGTTAATTTCAGTATCGCATGGACTGCTTGTAATTTTCCTCTTCAGATCCTTTATTTATTTATTTTTTCCAGACCCTTTATTTTATGTCAGGTACTTAAAACAATGGGTTCTTCCCATTACAAAACAGATTTACAGATTTATAGTCAGCTTGTGATGGTTTAATGCCAAGATGTTACAGAACCATCTACCAGTGAAAAAGGGTTCAGTGGAAGCAGACTTAATGATTAATTGGACTTTTCAGATTTAAAGAAAAAAATTAAGCAACATAGCAAACAGACTTTTTCTAATTTACAAGTATTAATAAGCTTGTAGGGGGAGCCTTGTTGCATAATATTCATTATTTGTTCTCTTAAGCATAACAACTTTGCTTGTTCATGTTGAATAGGCTGAATGATGCTAAAACAGGTCTTTCTTTTTAGAAGGTAGTATTTAGGGAGTCACACACATATGATAGGGAGGCTTAATCTGTTTTAACTTTTTTATTTACTGTCGTATTCCTAATGTCTGGAACAATTCCTGGCATATAGCAGGCAAATATGCACTCCAATATTTCTTGACTGCCTACTACTTGCCAGATTCTGTTCTAGGCACTAGGGATAATCCATTATGTAAAGCAGAAATGCATGTTTTCATGGCATTTATATTGTACAAGTGGGAGACAGAAAATAAAGAAATAAGTGAATACCAAATTTAGTATGTCAGATGGGATAAAAGCTATAGGGGGAAATAAAGCAGGAATAGGGGATGGGGTGCTGGGGTTAGGAGAGAGAGTTAGTATTTTAAATTTGGTAGTCAAGGAAGACCTCAGGGATAGATGACATTTTTTTTAGGCTGCCTGCATATGGCATGTGGGATCTTAGTTCCCTGACCAGGGATCAAACCCATGCTCTTTCCATTGGGAGTGCAGAGTCTTACTTGCCAGACCGCCAGGGAAGTCCTAGGGATAGATGACTTTTGAAGAGAAACCTTAAGTTGTTAAGAGACAAGCCCTGGTGATATCTGGGGGAAGAGAGTTCTGGGCAGAGGGAACAATTAGTGTATCAGCTTTATATGTGGAAGGAAGAGCAGGAAGGCCAGTATGAACAGAATGGAGGAAAGTAGGGAGACAGTGGGAGATGACAGGCTTAGAATGGTGGTGAACTCTAGAATATGTAGGGACCTAGTGGCCATTGTAAGAATCTGGTTTTTACTCTGAGGGAGACAGGCAATGGGGGATTTTGAATAGATGAATGACATGTTTAGAATTATAATTTTTAAAATAAATCAAGGATTAAATTAATAATAAATTGTAGAGACTAGACAAATTTCATGTTCAGAAAAAACCACAAATAATTTACACAGACACCTTACATTTAAGGAGATGGAAAATAACTTCCCACCCCTTTAAAAGGGTGGGTTGTGATTTTCTTCCAAAATGTACGGTATAAAAAGGGAAAGAACAGTAACTTTATTTTGTGTTTTGTTTTTGGCTGTGTGGTATATGGGATCTTAGTTCCCAAGACAGGGACTGAACCTATGCCCCCTACAGTGGAAGTGCAGAGTCTTAACCACTGGACTGCCAGGGAAGTCTCCCCAAATTAATGTTAAAGTGGAGAAACCTGCCAAATACTTCCTTGGCCAGGTGACCAAGGCCAACATCTACAGTGATGTCATACTGATAATATATACACTATCAATACTCTTATATATACTATCAAGTATATCTTGTATATACTATCAAGTATATCTTGTATATACTCTTGTATATATATTCAAGTCAACATAGAATTGTATTTTTAAAGGATAATTCCAGCCACTGTGGGAGAATAGATTAGAGGGGTCAAAGGGCAGAAGCAAGGAGACTAGCTGGACTGTTTGTAATAATACAGCAGAAATAATGGTGGCCAGACTAGATGGTAGCAGTGCAGGTAATAAGAAGTGGTTGGATTCTAGACGTGTCTTGAAGGTAGAATAGGCAGGGTTTGCTGGTGAATTGTATGTGAGGTATGAGAAAAAGTCAGAGTGATCTAAGGATATTTAGCTTGAGTGTCAATATGGATGGAGTTTCCATTCAAAAAGATGAGGAAGATCTGAGAAGGAGAAATCTGATGAATATATCAAGGGTTGGATTTTGTATACAAGGCAAGTTGCAGATTCCTATTTAGCCATCAATGTATTGCCATGCGTGTGCACTTAATTGTGTCTGACTTTTTGCGAACCCATGGACCCCCCCAGGCTCCTCTGTCCATGGGATTTTCCAGGCAAGAATACTGGAGTGGGTTGCCATTTCCTATTCCAGGGGATCTTCCAGACCCAGGGATTGAACCTGAATCTCTCCTATCTCCTGTGTTGGCACGCAGGTTCTTTACCACTGCACCACCTAGGAAGCCCATTTAGCCATCAAAGTGAGGATATTAAGCAGGTTGTTGGATTAATGTCTGGAATTCAGAGGAAACTCTGGGCGGGAGATAGAAATCTGAGAGTCATTAGCAAATAATTGGAGTTTAAAATCACAAGACCAGATTAGATCATGGTGCTTGATAACTATTATTTGATAGAAAATAAATATATACCATCTCTTCCGGTCAAACACATTTTCTATAAGAATTGTTTATATGCAGTTGCAAATAGGGGAACAAAATCAATATAATGTGGAAATTGTATTGGAGTATAATTATAACCTTCAGCATGAAAGGAAAAAGGATTCAACTTGGCTGCTGCACAGTCAGAAGCCTTCTTAGCTTTATTTTAATAAAATGAAAAGTGAGAGTCTGTACCAAGGGGCTTCTCCCCAAGGAAGCCTTACTTATGGTTCTTGCACCAGGTAGATTGCACTTCCTCCTGTGCTTACCTTAATGACAAGCTCAGGTCTGAGTTCCACGTCCTTGTGTGCTGTCTCAGCTCTATCAAGTCAGAATTTCAGCTGTGTTGGTTTATTGCACATTTAATATTCTATGGATAGCCTCTTGCCATATCAAACTGTTGTGTCTGAGACATTCATTTTTTATTTTATTAATGTTCTGCTAATAAGATTGCATACATTTTGAGTGATCTGCCCCAACTCTATTTTTTTTCCAGAAGTCTTATTACTTGTAGTGTGCTTTTTGCAAAATGAGAGATTTTTCAGGGAAATGATTGTATACATGTAGTGGACATGTTACTTTTGTCCACATCTTTCCTAGCATCTTTTTCTTTAGGAACTGTACCTTCCTCATCAGGTAAGGTTATCAACCTGTCCATTACATTCCCCTCCAAAACAGACGGACAGGAATGGGCACATGACTCAGGATAGCC
Organism: Bubalus bubalis; assembly: GCF_019923935.1. Classification (NCBI taxonomy): domain Eukaryota; kingdom Metazoa; phylum Chordata; class Mammalia; order Artiodactyla; family Bovidae; genus Bubalus; species Bubalus bubalis. The sequence continues at coordinate 37,343,641 of NC_059181.1, forward strand.
AATCAGAGTACATCACCTACCTGGCCCATGGTGATTGGCTCAGGAATAGACCCATGACCCAAGCAGAGCCAATCGCTGGAGCTTTGCTGCAACTCTGAGGAAGTTAGGACTCTTTCAACTCTGGAGCTCTCTCGGACATTATCTGACTAAATGATGATGCCATCCCAAGAAAAAGACACAAATTAAGAATCCACAGTAAATTATTCAACTCCTGTGTATTTCTCCCATTATTATTTTCTTGGAAAATACATACTCTTTCTTCAAGTCTCAGTTCAGTTGTTATCTTCTGATGAAATAATTCATGACTACTGCACCTCCTCCACCGAGGGCCGCAAACTCCCTTCTCAATCCCACAATACGTTGTACACATCCCTTTTACAGCTTTCCTGCCTGAGTTTGTTTATCGTCTGCTCTTCCCCTTCCTCCACTCTGCAGTGTATGGTATATGGCATTCTTGATCTTAGTGACTTTGCCTTATTCATCTTTATAAGCCCAGGACCTAACATAATGCCAAGTACATGGTAGGTGTATATTAAATGTGAGTTGAATGAATGGATGATGATATGATTCTAGTAATACTTATAGTTGATAATCTTGCATGAAAAGAGACATTGCCTTACACACACACAGACACATACACACTCTAGGGGAAAATAGGATTTATGACAGGAAAGAATTTTAATCCATGATGCTGAAGCTGAACCTCTGATACTTTGGCCACCTGATGCAAAGACCTGACACCTTAGAAAAGATCCTGATGCTGGGAAAGATTGAAGGCAGGAGAAGAGGATGACAGAGGAAGAGATGGTTGGATGGCATCATCCACTCTATGGGCATGAGTTTGAGCAAGCTCTGGGAGTTGGTAATGTGACAGGGAAGCCTGGCACGCTGCAGACCATGGGGTCACAAAGAGTCGGACATGACTGAACTGAGTGACTTAAAACAATACAGTTCATTGGGATGAACCTTGAAAACAATACAGTAAGGAAGAATGCAGAATATTGGACACTTTGGAAGAAGAGACAAAATAAAGTTAGAAAAGAAACAGTGCCTTATAAACTTGGAGAGTAGAGAGAGAGAGAGGCTGAGGCTTGATATTATTAAGGGAAGTAGGTATAGATAAGGAAGAAAAGTAAAAGGAAATAGATAGGAAAGGAGGAAAAGTAGAGAGGTGTTGGTGGAAGGCAGGAGTGTGAGGAAAATCCTGGTGTCAGGCTGGATATTGGAACACTGAAATGAATGTCATAGCCTCTGCCCACTGTAGGGGAGATCTAGGTTTGTCATGACAGTTAAAAAAAAAAAGGATGATAAGGGTGTGTGTTAGGGGAGATTACACACTTTTCTGAATGGGCAGCAACCTTCCACAGCTGAAATGCTGTCCTCAAGCTGGGAAAATGTGCCACTCTCCCCCCATTCTTTGTCTCTTTCTCTCTGAACTCTGGATTCTCTCAAGCTTGTCAAGAGTAACAGGATTTTTATTCTACATGCTGTTCATCCCAGTTTTGATATGGTGGAGACAGGACTGTGGTCTCATCACCCTTCTCCACCCAGTAGAGCAAGATTTTTGTTGTTTACTTGCTAGGTCTTGTCCGACTATCTTGCAACCCTATGGACTGTAGCCCGCCAGGCTCCTCTGTCCATGGAATTCTCCAGGCAAGAATACTGGAGTGCATAGCCATACCCTTCTCCAGGGGGATCTTCCTGACCCAGGGATGGAACCCTGGTCTCCTGCACTGCAGGCAGATCTTTACCATCTGAGCCACCAGGGAAGCCTGTGGGAGGTTCTGGGCATTGCCTAATCCAGCTGGCAGGTGGAAAGAGTTGTTGAAGGAGCTGCTCTGCAGTAATTGATCAGGACCCTAAGGGGCCTTCTCCATTATCCTCTGCTTTAGCTCCTCTCTGAAGGAGGCACCTAGATAATAGTATTTGATGTAAATTTCCTGAGTTGTTTCGTAAATGTGAAAACCCCCCCACCAAATGGAAGATGTTAACTACTTGATGAGCACAAAGCCCCAGGCCTCTTGGAGCCTAAGGACTGATGAAGGTATCCCTTTTGACACCACCCAGCTACCTCACCAGCTGCCAATCAGAGACTTGCACAGGATTTAATCACAGACCCTGCGACCTCCTTCCCTCAGGTGATTTTATGCACGATACTGGATGCTTGGGGTTGGTGCACTGGGACGACCCAGAGGGATGGAATGGGGAGGGAGGAGGGAGGAGGGTTCAGAATGGGGAACACATGTATACCTGTGGCGGATTCATTTTGATATTTGGCAAAACTAATACAATTATGTAAAGTTTAAAAATAAAATAAAATTTAAAAAAAAATAAAAAAAATAAATAAAAGTGATTTGTGAAAACCCTTGCGGGGAGTTTGGGGCTTTTAGGGCAGGAGCCACCCCGTCTCTTGGCATGGCCCTGCAAGGAACGATTCTCTGATCCAAACTCAGACCTTTTTTTTTTTGGCCTCACTGTGCAAAGGACTTAATAACGAGCCTTAACGAGGAGGGGGAGACCTACAGGAAAGGACACACCTGGGATCTTGGAGCCAGCTGTGCTCGCTTCTGGGAGGGGTAGGTTCTGGTGCCCCGGCCACAAGGGGGAGGCCGAGGGTAGCAGGGCAAGGGGGTCTTGCCGGGTTGGTCCTGCCTTCCCCGGAGGGAAGGGGGTACGGGCCTTGGCGTTGTGTGTCCAGATGGCACGTGGAAAGTGTGTTGAGCTCAGATGGGTAGGCCAGGGGTAGCGGGTCCCCGGGTAGCGGCGCAGAGGGGAGACCCACGAGGGCAGCTCATGTCCGGCAGGGTCGTCTCCAGGGGCGAGCTGTGGCAGGCGCAGCCCCCGCTGGATGGGCTCTGGCGCCGCCGCCTAGGGGAGTCCGGTAGACGGCGCTGAGCTTAAGGGCGGCCGGAGACGCCCCCCAGCGCTTCGACCCGGTACCTGCCGGGGGCGGGCGGCGCGAGGGGCGCGCGGCGCGAGAGGCGGGCACCGAGCGCGTGAGTCACTCTGCTCCCCTGGGCTCGGAGCGGGACTTCGCCTCCCGCCTGGGGTCTAATTTCATCTCCAGCTTCGGCGACTCAACCTTGAATACCTGCCCCTCCTGAGGGGGGACCGGCGTTCTTCCGTCTAGGTGACGGCCAGGTAAGTTTCTGGTCTTTGGATGCTTGGGTAGCTCGCGGGGAGGAGGGGGGGGCGGTCTCCTAGTCTGTGCCTCGGTCTGCCTTTGCTTTCACCTCTGGTTCTCTCCGTTGGAGACAGAAAGTTAGATTTAAAAAAAACGCAACAGAGAAGATCAAATGCACGCTAAGACCCCAAACAAGCCAAACTCTGGGGCCCTATTTAATTTCCCGGGTATCTTCAAATGTCCGGATGCGGCGTTTATGGGGCTAGGAATGTTCGATTTGTTTCGTGTGTCCCTCCTCCCCCACTTTCTTCCTGGGTTATTCTCAGAGGTCGCGTTTGGAGGGGGGTTGGGGGACAAGGGTGACGAGAAAGCTGGAAGGCTGAGCTGGAATCCCTTGCCAGGGCGGTTTCCTCATTTCTCTGCGAGGTGGCAGATGCTCTACCGTAACCCGAGTTGGGATCTTGGAGCCAGCCCAGGACCTGCCAGAGCTGTAAGGTAACTGCAGTTGCTGCATATCAATCTCGGCACCGCTGACTGAATCAAAATGTTCCGGAGGCACAATTAATGTGACTGCCACGATCATGTTGAAACAATTCACTGAAGGACTCTCTTGAATATTTTATTTTGAATGTATCGTATTTCAGGAAATTTTTAGGAGGCTACCGCGGGTCTTATTTTCTCTGTTTTCAGAGATGCTTCCAAACCTATTATTTCTCTTCAAGAAAATCAGTGAACACTGTCTCTTAGAAGGATTTAACACTGCAAAGCTACCTCTTACTTTTCCTTTACGAGTGTGTGTGTGTGTGTGTGGGGGGGGGGGTGGGGGGGAGGTGCTCCCACCAGCTGCTTTTAGAAAAATCGACGCGGGGAGGGTGCATGCCCCTTTCTCGACCATTAAGCTCAAGTGTTTCCGTGACTATTAAATAGGTACTAATTGTTGCTGCTCTTTTTTTTGCTTAAAAGTAGCAAAGGAAAGAACCTCCTAGAATGCCCTGCATTTGTGGCTCGTCTTGTCGACTGATTGCTTTACATCAGTACTGTTTGGTTTGATGCAGTGTTAACAGGTGGTCTAAATTCACAGCACAGTTCTGTTCTACATGAACAAGCCTGCTGATATGGGCGGAAGGCGAACGTCTCCTCACCCTCCCCCCGTACCCCCCCAAAAAAACCTCGTGTCTTTCTCCTGCTTTGTGGGATAGAGAAGTATGGTGGGGGCAGCTTTTCTGGCAGTTGATTGGGTCGCCTATCATTAATTGTGCTTTCCTGAATCATCATTTGGTTTATAATCTGTGATTATAGAGATAAACCTTTACCCTCCTCCCCCCAGAAAATTAATAAAACATGAGATGTTTAGTCAGTTCCCAGGGGTAACTTTTTAGAGTTAAATGGAAACTGTGGTGATCCTTTTTTTTTTTTTCAAAGCTCTTCCCAAGGAGACCCCCAAACTGAGTCAGATTTCCCACCTGTTGGACAACATGACTCTTCTCTGCCTCTTGTGACTCTTGGTTTGCACAACAGTCTTGCTCAAGATAGTAAAATTTCTTGAAAGGCAGGGTAATGTCTTATTCATCTGTATATCCTTGGAGCCTATAAAATTAGGTGGGGGTCTGAATGAATGAATGAATACATGAATTTGGCAGTTTAAATTGGGTTTGGCATCCCTTGAACATCTCCTGGGCATGCTTTTTCTTCACTCCTATAAGATAAACCTCCTAATTCAATGATTCTTAGTGTGGATTCTCAGACTATACTTATTCTAAATAAGGGTTTGACATATATGGAAAACATCTATATATTAGTTATGACTTTTTTTTTTTCTGCAACAGAAAAGTCAACTAAAAGCGGCTTTAACAAATTAGAGAAAGCTGACAGCAGGTGATTACTGGAGTAGGCTCAGTGGCCCAACAGTGTCAGGGGATTAGATTTACCCTCCTGGTTTCCTGGGCTTCCCTTGTGGTTCAGCTAGTAAAGAATCCACCTGCAATGCAGGAAACCTGGGTTCGATCCCTGGGTTGGGAAGATCCCCTGGAGAAGGTAAAAGCTAGCCCCTCCAATATTCTGGCCTGGAGAATTCCATGGCTGTATAGTCCATGGGGTCGCAAAGAGTCAGACACAACTGAGCAACTTTCACTGTCCTGGTTTCAAGATGTCTGTAACAGCTCTAGACATTACATCCTTATCCCACATTCAAATGCAGTTAATGGGGTAGAAAGTGGTAGAATAACTTCCTCCTGCAACTTTCTCCTATCAGATAAGAAATAACTTCCCCAATGTTCCTCAACAGAATCTCCCTTTTATCTTATTGGTCAGAGTTGGGCCACCTATCAATCCATGGGACTGGACTGTGGCATGGGGAGGCCAGGAAATATCTGGTTTTTTAGCTTGTATTGTGGGAAGGAGGCCAGGGAGAGGGGCTTTGGAGAGAGATTTTGGAAACTAGCTGGCAAGTCTGTTGAACTGTCATGAAAGAAAGTGGTTCTGTTTTAGCCAGTGATGGTATTAATGATTGGTCCAACTATCACATTAAATATTAAACAGTGTAGCAAAAGCATATTCAGAACAGGATTATTTTCTCTCTCGGGTATGGTATTTTAAGGGTGCTAAATCATTTTTGTAGAGTGGTAACTTTTAGAGACTGCAGGTAGAAAAATAAATTTCTATATATAATATATATATGGCATGTATGGTTTTTATTGTTATAAATGTGGGTCAGATCCTCCAGCTTCTGAAAGAGAGTAAACCTTCAGTAAGTAGATAGTTGTGCTGTGAGTTTGGGAGCATCACAACCTCACAAGGACAAATGGAAAAGGGTTTAGCGATTAAAAAACATAATTACTGGTTTGGCACCTATGCCCTGAAATTCTGGGTTACACAAACTCAGAGTCTCGAATTTGCATCCTAGGAGTCTGGAGAGCAACTTAGCTGGAGGGCCAAGAAAAACATGAGAAGTTGTAGATACTGATGATTTAGGGCGATGGATTTTCTTTGAGAACCTTCTCTGTTTCTTAGTGTGGAACATGTACTACAAAAAATGTTTGAGATGATCCTTAGCGCACACATGAAAGCTGAAGTTGATGAAGGAAAAAAGAGCATATATCTCACTGCCAGCTTGGATTCTTGACTTTTCCAGTAGAAGTCCTGATGTATTTGCAGAGAGGACCTACTGATGTGGGGTGCCATTGCCTTCTCTGACTTAGCATCAGTGGTTCTCAAACTGTTTTGCACTTTAAAAATCACCCAGGGAGCTCTTAAAAGTCCAGATTTAAGGCCTGATACCTGGACTTCCCCGAGAAGGCCATCGCAACCCGCTCCAGTACTCTTGCCTGGAAAATCCCATGGGTGGAGGAGCCTGGTAGGCTGCAGTCCATGGGGTCGCTAAGAGTCGGACACGACTGAGCGACTTCACTTTCACTTTTCACTTTCATGCATTGGAGAAGAAAATGGCAACCCACTCCAGTGTTCTTGCCTGGAGAATCCCAGAGACCGGGGAGCCTGGTGGGCTGCCGTCTATGGGGTCACACAGAGTTGGACATGACTGATGCGACTTAACAGCAGCAGCAGATGACTTTGCTGCTGACTTTGGGAACTGTTATCAGTTGCTCCGGCTCCCAAAATCAAGTACCGCAGACTAGATGACTTAAAAACTGAATTTATTTTCTCACAGTTCTGAGAGCTAGATGTTCAAGATCAAGGTGTTGGCAGGGCTGGCGTCTTCTGAGGTAGGTCCCTCTCCTTGCCTTGTACATGGCCTCCTTCTCACTGTTTTCATGTCTTTCCTCTGATGTATCTGTGTCCCAGTCTCCTCTTACAAGGACACCAGTCATATTGGATTAGGGCCCACCCCTCATTTTGATTTCATTACCTCTTTATAAAAGCTCTGTCTCCATGCACAGATTCTGAAGTACTAGGGGTTGGGATTTCAACTTGTGAATTGGAGTGGGGTTGAGGGTGAAAGTGAAGTCACTCAGTCATGTCTGACTCTTTGCGACCCCATGGACTGTAGCCTACCAGGCTCCTCTGTCCATGGGATTTTCCAGGCAAGAGTACTGGAGTGGATTGCCATTTCCTTCTCCAGCAGATCTTCCCAACCAAGGGATGGAACCCAGGTCTCCCGCATTGTAGACAGAAGCTTTACCATCTGAGCCACCAGGGAAGTCGCTGGGGTTGGGGGTGTGGGGATACAATTCAGCCCAGAACAGGAACCACTGGACAGGTATGAGTATGGCACTACCCAAAAGTTACTGTGCAGACAATTCACCGGAAGATCTTTCTATAGTTGAGATTCCAGTTCACTAACTCTGGGTGAGGCATGAGGGTCTGCAGGTCTCATGAACTCCAGGTGATGCCAATGCTGCCAGTCCCCAGATAATGCTGGAAGCAGCTTTGGTGCTGTCTAGATTGGTACTTCTGAAGCTTGAGCAGGCATGGGAATCACCTGGAGAGCTTGTTAAAAACAGATTGCTGGATCCTGACTTCAGAATTTGTGATTCTGTACGGTTAGGGCCTAAGGGTTAGAGCCCAAGAATTTGTGTTTCTAACAAGTCTCCAAGCTGGCAGTGAGACATATGCTCTCTTTTCCTTCATCAACTTCAGCTTTCATGTGTGCGCTAAGGATCATCTCAAACATTTTTTGTAGTACATGTTCTGCAGTAAGGAACAGAGAAGGCTCCCAAAGAAAATCCATCGCCCTAAATCATCAGTATGCACTACTTCTCATGGTGCTGCTGGTATAGGAACCATCCCTTCTTTTTTTATTTTTTAAATGTTTAATTTCAGTTATTTAAAGTTCCGTCAGTCTGTATACACTTTATATTAAACACACAGGAAGCCGGGGCTCCTAGTGGAAATACACATTTCAATTTTAGGGATTGTTCAGATACTGAGAAGAGCTTTGTGAACCATGTCTCTCTCACATTTTGAGATTCTGTGGTATGGAGTGAATCTAGTTCATTACATATATCATTGTTTGTGAAGTTTATAGCGTTGTACTTTTTGTTTTGCCAGACTTAATTACTTTATCTGCTCAAAAGACAAAGGATGAGGAAATGAGAGAAAATGCTACACTGATGTCTCTTAATCTCTTATGCAAATGGAAGTGAATGAACAGGGAGTCTATACATCGGCCCATTTATCTCTATTTATGTTTATTTTCTAATCACAGAGCTAAATTGCAGCTTGCCCTTATATCAGCTCAAAGATGATTCTATGAGATGAGTTGCTGGCTTCTTATATGTGATTTTTTTCTTTGGAGGATTAACTATTCTAGAGATTGTACAATCTGGGGCAGGGCTGGGAGGCATTGCACATTTCTCAAAACACATTAATTTTAAATTCTAATTTAATTAAATTTTTATTTCTACGTGAGACCAATGGTGAGCTACATCAAACAATACCCCCCTCTGCAAAATGACTGGAGGTGGAAAAATAGTTTGCCTGCTCTTTGAAAGTTCAATTAGAATTCATGGTCTGCAGATGTTTTTACTTTTTTGGGAGAGTAAAACAAGAGACTGTCTGCAAATGTGAGACTAAATGGTTTAGAAACATCCAAAAAAATATGTTAGTGACCTGGGTATAATTTCAAGAATGTGGTTTTATTTTTTTTTAAAGTAGAAACTTGTCCCCCAAAATAGCTATATATATATTTTTTGTATATTGGTCACTCTACCTTTGATATCTCATTTAGCTGTTGTAACCTCTAATATATCAGATACGTGTGTGTCAGTTATCTGCTGCCATAATAATGCTGCATAACAAGCAACCATAGAATCTCAGTAGCATATGACAATGTGCGTATTATAAGCTCATGTGTCTAGGTCAGCTGGGGGTTAACTAGGCTGTTTTGTTGATCTTGGCTGGGATTGTTCACATGTCTTGGATTTATCTGGATATTGGCTGATGTAGGCTAACCCTTTCAGTTTTCTCAGTTATGTACACACACACACACACACACACGCTTTTTTTTTAATGTTCTCTTCCATTATAGGTTATTACAAGCTTTGGGTATAGTTCCCTGTGCTGTACAGTAGGTCCTTGTTGGTTATCTATTTTATATATAGTAGTGTGTATGTTTTAACCCCAAACTCATAATTCATCCCTCCCTCTCCCCTTTCTCCTTTGGTAACCATACATTTGTGTTCTGTGAGTCTTTCTATTTTGTGAATAAGTTCATTTATATCATTTTTTTTAGATCCTACATATAAGTTGTGCTGTATGATATTCATCTTTTTCTGTCTGGCTGGCTTCACTTAGTATGATAATCTCTAGGTCCATCCATGTTGCTGCAGATGGCATTATTTCATTCTTTTTTTTTCCTTAAATCACTGAGTAATATTCCTAGACTAACCTTGAGTGGAGTAACTGGTGCCTGGGCTCTGTTTCACATGTTTCTCATCCTCTGGCAGGCTACCCGGTCGTGTCCTCAGGGCAGCCAGCAGAGGTACAGAAAAGAACAAATGGAAATAAATAGGTCTCTTGAGGCCTAGATGCATAACTGGCATACCCTCACTTTTACCTTGTCCTGTTGGCCAAAGTAAGCCCCATAGTTAGGCCCAGAGTCAGAGTGGGAGGACCCTACGAAGTTATGACCAAAGAAATGGATATAGAGAGGGATAAGGAACAGGGACTATTTTTTGCAGTCTATCACAGAGGAGAAAAAGTTTTGAGACATTAAATAACTTGTTCAGATCTCATTACTTACAAGAGGTCAAGCCAAGACTGAAAAGCAACTTTGATGCCAAAGTTTAACACACTTTCCTTTATGCCACATTGCTCTCCTACTTTTTATTGTACCCTATTTAGAGCAAAACTGGCAACAGAAGGTATATGTACAGCCTAGAAGATAAAAAATTGTCACAAGTGAGATTCTGGCACATGCATGTATATATACATTGTTATATTTTTGTTTGCTCAATTTGTAGCATTTATGTTTTTAGTTCTTATTAATAATGTTCTCTCATCTCTGGTATGAAGCATCTAAAATATTTCCATTTTAAAGTAAAAAATGAATTCAACTTTTAATCCAATAAATCTAAAGCGGTTTCATGCTGCCCCATTTTCCCTCACTTCTGACTTTTCCAAAGTTATGCCAGGTTTATAGGGCCTCCTATTCCAGAATGAATTTGCTGATGCCAAAATTGTTGGAGTTTACCCTCAGGGTCTTCGCACAGTTTCTACGTTTTTGGTGAGTTTTGCCAGCAATTGGTAAAACCTCCTAGCACTGTCCAGGGGAGAGGTTACCTGTGATACTTCCAGCCTGATCATCGGACCTGCCAGATTAGATAAACTCAGTTGTGGAGACGATGCAAGAGAGTGTCCAAGCCCAATGCCATTAAATAGTTGAATTGTATAATGAATTCTGTTTCTCCTGATTTCATGCTTGGCAGTCAACCTTATGATTCTCCATGTCTGTTGCCTTCAGGGAGCGAATAACCTGGTCAAGCTGTCTGGTCTGTGTGAAAGTTTCATTTCTCATTGTAAATTACTAAGCCTCCACTCTGACTTTAAACACTTATGAGCATTATGGGAGTGAGTCAGCATCCAGCACCTTCAAGCCTGAGAAATGCAGAGACACTGATAAGATCAGTTATCCGAGCTTGCACTGCTAGCGTTTATTCATCATTTTCTGCATCCCAGCAACTGTGCAATTTTATTTACATGATCTCATTTGGTCCTCGTAATAACTTTGTGAAGTAGTACTTTTACTTCCAATGTACAAAGAGGAAGACTGCAGTATAGATTAAGAGCTTGCCCCACATCAAACGGCTCCTTTGGCAGAGACCTCTAGTTGCCATTCAGCATCCTTTCTTGCCTTCTCCCTTAGTGATGGTGCAGTTTTATTCCTGGTGCTGATGCATCCACTGAATGGTCTCTGTGACCCAGCATCTCTTGTACCAAGGTGTGATCCTATGACTGAGCGGTGCCACAGAGAACCATTGTGTTGTGTGGGGACTTCTAAGGAAGCCTGCCTAAAGAGAGATGGCTTGACTGGGAGGAGGGTCCTTTGCATACTTCCTGTTTCCTCCAGCTGCTAGCCTGGAATGCAGGCATGATGGCTAGAGCCCTCTTGGACTCAGGATGTATGTCAGCACTGATGTGGTGAGAATGGAAAAGTCAAGGAATCTGGGCTCATGACAGAGCCCTGCAGCTACTGTGCCAGCTCCATTTCAGAGCTCTTCGCTGGCTTCCTGAGCATGTTAGTGTTGTCCTAGCCGAGAAGAAAGGTAGTGAAGGCTGTTGGGTAGGCAGTGGACACTGTTTACATACTATGTACCAAATGCCTACTGTTTGAACTGTAATAGACACATATGTTTGCGTTCCATCCCTGCCACTTAGTAGCTGCGTATATTGGGCACATCTTGTGTCTCACTGTGCATCCTTTCAGCCTCCCTTTTAGTCAAGCCATTGATCCTGCAGCCAATTTCATGTGGGTGTAACCAGACAGGACCTTGCTTGAACCTTACAGTGGATAGTTCACTTTCCACCCTGGGACTGCTTCAATGTTACAACACAGAGGCCTGTTGGAACTGCCTGGCACTCACATAGGTATTGGGGACTGTGAGGGTATTTAAGGCCCGTGAATCAATCCTTGACTAACATGGGTTGGGAGCCAGAGATAAAGGCTTCTTTCTCCCATCCTTGACTAGATAATTTTGAACTGCATTTAAGTTTTGTGAGCTTCTAAGTCATTCACATAGAGTCTAAGAAAGGTGAAGGTCCCCATTGCCTACAGTTTGTGGCCAACTGAAAATATGCCCCTGTATTGATTTTCTCTTTTCTGCTTCCCTTTCCTAAATTCCCTAATTCTATTTTCTGAAATCAATTCCCCAAATTGCTTGCCTGCAAACCCTTGTCTCAGGCTCTGCATTTCAGGGAGAACTTAGGTTAAGACCTTGTATAACTTTGAATTAGTTGTACTGATAAAAGTTTTGGCACTTGCTGACACTTCTATGCCCCTAATAGGATGAAGCAATATACTATCTTGAGTGTGCAGAGATGGCAATACATTATGAAATCTGATAGTGTCAAGTATTGGTATGTACATGGATCAATAGGAATTGATGTACCTTGTTTTTTTAAAAAATTTTTAATTCATTTTTAATTGGAGGATAATGGCTTTACAATGTTGTGTTGGTTTCTGCCATCCATCAACATGAATCAGCCATAGGTATACATATGTCCCCTCCCTCTTGAACCTTCCTCCCACCTCCCACCCCTCTATGTACCTTGCTGAGGGGAGTGCACATTTGGTAAAATCATTTTGGAAAATAAAACTGGCACTATCTTTTTTTAAAATATTTTGTTTAGTTATTTGGTTGCACGAGGATCTTTATTTGCAGCACGGGAACACTTAGTTGCAGCACGTGGGATCTAGTTCTCTGACCAGGGATCGAACACAGGCTCCCTGCATTGGGAGTGTGCAGTCTTAGCCACTGGACCACCAGGGAAGTCCCCTTGGCATTATCTTGTGAAATTGAACATGCGTATATTCTTTGACCCAGCAATTTTATTTCTAGGTATAACCTCTCAAATTCTTCTGCATGTGAACCAGGAAATCTCCTTAGACATGTCCTTGGCAACATAGCTGATAATACAAAAGTACTGGAATAAAGTATTTGTTCACTGATGGGAAAATAGATAAAAAATTTTGTTATTCATTATTTTATATAGATAAATATATATATATAATATATTTATATTTTATATATTTTATATATATTTTATATATATATATTCGTTATTCTATATTTATATAGAATAAAAATGAATTCACCACTGTTATATATAAGAACATAGCTGCCTATTAGAAACAAAATAGTGAATGAAAAGCTAAGTTACCAAAAACTTCATGCAGTTGGGCATAATTTTTATAAAGCTTAAAAACAACACTAAGCAATGCTTTGAGAGGAATCCCACACACATGATAAACTGTAAAGTAAGGTAAATCCCAGTTCAGGCTAGTGCTTTCCTCTGCTGTGGAGACAGGGATGGGGGAGGTAGGAGCACACAGTAGATGCACTGACATTCAGAATGTTCTAGGTCTTGCATTTGGTGATAGGTTCACTGAAACTCATTTATCATTATTCCTTATACTTTATAAATGATATAGAATATTTTGTATATATCAGATTATATAAATTTTTTTAAATGAAACTGCCACCAACAAAGATGCTGTGCTAACAGAACGTGGTCTTGGTGAAAGCCTATTCCAGTCCTTGCTCTGAGCTAATGGCTTTGAGTCAGTGTTCTTCATCATGTGATATATTTCCTCCCTTTTTGTTTCCAGTGTATTGTGACCAGTTAGAATGGCAGGGCACAATATTCAGTTTCCTTATGGCCCTGAGGGGCTTCCCTGGGTGGCCCAGATGGTAAAGAATCTCAGAAAGATCCCATGGAGAAGGGAATGGCTACCCCCTCCAGTATTCTTGCCCAGAGAATCCCATGGACAGAGGAGCCTGGAGGGCTGTAGTCCATAGGGTTGCAGAGAGTCAGAAACGACTGAGTGACTAAGCATGTGGCCCTTAAGTGTTACGTCCTTTCGTATACTTAGAACAGTTTGCTGTGTCCTCCGTTTCATCATCTGCTTTGCCTGTGGCTCCTCTGTGTCCTGAGGCTCCTCACTGCTTTCTGCTGCACGCCCACTGTCATTTTATTGCTAGTCTTAACACTGCATTCGTGGGCTACAGTCCCCTTCTCTCTTTGGGGTGTGTGTGTATTGGTTGCTAGTATAATGGCGGGGAAGTGGTGAGGCTATTAACAGGACATTTCCCTCTTCATTTTTAAACCTTCTCCTTGTTGTATCATAAGGTTGATAACCTTTACCCCATTTTTGTGTCATGGACCCTTTGACGAAGGTGATGGTCTGTTTATCAGAATAGTGGTTTAAATACATAAAATCAAACAGATTGGATTACAAAGGAAACAAATTATATTGAAATACAATGATCAGAATTGCAATGCACTTCTTTATTAACTTCACTGGTAGCTCAGACGGTAAAGTGTCTGCCTACAATGTGGGAGACCCGGGTTCCATCCCTGGGTCGGGAAGATCCCCCAGAGAAGGCAATGGCACCCCACTCCAGTTCTCTTGCCTGGAAAATCCCATAGACGGAGGAGTCTGGTAGGCTACAGCCCATGGGGTTGCAAAGAGTCAGACACGACTGAGTGACTTCACTTCACTTCCCTTCTTCTTTATTAACTTACTACACAGTAAGATCTAATTGTGGGCCTACTGACTGCCCAAATTTTAAAGTCGTAATGAACAAAGGGATATTTCACAATATACTGTTGTTCAGTTGCTAAGCCATGTCTGACTCTTTGCGACCCCATGGACTGCAGTACACTAGGCTCCTCTGTCCTCCACTGTCTCCTAGAGTTTGCTCAGTCAGTGATGCTCTCTAACCATCTCATCTTCTGCCACCCGCTTCTTGTTTTGCCTTCAATCTTTCCCAGCATCATGGTCTTTTCCAATTAGCTGGCTCTTTGCATCAGGTGGCCAAAGTATTGGAACTTCAGCATCAGCCCTTCCGATGAATGTTCAGAATTGATTTCATTTAGGATTGACTGGTTTGATCTCCTTGATGTCCAAGGGACTCTTAAAGAGTCATCTCCAGCACCACAATTTGAAACCATCAATTCTTTGGCACTTAGCTTTCTTTGTGGTCCAGGTCTCACATCCATACATGATTACTGGAAAAACCATAGGTTTGACTATGTGGACCTTTGTTGGCAGAGTGATGTCTCTGCTTTTTAATACACTGTCTAGGTTTCTCATACCTTTCCCCTCAAGGAGCAAGTGTCTTTTAATTTCATGGCTGCAGTCACCACCTGAAGTGATTTTTGGAGCCCATGTATTTCACAATATATGCAATAACTGTAATGTGATGTGTGAAATATGTGTGATTTCTATTGGTGACAAAGCCACACAGATACTGAAACTATTGTGGTTTATTGCCTATATCCATATTTGAAGGAAATACTAAATTTTGGTTAGAGATTGGTGAATTCAATTCTGTCACTCAGTTGTGTCCGACTCTGCAACCCCATGAACCACAGCACACCAGGCTTCCCTGTCTATCACCAACTCTCAGAGTTCACCCAAATTCATGTCCATTGAGTCGGTGATGCCATCCAGCCATCTCATCCTCTGTCGTCCCCTTCTCCTCCTACCCTCAATCTTTCCCAGCATCAGGGTCTTTTCAAATGAGTCAGCCCTTCGCATCAGGTGGCCAAAGTATTGGAGTTTCAGCTTCAACATTAGGCCCTCCAATGAACACCCAGGACTGATCTCCTTTAGGATGGACTGGTTGGATCTCCTTGCAGTCCAAGGGACTCTCAAGAGTCTTCTCCAACACCACAGTTCAAAAGCATCATTTCTTTGGTGCTCAGCTTTCTTTACAATCTAACTCTCACATCCATACATGACTTGGAAAAACCATAGCCTTGACTAAACGGACCTTTGTTGACATAGTAATGTCTCTGAGATTAGTGAATATAAGGATGTAATTTTTTTTTCCATCCAAGTTCATTGACCTTCTAAATTCTATCCATACATCCTTGGGGACCGTGGACCCTAAGTTGAGAACCTTGCTGTAAGCAAAACGAAGGAAATTACAACAGATGAAGGAAATGATTTAAAGTGAATACCCAATGTTATCTAATCCACAGTCCACAAGGAAAGCATTTATTAAGTATCTCCAACCCTTCATGGGGGGTTTCCCAGGTGGTGCCAGTGGTAAAGAACCCGCCTGCCAATGCAAGAGATATAAGAGACGTGAGTTTGATTCCTGGGTCAGGAAGATCCCCTGGAGGAGGACATGGCGACCCATTCCGGTATTCTTGCCTGGAGAATCCCATGGTCAGGGGAGTCTGGTAAGCTACAGTCTATGGGGTTGTGAAGAGTTGGACACTTCTGAAGTGACTTAGCACTCACACGCAACCCTTCATGGGAGGAGGTAGGGATTGCAATACATCCCAGTTCCCTTCGAATCTCACAGGCCTTCTCTTTGAGAGGAACTTCCTGTTCATTGCCCTGCAGACAGACCTCCATGCTTCTTGGTGAAAGTCCTGCCTCCTCCTCAGAGGAGTTTGTCTTACCATTGTATTCATCCATCTCCTTTCTCCACTCTATTTTCCCCATTCAGGGATGTCTACCTTCAAATAGTTCTCTAGTGACTGCCCTATAACAGTGTACAGTGGTCTTTGGCACCCTGAGCCTCTTCTGCTTCAAGGCCTTTCCCCTGTGGCGTGTTATCTTGAGCAGAGCCATGCACGCCTCCTAACTCTCCAGTAAAAACACTCTCAGAGGTAGTTCAGTCTTTATAAAAAATTTTTATTGAAATACAGTTTATTTACAATGTTGAGTTTCAGGTGTATAGCACAGTGATTCAGTTTTATATATATATATGTTTACATTCTCTTCTCTTATAGGTTACAAGATATTGAGTAGAGTTCTTGGTGCTATATATTAGGTCCTTGTTGGCAATCCATTTTATATATAAAAGTGTCTATATGTAATCCCAACTTTTTAATTTATCCCTCTTCCTCCACTTTTCCTCTTTGGTAATCATAAGCTTGTTTTCTCTGTCTGTGGGTTTATTTCTGCTTTTTGTAAGTAAGTTCATTTGTATCATTTAAGATTCCACATATAAATGACATCATATGATATTTGTCTTTCTGTTTCTGATTCAACTTTACTTAGTTTGATAATCTCTAGGTCCATCCGTGTTGCTACAAATGGCATTAGTTCATTTGTTTTTATGGCTGAGTAGTATTCCATTGTATATGTGTACCACATCTTCTTTATCTATTCATCTGTTGATGGACAGTTAGGTTGCTTCCCTGTCTTAGCTCTTGTAAGTATATAATAAACATTAGGGTACATGTGACTTTTCAAATTACGTGTTTTTTTTTTTGCTGGATATATGCCCAGGAGTGGGATTGCTGGATCGTACAGTAGAAAGGAAGCCACTCTGTGCAGTCCGTGCTCAAGTTGTGGGGAATTATGTTCCATCTCCTTGAGGGTGGAGTATCTATATGAATTAGGTAGAATTCTTCTGTGTAGGAAAATGGTCTCCTCTGTCCCATTTACTTATTCAGTCATTTATATTAGTATGGACTCATGGTAATGAAGTTTTAATGAAATAATCCCAATCTTATTTATGACCAATAGCATGAATTTCTATACCAAACTATGGCTAGCCCTATAGTTTTTAAGCACACAAAAAAGAGTAAAACCAATGGTTACATGTGGACTTGTTTTACTGTTTGTCTCTCTTTCCTTTTTAGGGGCAGGTTTTTGCTTTAATTTCTAACCAAAAGAATAATTAACTAATGTGGTTTTAAAAAAATCAACCATCAAAGAGCACACAGTGAAAATTAAGATTACTTTCCACCCCATATCCTTTAATCCTTTTCAGATACATCTCTTATTAACTGTTACTGGTATTTTTCCAGAGATTTTTCAATGCATGTATTAACATATATCATTCAGCTATTTTAGACTCCAAAGCAAAGGATTAGGAGAGGAATAGCAGGGTAATGAAAGAGAAATAAGAAAGGAGAGGGTAGAAGCAGACCAAAGGTGGTTAGGTAAACCATAGAATTTTTAATCACTATATTGGAAATTGATTCCTTTTTCCAAGGTTTTTTTCTGGTAGTTTTGCTGCATTTGTGCATTTTAACCTTTGCTTGTCAAGCAGTATAGCTGTATCAGTCTGGTTTCTTAGCAGAGGACAATCAAATCCTCTTTCACTAGTTTAAGAAGAATTTATTTGAAGGTATTAGGTGGTATGGTGTTTCTGGCCCCACTTTTCCCCACCTCCACCCAGGCCTTTTGGATATGTGACTGTAGTTTTTCTTTCTTTTTTTTTTTTTAATATATATTTAATTTTTGTTTGTTTATTTAGGTCTTAGTTGTGGCATGCAGGATCTTTAGTTGTGGCCTACAGGTTCTAGTTCCCTGACTAGGGATTGAACCTGGGCCTCCTGCATTGAGGGCTTCCCAGGTGACTCGGTAAAAAATCCATCTGCCAATGCAGGAGACTCAGGTTTGATCCCTGGGTTGGGAAGATCTCCCTTCAGGAGAAGGGAATGGCAACCCACTCCAGTATCCTTGCCTGGAGAATCCCATGAACAGAGGAGACTGATGGACTACAGTCCAGGGGTCACCCAGAGTCAGACATGACTGAGCACGCATGCATGCATGCCCCTGCATTGGGAGCGTGGAGTCTTAGCTACTGAACCACGAGAGAAGTCCCTGAACTCCTGACTGTCTGCCGTCACCACATAGGGACAGTCAAGGATGACATTCCCAGGACTTGAAATCCTGAGGGGAGGCACCATGGACCCTTCATTTGCTCTACACCAGACTTGCTATGTATGATCTTCTTAGCTCTAAGAAAGCAGTTTGGTTCTGATATTGTTCGCTGAAGGTTTCCCTGCCATTTCCTCCCATGACATCTGGCAGGGTGAGTAGCATGAGAATAATTCCAGGTGATACAACACTTTAATTACACTGGATACTGTAAACAAGGAGTTTGACCCCATTGCACTTTCCCCATAATAAGTGAAAAGTCATAAGCAAAGGCCTATAGAAAAGAATATTCAGGCTATTCAGGCTGTCCTGTGGAGAAGATGTAAAGGAAGAGATACATCCCTGTTTCTGTCTAGACCCTATATTTATATGCCAGTTGCTTTGGCTTAGGTATACTAAATACCTAAAGGGTGACAGTGGTGGGCTAATGGATTTAAAGCTCAATCTTGCCCTCCAACGTCACTCCCACCACAAGCTAGACTGGCCTTATCAAGTGTCTGGTCTGGGTTATGTGGCATTAACTGATTGATCGAAGACATTTCCATTAAATGAAAAGGTTTTGAGTGTAGGTGTATATATTTGTTAAGTGCCAGTTGTGAGATTGGCCCACTTGAAACCTTTATTTGTTCTTTTTTTTTTTTCCCCTCTGAAGACCTTGTTCCAACTAAATATTTGCTGAAACATTTTGGCGACCTTTTTGTGTTTTAATTTAATAGGTAAAACCATACCGCTGCTAACAGTACAGATGCTAAAAACTACTGCATTTATGCAGTATTTTAAGGGGGGGATTTTAGTACATCTGGGTGAAAAATGAAGTATTGATATTTAGCTATGTAGCCAGTATCTGGATTCTTGATTGGATATTAATGAAAGGAGTTGGAATATGTATATATGAATATATTGAAATATATATACACACATATGTTATATATATGTGTGTGTGTGTGTGTGTGTGTGTATATATATGCTTTAGAAAAGCATATAGTCTATAAACATTCCCAACTATGGCAACATGACCAGGATATTTACTTGGAGGATCAAAACATATTGTGATATTGGCAAGAAGCTACTTGGCCCATATAGCTTTGTACATTTAGTCATTTGGTTTAATGTCCCTTGTGAATTGATGGAGATAGTTTACAAGGGATGTTAAATATGGAATAATCCATTCAGCTGTCTGGGAGTTTGTGGTAGGCACTCATTATTATTGTTATTTTTTGAGGTAGACTTTCTTGTGTAATATGTTACCAAACATATTTGTGACAAGGTCTGAAACTTCCATTCACAAAGATGCCAGACTTGAATCAAGACTTAGGCTAGGAATGATATATATGGGATGTAAAATATGACACAAATGAACTTACCTATGAAACATTCACAGAGAACAGACTTTGTGGTTGCCAAGGGGGAGGGAGGTGGAGGAGGGATGGAGTGGGAGTTGAGGGTTAACAGATGCAAACTATGACATTTAGAGCAGATCAACAAGGTCCTACTGTATAGCACAGGGAACTATATTCAGTATCCTGTGATAAACCAGAATGGAAAATAATATGAAAAAGAATGTGTGTGTGTGTATAACTGAATCACTTTGCTGTACAGCAGAAACATGGCAACCCACTCTAGTACTCTTGCCTGGAAAATCCCAAGGACAGAGTAGCCTGGTAGGCTACAGTCCATGGGGTCGCAAAGAGTTGGACATGACTGAGCGACTTTACTACTACTACTAGAAATTAACACAACACTGTAAATCAACTATACTTCAGTAAAATAAATTAAAAAAAGACTTAGGCCAGGGGAAAACTACGTCTACATATTGGCCCCTACCTATACCATTCACTGGCACCTTCCCTATGAAATCTTTCCCCCAGCCAACTGGTGTAATTGGTCACTAGTCGTCATTTCTGCCTTTGCCTGTAACTTTTGACCTGCTTTGAGGACCTCCCTGGCTCTCGCTGTGCATCTGCACTCTATTATATAAGGCCTGGCCTAGACCAAGGTAGAGCTTAGCTTATAAATCCAGAACTATCCTGGGTTGCTCAGCTCTTGCCCACTGCCCTCTCCTCCGAACTGTTTCTTTTTAAATTACTTTTTAGTGGAGTATAGTTGCTTTATAGTGTTGTTAGTTTCTACTGTACAGCAAAGTGAATCAGCTATACGTTCACATGTATTCCTTCTTTTTTGGAGCTCCTTCCCATTTCAGTCATCACAGAGCACTGAGTAGAGTTCCTTGTGCTATACAGTAGGTTCTTCTTGGTTACCTAAGTAACTAAGTGTTAGTGTATATATATGTTGATCCCCAATCTCCCAGTTCATCTGCCCACCACCCCCCCTCCACCAAACTTCTAATGTGCCTATACTTTTGGTATCTAAGCTAGGCCTTCTGTGACTCCAAGATGTCTGCTCACAGCCACAATGTTGGCCTCTAGAGGATACAAATAGACTGACCTCTAGCACAGAGCTGGAGTTTGGGTAGCAAAATTCTTTACATATCCCTAGAGCTTCCTTCATTGCCTTGTCTGACTTCTGTTTGTCTTAGTTTTTCAAGAGTCATGTGATTCCTTTAGTGCTTTTCTCCAGAAATGGAGAGACTTCCCTGGTGGCACAGACAGTAAAGAATCCACCTGCAAGGTAGGAGACACAGGAAGGTCCCCTGGAGGAGGAAATGGCAACCCACTCCAGTATTTTTGCCTGGGAAATCCCACGGACAGAGGACCCTGGCAGGCTGCAGTCCATGGGGTTGCAAAGAGTTGGATGCAACTCAGCAACTAACACTTTCTAGTAATGGAGAAGGAAGGTGTTGTCTCACTGATCTTTTGTCCCAAATGCCTTTACATAGACGCTTTATGTGTAAGAGGGACCAAAGTACTGTTGCCTTTGGCCTGTGGGCTTGGCAGCCTTAAGAGTTTGGTGCTATTATTATTCCTATTTGGAGGAGAGGAAACTGAGGCCTGGAGAAGTGAAGTATCCTAATGTCATAAGCTATGAAGTGGAGGAACCAGGATTCACACTAGGACATTCTGGCTCCCAGGTCTGTGCTGTTCTTTTTCTTTTTTAATATTTATTTTTGGCTATGTCAAATCTTGATTGTGGCACATGGGCTCTCTAGTTGTGCATGGGCTCCCAAGTGCACAGGCTGCAGTAGTTGAAACACGCAGGCTCAGTTGTTCCATGGCATGTGGGATCTTAGTTCCCCGACCAGGGATCAAACCTGTGTCCCCTGCATTGTAAGGCAGATTCTTCATCATTGAACCACCAGGGAAGTCCTTGTGCTGTTTACCTCTACACTGCACTTCCTTTCGTGATGCCAGCTTAGTGTCCATCATGTGATCCTGTAACCCTCGGGGTTTCCTGAGTTAAAACCTTGTAGCAAATGGAAAGGATGGCTCATCCAGGAACAACTTTTGCTTTTCTCACTGTGCTACTGTTTCCAAGAACATCCTCTTGGTGGAAGAATTAAATGGGAAGAATATTAATCTGATATTCCCCTAAGGGCACAAAATATAGGACTTTAAAAATGTCATTAAGATCAAATCTGGTCTTCTAAGTACAGGCAGAGCCAGGATGTGAATCCACACTGAGTAAAAGGACTGAGGCTGGAATTCTGCTGTTGCCATTTATTAGTTAGAACACGAGTGTGTTACTTTACCTCTCTTACCTGGCACTTGGTAAATACTAAAAAAGTGTTAGCTGTAATTTCTATATCACAATATTTCCTTAGCCCTCTACCTTTCCTTATGACAAAGCACATGTAACTAGCTTTTATGTCAATCAGCAAGCTGCCTGATACGTCATTGAATTAAATAAATGTTAGTAAATATGAGACGGAACAGTGATGATGAAAAAATGGATACCCAAGAAGTCTAGATGGTCAAGGTGACTTTGTTTCTTTGTTAACATAATGACAAGTTGGAAGGAAAAGGAATGAGTCACACTGACAATGAAGTATCAATTTAGGGTTCATTTTAACTTATTATTTTATGACTGTTGCTTGTTTCCTGTTGCTATTCATTTCTTATTCATTGGGGGAACAATAGTCGTTTTTGGCTTTGTGAGTTTTGTATCTGAGACATTCGCTTCAAAACATATTAGTCAAGCCTTTTCTTCTCCCCATCAGTCATCTCCAACACCAAAAATCAAATTTCCAATTTTTTTTCAGAAGTATTAGATGTTCAAAAATGTTGGCATGTGCTTACTCTTTTGGGATTACTTCTTATGAAGGTTCAATATAGGATTATTTTATTACAGAGAAGATGAATATGAAAGATCTTGTGGCAGTTGTCAGTTTCCTTCTCTTAAAATGATGTTGTATAGAGAGCCTTGATGATAAAGGACTTAACAGTTGATGGACGATCCATTTTAAAGGGGAGAATTTGAAGTAGTAACTATAGCCTAGGGAAAGTTTGGCTATTCTTTGTTGTTCAGTTGCTCACTTGTGTCGGACTCTTTGTGACCCCAGGAACTGCAGCATGCCAGGCTTCCCTGTCCTTCACTATCTCTCGGAGTTTGCCCAAACTCTTGTCCATTGAGTCAGTGATGCTATCTAACCATCTCATCCTCTGCCATCCCCTTCTCCTCCTGCCCTCGATCTTTCCCAGCATCACGGTCTTTTCCAATTAGTCAGCTCTTCCTGTTAGTTGGCCAAAATATTGGAGCTTCAGCTTCAATGATGCTGGAGCTTCAGCATCAGTCCCTCCAATGAATATTTAGGATTGATTTCGTTTGGGATTGACTGGTTTGATCTTGTCGCTGCCCAAGGGACTCGCAAAGAGTCTTCTCCAGGACCACAATTTGAAAGCATCAATTCTTTGGCACTCAGCCTTCTTTATGGTCCAACTCTCACATCCATACATGACTACTGGATATACTTTATGGAGTATTTAAATACAAATACTTTGTCTACTTTGTGCTGTGCCTTACCTGGGACTGCTGAATGCATTTTCTGTCTCTACACATTTGTTCTTACCTCATGTGCCTTCTGGTAACGCCCTTTATTATGCCTGGATTTCAAGGCACCTCTTCTATGATGTAATTGAAGTATGTCTAAATTCTTCAGTCTTCTCTCAGAGATTGGGGAGGCATGGCATTGCCTCTCCCTTTAGTAAGCCAGGAATGTGGTTATTTGCCATAAGTGAAAGTGAAGTAGCTCAGTCGTGTCCGACTCTGCGACCCTGTGAACTGTAGCCTACCAGGCTCCTCCCTGCATGGAATTCTCCAGGCAAGAATACTGGAGTGGGTTGCCATATCCTTATCCAGGGGATCTTCCCAACCCAGGGATCGAACCTGGGTCTCCCGCATTGCAGGCAGATGCTTTAACCTCTGAACCACCAGGGAAGCCCGGTTATTTGCCATGCTGGGAGTCAATTTCCTCTTCTGGTATGCTTGAGGAGCCCTGAGTGTCATTACACGTATCACAAGCTTGTCATGGTTATCTCTTGTCCCCTCACTTAGCTCATCACAGGTATCTGCTGCCTAGTAACTGAGCCTCCATGCTGCTGCCTCTCTCTGACCCATCCCCACACTATGGACAAGGGCCTCTTTTTTCCTTTTCTGTCTGTCTATTTGTATCACCACCAAATTTCCTTACATAAAGCTCTTCATACCTACATTTTTATCACCTTTTTGTATCTTGTTTTTTATAAAGTTTTGTATAAAACTTTATTTTATATTGGGGTATAGCTGATTAACAATGTTGTGATAGTTTTAAGTGCACAGCAAAGGGACTCAGCCATACATATACATGTATCCATTCTCCCCCAAACTCCCCTCCCATCCAGGCTGCCACATTACATTGAGCAGAGTTTTCTGTGCTACAGTAGGACCTTGTTGGTTATCCATTTTAATTATAGCAGTGTGGACATGTCCATCCCAAACTCCCTAACTATCCCTTACCCCTAGTCTTTCCCCTTATGATAACCATAAGTTTGTTCTCTTAGGTCTGTGAGTTTCTTTCTGTTTTGTAAGTTCTTTGGTATTGTTTCTTTTTCAATTCCATGCAGAACGGATATCATATGGATTTCTCTTTCTCTGCCTGACTGATTTCACTTAGTATGATAATCTGTAGGTCCATCCATGTTGCTGCAAATGGCATTATTTCATTCTTTTTAATGGTGGAGTAATATTCCATTGTATATATGTACCACTTCTTTATCCATTCCTCTGTTGATAGACATTTAGGTTGCTTCCTTGTAAACAGTACTGCAATGAACATTGGGGTGCATGTATCTTTTTGGATCATGTTTTTCTCCAGATATATGCCTAGGAGTGGGATTGCAGGGTCATATGGTAGTTCTATTTTTAATTTTTTAAAGGAACCTCCACATTTTTCTCCATAGTGGCTGGCTGTATAGACAAGGTTTTCTTTATCAAAACTCTGCTCACAGAAAACTGTGTTATTTAAGGCTTGGAGGTAACAGTGGGGGAGTACAATGCAGATAGGAAATTTTCAACTGGATATCAGCCATATTATGCTTTCAGTCCACTGGCCCTGCCCCTTCATTCTTCTTCCCTCCTGGCCTTCATTTGTGTTTCAGATCTCACCTATGCCTCTTGCATAAGAGTCATCCTTTTCCTATTCTCAATCCTTTCTCCTCCGTGTCAGGAGAGGCAAAAGCCCTTTACAACCATAATGATCTTTGGTGAATGGATCCTGGGGATCATAAAAACACTGTTGTACAACATGCTACAAAATCCATTGCCTCTCACTTGGAATCATCAGCTCCTGGGTTTCTCCACGAGTCCAGTCATGTGTGTGTCATACTCTTCAACCTGCTTGGCTGCAAACTGTTTCCAATGTAGTGACTTAAAGAAGGAAATAAACATGTTTGGAGTTCTGCTCTGAAGATTAAGTATGGCTACAGGGTCAAACATAGTATTTTCTTTGTCCCCTTGTCTGTGGTTTACAAAGGGTGATTATGACTGTGGAATCTGGAAGAAACATAAATGTAAAATATAAAAACAAACCACTGCACATTTTCACAAACACTTGAGACCTAATTCTACTGGTCCACAAAACTCATGTGCCTAGCAGTAGGTGGGGTTCCATGTGTTCCAAAACAAAACCAAATGCAACAGCAGCACCAATTAAGACTTTGGATCAAAGAACACTTAAAGTCTACTTAGTCAATACTGTGAATTTCATGTGCAAATATTGTTTTTAAGTTCTTCTGGTTTAGCTCTTTATTAATTAAATGATGGAAACAGGTGACATTTTTAGTTAGCATATGGGTTTTTTAGTGTATTGTTTGAAAAACATTATTATTGTCTGAGGAGAGACTTAATATTTAGTGACTTAACTCTAAGCTTTTCCATTTATTTCATTCAGTCCAGTATTTGTTTGTTTGGCCACACCATGCAACTTGCAGGATCTCAGATCCCTGACCAGGGCCATGCAGTGAAAGCTCGGGGTCCTAAGCACTAGGTCACCAGGGAACTCCCTTCTGTCCAGTTTTTGGACATATGTTTAATAAGTTCCTGCTGAAGGCCAGATCACCAGACACCAAAGATGATTCAGACCCAGATTGCACCCTAAAAAATCACCTCCTGGGGAGAATCAACATACATACATACATACACACACACGTGTGTGTGTGTGTGTATATATGTGTGTGTGTGTGTGTGTATATATATATGTATATGTATATATATATATAAATACAAGGTAGAGAGTTGTGAGTGCCCCAGGAGAGATTTGGATAAAAAGTTCATTTACAGCACTTAATATTCAAGAGCAGTATGATTCCTCTGATAGCACTTTCAGCTGTCTAGGGCATCCCACTTGATTTGCACGTCTTTGAATCTCAATAGACTGAGATTCAAATCCTGCCTCTGACACATAACAACTATATGACCTTAGAGTGTTCCTTTATATTCAGTGAAATTCAGTGTCCCCATTTATACACTGAGGTCAATAATTCCTCAGAGGGTGACCTGAGGATGACCTGCAATGACACATATGGTATATAAAGTACTTGCCACATAGTAGGTACCCAGCAGGTGTCTCCTCTCCCGTTGCTCCATAAACAAACCAAGTAGATGAGTAAATGTAAGTGCCCTAATGTGTGAAAATGTATTGGATAATCCAAAGGAGGAGAAGGTCACAGCTTCCAATCTAAGGGTATAAAAACTTTATGACATATTTAAAATTTACTTTATCACAAGGCCTTTGCTGACGGCCCTATATAAAATAACATAGTGTGTGTATATATACACACACTATGTTGTATATAGTGTATGAGGTAAAGAATCTGCCTGCCAGTGCAGGAATTGATTGCTGGGTCAGCAAGATCCCCTGGAGGAGGGAATGGCAACCCATTCCTGTATTCTTGCCTGGAGAATCCCATGGACAGAGGAGCCTGACAGGCTATAGTTCATGGGGTTGCCAAGAGTTGGACATGACTTAATGGCTAAACAGCAACAACACTGCTAACTTCTTTTCTACTTTGTTTTCTCCCTAGCATGAATCATCTGAAATATTACATATTTACTTGTTTTCTGGCTGCCCACAACCCTTCCCCTTAGAGAATGTATGTTCCCCAAGAGCACAGGCTTTGTCATTTAGTTCACTGCTGTAGCCCTGGAGCCTAGAACAGTGATTAGCATATAGTTAGCACTTAATAAATATTTATTAGATGAATGAATGTAGGGACTAAAACAAATTTTGAAGTAAATTAGTTTTTTTCTTGTTTAAATTTATTTCTTTATTTTGGCTGTGCTGGGTCTTTGTTGCTGTGTGGGCTTTTCTCTAGCTGCGATGAGCAGGGGCTACTCTCCAGTTACAGTGCGTGGGCTTCTCATTACGGTGGCTTCTCTTGTTGCAGAGCACAGGCTCTAGGGCACAGGGGCTTCAGTAGTTGTTGCACATGGGCCCAGTAGTTGTGGTTCCTGGGCTCTGGAGCACAGACTCAGTAGTTGTGTTGCATGGGCTTAGTTGCTCCATGACATGTGGGATCTTCCTGGACCAGGGATCAAACCCATGTCTCCTGCATTGGTAGGCAGATTCCTTACCATTGAGCCACCAGGGAAGCCCCTGGTTCTTTTTCTTTCCATTGGCTTCTGTGATAACATGAAACTTTTTGGCTAGTGAGTTGGCAACACTGGTACATTGGATCCTGAGGTTTTGCATTCCATCATGTCTGTTAGTAATGGTCATCTCTTAGCTATTTTCATTTTTTTCCAGTGTGCTACTTGCTTGTCTCCAGAATCCCCCTCTACCGTCAAACCTTACCAGCCTCTCTCACCTCTGCTGATCTATTTCCATCCAGGAGTATGTATCCCTAACTTTGTATTTGTAACTTCTAGATCTTTCTTTTCTCTCTCTTCAGTGGTTTCTGTGTGATGGTGAGACTCTGTCACATTTCCACCAGTAGGTGCCAGTATCTGATATGACTTGCAGAGACAGATTTACCACTTATGGAGGATTCTTTTTCTGGAAAATGTTCCCATTTGAGGAGAATTCAGAAAGAGCAAAACCTTCTCTCTGCTTGGAAGAAGGCTAGGTTGAAATCTTATTAACCTATGAAAGATGCCCTGGAGAAGGAAATGGCAACCCACTCCAGTATTCTTGCCTGGAGGATCTCATGAACAGAGGGCTATAGTTCATGGAGTTGCAAAATGTCAGACGGGACTGAACACACACACACACTGCATTATGAGAAGAGACTGTGGGTGTGCCTTGGAGTTCTGCATTCAGAGCTGCTTTAAAGGTGTCATCCGCTTAGTATGAATAGAATGCTAGATTTCTAATTTTAAAAAGTAGATATGCAACAAGCAACAGGGAACTATAGTCAATATCTTATATCTATAATGGAAAATAATTTCAAAGCTAATGTGTACATGTACAACTGAATCACCTTGCTCTGCACCTGAAACATTGTATGTAAGTCAACTATACTTCAATAAAAGATATACATTAAGAAAACAATAAAGATGACATGATTGAAGGTGTTATATTCCTTGTTTCATTGTTCTTTTAAAGTAGATAGTTCTTACTGCCTTTATTTATATGGTTTCAGAAAAAACTCATTTTCCTGCATGTTGGTGCCAACATAGTAGGCAAAAACTATTTTGAAAAAGGCATACAAAAGTAAAAATAATATACAAGTGAGGGTAGTATTTTAAAGTTTTTGGTAAGATAAAAAGTTTGGTTTCTTAGATGACTTAAAAACTGGAAAATATGCATTTTCAAGATGAATATTTAAAACAAAAGTTAAAGCTGTAATATATCCCAACATTGTAAAATATTAATGTTTCCCTAAGAATCTTACCCTTGATCCTATCAGATACAGGAAGAATCTCAAAGAGAGGCTTCATATGTTCTCTTTAAAGTTTTGAAAGTAAAGATTCAATGCAGAAATATTTAGAGGGTGATAACAATGATTAGATTTAATGTAATGATTTAAATTCTGGTTGAAAGATTATTCCATATTAGGAAGTCTCTTCATATAATATTTATCAAATAAAATTTAAAAGATTGCCTTTTTAAATTGAAGTATAGCTGATTGACAGTGTTGTATTAATTACTGCTGTACAGCAAAGTGATTCAGTCATATATATATATTCAGTAATATAAAAATATATTCTTTTCCATTATGGTTTAGCATAGGACACTGAATATCGTTCCCTGTGCTATACAGTAGGATCTTGATGTTTATCCATTCTATATATAATAGTTTGCATCTACTAATCTTAAACTCGCAATTCTTCCCTCCTTCCCATTCCCTTCTGCCTGGCAACTCCAAGTCTGTACTGTTACATCTGAGTCAATATCTATTTCATAGGTAGTTTCATTTGTGTCATAGTTTAGATTCCACATGTAAGTGATATCATATGGTATTTGTCTTTCTGACTTAACTTCACTTAATATGATAATCTCTAGTTGCATCCATGTTGCTGCAAATGACATTATCTCATTCTTTTTTATGGTTTAGTAATATTCCATTGTATGTACATACCACATCTTCTTTACTCACGTATCTGTTGATGGACGTTTGGCTTGTTTCCATATCTTGGCTATGTAAAGAGGGTGGAGGTGTTATATTTCTGGACAGAGGTCTCTGATACCATTTATCCTCACATAAATACAAATTCTTTACAGCGTCTTTTTGATGGATACGTCTACACACTGGAAACCTTTAAAAGGCATATTTAAATCAGCCTCAAAAGCAGTTACCCCATTTCATCTCCCAGATGTTCAAGGAACTCTTCCATGCTGTTGGGCTACTTACCAAAAAAATTCACAGTATCCACTGAAAAATGTGCACAACCAAAAAGTTAAGAATAATGTTTTATTGGGGGCATTATTAAGGACTTAAGCCCAAGATACAGCCTCTCGGACAACTGAGGGCCTGTTCTGAAGAGGTGAGGCAGGAGCCAGGATGCATAGAGTTTTTGCAACAACAACAAAAATACCCAGGTAGTTGGACGTAAAACGATTACTGGTAATTAAAGAAAACCAGACATCTCAAGTTAGTGAATTTAGCACTATTCTATGTATGGGAAGATGTGAGAGTCTGGGTTTTTTGAAATGACTGCTTTGATATGCACATTAGCTATCTAGGGTCTGTATCCAGTTTTTCTCCATCCTGAATCCTCTGAGGGTATACGTCTGGCTCAAACCTTAACTTAGAGCTAGTGATTTTTTTTTTTTTTTTTTGGTAAGCCATCTCATTTCTTATTTGGAAGGTAGAATTTAAGCAGTAAGTTAACATGATACGGTATTGTCATTCTGCC
Organism: Bubalus bubalis; assembly: GCF_019923935.1. NCBI lineage: Eukaryota > Metazoa > Chordata > Mammalia > Artiodactyla > Bovidae > Bubalus > Bubalus bubalis. The sequence goes on from NC_059181.1 coordinate 37,373,802, forward strand.
TAACAGTCAAATGATGCTTTAAAATACGTGAAGTCAGACCAAAATTGCTACTTTAGTAGCTTCCTGCAGTTTGTGCTTGTAACTTTCAGGGCGAGGACACAATTTATCATTGGGACACCTGAGCTATTGTGTATGGGGGGAAAATACCACTTTAATGCATCTCTTGGTTATTCAGAGGCAAGGCCCAGATCCTATTATGCATAAAAATGGAAAATGCTGTCTTCTTTGGAGCACAGCTGTGTCTCTAAGAGATGATTATGTTGTTAATATACTTTTTTTTTTTAACTTTCTTTAAAGGGAGTGAGTTATGGGCCCAGTAATTTGTGGGAGAGAGCAGGAGAGGGAAGTCTGTAATGAGAGGAGAAAGTGAGGTAGGAGACAGTGGGCCTCTGGGCCAGACACCTGGTGGTTATCAAGTGGAGTAAAACTGAGCCATTATTCTCACCCAGACATTTCAAGGACAAAGCTAGTGGCAAAAACTGAGCTCAGCTAAATCAAAGAGATAAGGTGCCCACTGCTGAGGTCAAGGAAGACTTCCCCGTCTGCACATGCACAGGAAGGCTTCTTGGGGGTCGAAAAGGGAGGGAGGCCCCACCCCGTAAGAAGTGTGGACATGCACCCATAGGCCTTTACGGTGGGATCCACAATGCAAGTTGCACATGCATTTTGGGGAGGATCCATGGACCAGTCAGGTGTGAAGAAAGAAAAAAGGTAACTGGTCAAGGGTAAATAAAGACCCGGAAGGACTGTCCTATATAAGTGGTTTACCTTACCTCCATATTGCGCTCCTTCTCACTCAGGATGTCCACACTCCTTTCCGGGTGTGTATCTCTGCCTAGCTTCTGAGTTGGATAAACTGTTTTACTGTGTGCTCGCCCAAACATTGTCCTGTATCTCTAATAGTAAACATTGTACCTGTTTGTACAGTCTTTGCCTCCTTGAAATATTCTTCCTTTCAAACAGGGGCAAGAGCCAGGGCCACTTTGCTTCTAGCCTCTAGCCCCTGGTGGTCTAGTGGTGAGGACTCCTGATTTTCATCCAGGCTACCCAGCTTTAATTCCTTGGCAGGGAACTAAGATCTCTCTTCAGGACTGCTCACTGCAATCAAAAGGAGCTTCCCCCCCCCTCAACAGCAGGGGTGTGCTGAGTTGCTAAAGAGGAAGAGAGGTCCGTATGAGACCCCAGAGAATGGGTATGACCTGTTGGCTCTAGAAAAAAGAAGTTTCGGGAAAGGTTTTACAGCTTTCAGATTTGTGTAAAGGTTCCCCTCTGTTTATCATAAGCCTGCAATAAAGTTGGTTAAATAGTAGCCTGGTGTTTATCACACTTTGCTGAAAAATGGGCAGGGCTGTGTCAGTGGTTTGGATCAAGTACTGTTGCATTCAGTGGAAGTGAGGAGGGCAACATGCAGAGGAAAAAGAGAGCAAAACAGTTATAAGGTGGACAGAGGTGGTCAGGGGAGGATTGACGAAGTGATCTCACCAGCTTAGACAAGTAGCCACCTTTGGGGAACCTCAGAAGCATGTAAGGAGAGAACTGGCTATTTTCTTTGGATCAATCAAAAGAGGGATCTCAGAAAACTGGAGAACTGTATTGGCATACATAAAGTCCTTTCACATATAGTTATTAGCATCACTTTAGTGTTTTTAGCAGAAAGTTATGAAAGTTTAGCAGAAAGATATGAAAAAACATAACTGATTTGGTTTTGACCCTTCTAAAGAGGAAACGTGACAAGAGTTCAGAATTCAATCAGGCTACACAACTGAAGGAAGTTAGCTGCAAAAATAATTGGAGTTCAGTGTCGACTTCTGGGCAAGTCAGAAATTACATTAGGATAAAACCCGAAATAGGCAGAGACAAATCCCCTTCAAAAAAGTATTGATTGAGAGTTTCACATTTCATAGTAAATATAAAAGGGGTTTAAAGGCATCTGTTAGGACCTCACAAAGGATACTTATCCTAAAGCTTGGATCCTGTGTCTTGCCTACCTGCGTGTCCTCTGAGATGGTAACTGAGTTTGTCTTATTAGTAATCTGGATATGTTTAAGCTTTGTGTTTGTAATATTGAGACAGTTGTCCTCAAATATTCATTTTTTTCTTTTTCTAAGTTAATAGCGTCCTTGCTTTTTAGCCAGGCATGTGATTGTTCAAGATTACACTTACTAGCCATCTTTTTAGTTAAGTTTGACCACATGAATGCATATAAGATGTGGTGTGCACCATACAGAAAGTATCTTTGAAAGGAGAGGGGGACCTGTAACATTTATTGTTTTCTTTTTTCATTCCTGGTGGGGGGATATAGATATGATGGCTGGATATGAGGTGACGAATAGCAGACAAGAAAGTGGCCAATAGAGTGGCAAGATAGAAGGAGCCTGGGTCCCGGATACCATGAAACAGCTGGACCAGCCTAACCACCTTTCTCTAGATTTTTACATTAGGGATAAAGACATGTTGACTTTTTTAGCTGCTTCTGCACGTGAACCTGGTCCTGATAAGTATAGGAAAGTACTCTCAATTCACTTGAAAGGAAAATATTTTCTCTTTGCTGGTAAGTACATTTCCAAACCAGGGAATATATAGAATAAAAATAAGGTTGCATCAGTTATCTTTCACTACTGTAATGCTGTATGACAGCCACAGCACAGCACAGCTTTCTTCTATGCGTCCCTCATCCTCCAGCAGGCTAGCCCAGGCACAGTCTCATGACAGTGGCAGACATGTGAGAGAACAAGTGTTTTTCCATGCTTCTACTTGTCTCATGGTTGTTAACACTCCATTGTCCAAAGCAAGGCATGTACCTGGACTCAATCATGGGGATGAAAAATATATTGTCTCTTTCTTTTTTATTTTATTTATTTATTTTAACTCATTTAATTTATTTTTTTAAATTTTATTTTATTTTTAAATTTTACATAATTGTATTAGTTTTGAAACATTTATTTATTTGTGTGCACTGGGTCTTAGTTGTGGCACATGGGGGATCTTCGATCTTTATTGCGGCATGTGGGTTCTTTAGTTGGGGCATGTGGGATCTAATTCCCTGACCAGAGATCAAATCCAGGTCCCCTCATTGGGAGTGCTGAGTCTTAGCCACTGAACCACCAGGAAAGTCCCTAATCTGTCTCTTGCTGTGGGAAGCTGCAAAATCACTTGGCAAAAGACATGGATACAGAAATGAGTAAAGAACTGGGACCAGTAATGCAATCAGTCTAACTTTAGTACTAACACTTAGTACTAATAGTTTGTCTGTATTTGGTATTTAATGTATTCGCAATATTGAGGTGAATTGGGCATGTTAGAAATTGTGACTCACTTAGATTGTGATTCCAATTTTGCATGTATGATTTTATCATTAATTTGAATCTTATGATTCACAGTTGAAAGGTGTAGGCTAACTTTACTAAGTGAAGAATATTGAAGGTCTAAGAGAACTTGAGGTTCATTATACTTTTTAATTGAATTTTTAGATTTTTCTAAGATTTGATACTTAAGGAAAATACTTCATTTAGTGCTATTCTTAGCTCTTTTGAAAGGCTTTTCCTGACCAGGCTATTTTCTTTAAAAGAATGACTGTATCCTCTTACCTTGTTGTCTCTAGGGCATTTATCACTATGTGGCATTATATATTTAATAAAAAATGACTAGTTTTACCCCTAAAATATTACTCACCATAAAGGTAATAATTTTGTGTTGCCTCCTGCTATATCCAGAACACCTTAAAATCATTTGGCATATAGAAAGTGTTCAAAAAATTTACTGACTGAATGAATGAAGCTTTTACTTTTTGGCCATGTGTTTGAAATGCTTAAAAAGCATTGAAAATAGGTCAATTGAGATTACTCAGTCTGAGGAGCAAAAACAAACAACAGAGAAATGAACAGTGCATGTGGGATACCACCAAGCATAACAACATAGTCATAAAGGGAAAACTGAGAGAATTTATTAGTACCAGACCTACCCAACAAGATGCATTAAAGAGAGTTCTTCAGACTGAAATGAAAGGACATTAGTAAGTTACCCAAATCCACATGAAGAAATAAAGAGCACCAGTAAATATGCATATTTTAGTAAATATATGAAAGACAGCATAAATGTATTTTTTGTTTAACTCTTTTACCATATCTAATTTAAAAGACAATTACATAAAACAATTATTATAATTCTGTGTTGGTGGGCAGACAGTGTATAAAGCTATAATTTGTGTGACAATAACAGGACAAAGGTAAAGAATGGAATGGAGACAAGTTGGAGCAGATTTTGTATATTACTGTAGTTAAGTTGGTATTAATTTGAACTAGATTGTTTTAAGTTAAGATGATAATTGTCATTGCAAGGGCAATCACTAAGAAAATAACTTAAAATATATTAAGATAAATGAAAAGTGAATGAAATGGTACATTATAAGACATCTTTTAACACAAAAAAAGACAGTGGTAAAGGAATAGAAGAATGAAAAAGACATAAGACATAAGGAAAATAAATAGCAAAATGATGGATATAAATCTTACCTTACGAGTAAACACTTTAAATGTAAATGGATTGAAAGTTGCTCAGTTGTGTCTGACTTTGTGACCCTGTGGACTATACAGTCCATGGAATTCTCCAGGCCAGAATACTCCAGAAGAGTTGAGTGGGTAGCCTTTCCCTTCTCCAGGGGATCTTCCCAACTCAGGGATCGAACCCAGGTCTCTTGCATTGCAGGCAGATTCTTTACCATCTGAGCCACAAGGGAAGCCCAAGAATACTGGAGTGGGTAGCCTATCCCTTCTCCAGTGCATCTTCCCAATCCAGGTTTCGAACTGGGGTCTCCTGCATTGCAGGCAGATTCTTTATCAACTGAGCTATCAGGGAAGCCCATAAATCGATTAAGCATTCCAATTACATGAATTGGCAGAATGGATTTAAAAAAAATGAACCAATTACATGCTGGCTACAAGGGCCACGTTGGCTTGGCCAAAAAGTTTAGTAAGATGTTACGGAAAAAAACCCGAACGAACTTTTTGGTGTACCCAGTGCTTTAGATTCAAAGTCACAAAAGATCGAAAGTTGAAGGGTGGAGAAACCATGCAAACAGTAATCAAAAGAGAGCTGGAGCAACTATTCTAATATCTGACAGAATAGACTTTAAGACAAAGTTGTAGCTAGAGCCAAAGAAATACATTTTATAATATGTCTCAACCCACTAAAAAGATATAACAATTGTTTGGTTGCTAAGTCCTGTTGGACTCTTTGTGACCCCTGTGGACTGTAGCCTGCCAGACTCCTCTGTCCATGGCATTTTTCAGGCAAGATTACTGCAGGGGGTTGCCATTTCCTACTCCAGGGGATCTTCCCCACACAGGCATCTCCGTAGCTCCTGCATCTTTTACTGCTGAGCCACCAGGGTATGCACCTAACCAAAAAAACCGCTGAGATACATGAAGCAAAAGTTAACAGAAAAGCATATGTATTAGGGGTATCCTGGCTATCTTTAGAAAATATAATCTGCCACATCCACATACTTTAAAAGCAGGGAAAATTACACAACTTTTGGAATTCACCTCATCTTGTTCCAATAACTCTTGTTTAGATACATGTTGTGAAAATTAATGGGCTGATTACCCTGTCAAATCTCAAGATTGTTTATTGAACCCAAATTAACAGGGAAAGGCTGAGGCAATGCAGAGCGTATACAGTTCATATGACTTTATTTACTTTTTTTAAAAATTTTATTTTATTTTTAAACTTTACATAATTGTATTAGTTTGAAGGCACCCATATGTTTAGGTTGGTCATCTCTTGTATATCAGTCTGCATTCCTCTAATGGCCTGGATATCATGTATTGATACTAGGTATTTAGGGCTGTGGCTGATTATCCTTTAAATTATGGGGGGCATGTATTTATGCTCTCCCAGGAAGCTGAGCCTTCCTTCATTGGATATTTGGAATGCTATTCTTTACCTAAGAGTAGTCGGAGAAGGCAATGGCACCCTACTCCAGTACTTTGCCTGGAAAATCCCATGGACGGAGGAGCCTGGTAGGCTGCAGTCCATGGGGTCACTAGGAATCAGACATGACTGAGCGACTTCAATTTCACTTTTCACTTTCATGCATTGGAGAAGGAAACGGCAACCCACTCCAGTGTTCTTGCCTTGAGAATCTCAGGGACGGGGGAGCCTGATGGCTGCCGTCCATGGGGTTGCAAAGAGTCAGACACGACTGAGTGACTTCACTTTCACTTTTCACTTTCATGCATTGGGGAAGGAAATGGCAACCCACTCCAGTGTTCTTGTCTGGAGAATCTCAGGGACGGGGGAGCCTGGTGGCTGCCGTCTCTGGGGTCACACAGAGTCGGACACGACTGAAGCGACTTAGCAGCAGCAGTAGTAGGTAAAGTAGTCTATGTTGTACCAGTGAGTTGTCCCTACAAGGGGACAGTATGTGTCAACATGTACATCAACAGACATGATAGGTAGGTAGACTTTCTAGAAGTGGCCCCCAAGATTCCAGATCTCAATCTCCAGGACCTGTAAACATATATGGATGTCTCTTTTTGTGCTGTAGGACACAGTTGATCTTAAAAATACAGATTTTCAGAGTGAGCCTAACCCAATCACATGAGCTTTTAAAAGCAGAGAGCTTTCTTTAGCTGGTGGTAGAATAGGAGGGCAGAAGGGAATATCTGAGTCAGAACATAGCAAAGAATTTTTAGAAATTTATTTTATTGAAATATAGTTGATTTACAGTGTTAATTCTGCCATATAGCACAGTGATTCAGTTTTACATATGTGTGTGTATATATACACATACACACACATTATTTTTCATAATCTTTCCCAGTATGGTTTATCACAGGAAATTGAATATAATTCCCTGTGTTCTACAGTAGAACTTTGTTGTTTATCCATTATATATATGTAATAGCTTGCATCTGCTAATCCCGAGCTCCTAGTCCATTACTCCCTCACCCCTATCCTCCTTGGCAGTGACAAGTCTGTTCTCTACATCACTGAGTCTGTTTCATAGATAAGTTCATTTGTGTCATAATTTAGATTCTGCCTATAAGTGATATCATAAACCCTGTTGCCTGGTAAGTCGGCCCTGCTCTTGTGCCCAGGTGTCAGATGAGGAAACTGATGCTCAAAGGACCAAAAGTCGCAGTGAAAAAGACACAGAGCTGGGACCAGAAGCCAGCTCATGAATGAGTCCAGTTAAGAACTACCAGAGCCAGTATCCCTGGGGCCCAACCCAGTTGTGTTCCTGGATCCTGATATTTGTCACTTTCTTTTTGACCTACTTCACTTAGTTTGATAACCTCTAGTTGCATCCATGTTGCTGCAAATGGCATTATTTCATCCTTATTCATGGCCAAGTAGTATTCTATTGTATATATTGCATGTACCACAGCTTCTTTACCCATTCATCTGTTGATGGAGAGTTTGTTTCCATGTCTTGGCTATTGTGAATAGTGCTACTATGAACATAGGGGTGCATGTATCTCTTTGAATTAAAGTTCTGTTTGGGTATATGCCCAGGAATTGAATTGCTGGATCATATGGCAACTATTTTTAGTTTTATGAGTAAGAACATGAGAAAGATTTAGCACACTGTTAACAGCCTTGAAGATGGAGGGGACCACTTGGTAAGAAATACAGGTGGCCTCCAGGAGCTGAGAGTCAGAAAGGACAGCTGACAATCAGTAAAGGAAATGGGAACTGGAGTCCTACAACTTCAGGGGAATGAATTTTGCCAACTACATACATGAACTTTAGTTTGGAGCAGATTCTTCCCCAGAATTTCTGGATAAGAGCCTAGCCCAGCTCGCACCTTGATTTTGGTCTCATGAGACCCAGAGCAGAGAATCCACATGAGTCCACCGGACCTCTGACTTACAGAGCTGTGAGGTAATAAATGGTGGTTATTATCTTCTCAGTTTACGGTAATTTGTTAAACAGCCATAGAAAATAGACACAGTGGTTTGAGTACCATTATATTCCTGTTATTTCTCATGTTTCCATGATCATATGAATGAGGTACATGCTGGATGTTGACTATGGAACACCAGAAACATATCTGTGATGAGTTATGGACCTCACATGGGCTTCCCTGGTGGCTCAGATGGTAAAGCGTCTGCCTGTAGTGCGGGAGACCTGGGTTTGATCCTTGGATTGGGAAGATCCCTGGAGAAGGAAATGGCGACCCACTCCAGTACTCTTGCCTGGAAAATTCCATGGACTGAGGAGCCTGGTAGGCTACAGACCATGGGGTCACAAAGAGTCAGACATGACTGAGTGATACCCTATGGACCTCACAAATTCAGGTATTTCCCCAAAGCAAATGGAGAATTCATGGATTTACCAATTTTTCACGTACGTGACACCCATTTTCTTTATTATTGTTTCAAAACATTGTCTTGCATTATGGAAGGGGGCTGGGTTATAACCCTGCCTGGAATTTTCTTCACAGTATTTCTACAGATGATTGGGGGAGTATGTGAGAAGGGCCTACCTGATCCGTGTGTACAGTTTCCACTTTATTTTTAGAGCAGCAAGTTCTGGTATTGTTTACTGAGCCTGTAGAATTTAAAGGACTTATTTTAGGTGACGTTTTTGAGCATATTTTTAGAGATTTTTTGGGAATGTGAGTAGAGAAACTTATTTAGGGATTCCTTTATTGTGAAATTTTCCCTAATTGAAAATGTCCCTTCACCAAGTACAGGTGATAAGCTTCAAATTGGTGGTCATTCTGTTGTTGTTCAGTTGTGTCCAACTCTTTTGAGACCCCATGGACTGCAGCATGCCAGGCATCCCTGTCCTTCACCATCTCCTGGAGTTTGCTCAAACTCAGATTCCATTGGTGATGCCATCCAACCTCCTCATCCTCTGTCCTCCCCTTCTCCTGCCTTCAATCTTTCCCAGCATCAGGGTCTTTTCCAATGAGTCAGCTCTTCGCATCAGGTGGCCAAAGTATTAGAGCTTCAGAATGGCCCCAATTGGGTCATTCTGTAGCCCCCCCAAAGTAGAAAATCTTTCTTTTGTCATGTGCCACCTCTCGCTGGTAGGAGCAACCTCACCTTGCATCTTGGCATAGATCAACCCATTACTGGCTTTCAAAGCTGGCTTTCAGCAAACCCTTATTTGCCTTGATTTTTTTCATTGTTTTTATATTGCATCCTGTTGATTATAGGGTCAAAATGCCTTAAAACTTTGCTTTGAATAGAAAAGGAATTTAAAGATACACAGAGCTGAGTTGGACCCACAAAATAAGAGCAGAGCAAAATAATACACAGAGCTTGACCCACAAAATAAGAATTTTGCATCTGTCTCTGTTCAATCTCTTTCTCTCCACCTTCCCCTCTCCCTTTACCTCCGGTTTTTAATATTTATCCCTATCCCACCTTCATGCCCCAAGGCTGTAAGTTTAGCATAACTCTCATTTGGGCCTTTTCTCTTTTATCAACTAAGTGCAGGAATTTTCAAAGATTAACTATGATAAGTTACTGTGAAATAGTGAGACAGACCTTTGGGCGATAATCCTTTCATCCAAAAGAAGGGTGAACCTTTGAACAGTTCATTTACTAGGTTATGCACCTCTTCAAATGAATCTACGTATACCCCAACTTTTTTTTTTGGCCTGAGGTTTTTGAGGTTGCTTGGAGAGATAATTAACCTATTCCATGAGGAAATAAGTTGCCTTGCTAACAGATTACTCTCTGAGATACATTTTTATTCCTTAGGTGTAACTTCTTTCCATGTTTTAGCTGCATAGCCTTTATCCCTCCAGCCTTCCACTGCTCTGCTGGTTCTGATGTAGAAATTAGCTAGGGGAAGGTTTGAATAAGGTTGAGGCAGGACCTTTTGCATGATGGAATCAGGAGAGTCTTGCTAAGAGTCCAACAGGAAGTGGATAGATTCTCTTAGATTATTTTATAGGCTGTACATTGTCATCGTAGGTACACTGGCTAAGTGCAATGACACCCATGAATACAGCCAGTCAGGGCAAAGAAAGCCATATTCTAGATGTAAACTCCCTTCGTCTAAGGTATCTGTTGGTATAAAAGGCGAAATGTGCTACATTTCCTAAGCTCAGTGCTCAAAATTCTGTTTACTGTGTTTCATCTGAGTTACAAATTGCACGCCCCTAGAGGCAAGACAGATAGACAGTAGAAGACAGCGGTCACTGTAGCAAACCAGAAGTGTGCAGCCTGTCATCAGGGGACAGCTGTCCACCAACCCCTTCCTAACGATGCCATGCAGATTTTGACACCAGCATTTCTCGATCCTCTGATTTTTCAAAGAGGAAGCAGAAACATGGGTTATTTTATGTGAAATGTCCCCATTAATAAATGTTTGCCATTATTTTGTAAAAATTTAAAACAATAATTAGGACTGAACAAAATACTCCTGGAGGCTGGATTTAGTCACTGGATCAGTTGGTGAACTTTGATCAAAACCAAGGTTTCCTTGGAGATTTCCCTGGTGGTCCAGTGGTTAAGACTTCATTCTTTTGCTGTAGGGAAGACAGGTTTAATCCCTGGTCTCAGGGAACTGAGATCCCCGCATGCCTTGCTGTGCTGCCAAAAAACAAACACAAAACCAAGGGTTCCTTGTGATCTTGTTTTCCTCATTCGTTCTCTCTTGGAGAAGGCATGCATGTTGAGTAAACAGGTATTTTGAATGAAGACTAGGTACATCATGGGTGATATAATTTGTACAAGGATGTAATTTTTTACATCAATATTTACCTAGCTGCATGAACTAGGGTTGGGAAATTTATAGGAAGTCAGTGATACATGCATATGACCACTGTGTTTGTTTTCCTGTCTTTTACTATATGATGTATGGTGACTGGAAAGAGTTTTGATAAGCTGGAATTGCAAAGTCATAGGGGACTTACTTGGGAAATTTGATTAAAACCCATGAGAGGGTAAATGACAGAGTCTAGGGGGAAGAAGTAATTCCTTTAGACTGCTGTATCCATTCCTCAAAAGGCTGTTTTTGGAAATAAAGCTTTAGAGAAGAACGCTGCTTAACAAGGGCTTTCTGCAGAAGGAGTTTTCCTGTTCCTGCTGGTAGTTTATGTGGTTGCTATGAATCACTGTTAGAATTAGATGAATTTGTTGCCTGAATAAATTGGAGTTTCGTTTTAAGTCAGGCGTACAATATATCATGCTCTGAAATAATATTTAAATAGAGTTTTAGAATCACTAGATTATTAAATTTCAGTGTCAGGGGGACCAGTAAAGCTCATCCACTCGAAAGATTCCTTGCTAGAAAGTCATGTTTCCTGTATTCATTGCACAGCAGTAACTGGGACCAGCACCCCACTCCACCCAGCTTGTGCTGGGACACAGGGAAATGGAGAGTGGCTAATTAGTGTTTGGTAGTGTAATGAATTGGGCTTCCCTGGTGGCTCAGTGATAAAGAACCTGCCTGTCAATGCAGGAGACACAGGTTTGATCTCTGGGTTGGGAAGATGCCCAGGAGGAGGGCATGGCAACCCACTCCAGTATTCTTGTCTGGAGAATTCCATGGACAAAGGAGCCTGGCAGGCTACAGTCCATGGGGTCTCAAAGAGTCAGACACAACTGAGTGACTAACACACACACACACACACACATACTCTGTAATGAGTTATCACCCAAGATTCCTTACCCTTTGTGATCATGGAATTCATCATTCACATTGACATAAGAATGATGATTTGTGTAATCAAACCTAGACCTTGCTCATAAAAAGTTCCGGGACTGTAGTCAAGGTGATGCATTCCCAGCCCATATCCCTTCTGTGCTCATCTCACATGCCAAGGCTTGCTAATTGCTAATACTTGCTAATCTCTGTCTGAGGTCTTTGTTCTGTGGCCGTTGGGGCAAGCTCACCTTATATAGCCAAGGTTCCCAGAGTCAGCCTTCAACCAATGACAAGTGGGGAATTGCTGGATTAAAAACACACCAAGTTTGGCATTTCCCTGGTGGTTTAATGGTCAAGACTCTATACTTCCTGTGTAGCAGGCACGAGTTCGATCCCTAGTCAGGGAACTAAGATCTCACGTGCCATGCAGCAGAAAACAAGCAAACAAAAATCCAAGTTCTTTGCTACTTCCTTGAGGTATTCCTAAGACATGCTCTCACAGTCTCCTGGTGTTCTCTAGAAGGACTGAGACCCAGTTACCCACAGTGGTAGGAAACTGGCTTGATAACAGACTCTTCATTGCTTTTCTTTCCATGCTCATTTCTCTTCCTACTTCCATACTAGGGTTTTTACTCTGTGATTACTTCCTAAAACAACTTCTTGGACTCAAATGCTCATCTCAGGATCTGCTTTTGGGGACACCTAAATGAGGACAGGAACACTGATCTAGTGCTCCAAAATTCATTTTGACCAAGTTTGGAAGAACATTAGTTTGCATTTTAGGATCACTTCTTAGCTTTAAAATAAAATGAAATCTATGAAAGACTTCCTGTATCTTTTATAATTTTTGGTGTTGATAAAATGTGGCACATAAGTTTAGGGTATAGCTGATGGTTGAACACTTTCAGTGAGGTCTCTGGGATACAGACCTTCTAGTTGATGGTGAGAGAGCTATTAGTTTAAGGTCTGCATCATCCAGGATGGGCACATGAATATAATGTAATATATTATAATTACTTATAATTATATAATTACAATTATATGTATATAACTCAGCTCAGTTCACTCACTCAGTCATGTCCAACTCTTTGCAACCCTGTGGACTAGAGCATACCAGGCTTCCCTGTTCATCACCAGCTCCTGGAGTTTACTCAAACTCATGTCCATCAAGACGGTGATGCCATCCAACCATCTCATCCTCTGTCATCCCCTTCTCCTCCCGTCTTCAGTCTTTCCCAGCATCAGGGTCTTTTCCAGTGAGTCAGTTCTTTGCATCAGGTGGCCAAAGTATTGGAGTTTCAGCTTCACATCAGTCCTTCCAATGAACACCCAGGACTGATCTCCTTTAGGATGGACTGGTTGAATCTCCTTGCAGTTCAAGGGACTCTCAAGAGTCTTCTCCAACAACACAGTTCAAAAGCATCAATTCTCTATGCTCAGCTTTCTTCACAGTCCAACTCTCACATCCATACATGACTGCTGGAAAAACCATAGCTTTGACTAGATGGACCTTTGTTGGCAAAGTAATGTCTCTGCTTTTTAATATGCTGTCTTGGTTGGTCATAGCTTTTCTTCCAAGGAGCAGGCATCTTTTAATTTCATGGTTGAAATCACCATCTGCAGTGCTTTTGGAGCCCCCCAAAATAAAGTCAGCCACTGTTTCCATCATTTCCCCATATATTTGCCATGAAGTGATGGGACCAGATGCCATGATCCTAGTTTTTTGAATGTTGAGTTTTAAGCCAATTTTTTCACTCTCCTCTTTCACTTTCATCAGGAGGCTCTTTAGTTCTTCTTCACTTTCTGCCATTACGGTGGTGTCATCTGTATATCTGAGGTTATTGATATTTCTCCTGGCAATCTGATTCCAGCTTGTGCTTCATCCAGCCTGGCAGTTCACATAATGTACTCTGCATATAAGTTAAATAAGCAGAGTGACAATATACAGCCCTGATGTACTCCTTTACCTATTTGGAACCAGCCTGTTGTTCCATGTCCAGTTCTAACTGTTGCTTCTTGACCTGTATACAGATTTCTTAGGAGGAAGGTCAGGTGGTCTGGTATTCCCATCTCTTAAGAATTTTCCAGTTTGTTGTGATCCACACAGTCAAAGGCCTTAATGTAGTCAATAAAGAAGAAATAGATGTTTTTCTGGAACTCTCTTGATTTTTTGATGATGCAACAGATGTTGGCAATTTGATCTCTGGTTCCTCTGCCTTTTATAAAACCAGCTTGAACATCAGGAAGTTCACAGTTCACGTATTGCTGAAGCCTGGCTTGGAGAATTTTGAGCATTACTTTACTAGCGTGTGAGATGAGTGCAATTGTGCAGTAGTTTGAGCATGCTTTGGCATTGCCTTTCTTTGGGATTGGAATGAAAACTGACCTTTTCCAGTCCTGTGGCCACTGCTGAGATTTCCAAATTTGCTGGCATATTGAGTGCAGCACTTTCACAGCATCATCTTTCAGGATTTGGAATAGCTCAACTGGAATTCCATCATCTCCACTAGCTTTGTTCGTAGTGATTCTTCCTAAGGCCCACTTGACTTCACATTCCAGGATGTCTGGCTCTAGGTCAGTGATCACACCATCGTGATTATCTGGGTCGTGAAGATCTTTTTTGTACAGTTCTTCTGTGTATTCTTGCCACCTCTTCTTAATATCTTCTGCTTCTGTTAGGTCCATACCATTTCTGTCCTTTATCGAGCCCATCTTTGCATGAAATATTCCTTTGGTATCTCTAATTTTCTTGAAGAGATCTCTAGTCTTTCCCATTCTGTTGTTTTCCTCTATTTCTTTGCATTGATTGCTGAAGAAGGCTTTGTTATCTCTTCTTGCTTTCTTTGGAACTCTGCATTCAGATGTTTATATCTTTCCTTTTCTCCTTTGCTTTTCGCCTCTCTTCTTTGCACAGCTATTTGTAAGGCCTCCCCGGACAGCCATTTTGCTTTTTTGCATTTCTTTTCCATGGGGATGGTCTTGATCCCTGTCTCCTGTACAATGTCACGAACCTCATTGCATAGTTCATCAGGCACTCTATCTATCAGATCTAGTCCCTTAAATCTATTTCTCACTTCCACTGTATAATCATAAGGGATTTGATTTAGGTCATACCTGAATGGTCTAGTGGCTTTCCCTACTTTCTTCAATTTCAGTCTGAATTTGGCAATAAGGAGTTCATGGTCTAAGCCACAGTCAGCTCCTGGTCTTGTTTTTGCTGACTGTATAGAGTTTCTCCATCTTTGGCTGCAAAGAATATAATCAATCTGATTTCGATGTTGACCATCTGGTGATGTCCATGTATAGAGTCTTCTCTTGTGTTGTTGGAAGAGGGTGTTTGTTATGACCAGTGCATTTTCTTGGCAAAACTCTATTAGCCTTTGCCCTGCTTCATTCTGTATTCCAAGGCCAAATTTGCCTGTTACTCCAGGTGTTTCTTGACTTCCTACTTTTGCATTCCAGTCCCCTATAATGAAAAGGACATCTTTTTTGGGTGTTAGTTCTAAAAGGTCTTGTAGGTCATCATAGAACCGTTCAACTTCAGCTTCTTCAGTGTTACTGGTTGGGGCATAGACTTGGATTACTGTGATATTGAATGGTTTGCCTTGGAAACAAACAGAGATCATTCTGTCGTTTTTGAGATTGCATCCAAGTACTGCATTTCAGACTCTTGTTGACCATGATGGCTACTCCATTTCTTCTGAGGGATTCCTGCCCGCAGTAGTAGATATAATGATCATCTGAGTTAAATTCACCCATTCCAGTCCATTTTAGTTTGCTGATTCCTAGAATGTCGACATTCACTCTTGCCATCTCTTGTTTGACCACTTCCAATTTGCCTTGATTCATGGACCTGACATTCTAGGTTCCTATGCAATATTGCTTTTTACAGCATCGGACCTTGCTTCTATCACCAGTCACATCCACAGCTGGGTATTCTTTTTGCTTTGGCTCCATCCCTTCATTCTTTCTGGAGTTATTTCTCCACTGATCTCCAGTGGCATATTGGGTACCTACTGACCTGGGGAGTTTCTCTTTCAGTATCCTATCATTTTGCCTTTTCATACTGTTCATGGGGTTCTCAAGGCAAGAATACTGAAGTGGTTTGCCATTCCCTTCTCCAGTGGACCACATTCTGTCAGATCTCCCCACCATGACCCGCCTATCTTGGGTTGCCCCAAGGGCATGGCTTAGTTTCATTGAGTTAGACAAGGCTGTGGTCCTAGTGTGATTAGATTGACTAGTTTTCTGTGAGTATGGTTTCAGTGTGTCTGCCTTCTGATGCCCTCTTGCAACACCTACCATCTTACTTGGGTTTCTCTTACCTTGGGCGTGGCGTATCTCTTCACGGCTGCTCCAGCAAAGTGCAGCCATTGCTTCTTACCTTGGACGAGGGGTAGCTCCTCACTGCCACCCTTCCTGACCTTCAACGTGGGATAGCTCCTCTAGGCCCTCCTGTGCCCGCGCAGCCATGGTGTGGGGTTGTTCCTCCCGGCCACTGCCCCTACTTATAATTATGTATACAATTATATATATATAATATATATGTAATAATATATAATAAATTGTATAATGTAGAACAGGTGCTTAGCACAGAACAGGGTCTGGGAAAATACAGCCCATTGGCCACATGTAGCCTGATGTCCGGTTTTGTGAATAAAGTTATATTGCAACACAGCTACACTCATTTGTTTATAGATTGTCTAATAATGGCTGCTTTTGTGCAACAATAGCAAAGTTGAATGGTTGTGACAGAGGTTATATAGCCCACAAAGTCCCAAATATTTACTGTCTGGTTCTTTTTGAAATTTTCCAACCCTCAGTACAGAATATCTTATCAGTTCAGTTCAGTTCATGTCCGACTCTTTGTGACCCCATGAATCGCAGCACGCCAGGCCTCCCTGTCCATCACCAACTCCCGGAGTTCACTCAGACTCATGTCCATCGAGTCAGTGATGCCATCCAGCCATCTCATCCTCTGTCGTCCCCTTCTCCTCTTGCCCCCAATCCCTCCCAGCATCAGAGTCTTTTCCAAGGAGTCAACTCTTCGCATGAGGTGGCCAAAGTACTGGAGTTTCAGCTTTAGCATCATTCCTTCCAAAGAAATCCCAGGGCTGATCTCCTTCAGAATGGACTGGTTGGATCTCCTTGCAGTCCAAGGGACTCTCAAGAGTCTTCTCCAACACCACAGTTCAAAAGCATCAATTCTTTGGCGCTCAGCCTTCTTCACAGTCCAACTCTCACATCCATACATGACCACAGAGGGCTTGTATAATGTTTTAATTTAGTTTTTTTTCAAGTGAATAAAACATCTAATTGAGCATGGTTTGTTCTTGCTGACTCATACCAATGGCTAGCTTAGTAATACTGTATGGGGTGCTAGTGTGGTGGCTTTAAAAAAAATAAGTGATGTGTAGTGTGGAAATGCAGCCCTGAGTATGAATTGTTGGCCAATTGGAAGAACAAATGTTAATTTCTACAAAGTTAATAGATCCAGACATGATCTTGTAAAGATGCAGAATGATGGTTTGATACAGTAAGGCAGGTGAATGTCTGTGTTTGTATCTATTTAATAACTCTGGTGTGAAAAACTCAAACCTAGAGAATCATTGTAAGAACAGTCCAGTAAATGCTCATATATCTTTGACATAGATTCACCTATACTTGGTATTTTACTGAATTTCTCGTATGCTTATCTCAAGCATAGTGTTAATTGCTCAGTCGTGTCTGCCCCTTTGCAACCCCATGGACTGTAGCCTGCCAGGCTCCTCTGTCCATGGGATTCTCCTGGCAGGAATACTGGAGTGCGTTGCCATGTCCTTCTCCAGGGGATCTTCCCGACCCAGGGATCGAACCCAGGTCTCTTGCATTGCAGGCAGATTCTTTACCATTTGAGCTACCCCGGAGGCCCTCTCAAGCATAAGGACATTCTTTAAAAAAAAACACAGTAAATTTATCAAATTCAAGAAATTTATTATTGTCACAATATTATCTTAAAGTCCATTTTCAAATTTCAGCAATTGTCCCAATTTTGTGATTCGTGTTTTGTGTTTTAACCTGCCCACTAGATAATCCTGATGCTTTTTAACATTTGAGAAGGCTTCTCAATCATTAGGGCAGGTTAAAACACAGATTCCCAGGCTCCACCCCTAGAGATTCTGGTAATAGGAGGTTTGGGGTGGAGCTCGAGTATTTTCATTTATTACAAACTCTCAAGAGATTTGGTCAAAATGCTGCCAGCTTTATACCTTCGCCCCACATCCACCCCACCCTCCTAAATCCAGGCTACTACTCAGGGGCCCACACTACATTTAGTAACTTGTTTCTTTAGTCTTCTTTAAGCTGGCACAGCTCCTTTGTCTTGCCTTTGTTTTTCATGATATTACCATTTTAAAAGAGAACATGCTGGGTTTTGTTCACCTGTAAAATGTCTTTCACTTTGGGTTTAGCTGATATTTTCTCATGGTCACATTTAGATAGTGCATTTTTTGGTAGAAATATTACAGGAGTAATGTTGATCCATTTGTCCCTTTTGTTGATGATTTAATGTTGATCACTAGGTTAAGGTAGTGTCTACGTGATTTCTCCTCTGTAAAGGTGCCTTTTTACTTTGAAATTAATCTGTAACCTATGGGGAGGTACTTTGACCCTGTTTTCTGACAGACTTTCATCCCATTTATTTGATTCTTGCCTGAATTATCACTATATTTATTAGTTGCTGAGTATCGATTTTCTAACTCTATCATTCCCGCTTCATTTATTATTTTTTTTCTTTTTTTTTCCCCGCAACATTTATTAATTTTCCTTGTATACTAAATAGTAAAGAAGAACTTTCCCAATACTCTTACTTGTTTTATGGAATCATTATGAACTAATGGTCTCCTATTTTATTTATTGGATTATAATCCTTTGTTTTCATGATTCATTTTTGATCCTCAATCATCTCTGATTTGACCAGTGCCAGCACCTCCAGGGAACTCCTGTGTTCTTATAACATGACTCCATCCATTTTTGGGCACACTAGATACATCTACTTATATTTCATCAATATATACCTCTTATCTGTCACTAAACACTTGCTGTGCCTTTAGTGTACCTCTAGTGTTCTTAGGTGTCAAAAGGTATACAGGGGTGCTGAAAGACATCCCTTCCTTCACCAAAGAAATAATATCTCACTTAGTATAGTAGTACTAACATAGAGAAATCAGAGACTAATTTAAGAGGATATATGCTGCTAAGTCGCTTCAGTCGTGTCTGACTCTGCGACCCCAGAGATGGCAGCCCACCAGGCTCCCCCGTCCCTAGGATTCTCCAGGCAAGAACACTGGAGTGCGTTGCCATTTCCTTCTCCAAGAGGATATATAATCCAATCCTATTGTTTATTTCTAGTTTATTACTCCTTCTAAAACGAATTCATACCACTTAACAATAGCAACACATTTTATTCTTGTGAAATAGGAAACAATCTTTAGTCTATACGCAAGACTTATTCCTATGCTACTGTGTAGGAAAAAGTCAGCAAGATACACCTGAAATTTATCTTTCTGTGTTTAGTGTGTGAAGTGTAAATTTTAGGGTCTTCTCCAACAGCTCATCAGTGAAGAATCTCCCTGTAATGCAGGAGATGCAGATTCAATCCCTGGGTTGGGAAGATCCCTTGGAGGAGGAAATGACTACCCACTCCAGTATTCTTGCCTGGAGAATCCCATGGACAGAGGAGCCTGGCGGGCTACAGTTCATGGGATCGCAAAGAGTCGGACACAACTGAGCATGCACACACGTGTAGATTTTAATACAGTTAGACAAAGAATTTCAGGTTTTGTAGTGTCACATATCCCGTAAGTTTGTGGAATGCTATTTGGTGTAATAGGTATTTGGCCAGTCTTGTGATTAGCTAGCTAATTCTTTTTTTTTTTTTTTTTTAAGATACTTTTATTTATTTATTTATTAAATTTTATTTTATTTTTAAACTTTACAAAATTGTATTAGTTTTGCCAAATATAGAAATGAATCTGCCACAGGTATACATGTGTTCCCCATCCTGAACCCTCCTCCGTCCTCCCTCCCCATAGCATCCCTCTGGGTCGTCCTCGTTTTATATGTTTCAACTTTATATAGTATCGTTAGGTAAGACCATTTTACTGTTTTTTATATATCTCCAGTCATCTTTTTTTTTTCATCCTTTTGTCCTTCTAAATATTTTAAAGAAGTTCTTCTCTGGTCTGTCTTCCTGAATACCAATTCTCTTCCATTTTTGTACTATGTCTGATAATACTCATCTGTTGAATTCTTCATTTTGGTTCTTGTATTTTTTCCTATTCTAGAAATTCTCTTGCTTTAACAGATATGCTATATCACTTATAGTTTCCAGTTCTCTCCTGAACAATTTAGTCTTGTCTTTTATGTCCTTAAACATTGTAACCATAGTCATTTTCAGATCTGTATTTATTGTTAACTAGACTTACTATGGTGATCACTTTGCAGTATATACAAATATTGAATCATTATGTTATATACCTGAAAATAAAGCAATGTTATGTGTCAATTATACTTCAATAAAAAGATAAAGCAATACAAGTTTCTAGATCTAGTTACAACCTATATCTGTTGTAGAGAGCTAGTCATCTTTTTTTTTTTTTTTTTTAAATTTTATTTTATTTTTAAACTTAACATAACTGTATTAGATTTGCCACATATCAAAATGAATCCGTCACAGGTATACATGTGTTCCCCATCCTGAACCCTCCTCCCTCCTCCCTCCCCATTCCATCCCTCTGGGTCGTCCCAGTGCACCAGCCCCAAGCATCCAGTATCGTGCATCGAACCTGGACTGGCAACTCATTTCATACATGATATTTTACATGTTTCAATGCCATTCTCCCAAATCTTCCCACCCTCTCCCTCTCCCACAGAGTCCATAAGACTGTTCTATACATCGGTGTCTCTTTTGCTGTCTCATACACAGGGTTATTGTTACCATCTTTCTAAATTCCATATATATGCGTTAGTATACTGTATTGGTGTTTTTCTTTCTGGCTTACTTCACTCTGGATAATAGGCTCCAGTTTCATCCACCTCATTAGAACTGATTCAAATGTATTCTTTTTAATGGCTGAATAATACTCCATTGTGTATATGTACCACAGCTTTCTTATCCATTCATCTGCTGATGGACATCTAGGTTGCTTCCATGTCCTGGCTATTATAAACAGTGCTGCGATGAACATTGGGGTACTCGTGTCTCTTTCCCTTCTGGTTTTCTCAGTGTGCATGCCCAGCAGTGGGATTGCTGGATCATAAGGCATGTCTATTTCCAGTTTTTTAAGGAATCTCCACACTGTTCTCCATAGTGGCTGTACTAGTTTGCATTCCCACCAACAGTGTAAGAGGGTTCCCTTTTCTCCACACCCTCTCCAGCATTTATTACTTGTAGACTTTTGGATCGCAGCCATTCTGACTGGTGTGAAATGGTATCTCATAGTGGTTTTGATTTGCATTTCTCTGATAATGAGTGATGTTGAGCATCTTTTCATGTGTTTGTTAGCCATCTGTATGTCTTCTTTGGAGAAATGTCTACTTAGTTCTTTGGCCCATTTTTTGATTGGGTCATTTATTTTTCTGGAGTTGAGCTGGAGGAGTTGCTTGTATATTCTCGAGATTAGTCGAGATTAGACTAGTCACCTTATTCTAGATTCTACATTTGAATTCAGTTCTCCTGTGCAGAAAGCATTTTATTTGACTTGGAAAATGAATTTTCCTATACTTTAGTTCCAACTTAAAAATTCCAGGGCTTTTCAGTAGACATCACTTTTCCTTACAATTAATAGTTGGAGCAGGGTTACACACAATAGTATTTATTTAGGAGGTCAAGTTAAATCATCATTGGGGGAAGAAAAGGAACAATGGAAGAAGGAGCTTTAAGTGAAACTCAGTGTGCAATAAAAGCTCTGTGCATATCTAATAAGGCTAGAATTCATAGATTACTTAAATGTCAAGCGAGCCAATATATCAGAAAGATAAATACTGTGCTGTCCCAGGGTATGTTTGCAACATGGGCAAATGGGGCCATAGTATCATAACATTAAACTCTCACAGTGATAAGTAACATTAAGGATGCTGTGTTACTTAACAGTTCCTGTTCTTCCAAAGGTGAAACAGATAGTAACCCTAATGATAAACATTTCAATGAAGTGATTATCAATGTGCATTGTTTCTGTGTTAGAATAATGGAAACATTTCAAGCTATTTACTTCTTTTTTAAGACAAAGGAAGTAATCTTTTAAATATGAAGCTGAAGGATTTTTTTTAAACTCCTGAATTTATATCTTGGCAAGATCTTGGTGCTCATTGTTTGGATCTAGGTAGATGGTCAGGATGACGATAGAAGATGCCATCTAAACTCTTTATTTGTTGATTACACTGTGGGAAGAATAAAACAGTGTTATTTGGGGGGGCAGGGGGAGGTCAGAGCTGATTCAAATAAGCAAAAATTTCTGTGACTTCAAAGTCAACATGGATTTCAGAATAGTAGTAGTTGTTCAGTCACTAAGTTGTTCCTGACTCTTTGTGACCCCATGGACTGCAGCATGCCAGGCTTCCCTGTCCTTCACTATCTCCCAGAATTTTCTCAAACTCATGTCCATTGAGTTGATAATGCCATCCAATCATCTCATCCTCTGTTGCCTCCTTCTCTTCCTGCCCTCAATCTTTTCCATCATTAGGATCTTTTCTAATGAGTGTGCTCTTCACATCAGGCGGCCAAAGTATTGGAATTTCATCATCAGTCCTTGCAATGAATATTCAGGGTTGATTTCCTTTAGGATTGACTGGTTTGATCTCCTTGCTATCCAAGGGACTCTCAAGATTCTTCTCCAGCACCACAGTTCAAAACCATCAATTCTTCGCCACTCAGTGTTCTTTATGGTCTAAATCTCACATTCATACATGACTACTGGAAAAACCATAGCTTTAACTAGACGAATGTTTGTTGCCAAAGTGATGTCTCTGCTTTTGAATACCCTGTCTAGGTTTGTCATAGTTTTTCTTCCAAGGAGCCAAGTATCTTTTAGTTTTATTGCTACACTCACTGCCTGCAGTGATTTTAGAGCCCAAGAAAATAAAACTTGCCACTGTTTCCATTTTTTTCCCCCATCTATTTCACATGAAGTGATAGAGTACTGCTCTTTTAAAATAAAAGAGAAGAGAATTCAATAAATCAGGTTGTGGACACTAACTAGAGAACCATTGAATATTGCCATTTAAGTTTTCTTCCATTTCTTCAGTTTTAATGTCTAAGAAGTCTTAAACACAAAAATTTGCATATGATAATTCCAATATCTGAAGCCCTGTGGCTCTGTTTGTGTTGGTGTTGTTTCTGCTGGTTTTCAGTCATGAACAAGAGCCTGAATTATTCTTGTCTGAGGACCCACAGTTCAGATAACAGTAAAAGAATCATTTTTCCCCCACTGGAAAAATGTGCATTTGTCAAAGAATGGATGAATAGAATGACAATGTAGTAGGGTCATACTCTATAAAAGTATAGTAAAACATAATGGTTAAGAGTGACATGACTGGATTGAGGCTGCCTATGTCCAAATCCCAGCTCCTTTATCTGCTAAACCTCAGTTTCCTCATCCTTAAGATGAAATACTTACTTTTTTTAATTGAAATATAGTTGATATTGTAATATAATACAATATCATTTTGTATAGTATACAATATGCTGTATTGTATACAAATTAACAATGTTGTATTAATTTCTGCTGTACAACAAAGTGATTCAGTTTGTGAATTCAGGATGTGTGTACACATTATTTTTCATATTTTCCATTATGGATTGTCACAGGATATTGAATATAGTTCCCTGTACTATACAGTGGGAACTTGTTCTTTATCCATCCTATATATACTAGTTTGCCTTTGCTAACCCCAAACTCCCAATCCACCCTTGCCACTTCCCTCCTTTTTGGCAACTGCAGACTGTACCTATGTCTGAGTCTGCTTCTGTTTCATAGATTCATTTGTGTCATATTTTAGATTCCATATATAAATGATATTGTATTTGTCTTTCTCTTTATGATTTAACTTCACTTGGTAAGACAATCTCTAGGTCCATCCATGTTGCTGCAAATGGCATTATGTCATTCCTTTTTACAACTGGGTAGTATTCCATTGTATGTACATATCACATCTATTTTATTTATTCATCTGTTGATGGACATTTAGGTTGCTTCCATGTCTTGGCTATTCTGAATATGCTGCGATGAATATAGAGGTGGATGTACATAAGATGAAATAGAGTTCTTATAAGTATTAAAAGAGAAAATGCACATGAAGTAATTAAGCCAATACCTGGCAAGCACTCAATAAATGTAAACTTTATCATTATTGTTAGATATTCAGAGGGAAGAGAGTCTCAAATTTTGCACCTGGGAAATGTTTGAGATGGTGTTGAAAAATGCATTCATTCATTCATTTATTCATCATTTATTTTATTTGATATATACCTAATAGTTCTTGAAATTAATAATTTGAGCAACTGATGGACAGAATGAGCAGAATCCCAAAAGGAGGGTAGAGCTGTAAAGGGTCAGACAAGAGTAAAGGATATCATAGAAACAGCCAAAGCAAAGCTTGGAATCATGATTTATATGACAAGATCACCATGGATGGAATGTATAAGAGAAAAAGATAACCTACAGAAAAATAATGGGCAAGTGTATTATTTTGTAATGTTCTGTAATCATCTTATATACAGGTATACACTTCTGGATCCTGTCCTATTCCTAGTTCTATCCTGTGACATTAAGCTGATTATGTGTACAATAGTGCAGGAACCACATATCAACTATCAGATCAGATCAGATCAGTCGCTCAGTCGTGTCCGACTCTTTGCGACCCCATGAATCGCAGCACACCAGGCCTCCCTGTCCATCACCAACTCCTGGAGTTCACTCAGACTCATGTCCATTGAGTCAGTGATGCCATCCAGCCATCTCATCCTCTGTCGTCCCCTTCTCCTCTTGTCCTCAATCCCTCCCAGCATCAGAGTCTTTTCCAATGAGTCAACTCTTCG
Organism: Bubalus bubalis; assembly: GCF_019923935.1. Classification (NCBI taxonomy): domain Eukaryota; kingdom Metazoa; phylum Chordata; class Mammalia; order Artiodactyla; family Bovidae; genus Bubalus; species Bubalus bubalis. Next base: position 37,398,490 of record NC_059181.1, read on the forward strand.
CATGAGGTGGCCAAAGTACTGGAGTTTCAGCTTTAGCATCATTCCTTCCAAAGAAATCCCAGGGCTGATCTCCTTCAGAATGGACTGGTTGGATCTCCTTGCAGTCCAAGGGACTCTCAAGAGTCTTCTCCAACACCACAGTTCAAAAGCATCAATTCTTTGGCGCTCAGCCTTCTTCACAGTCCAATTCTCACATCCATACATGATCACAGGAAAAACCATAGCCTTGACTAGACGAACCTTTGTGGGCCAAGTAATGTCTCTGCTTTTGAATATGCTATCTAGGTTGGTCATAACTTTCCTTCCAAGGAGTAAGCGTCTTTTAATTTCATGGCTGCAGTGACTGTCTGCAGTGATTTTGGAGCCCAGAAAAATAAAGTCTGACACTGTTTCCACTATTTCCCCATCTATTTCCCTTGAAGTGATGGGACCAGATGCCATGATCTTCATTTTCTGAATGTTGAGCTTTAAGCCAACTTTTTCACTCTCCACTTTCACTTTCATCAAGAGGCTTTTTAGTTCCTCTTCACAAGGGTGGTGTCGTGTGCATATCTGAGGTTATTGATATTTCTCCCGGCAATCTTGATTCCAGCTTGTGTTTCTTCCAGCCCAGCGTTTCTCATGATGTACTCTGCATATAAGTTAAATAAACAGGGTGACAATATACAGCCTTGATGAACTCCTTTTCCTATTTGGAACCAGTCTGTTGTTCCATGTCCAGTTCTACCTGTTGCTTCCTGACCTGCATACAAATTGGGCTTTTTTCCACTTACGTAATAGATACCCCTTGAGTAACCTGGAAGGCTCCAAGCCATTAATGTCTTTAGCTCATGTGATCTATGTCTTTTGTATGAACTGATAATCTTTGAGAGCTGTTTTATCTGAAGCTACTCAAGCAGTGATTCTCAAGCTTGAGCATGCTTTAGAAACACCTGGAGAGCTCTTTCCAGTGTCAACTGCTGAGACTTATCCTGAAAGCTGTGGATTTCATAGGTCTGGAGTAGGTTCCTAGAATCTACATTTCTAACAAGTTCTTAGGTGACACCCATGTTGGTGGTCCTGGGACCACATTGTGAGAACTACTATGTTAATGACCATACTGAGTACTAAACTATCTTAGAATTTCATCATGTTTTCTTTTGGTAGAATAACTTTCTAACTTGTGTATTTAGTTGTTTCTCCTACCCATGGAATTCAATTCTTTGAAATAACTTATGGGGAAATAAATAAAATGCACTTTTTCATTTATATTTTATCTTAGCTGTTCCCTTACTGTGATTTTGGATTTTCTTGCTGTTAAGGATAACTGCTTTGGGAGGCCTAAGCTACCATTAAGCTCCATTAGTGGTATATATTTTATAATATTTCAGAGAAATCCCATTGCATTATTCATAATGGGTTGAGTGGGGATTTTTCCAAAAGTAATTGTTATAATAATAGGCCTTTCATAAATGTAAGCATGAATTCTTTCATCAGTACGTTCTTGATGTTCATAATATGTCAACATTTAAAATAAAGTGCATGTGCAAATTTTATGGCATTTTTCCCCTTCGTGATCATAACTCTTTAAAGCAAATACACATCCCTTCAAATTCCTGTTAGTTTTACCTGCGCTGCCTCCTACCTAAATGAGTCACACCAAGTTTTACATGTCAGTTCTCCTGACAAGAAACTGAACGCTGAAGTAATTTTCATATAGTCTTTTTCACTTTTCCTCATAGTGCTTTCATGCACAATAAGCAGGAAATTACTTTGATGTGAAGAGGTGGTAAGAGGATGGTCAAAGCACATAGTGCCCAGATCATTCGCTCACCCTCAGCCTTCTCTTTCAGCTCTGACCTCCACTGTCTACTTCCCCATTGCTAGGCCTCATTTTATCTGTTTACTCAAATAAAACTAACAAAAGGCTTTTGTGCGTGGCCAGACTTCTAAATCTTGGTAGTAACAGGAAAGGGAAGATGGTGACAGCCAAGGCCTGCCTAGCCCCACAGATAACTTGCAACTGAATATCACACCACCATATTTACACTGAATCTCTCCGGAGGACTCCATATTGCTTCCACCCAGGCCCCTCTCATTCCCCTGCTCTCATTCCCTCTTTCCTTCTTGCTGATCTCCCTCTCAGCCACCTTAATCTCTTACCTGTTTCACAGAGTAATTCAGCTCTCTTTTCTGGCTGTCATGCATTTAAATTTTGGGCCAAATGTTCTCTACTTCTCCATTAAAAAACGAGTCAAGTTTCATTATGAAAGGATTTCTCTAAACAAACTTCCTCTGAGGTGATTTGGATCATTTCCTTAGAGAGCAGTAAGTGGCTGCAGTCAGTACTAAGTACCATTTTATTTTCTTCCTGGTGCATTTGTTAAAGAAAAGACAATAGGGCTGTTGGTGCTAAGAGGACTGGCACCAGGTTGTTGATGCAAAACCCCCCTCCCAACCCTCTCCTCCCACCAAAAAAAAACCGAGGTGAATTAGGAAGTGTGTTGCTAGCTTAGAACTCAGATTCCTGGTCTTAGCTTTGTTTTTATTTGGCAGTACATTCATTAACAAGCCACTTTTCAGCTCCCAGGCTGTTGCTTCATTTTTTATTTTTATTTTTGGCTACGCTGTGTGGCTTGCAGGATCCTGGTTCCTCTTCCAGGGATTGAACTTGGGCTGTCATCCGTGAAAGCACTGACTCCATACCACTAGACCACCAGGGAAGTCCTGTTTTCATTTATATATTTCTTTTATTTTTTTTTTAATTTTATTTTATTTTTAAACTTTACATAATTGTATTAGTTTTGCCAAATATCAAAATGAATCCGTCACAGGTATACATGTGTTCCCCATCCTGAACCCTCCTCCCTCCTCCCTCCCCATTCCATCCCTCTGGGTCGTCCCAGTGCACCAGCCCCAAGCATCCAGTATCGTGCATCGAACCTGGACTGGCGACTCGTTTCATACATGATATTTTACAAGTTTCAATGCCATTCTCCCAAATCTTCCCACCCTCTCCCTCTCTCACAGAGTCCATAAGACTGTTCTATACATCAGTGTCTCTTTTTCTGTCTCATACACAGGGTTATTGTTACCATCTTTCTAAATTCCATATATATGCGTTAGTATACTGTATTGGTGTTTTTCTTTCTGGCTTACTTCACTCTGTATAATAGGCTCCAGTTTCATCCACCTCATTAGAACTGATTCAAATGTTTTCTTTTTAATGGCTGAGTAATACTCCATTGTGTATATGTACCACAGCTTTCTTATCCATTCATCTGCTGATGGACATCTAGATTGAAAGAGTTGGGTTAGTGTTCTTCAAGTTTAAGCAAAAACTGAAAGGAAACAAAAACATTTCAGAGTGACACCCATTGAAGTCCAGACTCACCCTCTTAATTCTTCCTCCCCAGTGGCCCGTTGAGCTTTTTCACAGTGTAGTTCTGAAAGCACTGACCAATTTTTTTTTTTTTTGGCCCTTTGTCATGTGGGATCCTTGTTCCCCAACCAGGGATCAAACCCATTCTCCCTACACTGGAAACGCAGACTCTTAACCACTGGACAGCCAGGGAAGGTCATGATCTATGATGACCTTTATAGGTCAATGATGGTTTTCATCCATCATTGTTCCCTGATTTTCTGGAATTTATGACTGGAGTTTCACAGTTTAATGTGAATGCTCCTCATAATTAGAATGAAGGCAAATGATTGGAATAATTGATTCCATTGAATCATTGATCAATCAACCAATTCCAAATGATTGAGAGAGAAACTCTCCACGACCTGGCATAGCAGAGGAATTTTGGAATTGTCTGATGTTCAGTCAGGCTTCCCTTGTGGCTCAGGTGGTAAAGCATCTGCCTGCTTGACTGAATGATGTTCAGTCATTAGTTACTGGTGGCCTTGAGCTGAGAGGTAATCAAATCTCTCTTGCTACCTCATGTATTTCCAATATTTAAAAGTCCTTTGCAGGTCTGCTTGTTTTAGAAAAGATGTCACTCTTGAAAAATACTTCTAAAAAAGAGATGGGGATCATTTTGATTGAAATTTGTCCTTCAGGACTTGACAATAATTGATGAACATCTGTATTGTCTTAGGATCCCTGTGCAGTCAATAATATAGGAACCCATCCCACTAGCATCTGATTCTGTGAAGACAACAGCAATCACTCAGACCTCTTTAACAGGGTTTGGTGATATACCACCTGACACCTCAGGCACTTGGTTTATGCTTATCTGTGAAGGAGAGTCTCCTGCAGATGCCAGAGACCCATGTCAAATGGGCACATGGGGCCAAGAATGGTGTCTGTCCATGGATGCAGGCACAGATGAAAGTAGGGTAATGCTCCATGGGACAAGCCTCAGCCAGTGGTGTGTATGAGTGGGTAGATTAATGTCCTCACCCCCGCAAACATCAGTGGTATCCTTTTGAGGCATGTACCTTGCAATTTCTCATATTCTGTCCACATGAACTCAGTCCCATTGGCTCACAACAATAATAAAACTTTGATTTTCTTTCCTTCTTCCTTTGCCCCACTTTCCCTACTCTCTCACTTTTACAATCCTGGGGTTACCTTGCAAATAGTTAATCTGCCCCCAAGTCCTTGTCTTAAGATCTACTGTTGGGAGACCCAAGTTAAACTTGATGCAATGGAATAATATACAACAATGGAAAAGAATAAAATAATGCAGTTTGCAGCAACGTGGAGGAACCTAGAGATGCTCATACCAAGTGAAGTAAACCAGATAAAGACAAGTATCACATGATATTAAATTGTAAAATGATATAACTTATGTGGAATGTAAAAAAGAAAAATACAGATGAACTTATTTACAAAACAGAAATGGACTCACAGACATAGAAAACAAACATGGTTACCAAAAGAGAGGGAGAGGAATAAATTAGGAGTTTGGGATTAACATATACACACTAAAATAGATAAGAAACAAGGACCTACTGTATAGCACAGGGAGCTCTATGCAATATCTTGTAATAATCTATAAAGCAAAAGAATCTGAAACAGGATATATATATGTATAACTGAATGATTGTGCTGTATACCTGAAACTAACATAACTTTGTAAATCAACTTTATTTCAATAAAGTAAAAAACCTCACAGATTAAGCTACTAACTTTCAGTGCTGTTACAAAAATGGATAGTGTGCTGTCTATTTTGAACTCTGCGACCACTCTTACTTTTATATATGCACTCTTGTTTCAACAAATCATATTGTGCTCCTGATGGCCCAAGCTGAAGAAAAGCAGGATGTAGGTAATTTTATTTTTCAGAGAATTATAAATCAATGTGGCCATGAATTACATGATTGTAAATTTTATCATTTTAGGTCCTAGAACCAGTTTGTTGAAGATTTTTAAGTCATTGGGGGCAAAAAAGTGATACAGCTTTATTTTTACCAGGGAACTGTCCCCCAACTGTGTCAAAGTTCCTTTCCCATTAATCAGATACTACCTTAAGGATATCTTAGCCAGATTCTATAACTCTCCTCTTGCTTTGCATTCCTGGAAGAGGACCATTTCATTTCAGATAATTATTTCCTCCCCATTGAAAGGCAAGAGAATAATTTGTCTTCATGAACACCCCCTAAAAGACTGGCAACCCTTTCCCCTCCTGCATATTCTCTTAATATTGACTGGGAAAGCAGGGTGGTGTTGGTTGATGGTAAGAATCATACTGTCTTGGCACACTTTAGTAGGCCTGAGGGGAAGAGGCTGGGTTGAGCTGTTAGCTCACTGGTGGTTCATTGAACTTGCTGCTGCTGCTGCTAAGTCGCTTCAGTCGTGTCCGACTCTGTGCGACCCCATAGATGGCAGCCCACCAGGCTCCTCCGTCCATGGGATTTTCCAGGCAAGAGTACTGGAGTGGGGTGCCATTGCCTTCTCATTGAACTTGGAGTGTCCTTAACCTTGGGTCTTAAAAATGTCATCTGCATCCTCTTATGGCATGTTTACTTAGCTCTAACAGTCTAACAGCAAATTAATATGTACCTCCTGAGTTCACATCAACAAACTTGTTATTGAGATAAGTCAATTTGAGTTTTAGAGATTTATCAGCTATGATTTACTCATGAGTCAGTGAAAGTCAGCTAAGGATAAGGGAAATAACAAAATCAGAAGGATCAAAAAAAATCATGGCTAGAACAAAACCACTGTTGATTTTAGTGCTGAGAAGTACAAATAAAAAAAATTAAATTCAAGGATATTAGGGATTAAAAAATTAAATCATAAAATGCTTGAAGCATGAACTTCCTTGACGGTTTCCTTCAAGGCCAGAGGGGAAATGTTTATGTTCAGAAAAGTTATGTAAGTAGCTGCTGTACTCAATAATTGGGTGTGGGGGAATATAATCAATTCAACCATGAGAGTCCTTATATCTGTGGATTCTCTGTGATATTTGAGCCATTAAGGTTGATCTTGGAAGACATATAAGGGGGAAGAATCGCTTTGGTTCATAGAAAATTGATCTTTCCTTTTACTTCAAATGGTTCCATCTCAATAATTGTGACAGAAGCTCTTCTTCCAGAAGAACATCTTGTGTGATAGAATGTTCTTGATAATGGCTACTTTCCTGCCCAAACAGTTTTGCCTTCATCACTTAATAGCCCTAGTACCTCTTCTCTCCCATTTCCTTCTCTCTCTCTCTTTCACTGCCCACCTTACTTACTTTTCTCTCCCTTCTCCCTCACTCCTTGGGGTCTAAATTGGCTGTCTTCCTATTACAAGGTTCATTATTTTCTTGGTCATCTCTGGTCAGTTAGCTTTACCCACAATTGCTTTGAGAACTTTGTTTTGTGATTGCTCTGTGCATCCAAGGGCATTTCCTATTTCCTTCAGGGAGCTGTTGTCATTTTAACTGGGCTTTGCATCTTTTTCATTTAATAGAACATTTCTGAAGAATACACCTATTCTGGGCATGTGTGATGGCTCCTCTTTCTCTGTTTGGTGGAAAAAGTCAAAAGTACATTGATTTGGCAGACAGACTTTATTTTTTTTAATATATATTTATTTATTTTAATTGGAGACTAATTACTTTACAATATTGTGTTGGTTTTGCCATACATCAACATGAATCCACCATGGGTATACACGCGTTCCCCATCCTGAAACCCCCTTCCACCTCCCTCCCTGTACCATCCCTCTGGGTCATCCCAGTGCACCAGCCCCGAGCATCCTGTATCATGCATCGAACCTGGACTGGCGATTCGTTTCATATATGATATTATACATGTTTCAATGCCATTCTTCCAAATCATCCCACCCTCACCCTCTCCCACAGAGTCCAAAAGACTGTTCTATACATCTGTGTCTCTTTTGCTGTCTCACATACAGGGTTATCGTTACCATCTTTCTAAATTCCATATATATGCGTTAGTATACTGTATTGGTGTTTTTCTTTCTGGTTTACTTCACTCTGTATAATATAGGCTCCAGTTTCATCCACTTCATTAGAACTGATTCAAATGTATTCTTTTTAATGACTAATATTCCATTGTGTATATGTACCATAGCTTTCTTATCCATTTGTCTGCTGATGGACATCTAGGTTGCTTCCATGTCCTGGCTAAAAATATGGAACGCTTCATGAATTTGCGTGTCATCATTCTGCAGGGGCCATGCTAATCTTCTCTGTATCGTTCCAATTGTAGTATATGTGCTGTCAAAGCGAGCACGGCAGACAGACTTTAGTGTAGATTCTGATCTTCCCAGTTTGTAACCTTAATCAAGTGATTTATTTGTTCTTTATTCAGTTTCCTTACTGTAAATGAGGGTAATAGCCACCTCCAAATTTGTTGTGAGATTAAATAAAATGAACTACTTAATTTTTGTGAACACTGTAAGCTGAAAACTTTTAATTTTCTTCTTGTTCCTATTTAATTTCTCATTTCTTTTTCTGATGTTTTTCTAGATTTTCAGACTAGGTCAAGGTACCAAATGATCCAGTCCATTCGAATCCAAGTGCACAAACTTTTCTTCTTCATAGATTCATGTTTGTTTTCAGCTGAGGGAACATTTCTTAAGTGGGCAAATCCTACTCCAAGAAGTTTCAAAGTTGTAAGGATTTTCCTCTTATTTTATCACACTTACTTCATTTAAATCCTGAATAATTTCTCCCCATTTTGTTCTATTATTAAGCAGCATAAGGGACAATACTGATAGGGGAGCAAATAGAATAGTAAAGGTTAACAACAACATGAGGTATAATGGGAGCTGCTTTCGTTTTGTAGAAATATTAGTAACTCTTCTGAAATTTTATTTTTTTAATTTTATATATTTTAGTTGAGCTATAGTTGATTTACAATGTATTAATTTCTGGTGTACAGCAAACTGATTCAGATATACATATATATATATATATTTTTTTTCATATTCAGATTCTTTTCCATTATAAGCTATTATAAGATACCAGTTTAGTTTCCTGCACTATACAGTGCATGCTTAGTCACTTCAGTTGTGTCCGACTCTGCAACCCCATGAACCATGGCCATGGAGAATTCTCCAGGCAAGAACACTGGAGGGGTTGCCATTTCCTTCTCCAATGCATGAAAGTGAAAAGTGAAAGTGAAGTCGCTCAGTCGTGTCCGACCCTCAGCGACCCCATGGACTGCAGCCTACCAGGCTCCTCCGTCCATGGGATTTTCCAGGCAAGAGTACTGGAGTGGGGTGCCACTGCCTTCTCCACTATACAGTAGGACCTTATTATTTATCTGTTTTATGTAAAGTAATGTAGATCTGTTAATCCCACTCTTGTAATTTGTGCCTCCTGCCCCTTTTTTGGTAACCATAAATTTGTTTTCTATATCTGACAGTCTCTTTTGTAAATAAGTTTATTTGTATCATTTTTTAAAGATTCTACCTGTGATACCATATTATGTTTGTCTTTGTCTGACTTCACTACTTATAATCTGTGGGTCCATGCATGTTGCTGCAAATTCTTTTTTGTGGCTGAGTAATATTCCATTGTGTATATATACCACACCTTGTTTATCCATTCACCGGGCAATATACATGTAGGTTGCTTCCATGTCCCGGCTGTTGTCAATAGTGCTACAGTGAGCATTGGGTGCATGTATTATATCTTTTCAAATTAGAGTCATTTTCTGAATATATGCCCAGAAATGGGATCGTTGGATCATATGATAACTGTTTTTAGTTTTTTAAGGAGCCTCTGCACTGTTCTCCATAGTGGTTGCACCAATTTAAATTCCCACCAATAATGTAGGAGGGCTTCTTCTGGAATTTTAGAGTCCAAAAGCATCACTGGAATTGAGTCACTGCATTGATGTAATGTATCATTTTGACCAAATGCTGAACTCCCAGGTTTATTACTTCTCACTCTGGCAATACTTTATAAAATACCTGTCCTCTTCTCCAGTTCACACCGGAGTCTTGATACTTTTCCTTTCAGTTAAAAAATATCCTGTGAGGAATAGATGTGTTGGAGTTGTGAAGCATGCAGTGAATTCCTGTGGAATTCGTTCAGAGAGATTTTCATATTCTGCCATCATTTGTTCTATGAAAATGTATGAAATTTCTAAAGTGGAAATAAAACCATGAACAAGACAGCTTCTACCTACCCCAGATTCACAGGTGGATAGGAAGGGGAGAGCTACAGACAGCCACAACCTCCATTTACGTATTGCTGTTCTTTTTTTCCTATGTAAGCCTAAAGATCTCTATTTAATCTCATGCACATTGTCTGGTATGGCAGGCACATTGAGTTCATTCCCTGGAAACCATTTTTAATCCTTTTTCTCACTGGCTTCCTCTGTGGAGGCTAAAAAATCCTGAGAGTTACTTCCCTGTTCTTCCTTGTCAATGAGATATAAAGGAAACTCATCTGGGGCTTCTTGGAAAGTTTGTACTTTCTGATAAAAGGAATGAAGTGCATGAGGGGAAAGAGTGATTTGGGTTTAATTTCTGTCACATCCTGCCTTTGTTTTCTTGTTACTGTGACACGTGGAGCTAGGAAGGTCATCTTGCAGTCATGAAGCAAATAGCCAGGGGACCATATCCCATATGCTAAGTATGGTAGAACTTAACAATAGAGAGAGCCTAGATCTTTGGTCACATGGGTGAGCCACCAAATCAACCTGACATTGCTCTTCCTCCAGCGGTTTATGTCACTGTAGCTTTTTTATCATTGTTGTTCCTGATATCACTGTTACTTACTGCCCAAAGCATTCCTCATTGATAGATCTGGAAAGAGTAATCTGTCATACCATTAGCATTTTAGCTTTAGTCAGCTTAATTTCTCAAACCTTGTAGGGCCTGAGTACATTTTGAATGTACTTAGCGGGTAGAACATGAAAAAGACAAAAAGTGAGTACCACACAAGGGAAAGTTTTTGAGCACCAGGGAAGAAATATTACTTTAACAACAAAGAGAAGAAAAAGGGAATGCAGAGTACAAATTTTGCCTCTGCAGTTGCACCTGGGGTGATCCTCGGTACAACATTTAAGGAGAAATGTAGTGTTTAGTTGGTAATTTGTTCTGTGCTGTGTAATACAGTACTTAACACATGAACCGTGGCTATCAATTTTTCATGATCTCAATGTTTTTGAGTTTTTTTTTTTTTTAAATTGAAGTATAGTTGATTTGGGCTTCCCTGGTGGCTCAGATGGTAAATGATCTGCCTGCAATGTGGGCGACCTGGGTTCAATCCCTGGGTTGGGAAGATCCTCTGGGAAAGGGCATGGCTACCCACTCCGGTATTCTTGCTTGGAATCCCATGGACAGAGTAGCCTGGTGGGCTATAGTCCATGGGGTCACAAAGAGTTTGACATGACTGAGCAACTGACACTTTTATACTTTCACTTCATAGTTGATTTACAATTCTGTGTTAGTTTCTGCTGTACAGCAAAGTCAGTCAGTTATACATATGCATATATCCCCTCTTTTTTAAGATTCTTTTCCCATATAGATCATTACAGAGGATTGAGAAGAGTTTCCTGTGCTATACACTAGGTCCTTGTTATCTATTTTATATATAGCAGTGTGTATATGTTAAACCCAACCTAATTGACCCCCTCTTTTTCCCCTTTGGTAACTGTAAATGTTTTTTCTATGTCTGTGAGTCTATTTTCTAAATAAATTCTTTTGTATCATATTTTAGGTTCTACATATAGGCTATTTCATATTGTATTCATCTTTGTCTGTCTAACTTAACTTTACTCAGTATGACAATCTCTAGGTTCAGATTTTTGAGTTTTTAAGATGTGTTACCCAATGCTTGTTTTAAATCCTCAGGGAATGCCATTACAGACAGGTGGGAACTTCAAAACTAGGTTTCTCAATAGATTGAGTTACATGTATCTTTCTCTTGCCTTTCAGCCTTCTCGCTACATAAAGAAACACCAACCATGCCTTTGAATGCCCTCTTGCTCTTAGATGAGTCATGTGCTGATGTGACCCTTCCTGTCATCATCTCTTCTATGCTGTTGGTCACTTAGAGCAAACCTAACAAATGTAAATTCGAAAGATACCCCTCTACTATGTGTATGTATTTTACAGGAATAATTACTTGCTCAAAGTATTTTCATAAGAGCTCTCTTAGGTAGGAAGACTTTATTGTTTAATAACATATTTGAATTACAGTCGACCCTTGAACAATGTGAAATTGAACTGTTCAGGTCCATTTAACAGGCAGGTGTTTCGCAATAGTAAATTCTAGAATACTACACAGTCTGTGGTTGGATGAATCCACGGTGTGGAGGAACCATGGTTATGGAGGCCTGGCAAGCTATATGCAGATTAACCTCCATGTTATTCAAGGGTCAACTGTAGTACATTTTCAGAAACACTCACCGTGTAAAGCAGAGTAGATCTTTATTAACTTTTACCTTTTTGAAGTTTTTGTATATGCATTCAGTTATCAGAAGCTATGCTTGAAATTCCAGGTACAGGTATAACTGGGAAGTACTTGATGCTTGGGAATCCCTGGTGGCTCAGTGGTAAAGAGTTTGCCTGCAATGCAGAGGATGCAAGCTCTATCCCTGGGTCAGGAAGATACCCTGGAGGAGGAAAAGGCAACCCAGTCCATTATTCTTGCCTGGGAAATCCCATGGACAGAGGAGCCTGGTGGGCTACAGTCCATGGGGCTGCAAAGAGTCAGACATGACTTAGCAACTAAACCACCATGACCATGTAATGCTTTTCTATTTAAGAAATTCAGACCAATGTGTTGCTTTTTAGGTGGCTCTAAAAATGATGGAGATTACCTTTAATGTGTGATGTGTATTCAGTTGGTTGTCATAGAATAGCTTACTCAATAATAATTTTTATTACAAAAATTAGTAATTTAAAGTACTAAATATTGGCTTTTGACTAAATGAAATAAGTACTTTTCCTGAGATCTTTTTAGGCTATGGAAGTGTAAAGATATTTGCAAACATACCTTGGATTTATGTGTTACTTTTCATGTGTATTGAAGTTTTTGAATAGTGGTACATATGATGGGTACTATCTATCCAGTGTGTACTACTAATTTTATTTTTAGTAATTACCATAATTGATTCTGAGGCAAAGAGCTTGAGGAGAACACTAACAATGGAAGAAATTGAGTAGGTATAGATTGATTTGATCTTAGAGGATAGAAAGAATTTCATAGCATAAAAATAAATCTTAGATCCATAAATGAAAAAGAAAATGGTTTATGACTAATTAAAAATTTAAAAGTTTGAAACATAAATATATACCCAAGAAAAGTGGCATCTAAGTAAGAGGTCCAGTTTTCTTACTAAATATGTCTTAAGATGTGAAAGTAAATACAAATTCCCAATCTTAGAACTTTTGGAAATAGAGAGTTGGGATTCACTAGAATGGTTACAGGAGAGCAGTGGGATAAGAGTTAGATTACAGCAATTTGAGAAGTGACTGGGAGGTAGGTTGGACACACAGTGTAGCCAAGCATTTCAATAAATTCAGTAAATGTGATGAAGATACAGACTGTATAGTAGATTGACAACAATGTGTATGTATTTTAGACTTGTTTATAGGCTAAGGCTTTAGGAATAAGTGAAATTGGAGTTTCAAGACAAAGAAGAGCATGTTTGCAGGAACAAGGAGATGGAGGAGGGATGAAGGGATAAGGGAGAGGAAGACATGAAGGTACTAGATTTGAAAAAGGATGAAGGTTGGAAGCAACCTAAATGTCTCAACAGATGAATGGATAAAAAACATGCGTATATATATACACAATGGAATATTACTTAACCATAGAAAAGAATGAAATACCATTTGCAGCAACATGGATGAACCTAGAGATTATCACGGAGAAGACAATGGCAAACCACTCCAGTACTCTTGCCTGGAGAATCCCATGGACAGAGGAGCCTGGTAGGCTGCAGTCCAGGGGGTCGCGAAGAGTCAGACACGACTGAGGGACTTCACTTTCATGCATTGGAGAAGGAAATGGCAACCCACTCCAGAATTCTTGCCTGGAAAATCCCAGGGACGGGGGAGCCTGGTGGGCTGCCGTCTATGGGGTCGCACAGAGTCGGACATGACTGAAGCTACTTAGCAGCAGCAGCAGCAGAGATTATCATACTAGGTGAAGTCAGGCATATGATATCACTTATAGGTGGAATCTAAACTATGATGGCAAAAGAATTTATCTATGAAACAGAAACAGACTCACAGGCATAGAGAACAGACTTGTGGTTACCAAGAGGGAAAGGGGCTGCTGCTGCTGCTAAGTCACTTCAGTCGTGTCCGACTCTGTGCGACCCCAGAGATGGCAGCCCACCAGGCTCCCCCGTCCCTGGGATTCTCCAGGCAAGAACACTGGAGTGGGTTGCCATTTCCTTCTCCAATGCATGAAAGTGAAAAGTGAAAGTGAAGTCGCTCAGTCGTGTCTGACTCTTAGCGACCCCATGGACTGCAGCCTACTAGGCTCCTCCAGCCATGGAATTTTCCAGGCAAGAGTACTGGAGTGGGGAGAGGGATAAAGTAGGAGTTTGGGATTATCAGATACAAATTACTAGATATAAGATAGATAAACAACAATGTCCTACTATATAGCACAAGGAACTATATACAGTAACTTGTAATAACCTATAATAGAAAAGATTATGTAAAAGAATATATATCTGAACCATTTTGCAGTATACCTGAAACATTGTAAATCAACTGCACTTAAACTTTAAAAAATGTAATGAATAAATGTTTATTTAGTGATACTGAAAGTCTTAGAGGTCATTGCAAGAAAGTCTTATCAATAACTAGAAATATTTTGTGGCATAAAGAACACAGAGTTCCTTTATCACAAATGCAATTTGAGATCCAGGGCAAATGAGTTTCCCCCTATCTGTGAAATCGGAGTTACAATTTCTTCTCATATATATTACAGTGTGGTTATAAAAAAAAATCAAAGAGGAAATGTTACAAAAATCTTTAAAAATAATAAATGAGATTATGTTTTTTGAGTAACATGCTTTTATTGATATCACATTTATATTCATTTGGCACCATGGCATGTGTTGATTACACATTGGTCTCTTTCTGGGGAACCTGGAGGAATAGTATAAACTGGTTACACACTATATGAAAATTTTTTTTAAAAACAGCTGAATTCTTAATACTTTTAATTTATGTAACATGTTAAGACTGCAAGGACAAGGATTCAAGTCATTTATTGTATTTGCAAAATTAGTGAGGTGAATGACTAGAATTATTTGTCATCATCATCTGTATCTATCCTGGAAACATGTAGATTTACATCTTATACTCGTTTTTTGTTTTTTATCTTTTATCTTATTTCTTATCTTTTAGTTATTCATTATTGTTAGGGTTAAGAGATGACAGCCTTGAATTTTTCAAGTCCAGCGGATTTGCTCACATCTTCTTAGTTGGAGCTCACCTTCAGCCAATGATTTCCTGACCAATAGGCATAAGGAGTGTCTTAGAATTTATTAATAAGTAAGTGAATTTGATTACCTTTTCCCAAAGGAGTCTATGAATTGGCTTAATTCATATGTCCTACCTGGGGCCTTGAGTTCAAGGTTAGGCTTTGATAAGGACCCCTTCACTCTCTTACACTGAATCCCAAATTTGCAACCTGAACATCCATGTATCTTGGAGCTTCTTGTGTGTCACGGTAGTATGGTTATGAGAGGCATGGGGGACAAATGCAGAATTTAGTCATTTATTTGTGGCCTGTTTCCCGTGAGGAATCATGTTAAAAATGCGCACAATTACATTTTATTGATTCTCCTATATCAACCCTGCTGGTTGAACTATGTTGGGGAGAGAGAGCAATATGGCGTGGAATAATCTTGCAGTTCCAAATCAGGCTTGTTATTTAACACATAATATCATTTTGAGACCCAGGAGAAGAAATTATATGATTGTAGCTAGAAAGTTTAGAGTTGTTGGTTCTTGCTTATGCTTGGTATAGGAGGCACTTTTCTGCAAAACTGTGCTTAAATCAAGTAATTTTAAATGGCATAGAGAAGTTTATTGTTAAAGTAAGTTGAGTGTAAAGTTTTTTTTATCAAGTATATAATCACTTAATTTGCATGCCCAAATATTAATATATCAGATTTTCTTAAATGAAGGTTTTTTTCATTTAGATAAGTAATTTTTAACTTAAGGTACATCTGCTATCATTTTCATTATTTGTATTAAGAGGAGTTTCTTTTATTTAAAGAATGGTCCATTTTGTAAGTTACAATGGAATGGTGCTCATAAGTTCCTTGTTTTTAACTATAGATTCTCAATGTAGGACTATGCTGAAGGCAATTTACACTGAATTTATTCACAACCAGCTTTATGGTAATCTTGACTGCTTCTTTTTATAGAATTTCAGCCTCTTAAAGGTTCAGGGCTTCCCTGGTGGCTCAGACAGTAAAGAATCCGCCTGCAATGCAGGAGACCCAGGTTTGATCCCTGAGAGAAGGAAATGTCAACCCACTCCAGTGTTCTTGCCTGGAGAATTCCACAGACAGAGGAGCTTGATGGGCTACAGTCCATGGGATCGCAAAGAATAGGACACAACTGAGTGACTTTCACCTTCACAAAGGTGAAATTTGCATTTTTAAAGGAAAATCAGACAATTTAATCGTTCAGGAGAAGCTTGTGATATATTTTTTTAATCATTTTATTTATTTATTTGGTTATGCTGAGTCTTTGTTGCTGCTCAGGCTTTTCTCTAGTTTCGGCGAGTGGGGGCTACTCTTGGTTGCAGAGCACAGGCTCTAAGGTGTGGCCTGCGGTAGTTGTGGCACATGGGCTCAGTAGTTGCAGCTTGCAGGCTCTAGAGCACAGGCTTAGTAGCTGTGGCTAACGGGCTTAGTTGCTCCGTGGCCTGTGGGATCTTCCTGGATCAGAGATGGAACCTGTGTCTCCTGCACTGCAGACGAATTCTTCACCACTGCATCACCAGGGAAGCCAATAGGTATATCACAATTGGTTTATCCCTTTACCAGCTGATGGACATTTGGATTGTTTCCAGTTTGGGGCTACTGTGAATAAAGCTGTTATGGTTATTTGGATGCAGGTATTCTGCTTTATTGACTGTGCCAAAGCCTTTGACTGTGTGGATCACAATAAACTGTGGAAAATTCTGAAACTGATGGGAATACCAGACCAGCTGACCTGCCTCTTGAGAAACCTGTATGCAGGTCAGGAAGCAACAGTTAGAACTGGACATGGAACAACAGACTGGTTCCAAATAGGAAAAGGAGTACGTCAAGGCTGTATATCGTCACCCTGCTTATTTAACTTATATGCAGAGTACATCATGAGAAACCCTGGGCTGGAGGAAGCACAAGCTGGAATCAGGATTACTGGGAGAAATATCAATAACCTCAGATATGCAGATGACACCACCCTTATGGCAAAAAGTGAAGAGGAACTAAAGAGCCTCTTGATGAAAGTGAAAGAGGAGGGTGAAAAAGTTGGCTTAAAGCGCAACATTCAGAAAACGAAGATCATGGCATCTGGTCCCATCGCTTCATGGGAAATAGATGTGGAAACAGTGTTAGACTTTATTTTTGGGGGCTTCAAAATCACTGCAGATGATTGCAGCCATGAAATTAAAAGACGCTTACTCCTTGGAAGGAAAGTTATGACCAACCTAGATAGCATATTGCAAAGCAGAGACATTACTTTGCCAACAAAGGTCCATCTAGTCAAGGCTATGGTTTTTCCAGTGGTCATGTATGGATGTGAGTGTTGGACTGTGAAGAAAGCTGAGCACCAAAGAATTCATGCTTTTGAACTGTGGTGTTGGAGAAGACTTTTGAGAGTCCCTTGGACTGCAAGGAGATCCAACCAGTCCATTCTAAAGGACATCATTCCTGGGTGTTCTTTGGAAGGACTGATGCTAAAGCTGAAACTCCAATACTTTGGCCACCTCATGAGAAGAGTTGACTCATTGGAAAAGACCCTGATGCTGGGAGGGATTGGGGGCAGGAGGAGAAGGGGACGAGAGAGGATGAGATGGCTGGATGGCATCACCGACTTGAGTTTGAGTCGAGGACATGAGTTTGAGTGAACTCTGGGAGTTGGTGCTGGACAGGGAGGTCTGGCCTGCTGCAATTCATGGCGTCGCAAAGAGTTGGATATGACTGAGCGACTGAACTGAACTGAACTGAAAGCCCAGAGAAGGTGGAGAAAGAAATGGAGAAGTTTATACAGGATTACCTAGATGATAAGTGGTAGGACCAGGATTTGAACTAAAGCCTGTGCCATATTACATAGTTTATCATCCATGTAGGTAACTAATTGTAAGAAGTTCAACAATTATATTCCCTTAGTGAAGTAAATTCTCGTCAGCTATGTGATTTGCCACTTTGACTATATATATGTGTGTGTATGTGTGTGTGTGTGTGTGTGTGTGTGTGTGTGTATAGTCAATTTTTTTAAATAACTTTGTTATTTGGTTAGAATCATTGAGGGGGCTTCCCTGATAGCTCAGTTGGTAAAAAATCCGCCTGCAATGCAGGAGACCCTGGTTCAATTCCTAGGTCGGGAAGATCTGCTGGAGAAGGGATAGGTTATCCACTCCAGTATTCTTGAGCTTCCCTTGTGGCTCAGCTGGTAAAGAATCCACCTGCAATGCAGGAGACCTGGTTTCAATCCTTGGGTTGGGAAGATCCCCTGGAGAAGGGAAAGGCTACCCACTCTAGTATTCTGTCCTGGAGAATTCCATGGACTGTATGGGGTTGCAAACAGTCGGACACGACTGAGTGACTTTGACTAGAATCATTGAACTTCTTATTCAGATAATCAGAGTCCAAAAGTCATAGGCTCTTTTCCCTCTTTTTATTTCTTAATGAGCACATTTGTGTTATTTATTAAGTAGCAGAACTGTTAGGGGAGGCACACTGACTGAAACCGCCCACCCTGGCCAGGCACCATAGTAACCATTTGCATGAGTTGTTTTACGACAGGAGGTCCTGGTAAGGAACACGGAACTAATAAGCCACCACCAACCAGAAGAGTTCAGGAAAGGTTGAAAGAAGACACCACATGTCCGACCACCTCCCAGCATCCTTCTCTCTGGCATCCATCTTGGCTGAACAAGGCGTGCACCACCAGGAAGGACTTTGAGTCAGAATGACTGGCTAAAGACCACCTGGAAACTAATCCCATCACCATAAAACCCGAGACTGCAAGCCACCTGCCAGAGCAGTTCTCCTGGGCTCCCTGACCCTACTGCTCTCCACCCAGGTGCCCTCTCCCAATAAAATCTCTTGCTTTGTCAGCACATGTGTCTCCTCGGACAATTCATTTCTGAGTGTTAGACAAAAGCCCAGTTTTGGGCCCTGGAAGGGGTCCCTCTTCCTGCAACAGAACTACTGTAAATGTTTTGCAAACACTAACTCATCACAACTGAACAAGTTGTACTCCTTTCCAGTAGAAATGTACTGTCATTTCCGTTTTAGAGGTGAAGTAACTGAGGCACCAGGAACTTAAATAATAAGGCTAAGATCACACAGCTTTTAATCTAATAATAATTGGGAATCAAACCTAGGCAACCTAGTTTAAGTGCCATGCTTTTAACCTCTAGACTGCATGCAGAACAGTTCAGCTGAGTCCCAAAGAACTATACTTTATTAAATGACAAGAATGAATTTTTCACATTTTTAGACTAAATATTTTCAGTTCTTCTGAAGGAATGATGCTGAAGCTGAAACTCCAGTACTTTGGCCACCTCATGCGAAGAGTTGACTCATTGGAAAAGACTCTGATGCTGGGAGGGATTGGGGGCAGGAGGAGAAGGGGACAACAGAGGATGAGATGGCTGGATGGCATCACTGACTCAATGGACGTGAGTCTGAGTGAACTCCGGGAGTTGGTGATGGACAGGGAGGCCTGGTGTGCTGTGGTTCATGGGGTCACAATGAGTTGGACACGACTGAGCGACTGAACTGAACTGAATCTTTCCTGATAGTGCAATTTGGCACTTACATGCACTGATTATTTTCAGTTCAAGATAGGAAAGATAAAGTGAAAGCAGTACAGTATTCTGAGCTTTTTGTATAAACTACTTGAAGGTTAATTCTATAGTGTATAATTGTTTAAACCTCTCTCAGACCTCAGGGTGGAAGAGCCATGATAGGTGCTCCATAATTTGGTTCTTGATGAATTGATGTATCTTTAATTTTCATATTAAGACTGATGTTCTTTTTAGGTCCTACCTCATGAACAACAACAATAACAATAAATATTTTGCCTTATCAGATATGTCTAAATGTGAATTACAACTGGATCTCTATAAAAATCCTTCTCATGTCATTTATGTAAGTTAGAGAATAGATAGCATCTGTTTTTTAAAAAAATTGTATTTAGCTTTTGTAAATGGAGCTGTAATGGCATATAATTAAGGGAAATCACTTATCAGTGTCATCTGTCATATTAACTCTTCGTCATTACTACTACTTGAACAAGTACTTGAAACAAGTGCAAATCTGCACCATGTCATTCTGTGCGTTGATGGGCTCAGCTAATAAAGAGTATCATTTTAGCTTTAAATAACATTTCTAGTTTGGAGAACACTTTCAGGTAACCTCTTTTGATCTTTCTTTCTGACTTTCTATACTCCTTTCACTTCATCGGTAATTGTTTTTCCTATCAAACAGAAACTCCAGGTGTTTTCAAAATAACCAGAGAGAATGTGATGCGGGGGTTTTAGTGTAAATATGTCAGGTTGAACTTCAAGCCAGTAAAATTCAGTCA
Source organism: Bubalus bubalis (assembly GCF_019923935.1). Lineage (NCBI taxonomy): Eukaryota > Metazoa > Chordata > Mammalia > Artiodactyla > Bovidae > Bubalus > Bubalus bubalis. The sequence continues at coordinate 37,418,672 of NC_059181.1, forward strand.
AGTGCTATCATTTAAAAAGCTGTCATAAAGGATTGTATGACTCACAGTACACATTTTGTTTTTATAGGTGACTAATGCTTCACAGATGTGTGATTGTTTGGTGGTTATAATGACAAAGAATGACTTTGCCCTTTGATTCCTGGATTTAATCCGTCCTTTCCCTCTTCCTACTTCCTTTGACCTTGATAAGATCCACCTTGAGTGTATAAGTGTTTTCACTACCCAGATTCCTAAAATGGTCTCCTGGCTATTTGTTTTTCCTGGGGTTATTGTTGAACTACCCAGTGGAAAAAATGAGCTTGTTGAGTTGAAGAAACATCCAAATCTTTGGGAGAAAGGCACCCAAGCAAGATCTCCTGAGCTATTTAATTATTTCGCAGACACTGTTGAGAACCCAGTAAATTCTTGGCATTGGGCATGGGATTAGGTATTCAAAGATGAATAGCATTGGCCCAACCTCAAAGGGCTCTTGGTCTCTTGGTGTATGAAACCAGAGAGGTAGAAATTGACACCTGCATATTCCACTACATCAACTGTCTTTCCTGTGTAAATTGAGAACTAAGACAGTAAATAGTTATTAAATATTTTAACAGACTTTGTACATATCTCATTTAATTCTTCCCCAATTTGTCATTGTGTGTGTGCTCAGTTGTGTCCTACTCTTTGCAGTGCCATGGACTGTAGCTCACCAGGCTCCTTTGTCCATGGGATTTTCTAGGCAAGCATACTGGAGTGAGTTTCTGTTTTCTCCTCCAGGGTATCTTCCCAACCCAGGGATCAAACCCATGTCTCTTGGGTCTCCTACATTGGCAGGCAGATTCTTTACCAGTGAGCCACGTGAAAACCCCTAATTTGTCAAGAAGGGGATAAAGCTGCAAATTTTACAGATGAGGGAATGTAGAAAAGTTAAATAATTTGGTTAAAGTTACAGAGTTGGCAGGGCTGAGGTTGAACACAGGTTGAGGCTGAAGCTCAACCTGACATGTCAGAGATATTTGTTTGTTGTGTCTAAGCTCATGAATCCCCATCATTCCAGCTTGGTTTTTAACACTGAAAAAGTCCCAATTAAAAAAAGGAAAAAAATGTGAGAGAGAGAAAAAAAGCCAACAAAAAACCAACGAAGTAAATTGGAGTAACAGCTAGGGCTTAAAAAGTGTGGAAATTTAGATTGAAGGAACAAATTTTATCTTGTACCATGGAGTAGAATATAACATCTTGTGAATAGCTATGTGAGATGTGAAAATGCCTAGCCTCTGGATGTTGGAACTTTAATGACCATAAGACCTCTTTTATATTAGGATGGTTTACATCATCTGCTATTAATATTTCATGACTGAGGGCCAGTCAGCTATTTCAAGCAGTTTCAGTAACAGAAAATGAGTGTAATATTTGAGATAGTCCATCATATTTGAAAACTACTGTCAGAGTAATAATCAAATATCTAATACCTGTGATTTCTATTAATGGATCCTAGTTCTGTCCCTAAAGCAACATAGAATTTGCATTATTTACAACATTAGAATTTACGTAGTTCTGTGTTGGAGCAAATGCTGTTTGGCTATCTCTCAAGTGTGAATTGAAGAGAATTCTTGGTTTCCAGGGGAAGAAAATCTGGTTATCTGAATTTGCAGTATTCTGGTTCCTGTAATAGTTTTTTTCTCATTGTGTTTTGTTGACTTGTTTAATGTCAGTAGACCCCTATCCACTGTTAGTGTGGTGAGAGGAGTCAAGTTTTTGAGCCTTGGCTGAGGGTGAAATCCTTGAAGTATTATTTTATTGGACATTTCTCAGTAGCCAAGCAGCTGGGGCTCTGGTGGGAACTCACCACTCTTGACCTTGCTACATGGAACATGCATGTCTTTATGATATTCCTTTTCCATGCCCTGATTCAATTAAGTATGGAATACTGTGGGAACAGTTAGGGCAGGTAGCCCAGATTTGGTGCGAAAAGGTTTTCTGAAATAGTCGGCAGACATCAGAACTAATTTCACAAGTTAGAAGAAGAATTAGCCAGGCAAAGCTGAATAATGGAAGTAAGGAACAGGGTACCTCCAAAAGAAAAGGAACACTATATGTGATGGTACCGAGGCGAGAGAGAACGTGGCATGTTTAAGCAACAAGAAAGGATTTAGTATGACTTCTTTAAAAATTTCCAACTTTTTTGAGGTGTAAACAATAGATATAATTTATATACAGTAAAGTATATCCATTTAAAATATACATTTTTATCGGGTTTTAAATTGTTCTGTGAAACATAAAATTTACCATTTTAACCATTTAACATGTATAATTGGGTAATGTTAAGTATATTCACATTGTGGTACATAGTCTCTTTTGAATAAAAACATACTCAACCTCCTTCATAGGACAAGAAAAATAATATAGCATTACCCTTTATATTTTCATGACACTTGGATTGCAAATATGTTGGTAATGAGGACATTGATCAAATGAAGTTCAGATTGTAATCATTAAAGCCAATTAATTTTTCTCTATCATTATCCCACTCACCTCAATGGAAATAGTTCTTTTCCTTGTCCAGGATGAAATTTGAGTAGGCTTCACAACTTTTTTTCATCACTTACACAACAGCAAATCTTGTGGTCACTGTGTGTGAAAGTCACTCAGTTGTGTCCGACTCTCTGCGTCCCCATGGAGTATACAGTCCATGGAATTCTCCAGGCCAGAATACTGGAGTAGGTAGCCTTTCCCTTCTCCAGAGGATCTTCCCAACCCAGGGGTCGAACCTAGGTCTCCCACATCACAGGCAGATTCTTTACCAACTGAGCCACAAGGGAAGCCCTGTGGTCACTATAAGGATCAGAATAATTTAATATATTGCCTGTGGCCAGGAAATTAGTAGGTAGGGCAGGTCATATTAAAATAAAATTCCTTTCATTCTGAGTGTGAAAGTCTTTCCCACATTCTTTGATAAAAATATATAGCACTGAGGATAAAGATGAAGAAATGGGCAGTAAATGAAAGTGGCCACCACTGGCCTTGCAGATGGTTCTCCACTATGGGGAAGGGTTTTGAGAGTTTATTCATTTTCATTGCTACATAAAATTTCATGGTATAAACATACCACTGTTAATCACACAACAAACTGTTTCAAATATTTTGCCACATCAAACAGTGTAATAGAAAACATATTTTATGCCTAGCTCTTGTGCCTGTGTGCAGGAATTTCTCTACTTAGTTTATAACAGAGTAAAATTCCTGAGTCATAGGGGGTGAAGATCATCAAAATTTAAAGATATTGGCAAAGTGCTTTTTAGGAGTTTGTCTCATTGCTATCTTTTTAAAAAGTAATTTTATTCATTTATTTATGGCTGCACTTGGTCTTTGTTGCTGTGCGTGGGCTTGCTCTATTTGCAGCAAGTGGGAGCTACTTTTCACTGCAGTGTTCAGGCTTCTCGTTGAGGTGGCTTCTCTTGTTTGGGAGTGTGGGCTGTAGTGCACTCGGGCTTCAGTAGTTGTGGCACACAAGCCCATTAGTTTGCATGGGCTTAATTGCTCCATGACATGTGGAATCTTCCCAGATCAGGGGTTGAACCCATGTCTCCTGCATTGGCTGGCAGGTTCTTTACCACTGAGCTACCAAGGACACACTCATTACTATCTTTATAAAAACATTTAAATGTTTACTTATTAGGTGAGTATGAAATTGTACTTCATTGGCATTTTAATTTGCATTCTATTTATTATAAATAACATATTAAATTGAATTTCCATAGCAAGTTACCACAGACTGGGGTGGCTTCCCTGGTGGCTCAGATGGTAAAGAATCTGCCTGCACTGCGGGAGACCTGGGTTCGATCCCTGGGTTGGGAAGATCCTTTGGAGGATGGCATGGCAACCCACTCCATTATTCTCTCCTGGAGAATCCCCATGGACATGACTGAGTGACTAAGCACACCCACAGGGGTGGCTTAAACAATAGAAATGTATTTCTTATAGTTCTGGAGGCTGTAAGTTTGAGATCAGGGTGCAGGCATGGTTGGTTCTTGTGAAGGCTTGCTGATGGCAGTCTTCTCATTGTGTCCTCAAATGGTGGAGAGAACTCAGCAAAGTCCCTGGTATACGGCTTTTATAAGGGCACTAACCCCCTTGTGAGGGCCCCTCCCTCATGACCTCATCTAATTCTTACTACCTCCCAAAGGTCCCATCCCCAAACAGTATCGTTTTGGAGACTAGGGCTTCAACATAAAGAAATGTGATAAGCCTTGATCCATGTATACACCCATGAAAACGCTGCTACAGTGAATTTATGGAATACTTCCAGTTTCCTAAGACCCCTTGGAGTCAATCCTTTCCTCCACCCCTGGTCTAAGGACAGCAATGATTTCCTTTCTGTCTCTATGGATTAGTTTCCATTTTCTAGAATTTTATGTAAATGGAATCATACAGCCTATACAATTTTTTTGCCTCGCTTCTTTCACTCATTTTGAGATTTATTCATATTATGTCTATCAGTAATCTGTTCCCTTTTATTACTGAATATTGTTTCATTGTATGGATATTCCACATTTTGTTTATCCATTTACTTGTTGATGGACATTCATATTGTTTTCAGTTTAGGGCAGTGATGAATAAAACCTTGTATGAACATTCATGTACAAGTCTTTCGGGGGATCATTTTACTAGCAAAAATGCCTAGGAGTGGAATGGCTGGGCAGTTTGCTAAATGTCTAAATTTAAAGAAGCAGACAAAAGTTTTTCAAAGTGGTTTTACCATTTTACTTTCCTAACAGTAATGTGTAATCGTTCCATTGTTTCCACATCCTCTCTAACACATGGTATTGTTGCTGTTGACTTTTTGTTGTAGTCATCCTAGTGGTCATATACTGGTATCTCATTCTCTTTTAATATGCATTTCCCTAAAATTCCAGATATATTTTAAAGAAATTGGATATTTTTTTCATGTGCTTACTGGTCAATTATATATCTCTCTTAAGAAGTTCTTGTTAAAGTCTTTTGCCCATTTTTAATTGTGTTGATTTTTGAAGCATAATATATCTTTGTATATTCTAGATGCAAGTTCCTTGTGTTGTATTTTCTCCTGTTCTTTGGCTTCCCTTTTAATTTTCTTAATAGTGTCTTTTAATTTTGATGAAGTTCAGTTTATCCTGTTATTTTTGATGGTTCATGCTTTTAGTGTCTTACTAAGAAATCTTTTTCTACCCCAACATCACAAAATTTTTTTTCCTATGTTTTTTTCTAAAAGTTTTATAGTTTTAGCTTTACATTTCAGTCTGTGATCCATTTCTAATTTATTGTACATTGTATGTGTATTATATATGTTGCATATATCTGTGTGTATATATTATATCTAATATGGTTTAAACTATTATACAGTTTACATTAATATTGTAATAAATATACAATTATAGTGCTGTAATTAATGTATATATTATATTAGTGTGTATATATTAGCTTAGCTCACATATACCATATATGCACATATACACTGTAATCTGATAAGATACTAATTATAGGTAAGGGCTGAAGTTCATTTTTTTCTCATATGAATATCCATCATGCAAATACCATTCACTGAAAAGATTACCCTTTCTCCATTGAATTTTCTTGATGACTTTATTGAAAATCAACAGACCATATATTCTTGGTCTGCTGCTGCTGTTGCTGCTGCATCACTTCAGTCGTGTCTGACTCTGTGCAACCCCATAGATGGCAGCCCACCAGGCTCTGCTGTCCCTGGGATTCTCCAGGCAAGAACACTGGAGTGGGTTGCCATTTCCTTCTCCAATGCATGAAAGTGAAAAGTGAAAGTGCAGTCGCTCAGTTGTGTCCGACTCTTAGCGACCCCATGGACTGCAGCATACCAGGCTCCTCCGTCCATGGGATTTTCCAGGCAAGAGTACTGGAGTGGGGTGCCATTGCCTACTGATCCTTTAATTCTGTTAAATGTGTCTATCGTTTCACTGGTACTACACTATATTTATTCCTGTAGCTTTATAATAAGACTGAAAGTCAGGTAATGTATGTCCTCCAACTTGTTCTACTTTTTAAAACTGTTTGGCTATTTTAGGTCGCTGTGACTTGAACTGTACAGTATTCACAAAAGATTAGGGCTGAGAGTTAGACTGAGGCCAGATAATGCAGAATATTGTTAATCAGGTTACAAAGCTTTTATTCCCCAAACAATGGAGGAGTATTAAAGAATTGCTAAAACCTGTATGCAGGTCAGGAAGCAACAGTTAGAACTGGACATGGAACAACAGACTGGTTCCAAATAGGAAAAGGAGTATGTCAAGGCTGTATATTGTCACCCTGCTTATATAACTTTTATGCAGAGTACATCATGAGAAACCCTGGGCTGGAGGAAGCACAAGCTAGAATCAGGATTGCTGGGAGAAATACCAATAACCTCAGATATGCAGATGACACCACCCTTATGGCAAAAAGTGAAGAGGAACTAAAGAGCCTCTTGATGAAAGTGAAAGAGGAGAGTGAAAAAGTTGGCTTAAAGCTCAACATTCAGAAAACGAAGATCATGGCATCCGGTCCCATCACTTCATGGGAAATAGATGGGGAAACAGTGGAAACAGTGTCAGACTTTATTTTTCTGGGCTCCAAAATCACTGCAGATGGTGATTGCAGCCATGAAATTAAAAGACGCTTACTCCTTGGAAGGAAAGTTATGACCAACCTAGACAGCATATTCAAAAGCAGAGACATTACTTTGCCAACAAAGGTCTGTCTAGTCAAGGCTATGGTTTTCCAGTAGTCATGTATGGATGTAAGAGTTGGACTCTAAAGAAAGCTGAGCGCTGAAGAATTGATGCTGTTGAACTGTGGTGTTGGAGAAGACTCTTGAGAGTCCCTTGGGCTGCAAGGAGATCCAACCAGTCCATCCTAAAGGAGATCAGTCCTGGGTGTTCATTGGGAGGTCTGATGTTGAAGCTGAAATTCCAATACTTTGGCCACCTGATGTGAAGAGCTGACTCATTTGAAAAGACCCTGATGCTGGGAAAGATTGAGGGCAGGTGGAGAAGGGGATGACAGAGGATGAGATGGTTGGATGACATCACCAACTCAATGGACATGAGTGGACTCCAGGAGTTGGTGATGGACAGGGAGGCCATGCAGCTCATGGGGTGCTGCAGCTCATGGGGTTGCAAAGAGTTGGATGCGACTGAGCAACTGAACTGAACTGAGGAGTAAAGTTGTATTTGCATTCTGGAAATCTTTCTGGGAAACAAGTGGGGCATAAATTGAGGGATAGGGCAAAGGCAGAAAAATTAATACCTAGACTGTTTCATTTGGAGAAGGCAATGGCACCCCACTCCAGTACTCTTGCCTGGCAAATCCCATGGATGGAGGAGCCTGGTAGGCTGCAGTCCATGGGGTTGCTAAGAGTCAGACACGACTGAGCAACTTCCCTTTCACTTTTCACTTTCATGCATTGGAGAAGGAAATGGCAACCCACTCCAGTGTTCTTGCCTAGAGAATCCTAGGGACAGAGGAGCCTGGTGGGCTGCCATCTATAGGGTCGCACAGAGTCGGACATGACTGAAGCGACTTAGCAGCAGCAGCAGCAGACTGTTTCAGTAATATTAGAAAGAGATGAGCTCTCCTTTAAGGCATTGAAGCTGGAACAGTCCAGCAGAGCTCTCTGGTATGATGGTAATGTTCTAGAGCTGCTCCGTCTGATGCAGTAGCCACTGGCTACATGTTTCTCAGCTTATTTCAGTCACTTGTTGCTGGGGTCCAGCCCTGGCTGATCCAGGGTATTCGAAGGAGAGACGGCGTAGGCGAGGGTCAGGAAACAACTGCTTAATTAAACGTTAATTAAGGATATAAAGAGTAATAGAATGAGGATAGCTCAGTAGGAAAATTCAGTGGAGAAAAGAGGCTGAGTAGCTTGCTTTATGCGGGAGACCAATAAAACTTCAAGACAAGAAGTTTGCACCACTTATGTAGGCCGCAGGTGTCCTTCCGTTCTCCCGAAGGAGAGGAGACACTGAGGCCTCCCCTGTCGGATCTTAGAAGCCCAGGCATAATTAGCAAGCATGGCGGGTTCCGCGCTCCAGATGGAGACTCAGCCAGAATTTGAGGGAGCAAGCAACATGGGGAGACCAAGTTTCGGTAAACAAGGCCCGCACTTTATTTTCCAAAGTAGTTTTTATACCTTAAGTTGTGTATAGAGGATAATGGGGGAAGGGGTGGAGTCATGCAAGGACAGCAGTTCCTGGTCCTAATCGAAGCCAGGCTTTCAAACTTATCATATGCAAAAGTTCAGGTGATTGACATCATCTTCTGGCCAGGAGGCCTGTTAACATTTTAAGAAACTTACTTTTCTCTAAAGGTGATTATTCCAAAGTCAGGCACCAGCCTCCAAAAAAGCATTGGACAAAGCTGCATTTTACATTTCTATACACCCATTATATCAATCAATACACTGCCAAGGACACAGTAGGTAAGGAGTATGGAGACTTAGCAGCAAACATTGGCTCAATAAGTGAAAAACCCTTCACCAATACAATTTCTAATCAATCTTTTAACTACTCAAAAGAATCTGTGTTTAGACAGTTTAGAACATCTCCTGCCTCTCACAGTTGGGAGGCTCTGAACAATCACATGTGGCCGGAAAAACCTATTCAGGCAGGCTAGAGGATTTCCAAAGGAGTTTGTAGGTTGAAACACTGTCACACCCAGGAATTATTAACTGGAGCTGTAAGCTAACTCTCTTTTCAGAGAGAGGTAGTGGGGGACAGCCCCCCGTAAAGTCAGAGGTGTAGGTGAAAGCACAAAGCAGAAAGTAGGCAGACTTTGGTTTTGGGGGTAGATGCTCGAGAATTTCCAGGGGGACTCCTGAGGCTCGATCCCGCCTTTGCGTATGCCGAGCCTCCTTCCTCATGACCTTTGTCATGGGCGGAGTTCCTCACGCTGGCTCCTGGCAGTGATAGAATTCCAGTTGAGCTACTCCAGATCCTGAAAGATGATGCTGTGGAAAGTGCTGTGCTCAATATGCAATATGCACTCAATATGCAAAAGCCGGCTCCCGGCAACTTGTTTGTGTCCAACTCTTTGCGACCCCATGGACTGCAGCACACCAGGCTTCCCTGTCCATCACTTAACTCCTGGAACTTGCTCAAACTCATGTCCATTGAGTCGGTGATGCCATCCAACCATTTCATCCTCTGCCGTCCCCTTCTCCTCCTGCCTTCAATGTATCCCAGCATAAGGGTCTTTTCCAATGAGTCAGTTATATTCCAATGAGTCATGTTTCTACTAAGTTCTTATATGACCACTGGGACTAGGGAATTGACTTTCTAAATTTTATTTAATTTTAACTAATGTGAATCTGAATGTAAATGTCTACATATGGCTCAGCGCAGAGCTCAAGGAAGGAATAGACTTCAGAGATAATAAGGAGAAAAAGTGGGAAGCGTTTTATCACTCATGAAAGTCAAAACACACAGAACAAGGGTAAGGGGAGAAGAATAAAAAGATGACACTCAACTTTCTGTACTGTATTAATTAGTTATCATGTATATTACCATTAGAGTATAAACTTCATGGGGGTGGGGACTGTCTTTTAAAGATTTATTTTTTTATTGAAGTATAGTTAATTTACATTATGGAGTTAGTTTCAGGTATACAGCATGGTGATTCAGTCATGTGTGTGTGTGTGTGTGTGTGTATTCTTTTTCAGATTGTTTTCCCTTATAGATTATTATAAAATGTTGAGTATAGTTCCCTGTGCTATACAATAGATCTTTTAATCCCAAACTGCTAATTTGTGTCCCCCTACCCCCCACCTTTCCCCTTTGGTAACCATGAGTTTGTTTTCTCTGTCTGTGAATCTGTTTCTGATTTGTAAATAAGTTCATTTGTATCATTTCTTTAGATTCCACATATAAGCAGTATCGTATTTGTCTTGGCTTATTTCCCTTAGTATGACAATACCTAAATGGCAACCCACTCCAGTGTTCTTGCTTGGAGAATCCCAGGGACAGGGGAGCCTGGCGGGCTGCCATCTATGGGGTCACACAGAGTCAGACATGACTGAAGTGACTTAGTAGTAGTAGTAGTAGGTACATCCATATTGCTGCAAATGGCAAATTTTTATTTTTTTTGCTGAGTAGTATTCCATTTTGTACACCTCCCCCCACCACACATCTTTATTTTTGGCCATACTGTGTGGTATGCAGGATCTTAGTTCCCTGACCAGAGACTGAACCCAGGCTTCCTGCAGTGGAAGCATAGAAACTTAACCAATGGACCACCAGGGATGTCCGTATACCACATCTTCTTTATCCATTCATCTGTTGATGAACATTAAGGTTGCTTGGAATGATCTTTCTTAGTCATTGTTTTATTCCCAGCACCTTACATACTGCCTGGCATATAGCAGGAACTCAGTGAATATTTGTCAAAGTGTGAAAGGAAAGGAGGGAGAGAAAACGATCTGATATGATATTAGCCATATTCAATATGATGAGAGACTAATGTGAGAAGAAAATCCAGGAGGAAGTAGATGATACTAGTAACACCTAATGTGTATTGAGGACTGTGGTCAGGTGCTACTATATGTTCCTACCTACATCATATCATTTAATCTGTACAACAATCCGGAGTCAGATATTATGCCCATTATACAGATACAAATACTGAAAATCAAAAAATTAAGAAACAAAAATAAAGTGACATTACCAAGTGGTAGAGTTAGAATGAGGTTAGTTTGGGCCAAGTGGTGGGACAAATAGTGGTAGCTCAAAGAGAAATCTCGACTCCAGATAACAGATTTTGGAATCATCAGTAAAAGATGTTTGCATGTGAATGGAAGTGTTTGTTTAGTAAGAGAGATTATAGAATGAAAACAGTGATCTGTTCGGAGAGAATCCTTGAAACTGAGAAGTCCTGAGAAACGATAGATGGATGAAAGAGGAAACCCAAAGAAGGTCATGTCCCCAAAATCAAGGGAGACAAAGGATTGAGGAAGGGCAGGGTGTGGTCTGCATTTCATAGGCTGGAGATCTCTATGTATTTCATGGAGTTAGCAACTAGCAGTTTACTGTATTGATGACAGAAACAGTTTTCTGAACTGGTGGAAACAGATTACAAGTCACCGAGGAGTAAATAAGGATGTAGTGATAAGATATGAAATTCTTTGTTCATAACGATAAAAAGATATGGTGGTATGGGAAATGGGACTGTGGGTTATCTACATTGTTGTTTTAAGAAGGAAAATATTTGTGCATGCTTATGAAAGAAAAGGCTGTTGTGGTGGAGGAGGAAGAGGTTGGAATATGAGGGTTGGAGAGTGAGAACCTTGACAGTGAATTTTGTTGTCTACACTAATGCTGCTCATTGTGGTCAGCAGACCCATGCCAGTCCATGCACTGTGAGCTACTGGACTGAGACATGATGAATATGGAAATGAAAAATAAATGTGTAGGAATATTAATTGTTATTTGACAGTCATTTGATACCTATTGAATATAAATATAAGGGCTTCCCTGATAGTTCAGTTGGTAAAGAATCTGCCTGCAATGCAGGAGACCCCAGTTCAATTCCTGGGTCTGGAAGATCCGCTGGAGAAGGGATAGGCTACCCACTCCAGTATGTTAAAACTAGGAGCTTGTACTCTGTATATTCTTCTTTGGTCATTTTTGCTTTTGCAGTGATTCACTTTTATTATGTTTTACACAAAGATAAGACAAAAAATGATCCTCAGAAGACTGGATGTTTTTTTTAAATGGTCCTTCATCACAGTTTGAGAACCACTATGGAAAACAAAACAAAACAACAGTATGATGAAGCAGGCGTGGTAAAATGTTAACATTGAGGAGACCTGGTTGAAAGGTATATGGGAACTTTGTATTTTTAAAAAATATTCTATAAATCTGAAATTAATTAAAAGTAAAATGATTTTTTTTAAAGCTTGAAGACTAACAAATGTAGATAACAAATCAGGGGATTAATCTTAAGGGAAAAATTGACAACTCTTCCATTGCAGTTGAAAGGTGGGAAGGAAGTATGAGTGTGGATTAGGTTAAGTTTTTTTTTTTTTTAACTTGTTTTTCATTGGAGGATAATTGCTTTACAATATTGTGTTGGTTTCTGTTATACAACAAAGTGAATCACCTATAAGTATACATATGTCTGGTCTTCCCTGGTGGCTCAGTGGTAAAGAATCCTCCTGCCATTACAGGAGATGCAGATTTGATCCCTGACTTGGGACTATCCCCTGGAGAAGGAAATGGCAACCAACTCCAATATTCTTGCCTGGAAAATCCCATGCACAGAGGAGCCTGGCAGGCCACAGTCCATGGGGTCACAGAAGAGTTGGACACAATTGAGCAACTAAACAGCAATGTACATATGTCCCCCTCCCTCTTGAACCTCCCTCCCACTTCCCACTCCATCCCACCCGTCTTGGTTGTCACAGAGCACCGAGTTGATAGTTTAAGTTTATAACTGGAGCTTTGGCGTCGAACACCACCCCTGCCTGGGACTTGGGTGGTGTCTCTATATTCTCTCTGGGGAGTACGAGTGAGTACTCTTGCTGAAAGGAACTGCTTTTGTACCTTCTTGAGAAGGGAATGGCAACCCACTCCAGTATTTTTGCCTAGAGAATCCCATGGACAGAGGAACCTGGTGGGCTACAGTCCATAGGGTCACAGAGAGTCAGACATGACTGAGCAAAACTTTCACTTTTGTACCATCAGAGGTGGGCTCTGAGTCAGAGTTTGTGTGCAAGTAGTTTATTTAGAAGTTCATTCCAAGAATCACCATTAGTTTTAGTTAGGAAGTCAAGAGAGAGATGAGAAGTCAGGTGATAAAGTGTGTGTTATGGAATAGGTTTCTCCCATGGACAACTGGGATTCAGTCCTTCTGGGAAATGCTATGGAACAGTGCAGAACATAGATCGTGATTATCCCATTTTAGAGGCAAGAGAACTGAAACCTTTGTCCTCCATCTGCCATCTATTTATCATCTCCTGAGAGCAACCCAAAGAAAGGCAATGCCAAAGAATGCTCAAACTACCACACAGTTGCACTTATCTCACATGCTAGTAAAGTAATGCTCAAAATTCTCCAAGCCAGGCTTCAGCAATACGTGAACCATGAACTTCCAGTTGTTCAAGCTGGTTTTAGAAAAGGCAGAGGAACCAGAGACCAAATTGCCAAAATCCATTGGATCATCGAAAAAGCAAGGGAGTTCCAGAAAAACATCTATTTCTGCTTTATTGACTATGCCAAAGCCTTTGACTATGTGGATCACAATAAACTGTGGAAAATTCTGAAAGAGATGGGAATACCAGACCACCTGACCTGCCTCTTGAGAAATCTGTATGCAGGTCAGGAAGCAACAGTTAGAATTGGACATGGAACAACAGACTGGTTCCAAATAGGGAAAGGAGTACATCAAGGCTGTATATTGTCACCCTCCTTATTTAACTTACATGCAGAATATATCATGAGGAACGCTGGGCTGGAAGAAGCACAAGCTGGAATCAAGATTGCCGGGAGAAATATCAATAACCTCAGATATGCAGATGACACCACCCTTATGGCAGAAAGTGAAGAGGAACTAAAAAGCCTCTTGATGAAAGTGAAAGAGGAGAGTGAAAAAGTGGGCTTAAAGCTCAACATTCAGAAAACGAAGATCATGGCAGCTGGTCCCATCACTTCATGGGAAATAGATGGGGAAAGAGTGGCTGACTTTATTTTTTGGGGCTCCAAAATCACTGCAGATGGTGACTGCAGCCATGAAATTAAAAGACGCTTACTCCTTGGAAGGAAAGTTATGACCAACCTAGATAGCATATTCAAAAGCAGAGACATTACTTTGCCAACAAAGGTCTGTCTAGTCAAGGCTATGGTTTTTCCATTGGTCATGTATGGATGTGAGAGTTGGACTGTGAAGAAAGCTGAGCGCCAAAAAATTGATGCTTTTGAACTGTGGTGTTGGAGAAGACTCTTGAGAGTCCCTTGGACTGCAAGGAGATCCAACCAGTCCATTCTGAAGGAGATCAGCCTTGGGATTTCTTTGGAAGGAATGATGCTAAAGCTGAAACTCCAGTACTTTGGCCACCTCATGCGAAGAGTTGACTCATTGGAAAAGACTCCGATGCTGGGAGGGATTGGGGGCAGGAGGAGAAGGGGACGACAGAGGATGAGATGACTGGATGGCATCACTGACTCTGAGTGAACTCTGAGTGATCATTGAGTCTGAGTGAACTCCGGGAGTTGGTGATGGACAGGGAGGCCTGGCGTTCTGCGATTCATGGGGTTGCAAAGAGTCAGACACGACTGAGCAACTGAACTGAACTGAACTGAGAGCTGCAGTAGGGTGAAGCTGGGACATACTGAGAATGGTGGGAGTTGAGGATTTGAAGGCACTGACAGCATCTTCTATGATGAGATAAGAAATGAGGGAAAACAGGGTTTGAAGAGAGGGATGAAAGTTAAAACATGATACCGGTAGGAATGGGCAAAGGAACTAACCAGGGAACATGTGATTGATTGCCATGATTCCCATGTAGGCTTGAGAACTTGGTGAAGGTTGGAGTCCATGGATTTATCACCGTGTCAGTCCTCCCATGGCCATACCAGTGGGTCACGAATAGAGGCTATGAAAGCAGTCAGATGTTTGACTTTTATTATTTTCCTTCACAGCTGCATAAATCTATGAGCACATCTCACTGAGCTTTTAGACTACAAGAGTAGTAGCTCACATCTTTTCAGATGAAGTACTCTCAAGCTTGATTTTCACTTTAGGTATTTAGGCAGTTGATTTGCAAGCCTCACTATAGAATTTACATCCGTATCATTCCATTGCTTTCAGGATTTGCAGTCTTTAGGTATCAGTAAGTTCCATAAGGTAATGAGGCCCGGTTTCCTTCAGCCCTGGATCCATATGCCAAGCTAGTACATAGTGTGTGCTGAGTTGTGTCTGACTCTTTGTGGCCCCATGGACTACAACCCATCAGGTTCCTCTGTCCATGGATTTCTCAGGCAAGAATACTGGAGTGGGTTGCCATTTCCTCCTCCGGGGGATCTTCCCGACTCAGGGATGGAACCTGAGTCTCTTGTGTCTCCTGCATTGGCAGGCAGGTTCTTTACCACTGAGCCACCTGGGAAGCCAAAGTCAGCATGTGTAGTGGGTATTATGTGAAAATAGGATGATCTGTGCACTCAAAAGCTCAGAGACTTGCAGGGGAACAGGAACCTGTAAAGATATAAGCAGAGCACAGTGGATTGAGTTCTGTGATACAGCTTACATAGTAGATGCTCAATTAATATTTGCTGAGTGACTGAAGTGTGATCCAGTATACAAGATCCCTCTTGTCATGAAAAGCTTTTCATATTCTTAGTGGAAGTTAGCAACTATGGACTTAAAGTGGTTTCAAGAAAAGATGGCGGTATTTGCCATCATATGGTGAGAACATTTTCTTCACTCTTCCATAAACAAAATGGAAGAAAACACTGAACCCATTAGTTTGCAAATTTTGTTTTTATGAGAGGAGAGACTGAGACACAGAGTCATTTTCATTTTGTTAACTAATTATCTCATGATTATTGAGCCGTAGCGGTCACATTGCTGCTTCTATGGCTATTAAATTTAACAGAGTAGCAACATTTAGGCCTCAAGACATCTAACTCAGTAGTGATGAAATGTTTATGATCTAGGAATGAGAAATAACTCATCTTACCTTGCTATTCCCCCAAAATAAAAATCTTTAATGGCTAGGTTTTGACTATTACAGTTTTTTGTTAGCCATGCAACAATTTCTTAACAGTCATTGCATATAACAGACAAATATAGAAAAATTCTAGTTCTTGCTTTATCTTGAAAAGCTCAAAATATTATAACATTATTTCATTCTTAATAAGATTTCCATTTTATTTTGAAAAAGTCACTACTTCCTCAATATGGTGGGGGGGGTTGTATTGCTAATTTAAATTTTTTTTCACATAATATTATTCAACAGTGATTATATTCATAAGAGTAGACTAGAGATAAAGCATATTAGGTGAAGAAAGGGCTTCACAGGTGGCACCTAGTGGTAAAGAATCCTCCTGCCAATGCAAGAGACCCAAGAGATGCAGGTTTGATCCCTGGGTGGGGAAGATCCTCTGGAGGAGGGAATGGCAACCCACTCCAGTGTATTTTCCTGGGTACTCCCATGGACAGAGGAGCCTGGTGGGCTTCAGTCCATGGTGTTGCTAGAGTCAGGCATGACTGAAGTGACTGAGCACACACATGGGTAAAGAAAAGAGGTTTCTGCCATGAAAAAGTTCAGAGCCTTGCACGGGGGAAGGACTTGTAAGTAGGCAGGAACAGTGACTGACATGCCTTCAAATGCTTTGAAGGGAAGAAGAAATCTCCATTTAGAGAAGTTAGTGGAAACTTTAAGAGGACATCATATTTTTAATTGATCTTAGGAGCTGGGGAAAACATTTTGTAGCCATTGGGGAGGAAGATGTAGTTTGGGAGTTGGAAAAGGAAGGGGGAAATGGAAGTAGGAAGGACATGCCAGACAAAGGGAAAAGCAGATACACAGAGATCATGGTTGGCCATGGAATATTCTGGATGGTGGAGAGTCCTAAGGGATGTGCTAAGAGCTTTGTTCTGTACTTTGTGGGGCAGCCGGGGCTGAACAATAGGGCAGCACTGCTGTGGTCACCTTTAAGATACAGGATGGACTCCCAGCCCAGATATAATGTGATCTTGCTCACTCTCTCTCGACACACACACACACACACACACACACACACCCACACACACCCACACCCACACCCACCCACCCACCCACCCCGAGAGGGTATGAAAAGATGAATCTCTCACATAGTGAGGCTTTCTGGGCAGAACAGGTTCCCAAGTAGTCCTAAAATAGATTGAGAGAGCGAGCAAGCAGGGAGAGAAGACTGGCTCAGGGTTTTATGGTGGTTAAGGAGTGGGATTAGGGTAAAGGTTCCCAGGCCTGGGAAAGGGCTTGTATGATTGAAATCTCCCACTGGCACCCCAAGAAGGAGCATGCAGGCTTTCTTCGTAAGCTGACCCACTTGTGGAACAGAAGGAGAAGAGGGTGGGGTGAGCCTTGAAAACTGTTAGTAGTCAATCATCAAAAATGGAGACATGGGACTTCCCTGATGGTCCAGTGGCTAAGAGACTGTGCTCCCAATGCAGGGGGCCCGGGATCAATCCCTAGGCAGGGAAGTAGATCCCCACATGATATAACTAAGGATGTGTGCCACAGCTAAGAGTTCACATGCTGCCACTCAAGATCGTGCATGCCACAGTGAAGACTGAAGATCCCACATGCCGCAACTAAGACCCAGTGCAGCCAAATAAATTAATACTTAAAGAAAATGGTGACATTACATGAGGATGATCAGATTTGGGAAGGAAAATCACCAGGAACAGTGAGAAGATAACTTGTAAAAGGATGAGGAGGCTAGGCCAGAAGAACCCTCAGGAGCCTGTGGCAAGTTGCTGGGTAAAAAAGAAATGAAGACCTGACTGTGACCACGAAAAGAAGGATGCTTTGAGGAATGTTTCCGAGGAAGAGTTAAGATTGGTACCCAATAAACCTGGTAGTGAGTGAGAGAGGGTGCTCCAGGATGACTTTGAGAGCTGGTTGTACAACTAGAGAAACAATGAAAACAAAAATAGGCTCTATGGGAGAAGGGACAGGTGGTGAGGAGGAGACCAGGAGTTACTTGTTTTATGTGTTTTGAAATGTCATGGCCTAGAGTCACCACATCCTTTGAGAAATGCACCACAGGTCTTCTAGACTCTGCCCTTTTCTGGGTCATCTTGAGTGTCACTGGTCAAATACCATAATGCTAAAAGTTAAAGTGTCTCTGGGAAGCCCAGTTGAACATGACTTCCTTTTCTTTTTCTAAGGAACATTTATTGTTTCTTATTATAAAACATGTTTCATGTAAACAATTATGGAATATAGACAAGTATAAACAGGAAAAGATAAATGCCCCATAGTTCCTCCCTATGGAAATGATAACTAACATCATATTAGTGTATTTTTTATTTTTTTTTTTTGTAGAGAGGGCCATTGGAAATTAAATGGGAGAGAAACTCAGTCTAAAGAGTGATAAGCTTCAAAGAGGAAATAATGTTTTATCTGGGTATTTGAAGATTTTGAGAACATTTGCTTACCATAAAGGGAAAGAAAGTGGACTGAGAGTGGAGGAAGTATATGAGAATAAGAAGGATACACGTTTTAAGATTGAAGTCATATGTTTCATTGTGGTTTATAACTCAAAATTTTAAGATAATATCAGCACAACGTTTAAGTAAAAATTTTACAGTGAAATATATGTATAGGAAACATATTGTATCATGTCTCTTGCCTTTAGGAAAGACCACATTGGAGATTTGTAAATCTACTTCCTGAAATGATGTGTGGGGACTGTGGACTAGCCTGCCACAGAAGTCTGTTACCACCAACTCAGTTTCTGAGCGTTGGGCTTGCTGGCTTCCTTTTTGACTCAGACTCCAGAGATTAGCAAGTGTGATTGCCCAAATAGATATTTCCCTCATATTTGAAAATTTTTACATGATGATATTTCAGTTTTTCTGTTATAAATTATAGATCAAAAATTAAACTTAGAATTCCCAAGGACTCAAAGTTTAGCTGCAAATATTCCCACCCCCACCCCCACCCAGGTTCACTGAGTAATCATTGACATACATCACTGTATAAGTTTAAGGAATACAGCATGATGGATTGATTTATTTATATGATGAAATGATTACAAAAAGTTTTGCTAACATTCACCATGCAAATTTTGCTTTTTAAAAAATGTGGGTGTATTGTGGCAGAGAAGTCAGTTCCTGGGCTATGAGTACCAGTGATGTGTGCTCTTGTAGGTCAAGAAAAGGGATTCTGGGACTTCCCCGGTGGTCCAGTGGCTAAGACTCTCAGCTGTCAATCCAGGGGGCCCAGGTTTGATCCCTGGTCAGGGAACTAAATCCTCCATGCCGCCACTAAGACCTGGCATAGTCAAATAAATATTTGACTCTGCTGAAAATGCTGTTGGATTCTTTAGTTATCTTTATTAGAAGATTCTATTGATGGATAGATGTGATTGATTTCCTGTGATTCTATTGATGGATAGGATTTTTCCAGTTTGGTGATTTTGGCATTTTTTTCATATTGTGGGTGAAGTATACCAGATAGTCAGTATTTCTGACTCTGGAATTAAAGCAAAGAAGTTCTTAGATGTTCTTTCTGTCACTTTCTATGTCAGACCTAATTAAATGTCTGGAGAAGGAGGATCTCTGCACATTCAGTTTTCAAGAAGAGCTATTTTTTTTTTATTTTCAAGAAACACTGTTTTTAAATGCAGTGATGACTCCTCTTAATTAAGAGCAAATCTTCAGTCTTACCATCTTGCTGACCACTGTGAATTTTGAGAGTAGATATTTTTCTGTAATGCAGTGAATAATTGGCCCCTTCTCATTGCCTAAAGCATTAAACTTTATTTAAGCCTCTCTGCAAGTCAGATCAGTCAGATTCTTCCAGTACAACTCATTTCTGAGAAGCACTTTTGGAAACTGTATGAAGTATTTTTCAGTCCATTGGATTATTTACCATAGAAGTGATTTAATGCACTAAATTCCTAGAGTGGCTTCAGTGTCAAAAGACAGAATACTCTGGATTCCCCATGAAGTCTTGAGAGCCTGCAGTTCCATGAGTGGTTCCATGAGTAAGTGGTGTGCATCAGTTATGTATTGCTGCAATAATGCTAGATAGTCAGCTACCAAACCTTAGTAACTTAAAATCCGCAACCAGGGACTTGGCCTGTGGTCCAGTGGTTAAGAATCTTTCTGCCAATGCAGGGGACGCAGTGATGGGGGAGCTAAGATCCCACATACCATTGGGCAACTAAGCCTACATGCCACAACTAGAGAGCCCATGTGCTGCAAGCTCTGGAGCTCACGTGCCAAAACTGGAGAGAAGCCTGCATGTGACAATGAAGAGGCCATGTGCCACAAGGAAGTTCCTGGGTGCTGCAACTAAGACCCGACACATTCAAATAAATAAATAAAAAAGATCACAACCCACGTTCCACTTCCAGCAGGGAAGTGAGACATGCTCTGTGGACCAACTCCCCAGAAAACTGATGAAAATTATTTTTGAAACAACCATTTAAGATTTCTGGAAATGGTCTTAAGGGCATACAGCAAATGAAGAAATATTTCTTCAAGGAAATCTATTAAAACAAGGAGACAGCAGCAAGTCTTAAGGGGTTTGAACTGGTACCCACTGCATCCTTCCTCCCTCCCATTCAGCAAAATGGAAACTCCACTCAGGACTGATGCAGCCAAGGACACAGGGCTCTTCCCTCCAGCTCCTAGTCCAAGGGCTGTCTTTAGGAGAGGGGCTGGACATCAGTGTTTCTTATTCTGCCTCCTGTTATTTGTTACTAAGACTATGTTCTGGGCAAGTGTGGCTCAGAGATGGGGACTCGCTTCTTCCTCCCAATTCCTGCTCATGGGATAGAGGTTCTACCTTGGGTGCATCATCCCTGAGTATGCTGGGACCTGATCGCCCTTACATGGGTTATAATTCATGGTTGATGCACACTTGGAGAGGCAAACTGAGAAGACCTGAGGCTGCCTCACCCTCAGGTATTCAGCTCCTAAAATAGGATATCACTCAAGAAAAGAGCTCCATTGTCCCCACTCTCAGCTCCAGAGCCAAGGCTCTGCATTATCAGAGGTGATGCAGGCCCTAAAACTGAATCTCTTACCAAAGGAACTGATTTCATTTGCAACAGAGTATGGAGAAGTTCAAACCTAAGGAAACTCTCAAAAACAGTGGAAGTTGTGTTGAAAGGCAATTGGAAAGAGATTGGGAGATTAATTGAGAGATCCAGACAAAGCTATAGGCTGGCTAGTTTTCTGGAGAGAAACTGAGAAAGTGACACCTGGGAGGAGCCTTCCTGAGGACAGAACAAACTTAAAGACAGTGACCTAAGCAACTGACCTTTCAAGAGAGCCTGGATTGGATTTTACCAAGTATATAGTACAATACATGCCCTCAGGGAATTTTTAAAAATAACAGGGCAATCAACTAGTAATTAGTGGAACTTAAAGGTTGGGTTTGGTCAGAAAAGAGATAAAGAGAGTTCTGCGGAAACCAATGTTGTTCCGTTGTTCTGGGGTGTCTGGGCTCATACCCAAGTCCGCACCCCATGAAGAACATCAAAGGCTTCCTCATGTGACAGGAAGCTATAGTCTTCAGTAAAATAATCCAGCCAATTACTAAACAATTAAACAGAAATAATAATAAGCATTTTGTGGGACCAGTATGCAGAGTTCCTGCAATGTGTTATCTAAAATTTCCAGTTTTCAACAAAAAATCATGAGACCTGCAAAGACACCAGACAGTATTATGACCCACACAGCAGAATAAAAGTGAAAGTGTCAGTTGCTCAAGGGTCTCCGAATCTTTGCAACCCCATGGACTGTAGTCTGCCAGGCTCCTCAGTCTGTGGGATTTTCCAGGCAAAAATACTGGAGTGGGTTGCTATTTTCTTCTCCAGGGGATTTTCCTGACCCAGGGATTGAATTTGAATCTCCCACATTTCAGGCAGACATTTTACCATCTGAGCCACTAGGGAAAGAGACTAGAACAAAAGCAGACAACAAAAACTTGTGAGAGCAGCCAGGTGTGGGATTTAGTAGATAAAGACCTTCAAGTTACCATTATAAATATGTTCAAAGGACTAATGGAAACCATGATTAGAGAAATAAAGGAGGATATGATGACAATGCTACATCAAATAGAGCACACCAGTAAAGAAATAGAAATCATAAAGAGGAACCAAATGGAAATTCTGGAACTGAAAGTTACAACAAATGAAGAAATTTCACTGAAGGCCAGTAGGTTTGAACTGGTAGAAGAAAGGATGATGAAGTGATGATGAAGATAGGATAATTGAGATTTCCTAGTTCGAGGAGTAGAAAAAAAAAGGAAGGAAAATGAAAGGACGTTATTCAGGCTGAAAGCAAGTAAGCAAGCAAGCATCTCCAGGCAGTAATTCAAATCAATTAAAAAAAAAGGAAAGTACTGATAACTTTAAAAGACATAGATGCATATTTCTTTTCTTCTCTTAACTGATTTAAGAATTGTGTAGTGTAATGGGCATGTAAGATATGAAAATGCAATCTATTTATGTGTGTGTATATATATTCCAATAATAGCACAAAGGGAATGGAGTGGAAGCACAGATGTACTGAGTTAAGTAAATGACTCCAGATGGTAACTGGAATCCATATGGACAAATGAAGAGAACCATAAATGACAGATAAGCAAGTCAGTATAACACAATCTATAAATACATGTTTGTTTTCCTCTCCTTGTTTAAAGTTATATAAAATTATATAAGGTAATTATTATGTTAATGTATTACTGATTTTTTAGAATCTATAGATTTACTATGTATAAGTAACACTGTGAAAAGGGGATGATTTGACTTGGCTGATCATGACTGGGCTCACATATCTAAGGCCTTCAAAGGGACAACTGGGCGGATTCGGCTCAGCTTCACATGGTCTGTCACCTTCCAGCAGGTTATCTTATGCTTATTGGCATGATAAGAAGTAGGTGTTTCAAGTAAGAGTAAAATTACATGGAGTCTGTTTAGGACCAGACCCATTACTAGCCCACCATCACTTCCACATTTTAGGTGGTAAGGCCAGTCTAGATTTAAGAGTGGGGATATAGGCACCACATCTTGATTAGAGGAGCTGCTGAGTCACATTTAAAAAAATGAGAATGGGACAATTTTAGCCACTTCTGCAAATAATCCACTACACAGTATTAGAACCATTCATCCTACACTTCCTTGTTTTCTTAAAACTTTTTAAAATTTGGGTGGTGATGGTAGTGGTTTAGTCACTAAGTCATATCTGACCCTTGCAACCCCATGGACTCTAGCCCGCCAGGCTCCTCTGTCCATGGGATTTCCCACGAAAGAATACTAAAGCAGGTTGTCATTCCCTTCTACAGGAGATCTTCCCGAACCAGGGATTGAACTCGGGTCTCCTGCATTGCAGGCGGTCTCTTTACCGTCTAAGCTACCAGGGAAGCCCCATTAGCTAATTAGAAAATATATATGGAAACTGTGTGCATGTTTATCTAGATTTGAGAGATGGATCTAAGTGCCAAGAAGTCTGTTAAAATCCAGATTCTTTATCGCTTATGGGTAGATACAAGGTCATCTCAACCTCCCTTCTTCTTACACTTACTAGCTTTTATTTAAAACACTCCAAGTACTTTATCAGTTTAGAGATTTGCCTTTGCCATCTTTCTGGAACGTTCATTTGTCTTACCACATCTCTGCCTCAATTCAAGGCATAGAAGATGATGTCAGTATCCTGGACAACCCCCAACAGCCTGTACAATTTAGAGGCATATTTGCCTAACTTTCAAATGTCAGAACCTGTATTTCTTTTTTTTCCAATTTAAAAAGTTGTATTTATTTATTTTGGCCATGCTGTGTGGCATGTTGGATCTTAGTTCCCTGAGCAGAGATTGAACCCTCACCCCCTGCGTTGGAAGCATGGAATCTTAACCACTGGATCACTTGGGAGGTCCTAGAACAGGCGTTTCTTTGTGTGAGGGCTTTTATTAGATTGTCAGAACCCACCCTGCCTAACTGCATGGTAGTCAATGGCACCCTACTCCAGTACTCTTGCCTGGAAAATCCCATGGATGGAGGAGCCTGGTAGGCTGCAGTCCATGGGGTCGCTAAGAGTCAGACATGACTGAGCGACTTCACTGTCACTTTCATGCATTGGAGAAGGAAATGGCAACCCACTCCAGTGTTCTTGCCTGGAGAATCCCAGGATCAGGGGAGCCTGGTGGGCTGCCGTCTATGGGGTCGCACAGAGTTGGACACGACTGAAGTGACTTAGCAGCAGCAGCAGCAGCCAGAATGCTGAGGCATTATCTTCCCCTGGAAAGTGTGTTTTCTCCCTTAGAAGTTTTTCAGTGATATTAAGCTGATTAATAATGAACACTTTGTTTGCTTTCTTCACTTCCCTGTCTGAATTCTTCACTTCCCAGCTAGAGTTTCCTGGGAATGCTGGGTGTGATAGGCTAAACAGTTTTGTTGCTGAGTCACTTTGTGTCTGACTCTTTTGCAACCCCGTGGACTGTAGCCCCCAGGCCCCACTCCACGGGATTTCCCATGTCAGAATACTGGAGTTGGTTGCCATTTCCTACTCCATGGTATCTTCCTGACCCAGTGATCGAATTCACATCTCCTGCATTGCAGGCAGATTATCTACCACTGAGCCATCAGGGAAGCCCTAATAGGCTGAGTAAGGCCACCAAAAATAACCAGTTCCAAATCCCTTAAATCTGCAAATGTTTCCTTATATGGCAAGAGAGAATTCACATATAAGATTAAGTCAATGATCTTGAGGTGGAAGATCATTGTGTATTATCTGATCGAGTTCAGGTGTAAACACACGTGTCATTATTAGAAGGAGGCAGAGAGAGATTTGATACAGAAGGAGGAAATTTGACCCCTGAAGCAAGATGCTACATTGTTGGCTGTGAAGTTGAAGACAGGGGACAAGAAATAGAAGGAATGTATAGAGAGCCCTGGGGTCTGGAAAAGGCCATGATACAGATTCTGCTGTGGATCCTCCAGAGGATGGCCCTCTTGGCAAGTTGTTTTCAGCCCAGTGAAACTGTTCTGAACTTTTTACCTCCAGAGTTGTACAAGACTAAATATGTGTTGGTGTAAGCTACCAAATCTGTTTTAGCAACCATAGGAATCTAATACAGATTTTGGTACCAGGAAGTAGGGTGCAGCTGTAACAAATACCTAAAAGAAGAAGTTGCTTTGGAATTGGATAATGGCTATAGATTGGAGTAATTTGGAGGAGGATGACAGACAAATGCTAGATTACCTTGAACAGTTAATAGAAATATGAATGTTGAAAGTGCTGCTGGTGAGGGCTCAAATGGAAGTGAGGAACACAGTAGAGAAAGCCAATATTGTCATAGAGAATACCTATATGAATGTTACAGATGTTGCTGGTGAAGACATTTTTCTTAAATTTAATTTTTTGTGGTTGATTTACAATATTGTGTTAATTTTAGGTGTATAGCAAAATGGTTCATATATGTAATCTTTTCAGATTCTTATCCCTTATAGGATATTGCAAAATATTCAGTATAGTTCCCTGTGCTATCCAGTAGGTCTTTGTTGATTATCTATTTTATATATACTAGTGTGTATCTGTTAACCCCCAAACTCCTAATTTATCCATGCCCCTTCTTCCCCTTTGGTAACCATAGGCTTGTTATGAAATGGTTGTTCATCTATTTCTGTTTTGTATATAAGTTCATTTGTTTTGGCTTTTGGGGGGTTCTACATGTAAGCGATAGCATATGATATGTGTCTTTCTCTGTCTGACTTAATTCACACAGTATAACAATCTATAAAGATTCATCCTTGTTGCTGCAAATGGCATTATTTTGTTTTTTTTTTTAATGGCTGAGTAGCATTCCATTGTATATATGTACCACATCTTTTTTATCCATTCACCTATTGATGGACACTTAGGTTGCTTCCATGTCTTGACTGTTGTAAATAATGCTGCAGTGAACATACGGGTACGTGTATCTTTTTGAATTATGGTGTTCTCTGGATATATGGCCAAGGGTGGGATTGCTGGATCATATGGAAACTCTATTTTTAGTTTTTACGGAATCTCCATACTGTTCTCTACAGCAGTTGTACCAACTTATGTTCCCACGAACAGTGTAGGAAGGTTCCTTTTTTCCCCACATCCTCTGCTGGTGAAGATTTGGAAGGAAATATGGAACATGATTTTGGAAACTTGAGAGGATTCTTGTTACACAGTGGTATAAATTTTAGGTGAATTGTCTCCTGCAGTTATGTGGAGAACAGAACTTAAAAGCAATGAATTGAAAATTTAGCTTAGAAATTAAATTGTAATTTAATAGTGCAAATTAAATTGTAAGCTAAATTTTAAATACATTTCAGTTAAATAGAGCAGATTTCCAAGGTAAGTGTTGAAAGCATGCCCTTGTTTCTTCTTGCTACTAGTAGTGAAAATGGTAGAGAAAAGACAAATTGAGGGAAGATCTTTTAAGCAAAAAGGAACTTAGGACTTAAAGATATGAGAAAATCTCAGCCTGTCCAGTTTGCAAAAGTACATTAAAATGAAAGGATTCACTGTCAGGAAAGTGTCCTGTAGAGAAAAATATCAAGGATGTAGCTAGATATTTTTTGCTAGTTACCTCCAAGGTATGAGAATACCAGAATATACAAACAGAGGGCTCCATGAAGCAAAATGGGCGGTGACTCATAGATAACCCTAGTCATCTTAGTAGTAACAAGGAATATAGAATCTCTGAATGAGCCTTCTGTGTAAGGGCATGGATTCCTCAAGATACACATGGGAGACTACAGGATTCTTGAGCATGTTAAATCAGCATGAACAATGCCATCTCTAATTGAAAGGATAGATAGAAGATGAAAGGAGGCTGTGGGGCTCCCAGAATTTGACAAGCAGAAAACAGGCTGATAAAGCTACTCAGCTGCAAACATGTGTTCCGTTCAAAATAAAGGCAAGATGATTCTGAAGGGAGAGCCCAGGGCCTAGAGGGCAGAGCTATGGTCAGGGGGTGAAGTCCTGGAGACAGAAGAAGGAGCCTCAAGCCACAAAGAGTTATTCCCAGGCCTTGAAACCTATGGAGGTTTGCCTGCTTGAATATTGAAATTGCTGGAATCAGAGAGTTCTATTCTTCTACTTTTGCTTTGGGAATTGAAATAGCAGTAACTGTTATCAGCTGTATATGAACCAGAAGTAAGCAGAAACACAAACTTTGTAGAGATGACAATTAAAATGAGGGAAAACAGAAAATGAGAAGAAATATTTCTTGTGCTTTGGCTTCACCAAGGACAGCCAGGAAGAGAAACATCTGAACTTAAACTGAGCACCAAGTGCACTTTCCCTCTCTTTACAATGTTTACCAGGTTCTGATTAATCCATTAAGCATCTCATCGTAAATTCCAAAATGATCCAAAGATATTTTTCAAACTGTAAAAATCAAGACACATAATAAACACGAGGTGAACATGAGTTCACCTCCAATACTTTGGCCACGTGATGCAAAGAGCTGACTCATTTGAAAAGACCTGATGCTGGGAAAGATTGAGGGCAGGAGGAGAAGGGGATGACAGAGGATGAGGTGGTTGGACGGCATCACTGACTCAATGGACATGGGCTTGGGTGGACTCCGGGAGTTGGTAATGGACAGGGAGGCCTGGCATGCTGCAGTTCATGGGGTCACAAAGAGTTAGACACGACTGAGCGACTGAACTGAACATGAGTTAAAAGATTTTATTTTACTCAGTGAAGGAATGGAAAAGTGTTATAACTTGTTCCAAAGAGAAATCAAATGTTGGATACAGGAATACTGATCAAGAATATTTAAATGAATGTGTACATGGAAGCAAAACTGATTTCATTACATCATGAGAAGGGGACAATTTAATCTCTACTATACAGAATCTCTTATATGTTTATGAGTAACCTCCAAGTAACCAAAGATTGTCAAAGACCTCAAAGTCAGTGCAAGCCTAGAATCAGATAATGTGGTCTGGTACCCTAAAGAGAGGGAAAAGTTTGCCAGAGAAACACACATCTGTACAATGTTATAGTCAAGTACACTTCCCTCGATATCAGGGGGCAGTGGGGTGACCAGGTTTCTGACATGGACGTGGCTTGGCTGAGGCCTGATTAGGGCGGAGTGGAAACCAGTGACATCCCAAAGTTGAGGGTGTCACAGAGGTAGCCCCCTGATCATTGCAGGACTAGAGCACAGGGATAAAATGTGTTGTGCTCAGTGCACGTGTCTTGAGAGACTCAGTCCAGCAGGAAAATCTGCAGAAGCAAAGCCAGCAAACAGCATGTCTGAAGAACAAAGTGAGGAGTGCTTTTACCAGACACCAGCCCATCCTGTACCCTCCCTGCTGCAGTTCCCCATGTGCCTCTTAGACTGTCTTCTGCAAGAGGATGAATATGTCCACACCCTGAGTTCATCCAAACAGATTTCCTTCTTTTCCATGCTCAATTATCTCACTGACTACATTCTGGCTGGGTCTGGTCAGCGCTGAGGCCAATGGCGGTGTGCAGGTCTCTCCACAGGGTGTGGAGAGCCTGGGGGGTGACAACACAGAACCTCATCACCACTTAACGAATGTGCCCTTCACTCTGTTTGATGAGATGCCTGGATCCAGAAGGAATGGCTGAAGCTGGGTCCCCATAGCTTGGCAGGAGCCTTCATAACCTCAGCCCAAGGTACAACTTCTCAGCTGACAAACCCCAGCTTCTGTCAATAAACGCTATTAAAGTGTTTAAATCCATGTCTGTGCTTCTGACTGCTCTCTCTCTCTCTGTCATTTGTTGTTGAGGCGTCTGGGGAACATTGGTGGGGGGTCCTCTCATGGAGAGTGGAGGAGTGAAAGGTGTGGTCAGGGTGGGATGATGAAATCTGTGATTTCAGGGAATGGTTTCCAGTGGTGACAGTGTGGGGAGTGATTCTGGGGGGAGTCGCTCACTGAGGTTTTGGGGTGAAGACTTTCTCACTGGCTCTGAGGGAATCTGGGCTGGGAGGTTGCAAAGTTGGCCAGAGAGGGGGCATGTTGAATTCCGCGAATGATGGTGGTAACTCGGGAGGGGCTACAGACCGTGATGGACAAGCTGAAGGCTTTACTCATCATGGGGAACACCTGAAAGTGGGTGATGATGACAAGGGGGATAGATAGAGTGGAAGAGCATCTGGCATGAAATTTATTCATGATGGGAAATATCGAAAATCAGAGGTGATGGCAATGGGGTGAATGGAAAGGGTGGTGTAGAAGTTGGTGTTAATTTAATGGGGCCGGACCTTTAGATGGAGATCGAGGGATGATGGGGAAACCATAGAGAAATACGCATAAAATAAGTTGTTGTCTGGTTTGTTTCATTTATTTATGTCATGCTTCATTCCAGAAAATATTAGTAATGTATTTTACCATGTTGGGTAATATCAGTGCTATGTTTTTGGCAGAATATAGCCTTCTATCCTCTTGTGGACACGAGTAAATTAGCCTGGACCTGGTTCTCACATCATTGCTGGATGCTTGGGCCTCTGTGAAAACCTCAGCCTGCTGAATTTTGTAGGGAGACAGAGAGTGAGAGTGCTGTACAGACGAGGAAGCCAGGGCTACATTTGGGAACCAGACAGTCCTCACCCTAGTTCCCTTTCTGCCCCTCTCTGTTTGGTGACACCCTCTATTTCCCTCCTTTCACTATTGATGGAAGCTTGGAGCTGACTTAGCTTTTGGCAACTTCTCAGGAGTGTCTTGAGAGTAACCACGTCGGGTGTGCTTAGAACTTGATGGAGTCAGTGCTTGTTTAATCGACTTTTCTTGGGATATTAATATATTTATAATTATGGCTGATTCACATTGTATGGCAGAAACCAACACAACATTGTAAAGCAAAAAGTCACTCAGTCGTGTCCAGCTCTTTGGGAGCCCATGGACTATACAGTCCACGGAATTCTCCAGGCCAGAGTACTAGAGTGGGTAGCCTTTCCCTTCTCCAGGGGATCTTCCCAACCCACGGATCAAACCCAGGTCTCCTGCATTGCAGGTGGATTCTTTACCAGCTGAGCCACAAGGGAAGCCCAATTATCCTCCAATTAAAGATAATTTTTTTTTTACTTTTAAAAATTTTTATTGAAGTATAGTTGCTGCTGCTGCTGCTGCTAAGTCACTTCAGTCGTGTCTGACTCTGTGTGACCCCATAGATGGCAGCCCACCAGGCTCCCCCATCCCTGGGATTCCCCAGGCAAGAACACTGGAGTGGGTTGCCATTTCCTTGTCCAATGCATGAAAGTGAAAAGTGAAAGTGAAGTTGCTTAGTCGTGCCCAACTCTTAGCGACCCCATGGATTGCAGCTTACCAGGCTCCTCCATCCATGTGATTTTCCAGGCAAGAGTACTGGAGTGGGGTGCCATTTCCTTCTCTGGTATAGTTGCTATACAATATTATATAAGTTACAGGTGTACAATACAATGATTCACAATTTTTAGGTTATACTTCTCTTATGGTTATTACAAAATATTGGCTATATTCCCCATGTTGTACAATATATTCCTTTTTAAAGATTTTTTTTTGATATGAACCATTTTTAAAGTCTTCATTGAACTTCTTACAATATTGCTGCTGTTTTGTGTTTTGGTTTTTTGGCTGCAAAGTATATGGGATGTGAGAGTTGGTCCATAAAGAAGGTTGAGCGGTGCTGAAGAATTGATGCTTTCGAATTGTGGTGCTGGAGAAGACTCTTGAGAGTCCCTTGGACAGAAAGGAGATCAAACCAGTCAATCCTAAAAGAAATCAACCCTGAATATTCATTGGAAGGGTTAATGCTGAAGCTGAAGCTCCAATACTTTGGCCTCCTAATGGGAAAAATTGACTCCTTAGAAAAGACCCCTGATGCTGGGAAAGATTGAAGGCAGAAAGAGAAAGGGATGACAGAGGACAAGATGGTGGGATGGCATCACCAACTCAATGGATATGAGTTTAAGCAAACTCCGAAAGATAGTGGAGGACAGAGGAGTTTGCCGTGCTACAGTCCTTGGGATCAAAGTGTTGGACATGGCTTAGCGATTGAACAGCAAAAACATATGGGATCTTAGCTCCCCAGCCAGGGCTGGAACCCTGGGAAAGGTGAAGTCTTAACCATGAGCCTGCCAGGGAATTCCCTGTACAATATAGCTTATTTTATATACAATAGTTTGTACTTCTTAATACTCTACCCTTATCTTGTCCCTTTGCCCTCCCTCTCCCTATGGTTAACCACAAGTTTGTTCTTTATTTCTGTGAGTCTGCTGCTTTTTTGTTATATTCACTAATTTGTTGCATTTTTTAGATTCCACATATAAATCATATCATACAGCATTTGTCTTTCTCTGTCTGACTTATTTCACTTATAATGCCCTCCAAGTCCATTTGTGTTGCTGCAAGTGGCAACATTTTATTCTTTTTTATCAGATCAGATCAGTCGCTCAGTCGTGTCCAACTCTTTGCGACCCCATGAATTGCAGCACGCCAGGCCTCCCTGTCCATCACCAACTCCCGGAGTTCACTCAGACTCATGTCCATCGAGTCAGTGATGCCATCCAGCCATCTCATCCTCTGTCGTCCCCTTCTCCTCCTGCCCCCAATCCCTCCCAGCATCAGAGTCTTTTCCAATGAGTCAACTCTTCGCATTTTATGGCTGAATAGTATTCCACTGTGTGTGTGTTTGTGATCAAACCCAGGTCTCCCACATTGCAGGTGGATTCTTTACCAGCTGAGCCACAAGGGAAGCCCAATTATCCTCCAATTAAAGATAATTTAAAAAAAATTTAATAAAAAACTTTTCTCTCACTGACAAGATGGATGTTCACCACACAGATTTGTAAATCATTAACGAGAGCCATGGCACCCTCCTGGCCTTAGCCAAGGCCCCCTCTTACTCTCCTGCTCATTTGAGTGGCCAGCAGGCCTCTCCCCAGTGACGTCAGGTAGAGTGTCCTTCAGATGGTCATGTGAGGGCACCACCTGTGCCACCCTGTCCCTGAAGTGGAGCATCTTTGTGTCCAGGGCACGATGCCTCATCTTCCAGTGACTTGCAGGCAACAGGGAGTGCCTCCGGGGTGACTGATGCCAGGGAATCAATCACGATACTCACATCCTACCATGTTGGCTAAATAGCTGTGTGGTTTTTGAAAGCTACTGATTTTGGCTTATGGCTGTGGCATGTTTTAGCACAAGATATAGTCTCCAGGATACCTCACTGGAAGTCACGCCATGACTTGTCGTAGCATGAGACCTGGTCTCCAGGATACCTCACCGGAAGTCACACCAGAGGATCCATTGAGGACCAGAGAAGTCATAGTAGGTGGATAAACCGTGTCAGGTTAGCAGGTCTGTGTGCTCAGGGTCACCTTACAGACCATGCCGTGTCAGCACTAGTGACCCTGTGACACCTGCAGGGAGCCAGGCTTCCTGGGCTCTTTAGACTCTGTTTGATGAGTAGGTTTGGAGGTTGAGCTTTTCTGACCTCATGTGGGCAGGCCATGTGCAGAGTCACGTGGACAGGGGAGAATCAGGCAGAGCTGTACCACTGTTGCTTTAAGAATCGTGTTCCAGCTGTGCCTGTGGGTTCACAGCAGACATGGGGGTCCCGGGCAGCTTATCCTCTGTCTAACTGAGGCACCCTGCCACACCCCTCTCCTCCCCAGGACCAGGGGTCCTCCACCAGGGGAGGAAGGCAGGCAGAGGCTGAGAACCACTGCCTTTGGGAAAGCATGAGTCACCCAAGGTTAGGCTTTTTGTGCATTTTGAAAACACGGGAAGGGGGCTAATGAAGGAGGATTTGTTCTAATTTAAACCCTGCAGAGAACACCAGTGATGACCAGTGCCCTGTTGAGAGTGGGAATGCTGAAACCAGTGTGAGTGGGAACAGGGACTGGGGAGGGCGTGCCTGCCAAACCAGGTCTGTGACCAAAAGCAGTGTCAGGGCAGGCCAGGGTCAGACACCAGACACAGGTCAGCACAGGTGAAAACATCACTTGTGAGATGACATGAGCCCAAGAGTCCAGCCTGGAAAGACCTTGGAGAGTGATGTCAGATTGCTGTTGGTGTGGACACAAGGCCTGGGAATAAGGCTGGCCTCCCTCTGAAGACAGCCTCTGAGAAGAGAGGTGTTTCGAGGCCCAGGTTCTCCTGGTCCCTGAATCTGACAGGTCCTGTAGGAAGTTGCCAGAGACCACCTGACTCTTTACAAAGGGCTTTCAGAGCCTCGAAATGAGATTCAAGGAAGAGGAGACTATATGAACACCAATATATGATGTCCCTAGAAAACAAATTACAAAGTGGCCACTGAACAGACCTAATCTAGTCAGCAAATAGAATTATTAGGCCTACAGTGACTATCTTTTTAAAATTTTATTTATTTATTTTTGGCTGTGCTGGGTCTTCATTGGTGTGCACGGGCTTTCTCTAGTTGCAGCGAGCAGGGGCTACTCTCTAGTTGTGGTGCAAGGGCTCTTCATTGCTGTGGTCTCTCTTGTTACAGAGTACAGGCTCTAGGCATGTGGGCTCAGTAGTTGTGGCTCTCAGGCTCTAGAGCCGAGGCTCAAGTAGTTGTGATTCAGGGGTCAGTTGCTCTGCAGCATGTGGGATCTTCCTGGACCAGGGATTGAACTGGTGTCCTCTGCATTGGTAGGCTGATTCTTTACCACTGGCCCACCAGGGAAGTCCCCTACAGTGACATTTTTAAAGGAAAATTCATTATCAAGCATCATTTACAAATCAAGAACTTTTTGCCTGAAAAATCTCAATTTTTTTGGTGAAAATCAAAATGTCTGGCCATCCATGGCTATAGTCCGATGAGGATGTCTGACTGCTTGTACCATTCATACCGGGCCTTTCCTTTCTCTGTTGTATCTCATGTGTGACCTACTTCACTCATTTATAGCATATTCCTGGCTCCTGGGTCATGGAAAAAGCAAGAGAGTTCCAGAAAAACGTCTATTTCTGCTTTATTGACTATGCCAAAGCCTTTGATTGTGTGGATCACAATAAATTGTGGAAAATTCTGAAAGAGATGGGAATACCAGACCACCTGACCTGCCTCTTGAGAAACCTGCATGCAGGTCAGGAAGCAACAGTTAGAACTGGACATGGAACAACAGACTGGTTCCAAATAGGAAAAGGAGTACGTCAAGGCTGTATATTATCACCCTGCTTATTTAACTTATATGCAGAGTGCATCATGAGAAACGCTGGGCTGGAAGAAGCACAAGCTGGAATCAAGATTGCTGGGAGAAATATCAATAACCTCAGATATGCAGATGACACCACCCTTATGGCAGAAAGTGAAGAGGAACTCAAAAGCTTCTTGATGAAAGTGAAAGAGGAGAGTGAAAAAGTGGGCTTAAAGCTCAACATTCAGAAAACGAAGATCATGGCATGCAGTCCCATCACTTCATGGCAGATAGATGGGGAAACAGTGTCAGACTTTATTTTGGGGGGCTCAAAAATCACTGCAGATGGTGATTGCAGCCATGAAATTAAAAGACGCTTACTCCTTGGAAGTAAATTTATGACCAACCTAGACAGCATATTCAAAAGCAGAGACATTACTTTGCCAACAAAGGTCCGGCTAGTCAAGGCTATGGTTTTTCCTGTGGTCATGTATGGATGTGAGAGTTGGACTGTGAAGAAGGCTGAGTGCCAAAGAATTGATGCTTTTGAACTGTGGTGTTGGAGAAGACTCTTGCGAGTCCCTTGGACTGCAAGGAGATCCAACCAGTCCATCCTAAAGGAGATCAGTCCTGGGTGTTCATTGGAAGGACTGATGCTGAAGCTGAAACTCCAATACTTTGGCCACCTCATGTGAAGAGTTGACTCATTGGAAAAGACTCCGATGCTGGGAGGGATTGGGGGCAGGAGGAGAAGGGGACGACAGAGGATGAGATGGCTGGATGGCATCACTGACTTGATGGACATGAGTCTGAGTGAACTCCGGGAGTCGGTGATGGACAGGGAGGCCTGGTGTGCTGTGATTCATGGGGTCGCAAAGAGTCGAACACGACTGAGCAACTGAACTGAAAGATATTTGAGTTCATCGTTTCCATTGTAAATTAATTGTAAAACCACAATTTTATGAAAGATAAAATCTTCTCTTTCAGTGAAATAGTGTAGTGTAGTGCTCTTCAAATTGTTTTGGTATAGTGTCAATATTTTCTGTTACTGTGCAAGTTCGTTGCAAACGGATACAGCCTTATTTTATGTGACTATTATGAAGCTTACATATGACACTTCACTGAAGTTCAGCCACACCTGGACTAATACATTTTCTGTTCAACAAGATGATTCCACTCACCTAAGTGTTGTTGTACAGCCAGATTGCTCGAATGGTCACTAAATGCTAACCTGTGATTTCTGTAGGTCTTGTCACTGACTAGTAGACAATAATGACCCCATGGCAGTACCCAAATCATGTTTGCAGAGCAGTGCAATAGTAAATTTGTTTCATTTTATTCTTTGAGAAGTATGGTTTCAAATCTAAGGAAAGGCAGTGAGGAGGCCCTGAGTTTAGTGTTTCATTTAGCATTTCTCCTTCAGAGTCCTTAATATGGACAAAAGGCTAAGCGCATGCTCAGTTGCTCAAGTCATGTCCGACTCATTGCAACCCCATGGTCTGTAGCCCGTCAGGCTCCTCTGTCCATGGGATTTCCCAGGCAAGCATACTGGGGTAGAGAGGCCATTTCCTTCTCCAGGGGATCTTAACGAGGGATTGAACCCCGGTCTTTTGTATCTCCTGCATTGGCAGGCAGATTCTTTTACCACTGAGCCACCTGGGAAGCCCCACACAAAAGATTATATTACTCTCTTATATTTAGGGTTCTCAAATCACTGTGGGGAAAATATCTCTAAACTTCTGTAAATACAAAATCGACTAAAGCAAAAAACTGGTTTGCTGCAGGGAGGCAGGTTAGATTCTGTTGTTGTGAGATCCTTGGGTTCCGAGATGTAGTATGAGAAGAATTCGCCCACTGAACTGTGGAAGAGAGTCTTCATGTCACAGTGGGGCAAAATAGTGAAAGAAGAAGGGGGCAAACTGGGTTCTGGTCTCCCGTAAGTGTAGTTTACTTGGGGCCCGTCAGCTTCCATGGCTATACAATGTGGTGCTGATGTGCTCAGTCATGGCTGATTCCTTGCGACCCCATGGACTGTAGCCCTCCAGTTTTCTCTGTCCATCAAATTTTCCAGGCAAGAATACTGGACTGGGTTGCCATTTCCTTCTCCAATACAGTGTGGCTGCTGCTGCTGCTGCTAAGTCGCTTCAGTCGTGTCCGACTCTGTGCGACCCCATAGACGGCAGCCCACCAGGCTCCCCCGTCCCTGGGATTCTCCAGGCAAGAACACTGGAGTGGGTTGCCATTTCCTTCTCCAATGCATGAAGGTGAAAAGTGAGAGTGAAGTCGCTCAGTCATGTCTGACTCTTTGCAACCCCATGGACTGCAGCCTACCAGGCTCCTCCGTTCATGGGATTTTCCAGGCAAGAGTACTGGAGTGGGGTGCCATCACCCTAACCCTAACCCTAAGATGGTGCAGAGACACCCAAATGAACTTTTTGACCGACCCAGTATATTGTTTAAATGTAGTTCATTTAAGGTACCATAATTCAGTTTCTTTAGTCTCAAGGAAATTTAGGAATAGTCAGTTTGTATAAACAATTTATCTGGATATGTCACTCAGAACAGAACCCCTTTAAGAGATTTTATAATCAACTGTAGTCCATTATAGTAGTATCATTCCAAGATAGGAAAACGTTACACACTCAGTCAGAGGTAAGGGCATTTTTGAGTTACAGACATGGACATACAAGCATGGAAAAACAGAGATTATAGCTTCAATGTTATAATTTTAGCCATGGCTCAAGTAAATATCAAAAAGTGTTCTTCTCTAGAGGGTATGATTTGAAGAAGCAAATAGACAAACAAAGACTGGAAAAGCAGTTTCTCTGTTGTCTCTCACTCAGTGGAGCCTAGATCTCTGTGAACCTATTTCAAGAGGTCGCCAGATGGTCAGATCCTGAAACCAAATTCTCCACCATTTCTGCCAACAATAGGAATAACTTATCAGCTATAAATGAACAAAAACAAAGCAACCACAAAATTACTACAGAGGAAAATTTTTAAATTAAAATTAGAAAATCATGGAAATCCTCTTGGTTTCCATGAGG
Source organism: Bubalus bubalis (assembly GCF_019923935.1). Classification (NCBI taxonomy): domain Eukaryota; kingdom Metazoa; phylum Chordata; class Mammalia; order Artiodactyla; family Bovidae; genus Bubalus; species Bubalus bubalis. The sequence continues at coordinate 37,455,524 of NC_059181.1, forward strand.
CTTTGGAATCACCTAGAAGAAACAAGACACTCCTGGGCTTTAATTGAGAATGTGGCACTTTTCTGTCTTGGGAGTTTACCTGGCTCTGACAGGGGAGTCCATGGGCATATCCATGTGACCTCCAAAACAGTTAAAAGATATTTTTAAACAGAGAAAATCATGACACTCCTAAAGATATGAAATGTACATGTATTCAAAGAATCTAACTCCTGAGGCGATTGGCAGATGGTATAACAAAAGGTAACCTGAAGAACAAACATAGAAGTTTTGAAGCAGAGTATTTTAAATGTGTAATTGGAGGCACGCTTGGTTTTATTACAATATGATAAGGGAGACAAATGGATCTCCCCTGGACAAGGCATTCAGTATGTCTATCACTGACCATCAATTTACAGAGGGATGTGAACCAGTTCAAAGATAATCCAAGGCTAGGCTCAGATAAGCTGAAGTGGTGTTCCAGAGACAGGGCTGTGTTTCCATTAAAATATTCTTTTTCTCTCCATGCCCCCTGTTTGTTTATTTATTTATTTTTACTAGACTGTTACAGTGAAATAGAAAGAGTTCCCTATAAAAAGAGGTTCCTGTCACAAGCATTTCTAGGCCAGTCCCGGTCAGGGCCAATTGGCTACTGATGACATCACAAAGCCTGAGCTGTCACAAAGGCAGCTCCCTGAGCAATAAGAGACCTGAGCAAGGGGACACAGCCAGCAGAGAGACACTGGCATCTCAGGAGGCCCCAGCCAGAGGTATCATCAGTCTGAGCTGATAGAGGCAGCATCCAGCCGACACCATGTCTCCGGGAAGACACCTCTGGAACCGCCGTCGCAGCAGGAGACACTCCCTCTCCCGTTCCACCAGGGCCGGGCTGCAGTTCCCTGTGAGCCACGTGGACCGCCTCCTGCGAAGTCAGTTCACCAACCACCTGAGCTCAGCGACGCCCGTGTTCCTGACCGCAGTCCTTGAGTACCTGATAGCCAACATCCTGGACCAGGCGGGGAAGGAGGCCTGCACCAACCACAAGGTGTGCATCGGCCCGGAGCACGTGCAGATGGCGCTGATCAACAATGAGAATCTCCGCCGCCTCTTCCAGCCCCGTGCCTTCTCTCAGCCTGAAGCTTCACCACCCGCTCCTGAGAATTAGGGATGCCCAGGCCCCTGAGTCCAGCCACACCTCATCAGTAGCTTCATCTCGCCCCAGACTGCCCACAGAGGAGGGAGGCCTGGTCTTCTGCCCTTAGCGCTGCTATTAAAGTGTTCATGGCTGTGCTTGTAACTGCTTGCTTTCTGTCATTTGTCCTTGAGGTGTCTGGGTGACATGGGGTGGCAGGGGGGTCCTCTCATGAGGGATGGAGGGGTGGAGTGGGTGGTTAGGGAGGGATGCTGGAATCCTGAAATCGGGGAGCAGTTTCCGATGGTGACAGTATGGGGTGTGGTCCTGGGGGGAGTCGCTGGCTGAGGTTGCGGGGCAGGACTTCCTCACTGGCTCTGAAGGAGTCCAGACCAGGGAGGTTGGGAGGTTGGCGCGCAGAGGGCCTCTTGAATTCCCCGAAGGATGGTGGTAATGGGGGAGGGGCTGAAAACCGTGAGGGAAGAGCCTAAGGCTTTATTCCTGATGGGGAACATCTAAAAGTGGGAGGTGAAGCCAAGGGGAGTGATTGAAGAGGATGGTAGAGCAGTCAGTGTGAACTTAATGGGGCAGGACTTTTCCATGAAGATTGAAGAGTGATGGGGAAACCATAAAGAAACACACATAAGAGGAATTATGGCCATGTTGAGTTCATGTATTATTTTACCATCTCATTCCAAAAAAGGGACTTGAGACGGGGCTTCTTAGCCAGTGCTGTGACACTCTCTGTGGACGTTCACCAGATGCCGAAGGGCCCCCCGCTGCTGCTCCTGGCCTGTCATACAGGACTGGGCAGAGGCTGCCCAGCTGGCTTCAACAGTGGGGTCAGTGGACCTGGGTTCGCCATCCCAGTTCACCACTTTCTGGCTGTGTGATCTTGGACATCCGTCTGTTTCCTGTGAGCAGCAGCTTCCTCATCTGTAAAACAGGGATAATCAGAGTTCCTCCATCTTGGGGTTTTCCCATATGTCACCATGTTCCTGTAAACTGTGACTTAACCTGTGACTTAACACAGAGCCTGGCACAGGCCACACCCTTAACAGATGGCTGCTTGTGTCTCCCTCCCCAGATGCTTAGACAGGTCCCCCAGGGGGCGGCCAGGCCTGATTCAGTTATTCTGTTGAGGTACAGAATCTCTGCTTGTGGGGGCAAAGTACAAAGTAGGTAGCCCAGAGAAACATATTTCAAACTTCTGACCTCCAGAATTAAAACCAAATAAATGTTTTATTTTTTTATTTAAGCCGAGTCTGTGGTAATTTGTAAGCGCAGTCTTAGGAAACTAATGGAGCTGAGGAATGAACTTTTGCAATCTTCTAATAAAAGCAGACAGACTTGAGGAAACTATAGCTAACTCTCTAACAAAACTTAATCTTTTTTACTGACAGCAAATGCAGTTCTCAGATTTGAGTTCAATATGATATTTGATACTAAATAACCGGAAGCTGTTTTTTTAAATCATATGAATAAATTCATGAAAACTGAGTCAGACTTGGAAAAATGTAATACAAATTTGTGCTATTTTTCAAAGTTGATTTCCGTACACCTTCTCTACTTTTCTGTATTAAGTACATACATGCTTAATTTTGTATTTTGGTGCCCTCTTTCCTATTCTGGAACAAAATGTCATTTTACTTTAGAACCGAAACATTCGCTTTTTTCCCCTGAGTTTTGAGGCTCATAGTAGGGTCTTGGTAATGTATATTAATTAAAAATTTTAATTAAAGTCACTTTTATTTTGCAGAGAGGTCTGGGGGTCCATAACTGTGTACTTCATGTGATTTTTACTGGACTAGGTCACACATATACCTAACCCACCTTTTTAAGCCACACACATTCCTTATATGTACAGCTTCTCAGTGTGACAAATGTGAATATGTTGATCGACAGACCTGAAGATGTAGCCTCCTTGCAGCATGTACAAATAAGCACAAATGTATAAGTTAAAATTATAGCTAAATAGTGTTTCACTGTATTATCTTTTAAATAATAAAACCATCCATTATGGAGCTCAATTTAGTGTCATCCAAGGTTTTTAGTTACCTAAGGATTTTGAAATGCTCTCAAGCTGACATACCTAGAACTTTATTATTGTGGAAATTTAGGTTTGTCAGCAAAATAATTGGATTTGATTAAACAGATTTTTCAAGTCTTTAAGTTTTATTGGAAGGAATTCTAGGCCATTTGATCAGTAAAAGTGTATAAGTTTTGGGGGAAAAAAAATACCCAAGTAGCTTTAAAAAGTTTGCTTGTATTACACCTAACATGGATAAATGAAGGATGATACAGTTTTCACAAAACTTGAACTGTTAAGCTAGACTTGCTTGCTAAAGATTTAACCACATTTTATGCATTTGAGTTCTCCAAATGGTTGTTAGTTTCTTAGAGAATACGTATTATTTCAGTCTAGCTCATTTTAAGTGTCACAGTTCAATTTCTTTATTTTCAGGGAATTTAAAGAATACTTCCTTTATATAATTAATGATTTATTAGATATTACAATCAGAACAGAGCTCCTTTAAATTCAGAGTTTTCATGATCTAATATATTAATATCTCCCAGATGAAATAAAGGGCTTTACAGGTGTGATTTTGCAGGTGGCTCAGTGGGAAAGAACCCACCTGCCAATGCAGGAGAGGCAGGAGATGGAGTTCCATCCCTGGGTCAGGAAGATCCCCTGGAGGAGGGCATGACAACCCACTCCAGTATTCTTGCCTGGAAAATCCTATGGACAGAGGAGCCTGGCGGGCTACAGTCTATGGGGTTGCAAAGAGTCAAACACAACTGAGCGACTAAGCACACACAGATGAAAGAAAACATTACGCACATAATCAGAGGTGAAGACATTTCTGAATTAGAGCCACATAGATATATAAGCAGAGAGAAATAGAGCTTATAGCTTCAGTTCTACAACTATGCCATGAGTTAAGGATAGACATAGAAACCAAAGAACTCACCAGTCCAGATAGCAAAATGCTGTTTTCCTCCTAAAGGGTATGAAATTCTTAATTGAGGTGAGCTCAATAACAGGTAAACCACAAAAAGAAAAAGACTGAAAAACCATATGTTTTTGTCTCATCCATCAGAGATGAGATGTGTATAAACCATCAATCCATGTAGAGAGATCTCTAAATGACCTGACCCTAAAACGAAATTCCTATCTGTTCCTGCCAACAGTGGAGAATAACCTATGGGGCTATAACATATCTGAAGTAAAACAAAGACTTAGTAGATTACTAAATTAAAACTAGAGAAACAGAGTCAACAACATTGCTTTGGTGCTTTGGGTTTACCTAGACCACCAAGAAAAGACATGTCTGGGCTTAAATTCTGCACAAGGTACACATTGTCTATCTTTGAATTTGATCTGCTCTAGTAGGTATCAATGTATTAGACATTTTGATTTGACCTCTAAGATAACTGAAAGGTAATTTTTTTTCTTTTGGAGGGTTTAGTTTAATTCATTTTTAAAAATCTATTTTTATGCAATTTTAAAGTTTATATTCTGTGTGCAGTTATTACAAAATATTGGCTGTAATCCCCTTGTTGTATAATACATCTTTGTAGGCTATCTTATACCCACTAGTTTGCACCTCTCACTTCTCTACCCCAAAATTGCCCATCTCCTCACTAGTAACAAGTAGTTTGTTCTCTATATCCATGATTCTACTGCTTTTGTGTAATAGTCATTGTTTTGTTGTAATTTTTAGATACCACATGTAAGTGATGTCATACAGTATTTTGTCTTTCTCTGTCTGACTTATTTCAATTAGCAAAACGCCTTCCAAATCCATCTATGTTGCTGCACATGGCAAAGTTTTGTTCTTTTTTATGGTTGAGTAGTATTCCATTGTGTGTGTGTGTGTATGTATCACATCTTCTTTATCCATTCACCTATAGATGGATACTTATGTTGATTCTCTATCTTGACAATTATAAATAATGCTTCACTTGAACACTGAGGTGCATGCATCTTTTCTAATCAGTGTTTTGTTTATCTTGGCTATATACCCAGAGTGGAATTGCTGGGTAGTTTTATTTTTAGTTTTTTTTTCTTTTTTTTGGAAGCTCCACACTGTTTTCCACAGTGGCTACACCCATTTAATTTCCCACCAACAGTATATGAGGATTCCTTTTTTCCCATCCTCATCAATATATGTTATTTGTGCTCTTTCTGATGATAGGCATACTGACAAAAGTGAGGCAATATCTCATTGTGGTTTTTCATTTCCTGTTTAGAAAAATGTCTATTCATTTCTTTCACTCATTTCTAAATCAAGTTGTTTTTGGATGTTGAGTTGTATGAGTTATTTATATAGGTTGTGTATTAATCCCTTATTAGTCGTATCATTTGCAAATTTTTTCTCCAATTCAGTAGATTGTCTTTCATCTTGTCAGTGTCTTCCTTTGCTATGAAAAAGCTTTTTAAGTTCCATTCGATCTCATTTGTTTATTGCCTTTACTTTAGGAGACAGATCCAAAAAAATATTCCTGTGATTTATGTTACAGCGTTTTGCCTATGTTTTCATCTAGGAGTTTTTTGGTATTCCATTTACGTTTAAGTCTTTAATTAATTTTGAGTTTATTTTTGTATATAGTATTAGAGAATGTTCTAATTGCATTCTTTTACAGTTTTCTCAGCACCCCTTATTGAAGAGACTGTTTTTTCTCCATTGTATATTCTTGCCTCCTTTGTTATAGATTAATTGACCATAGTGGGTTTACTTCTGGGCACTCTATCCTGTTCCATTGGTGTATGTGTCTAATTTTATGCCAGTACCATACTGTTTTGATTACTGTAGCATAATAATACAGTGGGAACTCAGGGAGCATGATTCCTATAGCCCTTTTCTTTCACAAGATTATTTTGGCTATTCAGGATCTTTTGTGTTTCCATACACATTTAAAACTCATTTTTCTAGTTTTGAGAAAAATGCCATTTGTAATTTGATAGGGATTGCATTAAATCTCTAGATTGCCTTGGGTAGTATGGTCATTTTAACAATATTAACTCCTCCAAGCCAAGAACATGGTATATTTTTCCAACTATTTGTGTCATCTTCAATATATTGCGTTAGTATCTTTTAGTATACAGAGTATAGGCCTTTGACCTCCTTAGGTAGGTTTGTTTATTCATAGGTATTTCATTCTTTTTAATGCAATGGTGAATGGAATTATTTCCTTAATTTCTTTTTCTGATATTTTGTTATTGTGTAGAAATGCAATCAATTTCTTTATATTAAATTTATCTTAAAGATAATTTTTCAGTTCAGTTCAGTCGATCAGTCATGTCTGACTCTTTGCGACCCCATGAACTGCAGCACGCCAGGCCTCCCTGTCCATCACCAACTCCCGGAGTTTACTCAAACTCACGTCCATCGAGTTGGTGATGCCATCCAGCCATCTCATCCTCTGTCGTCCCCTTCTCCTCCTGCCCCCAACCCCTCCCAGCATCAGTCTTTTCCAATGAGTCAGCTCTTCGCATGAGGTAGCCAAACTATTGGAGTTTCAGCTTTAGCATCTGTCCTTCCAATGAACACCCAGGACTGGTCTCCTTTAGAATGGACTGGTTGCATCTGCTTGCAGTCCAAGGGACTCTCAAGAGTCTTCTCCAACACCACAGTTCAAAAGCATCAATTCTGTGGCTCTCAGCTTTCTTCACAGTCCAACTCTCACATCCGTACATGACCACTGGAAAAACCATAGCCTTGACTAGATGGACATTTGTTGGCAAAATAATGCCTCTGCTTTTGAATATGCTATCTACGTTGGTCATAACTTTTCTTCCAAGGAGTAAGCGTCTTTTAATTTCATGGCTGCAATCACCATCTGCAGTGATTTTGGAGCCCAAAAAATAAAGTCTGATACTGTTTCCACTGTTTCCCCGTCTAATTCCCATGAAGTGATGGGACCAGATGCCATGATCTTCATTTTCTGAATGTTGAGCTTTAAGCCAACTTTTTCACTCTCCTCTTTCACTTTCATCAAGAGGCTTTTTAGTTCCTCTTCACTTTCTGCCATAAGGGTGGTGTCATCTGCATATCTGAGGTTATTGATATTTCTCCTGGCAATCTTGATTCCAGCTTGTGCTTCTTCCAGCCCAGCGTTTCTCATGATGTAATCTGCATATAAGTTAAATAAGCAGGGTGACAGTATATAGCCTTGACATACTCCTTTCCTATTTGGAACCAGTCTGTCGTTCCATGTCCAGTTCTAATTGTTGCTTCCTGACCTGCATATAGGTTGCTCAAGAGGCAGGTCAGGTGGTCTGGCATTCACATCTCTTTCAGAATTTTCCACAGTTTATTGTGATCCACACAGTCAAAGGCTTTGGCATAGTCAATAAAGCAGAAATAGATGTTTTTCTGGAACTCTCTTGCTTTTCCCATGATCCAGCAGATGTTGGCAATTTGATCTCTGGTTCCTCTGCCTTTTCTAAAACCAGCTTGAACGTTAGAAAGTTCACAGTTCACGTATTGCTGAAGCCTGACTTGGAGAATTTTGAGCATTACTTTACCAGTGTGAGAGATGAGTGCAATTGTGCAGTAGTTTGAGCATGCTTTGGCATTGCCTTTCTTTGGGATTGGAATGAAAACTGACCTTTTCCAGTCCTGTGGCCACTGCTGAGTTTTCCGAATTTGCTGGCATATTGAGTGCAGCACTTTCACAGCATCATCTTTCAGGATTTGAAATAGCTCAACTGGGATTCCATCACCTCCACTAGCTTTGTTTGTAGTGATGCTTTCTAAGGCCCACTTGACTTCACATTCCAGGATGTCTGGCTCTAGGTCAGTGATCACACCATCGTGATTATCTTGGTCATGAAGATCTTTTTTGTACAGTTCTTTTCTATATATTCCTGCCACCTCTTAATATCTTTTGCTTCTGTTAGGTCCATACCATTTCTGTCCTTTATCGAGCCCATCTTTGCATGAAATGTTCCCTTGGTATCTCTAATTTTCTTGAAGAGATCTCTGGTCTTTCCCATTCTGTTGTTTTCCTCTATTTCTTTGCATTGATTGCTGAGAAGGCTTTTTTATCTCTCCTTGCTATTCTTTGGAACTCTGCATTCAGATGCTTATATCTTTCCTTTTCTCCTTTCCTTTTCACTTCTCTCCTTTTCACAGCTATTTGTAAGGCCTCCCCAGACAGCCATTTTGCTTTTTTGCATTTCTTTTCCTTGAGGATGGTCTTGATCCCTGTCTCCTGTACAATGTCACGAACCTCCGTCCATAGTTCATCAGGCACTCTATCTATCAGATATAGTCCCTTAAATCTATTTCTTACTTCCACTGTATAATCATGAGGGATTTGATTTAGGTCATACCTGAATGGTCTCGTGGTTTTCCCTACTGTCTTCAATTTAAGTCTGAATTTGGCAATAAGGAGCTCATGATCTGAGCCACAGTCAGTTCCCAGTCTTGTTTTTGCTGACTGTATAGAGCTTCTCCATCTTTGGCTGCAAAGAATATAATCAATCTGATTTCGGTGTTGACCATCTGGTGATGTCCATGTGTAGAGTCTTCTCTTGTGTTGTTGGAAGAAGGTGTTTTCTATGACCAGTGCGTTCTGTTGGCAAAACTCGATTAGCCTTTGCCCTACTTCATTCCATATTCCAAGGCTAAATTTGCCTGTTACCCCAGGTGTTTCTTGACTTCCTACTTTTGCATTCTAGTCCCCTATAATGAAAAGGACCTCTTTTTTGGGTGTTAGTTCTAAAAGGTCTTGTAGGTCTTCATAGAACCATTCAACCTCAGCTTCTTCAGCATTACTGGTTGGGGCATAGACTTGGATTACTGTGGTATTGAATGGTTTGCCTTGGAAACGAACAGAGATCATTCTGTCGTTTTTGAGATTGCATCCAAGTACTGCATTTTGGACTCTCTTGTTGACCATGATGGCTACTCCATTTCTTCTAAGGGATTCCTGCCCACAGTAGTAGATATAATGGTCATCTGAGTTAAATTCACCCATTCCAGTCCATTTTAGTTTGCTGATTCCTAGAATGTCGACGTTCACTCTTGCCATCTCCTGTTTGACCACTTCCAATTTGCCTTGATTCATGGACCTAACATTCCAGGTTCCTATGCAATATTGCTCTTTACAGCATCAGACCTTGCTTCTATCACCAGTCACATCCACAACTGGGTATTGTTTTTTGCTTTGGCTCCATCCCTTTATTCTTTCTGGAGTTATTTCTCCACTGATCTCCAGTAGCATATTGGGCACCTACCGACCTGGGGAGTTCCTCTTTCAGTATCCTATCATTTTGCCTTTTCATACTGTTCATGGGGTTCTCAAGGCAAGAATACTGAAGTGGTTTGCCATTCCCTACTCCAGTGGACCACATTCTGTCAGACCTCTCCACCTTAACCTGCCCATCTTGGGTGGCCCCACATGGCATGGCTTCGTTGCATTGAGTTAGACAAAGCTGTGGTCCATGTGATCAGATTGACTAGTTTTCTGTTATTATAGTTTGTGTGTCTGCCCTCTGATGCCTCTCTTAACACCTACCATCTTACTTGGGTTTCTCTTGCCTTGGATATGGGGTATATCTTCACGGCTGCTCCAGCAAAGCACAGCCACTGCTCCTTACCTTGGACAAGGGGTATCAATGTGGAGTAGCTCCTCTCAGCCCTCCTGCACCCGAGATTTTTAGAACAAAATAAATCATGTAAATGCAGATGTGAAATGAACACGTTGAAAGATTTTACTTGAATCATGAGAGAACCAGGAGATGTTAAAACCATTAAAAAAAGAAAAGTGAATACAAAGAAGAGATACAAGAATATTGTTTGGTAGTATTGAAATGAGCTAAAGGTCAGAGCCACAGGCCCTAGGGTGAAGACTTTGTCCCACAGGGTTGAATCACAGGCCAAGGACTTCAAGCCATAAAGAATTATTTTCAGGCCTTGAAACCTCAGGTAACTTCCTGGCTAGATTTTGATTTTGCTTGGGCTAGTGACTCTCCTTGTTCGGTCTTGTGAAATGAGAATATCCATAACTATGCCTGTCCCACTACAAATTTTGAGAGTAGATAACTTATTTTCTAGTTTCACAAGTCCGTAGATGGAGAGGAATTTTGCCTGAGGATCTCACTCATACCTGATCAAGATGATGAGGTTTTACACTTTGAGTTTGTTCTGAAATAGTTTGAGACTTTTGGGATTGAAGTGTTCGGTGAATGTATTTTGCATGTGGGTGGGGGGCGGGTGGACATGAACCTCTAGGGGCCGGAGTGTGGACTTAGGTAGGCTGGATAGTGATTCCAAAATATATCCAGGTTCTAGCCCATAAACCTGTGAATATTACCTTCTATGACAAAAGATATTTTTTTTTTCCTGCAAATATGATTAAGTGGAAGATTTTGAGTGGAGGAGAATATCCTAGATTTTATGCATGGACCCTTAGTGTAATTGCAAGTGTTCTTATAAGAAAAAGGTTGAGGAAGAGTTTTGACATAGAATAAGGCATGGTGACTACTGAAGCAAGATGCTATACTATTAGCTTTGAAGATGGTAGAATGGACCATAGACAAAGAATGTACCTCTAGGAGCTGGAAAAGGCAAAGAAACAAATTCTCTAGAACCTCTGGAGGGAGTGTGGCTCTGCCAGTGCCCAAGTTTAGCCCAGTAACAATAATTTCAAAACTCTTGACCTCTAGACTGTAAGACAATGATTGTGTGTGTGTGTTTTAAGCCACCAAGATTATGATAAATTGTTTCAGAAGCCATAGGTAACTAAAACTTCTCTCAAACTACTTTTACTTGAATCCATGTCTTAGCATCTGCTTCTAAGGGAACACAAACTAAGATGCTCGGTGAGGATAAAGGATGTAGCAGCCAGTTGATTGATTGTTCCCCACCACCTTCCTGACATATGATGCATATGATTATGTTTTGAGGTTGGGTAAAGCTGTGCAAATTAAAAGACACTTACTCCTTGGAAGGAAAGTTATGACCAACCTAGATAACATATTAAAAAGCAGAGATATTACTTTGCCAGCAAAGATCCGTCTAGTCAAGGCTATGGTTTTTCCAGTGGTCATGTATGGATATGAGAGTTGGACTGTGAAGAAAGCTGAGTGCCAAAGAATTGATGCTTTTGAACTGTGGTGCTGGAGAAGACTCTTGAGAGTCCCTTGGACTGCAAGGAGATCCAACCAGTCCATCCTAAAGGAGACTAGTCCTGGGTGTTCATTGGAAGGACTGAAGCTGAAGCTGAAACTCCAATAGTTTGGCCACCTCATGCGAATTGCTGACTCATTGGAAAAGACCCTGATGCTGGGAGCGATTGGGGGCAGGAGGAGAAGGGGACAACAGAGGACGAGATGGCTGGGTGGCATCGCTGACTTGATGCACATGAGTTTGAGTGAACTCTGGGAGTTGTTGATGGACAGGGAGGCCTGGCGTGCTGCAGTTCATGGGGTCGCAAAGAGTCGGACACGACTGAGCAACTGAACTGAACTGAAAGTCGTGCAAGATTGTGTAAGATGAAACAGAAGAAATAGGTCTCTTATTACCATTTAAATTTTGTCAGAGATGAAGCTCCCTGGGAGACTTTTACTCTGGAATAACTGGCACTAGAGTAGCTCTTCTGCCAAAAACAGTAACAGAACTGGGCAGAATATGTGAGCTGACTGTTTTTGAGCATTGTACAACATGCAGCACAAGGTTGTGATTCCAGAGACAAAGGAAGCACTGCTGCTGCTGCTAAGTCACGTCAGTTGTGTCTGACTCTGTGCGACCCATAGACGGCAGCCCATCAGGCTCCCCCATCCCTGGGATTCTCCAGGCAAGAACACTGGAGTGGGTTGCCATTTCCTTCTCCAATGCAGGAAAGTGAAAAGTGAAAGTGAAGTCGCTCAGTCGTGTCTGACTCCTAGCAACCCCATGGACTGCAGCGCACCAGGCTCCTCCATCCATGGGATTTTCTAGGCAAGAGTACTGGAGTGGGGTGCCATTGCCTTCTCCTAAAGGAAGCACACAGGTAGCTAAATCATCACTCCAGTTGTCTGCCTGGGGAAAACATTCCAATGGCACAGTAAGCTGGATTCTAGGCAACACACAATGGTACTGCTGGGCTGATGAGGTAGAAATCAAGTTTCAGTAAAGCTAAAGAAGCTGGAATTTGCAAGACAAGACATCAGAGAAGAGGGAGCTATGTAAAGGAAGATCTTCAAAAGTTCATTTGGAGGTTTCCCAAGAGTCTTTGGCTGAGGACTGAGCTGTATAGTCATAGGGAAAGACTACTGAGACTGACCAGAGGGTACAGGGTTAAGAGAGGAACAGAGATACTACCAGTTGACCCATGCTGGGGAATGTTGGAGATACAGGAAACAAGAAATGAGTCCTTGATAATACCTCCCTAATATGTTGGGTATCCAGCTGAAACATCAGAAGCTTTAGGAGTAAAGATTATGCCCCATTGTAAGGCCTACAGTAGATTCATTCTTTAACAATCCTAAAACCCAACAAGAGATAGAATTTTGAGGTTGATTCCTCAAAATTAACTGGGCTTAGGAAACAACTTAGGCTTTTTGCATACTTTAATAAAGCATAAGATCCAAGGTATCAAACTACCTGTTAAACCATCGACACTCTACAGAACCCAGCGTTCCTAAAAGATCTAAACAGAACAAACATCAACTCTTCAGAACCCAGCGTTCCTCAATATTTTTAATATACAGTAAAAATATTCAGCATGGAGAAAACAGGAAAATAGTCAAGAAAAAGTCAATAGAGAAAAGCCCCAAGATGGCCAGTTGTTGGATTTTATAGACAAAGACTTTAAAGCAATTATTCTATAGTCAAAGAACTAAAGACAAATGTTCAGTGAATGAAGGAAATATGGTCTTAATGAATGAACAGATTAGGAATTTTAACAGACAATGGAAAAGTGTAAATAACCAAATGAAAATTTAGAACTTACAATCAGCAAAATAAAACACATAAAAGATGGGCTCAACATCACCTTGAAGAAAGAATCAGTGAATGTGAAGACAAATTAGTAGGAATTATTTAATCTGAATTGATACTTTTGAACTATGGTGTTGGAGAAGGCTCTTGAGAGTCCCTTGGACTGCAAGGAGATCCAACCAGTCCATCCTAAAGGAAATCAGTCCTGAATATTCATTGGAAGGACTGATGCTGAAACTGAAGCTCCAATACTTTGGCCACCTGATGCGAAGAGCTGACTCATTGGAAAAGACCCTGATGCTGGGAAAGATTGAAGGCAGGAGGAGAAGCGGACGACAGGGGATGAGGTGGTTGAATGGGATCACGAACTCAATGGACTTGAATTTGAGCAAGCTCCAGGAGTTGGTGATGGACAGGGAAGCCTGTTGTGCTGCAGTCCATGGGGTCGCAAAGAGTCGGACACGACTGAGCAACTAAACTGAAGTGATCTAATCTGAAAAACAGAATTAAGCATTTATCCTTTAAAATAAATAAATTTAAATTAAAACAAAAAGGTATTATATTGGCTTCTCCTGTATTAGTCTTTGGACTTAAATTAATAACTTTACTGCCACTTTAAGCTGGACTCATGTGATTTGTTTGTTTGTTTTAATTTCCCAGAACCTCGAAGGACCATTGCAGAAAAACAGAAAAAGAGGCCTGCTATGATAATATAAATGAATACTCATCTTGGGGAAATAATCTTTCAAAATTTTCACTTACTCCAACATAGTACAAGTACTAAGAAGAGTTCACTCATTATCTACTGTTCAGCTGAGCAGCCACATCCTGTTACAGTTTACCTTCTAAAAGTCATACGTACACAGGGCAGGTTCATGGTTAGAAACATGATCTGTGTTGCTGGAATGCCTGGATTTAACTTCTGGATGTACCACTTACTAATTGGGTAACTGTGGGCAAAGTTCTTAGTTTCCTTATCTGTATTAGGGGGATAATAGCTCATACCTCTTAAGTTTTGGAAACTATAGGAAATGATATGTATAAAGCACTTGGAATAGTACCTGGCAGATATGTGTTGGCTGTTATCATTAGATACATTTTCCCCCAGGTCCTTTAATAATACGAGTTTGGGGGAATAGAATATTCAATGAATAAATCATCTTGAAAACATTGATTTAAAAAGTAACTCATGTCAGTGTGCTTTAAAGGCTAAAACAGCTCTTACCTTTCCCCTGCTGATTCGTTTTTTTTAAAGTAGAGATATGCGTGCTTCTTTGGAATAGCTGTCCACCACAGATAAATATTACTTTGTGCTACTGGGCGTGTTCAGTGTGTAAATAGATCGTGGGAACACAAGAGGCTAGTTTTTCAAGTTTCTGCTCCGTGCACTCCATGAGGGTCAGGTAGTCCAGCATTCTACAGTTTGTGTGTTTGAAAGAAAAGTAAGCCTACAAAAGTGTTCCATCCATCAGATTGAGGTAAGAATACTGTGTCTAGTGGACTTTAGTATGACATCTTCTTTCTTGATTTTTATATTTTGTGTTTGTGAGGTGGGGTTTGGTTTCAGGAAATGAAAGACTAATCTCACCATTTGGTTAAAAGGAAAAAGACAGGAATATATAAAGAAGGGGCATTTTGGCCAATGGGCTGCTCTGTAAATTTGATGGAATGAGGAGGGAGATATAGGTATCTTCTTGTTATTAGCATTTAATTTAATCTACAAATTGAAGCATTGCTCTAGATCCCACTGAACATAGGAGCAATTATGTATCTAGGACATAATCAATTTCATAGCAGAAGTACTGTGTCACTTTGCCAAATCTATTACACCTCTAGGTATAAAGTAGTAGTCCTTTTGCTCTGAATTTCTTTTCTTTGTTAGATAAGTCAGATTTTATTTAGCACCATTGAATTGTTCTTTGCTTTCACTCCTATTCTTGATACGGTGACATATCTAGTATGGATATATATTTAGTATGATTGCTGAAGTTTGAAAGCCTTGGAATAAGTTCAATATGAATATGATGTTTTTAACACCACAGGAAGATGAGATACTGACTGTGAATATGAATATAATACACTAGAGAGATGCATCAGGTTTTAAAATATTTCTCTTTATTTTTTTTAATTTTATTTTATTTTTAAACTTTACATAATTGTATTAGTTTTGCCAAATATCAAAATGAATCCGCCACAGGTATACATGTGTTCCCCATCCTGAACCCTCCTCCCTACTCCCTCCCCATTCCATCCCTCTGGGTCGTCCCAGTGCACCAGCCCCAAGCATCCAGTATCGTGCATCGAACCTGGACTGGCAACTCGTTTCATACATGATATTTTACAAGTTTCAATGCCATTCTCCCAAATCTTCCCACCCTCTCCCTCTCTCACAGAGTCCATAAGACTGTTTAAAATATTTCTCTTTAATATGGATTGTTTTAATTAGCTAGACCATCGTCCTCATTTAAGTCAAAACTGCATTTTGCAACATATCAGAGTATGTATTTGGAGAACAAAGGAGGTATCTATTTAAAGCATTCAAAGTCATGACTAGAAAATATTATATATGATGATATATTTTAAATACTGCTTAAATTTTGGCCTCCTTAAAATGTCTTTCAAGCATAGGCACTGAGTGTTTAATGTTTTCACTTCATAATACACTGTTTGTATGTTGTTTAGATAACAGCTTAAACACGAGACTGTTATAATTTAAAGCCTATGGCTTAAGTGCATAAAGACATTCAATTGGACATCATTAAAATTCTTAAACAGATCCCTCTATCCCTGTGTGCATAAAAACATGTACACAAATATGTATTTACATATGGGCAACTAATATCTGGGAAACAGATAAGGAAAAAAGTAAGAAGATGTCTTTTTGTTGTCAAATCATGTTTATTCTATGTACTTAGGATTTCTGAAATGCTCTACCAGTCTGTGGTAATTAGCTGTGCTGTCATTCAACTTATTCAAGTTTGACAACGTGTTCTAATAATTTAGGGAATACAATAATAAAATAGTTCTTTTTACTTCTTTGTGTTCTGGAGACACATCTAGTATTTTTGTTGAAATGACTTTCTTCTAATCATTTTGTATGTTAAGAGAAGGAAGTGCAACTTGAGTTTGTGAAACATGCAGTTTGTTTTACCTAAGCCTTATTACTCAATGACATATGTTACGGCTATCTTGCCAGCATATGTAAACATTTAGCTATAATCCTTTCTATTTAGAATTTACTTGTAACTACGTTTTTGTATATCCCATATGTTGTTTGTGTTTGCACTCACTCTCACCCATTTACTCCCACACACATCCACATATTTTGAATGATTTCGTGAAACGCTTTTTTTCTTTTTACTTATTTCTGTCTGTGCTGGATCTTCGTTGCTGCATGAAGGTTTTCTCTAGTTGCAGCGAGCAGGGTCTATTCTCTAGTTGTGTTGCTCGGGCTTCTCATTGTGAGGCTTCTCTTGTTGCAGAGCTCTAAAGCATGGGCTCAGTAGTTGTAGTGCATGGGCTTAGTTGCTCCGTGGCCTGTGGGATCTTCCCTGACCAGTTATCGAACCTGTGTCCATTGCATTGGTAGGCAGATTCTTTACCACTGGACCACAAAGGAAAACCCCATCAAGGGACTTGAAATTTGTCTTAAATGTGGGTCCATTCCAGGCTATGTCTTTCCGTGGGTAGTATCATTTTCTTGACTTCTGTTTCTTTACCCTGCTTTATACCATCTTCCTTGATGCCTAATCCATGGAGTTCTGACTCTACTCAAGATAGCACTAGTAAAGCAGGTAGGTCCCCTTACTTCCATCACTTGTAGACTTGGCAACTATAGTGACTGCCTTAAGTTCTTGAAGATCATCTGGAAGTCAGGCAGAGCTGTTAGAAGGACAAAATCTGATAAATATATAGTATCCTAGGGTAGGAAGTCCACCTGATCTGTTATATCATTTGAGCAAGAACACATCTCTAAGAAATGGTTAATTAAATATGCCTCTATTATTATACTACCCACTTTCTCTGTTTTAAAATCCCACTTTCTGTAAATTGCCCTATGACATGACATCTATCTTCATTGGCTTATTGACACTGTATT
This sequence comes from Bubalus bubalis, assembly GCF_019923935.1. Lineage (NCBI taxonomy): Eukaryota > Metazoa > Chordata > Mammalia > Artiodactyla > Bovidae > Bubalus > Bubalus bubalis. Next base: position 37,472,664 of record NC_059181.1, read on the forward strand.
TCCAAGGGTCATTTGTGGTGCTTTTAGGAAATCTAATTATGTTCATTCATATTTCTATTGATTCCCCTATTCAGTAACTGTTTATTTAGTAACATGTAAACATGGGCACTACTGTGTGCTGAAGTTACAGTAGGAAACACTGAAAGTTTGCCTTTAAGTACCTCTATTCTAGTTAGGAACGATGCCAATTTACTCAAGTAATTTATTATAAATGTAATAAGTGCTGTGACGTATACTTATTCGAATCCTCATTCCATTTGACTCCTTTGCTTTATGTGGCATTCATTGTCACTTCCTACTTCTTGAATTTTTTCCAATCTTAATATCTGTTATTCTATGCTATCTCTTCAGCTACTTTTGTACCACTTTCCCTCTTGTTTCTTCTTCTCTTCCCTAAGTGATGGTTTCCCCCTAGGTTTAGCATTTGGGCCATAATGAATTACTTGTTTTCTTGGCCTGTGCCTTCTATCGATTCATAGTTTTAAATATCACCTCTAAGTGGATGCCTCCAAGTTATCCATTTCTAGGTTTTTCTATCTACTGCATATTTTCCCACTTGTACATCCAAGTCCAACTGTCACTCAGTGTTCTTCAGGATTGTAGCCAAACTCACTTTTATGTGAAACCAATTCCTCTTTAATCCATGTTTCTGTTAATGGCATTGACGGTCTCCTGGCTTCTCATGTTTGACACCTTGAAATCAGTTTTGCATCTAATTTCTCATTGACTCTCAATACCTAAACCACTACCAAGTTCTTTCATTTCTTTCATGATAATCTAGCTAATATCTATCCTTTCTCATCTCCTTTTTCTGTTATTTTTCCTTTTATTCTGTGTTTTCTCATCTTCCCCTCCCCGAGAGTCATCTTGAATTCAGAGTCTTGGTTATATTCTAGCTCCATCAGAAAATCCATCCCCAGAAAGTCCCTAACTCATAGGTATCTTCTTTTTCTAAACCTTCAGAACAAAATAATGGAAGTGATGGGAATAACAGGTTTTGGTAGCCAAAGATGCAGGGTTAAGCTCTGTTCTACCTGTCACTACCTCCTTTACACTTTTGCTCTCTGTGAGCCTGTTTCCTCATAGTTATCCTATCTTGCATAATGGTCACCAGGAACAAATAAGATCATGGAGGTGAAGTCATTTAAAGCCATGAAGCACTAGGTAAATATTAAAGTAAGATTTGTTAATATAAGAGTAACTCAGGGGCGGGGACCAAGGTTCTGGGTCTTAACTATACCCAGGAAGTATAGTGTAGGGTTAAGTTTGAATCCCACTTTTGCTACTGACCAGGTGTGAAACTAAGAAAATTTAGCTTCTCTGTTCCTGTGTCCTCATCAGTAAAATGGGAGTAATAATTGTTTTCACTCAGAGGGGTGTTGTTTGATTTAAAGGATTAACAGATGGAAAATACTTACAAAACAGTGCCTGACCTATAGTAATTGCTCTATAAGTGTGAGAGGTGGTGCTGGAGGCCAGTGACATGTAGATACAAGGTGGGAGTGAGTTGTTATTAATAGAACTGAGTCACCAGGTGAGGATCAGGTGTAGTAAAGGTGGAAACACAGAGCCGTGGAGCAGCCACTTAAACCTGGCTGAATCCCTCATCATTGTCATCACAAATGGCTGTCCTTTCGTGTGAATAGATGCACGTAAGGAGATACAAACATTCTGAGTAACTATTTGGAGATAATGGTATTTCAGGCGCATTTTTGTTGTTGTTAAAGAGAAAAGAATGGTAAGCAGTTAGCCCTTATAGTCATGAAATACGTTGATATGTCATGGAATCAAAATATCAGTATCCAATTTGCACTCCTTTTACTTCTTTTTCTTCTCTAATTGCTATGGCTAGGACTTCCAAAACTATGTTGAATAGCAATGGCAAGAGTGGACATCCATGTCTTATTCTTGATCTTAGAGGAAATGTTTTCAGGTTTTCCTCATTGAAAATGATGGGAATATAAATTCATATAGCCACTATTGATTACAGTAGGAAGTTTCCTTAAAAAACTAAAAATAGAATTACTTTATGACTCAGTAATCCGACTACTAGGCTTATATCCTGAGAAAACCATAATTCAAAAAAATACATGCACCCCAATGTTCACTGCAGCACTGTTTACAATAGGGCTGCTGCTGCTAAGTCGCTTCAGTCATGTCCGACTCTGTGCGACCCCAGAGATGGCAGCCCACCAGGCTCCCCCGTCCCTGGGATTCTCCAGGCAAGAACACTGGAGTGGGTTGCCATTTCCTTCTCCAATGCATGAAAGTGAAAAGTGAAAGTGAAGTCGCTCAGTCGTGTCCGACCCTCAGCGACCCCATGGACTGCAGCCTACCAGGCTCCTCCATCCATGGGATTTTCCAGGCAAGAGTACTGGAGTGGGGTGCCATTGCCTGGAAGAAACCTAAATGTCCATTGACAGATGAATGGATAAAGAAGATGTGGTAGATATATTCAGTGGAATATTAGCCATAAAAAGGAACAAAATTGAGTTATTTGTAGAGATGTAAATGGATGTAGAGTCTGTCATACAGAGAGAAGTATTAATAAGTCAGAAAAGTATCGTATATTGACACATGAAATCTAGAAAAATGGTACACAATGAACCTATTTGTAGAACAGGAATAAAGGTGTAGACATAAAGAATGGACATGTGGACATAGCGGAGGAAGGGGAGGGTGGGATGAATTGAGAGATAAGAACTAAGTTATCTAAACTACCCTGTGTAAAATAGCTAGCTAGTGGGAAGCTGCTGTATTGCACAGGGAGCTTCGCTTGGTGCTCTTTGGTGACCTAGAGGGGTGGGAGGGAGGCCTAAGAGTTAGGAGATAATATGTATACAAAGAGCTGATTCACTTGGTTATACAGGAGAAACTAATACAATGTTGTAAAGCAATTATTCTCCAATAAAACACACACACACACACCAGTATCCAAATGTTAAGAAACCAAACTTATCCTCTGCAGTCTAGAAATCTCTCTCCCCTGCCGCCTTCTTTTGGCCTCACTGCAAGGCATGTGGAATCTTTAGTTCCTTGTGGTTTAGTCACTAAGTCGTGTCTGACTCTTGCAAACCCCATGGACTGTACCCCACCAGGCTCCTCTGTCCACCGCATTTTTCCAGGCAAGGATACTGGAGTGCATTGCCATTTCCTTCTCCAAGTGATCTTCTGAACCCAGGAATCGAACCCAGGCCCCCTGCATTGCAGGCAGATTCTTTACCAACTTAGCTACAAGGGAAGCCCAGAGGTCAAACCCTCACCCTCTGCAGTGGAAGCTGTCCAATCTTAACCACAGGACTGCTAGGGAAGTCCCTAGGAATCTCTTTCTTTAACAAGTATACGCTTCTAGCATTTCAGAGTGCAAGGGACCTTAGAAATTTCTCTCAATTAATAGGATCATTGACCAGAGTATGTATTTTTACTAACACACAGTATTCACTTTGGGTGAGGGTTTTTTTTTTTAAATGTTCAGATCAGATCAGTCACTCAGTCATGTCCGACTCTTTGTGACCCCATGAATTACAGCCCTCCAGGCCTCCCTGTCCATTACCAACTCCCGGAGTTCACTGAGACTCACGTCCATCGAGTCAGTGATGCCATCCAGCCATCTCATCCTCTGTCCTCCCCTTCTCCTCCTGCCACCAATCCCTCCCAGCATCAGAGTCTTTTCCAATGAGTCAACTCTTCACATGAAGTGGCCAAAGTACTGGAGTTTCAGCTTCAGCATCATTCCTTCCAAAGAAATCCCAGGGCTGATCTCCTTCAGAATGGACTGGTTGGATCTCCTTGCAGTCCAAGGGACTCGCAAGAGTCTTCTCCAACACCACAGTTCAAAAGCATCAATTCTTTGGCGCTCAGCCTTCTTCACAGCCCAACTCTCACATCCATACATGACCACAGGAAAAACCATAGCCTTGACTAGACGAACCTTTGTTGGCAAAGTAATGTCTCTGCTTTTGAATATGCTATCTAGGTTAAGAAAGGATAAATGATACTTAGACTATTCCAGCGGTGTTTCTAAGTGCTTTAGATTGTTTAACTCCCTTTACTCTTCACAATAACCAAATGGGATAGACTTCATCATCCTCATTCCATTTACATAACAATAAGCTCAGGATCATAGAGGTTGTCCATAATTAATGAAAAATTGAGCTAGGCTGCAGACCCTGGTAGTCTAGAATCAAGCACCCGTATTCTCACCCATGGAGTCCTATTATCCTAGCCTCTCTATACTCTCATGTCTTACTCAAGAGAACAGGTTGTGATGACTTGGGCAGCTGTTAGATGTTACTGTTCCAGTTTTCCTTGACAAGTGATATTAAATGTTTGCTAGTTTCTCAGAATATATAAAAATAAGGTTTATACTAGGTATTCCAGTATCTGTTCAAGAAGAGTCTGATTTTTCTCACCTGTGATTCTGTATATGAGCCTCACAGTTCTCCAATAGTGATGCCCTCTTTCCTAGACAGCATATTATACTGTGCATTGGCAGGTACTTTGCACTGTGCTTCATTGTTGCCCCTGCCATGGGGATGCTCTCTTGTGTGCATGTTAGTTTCCATCTTTGTTGTCTGTTAGTTTGCATCTTGGTTTTTGCCAACAGAAGTTTAAGCTCAGTTTTTAGAGTTGCCACTTTTTGTTTCTTTGTTTAATAACTTCTTGTCCATTTAATTGTTCTCTCACCTAATTAAAAATTATTTTCTCTAAGCCTTACCAGCTACAAAAATAATTTGTTAGACTTTTACTTCATTTTCTGCTTCACTGAATAAAAATATTAAAATCTGACTTACCTTCTCTGAGCCCCTTAATAACCTTATTCATTTCCAAGTAGGTACAGTACCATTTGTAACTCTTGTTAACGTTTAATTTAGCAATTTCCAGTCCTTGTAACAGTTGACTTATCCAGGCTAATTTGATTTAATCTTTCTAACCAAATGCCAGGAACACTCTGTTCCTACATTATGAACACATCCAGTTCATTTAAGGATTTCTGGTTCATGTAAATAGATTTTGGTGACATTTTCGTTTTTGGTGTTGTGCAGTCAGAAAATATTTCCAAGAGTCAGGACTTGAAGGAAAATTAAGATAATGAAAAAAAAGCTCTAAGATATATTTCATTAGCAAGCAAAATCCTTAAAAACAAACAATATAATGTAAAAAAATCACTTGACATTGACATGTAACATAAGAATGAAAGTGATAAAAGTGTGAGTTGCTCAGTCGTGTCCAATTCTTTACAACCCCTTGGACTGTAGCCCATCAGTCTCCTCTGTACATGGAATTCTCCAGGCATGAAAACTGGAGTCGGTAGCCATTCCCTTCTCTAGGGGATCTTCCTGACCCAGGGATTGAACCCTGGTCTCCTGCATTGCAGGCAGATTCTTAACCATCTGAGCTACCAGGGAAGCAGAAATTATAGTAGAGATAGGGTGTGGGAAGATTTCTGTATGTGTAGGGAAATCATATTTGGAATCTAGCCATCAAATAATGATGTTCCAAGGTTCAAAAATAGACTTTAAAAACATGCTTTTATCTGGGTTACAAAAGCTAAGTTCAGCAACAGCCCACTTGGTAAATACAGACCAAGAGATCATATGAAATATATTTCTCTAATTCAAGTATCAGAATATAAAAAAATCCAGTTGATATATCCTCCCAAGACCTGTGTATAGAGATCAATAGAGTTTAGTCTCCTAGTGTGAAACTATATTAACATTAGCATATGATTTAAAAATTTGAACTTAATTTCATTTAAATCAAATGATACAATATCAAACAGGGATTTTCTAAGTAGTAAGGGTCTATTTTAGAATGGGAAAGACTAGAGAGCTCTTCAAGAAAATTAGAGATACTAAGGGAACATTTCATGCAAAGATGGGCTCAATAAAGGACAGAAATGGTAGGGACCTAACAGAAGCAGAAGATATTAAGAAGAGGTGGCAAGAATACACAGACGAGCTATACAAAAAAGATCTTCACGACCCAGATAATCACGATGGTAGATGGTGATAATCACTCACTTAGAGCCAGACATCCTGGAATGTGAAGTCAAGTGGGCCTTAGGAAACATCACTATGAACAAAGCTAGTGGAGGTGATGAAATTCTAGTCGAGCTATTTCAAATCCTAAAAGATGATGTCATGAAAGTGCTGCACTCAATATGCCAGCAAATTTGGAAAATTCAGCAATGGCCACAGGACTGGAAAAGGTCAGTTTTTATTCCAATCTCAAAGAAAGGCAAAGCCAAAGAATGTTCAAACTATCCCATAATTGCAGTCATCTCACACTCTGGCAAAGTATTGCTCAAAATTCTCCAAGCCAGGCTTCAACAGCACATGAACCGTGAACTTCCATATGTTCAAGCTGGATTTAGAAAAGGCAGAGAAACCAGATCAAACTGAAACTAACACAACATTGTAAATCAACTATACGTCAATAAAAATTAATTTAAAAAATAATAAATCCAGTGATATCAAGGATAAATGTTTAAAAGTAGTAAGTACCTGATACAAAACAGGCAGTTTTCCCCAACTTTCCACAAATAATGGTGTATTCCATGATGTCTGTGCCTGTATAATTTTCAAGTTGCACGTTTTGGGTAGAACTGGAAGTGTATTAAAACACATTTTGTGAGAATGAATTACTGTCCTCTAACTGAGAGACCAGCTCAGGAAAAATAATTCCAGGGAGTTCAGTCAGTAACATGTAAAAAAAAAAAAAAAGATTGGAATGTTCTCTTTGTAGTAGCCATGGTACAGAAGGAAGAATTTAACCTGCTTCAAACCATTCACAGTTGTCTTCTAATTTTGTTGTTACTATGTTTGAGCTCTAAACACAGCAAGGTTATTTCTAACACACAACAAAATCAAATAGCTATTGATTTTCTTTCAAGTGAACTCCTGTTTGTCTCATTGTTCTTGTGAGTAATAGCTATATGTTTAGCTTTATACTTAAGCACAGTAGGATATACCTACATATTAGCAGCACTCAGATCTACAGAGTAGATTCCTGAACATTGAAGATAAAATCCACTGGTAATATTTATTTGATTATCTTGGGGCTTCCCTGGTGGCTCAGATGGTAAAGAATCTGCCTGCAATGCAGGAGACCTGGGTTTGATCCCTGGGTTGGGAAAATCCCCTGAGGAGGGCTTTGCAACCCACTCCAGTATTTTTGGGGCTTCCCTGGCGGCTCAGAGGTTAAAGCATCTGCCTGGAATGCGGGAGACCTGGGTTCGATCCCTGGGTCAGGAAGATCCGCTAGAGAAGGAAAATGGCAACCCACTCCAGTACTCTTGCCTGGAGAATCTCATGGAGGGAGGAGCCTGGTAGGCTACAGTTCATGGGGTCACAAAGAGTCGGACACGACTAAGCAACTTCACTTTCACTTTCCAGTATTCTTGCCTGGAGAATCCCTATGGACAGAGGAGTCTGGGAGGCTATAGTCCAAGGGGTCGCAAAGAGTCGGACGTGACTGAGTGACTAAGCACAGTACACACACACACATTGGGATAACTGTTGAACCCGGGTCAGCAAATATAAAATGTGGGTGCAATACTGCCACCAATAATAATAGTAAGTATTCATCTTCTCTGTGGATTTCCTATGAACTAAGCCCTATTCATATGCTTTCCATGTAACCAAGATCATGTCTTTGTTCAACCATATCTTCAAGATCCCAAGTGTGACACATTTCAGAGCTTGGATTTGAACCAGAGTCCCTGTTCTATGCAAGTTACCCTGGTCAAGTTAAGTAACTTCTAAAGGCATTTCCCTGGTATATTTTTTTTTTCTGTGCTGACTCAATTTTTACCTTTCTCCCTGTTTCACAGGCTCACCCAATCTGTGCTGGTCTTTATCTGTAAAGTTGTCCCTGATCTGGCCCTGATGCCAATGTCTCGGGACTGACATACTCTCTGTGACCTTCTGTCAAGGTGTGTATGAAGGAGAGAAACCTATGTTTGTCATTATTCAAGGTTCTTAGGTCAGCTGGCCCCTCAGCACTTTGAGTTCCCACAGACAGTGCTAATTTCCTCTCTCCCAGCTGAGCTGTTCAGACCATGCTTGTAGGAGCCCATGTAGCATCAGGCCCTTCCTTGCTTCATTTTCCTCTACTCTCTCCATACCCTGACCACTGCTGCAGCTTTCACATCCTTTCTCACTCAGGAGAGGCTGCCTCAGTGTTGTATCTTACCTTCCTCTCTCCACTGTCTCGTAATAAATTTCAGTGTTCAGATCGCCAAGCTTTGTTCTTGGCAGAGAGAACAGCTAGTTTGAGATACATTAGAAGAAAAAGAAAACATTGAGGATGGCCTCCCAGCATTCTTTCCCCAACTATATGTGATAAACACCCAGTTTCTTTGTTTTGAATTTTCCAAGCCACCTTGAACTCTTAATACTTTTGTAAAATTCCCTGTACGGTGAAGTGAGTCCACTGATGATATGCTCCTTTGTCATGTCAATGTCAGAGTCCCATGAAAGTTCTTGAATGCTCTGAATTCTGTACACATCTTGCCTGTTACAAGTTTACTGAACAGCACTATTATGTCCATGAACCACATTCAGAGCAACATTACTGTAGAGATCATTTTTTCATGGGGAAAAAAGGTACAAAGAATCTGCTTTTCCCTCAGTCTATTTCTTGTTTTGCTGGTGTGCCTGCGTATCCATCTTTGTATGGTCCTTTGGTATACAAATGTGGACCCTCCAAAAGCTGGTGGGCCGGGCATTGGTATAATATTGACCAAGACAAAAATATACATGGTGGTGGTGGTTTAGTCACTAAGTCATGTCCGACTCTTGCAATTCCATGGACTATAGCCCACCAGGTTCCTCTGTCCATGGGATTTTCCAGGCAAGAATACTGGAGTGGGTAGCCATTCCCTTCTCCAGGGGATTGAACCTGGGTCTCCTGCATTGCAGGCAAAATTTTTTACCTTCTGAGCTACCAGGGAATCCCATATATGTGTGCATATATATATATATTTCATTCTATGGTACAATGTAATCATGGACAGAGGAAGATTGCTTTAATTTGAATCTTAGCTCCAGCACTTTTGAGCTCTGTGGCACAGAACAAGTTAATCTCCCTCTGCCTAATTTTCCATATCTGTAATATGGAAATAGTAAAAATAACTCAAAGGGTTAATGTTAAGATTGAATGAGTTAATATGTATAAATCAGCACCCCAGAGTAAGGTCTGGTATTTGGATATGAATGCTATGTGTTTCGGAGAAGGCGATGGCACCCCACTCCAGTACTCTTGCCTGGAAAATCCCATGGATGGAGGAGACTGGTAGGCTGCAGTCCATGGGGTCGCTAAGAGTCGGACACGACTGAGCAACTTCCCTTTCACTTTTCACTCTCATGCATTGGAGAAGGAAATGGCAACCCACTCCAGTGTTCTTGCCTGGAGAATCCCAGGGACGGGGGAGCCTGGTGGGCTTCCATCTATGGGGTCGCACAGAGTCGGACACGACTGAAGCGACTTAGCAGCAGCAGCAGCCATGTGTTTGGGCTTCCCAGCTGGAGCTAGTGATAAAGAACCGCCTGCCAATGCAGGAGACATGAGATGCAGATTCCATCCCTGGGATGGGAAGATCCCCTGGAGAAGGGAATGGCAACCCACTCCAGTGTTCTTGCCTGGAGAATCCCATGGGTGAGGAGCCTGGCGGGCTACAGTCCATGAATTTGCACAGTTGCACCCAGTTCAGACATGACTGAAGCAACTTAGCAGGCATGCATGCATACTGTGTGTTTACTGTCATTATTACCATGAACCATTAGGAAAAGGCATTAAGGCAAATATGATTGATAATGGAGCTGAAGATAGTCTATCCAATATAAAATATAATACAACATGGATAATAGATCAGGCATGGTTAATTATGACTTGGTTAATGTGAAGTATGTCATGATTTCAAGAGTGTGTTACATGGACTGTGCTAGACATTTTGCATTAACAGTTACTTTTTATGCCCCTAGTACCCCTATGTGATGGGTACTGTTATTATTTCTACTTTACAAAAGAAGAAATTGAAGTTCAGAGAGGTTAAATAGCTTAGTGTCTGTAACACAGTCAGTAGTACAGCTGGAGTTTGTACTCAGAGCTTCCTGAATCAGAAACCTGGAGTCCTTGCAATTCTCTACTTGAGCTGTCTATTGAAAAACTATGTGAAGTTTTAAAAATGCATTTAAAATTCACCTATAAACTCAAGTTCTTCAATTTGATTTTTTTAAGAAGCCTCATTGAGACAATTCACCTCCCATAGAATCCACCCATTTGGAATATAAAATGCAGTGTTTTATAGTATATTGAGAGGTTAAACACCATCGCCACAATTTAGTGGCAGAACATTTTCATCTTGGTGGTAGGCCTGGCAAGAGAGTCCCTTGGGTCTTTACTTCAGGGCCAGAGACCCTGTAAGATTTCTTGAAGTGAAACTTTGGAAGTGTGAAAGTGTTAGTCACTCAGTTGTCTGATTCTTTGTGACCCCATGGGCTGTAGCCGGCCAGGCTCCTCTGTCCGTGGGATTTCCCAGGCAAGAATGGTTTGAGAATGTTTTCTAAGTCACACAACTTTCATTTTCTTTTGTTTTCAATTTATTATTTTTGGCTGTGCTGGGACTTTGTTGCTGTGTGCAGACTTCCTCTAGGTGTGGAGAGCCAGCGTGACTCGAGTTTTGTGGTGAGGTGGGCTTATCACTGTAGTGACTTCTGTTGCGGAGCACAGGCTAAGTAGTTGTGGGGCATGGGATTAGTTCATGTGGAATCTTCCCGGACCAGGGATCAAATCCGTGTCCCCTACATTGGCAGGTGGATTCTTAACCATTAGACCACCAAAGAAATCCTCATTTTCTTCTTTAAAAGCATAGAAATGCAGCTCAGATAGCATTAAGGAACTCGACCACTGTGTTCTCAAACTTCAGGGTGCACAAACACCACTGAGGGCTCTTGTTAAAATTCACATTCAAATTTAGCAGGTTTGGGGTGAGATCAGGCCTACTTTCATCAACTTGGTTATAGGAATACTAACATTGGAGCCCAGTTAAGTGAAATGCTATCTTTCCTGTAATTCCATTCTTCTCATTAGTAGTTATGTGTTACCAAAACCTCCCCCCAAAATGACTGTTCTCAATCATTATTATATTTTGATTTTTTTCAGTAAAATATTTGTAGACATTTTTCTTTCTTGTTATATAAATAGCTACAATATAACCATGATTTTGCCTCTTGTAACAAAAAGCCTAACATATTTATTGGCTGGCCCTCAGTAGAAGAAGTTTGCCAGCCCCAAGTGTAGAGCATCTGGCTTTCCCGGTGGCACACAATTGGTAAGGAATCCACCAGCAAGGCAGGAGACGTGGGTTCAATCCCTGGGTCAGGAAGATCCCCTGGAGAAAGGAATGGCAACCCACTCCAGTATTCTTGCCTGAGAAATCCCATGGACAGAGGAGCCTGGTGGGCTACAGTTCATGGCATCGCAAAGAGTCAGACACAACTGAGCTCACATGTACAGTATAGAGCATGGTGTAAGACCACCTCTAAGTTGCATGAATCTTGTTCATCTTACTCCCCAGTTGCTTGCTGTGTTTGTCAGACTTGGCATTAGTAATCAGACTGATAGGAATCCGAACTAAGTCAGAGGGGCAACAAACTGGCTGTATTTATGGGTAACCAACCCCCCTCTACCCAGGAGGAGCTGTCTGAGCTCATGAGAATCAGCTTCAGATTTTGTTTAAAAATAGATCTTCCTGGGTTGCAGGATACTTGCTCGAGTAGCCTAGGTAGGTATAAGGACCTAGTCTTCTCAGCTAGGTCATGTCAATAAGATTTTGGAAGCAGGATTTCCTAGCAGTAATTTGTTATCCATACAGAGAGCTTGGTTAATCAGGTTTGGACGACAGGTGAACTTATGGGTAGAATATTGCTTCCTCTTATGCCAACTTTAAAGCTGCTTTACCCTGAAGGAGTCCCTGGTGGCTCAGAGGTTAAAGCGTCTCCCTGGAATGCGGGAGACCTGGGTTCGATCCCTGGGTCGGGAAGATCCCCTGGAGAAGGAAAATGGCAACCCACTCCAGTACTCTTGCCTGGAGAATCCCATGGAGGGAGGAGCCTGGTAGGCTACAGTTCATGGGGTCACAAAGAGTCAGACACAACTGAGCAACTTCACTTCACTTTACCCTGAAGGATCTATGCTATACTCATACTAGAACACAGATGACTTTTCAAAACTCTCCAGGCTTCAAGTTGTCTCCTACAACATAACTTATTGTAGAGCTTCCCCCCAGATGTCTATCTTGTACTCTTCTTTCCTGTGGTCTTGGTCAATGACAATTTTAGGTCTCCTAGCTGATGGCTGATTTTCAGGCTGTCTCTTTTTTCTTTTTGGATGCAAGAACTTATCCAACAATCAATAGTTGCTGCAAATAATCCTTGTTCCCACAAGACCCCTAACTGTGATCATATTTTAGTATGCTCTGGAGGGGGGGGGACAAGTACAAAGTATGATCTTGAAGGAATTAGATTACCCCCCCCAAATAATAATGCAAGGTTTACTAATCTATATTATTAGAAACTAGGATATGGCCAAGGAATATGTGATATAACACTGGATTGAGTTCAATGTATTGATAAGGTACATTTCCTAGAGTTTCTGGGTTTAGTGTGGTACCCAGAAACTCTGGAGATCATGCAACTGGAGTTGTTTGTAACAGTTTACTTGATTGATTGATTGAAATCTGAACATAATAAAGTGAAAGTGAAGTTGCTCAGTCGTGTCCCACTCTTTACGACCCCAGGGACTCTAGCCTGCCAGGTTCCTCCATCCATGGGATTTTCCAGGCAAGAATACTGGAGTGGGTTGCTGTTTCATTCTCCTGGGGATCTTCCCGACCCAGGGATCAAACCCCAGTCTCCCACACTGCAGGCAGACTCTTTTCTGTCTCAGCCACCAGGGAAGCCTCCCTGGACATGATAGTGGCCTCCATTGATTTTTGAGTGATATGCTTGACTCCCAGTTCATTAGACTCAACTGTGTCTTTTGCTGTGTTGATTATCCTCTGCCCCTAGTTTCTTTCATCAGTGCATTTATTTCTTTGTGTCTTCTTTAAAAATTACTGATCTTCATGATCCTGTCTCTGCCTCTTCTCTTCCTGTGTATTCTCACTTCCATGATTTCAGCCACCATGTAGGTATCAGTAATTCTCATTTGAATGCCTCTTGTATAGACTTCTCTGATAAACTCTATTCATACCAAATGCCCTTCTGAACAGGTCTTTGTTTTTGATATTTGCCTCCTAAGCACCTGGACCCCAACATCTTCAGATTTTAAATAACTTTTTTTCTCTCACCCTTTTTTGTTGTGTATCCTCTATCTCTGTTAGTAATACTACCATCAACATTCCTAGGCTTTACCCCAGTCCTATTGAATTAGGATTTCTGGAGATGGAACCTCAGGAATCTATGTCTGAACAAGTCCCATGGCTGGTTCTAATGTAAACTAAAATTTAAGAATCTTTGCATTTCCCCATGCCAGAAACTTCAGTGGCTCTCTTCCCACTCACATCTAGTTGGTAACTGGACCTTATGAGATTATCCCCAAATATATAAAAAATGATCCTTTATTCCTTCCCCACAAACTTCACTTCCCAGTCTCTCCCTGGTCCTCCTGCCTGATCCTCCTCATTGTCTACATTACCTCTACCCTCTCAGACAATCACTGAATACTGATGTCTTTCAAAACACGCATTTAAAATAGAAATCTGACTGTGCTATTCCTTGTCTTAAAAGCATCCAACAGTTTGATGGCATGGGAGCAGTGTTCAGACTTTTTAAGGTCATGGGGCTCTTTCTTCAAATAAAACCGTGCCAGAAAATCCAACTTATAGAAGAGATAAAAGCAGAGCTGCTGTTTGAAGCAGGGGTCGGCGCCACAGACTTGGCCATGCAACCTGCCTTGCTGTGTTTCCTAAGAAACAAGTCCGCAAGACACAGTGTGGGAAACACTGGATAAAGTCCAGGTGATTTATTTGGCCATCAAATTCCTCCCTGGCTGGCTCTTTCCTTCCTCTCCCCTTTCCACCATGAACTCAGACCCCAGCCTTGGGATTATTCACTATTCCCTGGACCAGTTCTGTGTAGTTGTGGCTTTTCATATTTACCATCTTCACATCCCACAATGACCACTTTCCTTTTCCTCACTGTCCTTTTCTTTGTGTTCTCAAAGCCAAGTTGGCATTTATGACCTTTTTTAAAATGTTTTCATCTGTCTTCACTACAAAATAGACAAACTCTTTAGGAACAGAGCCCATGCTTTATTTATTTATGTATCTTCTAGATTCAGCATTTCATTGCATGAACATTTATATGCTCTGTAACCCATTGTATCTGTTCTTTGGCTTTATTTTTTCCCACCCTGAACATGCCTTAGTGAATTAAGCATTATTTTAAAATTACATTTATTAACCACAAAACTATATGACACTACTCATTCATTGTAGAAACATGGAAATGAGCATTATAAAGAAGAAATTAAAATACAACTATAGTATAACTACCCAAAGATAAACTTAATATTTTGACTTCCTCCCATCCTTTTTTCCATATTTAGGTGTGTATTTATTTCATTTAACACATTTAGAATGTATATGTGTGTATGTGAATATTTATCTTTGTGTGTATTTATTGTAAAGACAGCACATTTTTAAGTAAACAATGCAGTATTGTTAGCTGTGGTCAATGAGCTGTCCTGTAGATCCCTAGGAGTTATTCATCTAGTATAACTGGAACTTTGTACCCTTTGACCAATTTTGAAAGATTCAATTCATCCTCTAAAAAGGTTACGGTTATGGTAAGAACCATAAAAGATCAGATTTTTTTCTACTTTCAAGCTATAAAGCAGCTCTGTCAGTTTTATGTATGGTGGTTGAAGACACATGATCCTGGGTCAGATACAATGGATTTTATTATTATAGTCTTGTGAGCTTCACGTTGGCATTGATTCCCCTTGCCCACAAGTGCCCTGATGGAAACTGTGTGCATGCAGTGGATTTGTGTAACAGCTGAGGAACCCTGAAAGTAGGGAATTCAACTTTTTTACAATGGACTGCAAGGAAATCTGCCCTTGGCCCTTGAGGGAGACTTTTGCTTTTTGAAACAAATTGTAAGGGAATCTTCCCTTGCTCCAAAGAGAGGCAGACTATGTCATTCACTAGTCACTCTACAAACAGTTTGGGAAGGATTGTCCAGAATAAAAGGCCAGTTAGTGCCTCTGCTCACAAGACATGTAAATATGGAAGAGCCCATGGAGAACTGTCTTTCAGCTAAGAGTTGAACCTATTTGCACTTCCACCAATGGAGCATGAATATGCCCATTTCTACACACCCTCACCAAACATTGGATGATGGTGGATTTTGCTTCTTTTTACATTTTCATAATCTAATGAAAAACTAAAAAGTGTTTTCCTTGTCATAATTTTCTTTTGAATGACCAAATAAGCTTTATTTCATATTTATATGAATTGCTTGTAAATTGCTAATACTATGGCTTACCTGTTCTTGTTTTTGCCCCTTATTTTACTGGTTCATTTTCCTGTGATTTATGGGAGCTGTTTATACTTTCTATGTTATCCTTTTTCTGCTTTATATAGAAAAATCTTATTTCCCAGCTTGTCTCTTCTTTCTTTTTATTTATACTGGCTTCTTTTGTATAGATACTTAAAATTTATATATGGCCTGTTGTGTGAAACTTTTTTTGGCAATACAGGATTTTGTGGGTCTTGCTAGTTAAAAAGCATATGGAGGAATTACCAGATATTATGGTACAAGTGTATCTAGTAATTCCTTCAAATCTTTCTTTCTTGAATTTATTTAGGTTTATTCCTGACCAGTTTTTTTATTAAAAAAAAAATAGACATAGTCTCCTCTTTAAAAATATCAAAACATGTGATGCCATGATTAAGAACAAACAATGTTAAATATCTTTTTCAAATTGAGGGTTCTGTGAAAATTCACAGTGAACATCAGAGCATTAAAAATTCTGATAAGTTGTGGAGTGCTAAGTGGTAAATAATTGGCCTGCCAATGCAGGAGATGCAGTTTGAGCCATGGATTGGGAAGATTCCCTTGGGGAGGAAATGGCAACCCACTCCAGTATTCTTGCCTGGAGAATCCCATGGACAGAGAAGCCTGGGCGGCTGAAGTTCATTGGGTCGTAGAGTCAGACATGACTGAGCATGCAGGTTGTTCCATGGAGGCCCTGAGAGGTAGTCACTATCATGGTTAGAAGCAGGGTCCTTGAAACCAGACTGCTCTGAGTTACTTACTGACTGCATAATTTGGGGCATGGTAATTAATGTCCTTTGCCTTAGTTTCCTCATCTATAAAATGGGGGTATTGGAACTTATTTTGTGAGAGGGTCATGAGGATTAGTTGAATCATCTATGTACTAGCTGTTTTTATTTTGGGACATTCTGAGGATGCTGTTCTTGGAGCATCATGGTAAAGCTGCTGGTCTTATTAGTTGACCATCCTACTATTGCTCAGGGAATCAATACCATTTTGAAAAGAAATTCAACTACTGCACCCCTATGAAATGTGCCACACAGATATGTCCATGGGAGAAGAAACTGCTCAATTAAAAGTAAATGCTTGCAGTTCTGTAGCATTGGCCCTCGAATCTTTCAGGTTGTGTTCATAGTTAAGGAACTGTTCATTTCTCTCCTCACAGCATCTTTATCTCTCTCTCAGTTCTAACCTCTTGATAGTCATGTGTAGTCCTCCCTGCTTCAGTGTTCTTGCCTGGAGAATCCCAGGGACGGGGGAGCCTGGTGGGCTGCCGTCTATGGGGTCGCACAGAGTCAGACACGACTGAAGTAACTTAGCAGCAGCAGTCCTCCCTGCTTATCTATTTGAAAGATGCTCTCAAGTAAATTTTGCATATGCTATTTTGCTGGTTATTCTAAGCATCCTAAATATCCCTCTAAGTGTGCTGAAAATTCATCTTGCTGTTGTGCTGTCAGTAACAGGCAACAGAAAATTAATTTTGTGTTAATTTCCTCATAAGAGTTCTTCCAGAAGCATCCTATTTTTTTTTCCAATTGATATGTGTGTTTAGCTTTATAAAGAAGGATTCTGTGATACATTGTTCAATAACCTGATTTTTTAACTTGACATACAGTATGTATGTTTCCATCTTGTTGTTTAGTCACTAAGTCGTGTCCAACTCTTTGTGACCCTGTGGACTATAGCCCACCAGGCTCCTCTGTCTGTGGGATTTCCCAGGCAAGAATACTGGAGTGGGTTGCCAGTTCATTCTGCATATTTCTACCTTAATATTATATAATATGTTATATTGATGTATCCATTTCCTGTGATCTGACATTGCTTCCAATTTTCAGCTATTAAGCAGTGCCCTGGCAAATCTCACAAGTTTCTTACTAGTCCTTAGGACACAGTTCATACTTGAAATTGGAGGCTCAAGTTCATGCACTCCTTGCCAGATCACCTCCAGTGATAAAAGTCTTGGAGTTAATGTCCTTCATATTGCATTAGAAACAGTTAACCTGCCAAAGATGTAAGTTCTCATTGTCTCTATTTCATAACTATTATATTCCCTCTGGCAGTGCATTTTTTAAAATGAGTATTTTTTTCATTAAAAATGTGATTTTTTTTCATGACTAGCTGAATTTATAACTAAATAACAATGCAACAAAATTGTTTTTCTTCGTCTCATAATCTTCTCAAGTGATGGAAGAAGCATAGCTAGAAACCGTCTTCACAAAGATAATTCTAGGGATAAGACTGGCTTATCACTTCCTTAGCCGTTAATCACAGTGTTTTATGGTTATTTGTTGAAGATGATAAAATGGTTAAAGGATTATCTGTGACATGTCATTCTTCTTAGAGGTTTGAGACGTCAATTACCCACCTGAGATTAGGAAATGTAATTCAATCATTTTAAAAGTAATTTACAGTAATTCTAAGTTCTAATGCATTTTTCTGCCGAAAATGATACACAGTTATCTCGATTTGTCTGGGCTACAAAAAAAGCACCATAGATTGGATGGCTTAAACAAGAAACATTTATTTCTCCCATTTTTCGAGACTGGGAAGTCCGAGAGGAAGGTGCTGGCATATTTGGTGTTCGGTGAACACCCACTTCCAGGCTTTTAAATATTATCTTCTTCCTGTCTCCGTACATGGCGGAAGGGAGGCGGGAGCTCTCATCATTCACGAGGCCTCTGGTCTCTTGAGCTAATCACCTTCCGAAGGCCCCACCTCCAAACATCATCACACAGGGGCTTAGGTGTCAACGTATTGATTTTGAAGGGGCACATGCTGTCTATAGACACAGTGCAGTTGTCATCACTGATTCAGCTTTGCGAACTTCCATTTATCATGCTCATTTCCCGACGCGTTTCCTTTCACTTCTTTTAATGAAATGTTCATACATACAGGAATGTTGAAAAGAAATACAGTAAACCCTCATGGACTTGCCAACCGGGTACTGCTATTAACATTTTACCATATTTAGTTCATCTCTATAGTTAATACTTTCTTTGAAAATTCTTTGAAAATAGGTTACAAATAATACACTTACCAACTGGATGCTTCTTTATGCACCTTCTAAGAACAACAACATTTCAAAGAATATTCTTACTAATAACCACAATATTATTTTCATACTTAAAAGGATTAGTAATTTCATATTATCTAGTATCTGGTCCATATGCACGTGTCCTCAGTGTCCTTAGAATGTTTTTTTTTAATAATTTTTGTTTTAAAGGATCTAATCTAAATAATCAAGGTTTTTGTATTGTATTTAGTTATTTGGTTATATGGCTCTTTGGACTCTTAATCTGTAAGAGTTCATCCATTTTCTTCTTCTTTTTTTTTTTGTCATTGACTTGGAAATGTGTTGGTTAATCCAGAATGTGAAGTACTCCCATTTTATATTTGTAAAACATACGATTTTTTTAAATGTGCGTACATGTTTTGATTTATTTATTTATTTGGCTCTATCGGTCTTAGTTGTGGCCTGTGGGATCTACTTCCCCGACGGAGGATCGAACCTAGGCCCCCTGCATTGGGAGCACAGAGTCTTAGCCACTGGACAACCAGGGATGTCCCAAAACATACTATTTTTAAAGCTGCATTTCAAGTACCTCATAATGAAATTCATTCAGATATACCCTTTCCTTTGCCTACAATTCCAACCCTGATGAATTTTAAGTGTGTGTTACTCAAAACAGATGCTTTTAAAGAAACTTAGGTCTTTGCGGGATGTTGTGGGATTTTTTCCTTATTGCATTTTGTGTGGTACTGAGCAGAGGGAATGACCTGTCCTGAGTTATCTAGCAATAGAATGACATCCAAACCATCTGGTCCTCTTTTTAAATATTTAGCTTAGTTTGGCAAGGCTACTGGCCAGAGAGGGAAAATTCCATATCTGAAATGCTGAAGGAGAGAGATCTGTTTATAAGTGAAGGTTTTGAAGAAGAAAATAAACATGAGTTCGTCCCTCCTGATTTGACTAGTGTTCCCTGGGTCCATTTAACTAAAAGAATGAGACTCAAAAGAGAATGAGACTCATCTCTAGATCAAATACACTCCTGATTAGTGTTATTCTTTTTTGTCACTTGATTAAAATGTGTACATAGTGGGTAAGGGATTCAATAGCAGAGGATATGAACTAGCTTAACACAATCATCCAAAAATGGTACATATTCGGACTTCCCTGGTGGTCCAGTGGTTAAGAGTCATTGCCCCTCCAATGCAGGGGGCGTGAGTTTGAACCCTGGTCTGGGAACTGAGATCTCACATGCTGTGTGGCACAGCCAAAAAATAAATAAATAATACAAAAATGGTACCTACTTAAGTAAATTAATCACAGCCCAGATGCTGGTCCTCCAAGGGTTCAGAAATGTGATTTGGTTAGCATACAGACAGCAGATCAGACATAGGTTCAAACTAAACTAGACACAGAGGGTTCCTTTGGGAGGACCAGGACATCCATTTCTTGAAGGGAGAGCTCTAGGGGAAGCCAATTGCAACCAGAAGTCTCCAGAAGAAAGTTAAACTCAAGCAAGAGTGAAATAATTGTCTGCTTTGAGGTATTGATGACATGAAAATTTGCCAGACTGAGTCCTCATCACCCAACATGGAGCATGTACTATTGGGAACAAATTGTTAACTTTCACTTGGGGGCCCAAATACTTCTGCTCGGGTCTGAGTCTGGCTGGGCACTGTCGGCATGTAGCTCTCTGGATCTCCTCTGTCTTGTTCCACGCTCATTGTCTCATCTTCTCCATCCTGTGTTTTTCCAAAAGGACTGGATGCCCAGCATTTTGATTCCATGTTACTAAATGATACAGTCCCGTCCTGCCTTCTGGAGGAAACATCTTGATTTTCATGATAAAATTTTGGCTATTTCTGATCTCCTTGGTCATTCATTTATAAATCATTTCTATTAGTCCAGGTATAGATGGGTAAAAATCCATTCAGGGCTAATTTTGTTAAACTCTTACTGACTAATTTCATTTTTCTTATATCCATGTTTGATTTCCCATCTTCTCTGTCACTATCCTGCGATAGCCCCATGGTGTTACTCCACCCCTCCCTCTTTTCTCCTCAGTAGACTCTTGGACTTTTAGAAGGCAGACTTGCATATACTTAAGCCCAAGGCAAGAATAACCAGAAGCCTCAGGTCAAGCATTTTTATAGCTTCCAACCTTCTGAATAAATTCTAAATACAATTCTATTGAAGAGTCACATAGGGCATTCTAAATCTGACATTGCAAATACACAGTATGTGTTAAGTGAACCTGGCTGTGATGATAACATATTCATTATCTGAGTTACCAAGTGCTTTTCCTATTTTTACCTGAAAATAGATGAGACACAGAAGGGGCAGAAACAACAGCTGTGCTATTTATCTGAGAGAGACTGCAATCTGATGGAAAAACCAAACCTTTCTATGTCTATGGGTCTATTTCTGCTGTGTAAATAAACTCGGTTACCAAAGGGGAAGGGTAGGTAGACATTGATTAGGAGGATGGGATTAACATACACACTACTATATATAAAATGGATAACTTAACAAGGACCTAGTGTATAGCGCAGGGAATTCTACTCAATATTTTGTAATAACCTATATGGTAAAATAATCTGAAACACACACACACACACACACACACACACACACACACACAATCACTGTGCTGTACCCCTGAATCTAACATGATATTGTAAATCAGCTATGTCCTCAGTTTCTTAGTCGTGTTGGAGTCTTAGTGACCCCATGGATTGTAGCCCACCAGGTTCCTCTGTCCATGAGATTTCCCAGGCAAGAATACTGGAATGGGTTGCTATTTACTTCTCCAGGGGATCTTCCCAACCCAGGGATCTAACCCACACCTCTTGTGTCTGCTGCATTGACAGGCAAAGTCTTTGCCACTAGTGCCACCGTGTTTTTTTAAAAAAGCCTAAACCTTTCTGATGAGCCCCATTTACTCTTAACCTTGTTATTTCCTTTTCATGTCAATCTTGGCATCCTCTGAGCCTTACAGCCTTTAGGACTTTGGAAATGGGTTAAAGGCCTGCAGTATATTTAAAGAGTCTACTACACTCACTGAGATCTGGTCAGTTTCCCCCAGGTGGAATCGCTCTTGTTCTGTGGGAGCAGTTCAGTTCTAGGTCATTTCAGCAAGGTTCTGGTTTCATTATACTATGCAGAGAACAAACACATGGGGACTTTGGAAAGTTAAAGAGGCCCTGGACTAGAGCCTGTCCTTTCAGATCTGAGAATTTGAGGTCAATCTGAACTTATGGTAACTGGGAGACCCCAAAGCAGTCTAGGAGTAAGTATCTAGTTGCACTTGGAAATCTGGCTAGAATCAACCAAACCAAGTGTCACATGCATGTAGATTGTAGTTCAGAGACCTAGAGGGAGGCTGAGGAACATTGTCATGGGATGATACCAAATCCCAAAACCCAGTAGGGCATGCTAAGAGCTATCATTCTTAAGAGGATGCACAGAGAGAACTGAGGTACCAAGCCAATGAAAGAATGTGCTCAAGAATTAATATGAAGGAGAGGGCCTGGTGAGCTTATGTTGACAAAATGGGAGTCTTAAAACAGCTATCTTGCAGTACGTAACATAGATCTGGTATAATTCACAACCATGTACGTCATAAGATATAAACCTACATTGAGAATAAAACGTCACCCAGTAGTTGAAGTTCCTGTGTTCTCCAATTGCATCTCTGAATTTCCCATGAATTTCCTTGTATTTATACTACGAATGTATGTGGCCTTAAACTAGATGTAATGTCTTTGAAAATTATTTCCTTCATGTATAAGCTGTTCATATTATTCTGCATGAATTCTGCAAGTGTTTTCATTCAACATTATGTTTGTGAGAGAAATTTAGGTTGATACGTGCAGCACTGGTTCGTATTTGTTTTGTTAGTAGTATTTTCTTATGTTGTGGTTCTAGTTTCGGGGAGGGAGGGCAGGATGGAGCCTCTTAAGGGACCTGTCCTGTTGTGGACAGTCCAGGCTGCCCTAGTGACCCAGTTCTCCCATGGGTCAGCTGTAAGGGTGGTGACAGGATCTGGCTGGTAGGGGATGCTCGTTATAATGGAAGAAACTGAATTGACATAGAGAACTTGGAATCAACGAAATATAAGTAACTCTTTGTTGCTGTATTAAGTACAATAGATATCTCATCAGTGCCTGTTTACAGATTGAAAAGTGGTGTTTGAGTTAGGTACATCACTGTTTCGAATACTAGACACATTTACAAATGCTTTGGGGAAAATCACCTAATTAATTTTTCTTTCCTTTGTTCCCTCCACCTTTGCAGTATTTTCTGGATTCCATCCCAGCAGATCTGTTTTCTGCTCTGTAGCTTCCTGGAGTAATGCTGAGCATCATTAGGGGAACTCAGCTGCCATTGGACTGTATATCAAAGCGAAGGCTTTGGAGATCTTTTCAGTTAAAACAATAATGACTTTCTTGAAATGTAATCCCAGTGGAGCTTGTTTTCTGTGTTGCCTGGAAGAATCCTTACCTACCATCATCAGATCTTCAGAGACCTCATAAAAGCTTCTGTTCATCAAGCAACTGAGTGACTCTTGAGTTATTCACGGGGACCTTAAGAACTGCGGGTATCAATTTACCTGGAAAATTCAACCACTGCCACTCAGGGCTACTGCTGAAATACCATGTCTAAGAACTCTGAGTTCATCAACCTGTCATTTTTATTAGATCATGAGAAGGAGATGATCCTGGGAGTCCTAAAGAGAGATGAATATTTGAAAAAAGTAGAGGACAAGAGAATAAGGTAATATTATTTAACTTGTCTGCCTTCCTTGACTGTTTTCTGTTTGTTGGAAACAATTTAGATCAGAACTGGGGCAACTCCAACCACACTGGAGACCATTGTAGGTCAGTCTCTTCCTGGATTCCAAACAATAGCATAGATATTAGAAAACATCTTTGGCACTTTATCATTTAGCCAGAAAGAAGGTTGGAATTGAGTGGTAAATATGGTGTTGATGAGGATGTTCGTTTGCCAGTGACATCATAAGTTGTAGTTAAGTGGAAGGACTGCCCAGGTTTGAGTACCAGCCCTAGGATGTACTAGTTGTGTGACCTTGAATCAGTGATTCGACTTCTCTATACCTTGGTTTCCTCAGCAAAACAGCAGGGGTAAGTATAGCACTCATCTTATAGGGTTGTTGCAAAGATTAAGGAAGATAATGTGTAGTGCCTGGTAATTCAGTGCACAGTAATTTTTATCTATTATTTATTTGTATAATATCTTTCTGTGGTCAATCTTAGTGGAAATTTTTATCGACCAGAGCTGTGAGAGGAAGGGTGTCTGGAAACTGAGAAGTTCCCATTGTATCCCAGAAATCATTTGAATTTTTTGAAATAAGTTTCTGTGTGAAGAAAGTTGAGTAATGTGGGCAGAATTGAGTTTCACACAGGTTGTAGGCAGGGTTGATATTTAGCTGAATCCCTAGGTGTGGCCTCATCTGTGTTTCAGCCAGCATCCATTCTGATTGGTTACATCATCAGTTCCCAATGATCAAAGCATCATTCTGATTGGTTACTATGTTCGTTATGATTGGTTGCTGCCTGACCTGTCCTGCTTGTTAAATGTATTTGGTTATTATGTCTCATGGAGAAGGCAATGGCATCCCACTCCAGTACTCTTGCCTGGAGAATCCCATGGACGGAGGAGCCTGGTAGGCTGCAGTCCATGGGGTCCCTAGGAGTCGGACACGACTGAGCGACTTCACTTTGACTTTTCACTTTCATGCATTGGAGGAGGAAATGGCAACCCACTCCAGTGTTTTTGCCTGGAGAATCCCATGGACAGAGGAGCCTGGTGGGCTGCCGTCTATGGGGTCGCACAGAGTCGGACACGACTGAAGCGACTTAGCAGCAGCAGCAGCATTATGTCTCACCCCTGAGTAGAGGGACAGAAATAAGCAGAGTTCCTTCCTCAGTCCCTGTCTACTGTGTAACGTGTAGTTTTGTGTATCGAGTATCTCCGAAAACTGCAATCAGAAGCTTATGTTTGTTTTACTTGAGAAAACACATCATAAGATTACCCTTACATGTTGCAAAAATAATCAATGTGCCTAAAGGAACTAGGATGCTTAGAATTGGAACGACATTGAAATATTCTTGATTGATGCTTATTTCATAATGAAGAGCTCAAGAGTTTTTATTTTCATTATTCTAAGGCATTCAGCTAATCTTAAAGGCTTTGATGAAATATGCTGTACTTTTTCTATGCCTAGAATTCAGGTGGCAGTGAAATCCAGTTAATAATGATTTTAAAGAATTCCAAAGTGATATTTTTGGCATTGATAGTCCAGTCTTGAAAAGTGACTAAATTTTCTAATGGCATTGAAAACGTTCTATTGTTTATGGGAGACAGGGTACTAAGGAGTTATTGATAACACTCTCTGGGGAATTAAAAACCACTCTGTTCAGGAAAAAGCAATTTAATAATCAGATCCCAGGAAAGACTGAAGTACAGCGAACAGGACTTTGTTCAGAATATTTGTTCCTGTCATTCTCAGTAACTTTTAGTAATGATCTAGTATACTCCCTCTTTTTCTCTACCTTCCCTTGCCTTCTTTCCTTATTCTCTGTAATGGAAATTTGGCCAAATCATGTAATATACAATAGAGCTATCAAGAATAAACATTGATTCCCTGGCTCTTTAAACATTGGGAGGACAGCAGAAGAAAGACTTTTACAGACCTAAGAGATGTTATTATAGAAAAAAGATTTTTTTGAAAGAGGCAGTGTCATTCCCTTCCTTAATAACAACACTGTCTAATATTTAGTGCAGGTTTTTGCTGCACTGACTGTGTTAGATGCTCTGTCTCATTTTATTGTGAGCTATCAAGATAGGAGCCCAGACGAAATGACTCAGGCTCTGTCCCTCTTCACAGCTTCCTGTATTGAGAAGCCATGCCAAAGTGGGTAATGTGGTGTTTAGAGTACATTGCTGTCAAATCACCCATCTCTGTTTGCAAATTCAAATCTTAGTTACACCATGAAGTCTTATCATCACTTTAGACAAACTGCCTGTATAGATCTAGGTTCCTTAATGGACAGAACAGAAACAATAACAGTAGCTACCTCATGAGCTTGTTGTAAGGATTAAATAAGGTAATATTACCAAGAGCCTAGAACAAGACTGACTTACAGTAAGCACTTAATAATGGCTGGCTAAAATCATTTGGGCTTATTGCTGGTTTGTGTTGCCCTTGATCTTATGAGTTGTCAACACCATTACTCCAATCCTTTTCAACCCCTTTGCTGGATTTGCGCTCTCATCTCCCAGTTTCCACGTGCTTTACTTCTAAAGACTGGCACCTTCCACCTTCTTTGGAGGACTACCTTTGGGTGGCTGGAGTAGCCCATAGGTGTAAAGAACCACATGTACCAGATAAACTTGCGTTTTTGTCCCCACTGGGTTGCCCCAAGCCAATGGCTCATGGGTATAGAAACCTCGTGCCTCCAGACTCTGCAATACAACTACTTTTTTCCCCAAATTTTTATTGGATGATTATTGCTTTACAATGCTGTGTTAACTTCTATTGTACATCAATGTGAATCAGCTGTATGTATACATATATCCCCCCACCTTGAGCCTTCCTTCCACTGCACCCCCCCATCCCCACCACCTCACTCATCGAGGTCATCACAGAGTACTGAGCTAAGCTCCCTGTGCTATACAACAGGTTCCCACTAACATTCTATTTTACACATGCTAGTGTATGTCAATCCCAGTTTTCACAAGTCCATTCTCTAGGTCTGTGTCTCTATTCCTGCCCTGCAGATAGGTTGCAATGCAACTTCTGCTTCAGAGCTCCCCATGGGATCATGCTGAGACTGGCCTGTCACTATAAGTCACACCCTTCCTAGCCTCCCTTCTCTTCCCTTTCCTCCTTCCCCTACTCCCTTCTGCCCTTCTCCCTCACAGGTTCCTCCTGAGAGCAGTTCATAAGTCACATGCATGGGTATCTATATCTCCAAGTTAGTTCCTCAAAAACCCAACCAGGAGATTGGTCAGACCAGGCAGTGAACTTAGTTGATTTTCTTCTATATCCTCCAAAATCATCAACACAAAGAATTTATGGTGTGGCAGATTTTATTGTAACAGTAAACATTGATGCTAGCTTTTACAACCATTGTTTTCGCTAGGCTACAGCGGTGCATGTTGGTACTTTGTGGGAGTCTGGAGGAGTAAGTAAGTTATGATGAATAAGATAGAAAGTGAAAGAATGGTTTCACAGAAGAGCTAACGTAAGGCTTCTGTTTGGGAGGTTAGACGGTTTGACAGAGTCCTTCCACCTCTAGGAGATTTTCTTTTGTAATTTTATTTATTTATTTATTTGGGGGAGTTCTGGGTCTTCATTGCTGCGCGGGCTTTTTCTAATTGTGGTGAGCAGGGGCTACTCTTCCTTGCGGTGCATGAGCTTCTCATTACAGTGACTTCTCTCATTGCTGAGCACAGGTTCTACGATGCACAGGCTTCAGTCCTTGCGGCGCATGGGCTCAATAGTTGTGGCTCCTGGGCCCAAGAGCACAGGCTCAGTAGTTGTGGTACATGGGCTTAGTTGCCCATTGAAGCCCCCTTCTATAATATCTTATAGCAACTGAACATTAGCTTTTAGATCTGTGACAACTTAACCTTAGATTAAATCATTTGTCCAGCTGGTAAAGATCAGAGCCCATGTTCTCTTATTGCATAATTGCTTTCTTTCCCCCTATGCTTTGATGCTTTTGCGGAACTGCACCTATTCCGACCCTGTTGAAAGCCCATCCGCAGCTTTACTAATAGTTGTCAAAGAAATGGAACAGAACAGAAAACAGTTCTATAGTCTGGTATTTACTGACAGCTCTGACCTACAAGCTATATAATATATTATACAACTTTTATTGAAGTGTTGCTCTTATACAATAAAAACTAACAGGAGTTTCTTATGTGGTTCTACCCTTTATGCTGGTTGAAAACCAAAGTGTAAGCACATAATGACGTGTTCCACATAGGGAGCTCAGCTGAGATGGGCCACCAGGCAAACAGGAATTAGTGTCATCAAAAGACCACAGTGCCCAGCCTGGGAACCCTATGGCTTTGTCTTTAAGTGTTTGATTCCATCATTTTCCAGCACAATGGTGGAAGAAAGAGAAGGACGGAGAGACAAAAGGGGAGAGTGCATTTAAATTAGCTGTTTGGAATCCTTCAGATAAGCTAAATATTTGGTTCAAATGGATTTGAAGCAATTTCAAGAATTACCCATTCACACGGGAAGTAAGGGCAACCAGTAAGTGCCAAACAACAGTATCTTCTTAATACTGTACAAATGTTTGATCTGTTGGGCTGTTTGTTTTTTCAAATCTTATCACTGCCACTAAGAATGAAATTGGTTTGACCTTCTCAAGAGCCTAAAGACACACTGTTCCCATTAAACACCAGGAGAACTATTGGAGTGGACTTCTAGTTTGGTAAACATCTTGTTTTATTCCTAGTATTAAATAGAATTGCCACAAAGCTTCTTAATAGATTAACAGAAACTCTCAGCATGAATATCCTTGTTCTCTAATAGAACCCAAACTCTTAGTGAGTCACAGAGACCTGGGGGAAAAAATCTGACTCTGCCTTAAACGAATTTAAAACCTTAGGGGTTTTCTCACTAAATACCTTATTAATTCCCACATATACATACACATAGGGAAACTAAGTTAATTTTGATTCTATACCATTTTCCTTCAAGTGATTCATATTGTAAGTCTCATCATAGGCACAGGGCCACAAATACCTGATATTTGATGACATTCCAAACCATAGATTGTGTAAGTAATTATACTTAAACACTTGTCAGACTGGATATTGTTTTTGTTTGAAATAATACAGTCACCATAGTCATGAGTAAAATTGTTACCTATGTAGATATTATGTATTCATATATGTGTATATAAATATATATGTGTGTATATGTCTTAATACACACACAGTTGACCCTTAAATAGTGCAGGGGTTAGGGGTTCTCAACCTCCCTATTAAAAACTAGAGACATCACTTTGCTGACTAGAGTCTCTATTTTCAAAGCTATGGATTTTCCAGTAGTCATGTATGGATGTGAGAGCTGGACCATAAAGAAGGCTGAGTGCCGTAGAGTTGATGTTTTCAAACTGTGGTGCTGGAGAAGACTCTTGAGAGTTCCTTGGACAGCAAGGATGTCAATCCTAAAGGAATCAGTTCTGAATATTCATTGGAAGGACTCCAATACTTTGGCCACCTGATGTAAAGAACTGGCTCATTGGAAAAGATGCTGATGCTGGGAAAGATTAAAGGCAGGAGGAAAAGGGGACTGCAGAGGATGCGATGGTTGGATGGCATCATTGAGTGAATGATTTTGAGCAAGCTCTGGGAGATAGTGGAGGACACGGAAGCCTTGCGTGCTGCAGTCCATGGGGTCACAAAGACCTGGACATGACTTAGCGACTGAATAACAACAACCACCCTCCGTATAGCTAAAAATTGGAGTATAACTTACAGTTGGCCCTCTGTGTCCACAGTTCTACATCTGAGGATTCAATGAACCATAGATTATGTAATGCTGTAGTATTTACTATTGAAAAAATTTGCGTATAAGTGGACCTGTGTAGTTCAAACCTGTATTGTTCAAGAAT
Organism: Bubalus bubalis; assembly: GCF_019923935.1. NCBI lineage: Eukaryota > Metazoa > Chordata > Mammalia > Artiodactyla > Bovidae > Bubalus > Bubalus bubalis. Next base: position 37,501,898 of record NC_059181.1, read on the forward strand.
CACTTGTGTACATCTCTTTGATTATTCTCTGAATTCCTCTTTCATTATCCTTGCCTTTTCTTGCATACTGTCTCTACCTAGATTTGGTGTAGAGGACATGACCCTAGGCAGCAGAGATTCATTTGCACTCATGTCTAGGAAGGTGCCATTCCCTTTTAGCCTATGTAATCTACAACACGGCTGGATGTCTATAGGGTAGGATGTCAGGACTGGGAGAATGAATTCATCTTCCACAGTTAGGTCAGTTCATAAGGAAAGATTTAATTAAGCAAATACTAACTGTATTCCTGGGGAAATGTGCATTTTTCCCCCTAGGTAAATACACATGAAAGCTTTACTAACAAAAATGTTACCTCTGACATTTTAGTTTTCAGTAATAAGACCATTTTATATGAAGTTAATATTAAGGTTCCTATAGTAATAGGAGTTCGGAGAAGGCAATGGCACCCCACTCCAGTACTCTTGCCTGGAAAATCCCATGGATGGAGGAGCCTGGTGGGCTGCAGTCCATGGGGTCACACAGAGTCGAACACGACTGAGCAACTTCCCTTTCACTTTTCACTTTCATGCATTGGAGAAGGAAATGGCAACCCACTCCAGTGTTCTTGCCTGGAGAATCCCAGGGACGGGGAAGCCTAGTGGGCTGCCGTCTATGGGGTCGCAGAGAGTCGGACACGACTGAAGCGACTTAGCAGCAGCAGCAGCAGCAGCAGTAATAGGAGTTAGGGTTTAATTGATTTAACTCTGTAATAAGAATAGGTTAACATGTATTTAATAAATTTTCTAATCATTATTTCTTTGCAGAGTAATTAAGCATATGTGGTAAACATTTCATACAAATGTCTAAAATTGATACAGCTGTTACATGGCAAAGGACTGTTTTAGGTTTCTAAACTTAATGCACTAAGATCTATAAAGAGCATCAATAACTACAGTAGTTTTGTATTATTAATTCTTAATTCACAAAGGAATATTTAGCATTTTCTGATACACTTTATTATGGAAATAATGTTTATGACAGAAAATTAGAAAAAACATACAATATGAACTTTAAAAACCCACATGGGACCCTCTTCACAGAGATAATTTCCACTTTTGCATTTCTTTTCTGTTACTTTTATGTGTGTACATGTAATGTTCATATAATTGGGAACATATTATATATGTAATTTTGTATCCTCTAACATTATTGTTGTTGTTCAGTCACTCAGTCATGTCTGACTCTGTGCGACCCAAGGGAATGCAATATGCCAGGTTTCACTGTCCTGCACTATCTCCCAGAGTTTGCTCAAACTCCTAAAATTGAGTCAGTGATGCCATCCAACCATCTCATTCTCTGTCATACCCTTATCCTCCTGCTGTCAATCTTTCCAAGGATCAGGGTCTTTTCCATTGAGTTGGCTCTTCACATCAGGTGGCCAAAGTACTGGAACTTCAGCATCAGTCCTTGCAATGAATATTCAGGGTTGATTTCCTTTAGATTGACTGGCTTGATATCCTTGCTATGCAAGGAACTCGCAGGAGTCTTCTCCAGCACCACAGTTAGAAAGCGTCAGTTCTTTAGTGTTCAGCCTCCTTTATATATCTGTACATGATTACTGGAAAAACCATAGCATTGACTCTACAAACCTTTTTCAGCAAAGTGATGTCTCTGATTTTTAATATGTTGTCTAGGTTTGTCATAGCTTTTCTTCCAAGGAGCAAGTGTCTTTTAATTTCATGACTGCAGTCACCATCTGCAATGATCTTGGAGCCCAAGAAAATAAAGTCTGTCACTGTTTCCATTTTTCCTCCATCTATTTGCCATGAAGTGATTGCATCAGATGCCATGATCTTAGTTTTTTGAATGTGGAGGTTTTATTTTATCTTTTTATTGAAGGATAATTGCTTTACAGAATTTTGTAGTTTTCTGTCAAACCTCAACATGAATCAGCCATAGGTATACATATATCCCCTCCCTTTTGAACCTCCCATCTCCCTCCCCATCCCACCCCTCTAGGTTGATAAAGAGCCCCTGTTTGAGTTTCCTGAGCCATACAGCAAATTCCCATTGGTTATTTATTTTACATATGGTAATTAAGTGTCCACAGTACACTTTCCATACATCGCACCCTGTCCTTCCCTCTCCCCATGTCCATAACTCTATTCTCTATGTCTGTTTGCCTATTGCTGCCCTGTAAATAAATTATTCAGTGCAATTTTTCTAGATTCTGTATATGTGCGTTAGAATACGATATTTATCTTTCTCTTTCTGATTCACTTCACTCTTTATAATAGGTTCTAGGTTTATCCGCTTTATCAGAACTGACACAAATGCATTCCCTTGTATGGCTGAGTAATAGTCCATTGTGTTTATGTACCACAACTTCTTTACCCATTCATCTGTTGATGGACATCTGGGTTCCTTCCGTGTTCTAGCTATTGTAAATAGTGCTGCAATAAGCAATGGGATACACGTGTCTTTTTCAACCCTGGTTTCCTCAGGGTATATGTCTAGGAGTCAGATTGCTGGGTCATATGGTGATTTTATTCCTAGTTTTTTAAGGAATCTCTATACTGTCTTCCATAGTGGCTGTATCAATTTACATTCCCACCAACAGTGCAAGAGTGTTCCCTTTTCTCCACACCCTCTCCAGCATTTATTGTTTGTAGACATTTTGATGATGGCCATTCTGACTGGTGTGAGGTGATACCTCATTGTAGTATTGATTTGCATTTCTCTAATAATGAGTGATGTTGAGGATCTTTTCATGTGTTTGTTAGCCATCTGTATGTCTTCTTTGGAGAAATTTCTGTTTAGGTCTTTTTCCCACTTTTTGATTGGGTTGTTTGTTTTTCTGGTATTGAGTTGAATGAGCTGCTTATGTATTTTGGAAATTAATCCTTTGTCAGTTGTTTAATTTGCTATTATTTTCTCCCATTCTGAGGGTTGTCTTTTCACTTTGCTTATAGTTTCCTTTGCTGTGCAAAAGCTTTTAAGTTTAATGAGGTCCCACTTGTTTATTTTTATTTTTATTTCCATTACTCTAGGAGGTGGGTCATAGAGGATCTTCCTTTGATTTATGTCATCGAGTGTTCTGCCTATGTGTTCCTCTAAGAGTTTTATAGTTTCTGGTCTTACATTTAGATCTTTGATCCATTTTGAGTTTATCTTTGTGTATGGTGTTAGGAAGTGTTCTAATTTCATTCTTTTGCATGTAGCTGACCAGTTTTCCCAGCACCATTTATTGAAGAGGCTGTCTTTGCCCCATTGTATATTCTTGCTTCCTTTGTACAAAATAACATACCCATAGGTGCATGGGTTTATTTATGGGCTTTCTATCTTGTTCCATTGGTCTATATTTCTGTTTTTGTGCCAGTACCATACTGTCTTGATGACTGTAGCTTTGTATATAATCTGAAGTCAGGAAGGTTGATTCCTCCAGCTCCATTCTTCTTTCTTAATACTGCTTTGGCTATTCAGGGTCTTTTGTGTTTCCATATGAATTGTGAAATTTTTTGTTCTAGTTCTGTGAAAAATGCCATTGGTCATTTGCTACAGGGATCAAATTGAATCTGTAGATTGCAATTTGGTAGTATAGTCATTTTCACAATATTAATTCTTCCTACCCAGGAACATGGAATATCTCTCCATTTGTTTATGTCATCTTTGATTTATTTCATCAGTGTCTTATAATTTTCTGTGTACAGTTCTATTGTCTCCTTAGGTAAGTTTATTCCTAGATATTTAATTCTTTTTGTTGCAATGGTATATGGGATTGATTCCTTAATTTCTCTTTCTGATTTTTCATTGTTAGTATAGAAATGCAAGTGATTTCTGTGTATTGATTCTGTATCCTGCAACTTTGCTAAATTTACTGATTAGCTCTAGTAATTTTCTGATACTATCTTCAGAGTTTTCTATGTACAGTATCATGCCATCTGCAAACAGTGAGAGCTTTACTTCTTGTTTTCTGATCTGGATTCTTTTTCTTCTCTGATTGCTATAGTTAGCACTTCCAGAACTAAGCTGAATAATAGTGGTGAAAGTGAATTCCCTCGTCTTGTTCCTGATCTCAGAGGGAATGCTTTCAGTTTTTCATCATTGAGAATAATTTTTGCTGTAGGCTTACCATATATGGCCTTTACTATGTTGAGGTAGTTCTATGCCCATTTTTTGAAGAGTTTTAACCATAAATGGGTGCCAAATTTTGTCAAAGGCTTTTTCTGCATCTACTGAGATGATCATATGGTTTTTATCTTTCAATTTGTTAATATGGTGTATCACATTGATTGATTTGCGTATATCGAAGAATCCTTGCATCCCTGGAATAAACGCAACCTGATCATGATGTATGAGCTTTTTGATGTGTTGCTGAATTTGTGTTGCTATTTGATGTTCTTCTTGTTTCTTGAGATAGGATTGTATTGCTATTAACTTCCCTCTTAGGACTGCTTTTGCTGCATCCCATAGGTTTTGTCTTGTCATGTTTTCATTGTCATTTGTTCCTAGAAATTTTTTTATTTCTCTTCTGATTTCTTCAGTAACCTGTTGGTTATGTAGAAACATGTTGTTTAATCTCCATGTGTTTGTGTTTCTGACAGTTTTTTCTTGTAATTGATATCTAGTCTCATAGTGTTGTGGTCAGAGAAGATACCTGATACAATTTCAATTTTCTTACATTTACTGAGGTTTGATTTGTGACCCAAGATGTGGTCTATCCTAGATAATGTTCCATGTGCACTTGAAAGGAAGGTGTATTCTTCTGCATTTGGATGGAATGTCCTGAAGATATCAATGAGATCCATCTCATCTAATGTATCATTTAAGATTTGTGTTTCCTTATTAATTTTCTGTTTTGATGATCTGTCCATTTATGTGAGTGGGGTGTTAAAGTCTCCTACTGTTATTGTGTTACTGTCAGTTTCTCCTTTTATGTCTGTTAGTGTTTGTCTTATGTATTGAAGTGTACCTTTGTTGGGTGTATAGATATTTACAATTGTTATATCTTCCTCTTGGATTGATCCCTTGATCATTATGGAAGGAAGTGTCCTTCCTTATCTCTTGTTATATTCTTTATTTTAAAGTCTATTTTGTCTGATATGAGGATTGCTCCTCCAGCTTTCTTTTGCTTCCCATTTGCAAGGAATATATTTTTCCATCCTCTCACTTTCAGTGTATATGAGTCTTTAGGTCTGAAGTGGGTTTCTTGTAGATAGCATATATATGGGTCTTGTTTTCGTATCCATTCAGCCAGTCTGTGTCTTTTGGTTGGAGCATTTAATCCATTTACATTTAAAGTAATTATTGATATATATGTTTCTATTTCCATTTTCTCAATTGTTTGGGGTTGATTTTGTAGATCTTTTTTCTTCTCTTCTATTTCTTGACTATATAAGTTCCTTTAACATTTGTTCTGAAACTGATTTGGCGTTACTGAATTCTCTTAACTTTTGCTTGTCTGAAAACCTTTTCATTTCTCCATCAATTTTGAATGAGATCCTTGCTGGGTACAGTAATCTTGATTGTAGATTTTTCCCTTTCAGTACTTTAAATATATCCTGCCATTCCCTTCTGGCCTGCAGAGTTTCTGCTGAGAGATCAGCTGTTAAGCATATGGGTTTCCCTTGTATGTTACTTGTTGCTTCTCCCTTGCTGCTTTTAATATTCTTTCTTTCTGTTAAGTCTTGTTTAGTTTGATTAGTATGTGCCTTGGTGTGTTTCTCCTTGGGTTTATACTGTGTGGGACTCTTTGTGCCTCTTGGACTTGATTGACTATTTCCTTTTCTGTGTTGGGAAAATTTTCAAGTATAATCTCTTGAAAAATTTTCTCATACCCTTTTTCTCCTCTTCTTCTGGGACCCCTGTAATTTGAATATTGGTGCATTTGATATTGTCCCAAAGGTCTCTGAGACTATCCTTAGTTTTCATTCTTTTTACTTTATTCTGCTTTTCATAAGTTATTTCCACCATTTTATCTTCTAGCTCACTGATTCGTTCTTCTGCTTCAGATATTCTGCTATTGATTCCTTCTAGAGTATTTTTAATTCAGTAATTGTGTTGTTTTTCTCTTCATGTTTATTCTTTAGTTCATCTGTGTTTTTGTTAATTGATTCTTGCATTTTCTCCATTTTGCTTTCAAGGTTTTGGATCATCTTTACTATTCATTATTCTGAATTATTTTTCAGGTAGTTTGCCTATTTCCTCTTCATTTATTTGGACTTCTGTGTTTCTAGTCTGTTCCTTCATTTGTGTAGTATTTCTCTCCCTTTTCACTATTTTTTTTAACTTACTGTGTTTTAGGTCTCCTTTTCCCAGGCTTCAAGGTTGAATTCTTTCTTTCTTTTCACTTCTGCCCTCCCAAGATTGTTCCAGTGGTTTGTGTAAGCTTCTTATAGTGTGAGATTTCTGCTTAGTTTTTGTTTGTTTGTTTGTTTTTCCTCTGATGGGCCAGGCTAAGTGAGGTGGTAATTCTGCCTGCTGATGATTTGGCTTGTATTTTTGTTTTTTTTCTTGTTTAGATGAGGTGTCCTGCACAGGTTGCTATTGGTGGTTGGGTGATGCTGGGTCTTGTATTCCAGTGGTTTCCTTTGTGTGAGTTCTCACTACTTGATACCCACTAGGGTTAGTTCTCTGGTAGTCTAGGGTCTTGGAGTCAGTTCTCCCACTCAAAAGGCTCAGGGTTTGATCTCTGGTCAGAAATGAAGATTCCACAAATGGTTTATTATGGCATTAAGTGAGATTAAAACAAATATCCAAAAACGAGAAACCAAAGATGAACCCCAGACAAATGGCAGTTACAAACTCAGGCAAATAGTAATTCAAATAATGGAATATACACATATACATATACACCCATGAGCAAAGTCAAAACAGTCCAACAAATATAAAGTACAATAGATTGACCCAGTGAACAAAGAAAATAAAAAATTATATTCACCAGTTAAGAACAAAACTAACTAAAGCACAAACTGGAAAACAAGACTAAAGCAAAGTGCCAAGTGGGGAATAAAGCAATGAAAACAAAACTAACAAATATGTTGAAAGAAAAGAAAGAAAAGAAAGCAAGAATAGATATGCAAAGTTAAATAGAGGTAGATGAAGATTTATATACATTAAAGATTAACTGCAAGGGGGAAAGAAGATTAGGAAAGGCAAACAAAGGAATAAATGTAGAAGAGATATAATAGGTTTAAAAAGTTAAAAGTTAAAGTTATAAAATGAGAAAAGAAAAAAAATGGAAGAATAAATAAAAAAGGAAAACTCCACAGAACTGCAGAAGCCCAATGTAGAGGCACAGGTTTATGACAACAATGAAAAGTGTGATTATACACATATACACCCATAAGCAAAATCAAAACAGTCCAACAAAAATAAAGTACAATAGATTGACCTGGCAAACAAAGGAAACCAAAAATTACATCTACTTGAGCAAAACTAACTAAAGCACAAACTGGAAAACAAAACTTAAATGAGCTGCCAATTGGAGAATAAAACAATGAAAATAAAACTAAGAAATATGTTGAGAGGGAAGGAAAGAAAGAAAAGGTAGATGAAGGTTTATATACATTGAAGATTAACTGCAAGGGAAAAAGAAGAGTAGGAAAATCAAACAAAGGAATAAATGTATAAAAATAATAATAGGTTTTAAAAATTAAAATTAAAAAAAAAAGAGAGAGAAAAAAAAACTCCCCAGAACTGCAAAAGCCCATCATAGAGCCAGAGGTTTATAACAACAGTAAAAAACGTGACTGAGAAAAAAAAAAGCTCAAAAGCTTAATTAGATTTTATAGGACACAACTGAAGCGACTTAGCAGCAGGAGCAGCAGTGCCAATAAAATTGACAGCTGCAACAGGGAGGGTGGGGATAAAGAAAAAAAAGAAAAAAAATACAAGAGAGTCTACAGAACAAGTCAAAACACAAGAATAATAAATGTTTTTCTTGAGTCACTGCTGTCTGAGTCCTTTCCATCCCTGGGAGTCACAGTCCACCTCATCTCCCTAGGATGCCCTCTAACACTGTGCTGATCACTAGACTTGCTGTGGGAACAGCTCATATTCTAATGTCCTACTCCTCTGTGTTCTTGCCTCCAATGTCCACAGCTATCAGAACTAGTGTGTTTTCTTTTGTGGGAGTTCTCAATGACCTTTTATATATTCCATAGACACAGAGTCTGCCTAGTTGATCGTGTAGATTGAGTCTGCATCTTATACAGCTGATGGGAAGAAAGGTTTTAGGTCTTTTTCCTTAGCCACACTGCCCTTGGGTTTCAATTGTGGTTTTATTTCCACCTCTGCATGTGGGTCATCCACTGAGGTTTGCTCCTGAGGCTGCCCTGGAGGACTTGGGTTTGCCCCTGTGAGGGCCAGGTGTGGAGGTGGGGCAGCTGCTTGGGTCACAGGGGTTCTGGCAGCACCAGGTACTCAGGGGTGTTGGTGGCTAGGGCAGCAGGAAATATAGTGCTCTAGAAGGGTATGGCAACCAGTATTGGCCAATACGCTCCAGTATTCTTGCCTGGAGAACCCCCATCCCTGACAGAGAAGCCTGGCAGGCCACAGTCTACAGGATCACAAAGAGATGGACACTACCTGAAGCGACCCTGTGAGCATAGGCGCAAGATTTTTTTTGCCTGTGGCATCTCTGCCCCAGCTAGTGTTGAGTGTGAAGGTGGCACAGTTGCTTGGCTTGCAGGGACCCTGGCAGCGCCAAGTGTATAGGGACATGGGCTGCCTCTGCTGCAGTAGTTATGGCCCTATCAGAGTCTTTTTTTGAGCCTCTTGTAGTTGGCAATCAGAAGGCCTCTTTGATGAGTCTTTCTCCATAGCTCTGCCCATTCAAGCACTTAGAGGGCTTCCTTGCCTGGGGTCCTTCTCTGTTGTTTGGTGCATCAGGCACATAGACAGGCCCCCCGGCTGGGGTCCTACTCTGTAGATCAGCACATCAGGCACTTAAAGGGGCACCCTGGGTGGGGTCCTACTCTGTAGTGCATCAGGCATTTGATGGGCCAGCCTCTCTATTGCTAATGCTGGTGTGTCGGGGGTGAGGGGAGAGGCTATGGTGATAGCTCCACCCCCTACGTGTGATTCTACTACCATGGCTGCCGGGCTTTCCTCCACAGGCATTTCCCACCACAATCTCTTCCCTCACATCCCCTCAACCTGTCTCTCCGAGGTCAACAGTAGCCCTTGCCCAGGGATTGCTCCACAATCCCTACACTCCAGCTCCCAGCCACTGTACCATCTGCGGTATGTATGGGTGCGGCAAGGAGTGTCTGATTCTCATTCCATTTACACTGCCGCAGATCAGCTGTTTCAGTCTCAGCCTTAAATGTTTCTCCTTTGACTCAGACAGTTGCCCTGATGTGGGGATCGGACCCCTGCTTCAGTTCCCCCACCTGCCAAGGGCAGGTCCAGGGCTACTAACACTCCTGTTTTTCCCCCTAGTTCCTTTGTCCTACTGAGTCTTGCGTGGGTCTGTATTTTTCTTTTCTGCTGGTCAGGTACTCCTGTCCACTCTCAGCTGGTGTTTTGCATGCACTTCTGCGTCTGAAGGTGTATTCCTGATGTATCTGTGAAGAAAGATGTACTCCATGTCCACCTACTCCTCTGCCATCTTGTTCTCTCCCTCGAATGTTGAGTTATAAGCCAGCTTTTTCACTTCTTCTTTCACTTCCATCAAGAAGCTCTTTAGTTCTTCTTTGTTTTCTGCTATTAGGGTGGTGTCATCTGCATATCTGAGGTTATTGATATTTCTCCCGGCAATCTCAATTCCAGCTTGTTTTTCATCCAGCCCAGCATTTCACGTGATGTACTCTGCATATAAGTAAAATAACCAAGGTGACTATATTCAGCCTTGATGTACTCCTTTACCAATTTGGAGCAGTCCGTTGACCCATGTCCAGTTCCAACTGTTGCTTCTTTAACTGCATACTGGTTTCTCAGGAGGCAAAGAAGGTGGTCTGGTATTCCCATCTCTTTAAGAATTTTTCATAGTTTGTTGTGATCCACATAGTCAAATTTCATGCAAAGATGGGCACAATAAAGGACAGAAATGGTGTGGGCCTAACAGAAGCAGAAGATATTAAGAAGAGGTGGCAAGAATACACAGAACCATACAAAAGATATTTTCATGACCTAGATAACCATGATGATGTGATCACTCACCTAGAGCCAGACATTCTGGAATGTGAAGTCAACTGGGCTTTAGGAAGCATCACTATGAACAAAGCTAGTAGAGGTGATGGAATTTCAGTTGAGATTTTCAAATCCTAAAAGATGATGCTGTGAAAATGATACACTCAATATGCCAGCAAACCTGGAAAACACAGCAGTGGCCACAGGACTGAACAGGTCAGTTTTCATTCCAATCCCAAAGAAGGGCAATGCTAAAGACTGTTCAAACTACTGCACAATTGCACTCATCTCACACGCTAGCAAAGTAATGCTCAAAATGCTCTAAGCCAGGCTTCAACAGTATGTGAGCCATGAACTTCCAGATGTTTGAGCTGGATTTAGAAAAGGTAGAGATACCAGAGATCAAATTGCCAACATCCACTGGATTGTTGAAAAAGCAGGCAAATTCCAGAAAAACATCTACTTCTGCTTTATTAACTATGCTAAAGCCTTTGACTGTGTAAATCACACCAAACTGTGGAAAATTCTTCAAGAGATAGGAATACCAGACTACCTCACATGCCTCCTGTAGAATCTATATGCAGGTCAAGAAGCAACAGTTAGAAATGGACATGGAACAACAGACTGGTTCCAAATCAGGAAAGGAGTACATCAAGGCTGTACATTGTCACCCTGCTTATTTAACTTATATGCAGAGTACATCATGAGAAACACTGGGCTGGAAGAAGCACAAGCTGGAATCAAGATTGCTGGGAGAAATATTTCAATAACCTTAGATACACAGCTGACACCACCCTTATGGCAGAAAGTGAAGAGAAACTAAAGAGCCTTCTGATGAAAGTGAAAGAGGAGAATGAAAAAACTTCTTAAAAGTCAACATTCAAAAAGCTACGATCATGGCATCTGGTCCCATCACTCCATGGCAAATAGATGGAGAAACAATGGAAACAGTGAGAGACTTTATTTTTTGGGGGGTCCAAAATCACTGCAGATGGTGATTGCAGCCATGAAATTAAAGGACACTTGCTTCTTGGAAGTAAAGCTATGACCAAACCTCGACAGCATATTAAAAAGCAGAGACATTACTTTGCCAACAAAGGTCCATCTAGTCAAAGCTATGGTTTTTCCAGTAGTCATATATGGTTGTGATAGTTGGACCATAAAGAAAGCTGAATGCTGAAGAATTGATGCTTTTGAACTGTGGAGTTGGAGAAAACTCTTGAGAGTCCCTTTGACTGCAAGGAGTTCCAACCAGTGAACCCTAAGGGAAATCAGTCCTGAATATTCATTGGAAGGACTGATGCTGAAGTTGAAACTCCAATACTTTGGCCACCTGATGTGAAGAACTGACTCATTGGAAAACACCCTGATGCTGGGAAAGATTAAAAGCAGAAGGAGAAGGTTGAATGGCATCACCGACTCAATGGACATGAGTTTGAGCAAGCTCCGGGAACTGGTGATGGACAGGGAAGCCTGGTGTGCTGCAGTCCATGGGGTTGCAAAGAGTCGAACACGACTGAGTGACTGAACTAAACTGAATCAACAAGACACCTGCAGCCACACTGCAAGATGACTAAGAATTATTTGGGGAGCTTGCAGAACTGCCCTGTGTCTCATTCTAATTGTAAAGTAATTAATCTCCAATTATAATATATAAATTAATTTTAAAAAAAGAAAGCTGAGCACCAAAGAATTGATGGTTTTGAACTGTGGTGCTAGAGAAGACTCTTGAGAGTCCCTTGGGCTGCAAGGAGATCCAACCAATCAATCCTAAAGGAAATCAGTCCTGAATATTCATTGGAAAGACTGATGCTGAAGTTGAAGCTCCAATACTTTTGCCCCCTGACGCGAAGAACTGACTCATTGGAAAAGACCCTGATGCTGGGAAAGCTTAAAGGCAGGAGGAGAAGGGGACGACAGAGGATCAGATGGTTTGATGGTATCACAGACTAGATGGACATGAGTTTGAGTAAGCTCCAGGAGTTGGTAATGGACAGGGAAGCCTGGCATGTTACATTCCATGGGGTTGCAAAGAGTCTGACATGACTGAGTTACTGAACTAACTGACTAACACAGTCAAAGGCTTTCGCATACTCAATAAAGTAGAAGTAGATGTTTTTCTACAATTCCCTGGCTTTTTCTGTGATCCAACAGATGTTGGCAATTTGATCTCTGGTTCCTCTGCCTTTTCGACATCCAGCTTGAACATCTGGAAGTTCTATGTTCACGTACTGTTGAAGCCTAGCTTGGAGCATTTTGAGCATGGCCTTGCTAGCATGTGAAATGAGTGTAAATGTACAGTAGTTTAAACATTCTTTGGCATTGCCATTCTTTGGAATTGGAGTGAAAACTGACCGTTTACATTCCTGTGGTCATTGCTGAGTTTTCCAACTTTGCTGGCATATTGAGCACAGCACTTTAACAATGTTATTTTAAGTAGCTCTGCTGAAATTCCATCACTTCCACTAGCTTTTTTTGTAATAATACTTTCTAAGGCTCACTTGACTTCACACTCCAGGATATCTGGCTCTAGGTGAGTGATCACACTATCGATGTTGCATGGGTCATTTAGATCTTTTTTTAAATTAATTAATTTATTTCACTTTACAATATTGTATTGGTTTTGCCATACATTGACTTGAATCCACCATGAATGTACATGTGTTCCCCATCCTGAACACCCCTTACACCTCCCTCCCCATCCCATCCCTCTGGGTCATCCCAGTGCACCAGCCCCAAGCATCCTGTATCATGCATCAAACCTGGACTGGCGATTTGTTTCACATATGATATTTTACATGTTTTTATACAATTCTTCTGTGTATTCTTGCCAGTCAGGTAGTTCAGTCATCCAGTCATTTCCAACTCTTTGCAACCCCATGGACCACAGCCACACTGCAGTGTGGATGTTTTGTAGATAAGTTCATTTTTGTCGTATTTTAGATTCCATATATAAGTGATATGACATTTGTCTTTCACTTTCTGACTTACTTCACTTCATATGATAATCTTGTTTTCATCCAAGTTGCTGCAAATGACATTAGTTCTTTTAATGGCTGAGTAATACTCCATTGAATATATGTACTATATCTCCTTTATCCATTCATCTGTTGATGGACATTTAGGTTGCTTCCTTGTCTTGCCTCCGTAAATAAATACTGCTATGAATATAGGGGTGCATAGATCTTTTCAAGTTACAGTTTTGTCTAGATAGATGCCCAGTGGTGGGATTACTGGATCATGTGGTAATTCTATTTTTAGTTTTCTGAAAAATCTCCATACTGTTTTCCATAGTGGCTGCACCAGTGACATTCCCACCAACAGTGTAAGAGGCTTCCCTTTTCTCTGCACCCTCTCCAGCATTCATTGTTTATAGACTTTTCTTAATGGTGTGAGGTGGTACCTCATTGTAGTTTTGATTTGCATTTCTTATAATTAGCGATGATGAACGTCTTTCTACTGTTTTTGATACTCAGGAAAGGGTATCCTTTGGGTTTCAGATTTTTAGAATACATACGTTCTTGTTCCTTGTCAGGCCAGGAAATTTTGATGATATTTTGCAAGGTGTTCCCAGGTTGAAGACTTGGTTTGATAATTATACATGAGATCAATTTCTGCTATGATTTTAAGACTATTGATAATAAATAATTGCCTCTGTCCACATGGTTTTGTGAGATCTCCTGATATGTTCCTATGAGCCAACTGTTCCTACCACTGGGAAGTGCTTAGTGTCATCCCAGATTGCACAGTGCCCTCTTTCCTTGAGATAATTTGTTTGTTGTTGTTGTCTGATTGCACTGTACAGCTTGCATGATGTTAGTTCCCTGACCAGTGATTGAACCTGGGCCCTCAGCACTGAAAGCAGAGAATCCTAACCTCTGGATCAGCAGGCAATTCGTGAGACAGTTTCTAAACTTAGTAAATTGACACAGATGGCAAGATTTCTTTATCCAGACAAGGGTTCTTTCAATTCTGTTCCTTATTTATGTTCTCTCAAGTAGCTTTCTCTCTGAGTGAAACTATCCCCTCATTCTTGGATGGTCTGGATTCTTTTTAATAGCCATTGACTTGCAAATTAATCAAAAGCTTAATAAAGTTTATAGTGGTATTTGATGAGGAACAGCTCTGTTGGAGAATGTTCGCCAGGAGAGATTCTGTGATAAGAGGCAACTTGGGCGCATATCATTCGGTGGGCCGATAGGAGAAACCCTTCATGTTTGACTCTTTACCTCGAATATGTTCAGTCTAGGTTTTTACAGCTGGGAAAGTGATACCAATTGTTAGTATTCCCAGTGTTCATTCTGAGCCACAGTATTTTAATAAATTGAGAAGCAATGAGGGGAGTCTTGGATGGGCAAAAGTACAGATTTGGGAATATAAAACTTGGAATCTGAATCATGAGTGCACCACTTAATAGCCCTGTGGTGTTTCTTCTCTGAGATTCCACTTTTTTATCTGTAAAAATTGGAATCATAATGTCTTTTTCATGGGTCATTGTCAACGTTTATGGGCGTGAAACTTAAAGCAGAGTGCCTGTCATAGTGGCTAAGTGTTGTGATGGTTTTAATAATAGATGCCACACACACAGGCCTGCAATCAAAATGAAAAAGTCAGGAGTGCAGGAGGCATGCAGCCATTGGCATCAGGCTGCTGTGACATTATTCTGCCCACATTTATTATGTCAAGTGCCTTTTTTTTTTTTTTTCATTGTTTTTGGTTTGACAGTATTTTTTGTCAGTCACCGTGGTTTTGTTCTCTTAAAGGAATATGAAACTCGAGCTCTAGACAAGCATTTAGCTGGTAGGCTCTGCAGCAGAGGCTGAAGCAAAACCTAGTAGCAACAGCTGTGCAAGTGGACAATAATAAAAAGAGCTACTATCTTATCTGCTGAGTTCTTCTTTTATTTGTTGAGAGAGAGGTTTGTCTGTGGATGACAGAGACATATTTTAATTACGACTTACAGAAGATGGAAGTCCATTGCTGTCTAACAGGAAAGTCTGAATTGGTTGGCAGCTTTGTGATGTTGTAATGGTGGCTCCATTATTGCATGGATCTAGGTGCCTTGTCTTTTGTAGTTCTACCATCTTGAAAGTTTGGCTCTTCTTCCAAGATGACTCACCCCTATATTCTCATCCTAGCTTCTGGCAGGGAAGAAGAGTTCATGGAACAGGGATACCCCTTTTCCATTAGGGACATGACCTAGAGGTTACTTGTATCATTTCTGATCATATCATATTGGCTAATATTTGGTCTCATGGAAAAACTAACTGCAAGACATGCTGGGAAATGTAGTCTTGAGTGGCCACGAGCCTAGCTAGACATTCCACTAATAGAAAAATGGAGAACACATATTAGGAGATGCATACTGGAATGGTCTATTCCACAACTACTGTGTGCCATGCTGTGCTTTACACTATAGTTATGCTCATGACAGCATCATCTTATTTAATGCTCACAAAAATCCCATGAGCTTGTAATTACTATGAATTTTTCTTGTAACAGAGGGAATATTTTGAGACAGAGAGAAGTCAAGTCTTTTTAAAAGGTCTTGAGACACAGAGAGGCTAAGTAATTTTTTTAAAGTCTCAAGGGAAATAAGGGGCAAGGCCAGGATTTGAACCCAGGGAGTCTGACTTTGGAGCCTTATGTTATGAACCACTGTATAGTTCTGGCTTGCTCAGTATTTTTCTCAAGCCTTGATGTGCTCTGCTAGATGAAACTGCAGATTGTTGAAAGGCATCAAGGAATCAAAGAAGCTTTGTGAAGCTTCTATTGCTTCCTCTTCCAGGCAGTTAATTGCTTCCCTTCTAGAATTTCTAGCTTATTTGATGCAAAATAGTGTTCAGCACAATTGGGTCTAAACAGGGTAGCAAAAGAAAAGCAACACCATACACACATGTGACAGGAATTTTAATGAAAGCAATTCCTGATTTGAAAGCAATGTGTCTATGCCACGATAAAGCAAGCACTCTTTGTACTGCATTGAACAGTTTTGATTATGGGATAGAATAAATTGAATTCAGTATATCACCAGAATATAGAAATGAAAATATTATCATTCAACAACAGTTGAGACTGTTGGTCTCTGTAATATTTAGGATTTCAACTACATATAAGTCATCGATTCACATGTTAATACATATTTATCTGTGTAGCAACAAGCAAACCTAAAGAATAAACTGATGTTTTTAAAATACAAGGGCACCCTGAATTTATCTTTTTGTTGTTATTGTTCTATTTTGTTTTACTTTTTATTACAGAAAATTTCAAACACTCACAAAAATATAGTAAAATGAACCTAAAATAGCCATCACCCAGCACAACATTTATTGATTTAAGAACATCCTTATACCTTCAATGTCTTTCCCCACTGGATCCTTCCACTGGATTTTTTTTATAGAGCATCATATACATCATATTATTTCATCCACCAATTTTTCAGAACATATCTCTTTTTAAACATAATTACAATTCCATGATCACATCTAAAAAGTTTAATATGAGTTCTTTAAATTCATCAAAAATCCAGTCAATGTTCAAATTTCCTTCAGTCATTTATATTCTCAAAATATTTATTCGTTTTTTAACTGATTAGTTGATTTGATTGTATTAAAGTTTGCTTCTTTTATTTATTTATGTTTTGGAGGCTAATTACAATATTGTATTGGTTTTGCCATACATTGACATGAATCCACCACGGGTGTACATGTGTTCCCCATCCTGAACCCCCCTTACACCTCCCTCCCCATCCCATCCCTCTGGGTCATCCCAGTGCACCAGCCCCGAGCATCCTGTATCATGCATCGAACCTGGACTGGCGATCCATTTCACATATGATAATATACATGTTTCAATGCCATTCTCCCAAACCATCCCACCCTCGCCCTCTCCCACAGAGTCCAAAAGACTGTTCTATACATCTGTGTCTCTTTTGCTGTCTCGCATACAGGGTTATCATTACCACCCTTCTACATTCCATATATATGCGTTAGTATACTGTATTGGTGTTTTTCTTTCTGGCTTACTTCACTCTGTATAATAGGCTCCAGTTTCATCCACCTCATTAGAACTGATTCAAATGTATTCTTTTAAATGAACTGATGTTTTTAAAATACAAAGGCACCCTGAGTTTATCTTAGGTGAAAAATTGGCCTTAGCTGGAATTAAATGTCTTCAACAGCTTTTTTTTCTTTTTTCCTGTGTATTCCTTTTTTTTTTTTTTTTAAAGGAAGTGTAGCTGATATATAATGTGTTACTTTCAAGTATACAGTGTATACCTGCTCACCTTCTGTGGTGGCTACAATCACTGATGACTGGGACAGCGTTTGTTTCCTGATATGGCAGGCAGTATTCCATTTATTAATAGCAAAGTGATTCAGGTATACATGTATAATGTATATCTACTCTTTTTCAGATTCTTTTCCACTATAGGTTATTATAAGATAATCTGAATATACTTTCCTATGCTATTCAGTTGGCCCTTGTTTATTTTCTATATATAATAGTGACTATCTGTTAATCTGAAGTTCTAAGTTATCTCCCCCTACCCCTACTTTCCCCTTTGGTAGCCATGAGATTGTTTTCTATGTTGATCAGTCTATTTCTGTTTTGTAAATAAATTCATTTGTATCATTTTTTATGATTCCACATGTAAGGGATATATAGTATTTGGCTGACTTCACTTGGTATGATAATCAGTAGGGATAAGACCCATCCATGTTGCTGCAAATGACGTTATTCTTTTTTATGTCTGGGAAATATCTTTTTCATAACATTTTTTTCTTTGTATCTTCATTACTTTTCAACAGTTGATTTGGGCCCACATTTATGTCTACTATACTTAGTACTCTGTTTTTGTTTCCAAATAAGAACAAAGAGAGGAAATGGTGAGAATTTTAATATTTTAAAGAATCAAAATAGTTTTTCTTTCTGATCAAAAGTGTACAAACAAGGTTAAGGAAGATGGAAAAGTTCTAGAAATCCTTACTGTAGTTTTCCCAGGCTTGCATTACTTTTTCAAAGTGTGTCTGATATCAGTTTTAGCCAATTTTGATTTTATTCTCAGGAAATCTAACATTGTACATTTTTCTCTTCGCATTCTTTTTTAAATAATAATGGCTTCACATTGTAAAGTCCTCTATAATTCCCCAAACATATTACCATACTTAACTGCCTCTGGCTTTCACAACCACCCTTGAGGAAGATAGGAAAGGAATCAGTATCTTTATTTTGAAGTTGAAGTACTGACACCTGGAGAGATTAAGTGGAATGCCCAGTAATACCTAGTATGGCTGAGATTTCCTCCCTCCCGCCCCATTCTCTTCCTTTCTCCCTTTTTCCTGTCTTCTTTCTCTGTCACTCACCAGCTTTTGCGTATGCTCTCTTTTTTTTTCATTCAATTAAATGATCACTATTATGTTCCTGACACTGCTTAGATGCTATAAAATGAAAAACTGAACAAAACAGATGCAGTCTTGCCCTCATGGAAATTTCAGAGGAGTTCGGGAGACAAACATGAAACCAGTTTAAAAAAAAAAAAAAAGTACAACTAAGACATATGCTAAGTTCTGTGAAGAGAAAGAACACAGTTCTCTGAATGAGAATAAGATGGGAATCTGCAGTAGATTTTGTAATCAGAGAAAGCCACTCTGGGTAAGCAGCAGTAAAGCTGCAATAAAAGAATATATGAAAGGCAGCCAAATGAAGAAACTAGGCTTATTTTTAAAAAATTATTTATTTATTTACTTTTGTCTGTGCTGGGTCTTCCTTGCATTTGTGTGGGCTTTCTCTAGTTGCAGCTCTCGGGCTTAGTAGTTGCTGTTGAAGGGGCCTGGAGTGTACAAGCTTCAGTGATTGTGCACAGAGGCTTAGTTACTACACGGCATGTGGAATCTTCATGGACCAGGGTTTGAACCCATCTCTCCCGCATTGGCAGGCAGATTCCTTACCTCCTGCACCACCAGGGAAGTTCTTAGGCTGTATGTTTATCATTCAGGGTAGGCTAAGTGATGCTCTAAGAACAGTTCCAAATTCTTACTGGTTTAAAACAATGAAGGTTTATTTCTCTCTGATGTTCCATGTCCATAACTGAGTGGCTAGGGTCTCTAGTTCTGGCATCTTCAGACCAGGACTCAAACTTACAGGGCAGACACTATTTGGGACATTGCCATTCTTCATGCGAAGAAGAGGGTTTGTGGTAACCTGGTGATTTGCTCTTAAAGCTTTTACCTGGAGTCACATATTGCAGTTCATGCACCAGCGGGAGTCACTTGACCACATCTAATGTCAAGAGGGCAGTATCTACAGTTCCAACTTGTTCCACCTACCCAGCCTCCCTTGCAGCTAATGGTGATGCTGTGACACGGTCTGGTCAAGTGAACCTAAGAAGGACTTCCCTAAGGGAAGTCCCTAAGGGAAGTCTTTCTTCATTGGAGGACTCCTGCATCAACTTTTGCTTTTCTGTTTAGATACAGGTGTAACTGTAAGAAACAAGTATAACTGACACTCCCTCCCTATTCTTACTGCCTTAAACTCTGCTGATGCACTACTGAAGCTGCCTAACCATTTTGCATAAGAATGATAAGCCATACTTTGAAGATAGGGGATCATCAGAATGAAATGATTCTTTAATAACCTGACTTTTCAGTTGAACTAATACAAGCAAGTGGCTAATTCTGGATTTCTTGTATATGGGGAATAAAGTGAAAGTGTTAATCGCTCAGTTGTGTCCTACTCTTTGCGACCCTATAGACTGTAGCCTGCCAGGCTCCTCTGTCCATGGAATTCTCTAGGCAAGAATACTGGAGTAGGTAGCCATTCCTTTCTCCAGAGGATCTTCCTGACCCAGTGATCAAACCCAGGCCTTCTGCATTGCAGGCAGATTCTTTACCGTTCTGAGCCACAAGGGAAACCCTTGTGGGAGAAAAATTACACCAAATATTTAAGACTGTTATTTGGAACCAGAAACATTTCTAGCTTATGTGGATAAGAAAGATGAACAGATTCTGTGCTTACAGCCCAGAGACCCATCTTCCTCAGATACCTTCCTGAGACTGGGCCAGGAGTACAGGAACCAAATGAGATCGACCTTGCTTTGTGAGTGGCGGCCAGTGAAGCAGAGGAAAAAGAAATCGTCCATCCTATTCCTCTCTTCTAGCTCCCTGTACTTCCCTTTCTCCTTCATACAATGTCACCAGTTGCACAGTTTCTTTTCCTGACTACAACTACTGTCCCTTTACCCTTTACTCTCTCATTACCCTTTCTCCTCTTCTTGAGAAATGCCTGTGTCCACTTAAGGTGAAATTATCCTAGGTATGATTGAATTGGGTTTCCCTGGTGGCTTAGCGGTAAAGAATTCACCTGCCAGTGCAGGAGACATGGGTTTGATCCCTGGGTTGGGAAGATCGCTGGAGAAAGAAATGGCAACCCACTAATGATTGAATTAGGTTAGTTTCTCAAAGATTTGAAAAACCTATAAGCTGCTAGTGAGTGAAAAAGGTTGCCTGCCATATCAACAAACAAAGGGATCTTGCAACCATCAAGTCACTCCAGCTACCCTGAGGGGACTCAGGATGGGAAAGAACAGGATACTGGCCCTAAATAACTGAGTTGCAAATCAAAGGAATGATTTCCATGAGCCCAGACTCTTGCCCCTTCCCATACACAGAAAAGGGCTAAATTCATTATCTTGAGCTTCTGGTTGGTTTTCCTTACTTGTCGGTAATTTTTGATGTTCCTACTCCTTGTTGCAAAACTCCTATGTATCCTGGCTCCTCTCTTACTTCTTCTGAGCAGTCCCTCAGAGCTATAGCTGAGGGGCGGCCTCCCAGGCTTCAGTCATCAGCAAGTCTGCCAAATAAAACAATTCTCAATTTTTAGGTTATCCATTTTTTTCAGTCAACATGCTTAATATTTTGTGCTGCCTGTGGAATTCTTCCCAGCTTTCCCCACAGTCTCAGAGGTTCCTCTCAGAATATGTGGGACAGTTAATGCTGGTTGTCTTAGGAATTCCCAACTGGTGTGTTTGGACCTTGAAATTCTTGGTTCTCTGTGTCCTTCCTGTGGTGGCCCACATCTTTTCCGACTTTGAAACTGGGAGCTAAGTGAACGCTGATTGCTAAATGAAGGCCTGTGAATAGAACACAAATAAAAATGCAATCTAAATATTTGACTTTATGGCCATAATTTCTCCAAATGGTCTCAAGCTCTAGTTTAAGGAGCAACCAAGTAGTTAAACTTCAGGCACCTGATCATAAAATTTATTATTTTTTTTTTTGTCTCTGGAGTATCCTGGAATACCCCATGTTCTCAATTTCTTATTCTTTGGCCCACTATCCTACTGGGATAGGACTGCAGTCTATGATTATTCTTTATTTCACTCATTTTGGTCATTTTTGTTTATGATTGTTGCATGAATTGTTACAGATTGTGACTAGGCGGTGTTTTATTTCTCCTGTGCCCTGAGGTGTTTAAAGGGGTGTGTGTGTGTGCGTGCGTGCGCGCGCGCATGTGCACACATGTGTGCACTCAGTCATATCTGACTCTTTGAAACCCCTTGGATTGCCAGGTTCCTCTGTCCATGGGATTTTCCAGGCAAGAATACTGGAGTGGGTTGCCATTTCCTATTCTAGCATATCTTCCCGACCCAGGGTTCAAACCTGTGTCTTCTTGAGTTTCCTGCATTGTCAGGAAGGTTCTTTACCACTGCACCACCTGGAAAGGTCTGTTGTTATTTTCCAAATAATACAATTGGAGTTTTCAAATGAGAATTCATCTCATTTTAAAAGTTGTAGCTTTTACAGGTTTTCAAAAGTAAGTTGTGTGGAGCTTTTCTTACACTCAATTTCAGGAGCCAGTTGTTCATGAAAAAAAAAAAGACATAAGGATGCTTTGTAAGTTCTAAATCAGGGAGTAGAAAACATGTGTTGTGTGTTCTTGTCATCTGTGCTCAATTGGACAAGAAAGGGAGAACTTTCTTTTCAATTATGGATTACTACAGGATATTGAATATTATATAGTAGGACCTTATTGTTTATTTTATATATAATGCTTTCTGTCTGTTAACACCAAACTCCTAATTTATCCCTCCCCCATGCCCTTTTCCTTTTGGTAACCATCTGTTTGTTTTCTGTCTATTAGTTTGTTTCTGTTTTGTAAGTAAATTCATTTGCATCATATTTTAGATTCCACCTTTGAGTGGTATTTGTCTTTTTCTTTCTGACTTTTTTAACTCAGTATAATCTCTAGGTCCATCCATGTTGCTACAAATGGCATTATCCTTTTTAATGACTGAGTAGTATTCCTTTTGAATAGCTATTTTCTAAAACGTATGTAAATAGATCACGTCATATAGTAAAAGGAGGGACATAGAAATAGCATTTATTTAGTACTTGTGTGGCAGGAAACAAGCTGGTATCTTCCCATATATTTTCTTACTTAGTCTTAAAAATGGTCACTTTGGAATATTATTACTCCTGTTTTTGAAATGAAGAGACCGAACTTGAGTGGGTAAATCATTGTTTCTGTTTGAATAGGTAATTCATGATGGACCCAGGATTCAAACAAATGTATATCTAACAGCAAAGCCCATGGGTCAGTGGCAATTGTTTGATTTTCAATGATGGGCAATGTCTTTGTAACAAAGTTCACATTGGCTCATTTAAGGCAGCAATCCCAAACCTTTTTGGCATCAGGGACTAGTTTCGTGGAAGACAGTTTTTACATGGACCTGGTGTGGGGTGCTTTGGGGATGATTCCAGCATATTACGTTTATTGTGCACTTGAAGTGTTAGTCGCTCAGTCGTTTCCGACTCTGTGCGACCCCATGGACAGTCTGCCGGTCTCCTCTGTCCATGGAATTCTCCAGGTAAGACTACTGGAGTGGGTTGCTGTACCCTTCTCCAGGGGATCTTCCAACCCAGGGATGGAACCCAGGTGTCCTGCATTACAAGCAGATTCTTTACCATCTGAGCCACCAGGAAAGCCCATTGTGCAGTTAATTCAATCATTATTATATCAGCTGTACCTCAGATAATCAAGCATTAGATCCTGGAGGTTGGGGACCCCTGACTTAAAGAAAGCACCCATGTTGCCAAGTTTGATTTCACACTCTTGCCTCATATCTAGGCAAGGAGACAACATAGCATTGTGCATGCCTGTAGGCTGGGGTTGTGCTCCCTTGTTATGGTATCAAAGACACCCTGGAGAAGGTAGAGTAGGATGTAAATAAATACTGATAGCAAATAGAAGTGCCTGGATAAGATTTCAAAATCCAAGAGTAAGACACAAGCATTATATTTTTCCACTAATGAGATCAAAGGATTATTGATTCTGGAGGAAGAAAGTATGGATTTTTGAAAGTCACTTGAATGGAACTCCTTGATCCTTTCAAATAGTCTCCCCAGTGAACACATCCCTTAGATAAAGATAGCTCTGCTCCTCTTTTGTAAGTGATTTTTTCCCCCTCTCCTTCCAGGAAGCTGAAGAATGAACTCTTGGAAGCAAAACGCAGAAGTGGGAAGACTCAACAGGAGACCACCAGGGTCTGTGCCCACTGTCAGAGAAACCTGGGCTTGATATTCGATCGGGGAGACCCGTGCCAGACCTGCTCCCTCAGAGTGTGCAGCCAGTGCCGGGTCTCAGGCCTTGATGGCAGCTGGCGGTGCACCATCTGTGCGAGAGTCGCGTGAGTTTCTTGCCTTTGTGTGCAAAGTCAGCTTTGATGACTGAAGAGCTGGGGAATGGGGAAAGCAAGGAGGAAGAATACGTAAAAGGTAGCGATAGAGAATAGAATTGAAAGTATAGCCCCACTAGAAGTTCAGTAGTGCTTTGGCAGGGTGTGATGTGTATTTGTGTGTGTCTGAGACACAGAAACATTATACAGTTGGAAGCCTCACAGAACGTGGTCTCTTCCCGCATCTGAACACCACCCTCAGGCTTTCTTAGAGCCACACTTGGCTCCACCCAGCTTCTTAGGGTGTGTGTGCTCAGTCGTGTCCGACTTTTTATGGCCCCATGGAATTTTCCAGGCAAGAATACTGGAGTGGGTTGCTGTGCCCTCCTCCAGGGGATCTTCCAAACCCAGGGATTGAACCTGCATCTTCTGCATTGGCAGGCGGGTTCTCTACCACTAGTGCAGCCTGAGAAGTCCAAAACTGGGTTTCAGTTCAGTTCAGTTGCTCAGTCGTGTCCAACTCTTTGTGATCCCATGAATTGCAGCACACTAGGCTTCCCTGTCCATCACCAACTCCCGGAGTTTACTCAAACGAATGTCTATCGAGTCAGTGATGCCATCCAGCCATCTCATCCTCTGTCGTCCCCTTCTCCTCCTGCCCCCAATCCCTCCCAGCATCAGGGTCTTTTCCAATGAGTCAACTCTTCGCATGAGATAGCCAAAGTATTGGAGTTTCAGCTTCAGCATCTGTCCTTCCAATGAACACCAGGACTGATCTCCTTTAGAATGGACTGGTTGGTCCAGCTCTCACATCCATACATGAACCACTGGAAAAACCATAGCCTTGACTAGATGGACCTTTGTTGGCGAAGTAATGTCTTTGCTTTTTTATATACTGTCTAAGTTGGTCATAACTTTCCTTCCAAGGAGTAAGCGTCTTTTAATTTCATGGCTACAATCACCATCTTCAGTGATTTTGGAGCCCAAATAAACTAAAGTCAGCCACTGTTTCCACTGTTTCCCCATCTATTTCCCATGAAGTGATGGGACCAGATGCCATGATCTTCGTTTTCTGAATGCTGAGCTTTAAGCCAACTTTTTCACTCTCTTCTTTCACTTTCATCAAGAGGCTTTTTAGTTCTTCTTCACTTTCTGCCATAAGGGTGGTGTCATCTGTATATCTGAGGTTATTGATATTTCTCCCAGCAATCTTGATTCCAGCTTGTGCTTCCTCCAGCCCAGCGTTTCTCATGATGTACTCTGCATATAAGTTAAATAAGCAGGGTGACAATATACAGCTTTGACATACTCCTTTTCCTATTTGGAACCAGTCTGTTGTTCCATGTCCAGTTCTAACTGTTGCTTCCTGACCTGCATAGAGGTTTCTCAAGAGGCAGGTCAGGTGGTCTGGTATTCCCATCTCTTTCAGAATTTTCCACAGTTTATTGTGATCCACACAGTCAAAGGCTTTGGCGTAGTCAATAAAGCAGAAATAGATGTTTTTCTGGAACTCTCTTGCTTTTTTGATGATCCAGCAGATGTTGGCAATTTGACCTCTGGTTCCTCTGCCTTTTCTAAAACCAGCTTGAACATTAGGAAGTTCACAGTTCACGTATTGCTGAAACCTGGCTTGGAGAATTTTGGGCATTACTTTACTAGCGTGTGAGATGAGTGCAATTGTGCAGTAGTTTGAGCATTCTTTGGCATTGCCTTTCTTTGGGATTGGAATGAAAGCTGACCTTTTCCAGTCCTGTGGCCACTGCTGAGTTTTCCAAATTTGCTGGCAACTGGGTTTAGTAATCTGCAAATCAAGGTGCAAAAATAATTCAGGATATCTTCCTGTCTTTCCCATGAAATCAAATTGTTTACTTGGGATATTTCTCCATGCTACTAAGTCACTTCAGTCATGTCCGACTCTGTGCCATCCCATAGACGGCAGCCCACCAGGCTCCCCCGTCCCTGGGATTCTCCAGGCAAGAACACTGGAGTGGGTTGCCATTTCCTTCTCCAGTGCAGGAAAGTGAAAAGTGAAAGTGAAGTCACTCAGTCCTGTCAGACTCTTAGCGACCCCATGGACTGCAGCCTACCAGGCTCCTCCATCCATGGGATTTTCCAGGCAAGAGTACTGGGGTGGGGTGCCATTGCCTTCTCCAATTTCTCCATATATGTGTACAGAAAAAGTATCAGTAATGCACTTTGCTTTCTACTTAAAAGGAACATGATAAATCTGTGACTAAGTACATAATGTAAAACTCGCTCTTTTAGACCCTGAACTCTTCTTAGAAAGTTTTTCTCAGTGTGAAATAATGGGTCTTTCCAACTCTGCTCCCCTTTACTTCACATTTCAGAGTTGGATATAAAGGCTCTTCCAGTATTGTCAAATTGGAGAAGGAAATGGCAACCCACTGCCGTATTCTTGCCTGGAGAATCCCATGGACAGGGGAGCCTGTCGGGCTATAGTCCATGGGATGGCAAAGAGTCAAACACGACTGAGCGACTATTACTTACGGTATAGTCAAATAATGACTTACAAGGAAATAATGGACAGAATTTCCTCAGTTATAGTTTTGCCTCTATATAATTTTGCAGGAGCATTTATCCCTCTCCACTCTTAGTGACCACTAGAGGACAACAAATCGGAAGAGGAAAACTTGGAAAGAGACTAGCACCCCCCTTTTTTTTTTAAATGAAAACATAATGCACATGGCTTTTGTTTTTAACTAGAGTTAACTTACACAAAAGGACACAAATGACAAGTGTACAACAGGGTTTCTCGATTTCAGCATCACTGAAATTCTTGGCAATATGGTTCTTTGTGGGGGAGGGAGGGGCTGTCCTAGGTACTATAAGATGTTTAGCAGTGTTCATGGCTTCTGCCCAGTAGACACCAGTAGCACTCCTCCCTTTTTCAGTGGTGACAATGACAGATTCCTGCCAACATTGCCACATGTCCCGTAAAGAGCAGATGTCTTTGAGAAGCACTGATGTACAGCTTTGCAAATTATCACAGTTTCTGTGTAACTACCATTCAGGCAACGAAATAGAAATGCTACTGATACCCCAGAAGCTTTTCTTCTTCCTCCTCCCAATCACTAGTCCCTTCTTATTCTCCAATGATAAATATTATCCTGCTAACACCATAGGTTAACTTTGACTTTTTTATACTTTATATTGATTTTATGCTTTAAATTGATTTTAATTGTTTAAATTGTTGATTTTATACTTAAAATATAAAAAAAATTAAATTTTTTTACTTTAAATTGACTCATACAGGATGTATGTATTTATTCATAACTACTTTTGGTCAACATTATGTTTGTGAGACATCCATTTTTGTTGCATTTGGCAGATGTCTACTCATTTTCATTTGTATACTCATTTCACTCATTTTCACTATAGTGTTTTGTTAACACTGTGTTTATAACTAGATAAGAATTCATATACCATTCTATCATTGATGTATATTTGGGATGTTTCTAGCTTTCACCTCTTATAAATATTCTTGCACATGTCTCTTGGTACATATGTGTATGTATTTCTATTGAATATGTACATAGTAAAGTTGCTGGGTCATAGAATTTATGCATGTGTTTCATTTCAGTTGTTCAGTCATTTCATTTAGTAGCTAAGTTGTGTCTGACTCTTTGCGACCCTGTGGACTGTAGCCCTCCAGGCTCCTCTGCCCATGGGATTTCCCAGGCAAGAATACTGGAGTGGGTTACCAGGTCCTCATCCAGGGGATTTTCCCAGATCAGGGATCAAACCCATGTCTCCTACCTTAGCAGGTGGATTCTTTACCACTGTGCCACCTGGGAAGCCCCACGATGCCAGTTTTTCCAAAGTGGTTGTGCCAACTTATCCTTTCACTAGCGATGCATGAGTGTTGGTTACTTTATATTTTTACAACAGTGTTTTTTTGTTTTTCCATTTTTATAATTTTGTTGGGTGTGTAGTGGATTAATTGCATTTTTCTTTATTATCAATAAGAATGAGGATATCTTCATATGTTGACTGACCATTTGAATGTCCTTTTCTGTGAAGTGCTGGTTCAGGTCTCTTGCCTTTTTTCTGTTAGGTTATCAGCCTTTTACTGACTAATGTGAAGGGGTCTTTTATATATTCTGTGTACAAACCATGTTGGTTCCTTGTGTTTCAGATATTTTTTTCCCAACTTCTGATGTTCCTTTTCATTCTCTCAGTGGTGTATTGAAGAACAGAAATCTCTAATTTTTTAGTAACTCAATTTGTTCATCTTTTCCTGTATGAGATTAGTGGGTTTTTTCTTTCTGTATCCTAACAGAAAAAAAAAAAAAAAGCTTTTTTAAAAGTTGATGAAAATATTCTCCTGTGTGATCTCCTGTAAGTGTTATTGTATTACCTTTTTAGACTTACAGTCTACTTGGAACTGATTTTTGCATGTGCTGTTACAGATTCATTTTTATATTTTAATATGAATATCCATTTGATCCAGCAACATTTATTGAAAGGACCTTTTTTTCATTTCTCTACAGTGTCACCTTCACAAATCAAGTTTCATTTCTGACTACTCTATTACATGTGTAATGTACCAATGACACATTATTTTAATTCATTGTAGCTTTATAAAATTTTATATCCAGTGGGCTTGCCACTTTGCTGTTTTTGTTCAAAATGCCCTGGCTGTTATTGCCCTGGTTTTTTCAAATACATTTAGAATAAGCTTTCTGTAAAACAGGTCCTACTAGCATTTTTATAGGGACTATATTACATCTACAGAAAGTTATGGAGAGAATTGATGTCTTTCAATATTTAGTCTTTTGATCCACAAACACTATGTGCCCTTTCATTCATTTACCTTTAATTTCTTTTAGTAATATTTCATATAATACTTTTCCTGATACATCTTACATATCATTAGATTTAATCCAAGTATTTGATTTTTGTGTTATTATAAATAGTATCCTTAAATTTTTTTTATTTTCTAATTGTTGTTGATACGGAGAAATGCAGTTGATTTGGGTAGTCTAACTTTGTATTTGGAAATCTTGTTAAACCCACTTATTAATTAAAATAATTCCTGTGGCACCATTCAAATTTTATTTTTGCACAAGTGTGTCTTCTTTTCTAACACTTGACATCTTTTTTTCTTTCTGTATTGCATACTTGTTTTCAATTTTATTCATTTCCTGTTCTTTCTTTTACTTTTTTAGAATTTTTCATTAATAGTGTTTTGATTCATATGTTTAGATACTTCATTTTTTCCATCCTTTGTCCTTTTCTAACATATACATTTAAGGATATGAATTTCCCTGTTTGCACAGCTTTAGCTGCATCTCACACATTTTCATATCCATTATTTTTTATGATATTGGTTTCATTCTGTTTTCTAATTTCCATCACCTTTTTTTCCCAACTACGAGTTATTTACAATTGTCTTTCGATATCTAATTTCATGGGGATTTTTGATATCTTTTTGATATTGAAATTAGCTTTATTTCACTTTGGTCAAAGAACATACTCTATATGATTTCATTCTTTGAAATTCAGCCCAGAAAATCTTCAATTTTGTTAAATGTTCCAATTTCCTTAAAAAAATGAATTCTGCAGTATTTATTTGAATATCTTAGTTTTGTCTTTCAATGATATTTGTTAATTGTGTTGTCCAAATCTTCCATATCTCTACTGATTTTTTAATCTATATATTCTATGTGATATTGAGGGAAATATATACTAATCTCTTTCAATAATGATTGTGGATTTTCTATTTTCCTTTTTAGCTTGATAATATTTGCTTTGTGTATGTTGAATTTAGAGTCTTGATTGCTAAAGTATTTAGAATTGTGAGATTTTATAGTTGTACAGAAACCTTTATAATTATGAAAACTCTCTTCTTATCTCTAGTTATGATTTTTTCCTTTTAAAGTTTACTTTATAATTAGTATGGCCTCAGTTGCTTTCTTTTGGTTGGCATATGCCTGGGGAATCCTCTTTATCCTTTACTTGCAACTTTTTTCTTTCCTTATATTTGCCATATGTCTCTTATAAGTGGAATATTATCGTGTGTGCATATTTTAAATCTAGGCTGACAGTTGTCATTTAATTAGGATATTTGTCCCATTTGTAGTAATAACATAACCCATATATTTTATTTAAAATTTACCACCCTTTTACTTATTCTCTTTTTGGTCCCATCTATTCTGTTCTTTTATCTTTACTCATTTGCCTTCATTTAGGTTGTTGCAGTATTTCTCTATTTATCTCCTCTAATATGTATACATTTTTTACTACTCATCTAATGATTTCTCTAGAGATTACAGCATACATCCTTGACTTGTTAAAATATAATATTAATTAGTAGTTTTGGTACTTCTAAGACAATATCAGGACTTAAAAACACTTAGATTGCCTTTACTCCCCTCCTAGTGCTATTGTATATTTTAAATATTTGTATATCTATATCTATGCACACACATATACACACATAGCTGAGTGTGTGTGTGTATACATATATGTATTTATGTATGTATGTATGATTTGTCTTAGTCTATTTAGGCAGCTGTAACAGAATACCATAGACTAGGTGGCTCTTAAACAACAGAAATTTATTTTTCACTGTCCTGGAGATCAGGGTTCTGGCAGATTTGTCGTCTGGTGAGGGTGTGCTTCCTGGTTCATAGCCAGCTGTCTTCCCACTGTGTCCTCACCTGGCAGAAGAGGACAGAAGAGACAAAGGAACTCTCTGGAGAATCTTTTTATAAAGGGAGTGATCACTTCCCAAAGACTCCATCCAAATAACCATTGCACTGGGGGTTACATTTCAATATATGAATTATTATGGAAGGGGTGCATTCAGTCTATAACATAATTCCACAAAATATTGTTATTTTATAGTCATTATTTCACTTAGATTTACTACTTAGTTAACCTTTCCATAACTATTTTCATATCCTTGAATTCAACTAATCATGGATAGTAAAAATTCATGTGTAAGTGGACCTGAGCAGTTCATACCCATGTTATTCAAGGGTCAACCATGTTTGAAAAACTGTAAAGCTGAAACTCCAGTACTTTGGCCACCTCATGCGAAGAGTTGACTCATTGGAAAAGACTCTGATGCTGGGAGGGTTTGAGGGCAGGAGGAGAAGGGGACGACAGAGGATGAGAGGGCTGGATGGCATCACTGACTTGATGGACGTGAGTCTGAGTGAACTCCGGGAGTTGGTGATGGACAGGGAGGCCTGATGTGCTGCGATTCATGGGGTCGCAAAGAGTCAGACACGACTGAGCGACTGAACTGAACTGAAAGCTCAGTGAGACTCTGTTTAATAATATGTATCAACTGAGAATATACTTTTTTTTTCCTAGCAAGGAAATTGGATAGGGCCTGTAAATATTCAAGATTACCTTAATCAGATCATGGTTTAAGCTAATTTCAAAATTGAAGCCTTAGTCTTTGAGAGAGTTGATCTGTTTTGGGATCACATTTATTCCTGGATAATACTAATAGTCCTACAAGGTCTCAAAATATATACCAATTAGATAAGAGAGGTGATTGATTTTCTGTATTATAAATAGTGGAAATAAGCACACCAAGAGTTCAGAATGTGCATTAGTACAGTTGGATTGAATAAATATCAAAATTTGTTTGTTTTTCTACCCAGTTCTTTTCCCACCAAACTCTGCCAAGGTGAGGTTTGTTATTTCAAGTGATGAAAGGAAAAGGGATTTTAACAAATGACTGACCTACTAATTGCAGAGTCTGAAGACTTATAAGGAATATTTCAGTAACTGTTTCTCCATTTCTTATACATATTATTTTATTTGATCCCTAATATTTGATCATTTTCAGTTTTTATTCCATTTCTGTTTACCTCTTCTCTACATCCTGAACCCTCATTTGCTCACACAACAGTAACTAGGGACTGTGACTCACGAGCCTTTCAATCAATCAGGAGTTGCCTCAAGCTTTTGTATGGAGAGAGGAATTTTGTCTTTAATTTCTAAATGTCAGTTGTAATTACTGAAACAGTCTTTTCAATACAAGACCCAAGAGATTTGTGTATTCATGCATTGCTAATTGAAAGTTTTGCCATCAGCTCATCTGGTAGTCAGTATAGATGGTAACTGCAGGTCTAATTCATAAAAAATCTCCCCTCAATCTGGTCAGATCAATATTAGGTTATATATGTATATAGAGAGAAACTTTTAATGTGTGTAGTCATTGGAATTTGCAAGTTGTTTGTTACGGAAGTTAGCTTACCTAACATAACTAACATAATCCCTTCCTGTTTTTTTTTCCCCTTAATACTTATATGGTATATACTTTCCTTCTCTTGTTTATTATCTTTATTCCTCCACTAGAATATAAGCTTCACAACCATGAGAGCAGGGCCTATTATCTGTAGTGTTCAATGAAGTAGTTCTAGTGCCTAAAAGAATACCTATGGTAAATACTCAATGATGAGTAAATAGACGGCAAGGCCCCACTTAAAGTATTTCAGGCTTAAGCACGTTATGGAACAAATGTGGTTTTCTTCGGAATTAACGCACACACACACACATATGCACGGACACACATCAGGCCAAATATATTTGCCCTCTGAAGAGAGTAAATTTCCAGCTGTCACAGAAAGATATGACAAGTTGTTGTCAGAAGGATATAAGAATAAATAATTAAAAAATGAAAGGTCTGTGTCTTCCTGAGGGGATGTTAAAACCTCAATACAGAACTTCAGAATTACTTGTACTTCTTTTTTTCTTTGATGTGATAATAACTTAATAAACCCAACTATCCACCTATCCACTTGCTCTATCTTTTGACCCACTGTCCATTCTCACTACAACAATTATTGATAACCTGTTGGAATACTAGAGGATAAGGATACAAAGATAGATGAAACATACATAGACTACCCTCAATGGTTTCATAGTCTAAGGAGGAGGAGTTTATTACATTATTATCTCATCACTAGAATAAATTCTGTATTTGTGCATTACAATGTTCTGAGGAAAAAACAGCTTTCAAAGTGTGGTTCTTATACCTCTTTTTAAAAAGTTAATTTATTTATTTTAATTGGAAGCTAGTTACAATATTGTGGTGGTTTTCGCCATACAGCGACATGAATCGGTCATGGGTTGTACATGTGTCCCACCATCCTGAATCCCTCTCCAACCTCCTTCCCCACCCCATCCCTCTGGGTTGTCCCAGAGCACCAGCTTGGACAATAACTTATAGTTGTAGCATCTGTGTGACAGCTGGAAATTTACAAGATGTGTGTTTCACTTGGTAGAAACAGAATCTCTCCTCATTTTAAAAACTGAAAACAGAGACCATTATTTCTCCAGCTATGAGTCTATGTGATCTCAGAGATTATCTGTCAGTGTTGGAAGTACCCTGTTTGCTATTCATGGAGTGGTTTTTGAGAGGAAGCATGAATGATACTCTATTGGCAGTGAACACCCTTAATTTGTTGTGAGAGAATGCTATAGTGCCAGTGGGCTGTCTCTATGTTCAATAGACCATAAAATTGAAATTCCCACCCTGACCTCTAAGAGATGAGATGAGTCAGAAAGTGACTCATTCTCTAATCAGTTGGAAAACACAACCTTTGTTGTCATTTACCTTGGATTGGGTAAAAGTAAAGAGCTTTAATTGCTGTAGCACTGAAAAGGATTACAGCAAAAACTAATAAAGGGAGGCTACCTCCTTCAATGGGATGATCAGCCCTTGACATTTTTTGCAGCCCCTTCTGGTTCTAACAAGTTGGTTGCTGTTGGTCTCCTTTTAAAATTAACTCTATAGAAACAGAATAAAAGTGACCCTGACACAGCCAGTTAGTTCATGTGGCTATCCTAATGAGACCTACAAAATTCCACATGATTATGTTAGCGGAGGCAGTTGCTTTCCAACACAAAGACAGCGATAATGATCAGTTTTCCTAATTAGCACCTCAGTTGAACTCAGACCCCAAATATAAAAACAACATGATCAGGAGCCCAAAAATGAAATACTTCTGATATGATGTTTATGAGCTGATCTTATTTATATTCATGCCATGTGGTGACATTTCATGCTGCTATTTGTCCCTGTGGAAGCCTTTGTCATGTTTGTTTTACATCAACATTTGTTTAGATTTATCCACGTGTTTTACCAATTCCATTTGTTACCATTCCTTTTTATATGTTAGATCTACTTTACTTCCTCCTTTTCTTTCTTTCTTTTGGTCATGTGACACAGCTTTTGGGATCTTAGTTTCCTGACCAGGGAGTGAACTGCAGACCACAGCTGTGAAAGCACTATGTCCTAACTACTGGACCGCTAGGGAATTACTTCACCTCCTCTTTAGAAGATCCTTTAGTGAAAATCTATTAATAGTAAATTATGTCAGTTTTTATTGTACTGAAACATTTTTTATCTCACCCTTTTATCTCACTCCTAAACAATGGTTTCTCTGGATACATGATTTTAAATAGATATTTTCTCTCGGAACTTTAAAGATATCATTTCACTGGCTTCTAGCTTTCGTTATTTCTAATGGAAGTCACCTGTCATTCTAATCATCATTCCTTTGTTTGTAATATGTTTTTTTCTCCTCTCTAGCTGTTTTAAAGATATTCTCTTTATCTGTAGAGTTCATAATGTGTTTAAGGATTTCTTGTTACTTTTCCTGTTGGAAAGGAAGAAAGGAGTAAATATATACCATCATCTCCATAACGCCAGGGTCTTTTTTGTCTTTTTCACTTCTGTACTCTTAGCCTTATTTTTTTTTCATTGCTTAGTCTGACTCTTTTAGGACCCCATGGTCTGTAGCCCACCAGGCTCCTCTGTCCATGAGATTTCTCAGGCAAGAATCCTGGAGTGGGTTGCCATTTCCTTCTCCAGGGGATCTTCCTGAACCATGGATCAAACCCAGGTTTCCTGCATTGCAGGCAGATTTTTTACTGCCTGAGCCAAGAATGCAATAAATAATTGATATGTAATGAATGAATTAAATAATTCTAGCTTCCTTGTGGATGATAAGAATGAAACTTGTTATATTTCAGTGTATCTAACTACCATATCTTATCTCAGATCTCTCCAGCAGTTAATAGAAAATAAAGGGAAAAAATGAATGTTTAGGGCACTCTTCTTTTTTAGGATATGATTGCCTACTTTTTCCCTATAAGTCTAAGGAGAACTTGACTTTACATTAAAATAAGCTATCAAGCAAAAGTTTGTGGTCCCAAGAGTTTAATGTTAAAGAAAATTAGAAGCTAGCAAATTCTAAATATTTAGTAATCATTGATCACGTGTCACAAGTGTAACTCAATGTCAGCCAAACTCTTCAGAGTATGACTTGTAGGAAACACACTGTTTATTCAAAGCTTTCTATTTCTGAAATATTAGATTGATATGGCAGAGAGAAAAAGTTCATAGTAGGTTTCATGTTTCTTTTATTTCTTCTTTCACTCCTTTATTCCTGTCACTCTGCTCCAAACAGAGAGACATAGTCACAGATGTGTGCACGCACACACAGCCAGTCACAGCCCATCATATGAAATACTGCATGTTATTCCTTGGCTTCTATACCTTTTCACCCTTACTCAAAGCCTTGTCATAGCTGGTTCTTTTCTGAAGAGCTTTGCTAAATGTAGGGGCTTTTAGTATAAATCCTGTTTTTGTCATGATACTGTATAACTTTGGGCAAGTTATTTCAGCCATGTGAACTTCGATTTCCTCATCTGAAAACTAAGGATGATATAGCTACTTTATGACATATAGTGAACATTAGAGATGCCGTGTATACAGTGCCTAGCATGTGGCTTGGTGCATGGTACACATTCAGTATTTGTTCACTGTTCTTCAACTAATCCTTCCACCTACACCTCCAGGACCTGAGAAGGTGGCAGAGGCATAATCGCAAGAGGTGGTTCTGATGTTGCAGAGTTCTAAAGTAACAAATGACTCAGGTCCATATTTGAGTTGAGCAAATACAAGGGCTATAGTTGTTGTTCTTACAAGGATGGTAAGAGGTAATGACTAACAGTTCTGGGAAGATCTTATTTGTGTTAGGTGTTGCCAGCTCTAGGCATATATGGTAAAGATGATAATGTGGAGGGCCATTTGCTGGGGCATGTAGACCTGATGTGGCTCACTTTTCTGTGACACCTGAAACTGCTATTTATGTGTTTCCACCTTACTCTGTATCCCAAGAAAATGACAAAAACAAAACAAACAGAACTTCCCTGCACACTTCCAGTGCCGGGGGCACATGTTCTATCTTTGGGGAGCTAAGATTTCATATGCTATGTGGTGCAGCCATTAAAAAAAAAAACAAAAACCCAAACAAACAAAAAAAATAAGACAAGCCTTTGGCATGCCTCTCTTAGGTGGTTCTCTATCACCGATCTATGTTATCCCCTTGTTCTTGTATCTTTTTGTGTAAATTCTTTGTCATATTGCAGAAGTTGGCAAACCTTTTAAAAAATAAAATGCTGAAGAGTAAGAATTTTAGACTCTAGGCTCTGTTGTTCCTGTTAAAACTACTCAAGTTTGCAGTTGTAGCAGAAAAGCAGCCAGAGACAATATATAAATGAGCATGGCTGTGTACCAATAAAACTTTATGAACAGACTCTGAATTTTAAATACTGTTCATATAATTTTCACAGGTCAGTAAATATTAAGCTTTGGGGAAATATTTTCTCCAACCATTTAAAAGTATAAAAACCATCCTTAGCTCATCAGTATCAGTATCAGTTCAGTCACTTGGTCGTGTCCGACTTTTTGGGACCCCATGGACTGCAGTACATCAGGCTTCCATCGAGTCGGTGATGCCATCCAACCATCTCATCCTCTGTCATCCCCTGCTCCTCCTGCCATCTTTTCCAGCATCAGGGTCATTAAGTATTGGAGTTTCAGCTTTAGCATCAGTCCTTCCAATGAATATTCAGGACTTATTTCCTTTAGGGTTGACCGGTTTGATCTCCTTGCAGTCCAAGGGACTCGAAGGAGTCTTCTCCAACACCACAATTCAAAAGCATCAATTCTCTGGCACTCAGCTTTCTTTATAGTCCAACTCTCACATCCATACATGACTACTAGAAAAACCATAGCTTTAACTAGACAGACCTTTGTTGACTAAGTAATGTCTCTGCTTTTTAATATGCTGTCTAGGTTGGTCATAACTTTTCTTCCAAGGAGCAATCGTCTTTTAATTTCATGGTTGCAGTCACCATCTGCAGTGATTTTGGAGCCCCGAAAAATAAAGTCTGTCACCATTTCCACTGTTTCCCCATCTATTTGCCATGAAGTGATGGGACCAGATGCCATGATTATAGTTTTTTGAGTGTTGACTTTTAAGCCAACTTTTTCACTCTCCTCTTTCATTTTCATCAAGAGGCTTTTTAGTTCTTCTTTGCTTTCTGCCATAAGCGTGATGTCATCTGCATATCTGAGGTTATTGATATTTCTCCTGGCAATCTTGATTCCAGCTTGTGCTTCATCTAGCTGGGCATTTCGCATGAGGTACTCTGCATATAAGTTAAATAAGCAGGGTGACAAGGTACAACCTTGACGTACTCCTTTCCCAATTTGGAACCAGTCTGTTGTCCAGTTCTAACTGTTGCTTCCTGCCTTGCATACAGATTTCTCAGGTGTCAGGTCAGGTGGTCTGGTATTCCCATCTCTTTAAGAATTTTCCACAGTTAAAGGCTTTGGTGTTGTCAGTAAAGCAGAAGTAGATGTTTTTCTGGATTTCTCTTGCTTTTTTGATGATCCAGCAGATGTTGGCAATTTGATCTATGGTTCCTCTGCCTTTTATAAATCCTTAGCTCATAATCTGTATGAAATATGTAGTGAAGAATTTGGCCCACAAGCCATAGTTTGCTTACCTCTACCCTATTGTTCTGAATTTTTCATAGGTATCTTTTTAGAATCTGTGCAAATTATTTCCTGAGTTGAACATTAAGACAAGTAGGTTTTTATGTTTAATTATTCTTAGTTTTGTGTGGCCATCATCACAAACTGCCACGATTTAGCAGCTTGCTCATGTGCTCAGTCGCTTCAGTTGTGTCTGACTCTGTGACCCCATGGACAGTAGGCAATGTAAATACATGATCTTGATGCTGTAAACTCAGCCTCTGTGTACCAGTGCAAAATTGAATCTTGGAGACAGAGTTTTGGGTGAAGTAGATAAGAATAGCTTTATTGATTTGCAGGAAAAGGAGTACACAGCATGCTAATGCCCCTGGAAAACTGTCTCAGTCCTGGAGAATTTGGTGAGGAGTTTTACAGCAAAGCCTCAAGGGCAGGGTTGCTGATAAGATTAGAGTGTGTGGGGTCGCAAAGAGTCGGACACGACTGAGCTACTGAACTAACTAACTAACAGGTGGTCTTTTTAGAAATGAAGAATGCTGACATCTGCCATTTGTTGGGGGGTTTTAGTTCTGTAAAGAGCTCAAAGATATTGTTATGTGTATCCCTTTTGAGGGAACTAGGACTTAATGTTGCACTATTGTTTCTTGGCTGCTCCTTCCTTGTGTTATATCCCCTCCCTTCCTTGATTAGCAACTGTTCAGGTCTGCCCTTTGTAACTCATGTTAGGTCATGGAGTCTGGAGTCTGTTCCCTACAAACAAGAAACGACAGAAAGGCTTCCATGCCCAGGAGCCCCATAGGGTACAGCTCAGTTTCAGTCTTACAGTTCTGTCGCTCAGAAACCTAGGTTGGCTTGTCTTATTTCTCTACTCATGGTTCACTAGGCTGAAATCAAGGTGTCAGCTGGCTGAGTTCCTACCAGAAGGCTCTGGGAAGATTGCACTTCTAAGTTCATTTTGGTGGACAGATTCTGATTCCCTGTGACTGGGAATGAGGCTCCCATTTCTTGTTGGCTGTTAGCTAAGAGGCAGCCTTTGCTCCTAGAGGCCCCTCCCTCTGGTTCTTGCATGTGGACATCTGCATCTCAGAGCCCTCTTTTCACATTTGGAATCCCTCTGACTTCCCATTCCACAGCTTCTCAGTATCCAACTTCATTTTCTTCCTGTTTTCAAGGGCTCAGTGACTACTATGGGCCCACCCAGATCATCCATGACCATATTCCTATGTTAAGGTCAGGTGATAAACAACTTCAGTTCCCTCTGCAAAGTTCAATCACAGTACCACCTCAATTAGCATTTGATTGAATAAATAAGGCCTGGAACTCTGGTGGCAGTACCTTTATAATTTAGAATTGCATTATTACTGCCTACTTTTCCAACATAAGTACTGGTGTATGCCTATAGATCACCTGAGATATATCCAGATAGAGCCCATTCAAGTATTAAGTATATACCCACTCAAGTATTAGTTTTTGCTGTATTTTATACAGTTTTGAAGCTAATCCAATAATCCTTGCTTCTTGATAGGTGATCTAGCCACTTGAAGATAAATTTCAGAAGTACAAGCTATGGTCATTCAATGAATAATTTACTCCAAGGATAACCTTTTCACTTTTTCCCCAGTGATGGAACTGGGTTTCATAGGTAACTTACCTTTGTTTCCTACATTTAGGAGTAGTATTTCAGGGACTCACCTGGCAGTTCAGTGGTTAGGACTCCATGCTCCCACTGCAGGGGGCATGGGTTTGATCCCTAGTCAGGTAAC
Organism: Bubalus bubalis; assembly: GCF_019923935.1. Taxonomy (NCBI): domain Eukaryota; kingdom Metazoa; phylum Chordata; class Mammalia; order Artiodactyla; family Bovidae; genus Bubalus; species Bubalus bubalis. The sequence continues at coordinate 37,541,281 of NC_059181.1, forward strand.
TAAGATTCCACATGCTGCACAACATGACATAAATGAATAAGTAAGTATTTTATGATAATTGCTAGAGAGAACAAATTGGCATATTTTTCTAGAGTGTTTTTTTTTTTTTTATTTAATTTAGGATCCAATTGTTAATTTCTCAGTTCAGTCAAGGAGGTACTGAATCTCATGGATATAATACTATGGGGCTAGAGATCTCTATTTGACTCTTAGCTGCTTTACTTTAGCCATGGCAGACTTGTCACCAATCTTGCTGATTTTCATCTTCAGTTGTTAACCTGAAAACTGGGTTCACCTCTTGGTGAGTGTTGAGTCAGTAGATGCAACCAAGCCAAAGATCAAAAGAAGGAAGTATTTATTATTACTTGCAGCAAGTAAGGAGAACAAGATTCTCAGGTGACTCTGTTAAAGAATCCACCTGCCAATGCAGGAGATACAGGAAACATGGATTTGATCCCTGGGAGGAGGAAATGGCAACCCACTCCAGTATTTTTCCTGGAAAATTTCATAGACAGACTGGCAGGCTGTAGTCTATGGGATCACAAAGAGTCAGACATGACTGAGCGCTCGCACAATTAAGGGGAATACCAGGGATCTTTCTCAAAGCATTGTCTTCCCAACAGCAAAATTGGGGAAATTTTAAGCTAAAGGTACATGAGTATTCATGAGGGGGCTTGAGAAGAGGAGAATTCAGCATAGTACTGGGGGCAAAGGTCCACAGAGTCCAGCTTCAGTTGGAGTCAGAAGGATCAACATCATCTTCCTATCCTCCACCCTTGTCGGGGCCTTAGTTCCTGTAGAACTGAAAGATACGTTGCTAAGTATGTCCCTTGAGGAACTAGGACCCTCCCCATGGCTCCACCATTGTTTCTTGACTGCTTCTCCCGAGTTTTTTCATTCCTTCCCTTAAGATCATTAATTACTGAGACCTGTTCAAGGGTGAGCACTGTAGCCAGGCTCACATAACAAAATGGCTCAGGCCAAAATTGATTCTATGTCAAGAAAGCCATTCCTGGTTATCTTTTGCCAGGGACTCTTTAACCTATCTGCTTACATAGTGGCCTAAGTATCTTTTATCTTTCTTTTCACACCTTACCCCCATGATACCCAGATATACATCTTTATCATTTCCTGTCCTATCTGTTGAGTTACTTCTTCATTGGCCTGCCCACTTCTGGTTTCTACCCCATATAATACTTCAGAGATACTTCAGAGATTCTATAATTCAACTTGAAATTTAGATTATCTGCCAGTGTTCCCCATTGCCTCCAAAATGGCATTCCAACTCCTTAGCTTGACTTTCAGAGTTTTCCATTTTGTGACTCAATTCTACCTTTCAACCTCATTTTCCATTACAGTCCTCCATAGAGGCCTTAGGTCAAGTAGTAGATGAACATATGGGCCATGTTCTAAGAATGATCAATAGGCCTATATAACTGGGGTAAAGGGTTTGTATAAACATTGCACATGGTTGTGATTGTTCCAAGGTCTTTCTTTTCCATCTTCAACATTCTATTGATTGTGAAACCCAGACAGGTCCTTCTACCACCTACATTTTTAATTTGGCTCTTCCTCTTGTCATTAGTCTTATCATTGTCATTGGTCTTGTCATTGCCCTAGCTTGAGTCTCGCTATCTCTCTTCTGGACTATTGCCATGGCCAACCTGTCTCTTTATCCCATTATCTCTTTAATCCAATCATTATATTACATCAAGATATCATTCTAAAACAGAGTGTGATCACAGCCCCTTTATAATTCAAAGCTTTCATTTGTTCCCCATTGTTTCCACTGAAGCTTATTTATTCACTAATGCAGTAGTTAGGACTCCCCGGTGACACTGGCTGTAAAGAAGCTGCCTGCCAATGCAGGAGACATAAGATGTGGATTTGATCCCAAGGTTGGGAAGATCCCCTGGAGGAGAGCATGGCAACCCACTCTAGTATGCTTGCCTGGAGAATCCCATGGACAGTGGAGCATGGCAGGCTACAGTCCATAGGGTCGCAAAGAGTTGGACATGACTGAGGTGACTTAGCACATGTCGTGGTTAAGAACTTGAACTATAGCATAAAAAAGAATGCAATAATGCCATTTGTAGCAACATGGATGGACTTAGAAGTTATAATACTAAGTAACCCAGACAGAGATAGGCAAATATCATGTGATGTCACTTATATGTGGAGTCTAATCTATGACACAAATGAAATTATTTACAAAACAGAAGAAGACTCACAGACACAGATGACAGACTTGTAGTTGTCCAGGGAGTGGGAGAGGGATGGATTCAGAGTTTGGGGTTGGTAGAAGCAAACTATTATATATGGGATGGATAAATAACAAGATTCTATTGTATATCACAGGAAACTATTCAATATCCTCTGATAAACCATAATAAAACGGAATAGGAAAACGAAAGTATGTATGTATAACGTTAAAGCAGAAATTAGCACAACATTGTAAATCAACTCTACCAAATAAAATAAAAATTTAAAAAACCAAACAAAAAAGAAGTCGAGCTATAGGTCAGACTGCTTGGAGTGGGATCCTGGCTTTATGTGTGAGACACATCATTTTATTGCTCTGTTTCCTCATCTATAAAATAGGGATAATCATGTTTACAGAGTGGATAGAAATATAGTAAGTATGAAGAGCAATTAGCGAGTGCCTTGTATATAGTACATATTCAACTAACAGTGGATTATGATCACCATAAATTACTCCAAGGAGTGAGATGGACTCTCTAACTGGCTATCTTTTACTCAATTAGGGGTTTTTGAGTTAATTATTTGGCTGAACAGTTGAATTCCAATGCTCTCCTCTTTGCTTTTGAGTAGGCAGCTAAGGATTGTAACTGGTGAGTGGTTCTTTGAAGAGAAGGCAAAGCGTTTCAAGCACGTCAATGTTCTGGGCACTGATGTTGTCCGACAGTCCATCTTAAGAAGAAGTCCAGGTAACTAAAGCAAAACTGCTTTAATCTTCATTTTGGTGGGCTAAATAACTTCTCTATATTATGTATCAAAAGACCATAGTTGAATTTCCTCTGTTGAATCCCTTAGATCATTTCAAAACTTGGAGGCATCAAATCTAAATCTTCAGTTCATACAAGGGAAGATGAAGTTGGTAGAAAATTAAATCCACAGTCATTTTTCTCATATGTGGCACACTGAGGTTTTCAGGGAAGGCATTGCTCTTCATCGCAGACTTCTTTTCCTGAATGCACTTCCAATATTTTACTAAACAGTTAAAGGAACATAAAACAGATGCCTTACGTGATTCACATTGTGGAAGAAATCTTTGGTTTTTCAATAAAGATATATTTCAGATTTAATTTAAATGCTACTTTTTCTCATCCAGGGATTCTCAACCAAGTGCTGATATTTTATAATGTGCCCCCTCCCCTAATCAGGCTAAGGGAAGTGTTTGGAAATGCTAGGGGCCCTTTCTGGTTATCCCAGTGACTGTGGGGGAATCAGTGGCATTGAGGGATGCTAAATGGCCTGAAATGCACAAGGCAATTTCACTCAATAATGAATTATACTGTCACCAAATGCAAATACAGTACGTTCCCTACATATGAACCTTCAAGTTGTGAACTCTCAAACATGACAGTGTGCATTTTCATGTCCAGTTAAATCAGATGTGAATGAAATTACAGCTTGCCCTTCATCTCCTATTGCTGATTGCCCTTCAGCTCTGCCATCTCCCACTTCCTCTCCCTCCTCCACTTCATAATTCTTCTTGCCTGTTCACTCAATGCCAGCCCCTATATGCCAGCTGTTGAACTGTACTACTGTACTAATGTGTCTTCTTTTTGTATTTGTTTTTTATGTGTTGTATTACACATAGAAGTATTACAAACTTCTCACATAAATAACAGCCAACTATACTGTTGGGTACTTAGGTTAACTTTGTTGGACTTACAAGCACACTCTCAGAACGGAATTTGTTCATATGTAGGGATTTACTGTAACACCCCACTTTGAGAACGCTAGTCTGTGCATTCAAACCACAATTTAACTGCTTAAATATTGAGTGAAACGTATGTTTAGAATCATAATTCTCATCTGGGCTACAGTAAAGCTGGAGCAGACATCTGTGGGTCTGTTCCTAGGGTATCTCACCTTTCACATACTGGAGAAAAATGCCCTGATTTTGAAGCCTGGCTGGGAGGCTTGGACCTGCTTCCAGGGCCCCTTCTTGGTGTCGCACTACCAAGGAAGGGCTCTCCCAGATGGGTAACCCTGGGACTAATGCCACAGAGAGAGCAGAGTCGAGTTACAAGGAAGCAGTCAGTTCTGGCTGCTTCCTCCATTCAAACCTCAGCAGTGTAGACCGTCAGAAGGTATGTGCAGAGCTACTCACCCTCCCAGGATCAGATCAGATCAGTCGTTCAGTCATCTCCGACTCTTTGCGACCCCATGAATCGCAGCACACCAGGCCTGCCTGTCCATCACCAACTCCCAGAGTTCACTCAGACTCATGTCCATCGAGTCAGTAATGCCATCCAGCCATCTCATCCTCTGTCGTCCCCTTCTCCTCTTGCCCCCAATCCCTCCCAGCATCAGAGTCTTTTCCAATGAGTCAACTCTTCGCATGAGGTGGCCAAAGTACTGGAGTTTCAGCTTTAGCATCGTTCCTTCCAAAGAAATCCCAGGGCTGATCTCCTTCAGAATGGACTGGTTGGATCTCCTTGCAGTCCAGGGGACTCTCAAGAGTCTTCTCCAACACCACAGTTCAAAAGCATTAATTCTTCGGCACTCAGCTTTCTTCACAGTCCAACTCTCACATCCATACATGACCACAGGAAAAACCATAGCCTTGACTAGACGAACCTTTGTTGGCAAAGTAATGTCTCTGCTTTTGAATATGCTATCTAGGTTGGTCATAACTTTCCTTCCAAGGAGTAAGCGTCTTTTAATTTCATGGCTGCACTCACCATCTGCAGTGATTTTGGAGCCCAGAAAAATAAAGTCTGACACTGTTTCCACTGTTCCCCCATCTATTTCCCATGAAGTGATGGGACCGAATGCCATGATATTGTTTCTAGAATCCCATGCTACAATTCAGCCTCTAGGTATTTGGAGTTCTCCTGAACCTTGGATCCTCTGCCCTAAAAATATTTGTAGAGGAGGATGTTTAATTCCTCCATTGTGATTATCTCTACAAAGCTTATCTCAGCAAAACTCCCACAGATGAGTCCCAATCTTAATCTTCGTTTAACTCAACAGATGAAAAATACATGTGTGACTGGGAAACATAAGATGGAAACATCATTGCCAGTTACTCTGTCCTGTGTTAATGTAGAAACATGAATGAAGACTAGGAAATAGCTTTCGTTTCTTGCCATTTTGTGTGTAAATTTGTCTTCTGATTGTTTTTAATGAGGAGATGGAGAAATACAAAGCCAAGAACAAACCCGCCAGAACACAGAAAAGTCAGATGCTTTGCCTTCTTCTGGGCAGAAGGCCAGCCACGATGGACCCAGGAGAAAGGGGTAAGACACAGCCTCTTTAAGGTAATCTTTGATCCTTGTTCTGGTCACCTGCAACATAGACACCCCCCCCCCCGAGCCCCCGCTGTTTTTCAAGTCTAATGTCACTTAAGTGACCCAGAAGAGGTCAGAGAGTTGACTGAGGTAACATTTTCTTATCATTTGCCTCAGGAAATGCAGTTTTAATTACTTTCAGTTTTAGATAAAGGTCCCTTCTGACCTGAACCTGTGAGGATTTTGCTTTCATTTGACATATCTAATCTTATACCAAGTGAATCCCTTTATTTCTCAGTAGAAGGCTTCATGCTCGGGCCAGTGTTGCCTGTAAGGAGGTGATGACCACCTTTGTTGTAGTCGACACCAACCCCTCCACCCTCCCCAAGCTGCCCAACCTGAGTGCTGATGTATGAAACAGCCAAATCCAAGATTTCTTTTTTTTTAATTTAAATTAATTTATTTTAATTGGAGGCTAATTACTTTACAATATTGTATTGGTTTTGCCATACATCAACTCTTAATAGGGCTTAAAACACTGTCTCCCCTGTTTAAAATGCAGGTCTCCTTAAGGAAAGAATCATTTGGCCACCTCACTAACTTCATTCAGAAAGCAAATCTATGTGTCAAGTACTGAGAATAGGAATGGGAGGCCAATAGGGAGGCACTGGGAAACTGGAAATGAGAAGGTTCCATCAGGGGAGTCAATTGGCCCCAAAAATGCAGGTTATAAGGACTGAAAGGCACAACTTCCCTGGTGGTCCGGTGGTTCAGACTTTGCCTTCCAATGCAGGAGGTGTGACTTCAATCCCTGGTCGGAGAGCTAAGATCCCACATGCCTCATGGCCACAAAAACCAAAGCATAAAACAGGAATAATATTGTAACAAATTCAATACAGACTGTAATAATGGTCCACATCAAAAATTTAAAAAGGACCCAAAGGGCAAAGTATTGCTTCATAGCCCTGCCTGTTGCAGTCTCTATCTCTCAGTCAGCTGGTGGCCAGTTTTGTGGTCCAGGTAGTGAAAATCCTAATCTATACCAAGTGGCTTTATGGTTTGTTCTGAGTAGTGTGGGGCTTCCCTGATGAGTCAGCAGTAAAGAATCCACCTGCCAACACAGTAGACGTGGGTTCAGTCCCTGGGCTTGGAAGAACCCCTGGAGAAGGGAATATGGCAACCTACTCCAGTATTCTTTCCTGGGAAATCTCATGGCCAGAGGAGCCTGGCGGGCTGTAGTCCATGGTGTCACAAAGAGTCAGATATGATGGAGCACATACACGCACATTGGGTAGCATGGCTTTGTTCTCAGCAAAAGCCAATGTGAAAGGCTGCCAGTCCCTGAGTCTTCATCTGTCTCTACAGAAAGTGTATTTTTTTTTCTTTTTTTAAAGAATCTTTTACTATGAGTAGGCGTGAATCCTAAATGTCATTTGACTCAAACACTCATGACTAACCATGACTTCGTTAATTAACAGTGATGAATGGGAAAGATAGCTAGAGGGGCCATATGTCCTATATCTTAAGCCTTCCTACCATTCTAAACCTATTTGTCTCTCCTTGGGGCTCCCACAATGGCTTGTGCCTCTGCATCACTCTTGATTTTGCACTCTGACATCAAGCCCCTCCTTACACAAGAATGTAAAGTAAATGAACTGATCTCGCCGGATACACCCCCTCCCTCCCCTGCTCTTAATTGTAAGCTCTTCTACTGGCTTTTTTACCTTTGTGTTGCAGTATTCAGCATGGTGCCTGGCCCATCAAAAACAATCAGTGATCTGATTGAATTTGGTGTGGAGCCCACAAGGGCCTCTAGGAGGTAGAGTGTGTGGACCCCAGGCCAGGCATCACTATGTGGGTTACAGAATGGCGAGCCTGGAGCTGGGAGACAGTAAGGAGCTAAACAGTACCATGAATGATATACATCCTGAATTGTCAAAAGAGTCCTAGTGCTGGACTGAGCTCTGCTGAAACTCCAAACTGGGGTCTGATTGTTCTGTCATCAAAGAATGTAACACCTAGTTGGAAAGAAAAGGTTTAAAGGTCCACACTTGAAAAGTTAATAATATAGAGAAAGATTTTAGGAAAATCTAAGATGGCAATATGAGCGGCCTGATAGCCCTTTTGAAACACGGCAAGAAGTTTGTTGTTGTTTAGTAGCTCAGTCGTGTCTAATTCTTTAGGGACCCCGTGGACTATAGCCCACCAGCCTCTTCTATCCATGGGATTTTCCAGGCAGGAATACTGGGTTGCCATTTCCTTCTCCAGGGGATCTTCCCGACCCAGGGATTGAACCTCTGTTTCCTGCATGGCAGGTGGAATTTTTCCCACTGAGCTACCAGGGAAGCTGTATGACTACAAAAGATATAATATGGGAACAAATAATTAAATATTAGATTATCAATGTTGGGAGGGCACAGGGACCATTGGGAAAGGAATCAAATTCTAAGTGGGACTTGATGAGGAGCTTGAAAGAGGGAGAGGGCCCAGGATAACAAAAGAGGAGGAAGAGTGAGTTCACATGGAGGAGACACTGGAAGCAGCTGTGCAGAGGTAAGGACATGTACACAGTGGTTCTCAAAGTAACATCATTTGACATGATATTAAGTGCTATTCTCACCAAAAATGTAATTTCCAGGCAGACTGAAGCTTCTGACACTTTGACGAGACACTCCACCAGTGGTCTTTGAAACAGACAACTTGGCAGATCCTATTAAGATTGTCTCAGTACCTCTGGAATAGTTTTTCCCCATGAGAAAACTATAACCAGTAAAGTAAATGAATTGGTCTCTACCAATACCACACAAAAGGAAAATAGCTTTGGTTTGTCTTTATGTGAGTGCATTTGAAAAGACCCATGTTTGAGGCTTTTGATAGCTTGGATCATGACCTGAATGTTAGTTTCTGAAAAGCTCTTTTTGCTTAAGTTCCAAATAATTTGGGGAAATGGGAATGCAGTCAAGTTTCATGTGGTGTGAGCCATTCCATTGTTCAGACTTATTACCCCAGGAGCATGCGTGCAGTCACTTAGTCCTCAAGAACTGGCTGGGTTGTAGTTCATGCCAGGCCTCCCTCTAACCTTAGGGGACCTGACAGGAAACAAGAAGAACAAGAGTTGTCCTTCTCATGGAGCTACAGTCTAGTAAGTTGCTACATTAGTTGATCCCAAAGGATCATCGTAGCTCTTCTGTCTGAGCAAGGTGAGTTCAAACTCCCCTTTTCTCAGCATTGTGTAAATAAGTTCAGCCCAGGCAGTGCTTCTCCATTCTCAGGTGATAGTGGTGAGTCCCCAAAGTCAATGGTATTTTTCTTTGAAGGACAGAGTCCTAGCCTACCAGCAGCTGGTATGGCTTTGGGAGAATGCCCTCACCGCCTCTACTGGTACCTTTGACATTCTGTTGCAGAAGCCATGGGGACTCCCCAGAATTTCTCAGCCTCGAGTCAGCTTTGTTGAAGAATTATATACTGTTGGAAGTACAATAAATGGTATTCTTAAAATGATATACTTAAGTGTTTTATTATCTTCCTTTTAAATATATGTATGTATATATGTAATTTCAGATTTCTTCTTAGCAAGTTCAGATCAGCAACCAGAGGAGAAATAATCACTCCAAAAACTGAAAGTGGGCGGAGCTACAGCTTGGACTTAGACAGCCACAATTTTCGGAGTTTAAAGTCAGCCCCTGGTTCTGACAGGTAAGACACATAACAGATTGGCCAAAAGAATAGACTGAGGACAGTGTTGGTATGTGCATTCGTGCTCAGTCACTTCAGTCGTGTCCGACTCTTTGTGACCCCATGGACTATAGCCTGCCAGGCTCCTGTGTCCATGGGGATTCTCCAGGCAAGAATACTGGAGTGGGTTGCCATGCCCTCCTCCAGGGGATCTTCCCAACCCAGGGATTGAACCCAGGTCTCGCACATTGCAGGTGGATTCTTTACCATCTGAGCCACCAGGGAAGCCCAGGTTTGTATATTTCTATCCAAATGATGCTTCCAGATACCTGTAATGTATTCCCTCTCAGAGATCTTCTAATACATAATGTGAAAACCCAGGAGGATAGTTTTTAGTTGAAATGGTAAGCACTTATATTTCTGGAATTACAGCTATCGAAATCATCTGTGCACTTGCATGGCTGAGACTTGATGTCTTTTGGGGACTCAGGGCTGCAGTTCACATGGATAAATCCAGGCAAATAAATTGTTTTCATTGATTTCTTGATTTTTTTCTGTTTAAGCTTTGGAAAAAGAAACCTCTAGGTGTCATATACATTGCTTGCAACTTTAAAAAAATGAATAATAATTTCCTTTGAATTGCCTCAGAGAATTTCCACAAAGTCCACTTCTTTATAGTTCTACCACCTCTAACTTGTTATCAGAGGGCCAGCTCCTCAAATCTCCCATGCATAGAGCTAGCACCTTGTCAAGAAAAGTAAAGAGAGAAAAGATAGCCAAGAGCCTAATCGTTTCCTATCAGGCTGAATGTTCTTTATCCTGTTGGAACAGAAGTCAAGGCTGATTTTCATGACTGGTATATTATCAAAGGCAATGATGAGAAAAAAGATCTATCCTCATGGGTCATTAAGAGTGCAGGTACTGTCCATACCAATATCTTTTCCCTATAGTATTCCTACAAACTTGTGTCACTTTATGTAAAACTTCAAAGAAAAAAATAAAACATAAAATAAATCATTTCTCATCCACTATCAAAAGATTATGATTGTATTCAGTCCTTTGCAAATTCTCAAAGAATGTAGCTATATTTCCTTTACGATAAAAAATACTTTAAACTCTGGTTGCATTTGTCCTTGAAATCATTTCCTTTGACTTCTCTTGGGGTGGCCCTCTATCTTGTCCCATAAAACCTTATGTAGGAAAATCTCATTTTTGGTTTTGATTGCTGAGTTCCTAACTCTCAGACAGGGATCAAAATTATTTAGAGATGCTATTTTTGTTCAGCCTCGTGGGGACTCGCTGGATGAGCTATCTTGGCTCATATTTCAGGCTGGCATTTAAAAGGGACAATATATCTATATAAAGAGGAAAGATGGAGTCCCCCGTTCAAAACACTTAGTCTCCTGGCTCAATGAAGAAAATTAAATTATTTCATTTTACAGTTACTTAAGAGTAAGGGTCATACTCTCCAATATCACAGTGCTTACACGGTTGTTTCAGAATCTACCTGCCTGGGTTTATTCCTTGAGTCTTAACAAGTTCTGTGTGTAGATATAGTTGACCCTGAAATAACATAGAAGTTAGTTGTGCTGACCCCACCCGCTCACTTTACCTGTCAAAAATCCGAGTATAACTTGACAGTAAGCTTTTCCTATCCACAGTTCCTCTGTATCCTCATGCAGCTCCACATCCAAGGATTTACCCAACTGAGGATCCTGGCGTACTGTAGTATTTACTATGGGTTAAAAAAAAAAAAATCGATGCATAAAAAGAACCACACACGTAAAGCTATAAAGCCATATGAACATGTTTCACCAAAGACTGGTGTATTGACCCAGGGGTCTCTTGTTGTAAATTGGAAGGTTGTCACTAAATAGACTTTATCTTTGAGATTGTAAATACCCAAGATCAATAGATAGAATATAATGGTCAGGGTGCTTTGGTTTAGAGATAGAATATATTAATAATAGTCAGGGTGCTTCGGCTGAACCAGGCCAAGAACAATGTGTTCCCAATAAGAAGGAGAGTCAAGATGTTTGGGAGATCAGTAGAGCACAATGTCCTTTTCCTGAAACATGTATTTATCATAATGATGATTCATTCATTAAAGGACTGCCACTGTGAGATGAGTTACATTATCTCCAAATTATTCCTTAGGAAGTGGGAGCAGGAGGTGGCCTATCTTTTCTTCACTCCCATCCCTAAAAGGTGTTAACTCCTTTTTTATTTTCTTGGAGCTGGAGGAATTCTGCAAAGCCAAGTAGTCAAGCTTGCAGACCTTCTTTTCTCATTAGGTTCTTCAAGCAGAACTGCAGCCTCCCCTGTAACAGCAGATTCCCCAAAAAAAGAATTTGCAAGATTCTGGCCTCTGCCGTCTATTACCTGGCCTAGCTTAGCAGTTAATTCCCCCTTCTCCTCTTCCACGCATATTTCTTCATAGTTCATTGTTCTTTTCCTGGAGCAGCTGGGCTTGAGCATCGTTTTTAAAAACTCATATCAGAGTGGAAATGATTGTTTTTCAGATGCCTGGTTCGACTTTATTTCTTTTCAGGAGTTTCAAAGCAGGGAAATATGTGAATGGCTTAGGCAAGGTGCAGCAGCTTCTCAGAGGAACATGGCAAATGGCTCTTCACTGGTTTCTTGGGACTTGACACATGAGACAGCTGCGTTTTGTTTTTTTAAAGGCATATAAATGTGAACTGTAATTAACAAACAGAATACTCTTCAAGGCAGTGATTCCTAATTCCTTTCACGCTGTGATGAGTTGTCAATGTGGTGTGATTTGTGAGATATCTATCTAAAATCTTTAAAAAAAAAAAAAAAGTCTTAGCTAATACTGAAAACAACAACAACAAAAAATCAAATAGACTCACAGACTTTGAGAAGGAACTTATGGTTGCTAGGGAGATGAATGGGGGAAGGGGATAGTTAGGGAGTTTGGGATGAACATGTACACACTGCTATACTTAAATGGATAACCAAAAAGGTTCTACTATATAGCACAGGGAGCTCTGCTCAATGTTATGTGGCAGCCTGGATGGGAGGGGAGGGGAGTTTAGGGGAGAATGGGTACATATATATGCATGGCTGAGTCCCTATCCTGTTCATCTGAAACTGTCACAACACTGTCTGCTAATTGGCTATACCCCAATAGAAAATAAAAAGTTTAAAAAAAAATCCCACTCTCCTAGAAATGAATCCTCAGACAAGGATTCCTAAGTGAGTAATTTATTAATTGAAATGATTCTGGGCTACCAGAATTGAAATGAGCTACCAGTAAGGGAGTAAGTGACCTAGATGGGTGGGATGGAGAGGGGTCAGAGAGAGGTCCAAGAGGGAGGGGATATATGTCTACATAGAGCTAATTCAATTTGCTGTAAGCAGAAACCAACAAAATATTGTAAAGCAACTATACCTCAATTTTTTTAAAAAGCAAAGAAGATGAGAAATTTGCTGTCTCTGGTGAGGTATGAGTTTGAGAACTCAGCTTAATCCTGCAAGAGATTCTGGGGCATAAAGTATTGGTATCTCTAGGTTTTTACATTTTGAGGAGCTGGACCATTGCACTTCTGTCCCAATAAGTTGTTGTTTATAGGTTCCCTTAGATTGGGTTTCCAGATTTAGCAAATGATACAGGATGTCCAGTTAAATTTTTCAGGTAAAAAACTTAAAAAAAATACGTTTCATGAAATCTTACTTGTATGTACCACATAAATAGTAGTATATTTTTATACTAAAAAATTCTTGATTGTTTATCTGAAATTCAGATTTAACTGAGGGTCAGGGGAGGCATATTTCAAGGCATGCTTGGCCTCCAGTGCTAAAGGCAAAGCTCTGAGCATCCTAAGTGCAAACCATTAGCAGAAAAGTACCCAGAAGCTTGGGATGGGTGGGTGGAGCCTGCTGCAAGGGATCTGAGGGTATCTGGAAGGGGACATCAATACTGTACCCTAAAATACAGGAAGAGTGGAACTTAGAACTGAAAAATTGATTTTGTTCAGTAAGAAGATGGATAAAGGATGCTGCTGTGTTTCTCAGCAGCATTTCTATCATGACATTGGAGGATACGGCAAGTATTGAACCACAGGAACCTGTACCTCTGACAACCAACCAGTTTCTCCTGTCCCCCAACCCCACCCCCTGCCCAAGCGCATTCTAGTTTTATCCAGTTGTTCTTAATTGCTCTCTGGGAGGCCCGGGACTGACTGTCACAGTCTCGGTGACGCTTCACAAGCTGATTTGGTCAGCTCTGATCCAAAAGCAGAAACCACACCATTCATGGCAGCCCTTACCTTCTTAGCTGATCCTCATTCTCATCCCTTCCCCCAGCTCCCTCCCTCTTGCTCACCCTCTCCCTCTGTCTCTCTCTCTTTCCTTCGGGTAAATAAGACATGTTAGGTATCTTAATGACTAAAAAAGTCATTCTTTCCTCATATCTGTTATTTTGGGCAAAATAGGTTGATGAAACCCATTCTGTCATTATGTGACGCATTCTTTTTTCATCACAAGTAAAATCATCTTCCTGTCCCCAATGTCATTTTCATTAACATCTTTGAGATTAAGATGGCAATTAAGCAGCATCCTCTTACTACTATTTGAAATATTAGCAAGCTGGGAGTGTTTTAGCTCTGAGTCAGGACCGCTTCCACAAAGTTAATACTGGTTTGTTTTGTGCAGTAGATAAAATGCTGTATAGCTAGTTTCTAATGCTCTGAGCAAACTCCTTTCCTTACCAGGCTTTAAAAATTGTTCAAATTTATAGTACATCTCTAAAAGTACATCCAGTTCATTCTGTAATCCTAGCTGTGAGAGTTTTGTGACGCAAAAGAATAATGGTTATAAGGACTGTTCTCCAAAGGAAAATTACTTTCACCTCTTTCCTGTGCCTCTGCTTAATTTGTCTGGTGCTAATTCCTTTCTTCCTCTTTTAACCTGCTTTGAGTAAGCTCAGCCCTTCTTAGTGGCAGCAAAGGATGAGCAGATAAAGCCACAAGCTTCACAAATACTAAGCCTAAAGCAATTTGCAAAATCCTGGTGTCCTGAGAAAAATGACTCTTCCTTCCATGAAGTGATAGACAGGTGACAGAAGAAGTGAGAAATAGTGGAGTTATGAGAGTATGTGATTTACTTGAACTGTGGCTGTATCCATTAGAGTTACATGAGGTCTAGAGTGGGCTTCCCTGGTGGCTCAGATGGTAAAGAATCTGCCTGCAATGTGGGAGACCTGGGTTCAATCCCTGAGTTGGGAAGATCTCTTACTTATTCTGACTTGTTCTGTGCACAGGAGCTCCAGGCTCTTGGGATTGAAAAGAAATCCTCTCTGGTAGAGTTATGTGTGTTCATAGTAAACAGAGTTCTGTGCTTAAGGGTGAGTGCTGAGCGGGAATGGGTGGGACGCTGCCCTCTGCTGCAGCATCCCCCCATAACTGCTCTCAGACCTTTTCCAAAGGTGCAGTGTCTCACACTGCCGGAGCCCCTGATTTGTGTTTTCTTTGTATACATGTGACTTTCCTCATTATAAATGTCAATAATGTGAGGCAGTATGGAGATCGGGAGTTCAGCCAGACCCTTGACACCATACTTAGGTTGAACTACTCCTGGGTTCTGAGTTCTTTTTGTTAAATTGGAGTAGAATTGCTTTACAATGTTGAGTTTAGTTTCTGATGTACAACAGAGTGAATCAGCTATTTGTATACATAGATCCCCTCCCTCTTGGACCTCCCTCCCTCTTCCACCCCACCCCTCTCCATCATCACAGAGCACGGAGCTGAGCTCCCTGTACTACACAAGAGCTTCCTACTAGCTCTCTGTTTTATACACGGTTGTGTATGTGTGTCAATCCTAATCTCCCAATTTGTCCCACCCTCCTTTCCCTACTTCCCATGTCCACATCTCTGTCTCTATTTCTGCCCTGGAACTAGGATCATCTGTACCATTTTTCTAGATTCCACATACATGCATTAATGTGTTTCTCTTTCTGACTTACTTCACTCTCACCTAAGGTGTATTAGGTGACACATTACATGCTCAGGGTAGCTAAGACAGAGTAATGGCCTTTCTTCTTCTGTTAGATCACTGAGGAGTAGAACTAAATGATTCACCCACCTATGTATTTTATTTATACAAATAAATTCAACATATAGCTCTGCCAATGTTATTGGCCTAGTACTGTATGTGTTCATTTAGTTGCTAAGTTGAGTCTGACTCTTGTGACCCCATGTACTGTATGTAGCCTGCCAGGCTTGTCTGCCCTTTCCTTCTCCAGGGGATCTTTCTGACCCAAGGATCAAACCCAGATCTCTTGCATTGCAGGTGGATTCTTTACTGACTGAACCATCAGGGAAGGCCCCTAGTACTATATGCCAAGTGGTAAATATGGAAGTTCTTAGACAATGCTGCTTTTTCCCTTTTCCCTTGGTGAACTTCCAATTTGTCAGGGAAGGTTGGGATGACTAAACGATTTCAAGACAATATGGTATCACTACACACAAAGCTAGTGGAGGTGATGGAATTCCAGCTGAGCTGTTTCAAATCCTAAAAGATGATGCTGTTAAAATGCTGCACTCAATATGCCAGCAAATTGGAAAACTCAGCAATCCCAAAGAAAGGCAATGCCAAAGAATGTTCAAACTACCACTCAATTGTACTCATTTCACATGCTAGCAAAGTAATGCTCAAAATTCTCTAACTGAGCCTTCAACATTTTGTGAACTGAAAACTTCCAGATGTTAAAGCTGGATGTAGAAAAGGCAGAGGAACCAGAGATCAAATTGCCAACATTCAGTGGATCAAAGAAAAAGCAAAAGAATTCCAGAAAAACATCCTCTTCTGCTTCATTGACTATGCTAAAGCCTTTGACTGTGTGGATCACAACAGACTGTGGAAAATTCCTCAAGAAATGGGAATACCAGATCACCTTACCTGCATCCTGAGAAACCTTTATGCAGGTCAAGGGGCAACAGTTACACCCAGACATGGAACAACAGACTGATTCCAAATAGGAAAAGGAGTACGTCAAGGCTGTATATGGTCACCCTGCTTATTTAAGTTATATGCAGAGTACATCATGTGAAATGCTGGACAGGATGAAGCACAAGCTGAAATCAAGATAACTGGGAGAAATATCAATAACCTCAGATATGCAGATGACACCACCCTTATGGCAGAAAGTGAAGAGGAACTAAAGAGCTTCTTGATGAAATTGAAAGAGGAGAGTGAAAAAGTTGGCTTAAAGCTCAACATTCAAAAAACGAAGATCATGGTATCCGGTCCCATCACTTCATGGGCAATAGATGGGGAAACAATGGAAACAGTGACAGACTTCAGTTTCTTGGGCTCCAAAATCACTGCAGATGGTGACTGCAGCCATGAAATTGAAAGACGCTTGATCCTTTGAATAAAAGCTATGACCAACCTAGATAGCATATTAAAAATCAGAGACATTACTTTGCCCCCATATTCCATATAGTGAAAGGTGTGGTTTTTCTAGTAGTCATATATGGATGTGAGAACTGGACCGTAAAGAAAGCTGAGCATCAGAGAATTGATGCTTTCAAACTGTGGTGTTGGAGAAGACTCTTAAGAGTCCCTTGGACTGCAAGGAGATCCAACCAGTCCATCCTAAAGGAAATCAGTCCTAAATATTCATTGGAAAGACTGATGTTGAATTTGAAACTTCAATACTTTGGCCACCTGATGTGAAGAGCTGACTCATTTGAAAAGACCCTGATGCTGGGAAAGATTGAAGGCAGGAGAGAAGGGAACGACAGAGGGTGAGATGGTTGGATGGCATCACTGACGGAATGGACATGAGTTTGAGCAAGCTCCTGTAGATGGTGAAGGACAGGGAAACCTAGCATGCTACAGTCCATGGGGTCACAGAGAGTCGGACATGACTGAGTGACTGAACAACAACATGGTATCATGATAAAAAGATCATCTGCATGCTATGGAAAAGCCAGAGACAGGCATTTAACCATCCAGAAGCATCAGAGGAGCTTCATGGAAATGATGCCTAAGCAACTTGAAGGAGTGAGGAGGACGTGGCCACACAAAGAGAGGTGAGACCATCCTAGGTAGAGGAACCAGAAAGTTCAAAGGAAAAGATACATAAAGCAATTTTGCATGTGCTAGAAAACAAACAGTTCAAGGGTTTTTTTAAATATATTTTAATGTTTCTTTTTCTAGCTACCATCTTTTTTATTTTTATTCATTTGTTTCTTTTTGACTTTGCTGAGTCTTTGTTGCTGCACGCAGGTTTTCTCTAGTTACAGTGAGTGAGGACTACTCTCTAGCTGTGATGCAGGGTCTTCACATTGTGGTATTTTCTCTTGTGGAGCATAGACTCTAGAGTGCTTGGGCTTCAGTAATCATAACACACAGGCCTGGTGTGGCATTTTCCTGGATCAGGCATCAAACCTGTGTCCCCTGAATTGGCAGGCGAATTCTTACCCACTGGACCAGGGAAGTCCCAGTTCAGAGTTTTTAGAATGTAAAATTGAAATGTGGTTTACAAAAGATGAGATGGAGAGTTTCATTGAGCAGGATGTGGATGGCTTTTGATACCTTGATAGCTTTTTTCTTATAAGCAACATAGCATCCCATGTAGAACAAGAGTTTAGGAAATCCAAACTATTGGGTTGGCCAAAAAGTTCACTCAGGTTTTTAAGATTCTTTGGAAAAACACGAGCCAAGCAAACTTTTTGGCCAACCCAATACTAAGTACAGAGTAAGTGCTTATTCCATTTAGTTGCTGAAAGCTAAATTCTGAGGTGAAGGCAATTGGCTTTCTCACTTATAACTTCTACTCCACCCAATATTTGTCATGGCTGCTGGCCTCTCGTCCAACTGGCTTCCAGCTCTTCTTAAAAAACAAGACATGGGAACAGGATTTTGTTGTGATTGTGAATGACAAAATATTATCAGACTGAGATTTCTACTTGTCCTTAATTTCTTTTTCCTCATACCCAGAGTCCCTCCTACATGATGACTGTCTCTTCCATTTTAGAGAGTCTTTTTAAAGAAATGAGATATTTTGAGGAAGCCCAAAACATTTTAAGACCATCAAACAAATCAGCTTTTGTTTTAGTAAATTGAATGATCAAGGCTCTTTATGTTCTTAACATTAATTCATTGAACAAAATTTCACTGAACACCTCCCACATTGTATTATATTTGTCCTTTCTCCAAAAAGGAAAAAGAAGGAAAATATATGTTATTCAGACACATAAAATCAGTGGTTTCAGAGGAAACTGCAGCAAGAGAAACTGCTTAATGAATTTCTAGTTCTTCGGTATTTCTCTGCTTCCCTAATTCAGTGGTCAAGAGCTCTTAAGATGTTTCATTTGTGCATTAAGTACGGTAGTCTACCTGCCATGTGAGAGACCTGAGTTCAGTCTGTGGATTGGTAAGAGCCCCTGGAAAATCAAATGGCTACTCACTCCAGTATTCTTGCCTGGAAAACTCCATGGACTGAGGAGCCTGGTGAGCTACAGTGCATAGGGTTGCAAAGAGTAGGACATGACTGAGTGATTAACACATGCACAAACACACATGTATTGTTCATTGCTTTGGGATGTATTGACCTCTCCAAAGAGTTTGGTATTTATTTACTTATTTAATTAATTTTTGTTAATTTTTGGCCACCATTCATGGCATGCAGGATCTTTGTTCCTCAACCAGATACTGAACCCTCACTCCATGCAGTGAAAGCTTAGAGTCCCAACCACTGATCCACCATGGAAGTCTCAAGAGTATGGTTTTTAAGTGGAGACACACATACCTGTGTGTTCCTGAGCCTGTATTCTCAGGCACACACACGGGGTCAACAAACGTTTATGTAAAGGTACAGATTGTTCCCCAGTGGCTCAGTGGGAAAGAATCTGCCTGCCAATGCAGAAGACACAAGTTTAATCCCTGGGTCAGGAAGATCCCCTGGAGAAGAAAATGGCAACCCACTCCAATATTCTTGCCTGGAGAATTCCATGGACAGTGGAGCCTGGTGGGCTACAGTCCCTGGGGTCAAAAAGAGTTGGACACAACTGAGCGTCCAAACAACAACAGATTGTTAATATTTTTGGGTTTGGGGGCCAGATGGTGTCTGTCTCAGCTACTCACTCTGCTGTTAGAGTGTCAACTGAAAAACAAAACCCAAAACCCGAGAGCTGTAAGTTAAGGTTTATTTGGGGCAGAATGAGGACTACAGCCCTGGAGACAGCCTCTCAGATAGCTCTGAGAAACTGCTCCAAAGAGGCAAGGGGGAAGGTCAGTCAGTATTATATGATTTTAGTGAAGAGGGTACATGCAGTCAAACACAGATTTTGGCACAAGATTGTTACCAGTCAAAAGGAACAGATGTCACTATTAATGATTTTAGTAATTTTATAGATACGAGGCACAGAGTGCCTCATTCCTGATCTCCACCCTGGACTCCTTTTAAGGTATCTGAAGGTCAGTGACCACAATGGCTAAATGATTTCATTATTATAGAGGCAAATGACAAGTGCCAATTTTTAGTTGGCAGTTTTGTAAAAGCAGCTGTATACAATGTATAAAGTGAATGTGAATGCCTGCATATTAATAAAACTTTATTTATGGCACTGAAATGCGACTTTCACATAATTCTCACGTTATAAAATATTCTTCTTTTAATTTTTTTTCAACCACTTGAAAATGTAAAATCGCCCTTAGCTCACAAGTTATACAAAAACAGGTGGTGACCCCAGTTCCATCCAGGGGCCATAGTTTGCTGACTCTTCTGATGCCACACATTTGCTCACTGACACAGAAAGCATCCTTCCATTCATCATATTCTAAGCCATGAGGATAGCTCAGGTCTCTTGATGCGAGCAGTGTGCTGAATAATCGTGGTATGAGAGGGAGGAATAGTACAGTTGGAGATATGCCTGAGTTGAGTGAATTTAAACTCATCCACAGAACTTTGCTGGCATCCAGTGGTTAAGACTCCACGCTCCCAGCGCAGGGCACAGGCTTGATCCCTGGTCAGGGGAAGATCCCACTTGTTGTGTGGTTTGGCCCTATAGAAACAAACTCATCCACAGTTGAGACCAGTGTTTCTCAGCTTTGGCTACATATTGCAGTTACTGGTGATGGGGGAGTGGTGGGAAAGGATCTTGATGCCTAGATCCCATGCCCAGAGGATCTGATATGGTTAGTTTTGGGTGCAGCCTGAGCACGGTGTTGTTTACAAGTTCCTACAGTGTTTCTGATGTGCAGCCAAGGGTGAGGGCCACCCATCTCCCATAAGACAGTGGGGACAAAGAAGTGGCAATTTGGGGATCTCCAAAAACGGGAAAGTTGAGCCATGTTCAGCTTTTTTCCCTTTTGTTTCTCATTTTTAGCACCTCTTTCTCATTTAACAGGCTCGCTTCACTTTCTAATTACAACCTCTCTTGCCTGTCTCTCAGGTGTTTATTTCAGACCTCAAATAACTAAAAGGAGTTAGGAAGGCATGTAAACTGCAGAATGAATATCATATCATCTTAGTGTTATGTTATGCCCTAGCCTCATTGTCCCAGTGAGCATGGTATCTTTCAGGTTAATGCTGTCTTTGGCTGATCTCTTATAAAAACACTCATTTTCGCAGGCAGGCACAGGCTCAACCTTGTCAGTCTGCTCTGGGAAGGTTGAATCCTGGGAAATTCTTTGCAGGCTTTAACTCCTGGGAGACCACACTGTAAACCAGAAAGGGAACTTGTTAAATTAGAGTTTCTGTCCCTTCTGCTTGAATTTTTTACCTAGAAATTGATATATCTAGGAAGCCATTATCAAGGTTTGAGGCCAGCATGAAATTAGAGATGACAAAACAGAAGGCTTTTTAAAAGTAAGCTAAAATAAGGGAAACTCTTTCCTGCCCTAGGAAATGTGTCTTTCAAGTAACTCAGGATTTCCAAGCTCCCCAGACAGTGTCACATTCCCCATACTTCGGGCCTTTTAGGTCAAAAGGAATGTATCCCTTTCTTGTCAGTTTCCCCCTAAGCAGATTTTAGCTTCAAGGTTTGTTAGAACTGATTTCTAATATTTCTAATTTAAATATCACTAACATGATATATAGCTTCCCTGATGGCTCAAACGGTAAAGCGTCTGCCTACAATGCAGGAGATGTGGGTTCGATCCCTGGGTCGGGAAGATCCCCTGGAGAAGGAAGTGGCAACCCACTCCAGTACTCTTGCCTGGAAAATCCCATGGATGGAGGAGCCTGGTAGGGAACAGTCCACGGGGTCGCAGAGTCGGACACGACTGAGCGACTTCATTTCACTTCACTTCAACATGATATATGGATCCAAAATAGCTCTTTCTTAATTGAACTTTAAATTTCTCTAATTTTGACTTGAGGATTTTATCCTCTTCCTATTTGAGTGGCAAAGATTCACATATTTCATGTCAGATTTTGCATAACATCTGAAAGAGTTGGCACACAAGTATTTATGATATTCTGCCTCATTAGACTAAATTTTTTTTAGTTTAATCAAATGAAGCATTCAACTGAGGAAAATATTATTAAGAAGCTCACAGTAAATGTCAGGGATAAATGTGAAAGTGTATGTCATTTTTAAGATAATGCTTCTGGCAACAGTAATTTCAAATGGCTGGCTCATGAGGCACAAGACTTTTTTCCCCCCTTATTACAGGATAGCCTCTTGAATGTCATCACCACACTTAATCAACTTTTGCCAGAGCTTCCACATAAATGGGACTTTGGGTTCTAGGAAAGCTAATCCATGGTGGAGACTTTTCCAAGACCACCTGGGTCTGGGAGGACCTTCATCACAGACATAAGCAGAAATACCCACACAAATTCCCTTGGATCATAATCTTTTGGTTCATTTCTGCAAGATTCAGTCCAACCCTTTATCTTTCGAGACTTTACCTAAAACAGTATGGTGGCTCAGATAGTAAAGAAACCACCTGTCAATGAAGGAGATATGGGTTCAGTCCCTGGATTTGGAAGATCTCCTGGAGGAGGAAATGGCAACCCACTCCAGTATTCTTGCCTGGAGAATTCCATGGACAGAGAGTCTGGTGGGCTACAGACCATGGGGTCACAAAGAGTCAGATATGACTGGGTGACTAACTCACTTTTTTTTGAGTTGAACATGCCTGAGTGACTTCCCCCCCTCCTTTTTTTTTTAAACCTAAAACAGTAGGGAAAGACTTTTTTTTGGTAGTATTACTGTACGAGTAGAGAACCTCTGGGCAGTGTACAGCATCCCTGGGTAGGTCTCTAAGCCCCTTCTCCATTGAACTTGTGAGCAAGAACAGCATCACTTCAGAAAGGTACAAACATCGTTAACTGTTGCCAAATGTAGAAATGTAGCACCTGAGATTGGAGGGCTCAGGGAAATCACCTAAGAATTTCAAACTGTATCAATCTATTTAATCCCCAAATTTTACTTTCTTGTCATCAGACACAAAAAACACAGTCATAGACCCTTTCTGAGCAGAGTCCATAGTACTATAATTTATTCAGACCACCAGTTCTAGAAAGAACCTGTCAGGGACTGTCTCTGTGTAGTATTGAAGGACTGCTACCCAGAAAATTTTCCAAGCTCACTTAATCAAATTCTAAGAGACTAACCAGCTCTCTGAGTCCTTTGATTATCTTTTCCTTGATAGCATTCCTCTTCTACATTCTATCCATGTAGAACCTGCCTGGTTGTAACAATTTCATTGGCAAAATGATGCATAAACAATTTGAAGAACTAGCATGAGCTTGAATGCTGACTTTGGATAAGCAGATAATTCTGTTTTTATTCTGACTTTATCATATGTTAATACTAACTCTGTATGTTATTAATATTAATTCTGTATGCATGTGTGGAATAAGTGCCTAACGTCTCTAAGCCTCAGTTTCTTCATCTGTAAAATACGAATGTTCATACCTTTTTTTTTTTAAAGAAAAAAAAAAGAATGTTGTGGAATGGAGACTGTCGAACACCTAGACGATACTCAGTAAATGCAGCAGCTGTTTGCATAAATCTCAATAGCTGTGGTGACTGTTTGTGTCAATCAGGGCATATTTTATTTTGGTGGCTTCTCTGGTGCAGAGCCTTGAAAAAAGTTACAAGCTGTGGTTAACAGCTCCAATGTTTATTGCTAATTCCTCTGCCAGATTTTTCTTCTATTAATGACCCGTGTGCCATCATTCTCTTTAAAATATGCCCTTCCTTTATTCCTATAAGTCTCTCCTCCAGTTGGCTCAACTGTGAGCTCTAGTCACTATTAACTGTCACTGTTGTGCTTTAACAAGAAGA
Organism: Bubalus bubalis; assembly: GCF_019923935.1. Lineage (NCBI taxonomy): Eukaryota > Metazoa > Chordata > Mammalia > Artiodactyla > Bovidae > Bubalus > Bubalus bubalis. The sequence continues at coordinate 37,564,712 of NC_059181.1, forward strand.
TTTTGTTATTACAGGTGCACCTATAAATTATTAAAATAGTAATTGAGTGAAATTCTCAAGGGCTTACATTTTACTACTGAGCATATTTTGTGCTCACTGATGGCAAAGAATGAAAGAAGGACAGACACTTCCCTTAAACTCTAATTTGTCAACACTTATTTACTTATGAAACTCAATTTAATAAGAAAATTGCAATCACCTCCAGGCAGGAACTGTTTTTTTGTTTTTTTTTTTATGAATCATTACTGAATGGAATTGAATCCATTTTAGCAAACATAAAAATGAATCAAACTCATTTACAAAAATGTCATTGTTTTTAGCCTTTGTTTATTAAATGTGCACCATGAGTCAGTCACTAAAACACTGAGAAATAAAATATAATTGCCAATCTTTGATTAAATATGTAGAGTGAAGAGTTGACTCATTGCAAAAGACTCTGATGCTGGGAGGGATTGGGGGCAGGAGGAGAAGGGGACGACAGAGGATGAGATGGCTGGATGGCATCACTGACTCGATGAACGTGAGTTTGAGTGAACTCTGGGAGTTGGTGATGGACAGGGAGGCCTGGCGTGCTGCGATTCATGGGGTCGCAAAGAGTCAGACACGACTGAGCGACTGAACTGAACTGAACTGAACTGAGTGCATCCTTTGCACCAAGTGTGTCATCAGCTCTGTCCCCACGGAGCTCATGTTGAAAGAGCTCCCAAGGCCCACGTATCTTTTAAGCAGCCAAAGAAGACATTATGTGGGCAACTTCTACACAGTCTGGGAAAGACTGTAAGTCACCAGGAATTGAGTAGAGCAGAGGTTGGCAAGGCCTGTGATGGACAGAGAAGGCACAGTCAGGGAGGCTGGACTTCATCTGGCCCTTGAAGGATGGGAGGATTTGGATAAACTGAGAATGACAAATAAGGCTTATCAAGTGGGGAGAATGTGAGCAAAAACCTTAGAAGTGGAAGCAGGAGCACGAGCAAGCATGGTGAGTTGAAAAAATAGTTGGCAACCTGGGCTGGCTAGAAGAGTACTGCTGAGCAGTGGGGAAAATAGTTGGAGAGGTAAGTTCAATTACGAAGATGCTAGAGTCAGACAAATGGCGCTGAACCTCATGAGCCCCTGAAGGTGTATCAGGTGGTCCACGTGTTGCCATTGTTTTCTGGGGAGTTTTCCCTGACTACGTCTTTGGTCACTGCTCCACTTCCATTTTAAAGTCAGAATGTTTTTTCTCATTCAGGGGAAGCACTGGCTCATCAGATTTCAACGAGCCAGAAGCTGGTCCTGGAACTCCAAAGAATGTCCGGAGCAATGGCATGACCCCAGGCACTCCGAGGTCACCGGCCCCCAGCACCCGCAGCGTGACCTCAGTCAGCAGTCGAGTAAGTTCACAGGTGTGAAGAAACAGCTCCATCTGGGACTCAGCCTCACCACCGAGGCATGGCTAGCCTTCAGCTCTCTGAATCTGAGAGCCTGTTGTTGATCTTGTTTAACAGTAATAGATGCTTCTTGCTCAGAACTGAACCTCCTACATCCATAGCTCATGGCAGGAGGCCTCAAGTGTGAAGAAGGAAAGGGCAGTTTCAGAGGTGGAATTTGTTTGATGGGGGTTTCAATGGCTACATGGTTTCAGTAAAATATAAATCATGTTTAGCACTCTGTGATTTTCATCATCCATTTTATTTGTCAAGAACTTGACTGTTATCAAATATTGCCAACAGATTTAAATTAGGAAAGGTAGACTCTTAAAATATTTTTATCATTTTCTTTTCAATACATGTGATAGAGTCTGCATTTAAATTGCATTGTGTGTGTTGTGTGTGTAAGCTGCTCTTTTGAGTGAATGAACATCTACTAGATTGTTTGATTAAGCAGGAAACTCCATATAGATAGCTCACATATTATGTCTTTACATACAAACTACAATTCTTTGATTCAGCCAATATTTAATGAGGGCCTTCTCTATGCCAAGCCCTGGTCAAACAAAGACTTGAAAGAAGTGAAAGAATTAAGCTTGCGAGCATCTCTTGCAAGGTTGTCATCCATGCTGGGAGAGCACTAATGTTCAGCAAATACATTATGGGAAGGCTGTTGGAATCACTTTATATTGCAATCACTTAAATCAAGGACCACCATCTGCATAGTCAGTGCCCTTGCTTCACCAGAGTCTGAAAGATCTTTAGTGCCCCTGGAGGAGCAGCCAGTGCAAAGACCCTAAGGTGGGAGCATATGTGGTGTGTTCAAGGAAGAACAGGGAGCCCTGTATGGCCGTTATGAGTGAACAAAGGAGGGATACGAGAAAATGAGTTCAGAGGGGAAGTAGGGCCAGATGGGCCGTGTGGACTCTGTGTGCACTTTGGCATTTACTCTGGAGAAGATGGTGGCAGTTGGAGAATTTTCAGCAGACTAATGACATGATCTGGCTTCTGTTTATGCTGGAACTGAGGGCTGTGCTGAGAAGAGCCTGTTGGGAACAAGAGTGGAAGCCAGAAGGCCTGTTAGGAAGGAGGCCATTGTATTACTGCAGGAGGTATTAGTGGGCTTTGGAACACAAAGATAGATGTGGAGATTGTGAACGACAAGATTCTACAGATATTTTTAATGAAGAGTCCAAAGGCATTCAGACGATTAAAGAATAATATAATAAGTGTATTTAAACAGTTTTAGTCTAAATTAAACTTGTTGATAAGATAAAAGGCCTATTTAAAATTTTATCAGTATTTATACTTAGCTCCACAAACAGTATTGTTCAGTAGCCAGAAAAGTGCATGCACAGTTGGTGACTGTACTCACTTCTCTGGCAGCCTGAAAAGGGGTGGCATTCAAAATATTTAGAAACTGGTATGTCAGGGGCACTGAGCCATCAGAACAGACCCTGGTGCAAGATTAGGCAGCATCCTGAGGGCCCTCCCAGGCCATGCAGTGACCTGGATTGTGGGGAAAACTAGGGTTGTGGAGGACAGGAGCACAGGAAGAAGGGGTGGACTGGGAGTTGCCCTGCTCACCAACTGATCCAGAAGTATTAAAAAAAAATGTTAACAGCTGGTACAGCTCTGCTAGTGGGAAGCAACAAACTGTCAGTCCAATAATTAGTAAGTTAGTCAAGTTTGTTCTCAAAACAAGGCTTGTCTTCCTAAGTACCATCACTGGAGGTGGGGGGTAAGGAGGGAGCTCCCTTCTCATGTGCTAATCCCCTCATATCTACAGCCTTTAGATGAATATTTCTTTTTTTTTTTTTTAAGAACTTTAAACCATTAAATTGCAATTGATGTACAATGTTGTTACTTTCTGCTGTATAGCAGTGATTCAATTATACACATATATGCATTATTTTTTTACATTCTTTTCCATTATGCTTTATCATAAGAGACTGACTTGTTGTTTATCCATTCCACATATATTGGCTTACATCTGCTAACCCCAGTCTGCAACTCCATCCCTCCCCCCAAACCCTCTCTCTTGGCAACCACAAGTATGTTCTCTGTGTGTACGATTCTGTTTTCTGTTTTGTAGACAGGTTCATTTGTCATATTTTAGATAAGATTTGTCGTTCTGACTTACTCACTGTGATAATCTCTCAGTGCATCCAAGTTGCTACAAATATATGAATACTTCTTTATTAAACAACACCTGCTCTGTGCTTAGTGGCTCAGTCATGTCTGACTGTTTGCGACCCCATGGACTGAAGCCCGCCAGGCTCCTCTGTCCATGGGGATTCTCCAGACAAGAACACTGAGGAGGGTTGCCATGCCCTTCTCCATGGGATCTTTCCAACCCAGGGATCGAACCCGGGTCTCCCACATTGCAGGCAGATTCTTTACTATCTGAGCCCTAGATATTCCCCAACAAAAATTTCCTATGATTGAGTGAGTAGACATATGTATTGATATATATATAGGCTCAGATGATAATGAATCTGCCTGCAATGCAGGAGACCCGGGTTCCATGTTCCCTGATTTGGGAAGATCCCCTGGAGAAGGGCATGGCAACCCACTCCAGTATTCTTGCTTGGGAAATCCCATCAACAGAGGAGCCTGGTGGGCTACAATCCATGGGGTCACATAGTTGAACATGACTGAGCGACTAACACACACATATGGTACTTGTGCTAATCTCATGCCTACATTCTAACTGATGTAGCTAGTCTTTTCTAAAAGAAAAAGAGGCACAAAGAGAAATACTTTCTGTCAGATAAACTTAGTGCAGCACAGTACTTTATGAAGCATATTTGCTCTTTCATGATGAATAGAAGACCCATATAGTTACATGATGATCAACTTAACAATTTCTCAATTTCTCCCACTTCTCAGAGTCTCTTTGTTTCAGTGTTCTTGTCTGCTTTAGCATGTGAGAAGTACCTTTTTAAAATGGAAATTTCTTAAAACATGAAAGTCTCTAACCTGTGCTCTGCTGTGATATAACTAATTTTGGGCCTCACATCCTGAATCTCCAGGGTATGTGTTACATACTGTGCAATATTAATTGGCCTATTAGTGCTCAATATTAATGTTATTCCCAGGGGGCCAGTTGGAAAATTTACTGTCACTGTTAATTGCTGCTAAGGAAGTTGGTCTTGCTTCATTGGAGGAATCCATGTGTGACCACCTTTTTGAATGGGTGGCAATTAGAAAAGTTAGGACTTATATTCCTCCTGCTACAGGTAGTTGCTGCTGCTGCTAAGTCGCTTCAGTTGTGTCCGACTCTGTGCGACCCCATAGACGGCAGCACACCAGGCTCCCCCGTCCCTGGGATTCTCCAGGCAAGAACACTGGAGTGGGTTGCCATTTCCTTCTCCAATGCATGAAAGTGGAAAGTGAAAGTGAAGTTGCTCAGTCGTGTCCGACGCTCAAAGACCAAATCCAGTCTATATTGGAGTTGCATTGATTTGCATTTCTATCTTTCTGGAATGAGTTCATTAACATTGCCTCAGTGTCTAAGTTATGGGGTAAATGATGTAGGGTACCAAGAAGGGGATTCCTTTCTCTAGGATGTTTAAAGACAGTTTTTGGAAGGGGCAACTAAAGAGTCTCTTTTAGGTTCAATCATATCACATCATGGTGTCATTTGCATGTACACTTAACCTTAGTCCAGTTGTCAGAAGTGCAAAATTAGTTTAATACTTAAGTGAACTTGGAACAATGCAATTGTCAAGCCCCTGTGGGCACAGGCAAAGTTGGGACAGAATTTTCCTTTATAATGAAATTAAGTGTCACTGTTGGTGGGAATGTAAGTTGGTGCAGTCCCCGGAAAATAGAGGTTCCTCAGAAAACTGAAAATCGAATTACTATATGATCCAGCAATCCCACTCCTGGGAATATACCCAGATAAAACTATAAATGAAAAAAATACATGCACCCCTATGTTCATAGCAGCACTGTTCACAATAGGCAAAACCTGAAAACAACCTATATGTCCATGAACAGATAAATGAATAAAGAAGATGTGATATGTATATAGAGTGGAATATTCAGTTCAGTTCAGTCACTGAATCGTGTCTGACTCTTTGCGACCCCATGAATTGCAGCACGCCAGGCCTCCCTGTCTATCCCCATCTCCCAGAGTTCACTCAAACTCATGTCCATTGAGTCAGTGATGCCATCCAGCCATCTCATCCTCTGTCGTCCCCTTCTCCTCCCGCCTTCAATCTTTCCCAGCATCAGGGGCTTTTCAAATGAGTCAGTTCTTCTCATCAGCCAAAGTATTGGAGTTTCAAATTCAACATCAGTCCTTCCAATGAACACCCAGGGCTGATCTCCTTTAGGATGGACTGGTTGGATCTCGTTGCAGTCCTAGGGACTCTCAAGAGTCTTCTCCAACACCACAGTTGAAAAGCATCAATACTTCGGTGCTCAGCTTCACTCAGCCATAAAAAGAACAAAATAATGCCATTCATCATACTATGTGATGTTAGATTAATACCATGTGATTTCACTTATATGTGGAATCTAAAACATGGCACAAATGAACTTATTTGCAAAACAGAAACACACTTGCAGAGAATAGACCTGTGATTGTCACAGGGGAGGGACTAGAAATTTGGGATTGGTTGATGCAAGCTATTACATTTAGAATGGGTAAACAAGAAGATCCTACTATATAGCACAGATAACTATATTCACTATCCTGTGATAAACCATAATAGAAAAGAATATAAATAAGAATGTATATATTGTGTAACTGAGTCACTTTGCTATACAGCAGAGATTTTCAGAACATTGTAAGCCAACTATACTTCAATAAAAGAATTTAAAAAAGAGAAAGCATAAAGTGTTAGACTGAATACCATTACATGAACAAGCATCTATAAGCAAGTAGATACCCAATTAAAACAAACAAAAAAAAAAACCTATTCCTATAAGCAGGTAGGTCTCCATTCTTTATCCTTTTATGAACATTATTGCAATGATGTAGGAGGACTTCCTGGGTGGTCCAGTGGTTAAGAATACGCCTTCCATTGAAGAGAATGAGGGTTTGATCCCTGGTCTAGGAACTAACATTCTGCATGCAGTGTGGCAACTAAGCCCACATGCTGCAACTAGAGAGCTCGAGTGCCATAATGAAGATCCTGTGTTGCCACCATTAAGACCCCACACAGCCAGATAAATAAATTTAATAAAATATTGAAAAAACTTAAATAACGATGTAAGCAACCATATTCTGATCATCCAGCCTATGTGATGGGGAAGGTGGCATGCTTTTCTGTTAAGTGAGGGGTGGTGAAAGTAAGGCATGGTTGAGGAGAGAGGGTGTGGAGAATGAGGACAAATGTGGAAGTGAGAGTTCTAACCCTGAGTACTACTCTGTGGGTGTAAAGCTTGCCATATTCTTACACATAGTTCATGTAAGTTTGGAGGTTCTTACACCATCTTTACTGATAACCTTATAACATTCACTAATTTTGTGAACAAATAATTATTTCAGACACCTTTTGTGCTAGTTAACAAAACTCTTGGTAGATATTTTTGAGAGTATTGATAGTAAGTTTTAGACTTATGGACTCCTGTTGAGGGTTCTCTAGGTGTCAACTGGCTCCTCTTGAAGAGTAAGATAGATATGGTTATACTGGTAGACGGAAGTATTTGGAAGTCAATTACAGTCAATATTATATGTATATTTCCATTTCTACTTTGTGAGAAGGAACGTGGTTTTGAAAATTCCACCAATTTGGCTGCCATTGAAAGCACCTCTGAGGACCTCACAAAGACTCATCGCCGAAAACCCTCCAGCACACCATCCATAGCAGTGTCCCGGGCCTCCCTCTCCTCAGGTGAGTATTTCCAACCTGACTGCTCTGTTGTGAAAATGACAAAATCAGGTGAAACTGACTGCCTTGTGGGGCCTTAAATGTTTGTTTCATGCCTTTGAAAATAATCATCCACTCTTTGACCCATGGTGTTCGGTCCACTCCGTAAGAACTGTTGAAACGTGGACCCATGTGATGCCTTGAGCCCCTTGCAAAATCTGTGAATTTTGAATTTGATAAGAGTGTATAGTCATGGGGCTTCCCAGATAGTGCAGTGGTGAAGAATCTGCTTGCCAAGGCAGGAGATGCGGGTTTGATCCCTAGAGGAGGAAATGGCAATCCACTCCAGTACTCTTGCCTGGGAAATCCCCTGGACAGAGGAGCCTGGTGGACTACAGTCCATAGGGTCTTAAAGAGCCAGACATGACTGAGTGACAGAGCCGAGAAGTCAGTAGAGGAGTTCAGGAAATATGATTGGCTCATTTAATACAAAAGATAAAGACACTTGCCCAGAATTCAAAGAAATGGTAATTCCATTGACGCATCGGTCAGAAGTGCCCTGTATCTAGACAGATGACTCATTATTCCATGGTTTAAATAAGGCCTTCTTTGCAAGCAGCATTAAAGGATTATTAATAACCCCTTTCGTTTGTATGATCCCTTCAAACATATTGTTTCACTTTAGCATCACAACAACCCCTGTGAAACAAATATTATTTTATGGTATAATTTTATTACCTTTGAATAAGGAAACTCTTCAGAGACATATGTTACAATGAGGAACTTTATGCCCCATGTCTAGATTTGAAATCATGACAAGATTCCCAGAAGGAAGAAATCACCAGATATCTAATGCTAACATAAAGCCTAAGGCTGGATTCTCTGTGCTGAGTTGGGGGTGTCTCTCCAAGACAAGTCGCTCCCAAAGAGTTGTCTAAATGTGCATGGCTATTATTGCATTTCGTTTAGGACTAGAAAATTGGTTCTCTAGTTCAATGAATAATTTTAAACTAGCCTAGAAGCCAACCTCATGGAGTGTATTTCTACTACTCGTGTTCATACTTAGTTGTTCAGTTGTGTCCAACTCTTTGCAACCTCATGGGCTCTAGCTGGCCAGGCTCCTCTGTCCATGGGATTTCCCAAGCAAGAATATTGGAGTGGGTTACCATTTCCTCCTGCAGAGGATCTTCTCGACCCAGGGATTGAACCCATGTCTCCTGTGTCTCCTGCATTGGCAGGCGGCTTCTTTCTTGCTGAGCCATTTGAGAAGCCCCTTCATTTCTCCTCTTAATAATACTCAGTAGCTCCTGTGGATTGAGTACATACTCTGTGTCTGGTGCTATGCTAAGCAGTTCTGTGCTGTTTGATTTATCATTTCACTCTTAATCAGTTGCTCTCTTCAGTCTTTCTCATTTATAAGCAAGTATTCTCTCTCAGCAGGGTTTCAACATAGAAGTCTTATATGGAAATAAACTGTTGATAAGCTATCCACAGCATTACTGAGTTTTGCATTTTTCTTTATATGTTTAAAAGCAAGAAATACTGCTGATAAAAGAATGTTCTAGTGTGCAAAGAAATAGAAGTTCCTTTCAATTTCCCTATAGCTACTCCACTTTTGTGTGAAAAGAACTTACATCATTTCATTGCATTTTATGTCAAATATAAAAACACAATGTATGTGTGCATGCTCAGTCATGTCTGACTCTCTGCGATCCCATGGGCTGTAGCCCACCAGGCTCCTCTCCATGGAGTAGACAATAGATTCTCTAATAAATAAGGAATACTTAATGTTTTATTTTTTTCTAAGCTTAATGGCCCATTCTTTGAGAGTTTGCCAAGGTTTTTGAGCACAACAAAAATCTTAAATAGCTTACAAATTGATCATGTTATAGTAGTAGAACATTTGCCTTCCTATGCTCAAAGAAGAAATGTACAGATCAGTGTTGGTAAGTCAGTCCAGGAAAATTTCAAAATACTGTTAATAAATGGTAGCATGTTAGCATAAACAGTATGAAGTTTCTGGCTATTGTTTTCATGACACTATCTATGCCCTATCCCTAGAAAGAATTGGAATAACAATGAAACATTTGCAATGAGAAGTGAACCCTTCTAACAAAACAAGATGATCCCCTTCTTCCGCTTTCCTTCCTACAGACCGGAGTCGATCTGAGTTAGATTTGAGCGGGTCATTTACAGAAGACTTAGAGGATACTATAAGCATAAGGAGCAAATCTGTCCCTGGGGCTTTGGACAAAGACATGGTAAGTTGGATATGGAAGAGTGTCTAATGGTCATGAAGAAAGGGCACAGGCTTATTCCAAACCTGTCCACTTTCGGGGAGGATGAGTTGAGAGTGAAGTCAGAATATACAATCATTTCTTCCTATTAGTCTTCACAACTAACATATAAAAACAAATATGATTTAGAAAAGGTAACAGGTGATCAGGTTAATGAGTGACAAGTATCTCTAAGAAAACACCTGTTGGGGATTTCAGTTCTTCATTAAAAAGCATGTCACTTAATCTAAACCCAGAAAATGTAAGGAATCCTAACATTTCCTAAATCCAACATTACTAGACTTATCTGACTATATGTTTTATATGAACATTTCTACATCTCACGTTATGCCCCTAAACTATCTTCTCAATTGAGATTAACTTATGTGAAATTTAATGTTTAAGGTAAAGTCATTCATGAAATTAGAATGTTGAATTAAATTATTGCGAAGGTTCTAATATTCTGAAATTCTTATTTCTACAACAGCTATAATCCAATTTGAACTGCTTGGATGAAAGATAAGACAAATGTTAAATGACATTATTTACAATTTTTCTGACACAAACCAGGAAACTTAGTTCTAACACTCAATGTTATTTACTATAGTAATAAAAAACTACAAAGTATTTTTAAATCCACCTCAAAAGGGCAGCAGTAGCGGTGGGCAATGAGAGCAAATGGTTTCAAAGCTTACTTGGTATTCAGCCTTTAAAGAACAGATAATTCCAATGTTACTAAACTATTACTGATCATAGAAAATCTTCTGAAAATGTTCAAATTCAAAACTCTGAAAATCTTCAAATTCATGATATGAAGCCATTTTATATAACCTGAATACTCAAGCTTGATTTTTAAAATAGTTTAAAAAAAGAAAACTACAAGGTCAATTAATTTATAAATATATACAGAAAACTTGAATATATACACAAACCTAGCAGTGAATCAAAAATATTGCAATAAGCAAGTTTTATTCTAGGTTTGAATAGAAGAATTCATCTCTGTAAGAATATCTTTTACATAATTAATATTTCACTATATTAAAGTGAAAGTGAAGTCGCTCAGTCGTGTCCAACTCTCTGCGACCCCATGGACTAGCCTATCAGGCTCCTCCATCCATGGGATTTTCCAGGCAAGACTGCTGGAGTGGATTGCCATTTCCTTCTCCAGGGGATCTTCCCGACCCAAGGATCGAACCCGGGTCTCCTGCATTACAGGCAGATGCTTTACCATCTGAGCCACCAGGGAAGCCCCTTCACTATATTAAAGGGGAAAATAAAAACTACATCAATAGATGCAGAAAACTTTTTAAAAAGAGAATGTAATTCGAACAGGATGCATAATACTAGCTTCACCCAGGGTAAGAAGGAAGACCAGGGAAGAGAGGAGAAACCAAAAAGAAAGGTGCCCTTAATAAAAAAAGAGAAAATAGTATGCATGATATAATCCATTTATCTGTTATCTGTATATGTACCCTGTTCATCCATCAAAGATTATTGAAATTTAATTATTAATATGTGAGTGGAGATACAAGTTTTTTTTAATCTATATTACTTGAAATTTTTACTATAAAAATGTATTATTTAAATAACCAGGGGATAAAAAGTGGGGAAAGAAAAGTAGAATCTGGAATTTTGGATAAGAAACCAATATGTAAAATAGTTTATTCTATTGGATAGATTTTCAAGATACATTTCCATGTCTTAACAGTATAGACATACACAGGCATGCATTAATGTGCATATACACATACACACACACAAATGCACCTCAACTTTTTAAATTAAAAAATAAGTACTTTACTCAAAGTAAATCACTTTAGTGAGCAGGGAAGGAGGAATTGAACGCCCAGGTCTGTGTGATTCCACATTTCATGTTCTTTCCATAAAGCAAGCATCGCTAGGAAGGGGACCCCAATCTTCAGATGGTTGTAATTCAGGTCGAATGGAGAGCAAAAGAGCAAAACCTAGGAATGGAGTTTTTTCTAGTTATTTGTATGTGATATTTCAAGTATTTAAGAAAAGTGTTCTCAAATGTCATATATTAATGCATATATTTGAAATTTAGAAGGATGGTACTGACAAATCTGTTCACAGAGCCACAGTGGAGACACAGACATAGATAATAGGCTTATGGACAGGGTTGGGGAGAAGAGGGAGAGGGTGAGATGAATGGAGACAGTAGCATGGATACATATACACTAACACAGGTAAAATAGATGGCCAATGAGATTTGCTGTATAACTCAGGGAACTCAAAGTAGGGCTCTGTAATAACCTAGAGGAGTGGGAATAGGCGGGAGGTGGGAGGGAGATTCAAGAGGGAGGGGACATATGTACACCTATGGTTAATTCATTTTGATGTATGACAGAAATAAAACCAATGTCATAAAGCAATCATAAGTCAATTATAAATAAATATTTTAAAAAGTGGTTTTTTGTAAGTGAAAAGACTTTCTAGGAAAGACACCAAGCCACTGATTTTATTCCCCTCCATCCTTCCTTAGGATTCCTTAGAAGAGCTGGAAGATGGCATTGATGACTTAGTGTCCTCCCGGTTTTCTTCAAATACCCAAAGTCTAGCGAGTGGCCTGTCAACAGTAAGCAGTTCTTGAGCATGCACTGGAATATTCTTTCTCTTGTTGGTTTTCTTTTCATTTCCAAAGAAGAGAATCAAGTTCTTGGAAAACACAGGATCATGAATTAAAAGTTATTATCATCTCCTGCTTGCCTTTTGTCCACAGAGTACCTTTTATTCAAATTTTCGGGGGCTTTTCCTAAGGCTCCTGATTCCTACTTTTAAAAAAACCTCTCCCTACCACGTTTTAAAACCTCATCACTCCCTAGTTCAGGCTCTCATCAGCTGAACCCTCTGAATTATCTGTTCTCAGTTGGTAAATTTCCCTGCTGCCATTCTCTCAGTTCCTCAGATGTCCTCCTTGCTACCACCAGTCACTTTCCTCACTTTCCTTAAACACATAGCCAAGTAACTTTCTTTCCTATTCGTACATCAAGTCCATAACTTCCCACTCCTACAGAATAATATCCCATCTTACTTTGGTGTTTGAACCCTTCTTTGAGAGGGCTTTAGGTGCTCCTGTGTCTTTTTATCTATCTGCATGCCTCCAGGTCTTTTCTTGGTGTCTTTTATTTCCATCTGTAGCTCTAATACGCTTTTGTCTTTTGACCTTTGGGCAACTTCCTTAAAGAATTCTCAAGCAGGCTCTGACAGGAAATGGACCTACCTAAGTGTGCCTGATGCTGACTCAGACACTGTGAGTGTTCAACCTTTCCTTTTTCTTTTTTTCAATCGTACTTCATGGATTTCATGGTACAGGAAATCTCATTAGCTAGGCAATTCTTCCACTCTTTCTGACTCATGTATCATTAACCAGCAATCCTCTTTTAAAAGGTAATAATATAATCAGAATCCAAGTATTTCAAAGAAAACACATTTTTAAAACATTAGAATCTGTGGACTAGAGAAAAGATACATGGTCCAGAATGGTTTACCATGAACAAGGCACCTTTTCATGGGATTCTCCAGGCAAGAATACTGGAGTGGGTAGCCATTCCCTTCTCCAGGGTATCTTCCCAACCGAGGGATCCAACCTGGGTCTCCTGCATTGCAGGCAGATTCTTTACCATCTGAGCCACCAGGGAAGCCCCTTAGAATAAACATCTCTGTTTAATTCACAGCATTGGCTTGGTTAAAAGCATAGAGTTTGGTTAGCAGTAAAATTCTTGTAACTTCTTCAGTTTCTTCCAAGCTTCTGCAGTAGTGGGTTCTTAAACTGAATTTTCTATGTACCGATCTCATGCTTTAACAGAGGACCCTCTTTGAAGGAGTGGCTACAGAAGGATGTGGTATAGATATAAGTCAGTGACCCAAGGGGTCAGTGAGATATGGTGTGGAGGTCCTCAGACTAAAAATTGGAAATCTTTTGCTTTGTTGTCAACAACAAAAAAATAATCAGTCGATCTAAGAAAGAAACGGGAAATTCTATTGGCGCTGTATTGAAGATTATAACCTGGGAACAGCATCTCAGAAAGCTCCGAGAACTGTTCTGCCCATAGAAGTCAAGCAAGGAGGCCAAAGGGCAGATGAACTTTTTCACGTTCAAATTTTTCTTGGGGAGTTCTCTGGTGGTCCAGTGGTTAGGACTCTGCGCTTTCATTGCTGAGGGCCCAGGTTGGTCAGGGAATTAAGATCATGCAAGCCATGTGGTTCAATAAAAACAAAAAAGAATGTTTAAATTTTTCAAGCTCTGCCATAAAATATGAACTTTATTTCACAATGTTTTGGCACTACCAATAATTTCTGTGAGCCAGACTTGATTCATATGTGACATGAGGGGTTTGGGGCTTATTCTTAAAGCCCTTGAAACTCAAAGTATGGTCTGTTGACCAGCAATATTGAGTGACCTGGGACAGAGACTATAAAAGGCTGTCAGTTTACAGAACCCCTAGTGTCTCAGTGGTAATTTCATAGCGCTGCTAGGCCAAGTGAAAGTGAAGTTGCTCAGTCATATCTGACTCGCTGTGACCCCATGGATTGTAGCCTACCAGGCTCCTCAGTCCATGGAATTTTCCAGGCAAGAGTACTGGGGTGGGTTGCCACTTCCTTCTCCAGGGGATCTTCCCGACCCAGGGATCGAACCTGGGTCTCCCACATTGCAGGCAGACGCTTTACCGTCTGAGCCACCTAGCCCAGTTAAATAGTTAGCTTGGGAAAAAAAAAAAAGCACTGGTATCTTAACAACTTAGTAGCCATTTGAAAATATAATGCACAGTAACCATTTGAAAAAATAATATTTTTATTCCATTCTTCAGTCTCGCTCCATCGTGTCCGACTCTTTCCATTCTTAAATAGCCCCTGAGGTGATGTGTGGGCCTGATGGGGACTACATGAGTTGGCAGCAGCATTTTCATTTCCTTTTCCTCATGGATTTTTGTGCAGTACATGTTTTTTGTCATAGTTACTGCCTAAAACTCAGGTTCGCATGGATAGGACTTGATTAAAAAGAAGAAAGTGGGATTGAACGTTAACACTGTGAACTACTGTTAGCAGTTTGCATGGTGTCTAATAGTTGTCACTGTTGTTTCCCTGGGAATTTTAAAATATCCTGCGGTGCCCCTTGTGAGTTGGGGCTGGTGCTCTGGGATGCCTTAACACACAGTTTGGGAACTGTGGACCTAGGATTTTGTTAGAAAAGCAGAATCGCAAGGCTTCCCTGGTGGTCCAGTGGTTAATAATCGACCTTGCAATGCAAGGGACACCGGTTCAATCCCTGATCCAGGAAGATTCCACATGCTGCAGAGCATCTAAGCCCTTGCACGACTACTATGGAGCCTGCACTCTGGAGACCAGGAGCCACAACTTACGAAGCCCAAGTACCCTAGAGCCTGACCTCTGCAAAGTGTGAAGCTACCGCAATGAGAAGCCCTGCACAACGCAACTAGAGAAACCCTGAGTGCAGCAACAAGGACCCACCACAGCCAAAAATAAATAAACAAATCTTTAAAAAAAAAAAAAAAGAAGACAGACTCTCAGACTCCACCTGGGACTGTGTGGATCAGAACCTTCATTTTAATGAGACCCCCAAGTGACCAGTAGGCAATTAAAGTTTGCAAAGACACCTGCTATCATGAAAATTCTGGTGTTTGGTTTTAGGAACAGAATAGACGACTTAGGTCACTCACTGGCTCTCTAAGTTTTAATTTCCAAATTATTATGGAATCCTTGGTTTGCTCTTGCCCTTGATTTAAGCTTGAAAAAGAGACTGGCCATATCACCCACTGCTTTTGTATCAGTCTCTACTTTGAGCAATTGGAGGAAGGTAATGACTTTTGTTTTATATATAAACAAAAAATATATATACAAGGTATGAGGTCTAACCTCTCTTTGCACTCACCATGGTCTTTACTTCCCAGTCGTTAATAGACAGGGCTTTTGAAATGCCTAGATCACTCCTGAACGCTTTCCAGGTGGTTTTTGTGACAGTCCTGTTGCTAAGACACAGAATTCATGTTGCTGGCACTACAGGATAATTTTGTTACATTTAATTTAAAATGCATCTCTTGTTATTAGTGTCCCATCAGAACTTTCATTCATTCTGGCACATTTGGACAGGGTTTCTTTTTGCATTTTAATTTTATTTATTGGTTGGTGTATTATTTTCTTGTTTAGTGTTCTGTTTGTGAGTTGCTATTTTATACATGTGTAGAAAGCCACGGTCATATTAGTTACTAACCCTGTGGCCTCACAGCTGGTCAGGGGAGTCCTGACAGCTGTGAGCAGTGATGTTGTCGTGGCGTGCCCTTTTGGAAGATGCAGTTATGTTACAGAACCAATCTTGGGTCTGGTTGTCTGGGTACAGTAAAGGCAATCTACTGACACCAGGTTGTGGTGAAGGAAAGTGCAGTGTTTATCGTGTAAATGTCGAGGATGGATGACTGGTGCTTGAAACCCCTCAAACTTCCTGAGGGTTTGAGCAAAACATTCCTAAAGGCCAAGTGAGGGTCTCAGGTCTCAGAGTATGTGATCAGCTTGTGCACAGTTCTTTGATTAGTTGATGATGATCAATCCTTAGGCTACAGAAGGTCTGAGGGCTATGTGCTCATGGTCATCAAATCGTTAATTTCTTCCATTTGATGAGGGTTTTAACATCTGTAAAACAACTCAGGAAATGTGCATCAGATTCTATTAATATTATCTTGGTACTTCAAGGTCCGTCTAGTCAAGGCTATAGTTTTTCCAGTGGTTATGTATGGATGTGAGAGTTGGACTATAAAGAAAGCTGAGCATTGAAGAATTGATGCTTTTGAACTGTGGTGTTAGAGAAGGAAATGGCACCCCACTCCAGTACTCTTGCCTGGAAAATCCCATGGATGGAGGAGCCTGGAAGGCTGCAGTCCATGGGGTCGCTGAGGGTCAGACACGACTGAGCAACTTCACTTTCACTTTTCTCTTTCATGCATTGGAGAAGGAAATGGCAACCCACTCCAGTGTTATTGCCTGGAGAATCCCAGGGACAGGGGAGCCTGGTGGGCTGCTGTCTATGGGGTCGCACAGAGTCGGACATGACTGAAGTGACTTAGTAGTAGTAGTTAGAGAAGACTCGTGAGAGTCCCTTGGACTGCAAGGAGATCCAACCAGCCCATTCTAAAGGAGATCAGTCCTGGGTGTTCTTTGGAAGGACTGATGCTGAGGCTGAAACTCCAGTACTTTGGCCACCTCATGCGAAGAGTTGACTCATTGAAAAAGACCCTGATGCTGGGAGGGATTGGGGGCAGGAGGAGAAGGGGACGACAGAGGATGAGATGGCTGGATGGCATCACCGACTCGATGCACATGAGTTTGAGTGAACTCCGGGAATTGGTGATGGACAGGGAAGCCTGGCGTGCTGCAATTCATGGGGTCGCAAAGAGTCGGACACAACTGAGTGACTGAACTGAACTGAACTGAAGGTACTTCAGAGGCAATAAAGTAGGGGATAAAGGGGAGGGGCTACATTGGGAAGGCCCCATAGGGTCCTGCTGGGTTATAGTATGGCTTCTCAGAGACTTATGGGATGGAATACTCGATGTAGGTATCAGAGAGAAAAGCTTGTAGCTTATCCTTGCACAGAAATATGGGTTTTTCTCTTTGTCCTGATCAGTGCATTCTAGACCTTGAAGTAGAGTGACCTTGAGTCTTCCAGTGAAAGAGGAGAAAGCTACAGGGATGGGGAGAGGAGATGGAATGGAAAATGCCTGTGTCCCCCTATTCATTAGAAGTGAATAAACAAAGGCTATTCACTAACCCAATGCCATCCACTAATGCCATCCAGCCATCTCATCCTCTGTCGTCCCCAAAAAGGCAATGCATCCACTCTTAGCGAGCATCCTGCCTTCCTTACTAATGGTCCTAGACATTGTCCTTTCTCAGGCTTGGATTTTATGCAACATCAGAAAAACAAGCCATCTTTTGCTTTCTTCCTTCACCGTAAGCTTCCCTGCTCGTTATAAACAACGGGAATTGTAATTAAGTGGTGGGAGGTAGCTTCTGTGGCGAGATCACTAGCATAACCCAGGATGCCTCTTTTCATCTCGTTGATTCCAGACCAGCCTGAACAGCATGATGAGTGCTTACAGTGAGACAGGAGACTATGGCAACGTGAAGGTCAGCGGGGAAATCCTTTTGCACATCAGCTACAGCTATGAAACTGGCGGGCTCTACATTTTTGTCAAGAACTGCAGAAATCTGGCCATAGGAGATGAAAAGAAACAGAGGACAGATGCGTAAGCACATAGCATGTTTCCCAGACTGTTTCAGTCACTGCCCATGTGAATTACGTGTATTTGTCAGCTTGTGTGTTTCTTTTTCAGAAGCCTTGTAGCATTCATCTAGAATCAGAAGGTTGATCATCACTTTCTTCCTCTGCCACACTTCTAAATATTCTCTGACATGCATGTATAATGGTCACGTTTGTAGTTACCTGAGTTTTATTTTATTTAAAAAAAATTTTTTTTTTGGCTGCGCATTATAGCTTGTGGGATCTCATTTCCCTGGCCAGGGATTGAAGCCAGGCCATGGCATTGAAAGTAGCAAATCCTCACCACTAGACCACCAGGGAACTGTAAGATTTTAAAGAAGCTATTACTCAGCATGATTCAGGACTCACAGATTTGTAGTTCACACAGAAGCAGCTTCTTTGTCATACAAGGCTGACACGTTGGCACACCCCAGGCTGTATGAGAGTATCCTGTTAATTTTTGTTCTGGGAAACCCTCCAGAAAAAATTACCAAGCTGTTTGCCTAATTGAACAACCTGAAAGGGCAATTATGAGGCTCTTGGGATTTCCAGGATCAGCCTGGGAGGGCAGGTGAGACTATGGGAAGGTAAGACCCAGGGCTTCCCAGGACCACAGCCAGCTTGGTGAGTCACTCTGAGGACTCACAGGTCTCCACACACAGTCATAATCAGTACAGGGGAAAGGCATATGTGGCAAAGTTCAAGAGAATCAAGGCTTAAGCTTCCAAGGACCTCTCCCAGTGGAGTCACACAGGATGTGCGTAAGTCCTCCAGCCACAAGTGGTGAAAACACATGGGGAGTGTTGTCTACCAGGGAAGCTCATTGAGAGACTCAGCTGGTCACATACCAAAATCCCAGTCTCCTACATGAAAGCAGGTGTTCAGCAGGAGCTATACTATTTCCACAAATATTTTTGGCACAGTGAGCCACTTATTTCTGCTCCTGGAGTGATGAAAATCCTCCTGAAACCCAGGTTCTGCATGCCAGCCAAGAGCCAAACTTATAAACAGATATTTCGAACGAGAGCAGTCTCAGACCTGCTGTTTACATCTACATAATAGATAAACTAGGTTTAATACACAGCTCAGCAAATCGGTTTCCAAAACTGACAAATGAGTAGACAAATAGATTGGTCCGGTTACCTCCTTAGCTAAATATCAGAGAGCTTCAGGATTGGTATCATCAGTCTCAAAGGGATCATTTAAAGCCACAGTAGGTGGGCTTCAGGACTCTGGTAGCATCTTTTACATTTCAGTCTTGTACATCTTGTGCATTTCTGAGTCTGCCGTGATGCCCTGCTCCTGGGACTGCTCAAGGCCAGGTATTGGGGAGAATTGCTATTTTGACTTCAGGTTGTTAATTTTAATTTCCTCTTTTTCACCATTTCTCTTTATTCACTCATTGACTCCACTCATCAGAAGTCCAGACATCTGAGTGGAGAGGAAAATTACCTCTATGATCAAGAGCATTGTTCATAATAATAGATTATACTTATTCAGTAGTATAATATATTAGCTCCTTGTATGTCAGCTCATTTGATCCTTATCATCCCCTAAGTCATCATCCCAGGTTTGCAGATGATGAAACTGGGATACAGAGAGATTAAGTAAGCTCTTGAGTTCCCCCAAACCATTGACACCTAGAGTAATTCAAACCCAGCTGGCTTGACTCTGGAACCCACTCTCTTTACCACAAGAATTTACAACTTCTCTCTTATTGAAGGGCCAGAATTATATTTCAAAATGTCCTGGTATGTAAACCACATTCTCTTTGGTTCTGTCTCTTATACTCACTAGCCTGTTTCTTTTACCCTTTTTATTCACTGAAGTCCCTGAGCATTTCTCTCAAAGTAGATGTTTCCCAAGGATTACTTTCATTTTTTTTTAAATCATATACAGTTATGTCAAGTCATACCTTCTTCCTGACAAGTCCAGAAATAACAAGCGCAAGACCAAAATAAGAACAGGCACCAATCCAGAATTCAATGAAACCCTAAAGGTAAATCAATACTCTTTCATGGTAACTTTAATGACTCGATTTACCTCATTGGTTTAGATGTAACTGTAAAGGATTTGCATGTCAAGGCTTATATGTATTTTAGAAAAACAGAATGTGAGTCAGTTGACTTTCTGTTTCTGGAAAAGAAAGCAGTGTAAACCACTCTTAGTCTATTTCTCTGCTGCTCTGATGATTGCACTGGAAGTAGAGATGATCCAGGAAAATTACATCTGAGCTGGTATCAATACCTCTTGTCCAAAAGTATGTTTCACCCTTGGGAAAACAGTTTTTTTTCTAGTTCCCTGTTAAAGAAGTTTGTCAAAGTTTTGGCCCTAACTTAGCAGGTCACTCTATACATACTCATTGTTCTGCTAACGCAGCATTAAAATGTGCTGTTTCTTGTTAGGGTTTCAGAATTTGGCTAAATTTATCCATGTGGTTAATGAACAGTGGAGATGCAGGGCTAGATTTGAAAAATCTCAGAGACAGTGGCCTAGGTAAGATATAACCCAGGCCCCAATTCTAGAGACATTACTTTTTCCCATGGGCCTCCATGTAACCTCTTCCCTCACCCTGGACACAGTTGGCCTGGTAAGAAAGTTCCAAGGGGACGGGGATGTTGAAGTTACTGCCAGTCACAGGGTAACTTATGGATCTTGAAGCCAGAATAATGGAGTCATGGAGTCCACCACAGGAGGAAGTTGGCGAGTGGGGGCATATGTCAGCAGGGTCATATGTGAAAGCAGGAGCCAGTATCAAGACAGATCAAAATGAAAAGGAATGAATATATGCAGAGGGTGAATCCAGCAGCCATGACAGGATAGCAAAGATGAGCCGAAGCAGAACAGATAAAAAGAATGACGTGGCAGATCTAGGAAGCAGGGCCAAGGTGAATCATTTCAGAAACAGCAAGGATGATGCGAATCCAAGATGAGGAATCAGTCTGAAGTGTGTCTGAAGTGGTATTTGCAGAGGACAATCAGGAGATTTTGAGGGGGTGTGGGTATGTGGCCCCGGATAATGTTCTGTTGGAAAAGGGAAAACCATGCCAGCAATATTTTCTTTCTGCTCAATCTATGTATATATCGATTTCACCCCTGCACTTAGGCTGAACTTTATGAAGTTTGACATTTGCAAGTTTCTCACTGTCAAACTTTCCTGGATTTGGGTCTTATTGTTATAAATAAGACAGAGAAATTAGAGACTTGATACATTAAACCTCGCACTTACAAGGTAGTTGTTGACAAAATAATCAGGCAAGTAAAAAGCAAGTAAAACTGAAAAGGGGACAAGCTTCATCACCTCGCACTTTTTATATAATATCTGAAGTTTATCAAACCTGCATGAAAAGCCTGTCAATAGATCTTTCAGTGCTAGGTCTCACGCAAATGAGTTTATGGAATAGAACCTGACTTGTAGCAGAAATGAAGAAAAATGAAGTGTTTTTCTCTTGGGTTTGTTTTGTTTGTATTACTACTGCATATGATCTGGAAGCTGGTAGAAGTAAATTTCACCCTGTCCTAGAAATGGATATGGAGTGTGATGTTGTAAATCTGGTTTTGCAGTACACCATCAGCCATGCCCAGCTGGAAACGAGAACTCTGCAGCTCTCAGTCTGGCATTATGATCGATTTGGACGGAATAGCTTCCTGGGGGAGGTGGAGATTCCTTTTGACTCATGGAACTTTGAAAATCCAAGTGATGAGTGGTTTGTGCTTCAACCCAAGGTAGGAAATGCTTCCAGATGAGTCAAACACTTACACAAGGAATGAGCAAAACTGATGTCAGAGGCCTAAAGAATCTGAAGACCTCTAGTTGTCAAGTGATAATCCGAAAAGATTAGTGCAGCTTATTTTGGAATGATATAATAAATGTAAATACACTCTTTTGGAGATCCTTCTTTGATATAGACTGTCTGTAAAATGCAAGCCATAATCTTGCATAATCATATTTCTTATTAATTTGACCTGCTAAAAATATAGTCAGTATTCAGTAGTCACCATGGATAAACAAAAGAATACATTATATGATCCAATTAGGTCAAAAAATTTTTTTTCAAGGCTGGTACTCGAAATTAAATGCTACAATAGTATGTTCTAAACTAAACCAACAGTGCCTGGGATTCACTCTATGCAGTTGGCATCTCTACAGTAATTTTTGAAGTCAAAAGTGAGATGGGATAAAGGTCCCACTTATGTAACCAAAGATTGTTCTTTATATAGAGAAGGGAAAAAAGAACATGATGGTTAAGATAGTGGACTCAGATCAGACTTCCTGGGTTCAATCCTGGCTTCACGACTCTCTGTGTAACCTTGGGGAAGTTACTTAACTTCCCAGGCCTTGGTGTTCTCATTGGTGATATAAGAATTGGACATCAGTTTTAGGGATGCTGTGAGGCTTGAAGAAGCCTGCCTTGTGATATTTGCAGTGTCAGACACGTTGTAAGCTTCTCGATAAATGCTAGGCAGTGTTTGTTACGTTGGAATCCTTATATTGCAATTGACAGAAACCCCAGCTCACACTACTCAAAAAATGAAAGGAAATTATTGACCAGAGATGATCAAGCATGGCTTGATCCAGATGCTCAGATCTTAGCAAGGCCTGATCTCTCTGTATTGGCTTCACTTGCAGACTTCATGCATTGTGGGCCTCCCCTCACTAATCCCAGGTCTGCTTCTCTTGAACACCACAACAGCTGCAAACCTCTCATCCTTGCCTCACACTGTCCAGGACAGGAAAGAGTTCCTCCTCCAATAGTCAAGCCAACATCCTGGACCTGGTTCCTAATTCTCATTACATTATTTGCCCATCCTTAGCCAATCATTGCAGCCAGAGAGGAGAGATACATTGAGGGGCTTAAGACCATCAGAACATAAAACTGGTCCTGAAGGTGATATCACCCCCAAATAAATCCAGGTACAGGAATACTAAAAAACAAAAATGGTGACTGAGTGCTAGATAGCAAAAACAAACATTGATCATCAGTAATAGTGTTTGTTCATCATCATGAGTAGTAGCATCATTCACATCTCATGGTTACAACCACTGCTAAGCATTGTTATCCCCATTTTATATGAGGAGCTTGAGACTCAGAAGTTAAATACAACTTTCTGGTGGATTTTATAAGTGTTGACCTCAAAAATTTGGTATAAGTAACTCATGGACAACCTTTAGGAGGTTTACTTTGGCTCTGGGTAAAATTGACAATGAAATAGGGATCCTCAAACAGAAAACAACCTCACTCCTGTGACTCACATAATATGGTAGAGAGAGGAAGTACAATGTTAACAACAAATAAGTCCACAATAGTGTAACATTTCTCTGACATTATTAATAAATACGAGAAATATTTGGTCACTACAGCATTAAAGTTCTGTGATTTGAATGAAAAGCCTCACCATAAAGGATAGCAATTAAGTTGATTTAAATCTTCTGGTACTTGCTTCCTTTTGTGTATAATGAGTGAGTATCAAAGAATCATATAAAATGTCCAGTACATCATGTGGTGTGTGACACTGATGAAGGACAAGTAACATGCATCTAAGTCCGTGAAATTAGCTTGTCCATCAGAAATGTAACAGAAGAGCAC
The DNA here is from genome assembly GCF_019923935.1 of Bubalus bubalis. Classification (NCBI taxonomy): domain Eukaryota; kingdom Metazoa; phylum Chordata; class Mammalia; order Artiodactyla; family Bovidae; genus Bubalus; species Bubalus bubalis. The sequence goes on from NC_059181.1 coordinate 37,588,103, forward strand.
AGAGGAGCTGTTTTGGAAACCCGCTTGGAGGGTTTCCAGTCAGTTTCTTGGAAATGGTTGGAGGATTTGCTCTGAGATGATATCAATATTCTCTCAGGCATTGATTTTGCTTAGGGACCAGCAGCTTTCCATGGTAATCACCTTCACATTGACATTGAGTGGTTTGATTTTTTTTTATTACAAGTGAGAAGCATCTCTCTGAGGCTGCTTAAGGTGGAAACATTCTGATGGTGTTTAATGTTAGTGGAACTCCTGTGATCCTCTGCCAGAACCCCTTGGATTCCTTTAACCATGTCTGGTGTGAATTTTGCCTCCCAACTGCCTCTGCCTGACTGTTTTTAGAAGACTGTCCTCAGGCTATTGTAGATTTTTCCCATGTAGGCAGAGAGTCAGAAATTCCTAGGAGCTTCTGTCCCTCCTGCCGCAAGGCAAGTCTTCACCAATAACTGATAGATGGTGGAGTCTGAAAGCTCAGTTCCATTACTGAGAGAGGGAAGAGCTCTGAGGCGTTATTTACCCTCCAGAGCTCTCCTGCTGGATCAGAAGCCCTCACCTGGCTTCCTCCTCTTCCCCAACCTATCTCCCCAGCCCTTTCCCTGGCCTGGCCTGGGAGCCTTTCCTTAATAGGTCACTTGCAAAAGAATCCTCATCTCAGCATTGGTTTCTGGCAAGAAGTTGAATAGCCAGGTGTTAGTCGCTCAGTCATGTCTAACTCTTTGTGAACCCATGGACTGTACCTACCGGGCTCCTCTGTCTGTAGGATTCTCCAGGCAAGAATACTGGAGTGGGTAGCCATTACCTTCTCCAGGGGATCTTCCTGATCCAGAGATTGAATCCACATCTCCTGCAGTGTCAGGTGGATTCTTTACCATCTTCTAGGAACACAGTCTAAATTAGTGTCTAATCCATGTCATCTTTTCCTGCCAAGCTTTCTCTGACATGTATAGAGGAAAGGCTGCAGGTTATTCAGACTTGGCTTAGGTACCATGCCTTCCAAACTTGATTCTCCATCTCCCTCCTCAATCATTTCAATGCAGTAGCCACTTCATCAACTATAGCTCTAGCATGAGCCACCCTGGACACTTGATGTTTCTCATAGATTATCCAGCTGAGGAGCTGAAGGGTGAGCTACAGGGACCAATTTCCTTGGTAACAGAGGATCAGAAATAATATTCCTTAAACATTCAGAAAGACGGACATCCTTTGTCAGTGGGAAGATTGGAAAGACAGAGTGCCTTATTGCTTATCAACTATCTGTTGGTGAAAAGTCCCTGGACACTTAGCTTTGATTTTGCTATGTGTTCCCACCCATCAGGAGGCTGGTGCAGACAAAGAAAGAACTCAAGATGCCAGATGTACTTACTGTAAAGTAGTTTCACAGTATAACTCCCATTTTACAGCGTGATGTGGGATTGTTTATTAGCTGTAATTCATTATCTTACTGAAAAACAAGAAGAGCTTGTCAGTGTAAATTGCCTTTCATTTATTCCCAGAAGGTGCTATTATAAAAAGGACTTTTGAATGTCAACAGCAAGCTTAAGTGGTTTTCCAAGGAAGCCTTCTCTGTCTCACCTTCAGGCAGAGTCAATGTACAGGAGGTCCTGTAGAGTCATTGCCTAGCTAAAGGGCTCTCTTTATGTGGTATTTTGGACAGACTTGTGTCCATGATAGATGACCCCACCTTAGCCCTGTAAATGTGCTGGGAACTCTGCTTCCTACTCTGATTGGCAGTAGATCCCTGTCTCTTCAAAAAGCAAAAGATAATGGGCATTATCAGATTATTCCCCACCCCTGCTGAGTCAGATTCCTTCACTGTTTCCCTATTGACTCTGGATATTGTTTGAGTAAATTCTAACCCTCACCCTGGCACTCAGCGCTCAGTTGGTATGGCCCAGTTTTCTGGAGCAGAGGAGTCAGCGCTTTACCTGTATCCCCATTTTCATTCATACATGGCTCCCCTCAGCTGTCCCTCCTGCCAGCCAGTATCTGCCAATCTTCGCAGGATAGGCATCCTCGGGCTGCTGGAGTGGGCTTGGAATGTGGATGTCCAAAGCCAGAATAGCCTAGGAATTTCAGTCTTGTGGAAGTTGAGGGCAGAGCCCTTGGTCAGTAACTGATGGGTGAAGGAGTATAAACACCCTAGCATCTTTGCTTTGATCAGGAGCACTCCAAGGTGTGATCTGTCTTGTCTTCGGAGCTCCCCCGTGGAACTGAGCAAGGGTTACTCTCCCTGAACTTGACCTGACCTTGTAACCTTGGCGAGCCTCTCTTCCCTTCACGGTCCAGCTACTCTACTGCCCATCCTAATAAAACACTATAATAGAAATTTGTGTCTTCAGGTCTCCTGAAGACCCCAGAGTAGACACCTTGTTTTCATCTTCCTTGCAGCTTCCTCCCTGTACACACACATCTGAGCACACCTCCCAACCAGCGCTCAGACACATTCTACACAATCCCCACTGAGTTCCGCTCATCCTACTTTGTTGCTTACGTGTTAAGTCACTTCAGTCCTGCCTGACTCTTGGTAACCCTATGGACAGTGGCCAGCCAGGTGCCTCTGTCCTTAACCCAGGCTAATCTTCCCCCACCCCCCATCTTCATATGTCATCATGTCTGCCATCCTATAAGAACCAGACAAGGGCCCCCTTGTTATCCCAGTCTGGATTACTCTCTCTTCCCACAGTAGCTTGTATTTTTTGGCTGTACTGGGTCCTCAGTGCAGCATGGGTGCTTCTAAGTTGCGGCCTGTGGGCTTCTCTTGTTGTGGAGCTCAGGCTCTAGAGTGAGCGGGCTCAGTAGCTGCAGTGAACTGGCTTCTCTAGTTGAAGCCTAAGGACTTAGTTGCCCAAGGCATGTGGGATCTTACTTCTCTGTTCAGGAATCGAACCTGCCTCCCTCCCCTGCATTGGAAGGTGAATTCTTAACCACTGGACCACCAGGGAAGTCCCCCAGAGTAGTTTCTTTTATAGTGGGCCCCCTACATACGAACCTTCGAGTTTTGAGCTTTTGAAGATGCGAAAGTGCATTCACACGTCCAATCACGCAAGTTAATTCAAGTCTCTGGCATTATATATAAAGTTGGGTACCTAGGCTAAATTTGTTGGACTTATGAACAAATTGGATTTACAAATGCACTCTCTCGGAACTTAGCTCATTCAGTAGGGAATGTACTGTACTTGTATTTGGAGCAACTGTAATGGTTTGTGTGACACCGAGCTTGCTGTATGGTAGAAACCTTCTTCAAGAAATCAGGACTAATAATTATAGGTCAGTTCATGGACAAAGTCACAGAAGTCAAACACATACAATGTTTTCCAATTGCATTCCTTATGGAATTTCCAATGCATTTATTAATCACTTATTTTAACTTAAATGTGTATTCATTTTCAAGTTGTCTAATACAGGGGCACTTTTTTTTTTTTGAGTATAGTTTCAGTAGTTGAAACTCTATCATATCCTCCTGGAATACATTCTGCCCCTAATGTATCCTAATCAACAATTTCTTGTTTGAGTTTCTCTAGAGTGAAACAAAAGTTTCAGAATACTTGCAAAGTCAACCAAATGCAAAATCTTTCTGAATATTCATGATCTTTCCTCTAATCTTTTACAGCTTCAAGCCCAAATAGAATCCAATAGTGAATTTATTTTCACATCTTTAGTTCTTATAAGTTGGTCAACCTCATTTTTTATAGTAGCAGCTGTCTTTGGGGACTCTTCAGTTTGTGCCATTCAGTTATATAATTAGAGCCACAAATATGCCTGGCATAAAGAGCTCTGGGGACGAATGCAGCTGACTCAACTGATGGGAGCAGGCATACATGGTCTTTGTATAGAGCATCCTGCTCTTCAGTGGAAATAGAGAGCATTCATGTGACAAATCAGTTAAATAAGAGCAGATTGATAGAGTTGCTATGGAGTATATTCCTTCTAGATAGAATGAAAACTCATGGAAAGCAGGATCTCTCTGTGTCCCCATAGCACTTAGCAAAATGCCTTAAGAATCATTACTGTTGGGTGGGCCAAAAAATTTGTTCAGGTCTTCCCATACCATTATATGGGAAAACCTGAACGAACTTTTTGTCCAATCCAATACAAGGAGACCTTCCATATGTGTTGGTAGAATGGAATGAATTGAATTGAATTCTGCAACCTTTTTCTGAGCAAAAATTCACTGAATAGTGGAAAATGGTAGTATGTCAGGAGAGGACATTGCCCTGGAACTTCCTTGCAAGTGTACACCCAAAAACACCCTCAAGATGTTAGCTGAGTACAGGTTGAAGATGACTCCCTCCTTGGGCTCTCTTTTGTATGTGATTTTAATCCTACAATCTCTGCAAATATGCTATTAGTATAGATAGTATAGTAGAGTATAGATATCTATAGTATGTGACACTTGAACATATACTTTTCCCTGTCAATACATTTTCCTACCCAGACGTCTCAGCTGAAAGTAAATAGAGCTTGCACTGGTTAACTGTTGCTGTATAGAAAACTACCCTAAACCTTAGTGGCTTAAAACAACCATTTATTATTATTGTTCTTGAGTCTGTGGGGGTGACTGGGCTCAGCAAGGTGATTCTATTTAAGATCTCTCATATGGTTGCAATGGCACCCCACTCCAGTACTCCTGCCTGGAAAACCCCATGGATGGAGGAGCCTGGTGGGCTGTAGTCCATGGGGTCACTGAGTGTCGGACACGACTGAGTGACTTCACTTTCACTTTTCACCTTCATGCATTGGAGAAGGAAATGGCAACCCACTCCAGTGTTCTTGCCTGGAGAATCCCAGGGATGGGGGAACCTGGTGGGCTGCCGTCTATGGGGTCACACAGAGTCGGACACGACTGAAGCGACTTAGCAGCATATGGTTGCATTTGATGGTAGACTGAGGCTGAAGTCATCTGAGGGCTTGACTGGGCTGGTTGGTCCAGTTGGATGTCTCACACTTGATGTTGGCTGCCAGCTAAGAACTCATTTAAGCCCACCAACTAGAGCACCTACGTGTGGCTTCTCCATGTGATGTGGACCTCACATCATGGATTCCCAGAAGGAGAATCCCAAGAATATTCATTTCAGGAGAAGAAATGGAAGCTGTTCATCTTAAGACCTGAGCCCAGAAACTGGCACATTGTCACTTCTGCCATAGTCTACTAGTCAGAGCAGTCATAGAGCCCACTCAGATCCAAAGAGAAAGGGCAAATACCTCAACCCTTGTTAGCTATAGTAACAAAAAGAAAAACAAACCCAGTGACCTGTTTCATTTGTCATAATATCCATGATAATTTTCCATTTGTGACTTTCACATAAACTAAACTCTCCTGAAACCATCAAAGCAATAAGAAAACTCCTCACATAAGGCACTTGATTTAGAATAATAAGATTAAATGTTAAATGGATAGTCTGATTCACCACCTAATCTCATTTGTGCCTCTGGCAAGATAGCTGAATAAAAGCTTCAAATGATTTTCCCAGCCTTACTAATAAGGTTTATCACCACCAAAAAGAAGGTGTGATCACTCACCTAGAGCCAGACATCCTGGAATGCAAAGTCAAGTGGGCCTTAGGAAGCAACACTATGAACAAAGCTAGTGGAGGTGATGGAATTCCAGTTGAGCTATTTCAAATCCTAAAAGATGATGCTGTGAAAGTGCTGCACTCAATATGCCAGCAAATTTGGAAAACTCAACAGTGGCCACAGGACTGGAAAAGGTCAGTTTTCATTCCAATCCCAAAGAAAGGCAATGCCAAAGAATATTCAAACTACTGCATAATTGCACTCACCTCACATGCTAGTAAAGTAATGCTCAAAATTCTCCAAGCCAGGCTTCAGCAGTACGTGAACCATGAACTTCCAGATGTTCAAGCTGGATTTAGAAAAGGCAGAGGAACCAGAGATCAAATTGCCAACATCCATTGCATCATTGAAAAAGCAAGAGAGTTCCAGAAAAACATCTATTTCTTCTTTATTGACTACGCCAAAGCCTTTGACTGCGTGGATCACAGCAAACTGTGGAAAAATCTTTAAGAGATGAGAATACCAGGCCACCTGACCTGCCTCCTGAGAAATCTGTATGCAGGTCAAGAAGCAACAGTTAGAACTGGACATGGAACAACAGACTGGTTCCAAATAGGAAAAGGAGTACGTCAAGGCTGTATATTGTCACCCTGCTTATTTATGTTATATGCATAGTACATCATGAGAAATGCCGGGCTGGATGAAGCACAAGCTGGAATCAAGATTTCCGGGAGAAATATCAAGAACCTCAGAGATGCAGATGACACCACCCTTATGGCAGAAAGCGAAGAAGAACAAAAGAGCCTGTTGATGAAAGTGAAAGAGGAGAGTGAAAAGGCTGGCTTAAAGCTCAACATTCAGAAACCTAAGATCATGGCATCTGGTCCCATCACTTCATGGCAAATAGATGGGGAAACAGTGGAAACAGTAGCAGACTTTATTTTGGGGGGCTCCATAATCACTGCAGATGGTGATTGCAGCCATGAAATTGAAAGCCACTTGCTCCTTGGAAGAAAAGTTATGACCAACCTAGACAGCATATTAACAAGCAGAGACATTACTTTGCCAACAAAGGTCCATCTAGTCAAAGCTCTGGTTTTTCCAGTAGTCATGTATGGATGTGAGAGTTGGACCATAAAGAAAGTTGAGCATGGAAGAATTGATGCTTTTGAACTGTGGTGTTGGAGAAGACTCTTGAGAGTCCCTTGGACGGCAAGGAGATCCAACCAGTCCATCCTAAAGGAAACCAGTCCTGAATATTCATTAGAAGGACTGATGCTGAAGCTGAAACTCCAATACTTTGGCCACCTGATGTGAAGAACTGACTCACTGGAAAAGGGCCTGATGCTGGGAAAGACAAGGCGGGAGGAGAAGGGGACGACAGAGGATGAGATGGTTGGATGGCATCATCAACTCAATGGACATGAGTTTGAGTGAACTCCAGGAGTTGGTGATGGACAGGGGGTCCTGGTGTGCTGCAGTCCATGGGGTCACAAAGAGTCGGACATGACTGAGCGACTGAACTGAAATGAAGGAAAGTCAGCAAGGTTTCCTTTTGTCAGTCTCAGTTTTTTTTTTGCTGAGGTTTGAATAGCCTCAGGCTTTCTTGTGGGTTTGGGGGTTTCTGGGAATTCTTTCAGTCTGCCTTCTCTCATAGCAGAGCAGCTCTTAGCCCTTGAAGAATTGCTCAGCAGTCAAGTTCCCTCAAGAAAAGTCTGAGGAAGTACTCTACTTTTCTTACCCTATTTATGAAAAATCTAAAGTTCAGTTGTCTCATTGGGAGACCTACAGAACAAAGGCTTTGGGTATGTGCTCACACTGAATTTTCAAATTTAAAATTGGATTTTGAGAAGATTGTAGATCCACATGCTATTGTAAAAAATAACATGGAGAGATCCTATCCTTTTACCCAGTTTCCCCCAGTGGTCACATCTGACAAAGCTATAAAGCAGTGGCACAACCAAGGTGGTAACGTTGATATAATCCACTTGTCTTATTCAGATTTCCTCAGTTTTCATTTGTGTGCATGCACATGAATTTCTATGCAGTTTTGTCACATGTGTAGCTTTGTGTTGGGCTTCCCAGGTGGCACTAGTGGTAAAGAACCCACCTGCCAATACAGGAGGTGTAAGAGACACAGATTTGATCCCTGGGTCGGGAAGATCCCCTGGAGGAGAGCATGGTGAGCCACTCCAGTCTTCTTGCCTGGAAAATCCCATGGACAGAGGAGCCTGGCGGGCTACAGTTCATAGAGTTGCAAAGGGTTGGACATGACTGGAGTGACCTGGCACTGCAACACTGTAGCTTTGTGTATTCAGCCCTACAGCCAGGACACAGAACAGGTCCATCCTCACAAAGATCCTTTGTGGTCTTTTATAACCACACCCCCCTCGTTTCTGCCACCCCTATTCCTAACACCTGTTTGTGTCACTCAGTCATGTCCGACTCTTTGCGACCCCATGGCTGCAGCCCACCAGGCTCCTCCATCCATGGGATCCTCCAGGCAAGAAGACTGGAGTGGGGTGCCATTCCCTTCTCCAGCAGATCTTCCTGACCCAGGGATTGAACCCGAATCTCCTGCATTGCAGGCAGATCCTTCACCATCTGAGCCACCTGGGAACCCCTTTCCTTACCCCTAGCAACCCTGAATCTGTTCTCTGTATCTATTATTTTATCTTTTCAAGAATGTTATATAAATGAAATCGTATAGTATGTTATCCTATTAAGCTGACTTTTTTCACTCAGCATCCTTCTCTAGGGATTCAACCAACTTTTTGCAGGTATCACTAGCCTTTCCTTTTTCTTCCTGAGTAGTACTCTGTGGTATGGCTTTACCACAGTTTATTTAACTAGTTACCTATTGAAGGACATACAGTTTCTTTCCAGTTTTGTACTACTACAAATAAAGATGAGGCAAATATGTATGTACAGAATTTTTCAGTGTACACATTCTTTCACTTTCCTGGGATAAATGCCCAAGTATTGTTTAATCTATTAAGAAAATGCCAGACTGTTTTCCAGAGAGGCTGTGCCATTTTACAGTCATACCAGCAATGTTGGAGTGTGCCACTTTTTCCACATTGAATTTTAATGATGTGAATTACCAGTGTAGCTGTTCAGAATTTGTGGCTAGCAGCCCAATTAGAATCAGACATTATGCCTACTTTCCCTTTCTTGGTCACTGAGGTAGGAAACCCTTGTGACATCAAGGGCAGACAGAAAGAAGTATCTCCTGGGGCTGTTATCAGTGAGATGTTTATTTTTGCCTCTTTCCCCCAAATTATTTGTATATGTTTAGTGATGGGTCCAGACCTCAGTGCGTCACAGGCGCTCAGTGTCCATTGACTCACCAAATGTGTGTGATATCTCCCCTCTCAAATTCCTTTTACTTTAAGGTTTAAATAACTTCCCAGATGGTGCTAGTGGTAAAGAACCCACCTTCCAATGCAGGAGACATAAGAGACACAGGTTCAATCCCTAGTTTGGGAAGATCCCCTGGAGGAGGGCATGGCAACCCACTCCAGGATTCTTGCCTGGAGAATCCCCAGGGACAAAGGAGCCTGGCAGGCTTCAGTCTGTAGGGTTGCACAGTCAGCTGGGACTGAAGGGATTTATATGCAAATACCTTCATAGAGTTTTCCAGCCTTTCTTTTGTCATGCCTGAGGCAGCTCTTAAACCAGTAAGTGCCAACATAATTGAAGTGGAATAAATTGTCACATCTAAGCCACCTAGTAAATATTGTATATTCAAACACAGGCTACAAAATTATAAGCATTCTGAATTTTTCTTTTTACCTGTCTCCTCTTGGCCAGGTGGAATGTGCTGCTGATATTAGCCTTCAGTACAAAGGAGAGCTGACAGTCATGTTACGTTACATACCACCAGAAGAGAAACTGATGCCTCCACTAGGACAATTTCAAGGTAGAGGAAGAAAAATCATTGGCTTTGATCAGTGATGTTCCGTTTCTAGAAGTGTGGAAGTAGGGAGAGGGATTGGGTGGACGATGTTATTGGGTTAGCTAAGAAGTTCATTTGGTGTTTTCCGTAATATCTTCTGTAATGAACTTTTTGGCCAACTCACATCAAGTGGAAAGGGTTGAGTATCACTGTCCTTTATGGAGAGTTGAGAAGTATATACTGTATGCGGGGCTTCCCAGGTTGCGCTAGTGGTAAAGAACCCACTGGCCCATGCAGGAGACATACGAGACATGGGTTCGATCCCTGGGTCAGGAAGATCCCCTGGAGAAGGAAATGGCAACCCACTCCAGAATTCTTGCCTGGAGAATCCCATGGACAGAGGAGCCCAGCAGGCTATAGTCCATGGGGTCGCAGAGAGACACAACTGAAGTGATTTTGCGTGCACACACATGAGATATATGGGGAAGGGTTGTTACAAGAAAAGGACAGAGTTCATAATTAGAAATGAACCTTTATGTTGATATTTGTTTCTTGGAGGTCTAAGGTATATAGAATCTTCCTCTGGGTTGGGGGATGGGGCAGAAATGGGGGATGGTCTGCTAAGAGGGGAGGTGTAGGAAGCTGCTGTCTGGATTTATGAGATTCACAGCTACTCAGGGCATCTTAAGAAAGAAATTAACCTGGAACACAGAATACAAAGGAAAATTCCAGATGGAGTCCACATTTAAATCACTCTTGCCCTTCTTTCCTCCACTCCTACAGGCAGCATACATTATCTTTCTGTTCATATCACCCTTGTCATGGTGACCCTTTGCTAGTAATTTCCTATCTCTTGACCTCAGTTTCCTCACTTCATAGGGATATACTGCAACTATTAAATAGGTTCATTCCTGTAAAGTGCTTACAACACTGTTAAATAAAGGTGGTGGTGGCAGTGGTCATTATTCATGTTGAGAGTATTTCATCAGAATAAAATTGTGGTGTGGGGAGTGTTTTCTCTCACCCTGAAATGTCACTGTGCCTGGGCTTTAGCCTTTAGAGCTAGCCAGGCGTGGAGTTGACTATAATATCCAAGGCAGGAGTTATGGAATTTTCTCTATGTGCATCTTGGCACATGTGTGTGGCTTTCATTGTAGCTGTTTCTCATGGAGAGCAGGGATGTGGCCCAGGCAGCTCTTGGGGTCTTTTCTGTTTTATTCCTTTATACAATTTAGGGGAGTATTTAATTTTTTTAACTTGTTTATGTTTTTCAACAAATACAAATGAAAGATCCAGAAAGATTCCATTAGGGTAAAAAACATTCAAGTGAATTCATGGAAACATATGCAGTAATGTACATAGCCCATTCACTCACCAAATGAAATAATTCTTTGTAGTCTTTGTCAGTTTTGAAATGGACCCCATGATCTATCTCTCTTCTCTTCCCTTTTCTCTTCCCCTCCCTCATTCTTTCTCTCTTTTTCTTTCATTCTCTCCACCCACTCCCTCCCTCCCTCCCCCCTCTCCCTCCCACCCTTCTTCTCTCTCTGTTTGTCTCTGATGACTGATGCAGGAAAGAAGACCTTTAAACGAGGAAAAAAGAAGGATCCATCTATCATCTCTGGAGGAATCCTAGAAGTGTTCATCAAAGAGGCAAAGAATTTGACTGCGGTGAAATCAGGAGGCACTTCTGATAGCTTTGTGAAGGGGTAATTTGGTTTGAGCTCATTTTCAATGATACTTAGTGAGAGATGAAGCAGGAGACAGGGGTGGCTGTGAGGTTTCTGTCTTGTTCTTATTCTAAACGTGTGCTAGAAAAGTGCTCCCCTTGAGTGCTGGTGCTTTCATTGCAAACAACACGAGAGGGATCTGCTTATTCTAGCGTATTTCAGAATTTCCCATGACACTCACCTTCAAGCCTGGCGAATTTTCCTGTGAGATTTATTTCTCAAAGGAGGAAAAAGTTTACCTTTCTACATGTAATATTCTTGTATTGTGCTTTGCTATCTTTTGGTGCTGGCAGTATGTGACAACAACCAAAATATTGGATCTTTGGAATTTTTCTCTCTTGGGGGAAATTGTAAAAAGTGGGGATGCTAGAGCATCATCCCTCAAGATATCCACTGGGAAGTGCCTTGGAGAAGCTCCAAGACTGACTCTTGGGCATTTATGCCCACTTTGTGGAACCTAGGGCAGTTTCTTGAGGGAATACATCCCTTCTGATGGGCATCTTACCCATTCGAGGTAACCCAAACGACAAATCCCTCATGATTTCTATTTGAGATTTTTCTCTTATAATCAGAAAAACTAAAACCAGAAGGATATTTTTCATCCATACAGACAAACACATAAATGTGCATGTTCCAAGCAGTTAAATCTTGCAGTTCCCAATATAAGATGTGGACCCTGCTCTCACAGAGTACCACACGCTACATAAGGTAAAACAAATTCCTGTGATGCCTGCCGTGAGGTTAATTCTTTGTCAGATGACAGTATCATTGCTCTCCTCCTCCCTCCTTAGAAAAGAGTAATTTCCTCCATGAGGAAATGAGTCAAACCTTTGTGCTTACACTTCTAGCTTTGGTAAGGGCGATAATAAGGGGAAGCCAGACGTCTGGGTCTTCCCCGCTGGTGAGTGTGTGTTCCTGAATTCTCGGCCATCTGTCCTTGACTCTTCCTCACTCTTCCTTCCTTTTATGTGGATCCTGCCATTGAAATGTGTCTCCCCAGCCCTACCATCCCATTCAGGCCTCTTCCTGCTCACTGGTGGGATGAGGGGATGGCTCCTTGCTCATGAACTCATTGTGCCCTTGCACAAATGACTTGACATTCTTCTGAAACAGTTTTTACTTTATCATGTTGAACATGTATGAAAGAAGAGAAAATAAAAGACATATTTTTAAGGCCAGTAACTTTCTAGTAAATTCTGTCCCTAGTTACAGTTAACCATTGAGCTATTTTAAAAGGACCTCAATTTTTTTTTTTTTAAGAGCATGAGAGAGCAGGAATAGTCCCTTCTATAAAATTTAATATTATAACATATAACCTTAAATACTCAGTCCATGACCCAACATAAGAGTGTCTTAAACAACAGTCTTTGTATGGAAACAAACACTAAGGGTAAGGTATCCCATTGGCCAGAACTTAGTCACCTGGCTATATGAGCTATAAGGGAGGCTAGGGAATGTAGTCTTTATTCTGGACAATCTTGTGCCTAACTGAAAAAATAAGGCTTTCTTTTTTTGGAGACAAATAGGAGAGAGAATGAATGTTGGGAGATAAGCAGCATCTGTTTGGTACATGAAATGAAATCTCAAGTGTCATAATGTGTCTTCTTTATTGTAAGATTATTTTTGGTATTGTTCATGTTAATTTGATGTACTAATTCCATATCCATAAGTCTCCTTCCCAAAAGTGCCTGACTCATCAGGTACTATGATCAAAAACAGAGTAAGGAAAATGAGACAGGGAAGGGAGAGAAGCTGATAAAAATGTTACTAGGCAGGTTCCTACTGTGGTCAAATGGGGTCATTTCCACTAATGAAGTGTTAAGCAGCTCTTTGAAATATACCTTAGGATTGTCCCTTCAAGGGACAGGAAAGCTGGGAGACTCATCCACCAATTTCCTTTACTTCAATTTATTTTTTAGCTGTGCTGTACAACATGTGTGATTTTAGTTCCCTGATGAAGAATGAATCTGTGCCGCATGTGATATCAGCAGGGGAGTCTCAACCACTGGACCGCCAGGGAAGTCTCCTCATCCACCAATTTCTAAAACTCAGTGGTTGAGGGTTGTTCCAAGGGACATGAAATTCCCAGTAATCCAGGGTTTCCTGCGTGTAAGCTGAGTCGGCTCACAGAGCACCAAAGTCCTTAATTGGAGAAGCCAAGAGACACAGGCGCTTAAGGTGGGAACCTGTCAGCATGGCAGGAAGTTTTCTTCCTGGCATCACGTCCCCACAGAGGTGAGCCAGTGATGATGGGAGGCAGGACATTATTACAGAGTGTCTCCCACAGGAGGTATTTTCATTTCAAGATGAGGGAAGGACCAATAGGATTAGAAAGGAGAGTGTGGGCATTCTACTCTTGCCCCCACTTACAAGAGATAATAAACCATTCCACTATATCAACCCAGGTGTAAGCATATAAGGTGCTGGGAAAGATAATCAAACACACACACCCAGGTACACACCAGGAATTATGGGAAATTGAAATGACTATGCAAGGATGCCCTTTTCTGCTTCACTGTCTCACTGATGACTTGATTGTGTTTTCTCCTGCAGCTACCTGCTCCCTGATGATAGCAAAGCCACCAAGCACAAAACTCTGGTAATAAAAAAGAGTCTGAACCCTCAGTGGAATCATACTTTCGTGTTCAGTGGCCTGCATCCCCAGGATATAAAGCATGTTTGCCTAGAACTTACCATCTGGGACAAGGAGGCCTTTTCCAGCAACATCTTTCTGGGAGGAGTTCGTTTGAATTCTGGAAGCGGTGAGGGACTAGGGTACCCTTAGATAGTCTAACTCAGCGTGGAGCCAGGGAGTGGTTTCTACAGGTGTAATGAGTCATAGGTGTATATGTAATTTCTGCTTAGCTGACTCTCGAGATTTCTACAGATGCTCTATTCCTTTATCCAAGGTTCGGCTCACTGTTAAAAATAGTATTCTGTAACTTTGTATCCTTCAGCTAGAAGTCTGGGGTGCATCATTCTTATATTTGGACCTCTTATAAAATATCATTTACACTTTAGTCTGAGTGAATTTCAGCTACTTTCTTGGGCCTTACTTCAGGATTTGCTTAGGAGACAGCCACCGTGATGACACATGCTTCTGACAATGACAATACACAGCGAAGGACTTCCCAGACCAACTTCATGTTCTTCTCAGTGCTGTCCAGGGCTTGCAGCCTTTACTCAACACTGGTTGAATTGAAAGGAAATCCATTTTTTCCCTAAAAAATAATGTCTCATGTTGTTCAGACAGGTCACAGAAACACAGAATTGGTGACACAAGACACAGCTATAACAGAGTGAATTGGGAAAGTTTTAGCAGCAGAGCAGGTGCAGCCCTGCAAACTTTCATTATCCTAAACCACTCCAGGACTCTTGCCTGGAAAATCCCATGGACAGAGGTGCCTGGTGGGCTGCAGTCCATGGGGTCGCTAAGAGTCGGACATGACTGAGCGGCTTCACTTTCACTTTCCACTTTCATGCATTGGAGAAGGAAATGGCAACCCACTCCAGTGTTCTTGCCTGGAGAATCCCAGGGACAGGGGAGCCTAGTGGGCTGCCGTCTATGGGGTTGCACAGAGTCGGACACGACTGAAGCGACTTAGCAGCAGCAACAACAACACTAGGCCAGCCACAGTCTGCATGCAACAGGCTTGGCTTTCCTGTGGAGAACGACCCCACCCCTGTGATGCTCTGCTTATGTATAGATTAAGGCTGTCTCTGCCACTAAAATGACAACTCCGAGGTCACAGAAGTGGCCTCGTTCAAAAGGGAGAGCCTTGGAACCAGTTCAGCCTGTTCTTCTGACATGTTAACTCAGTCGAGATGAGCCAGCTTTCTACTTAAGCTACCAAAGTGAGTATGAAACAAGCCTCCAGGGCCATCATAATCTGTTCCCCATCACCTAGGCAGAAGAGAGTAATGTCGCCTGCAAAGGATGTATTCCACACTAACATCACTCACTAGATATGGTGAGAACAAACCAGTGAAGGTCTTTCTGGTCAGTAGAGGTTGATAGGTATCACTCCAGAAGATGAAAATATTTCAATTCTAAAGTATAATGCTCCCCTTTCGCTTCTTTAGGTGTGAGCCATGGGAAGAACGTGGATTGGATGGACTCTCAAGGGGAAGAGCAGCGCCTCTGGCAGAAGATGGCAGACAATCCCGGAACTCCTGTAGAGGGCGTACTCATGCTCCGTGCCAGCATGGGGAAGAGCAAGCTCTGAAGGTACCAGCTCTCCAAAGTGAGGCCTCCCAGGACTGTCTGGTTGTTATTTCCTACCAGTGGTAGGCTCACGACCTGGAGTCGGCTTCCTTGCCATTTCTCACCTGAGCCTATTGGGGCATAAGGGGAGAGATGTCAATGTTATGAATAGCTAGGATCTCGCCAGCTGTCTTATAAAAGCATGTACTCTCTATGTCCACAGGCTAGGGCTTTTTTGACTGGATGATAAAAAGTATACCACATGGTCCTGTTAACAAACACATTGTGCAATAGCTCATGGGCTTTATCTCATAGGGGAAATGGCATATGTTTATTTGGAACTACAGTTGAGATTGGGAGCCCCCCAGCTTCTTCTAATTGTGAGTGACTTTCGGTTTTCTCAAGGTTGAAGGTAACAGGGAACCACTTGGAACGTAGGCCTCTTGCAGAGTAAGAAGAAGGGATACTGGCTACCCTTTCCTCGCCCCAGGAATCCCCACCATCCAAAGAAGTCACTGTGGGGATGGTTGCTCGGGCAAGAGGGTGGTCCTGTTGTTGTAGCTAACTTGTGGATTAGCCGGGTGAATTTTCAAGATGAACTGAGGTTTTTTTTTTTCCTGTGGTGACTATGTAATTGATACTCTAAATCATCCCATTTTGGGGAGTGAAGAGACCTAAATCATTACACCAGGACATCAGATGTAAACCAGGACTGACCTGAGAAAATTGGGATGTAGGGTCACCCTAATTATGACCTAGCTATTGAGAGAGCTGTGTTGTAAACATTTATAAAATGTTCTAAGCCATTAACTAAAAGGGAATAAGCAATGCACATTTTTGAGCCCCTACTTGTATTACATCTGCTGTATCCTGTTGCTCAAAAGAAGTCACATGGCCAAGCCCCATATCAAGAGGCAGGGAAATATATTCTGCTCACACTGAAGCCATGGCAAGAGTGAGGGTGCTGGAAGAGATGAAGGATTGTGACCAATAGTTCCATCCTATCTCTGTCACTTGGAAATGCAGAGGCTTTAGCCACCAAACTTAGATGCAAAGGGAGTTAATGCTGAAAAGGGACCTTGGACCTGTTCCTCATTTTGCACAGTCCAAATCTGAAGCCCATAGAGCAAAGATGACTTGCCTAAGATCATATAAAATCGGTGAGTGTATCTGGACTTAAATACAGGGTGTAACTCCCAAGCCAGTGTTCTGTCGACTGTGGTCTTCCACTTGGCGTGATCCTATGCTAATCATGATGGGCAAGAGCACATAGATGGCGGGAGGTGGAGTCAAGTCTGAATGTTTGTATATGAATATACTTGACACAGTCTTCTTCTGGAGTCATATTCTAGCCTCTCAGCTCATTTTTTCACTTGAATTCATGTAAAAATCCTTAAAAGAATGGATACTGAATTTTAGTAGTAGGAAAGCTAGAATCATCTTCAGGTAGCTAATTCTTCCATATTCTAAATTTCTTTTTGAATTTTGAAAACAAATTTAAGAATATATTTACCATTATTCTTAGTAAGGTGAATAACAATCCATATTCACTGTTATTCAAAAATAGGCTATCCAGTTCTAGGAAATGGAAGTTATTAGTCTAGTGTAGCTTAGGGCATATGATACAATTTTTAAAACTCACACCTGTATCTCTATGTTGCCCTTCATAAAAACAGAAAACAAAAACTGTACGATCATCACTACTTCCTTATATTGGTAGAATAAATGTCTTCAGACTTGCCATGACTCAGTATATCCTCAATGACATTTTTAGGGGAGGTGAGAGGGTAAGCCTGGAGACATTTCTAAAGTAGACAGACTGAAGTAGATTTATTCACTAATAATGAAAGTGGCAAAATTAATTCCAAAATATCTTGAACTCAAGATGAGCATGAATTTCATATATTCAGACTTTTGCCACAGTTAGAGCAACTGTGAGAGTATTATGATTTCATAAAATCCAACATCTAACAGGGTGTTTCCATAATGTAAGGCCCAGGTATGCCAAAGTCCATCAGAATCCTGTTGGTGTGGCTCTCAGAAATAAAAGGCAAGTTGATCTTTTAGGTTACTTTTTTTAAAGTATAATTTAGAAGCACAAAAAAGATTTTTAATATAAATGATACATGTGAATGGCACAAAATTAAAGTAGTTCAAAATTGTGAAAAGCAAGTCTTACCCTTTCCTCTTCCATATCAGAATATATTGACAGCCTCTTTCTTTTTATATGGCTACAGTGTACTACATTATAGGGGTGGATTAAATTTATTTAACCATTCTTATCAAATACTACATTTAATATGGTTAATTAAGCTATCTATGGTGGCTTTTTGAAGCAATTTTTTTCCAGAGTAAACACTTCTAAATTCAAAATGAGATCTGTATATTACATGTCAATTCTACTTTTGGTTATTTATCCTACAGAGATTGATAAATATGTTAAAAATGAGTACATACAAGGATATTTCTTGGAAAAGATTGGAAAACATCCAAAAGCCCATCAATAGAGGCCTTCTCTAATATCATTCATGCCTAATTTTTCGATTTAATTAATTGTTCCCTTTCCTTGTCTGTTAAAGATTGTAAAATGCTTTACTTTGGATTCCTTTTTTTTTTTTTTTTTTGGCTGCGCTGTGTCTTCTTCATTGCAGCACAGGGGCTTTCTCTAGTTGCAGCACGTGGGTTTCTCTTATTCTCTAGAGCATGCAGGCTCTCTAGTTGTGGCAAGCAGGCTTACTTGCCCCACGGCATGTGAGATCTTACTTCCCTTACCAGAGGTTGAATCTGCATCCCCTGCAGTGAAAGGTGGATTCCAAACCACTGGACCACCAGGCAAGTCCCTCTAAACATTGGATTCTTTGATGCTTGTTCTCTTTTCTCCTCACTTTATCCATCCTCAGGTATTATCATGTATTGTATCCTCATTGTTTTATGACCATTTATATACTTATGACTTTAAATTCGCATCCCCAAACCAGACCCTTTCTCTCAGCCCCAGGCCCTGATCCAGCGGTTTATATGATATCTCCACCAGGATTGCTCATACTCTCAACATAGTAAAAAATGAACTCTTTATTCCACCCTTTTTCTTACACCTATGTCTTTCTGCTCCACTACATTCTGTCTCAGTACCTTGACCCATCATCCACCAGGTTATACTAACTAGACACTGGGTAGTGACCTTTTCTTTTCGTTGACATATAGCAGACTTACAATATTAGTTTTAGCTGTACAACATAGTAATTTGATATTTTTACAGATTATATTCATGTAAACTTACTATAAAATAGTGACCACATTCCATGTACTGTATCCTTATAACTTATTTATTTTATACCTAGTAATTTGTACCTCCTTTTACATATCTTTGGAGAAGGAAATGGCAACTGCACTCCAGTATTCTTTCCTGGAAAATCCCATGGATGGAGGAGCCTGGCAGGCTGCAGTCCATGGGGTCACAAAGAGTCGGACACGACTGAGCGACTTCACTAACTCACTTACATATCTTGCCCCTCCCCCTACACTTCTCCCCACTGGTAACCACTGGTCCTCTGTAACTGTGAATTTTTTGTGTTTGTTTTTTAATTTTTGGATGCTTTGGGTCTTTGTTGCTGTGCATAAGCTTTTCTCTAGCTATGGCGAGCAAGGGCTACTCTGTATAGTTGTAGTGTGTGGCTTTTTCTTGTTGCTGTGGCTTCTCTTATGAAGCCTGGGCTCTAGGCACCGCAGCTTCAGTAGTTGTGGATCGAGGGCTCTAGAGAGCTAGCTCAGTAGTTGTGGTCCATGGGCTTAGCTGCTCTGAAGCATGTGGAATCTTTCTGAACCAGGAATTAAACCAGTGTCCCCTGCTTTGCAAGGCAGATTCTTAACCTCTGAACCATCAGGGAAGCCCCTCTGTTTTATATTCACTAGTTTGTTGTATTTTTTAGATTCCACATACAAGTGATAGCATACAGTATTTGTCTTTCTCTGACTTATTTCATTTAGCATAATGCCCTACAAGTAAGTGCATCCATGTTGCTACGAATGGCATTATTTCACTCTTTACTATGGTTGAGTAATATTTCATTGTATATATGTACCATATCGTTTTTATCCATTCCTCTGTTGATGGGCATCTAGGTTGCATCCATACCTTGGCTATTGTAAATACTGGTGCTGTGAACATTGGGTACATATATCTTTCTAAATTAGTGATTTTTGATTTATGCTTCTTCCTTACCCTGAGGCAAAATTAATCAGGAAATCATATTGATTATATCTCCTAAAGATCTCAAAAACCTGTCCAACTCTCACCATCTCCATGCCACCACCTAGGTATAAGTGACCATTACCCCTCTCTGTAATTGTTACAAGTCTCCTAACTGCTATTTTTGCAGCCACTCTTGCCCTGCTTCAATCTACCCTCCACACAGTGGCCAGATTTTCCCAGCATGTTAATTTAAAATGTTTAAACATATAGGAAAGTTGAAATGATTTTATAGTGAATACCCTTATACCCACCACCTAAATTCAACTTCTACCAGTAGGCTATACTTACACATCATTGGCTATCTGTCTATCCCCGGTTTAGTTCAGCTCAGTCACTTAGTCGTGTCCGACTCTTTGTGACCCCATGGATGGCAGCATGCCAGGCCTCCCGTCCATCGCCAACTCCCGGAGTTCACTCAGACTCATGTCCATTGAGTCGGTGATGATCGTTTAAAAATTGCGAATCTGATCATCCTTTAAAACCTTCTGTGGCTTTCCATTGCCCTGTGAATAAAATCCAAATTCCTGCTCATGGCCTGCTAGGCCCTGTATTAGATGACTGCTGCCTCCAGCTCACCCCACACCATGCTTCCTTCCTTTCTCCCCTTTCAGCCACACAATGCATTTCTCTACTTTTCAACTGTGCCAGCCTCTAGTCTCTCTCACAGCCTTTGCAATGGAATCTTCTTGCTCTTTCTCTTCATTGACCTGATTTCCATTCATCATCCGGGTCTAAAATGTTACCTGCTCAGGGAAGTCTCTCCTGATGCCCCTCTGCCTGACTAGGTCACCTGCCTCTCTTTCCCCTTCACTACATACATCACAATTTTAATAAATTATTCATGTAATGAGTCCTATTATGCCTGTGTCAATTCCCTTCCCACCACATCCCAAGAATATAAGATTCAGAGGGGCAGAGAGAGATGATATTCATATTATTTCATAGCTGTATCCCCCATGCTTAATTAAGAGCAGGTAATAAAATATTTGTGAATTAAGTGAAAGTGAAAAAGCAGTAGAAGAATGTTAGAATATAGATATCTTTAGAGATCACTGTTACAGGGAACTGAGATCCACATAGATCAAGAAAAATATCTGACTCTGGTCTTTTAAAAGCAACCTTTCTTCTTGCCTGGAGAATCCCATGGACAGAGGAGCCTGGCGGGCTACAGTCTATAAGGTCACAAAGAGTCAGACATTACGGAAGTGACTGAACACAGCACAGCACTATAAGTACTTTACTTACAATCCTAGGCAGCACATTCAGCTTCTCTTGGCATAGATAAAGCACAGAGTGTTCTCTCCAGCCTAGCATCTCAGCTTCTCAGAAGAGAAGACCATGGCCTTGCCTGGAGGATCCTACTCCTTATTCAAGCAGCCCTCAATTTTTTTCTTAGTTGAATCAGACAAGTTATAAAGAGACCCTGACAAGCTTACAAGCCTGATTTCAACTATTCCGTTTGTAAATAGCACCTGCAGGACACACGGAAGACCCAGTATATCAGCTCTCATTTTGCCGTTTGTTGTTAATGTCATTGGAATCATCAGGATATGGATTTTCCAGGTCACAAAAGCACCAGCCACAAAGATATTTTGATGGGACTTTTTATTTTGATTTCCTTTTTCTTAGAAAAAGCTTAAATATATGATGAATCATCTCTAAGTACTTAACTAATGGGTGAATTGAGCCCACCATATTGACAGTAATATTAGCAGCAGCAGTATCTTCTACTCCAAGGTTTCTATTTGGCAGGGGAGGAGATAGCTGTGGAAAAAATAAGGGTAAAGCCCACTCTTAGAAGCAAACTGGATCAGGATATCAAGTCCCAGAAGCAACTCAGAGTAAACTACGATGGCATTTTGGGCTGTGATCAGTGTTTTTCTTCCATGTAGATACTTCACATGAAACCGAGCATTGCTTTTAGAAGTTGGCAGAAAAGGTTTCCTCCCACAATGGTATATTTATGACCTCTGAAGTTAATGAAAAGAAATAGAATGAGGAAGTTTATATAGGCACCATTATAGCAAAATTGGATCTTACAAGGCTTGAACAAGAGCCATGGAAATTGGGCCATATCAAGGCTTCCACAGGATTATCTGAATATGGGGTGTGAATGTAATACATTGATTTCAGAGCATTGCTCCAAGCCTACTGAACAAAATCTCCATGAAATTCCATCATTTTTATCAAGCTTCTTGGGTGATTCTAATACAAATGGATCACAGTTTGAGGAAGATTTTATTTGAGGAGAAATTACATTGGCTATATTATTTACACCAACTCTGCATCATGATAACACATTGGATTTGATTAACCCGGATGTTATTCATTGTGAGGCAACCATGGTGAGATGGAAGGAGCCTGAACTTGAACTCACATTGACAGAAGCTCAACTCGTGACTACTTACCAACTGTGTGACCTCAGTCAAGTTCATCATCCAATCTAGGCCTTGATCTAGTTGCCTGGAAAATAGGAATAATTGGGCTGCTTTGGAGTAATTGAAGATATCAAATGAAGTAATATAGGTAAATATGCTTTGTCACTTCTAACCCACTGTGAAAAAATGATCATTATTAGTGATCTAGAGATAGCAACAAGCTGGAATCAAGATTGCTGGGAGAAATATCAATAACCTCAGATATGTAGATGACACCACCCTTATGGCAGAAAGTGAAGAGGAACTAAAAAGCCTCCTGATGAAAGTGAAAGAGTAGAGTGAAAAAGTTGGCTTAAAGTTCAACGTTCAGAAAACTAAGATCATGGCATCTGGTCCCATCACTTCATGGGAAATAGATGGAGAAACAGTGGAAACAATGTCAGACTTTATTTTTGGGGGCTCCAAAATCACTGCAGATGGTGATTGCAGCCATGAAATTAAAAGACACTTACTCCTTGGAAGGAAAGTTATGACCAACCTAGATAGCATATTGAAAAGCAGAGACATTACTTTGCCAACAAAGGTCCATCTAGTCAAGAGTATGGTTTTTCCAGTGGTCATGTATGGATGTGAGAGTTGGACTGTGAAGAAAGCTGAGCACCAAAGAATTGATGCTTTTGAACTGTGGTGTTGGAGAAGACTCTTGAGAGTCCCTTGGACTGCAAGGAGATCCAACCAGTCCATCCTAAAGGAGACCAGTCCTGGGTGTTCATTGGAAGGACTGATGCTAACTAAAGCTGAAGCTCCAATACTTTGGCCACCTCATGCAGGGGATTGACTCTTTGGAAAGGACCCTGATGCTGGGAGGGATTGGGGGCAGGAGGAGAAGGGGATGACAGAGGATGAGATGGCTGGATGGCATCACCGACTCGATGTACATGAGTCTGAGTGAACTCCGGGAGTTCGTGATAGACAGGGAGGCCAGAGACAGACAGGCTGCAACTCATGGGGTCGCAAAGAGTCGGACACGACTGAGCGACTGAACTGAACTGAACTGAACTGAGATAGCAATCTGTAGTTCATAATCTCTTAAGCCCTTCTTTTCCTGGGTCTTTAGCTAGGTCTTAATCATTCATTATTATGAAGTAGTCTCCAGTGTATAGCAACGATACAAAAAATACCCCCAAAACTCCTTACTTTGCTATATCATCCATTGTGGAATTTCCTACTTCATCTGATTAGATATTAAGTTTTGCAAAAGTGTTTCATTTGATTGAAAGAGAGACTGTGTCAGCTTTTTGTTAAGAGGTTGTAGAAACCATAAACTATCTTTCCACCCTTTTCCTTAACATTTTCAATGTAATGACCATTTCTTACTATGGCCCATCACTTATCTCCTACGTCAGGGAGATCAAACCTGCCTTCCTCACAGGGTTGTTGTTCAGAATCTCACTTTTTATCTAGAGAAGGAAATTTACCATCCTGTCAAAACAAATTCCATAGAAATATAAATGCTGTGGTCATTATGAGGAATGCATGGTGTTTTAAAGATTAGTACTTCTTTCTCATTTACCACATTAGAATTTATTGACCTATACCGGCAAGAGGGTTCCTTTCATACTTGGAAAAGGGAGATAGAATATATAGTTAGTATTGCCTATAAGTGACAAAATACGCCTATAGGGAGTAGATCATGTTTTTATTTCCAGTATTTCAGCAAGGAGGATAAATGTCTCTTATTTTGTTTTCCTTTGTCTCTGATTGAGGCAGAAATTAATACAACAAGCAAGTAAAATATTTCAGTATAATAGTTAAAGCAAAAGTTAAAATCATTGGCATTTGCTAAGGAAAAAAATGTCTCTTTATAGAAGGGCAGAGAACTAGATATGAACTTGAGTCAAAGTATTTTTACCCTTTTATTGTTTTTATCTGCTTACTCTGGGGGAAGGAATCTAATTGCTCCTTCCAAGTATGATTTTCTACTTAGCCAGAGGTTCATTTTGTCTTCAGAAAGTTGAAACCTGTTTGTGCAAATCTATGGGAACTGATGGGTCCCAACAGTAAAAATGTTTTATTTATTTATTTATTTATGGATTTTTTAAATTGGGATATAATTGCTTTACCATGTTGCATTAACTTCTGCTGGACAATAACATGAATTGGCCATATGTAAAGAAATGGCAACCCACTCCAATGTTCTTGCCTGGAAGGCGGAGTCTGGTGGGCTGCGGTCTATGGGGTCACACAGAGTCGGACACGACTGAAGCGACTTAGCAGCAGCAGCAGCAGCAGCATACTCACTCATATCCCCTCTTGAGCCTCTCTCCCACCCCTGCCCATTCTACCAGTAAAATCTTTTAAAATCTTTCCCATTTGAAAACAGGGAGGGGAGCCATCCCCTTACAAAACAGTTTATGTCAATCATTTATGTTTGAACTGTAGTTAGAGTGATTGCATATCAGGAATATATTTGCTTTTCCATCCTTTCCAATATTCATTATTCATAAATTGACATCTTGAAGAGAGTTCATTGGTTTTCAGTCGCTATGAAGAAAGAAATGTGTAGACTTTTCTGAATCTTCTTGCTTTTGACCTTTTTTATTACCCTCAATTAATTTGTCCTTCTTAATTCCTAAGTATCGTCTTACATTGTGCCTCTGATAGATGGGGTGTAGCTCCGAAGATGGGAGATGTCCTTAATGTTTTTGGATTAATGGAAATGTTATTATTAATTTTCAGGTCTTTTCTATCACCTCTGAAACCAGCTCTGTTACAGTCATTTGTTGGCAAAGCATCTGAATGCACAAAGCCAGGTTGGGGGAGGGGGTTACCCTGACTGCTTTCTAAGGAATCAAACTGCAAGGGGTACTAAACATCCCTGTGAAAGTATAGTGAGATGGGGAACTCCTCCTGGAAAGACTATGGTATTAGCAAGAAGAAATACTGTCTTCTTGAGTAGAGAAATGAACAGCAATTCATGGTTGATGAATGACAGGTTTGATTAGAGACTGGGCTTCTGTTTTCCTGAATGGAGTATGTAACTTGGGCCAGGCATGAATTGCTAAGGACATAGGGAAAGGGGGAGAAGGGTGGCCTCCTTTGGACATTTCCTTTATCCCTTCCACTAGGCAGCATTTCTCAAAATAAATGTTGTATCAATACAAATATTTAAAGAACCTCGGAGACGGACACCACATCATCAGGGCAAACACTGGCCCAACTCTGAATGCACTAGGTCCCTGTTGCTGGATTGAGTGTGGTTGTCATAGGCAGGCTGTTTTTCTCTGGGCCTGAAGATGAATCCAAGCATTTAGTGGACTGGAGAGGGAAGACACACTTGCAATACCTAAGAACACCTGAGGATTGCTGGGTTCCTGGGGCACTGGAATGGCAGCTCTCCTTGGGAAGAAGTAAGAGTGGAAATTTTCCAAACTCTGCCAATGACTGGGTCACCTGTATCTGCCTTGTCCCTAGCATGCAACTGCTTTGTCTGCCAATTTACTCTCCTAAGCTCTGGCTTTGCTAGGAAGTTGATCTCCTTGTTTTTAAATTTTTAGACTTTAAGAAATTAAAGAAGTATTAGGTTTGTAGAAAAATTAAACAGAAAGTACAGAGTTGCCATATACTACCATTCCCCTCCCCCTGCAAGTTTCTCCTGTAATTAACGTCTTCCGTTGGTGTGGTGGTGGTGTGATATGTTAATACAATTGATTAACCAACATTGGTGTGTTATTGTTCATTGAAGTCCATAGTTTACATTTGGGCTCACTCTTGGTATTTTACAGTGGTATGGGTTTTAGCAAATGCTTGATATCATGTATTAACGATTACAATCTCATACAGAATCATTTTGCTGGGCTAAAAATCCCCTGCACTCCAACCCCTCACAACCACTGGTCTTTTTTACTGTCTCTATAGTTTTGCCTTTTTCCAGAATGTTATATAGTTGGAACCAATCATACAGTATATAGCCTTTTCCAACTTGCTTCTTTCGCTTAGCAATATGCATTTAAGTTCCTCCGTGTATTTTGTGGCTTAATAACTCATTGATTTCTTTTTTTCCACTGTGGTAAGAACACTTAATGGGAGATGTACCCTCTTAACAGATTTTTAAGTGTACAATACAGTGTCATTGGTTTTAAAGAGAGAGAGAAAAGGATGGAAGATTTAAGAATTATTGTTTCTTAAACATTTAAAATTTCTTAAAAATTTCTCAAACATTAAAAAAATTACCTGGAGAAGATGGGAGGTCTGCATTTATTTTGCTGGTTTTCTTGGTTTTATTATTGGCTACAAATGATTGTTCCTATGTACTTGTTTTGCCATGTATAGTGCAAAATCAGTAGCAATGCTTAAACACTTAAGATGCCTACTTCTAAGCTTCTGTATGGATTGTGTCCCCCAGACCAAAGCTTTGTGCCACTCTGTACTTGCTGCAAAGTGTAATATCTTTTTCATTAAATTCACTTTCCTAATAGCTCTCATGTGTTCTGTTACAAGTTATTCCTGGGTACTTGAAGATACATATACTTGAAAATGTGTTGTGTGTCACCTATTCCTCCTGTTTTTATACTTGTCTTTGGAGCAAAGCACATTTGCTGAATTGAGACACACAGTTTGGATGAGTGTCTGGTGTCTAAGATTCAGATGATGAACAACTCTTCTTGTTGCTTAGCTATTGAATCTCTCATTTTGGTTTTTCTTCACCTTTCTTTTTGTAAAGCTGAACCCTGACACCATCATTCCCTTTGCTCTGGGCAGTGATAAGAGAAGGGATCAAAGAAGTGACATTTATTGAGCACCTACTGTACATCAGGGACTTTATAAATTGTTACCTATTATCTGTGTTTAAAAAAGACAAAGGACAAAACTGGAGACATGAGTCTCAGGTTAAGTGACCCAACTAGTATATAATAGGCCCCACCCTACATTTCAGATCCCAAAGCCCATGTCCTTAGTTCTTCACCAAAATGTACCCCAGATTCTCAGGGTGTGATTCATGAACCAACAGCATTAGCTTCATCTGGGAGCTTGTTGGAAATGAAGAATGTTGTGCCCTAAGCCAGATTCAATCAGAATATTCATTAGAACAAGATCCTTGGTTGACCTGAAATCACAATAAACTTTAAGAAGCATTGACTGGACCTTAATATTTAAGGTACTTGATACTATAGCCTGGTTGATGTGAACATTGGCCTAAGACACACCCCATTTATCAGTCTTTTTTTTTAAACTTTTATTGAACTATAGTTGGTTTACAATATTGTGTTAGTTACAGGTATACAGCAAAGTGATTCAGTTATATATATATTATATATATATGGGCTTCCCTGGTGGCTCAGATGGTAAAGAATTGGCCTGCAATGTGGGAGACCTGGGTTGGATCCCTGGGTGGAGAAGATCCCCTGGAGAAGGGAATGGCTACCCACTCCAGTATTCTCTTGCCTGGAGAATTCCATGGACAGAGGAGCCTGACAGGCTATAGTCCATAGGGTCTCAAAGAGTCAGACACGGCTGTGTGACTAAGCACACAAATTTATACACACACACACACACACACACACACACACACTGAAGTGAAATGCAAGTCACTCAGTCATGTCCGACTCTTTGTGACCCCATGGACTGGATTGGGTAGCCTTTCCCTTATCCAGGGGATCTTCCCAACCCAGGGATTGAACCCAGGTCTCTCGCATTGTGGGTGGATTCTTTATCAGCTGAGCCACAAGAGAAGCCCAAGAATACTGGAGTGGGTAGCCTATCCCTTCTCCAGTGGATCTTCTTGACCCAGGATCGAACTGGGGTCTCCTGCATTGCAGGTGGATTCTTTACCAATTGACCTATCAGGGAAGTCCCACATATAATGGAAGAGAATGTAAAAAAGAATATATATATATATATACACACACATACACACACACATATTCTTATTACAAGGTATTGAGTATAGTTCCATGTGCTATACAATAGGTCCTTGTGGTTGTCTATTCATATAATATTCATAATGTGTATATTCATAATAATATTCATATTCTATTCTATTCTATTCATCATAATAATGTGTATATTTCAATCTCAAGCTCCTAACTTATCCCTTTCCCCTTTGGTAACCATAAGTTTGTTTTCTATGTCTGTTTAGTCTATTTCTGTTTTGTAAATGAACTCATTTGTATCTTTTTTAAAGGAGTTTTAAAGATATTTATTTGGCTGTGTCAGGTCTTAGTTGCGGCACATCAGATCTTCAATCTTTGCTGCAGGTGTAGCAGGGCTTCCATACCACTCTAAAAGGGGCAAAATACAGCCAGTTCTAACTGTAAGATGTTGTTCTGGGTGCTCTACCTCTGTCCCTGCTTTTTTTTCCTTTTTGTCCTTCTTCACACTGATCTGTACCCTAAGAAGCCAACCTTAATGAACTGCTTCACAGGGGCTCTCTTGCCATGTGGATTTTGGTTGGGATTGGCCAAAGGAAGGGACCAGTAGGAGATTGAATGGTGAGATTAATATAGTTCTTCCCCTGGCTCCTTCCTACTGGATCACAGGGGTTATGTTCCTCTGCCCAGGACTATAGCTCCTGGCAGGTGGCCTTCTCCAGCTGGAGGTATGGCCACCACTCTTTCTCTTCACCCCTTTAGGCCTTGGAGGGGTAGTCTTGACCCTGGTCAGTTTCAGTGTCCCTCTTTACTTTTCTTTAACCCCAACCACCCCTTTATAAATAGTCCTTTTGTTACTTTTTCCTTAAGATTACACTCATAGTTTTAGTATTCCATTGTTTCTGGCTGGGACCCTCATTGATACAGTAATTGGTATTGGGGGATATTCTTAAAAAGTGGTTCCTGAAAATAGAATTTTAGGTTTGTCACTCCCATATTTGAGAAGCATTGTGGGCGCTTGGCAAAGTAAAAGATGCTTAGTTAGTTTGTTGGAATGAATGGAAAAAAATGATCTTCCAATCTTTGCACTTCTAATAACCATAAAAACTCAGATGGCCATAAATTAAGAGGGATTGCTCTCTAAGGTTTCCCAATATGTACAGAGATGGTCATCGAAAGATATATGTTCCCTTTAAAAGATTCCATTGGCTCTCTACAGCAGACATCCCTGCTTCTGATTATGTGTGCTGATAAGAATTAAGAAAGCATTTCTCGGTCAATACTTGGTTACCAAGTCCTAGACTTGATTGCTTTGCTCTAGTAATGATAGCGCATCTGGACCAGCAAGAACATCATCAATATGATGGATGAGCCTATGTAAAGACAATGAAGATTCCTCCAGAGCCCCTTATAACAAAGAGCCACAGAGATGGTGAGTGTCTCTTAGGTCAGAAAGTAAAGATAAACTGTTCTCTGTCATGTGACTGCACCATTATACTTAGACTCCAAGGACATCTCACAAGGTTTCTCCTCTGACCTAGAAACTCAATTTACAGTGAAGAAAGCACAGCTGTGAGTTCATGCCATGGAATTCATTGGTCTTACCACATGTCTCAGCACCCCCAAAGTAGCTGGTTTGATAGAAGAATGAAATGGTTTACTCAAAGGTCAGTTATAGAAAGCACTGATAGACTGCCGGGGTCCAGCCCCAGCTGATCCAGGGTATTGGAAGGAGAGACGGCGTAGGCGAGGGTCAGGAAACAACTGCTTAATTAAACGTTAATTAAGGATATAAAGAGTAATAGAATGAGGATAGCTCAGTGAGGAAATTCAGTGGAGAAAAGCGGCTGAAATAAGGATAGCTCAGTAGGAAAATTCAGTGAAGAAAAGAGGCTGAATAAAATTCCAAAGCAGGGAATTAACATCACCTATGAAGACCGCAGGCGTCCTCCCGTTCTCCCGTTCTCCCGAAGGAGAGGAGACACTAAGGCCTCCCCGGTCGGATCTTAGAAGCCCAGGCAAAATTAGTAGGCTTGACGAGCTTCCCCGCCTCAGAGGAAAAATTCAGCCAGAAGGTGCAAGAAAGAACGACATGGGGAGACCAAATTTCGGTGAACAAAAAAAGGGGGCGTACTTTATTTTCCAAAGTAGTTTTATACCTTAAGTTGTGCATAAAGGATAATGGGGGAAGGGGCGGAGTCATGCAAGGACAGCAGTTCCTGGTTCTAATTGAAGCCAAGCTTTCAAACTTATCATATGCAAAAGTTCAGGTGATTTACATCATCTTCTGGCCCGGAGGCCTGTTAACATTTTAAGAAACTTACTTTTCTCTAAAGGTGATTATTCCAAAGTCAGGCACCAGCCTCCAAAAAAGCATTGGACAAAGCTGCATTTTACATTTCTATACACCCATTATATCAATCAATACATATATCAATCAATACACCCAATATATCAATCAAGGACACAGTAGGTAAGGAGTATGGAGACTTAGCAGCAAACATTGGCTCAACAAGTGAAAAACCCTTCACCAATACAATTTCTAATCAATCTTTTAACTACTCAAAACAATCTGTGTTTAGACAGTTTAGAACATCTCCTGCCTCTCACAGTTGGGAGGCTCTGAACAATCACATGTGGCCGGAAAAACCTATTCAGGCAGGCTAGAGGATTTCCAAAGGAGTTTGTAGGTTGAAACACTGTCACACCCAGGAATTATTAACTGGAGCTGTAAGCTAACTCTCTTTTCAGAGAGAGGTAGTGGGGGACAGCCCCCCGTAAAGTCAAAGGTGTAGGTGAAAGCACAAAGCAGAAAGTAGGCAGACTCTGGTTTTGGGGGTAGATGCTCGAGAATTTCCAGGGGGACTCCTGAGGCTCGATCCCGCCTTTGTGTATGCCAAGCCTCCTTCCTCATGACCTTTGCCACGGGTGGAGTGCCTCACGCTGGCCCCCAGCAGTGATAGAATTCTAGTTGAACTATTCCAGATCCTCACTCAATATGCAATATGCCAGCTCCCGGCAATAGACAATGCTTAGTGAGACTGGAGAGATCTTACATGATAGAGTATATACTTTAAGTTGCTATTGTTTAGTCGCTAAGTCATGTCTGACAGTTTGCAACCCTATGGACCATAGCCCACCAGGCTCCTCTGTCCAGGGGATTCTCCATGCAAGGAGACTGGAATGGGTTGCCATTATACAATGCTGTAGCCCTCATAGCAGAAACCCATGGGTTCAGGGACCACGATGTGCAACTGGGAGTGTCCCTTCTTGTTGTTATACTTAATAACCTACTTAAGCAGTTTTTCCTATGTGTCTACCTGAATTTGGGTTCAATGAGCCTAAGGGCTCTAGTGCCCAAGGAAGGCACTAGCATATTTACATAGAAAACAGTCATGGTGCTATTATATTTCAAGCTGAGAATGCCTCTTAAATAGGTAGGGCCCCTCACACCACGAAAGCTACAGGTAGAGAAGAGGTACTAGCTCGGGTGATTATTAAGAACTTGAGTTGCTTATCCA
Source organism: Bubalus bubalis (assembly GCF_019923935.1). Lineage (NCBI taxonomy): Eukaryota > Metazoa > Chordata > Mammalia > Artiodactyla > Bovidae > Bubalus > Bubalus bubalis. The sequence continues at coordinate 37,619,470 of NC_059181.1, forward strand.
CAGTTGAGTTGCTTATCTCCATAAGGAGAACTGTGTCTAGAGCTCAGGGAATTTATCGAGACATCTGTCAGTTTTCCAATAGTCATCCTGGTCAGGGGAAAATTGCAGCAAACCAATAAAAGTGGTCACTAAGAAACCACGTCCTTTCTACAGTGAAGGTTTGGGTCAATCCTCCAGATAAAGAAATTCAGCTGAAGTGCTGGCAGAGAGTCACAGGAGAATTTGAAATGATTATTAACACAGATCTCATGAGCAGCTACCTGAGTGAGATTGAAACACCTTTGTTTGATGTTAATTAACTGTTTCTTCCAACCTCTTTACCCTCCACCTAGCTTCTGGGTAGAATGCCAGTGGTAGCTAAGATTTTAGGTTTCTGGTGGGTGTATCAGAGAACTGATATTACCCTGCAGTGATCTGGTTGTCAGGAGTCGGGAAATGTTCTGATTGTATGTGATACATAGTAAATAGTTTAGGCTTTATGGGCCATCCAGTCTTAGTTGTAACTACTTATTTTTGCCATTGTGGAGCAAAAGCAGCCATTAACAATATATAAAAAAAAAAAAAAGAAAAAAATATGTGTATGCAGGCCTGTGACCCAATAAGACTAATGACAAAAACAAATGGCCAATCTACTGGCTGTAATTTGCTGACTTTTGCAGTAGGTGATGGGAACATGAGATTTTTTTTTTAATATTTATTTTATTTGGATGTGCATGGTCCTCGTTGCAGCATGCAGGATCTAGTTCCTTGGCCGGGGATCATTGGAAGCAAGGAGTCTTAGCCACTGGACCACCAGGAAGGTCCTGAGACCTGAGATTTTTTTATTCAGACAAAAGAGTAGATGCTGAGGGTAAAAGGGATGAACTGTGCTGGTATTCTCTGTCTGCCCCACCAGAGTTCCTCTCTGCAGTTTTCAAAACTGCTTTGTGCTTTGCTCCTTGGCCCTGTAATTTTCAGTTGGGTTTGACCAACTGGATCCAATAGCAGGAGATAAGAAGACAGAAGGAGAGAAAGTTCACATCATTTATTCCCCAGGCTCCCTCCCTGCTGGGCTGCAGGTTGTTAAAGGCTGGCTTCCTCTACCACGGCTCCTCAGAGGTGGTCTCTTTTTAATTATACATGGCGTTCTCTCTGGATTCTAGTAATCACTCTCTCTGCTTGCCCTTCAGGCCTAGGGTGGTAAATGGCCTCTGATGCTGCTAGCTTTAAAGTGCTTCGGTATCCCTTAATAGTTCCTTTACCATTTCTGGTTCTTGTTCTTCAGTTGCTAAGTTGTGTCTAACTCTTTTGCAAGCCCCTGGACTGTAGCCTGCCAGGCTCCTCTGTCCATGGAGTTCTCCAGGCAAGAACACTGGAGTGGGTTGCCATTTCCTTCTCCAGGGGATCTTCCTGACCCAGGGATCAAACCTGCATCTCCTGCACTGGCAGGCAGATTCTTTTTTTTTTTTTTTTTAGGCAGATTCTTTACCACTGACCATGCTCACTCATTATAAATAATTATTTCATTATGTCCTCTTCAATTCCCATTAGAATCTGCCACCTGTTTCCCACTAGAACTTAGATTGAAAAAATGTCATTGATTGTAAGACACTCTCCACTTCAGAGGTGTTAAAATGTGTGTGTTGAGGGGGTGGTGCATTTCAGGATCAATGAACTATGCTAATTGCAATATCTTCCTGATGAATGAATGAATCAAGGAATGATTCATATTCAGAGTGCAGCTTACCTCAAAGGACAGATGCAGTGGAGTGCTTTGCCAGATGGCGTGTTATTCAGAATGAACTTCAACAATCAGAATCAACATTGATTCTTCTTATGTACCTAGATGGTTTTTGCAGTCTTGAGATGGGTAATCAATATGAAGGTCATGTCCTTGCCTAGGACGCCTAATTGTTACATCAGAATGAAAATATCAGAATGCTCTTGAGTCATTCTCTTTCTCTGGAAATGAGATGACTCCAAAGGAAAAGCTACCGACAGGGGTACGATTTGGTGTTTGGTAAAGCAGGCCTAATGACTGTTGCTTGTGACTTTTCATGACCTGAGTTCAGAGCTTTCTACAGGAGAACAGTATGAGAAATCATCAGTCCTCACAAGCTGCAGTTAACACACATTCACTGCCTGTGTGACAACTGGAATATGTTCTGGCCCAGCCTACTTGAACAGCCATGGGCCTTCTTTGAGCTTCTCAGGTGGCGCTAGTGGTAAAGATCCCCCCTGCCAATGCAGGAGACATAAGAGATGCAGGTTTGATCCCTAGGTCAGAAAGATCCCCTGGAGGAGGGCATGGCAACCCACTCCAGTATTCTTGCCTGGAGAATCCCATGGACAGAGGAGCCTGGTGGGTTACAGTCCATGGGGTTGCAGAGAGTCGGGCACAACTGAGGTGACTTAGCACACACTCACGGTCCTTCTTTACAGATGTCACTTAGTCTAGGCTGCCTGTTTAGAACTTACGAACTCTTTAGCAAAGCTACTGACCCGAACTGCATAGGCTGTCTGATTGCTGAAATCTAGCAATAACTGAGGTTACTCAGGCCAGTACAAGAGCAACTGTACCTTTGGAAAAGTCTGCTGTGTTTCCTTTTTCTAATTCTTAAGTTCCTAATTGTTCCCATAGAGACAAACAAGCAAGTGTCTCTTCTCTGGCCCTTCTCTGGAGCAAAGCTACTCAGAGCACGGGTCCATGATAAAATAAGGAACTTCTATCAGAATGTAAATCAACGTGCTGCTTCCTTTGCTGAGAAAGATTTGCTATCAAAAAAATATCAGCCAAACTATATAATGCATTTATGGACATTGGTGATTTACATTCTGGAGCCAGCTCCCAATTTTTTTTTTTGAACCACTAACAAATGGTCTAGGGACCAGTAGCCAGTAGGAGGACTATACTCCAAGGAGCATTACTCTGGAGGGTCTTAGAACTCAGTCCTTTCACAGGACCATCGCCTAGAAGTGCGGCCACTTGCTGAGAAATGTATTACTTCGCGTTCCAAGAAGTGCCTCTTTTCTCCAAGGCTTTGTATCCATGCTTAGTCTCAGAGGGCATCAGAAACCCACTTAATAGCCTGCCCAGCAGTCAAATGGAATTCCCTGAGACTAACAGACACATTGAAAGATACTCAGAGAGAAGGATTCAGATTTGCTCTGTGGTCAGACAACATTTCAGTTCCATTTGAAATCAGTTTGTTAGTCCCAGGGCACTGCTGCTGAAGTATATAACATCATTCTAGAGGGAAACGTGTCACTTCTGATAGAGAGACAAACAGACAAAACAAAATTCCAGCCTCTGTGCCCTTAAATTCAATTTCCCCTGAGTTCCAACATAGCCATAGAACAAACAGGAAAATAAATCCTTAGGCTGAATATCTTCAAAAATGATACCATAATAGAAATGTATTCCTTGTATATATAAACCACATTTATCTGTCTGTCAGTGGACATTCAGGTTGCTTCTTTGCCTTGGCTATTGTAAATAGTGCTGCTATGAACATTGGGATGCATGTGTCTTTTTGAATTAGAGTCTTATCTGAATATTTGCCCAGGAATGAGATTGCTGGATCATATGGCAACAATATTTTTAGTTTTTTAAGGAAACTTCATCCTGTTTTCCATAGTGGCTGCACCAATTTACATTCCCACCAACAGTGTAGGAGGGTTCGCTTTTCTCTACACCCTCTCCAGCATTTGTTATTTGTAGATTTTTTTCATGATGGCCATTCTGACTGGTGTAGGGTTGGACTTCATTGTAGTTTTCATTTTCATTTCTCTAATAGTGATGTTGAGCATCTTTTCATGTGCCTATTGACCATCAGTATGTCTTTGAAGAAGTGTCTATTTATGTCTTCTTCCTGTTTTTTTTTTTTTTTAGTATTAAGTTGTATTAGCTGTTTGTATGTTTTGAAAAATAAGCCCTTGTCAGTTGCATTATTTGCAAATATTTTCTCCTGGTCCATGGGTTGTGTTTTCATTTTGTTTGTGGTTTCCTTTGCCATGGACTGGAATGGAATATTACTTATCCATTAAAAACAATGGAATATTGCTATTTACAGCAACATGGATGGACCTAGACACTATCATACTAAATGTACTAAGAAAGACAAATAGCATATGATATCACTTATATGTGGAACCTAAAATATGATACAAATTTACTTATTTACAAAACAGAAACAAACTCACAGACATAGAAAACAAATTTATGGTTGCCAGAGGGGAAAGGGGGTGGGGAAGGATAAATTAGAAGTTTCTATTAGCAGATATACTCTACTATATATAAAATAGATAAATAACAAGGTTCTAAAGTATAGCACAGATATTCAATATCCTGTAATAAACTATACTGGCAAAGAACATTAAAAATAATATACATATATATTATATATATATATATATCTGAATCACTTTGTTGTACATCAGAAACTAACACATTGTAAATCAACTAAACTTCATTGATTTTTAAAAAATAATAGAAATACATTTTCATGTGCACATTCTCCAGTGAAATTGATTCTGATTAACAAAGCTACTTGCCTTGCATCATTCCTATGTCTTTCAAGGAGAAACAAATGCTATATTTTAGATGAGTTAAGCATACTTCATGGGAAATAGATGGGGAAACAGTGGAAACAGTGTCAGACTTTATTTTTGGGGGGCTCCAAAATCACTGACGATGGTGATTGCAGCCATGAAATTAAAAGATGCTTGCTCCTTGGAAGGAAAGTTATGACCAACCTAGATAGCATATTGAAAAGCAGAGATATTGCCTTGCCAACAAAGGTCCATCTAGTCAAGGCTATGGTTTTTCCAGTGGTCATATATGGATGTGAGAGTTGGACTGTGAAGAAAGCTGAGCACCAAAGAATTGATGCTTTTGAACTGAGGTGTTGGAGAAGACTCTTGAGAGTCCCTTGGACTGAAAGGAGATCCAAGCAGTCCATTCTGAAGGAGATCAGCCCTGGGATTTCTTTGGAAGGACTGATGTTGAAGCTGAAACTCCAGTACTTTGGCCACCTCATACGAAGAGTTGACTCATGGAAAAAGACCCTGATGCTGGGAGGGATTGAGGGCAGGAGGAGAAGGGGATGACAGAGGATGAGATGGCTGGATGGCATCACCGACTCGATGGACATAAGTTTGAGTAAACTCCGGGAGTTGGTGATGGACAGGGAGGCCTAGTGTGCTGCGATTCATGGGGTCGCAAAGAGTTGGACACGACTGAGCGACTGAACTGAACTGAACTGAAGCATACTTCTAAGCTTGTAATGCAAACTTTAATCATTGGCCATAAGCAGAGATCCAATGACTTTGGTAAGTGTTTTTGTCAGTGATTATACTGGCATCCTTCTCACCTCATCCAGAATAGTGACTCATACTTTTGGCTGCACATGAGAATCCCCTCAGAAGCTTTTAAAGTCTCCCCAGGACCTGTCTGCACCCAGGAAATTTACATCTTAATCTCCAGTGATGGCACATAGGCATCAGTCTTCTAAAACTCCCCTAGTCCATGGGGTCACAAAGAGTCAGAAACAACTGAGTACACAGACACACACACACAAGTAATTCAGTGTGCATCCAAGGTTAAGAAAGACTAACACTAAGGGTATTGAGAGAACTGTAGGCTAAGGGTAGAATGATTGCTAAAAAAGACATACCCCTTAGGGCACTAAGCTAAGGGGAACCTTCCAGCACCTCTTCTGTTACTCTAGTTTCCAAAGTTAATATTGTTAAAAAGGAGTTAAAACTGCAAGGAGAGGAAATACTCATGACTTCTTGTGAGGATGAAATGAGATCATGTGAGTGCAATGTTTGGATTCTCAATCAGCCTGCTATTCATTTCTGATTAAATTAGTGAAGGATTATTAATAGAATTTATTGATAAAAAGAGAGCTGCAGACAACAGAAATGGATGCAGCAAATTTGAAGTGATTTTCCCTTGTGCTTTGGGTCTCTACAAGGCACACTTGCCCACGAGTCCTGCCAGAGTTGAGAAAAAGAGCCAAATTTTTGTTATGCTTACACATATTCCTACTCAAGCTTCTGTCATCATTCCAAAATTATATTCACAATCAGTGCACTTCAGTTGAAGGCAACAGATCATGGTGTGTGGTCTGCAGACCCTTGGGCAACCTAAAACCTTTTTGAGGGGTCAGCAGGGCCAAAGCGGGTTTTCCTTATTTACTTTTTTTTTGCTGTGTTGACATTTGCTGGGGTGGTCCAGAAGTGATGGTGAATAAAACTGCAGACACTTCAGTAGTTTGTTTGCCCAAGTACACATAGGAAAAAAAGTAACATACCACTTTCATTTTTAAAAGTCCTGATGAAGCAGTAAAAGTTATTAATGTGTTTAAATCTTGACCTTTAAGGACATGTGATTTTTCAGATGTTTTATGCATGCTCAAGTTTGAAGGTTGTCTCAGGGAAAAGCACTTGGGCATTTTAGTTGCATATTGAACTGGCTATATTTTTCACCATTTTTATTTTAATGAATGAATGAATGACGGATAAAGTGTAATTATTTAGGCTTGAGGTCTGGGCATGCATTTTCTCAAAATTAACAGAAAGAGCCTGTCATTTCAAGGAAAATAACTGACCGTATTTCCTTTTAATGATAAAACTTGAGCGTTGAAGCAAAAACTAGAATTTTGGAAAGCTTGTGTACACTGTTCTTTATGACAGCTTCCCAAAAACAGAGATGTTTTTGATAGGATCGGTGATGACATTAACCAAGGTGAATTTTTTATATTGTATAACAAATCTTATTGACCTTTGGAAGATCTGCCTAACTCAGTGAACCAATATGTTCTCAATGACCAATGCATGAGTTATAAAATCTTGTGTGGGTTAAAGTGCAAAATAGACCAATGGATTTTGTTTTATTTTTTTATTTTAATTGGAGGCTAATTACTTTACAATATTGTGGTGGTTTTTGCCATACATTCACATGAATCAGCCATGGGTGTACATGTGTTTCCCATCCTGACCCTCCCTCCCCATGCCATCCCTTAAGGTCATCCCAGTGCACCAGCCCTGAGCACCCTGTCTCATACATCGAACCTGGACTGGTGATCTATTTCATATATGATAATATACATGTTTCAATGGTTCAATGCTATTCTCTCAAATCATCCCACCCTCGCCTTGTCCCACAGAGTCCAAAAGTCTGTGTGTCTTTTGCTGTCTCGCATATAGGGTCATCGTTGTTTTATTGTTTTATTTTGCCACACTGTATGGCATGCGGAATCTTAGTTCCCCAACCAGGGATTGAACCTGTGCTCCTTGCAGTGGAAGCATGGAGTCTTGACCACTGGACTACCAGGGAGGTCCTAGACCAATGGATTTTAATGCAACACATTGTAAAAATTTTCCATATTGGCATCAATATTTAAGGAACTACTACTTCCTGAGTTTTGAGGAAGTATCAAAGAAAAATATCCAGATACCTAAGTAGGGCTATTAAACTCTCTTTTCTGTGAAGTCTGACTATCTTCATATACTTTAATTAAAAGAACATTGATATTGCAATGGACTGAATGGAAAACATATGTGAAAATCTAGACGTCTGCTTTTATGGTACATTTTTGAAGAGTTGCAATAATGCAAAATAATGCCACTTATCTGACTTTTTAAAAATTTTGTGATGCATATGTAGTTTTTCTTAAAAATGTTATCTACATTAACATGAGTTTATAATTTTTTCCTAAATGAATTGAAATATAAGTTTTGAAAAATGTGTTCAGTCTTAATTTAGGTACAACTGACATATAACATTATGTTAGTTTCAGGTGTAAAACATAATGATTCAATATTTATGTATCTTGTGAAGTGATCAACATGTATGGTTAATGTCATCATCCATATTTACAAAATGTTTTTTCTTGTGATGAGGATTTTTAAGATCCGCTCTCTAAGCAACTTTTAAATGTGAAATACAGTATTATTAACAATAGTCACCTTGCTATTATATAACATTCCTGTGACTTACTCATTTTATAGCTAGAAATTTGTGCATTTTTGACCCTCTTTACCCATTTCACCAACTACCACCTCTGTCTCTCCAGTGACCATCAATCTGTTCTTGAGTTTGGAGTTTGTTTATTAGTTTGCTTTTTAGACTTCACATGTAAGTGATGACATATAATATTTGTTTTTCTTGATCTCTCTTACTTCACTTAGTATGAGTTCTTAGGGGAGGCACACTGACTGAAACCGCCCACCCTGGCCAGGCACCATAGTAGCCATCTGCATGAGTTGTTTTATGACAGGAGGTCCTGGTAAGGAACACAGAACTAATAAGTCACCACCAACTGGAAGAGTTCGGGAAAGGTCAAAAGGAGAAACCACATGTCCGACCACCTCCCAGAATCCTTCTCTCCAGCATCCATCTTGGCTGAACAAGGCGTGCACCACCAGGAAGGACTCTGAGTCAGAATGACTGGCTAAAGACAACCCGGAAACTAATCCCATCACCATAAAACCTGAGACTGGGAGTTACATGGCATAGCTGTGCTCCTGGGTTCCCTTACCCTACTGCTTTCCTCCTGGGTGCCCTTTCCTAATAAAATCTCTTGCTTTGTCAGCACATGTGTCTCCTCAGACAATTCATTTCCAAGTGTTAGACAAGAGCCCAATTTCGGGCCCTGGAAGAGGTCCTCCTTCCTGCAACAACCTTGCTATTATATAACATTCCTATGACTTACTCATTTTGTAGCTAGAAGTTTGTGCATTTTTTGCCCTTTTACCCATTTCACCAAGTACCACCTCTGTCTCTCCAGTGACCACCAATTGGTTCTTGAATTTGGAGTTTATTTGTTTGCTTTTTAGACTTCACATATAAGTGATATCATATAATATTTGTCTTTCTCAATCTCTTACTTCACTTAGTATAATCTCTAGGTCCATCCATGATGCCATAAATAGCATTATCTCGTTCTTTTTTATGGCTGAATAGTAACACAGCTACTATATCCATTTATCCATTGGTGGGCATTTAGGTTTCCATAGCTTGGCTGTTGTTAGTAATGCTGCCATGAACATGGGGGTGCATATATATTTTTTTGAATTTGTTTTCATTTTCTTTAGATAAATAACCAGAAGTGGAATTGCTGGATCATGTGGTGGTTCTATTTTTAACTTGTGCTGTTTTTCATAGTGACTGCAGCAATTTACATTCCCACCAACAGTACCCAGAGTTCCCCTTTCTCCAAATCCTCACAACATTTGTCGTCTTTTTGCTGATAGCCATTCTAACAAGTGTGAGAGAATATCTCTGTGACTTTGATTTGCATTTCCCTGATGATTAGTACTACTGCACATCCTTTCATGTATTCATTGGTCATCTGTATATCTTACTTGGAAAAATTTCTATTCAGATCTGTTTTGTAAAAAATTTTATTGGTGTAGCATTTATTTTCCTTGTTTTTTTAATTGGATTGTTTGTTGTTTTGCTATTGAGTTATATGACTTCTTAATGTATTTTCAATGTTCACTCTGTTATCAGATATATGATTTGCAAATATATTCTCCCATCTGATACATTGCCTTTTCATTTTATTGATAATATCCTTTGCTGTACAGAAGCTTTTTATTTTGAGGTAGCCCCAATTTTTGCTTTTGGTTTCACTTTTGAAGTCAGATCCAAAAAAATCATTGCCAAGATGTCAAGGAGCTTACTGCCTATGTTTTCTTCTAGGAGTTTCATGGTTTCAGGTATTACTTTCAAGTCTTTAATCCATTTTGAGTTGATTTCTTTGTACAATGTTAAGGCAGTGATCTTGTTTTATTCTTTTGCATGTGGCTGTCCAGTTTTCCCAACATCACTTATTAAAGAGACTGTCCTTTTCACTGTCTATTCAGGGCACATTTGTTGTAAATTAATTGAACATATATGCATAGATTTATTCCTGGGCTCCATGTTATTCCTGGACTCCCTGTTGTGTTCTGCTGGTCTGTGTGTCTGGTTTTATGCCAATACCATACTGTTTTGATTACTATACTTTTGTAATGTATTTTGAAATCAGGATGTGGACCATGATGCCTCCAGCTTTGTTCCTTTTTCTCAAGATTGCTTTAGCTGTTCAGGGTCTTTGTTTCATATGAATTTCAGAATTGTTTGTTCCTGTGAAGAATGCCATTGAAATTTTGAGAGATTGCATTGAATATGTATATTTCATTGGGTAATATGGACATTTTTACAGTATTCTTAAAATCCATGACCATGGAATATTTTCTTGTGTCTTCAGTTTCTTTTATCAGTGTCTTAACAGTTTTGAGTCTATAGGTCTTTCACCTCCTTGGGTAAATTTATTCCTAGGTATTTTACTTTTTGGTGTGATTGTAAATGGGATTGATTTCTTCTCAGTTTTAATTTCTAACACAGTAAATATCAGTAGGATAACCCACATAAATGAAAGTACTTTCAGTTCAGTTCAGTCACTCAGTTGTGTCCGACTCTTTGCAACCTCATGAACCGCAGCATGCTAGGCCTCCCTGTCCATCACCAGCTCCCAGAGTCCACCCAAACCCATGTCCATTGTGTTGGTGATGCCATCCAACCATCTCATCCTCTGTCGTCCCCTTCTCCTCCTGCCCTCAATCTTTCCTGGCATCAGGGTCTTTTCAAATGAGTCAGCTTTCTGCATCAGGTGGCCAAAGTATTGGAGTTTCAGCTTCAACATCAGTCCTTTCAATGAACACCCAGGACTGATCTTCTTTAGGATGGACTGGTTGGATCTCCTTGCAATCCAAGGGACTCTGAAGAGTCTTCTCCAACACCACAGTTCAAAAGCATCAATTCTTCAGCACTCAGCCTTCTTTATGGTCCACCTCTCACATCCATACATGATCAGCAAAGTAATATCTCTGCTTTTAAATATGCTGTCTAGGTTGGTCATAACTTTCCTTCCAAGGAGCAAGCGTCTCTTAATTTAATGGCCGCAATCAGCATCCACAGTGATTTTGGAGCCCAGAAAAATAAAGTCAGCCACTGTTTCCACTGTTTCCCCATCTATTTGCCATGAAGTAATGGGACCGGATGCCATGATATTAGTTTTCTGAATGTTGAGCTTTAAGCCAGTGCTCCAAAAGTTTGACAACTGCTAGTTTAAGGAAATATCTACACACATAGGCTAGCTTTGTTTTCATTCTTGCCCAGTTAAATTCAGTCATCTTGATCTTATGGAAGTTTGGCTGTAGGTTCTGTTGAGCAGATCTATTTCAGTTTACCTTAGACCAAAGGCTTAATCTTTATTTCTGGGTTTTCAAGGGAAGCCCAACTTGTTCAAAAAGCCCCTTTACCTTGATTCAGTCTCCAGCACTGATCAGCTACTGAGATGTCTGTTCAGATCTTTTTCTTTCAACTGTTGTTTTCTCCCTGGGCTCCTTTGAGCTTGGCTCTGCACATGCACTCCTCAGGGGGCACTTACGGATTTGAGATGAATTTATATGCAGATTTGGAGCCTCCCTCCCTGTGGCTTTCTCCTCTCTCCAGTCTCCTAGATTTCTAGCCTCTTCATAGCTGCCCTCTGAATGGCCTAATGGTTTTCCCTATGTTGTTCTTCAATATAAGTCAGAATTTTTGCAATAAGGAGTTCATGATCTGAGCCACAGTCAGCTCCTGATCTTGTTTTTGCTGACTGTATAGAGCTGCTTCATCTTTGGCTGCAAAGAATATAATCAATCTGATTTCGATCTTGGTCATATGGTGATATCCATGTGTAGTCTTTTGTTGTGTTGCAAAGAGGGTGCTTGCTATGACCAGTGTGTTCTCTTGGCAAAACTCTGTTAGCCTCTGTCCTGCTTCATTTTGTACTTCAAGGCCAAACTTGACTATTACTCCACATATCTCTTGACTTCCTACTTTTGCATTCCAGTTCCCTATGATGAGAAGGACGTCTCTTTTTGGGTGTTAGTTCTAAAAGGTCTTGTAGGTCTTCATAGAACTGTTCAACTTCTGCTTCTTCAGCATTAGTGGTTGGGGCATAGACTTGGATTACTTTGATACTGAATGGTTTGCCTTGGAAATGAACAGAGATCATTCTGTCGTTTTTGAGATTGCACCAAAGTACTACATTTTGGACTCTCATGTTGACTATGAGTGCTACTCCATTTCTTCTAAGATTCTTGCCCACAGTAGTAGATATAATGGTCATCTGAATTAAATTCACCCATTCCTATCCATTTTAGTTCACTGATTCCTAAAATATTGATGTTCATTCTTGCCATCTGTTTGATTGCTTCCAATTTACCTTGATTTGTCAGGAGCCACATTAGGCATTACTGACAAAATGGAGGCACGGCCCCACCCCCCATCTCCTCATCTCGCAGGCATGGTCCCCGGATGAAGGAGTTAGGCCTTTGATTCTGACTTGTTCTTTCCTTTCTTTGGTTGAGTGGCTGGAAAGAATGTTAAGGTGCTTGAGAGAAGCATGAGAAAGCACAAAGCCTTCTACAGTTGTGCCCAGAAAATAATCATAAAGTAACCATTGACATTTGCTCAAGGATCTTTACAAAGATGAGCACATAGGCCGCAGCTTGAGGCCATGGGAAGGATTGTTTTCTGAGACCTGTTTGTGAGGGAAATATTTATGGCAAAAGAATTTTGCTGAGTTTAGGGTTTAGGAATAATGAAGAATAGCTAGAAGCCTTTTTAGGAGATAGTGATCTTAAGATGCTAGGGGCAAACAGGATTTAGAAAGATAAGAAATAAACTGAGGAATGTAGCATGAGTTACAATGTAATCACAAGTTAAGTATAGGACACATAAGAGAAAGTAGATAATAGATAGTAAAGCCAATTCTGAGAGAATCGCTGAAGCAGGAACTCTGTTTGAAGGACAACAATAATTTCTGGAGACAGTAAATCTGGGTGGGGGAAACTAAAAATGTCAAACCTCTGACCTAATGCTTTTGTCAAAGTATAAAAGAAAACCTGAAGCTTGAAATAAACATGTAGTTCTGTACTACGAGTCAGAGGCTACATCATCGTCCATCGATACTGCTCACCTCTTCAGGCTGATTCCCTAGCTGCTGGAGCTGGACTCTGGCATTGATTCATGGAACTAACATTCCAGGTTCCTATGCAATATTGTTCTTTACAGCATTGGACTTTACTTTCACCACCAGACACATCCAGAACTGGGTGTTGTTTCTACTTTGGCTCAGCCTCTTCATTCCTTCTGGAGATATTTCTCCTCTCTTCTCCAGTAGTATACTGGACACCTACTGACCTGGGGGATTCACCTTTCACTGTCATATCCTTTTTCCTTTTCATACTGTTCATGGGGTTCTCAAGGCAAGAATGCTGAAGTGGTTTGCCATTCCCTTCTCCAGTGGACCACATTTTGTTAGAACTCTCCACCATGACCTGTCCATCTTGGGTGGCCCCACATGGCATGGCTCACAGTTTCACTGAGTTAGGCAAGATTGTGGTCCATGTGATCAGTTTGGTTAGTTTTCTGTGGTGGTTGTTTTCATCCTGTCTGCCCTCTGATGGAGCCTCGGCCCAGTTAAGACTGCAGCCTTCTGCTTGAGCTCCGTGTCCAATGCACCAAGCAAATGGAGGAGGCTTCAGAGTAAAAGCCAACTAAATGTGTGTGCTTCATCCAGTGTGCTTCATTCTTTGAGGGTTGCATCTTCTATAATTTTTGCCTGCTTTTGGTTGAAATCCAATGAACTCAGGTGACTTTTTTTTTTCCTGTATTTTTCCAGATTTATGATCATCATCAAGGAGAGGTAGTATAGTATAAGCTGCACTGCTGTGAAATGAAATGGAGTTATTGTCTTTTCTCATATTTGAACCAAGATCAACATGTCGTGTCCTGATCTGTAGGGACACAACAGAGTCAATACCAGGACATTGGAAAATGTGTCCTCCTCCAGCTGTGCAGTGTTCTATAAACTCTTTTCCCACAATCCTCATACTGATTCCCACTTAATATTGTTCTGTATATGTGCTTCTGATGCCAGACTAACATAATCTTCTCACAGCTTATGCCTTCATCTTTGGTAGTTAGTCATCTATCCAGCATCCTTGGCTCACACTGGCATTTTGTGATTAATTCACATCATTATATATGTCTTTCTAAAGGATGCTTTTTGAACATTTACATCGGTGTGGATTTACAGTTCCAGTTGACATTAATCATTATCATATTTTTGGTATTCAGTTAGCCTTTACTAGTTCTTTCTTCAGGGTAACTAATTTATTCCTTTGTGTTTTTTTTACCCTTTTTTATTGAAGCATAATTTACTTACGATGAAATGCACCTATTAAAGTGTAGGGTTGGATGTGTTTTGAAAGCTGTATCAGTTCAGTCAGTCATGTCTAACTCTTTGCAACCCCATGGACTGCAGCACGCCAGGCCTCCCTGTCCATCATCACACTCCCAGAGTTTACTCAAACTCATGTCCATTGAGTCGGTGATGCCATCCAAACACCTTATCCTCTGTCATCCCCTTCTCCTCCCACCTTTAATCTTTCCCAGCATCAGGGTCTTTTCAAATGAGTCAGTTCTTCTCATCAGGTGTCCAAAGTATTGGAGTTTCAGCTTCAGCATCAGTCCTTCCAATGAATATTCAGGACTGATTTCCTTTAGGATGGACTGGTTGGGTCTACTTACAGCTCAAGAGACTCTGAAGAGTCTTTTCTAACACCACAGTTCAAAAGCATCCATTCTTCAGTGCTCAGCTTTCTTTATAGTCCAACTCTCACATCCATACATGACTACTGGAAAAACTATAGCTTCGACTAGACAGACCTTTGTTGATGAAGTAATATCTCTGCTTTTTAATATGCTGTCTAGGTTGGTCATTACTTTTCTTCCAAGGAGTAAGCATCTTTTAATTTCATGGCTGCAGTCACCATCTGCAGTGATTTGGGAGCCCCCAAAAGAAAGTCTGCCACTGTTTCCACTGTTTCCCCATCTATTTGCCATGAAGTAATGGGACCAGATGCCATGATCTGAGTTTTCTGAATGTTGAGCTTTAAGCCAACTTGTTCACTCTCCTCTTTCACTTTCATCAACAGGCTCTTTAGTTCTTCTTTGCTTTCTGCCATAAGGGTGGTGTCATCTGCATATCTGAGGTAATTGATATTTCTCCCAGCAATCTTGATTCCAGCTTGTGCTGTATACATCCATGTAACCCACATCCCTATCAAGACAAAACATTCTTACACCCTGTGATGTTTCCCTTATGCTTCCTTCCAGTTTCTCCCCGATGGATGAAATCACTGTTGTGCTGATTTCTGTCACTACAGAGTAGTTGTGTCTGTTTGCAAATTTCATATAAATGGAATTATACAATGTGTGCTCATTTGGGTCAAGCTTTCATTCCAGATGATTTTGAATGTTGCACATATCAGTAGTTTGTTGTTTTTACTGCTGAATTTTATTCTGTCTTGCTGGTTTATACACTTTCTTGGGCCATTTCCAGTAGGGGTTATGATGAATAAAGCTTAAAGCCGTTTAGTGTATATGCATTTTTTGTTCCCTTAAATAAATACCAGGAAGTGAGACTGTTGGGTCATAGGGAAGTTGTATGTTTAATTTTATAAGAATTTACCATTTTTCTAAAATACTTTTTACCACTTCACACCCCTACCTGCAGTGTATGAGAGTTGCAGTTCTACCTCTGATCAACACTTAGTATTATCAGTCTTTTTAAAATTTTAACCACTCAAAGTTATTTTTTTTAATATATGTTTATTTAGACTGTGCTGGGACGTCGTTGTTGCACACAGGCTTTTCTCTAGATGTGGAGAGCGGGGGCTACTCTCTAGTTGCAGTGCAGGAGCTTCTCATTGTGGTGGCTTCTTTTGTTGGGAAACACAGGCTCAGTAGTTGTAGCGCATGGGCTTAGTTGCACTGCGGCCTGTGGGATCTTCCTGGCCCAGAGATCCAAACTGTGTCCCCTGCATTGGCAGGATGATTCTTAACCACTGGACCAGCAGGGAAGTCCACTCAAGTGTATTTTATTGTAGTTTTCATTCTTCATTTCCCTGATGACTAAAGATGTTGAACATCTTTTCATATGCTATTTACCATTCATATGTCTTCTTCTTGAACTGATTAAATCTTCACTATTTTGTTATTTATATTTTATTATTGATTTGCAGGAGATCCTTATCGTCACTGAAGACAAAATATTACTTCAGTTACCTCTGAAACCATTCTTACCTTTTAACAATAAGGAGATGTCTCAGGATCCCTTTTGAGTTTTCCTGCCCCACAGATGGAACCAACTACAGTTGACCCTTGACCAACATGGATTTGAACTGTGTGGATCCAAATATATGTGTTTTTTTATTTCAATAGCAAATACTAAAGAACTAAATGGTTTGAGGTAGGTTGAATCCAGGGATGCAGAACCACGGACATGGGCCTACTTTCCCACTTTAAAGTTATATATGGATTTTGAACTGTGTGTGTCAGCATCCCTAACCCTTATGTGGTTCAAGGGTCAGCTGTACTGTCTAGGGAATCCTGTCACTTTTTGTGACAACTCATGATAACTCGTGTAACCTTTCTTAGACCCTGAAACAGGAAGAGCTGGGCCCAGCTCTCACCATAGAGTTAGTTCTGGCCATGGTAGGGCCCTGGCTCTTCCTGCCTTGGAGTCTAGGAGGGCATACTTGGAAATTACTGTGCGAGTCACTTCTGGCACCAAAGCATTGTGCCCTAAAATGAGAACATCAAAGCTGTCAGATTCATCCATGCTTATTTCTATAATCCTTCAGTTATAAGCCTGAGATGTCTTACCAATCTTCTCACTGGTCTTCTTTTGTCCTGTAATTCTCATACTGCTCTGAGTGGTCCCCAAGCTGAACTCTCTCCCAGACTTTCTTTGATGCCTTCTGGACCACTACCATGTGTGGGCACATGCACACACACACACACACACACACACGCACATGCACACACTTCATAGTAAATTAGGTTTCCTATATCTTTGGTGTCTTTTCAGGACAATCCTGAGTAAATCCTGACTTGATCCTGCATCACTTTTCTTAGAGGATATTGTTCTTTGTTCCACAGTTCAGTATTTGCTGCTTGAGAGACACTGTCATTATCATTCCAATTCTCCACTGCCCTTTCTAATTCTTCATCTTTAACCTAACCTAAGCAAAAGACTTTCTCTGAGATTCCTGCCTCCTAACATATGACTTCCATCACCTCCCCTTACAACCACCCATCTACATTACATTTGGTTCTCTCCTCCACACTTAGATAAGCCTTTGGAATTTCAATCTCATTTATCTTCTCTGTCTTCAATCTTGCCAAGAGGACGTATCATATGGACAACCCATCCACCTCTCTAACATCACAATTCCAAGGATGTTGTCCTCCATTCTCTGTCATCACCTATTTTCTAAATGCCGCTTATCTTTTACTGACTATTCAATCTTCCACCACCTGGGGATCACCAGCCTTTCCCTATATGTGTTCAGTATCTTAGTGCTGTTGCTGCCCTTTCTTTTCAGACTCATCCAGGTCGCTGTTGGTCATCACATTTTCTCAGTCCTACATATACCCCCCTCACCCTTGTCCTTTCACCACACTTTTAGCACAACCCTCCACCCCAGATCAGTTCTCTAGCATGCCTTCTATCGTCCTCTACCTGGATGATGAAGCATTGCTGAAAAATAAATGCTCATTTGTGCTGATTGGCTTCAGTATGGCTTATAAGATATTTTTCCAAGAGGTACTTAAATATCTCTGTTAACTATTGAATTTCAAGGAAGCAAAGTCCAACAAATCCAGTGTTTGAAGACTACAATTTTTATTTTGCTATCAGTATTACTCAAGATTGAATTTCAGAAAATAGAATCTATTACAGCTAACAGAAAGGATTCCCTCATCATCTAGAGGTGAAAGATGAAGAAATAGGCTGTATGCTGAACTTACTGAACACCTCCCCAAGCCACTTGGGACTGCCAAAGGAGCTGCCAAGAAACTAGAAAATCAGGAATTTGCCTACCAGATTGAGAAGGTACCGGTAGATTTGCTTGTTCTAGAACCATTCCATTCTTGCCACCATCAAGAAGTCATGGTCCCAATTAAGAAGCTGCCATCAGTTATTGGCAAAAAAACCACACTGCCTCAGCCACAGTCTAGAATAATATGCTTGTTCTGCATTTTTCTCTTTCCACACATTGATTTAGTTTCAAAACCAAGTCACACTTTGAGTGCATGTGACTGATGGAATCTGTTTTGTTTTTCAATTTTTGTTGAAGTATAGTTGATTTACAATGTGTTAATTTCTGCTGTACAGCAAAGTAATTCAGATATATATTTCCATTATGGTTTCTATTGAATATAGTTCCCTGTGTTATACAGTAGGACCTTGTTACTTGTCCATCCTGTATAAAATAGCTTACATCTGCTAACCCCATACTCCCACTTGATCTCTCGCCCCCACCTCCCTTGCCTGATAGAATCTTCATCACTTCTCAAACTACAGCTGCAATGGGACCTGGGGAATATAATTTGTCTTTCTTCATCTGCATGCTAAAAAGGGTTGAATATATATTAAGCAGACCTATCTACATTATTGACCACACTACCCCTATCCTAAAGATCACTGAATGATTCTCTAATATAAAAGTGTTTAGATGCTGTAGAAGTCAGCTTTCAAATTGTCTCTCCCCACCGTGATCTTTACCTCTTGATATCCATACATTTATATATCCCCTTCCCTCACTGAATAGGGCTGACGTATGTGAGATCTAGGATTCCTTGGAAGTAACTGCATGTCTTCTGAGGCTAGGTCATAAAAGATATTGTCACTTCTGCTTGGTTCTCTTTTGGATCACTTCCACTGGAAGAAGACACCACCATGTTATGATAACACTCATGCCACTCAAGGGGCTCATGTGGGGAATAGTAGAGGCCTCTTCCAACAACCAGTACCAACTTGCCAGTCATGTGAGTGAGCCTCCATGGAAGTGGATCCTCCAGCCCACCAAGCCTTCAGGTGACTGCAGCCTTATGAGAAAGTACAAGTCAGAGTTGTTCAGCTAAGCTGCTCTCAAATTCATGACCCACAGACAATGTGAGAGAGAATAAACGTTTCTTGTGACATCACTAAGCTTTGGGGTAATTTTCAATGCATGAATAGATGCATGACATGGTTACCAGCATGTCAGTCATTGATCTTATCTTCAATGTGCTTTAGACGATCTCATTGCCTTTTTTCTCCTTCATTCCCCACCCCATTCATCTAAGCTGAAGTCCCGGCATTGAAGGCCTGTAGAGGTGAAATCTGCAATTCTCTGAGAATGGCCTAGACTCTTCAGCCTTCTGGTTCACCCTTCGCTAGCCTTCTGATAATGGTCCAGCAGCTCCTAGTAGACCTCCGTCCCACAAACAACTATATGTGGACAAAATATAGAAAATAGCTATCTGCAGGAATTGGAGAGTGGCCAAAATGCAGGCAGATACTGGAGGGCAGTCATCAGTTGGAAGAGGGCACATATACTAGGTGAGTCATCAGGGTTTGCTGGGTTTTGTGTAAGGGCTGGTTGCTGTGTGCACCAGGCTGATCTTAGGGAGGAGGCTTTACTGAAGATAGTCTTTTTTTTTTTTTATGTTTAACTTTTTTTTAAATTTTATTTTATTTTTAAACTTTACAAAATTGTATTAGTTTTGCCAAGTATCAAAATGAATCCACCACAGGTGGGAGAAGGAAAGAGCAACCATGGCAACTGAGAAGTCAGAAGGGAAATCTCAGAAAGGAGATAGCCAAAGGTAGGGAGCAAGAAGGGGAGCTCCTGATTCTGTGTGTAAACTACCTGCATTTCTCACAGATCACTGTGCCACTCATATGCAGGTGAGGAGTGGGGGGCAGGTTCCAAGGAGCCCAGTGAAGTTTAAAAGAACTGAACTGAGACTCCAGCTGCTATCTACCAAAGCAGAGTCTGAATTCAGCCAATTTAATCGCCTGCCCCTTTATTATACACACACACATGC
Source organism: Bubalus bubalis (assembly GCF_019923935.1). Classification (NCBI taxonomy): domain Eukaryota; kingdom Metazoa; phylum Chordata; class Mammalia; order Artiodactyla; family Bovidae; genus Bubalus; species Bubalus bubalis. The sequence continues at coordinate 37,639,436 of NC_059181.1, forward strand.
ATGCACATTAGTAAGAGTGCTACTGTGCCAAACGGTGTGACCAGGCATAACTGAGGATTGTTTTTCTGGGGTCCAAAAGGCACATAGAAATATCCTGTAAGATTTGCTGTGAGCAACCAGTCCTCTAGAAGACAGCCTATTATTTTGAAATGGCCCCAAAGTTTGTTGTAGGGTATGTATACAAATGCATGCATGCATCTATGTACTTTTTATTGAACAAATTTGACATACAGCATTTTGTGGATTTAAGGTGATATGATATTTAAATATTGCAATAGGATTGCCATTGTAGCAGTATTTATCACTTTATATAATTTTAGTATATATTATTTGTCTGTATTCATTATACTGTGAATTAAATGTCTATGGTTTATTTACTACTCATTACAAGTTTGTGCCCTTAAACAACATCAGTTTTATGCTCCACCCACTGGTAATCACCATTTTACTCTAGTCTTTACATGTTTGACTTTTTAATTTTCCCCATATAGGTGATATCATGCAGTACTTATTTTTCTCTGGTTTCTCTTTGGTATGTTATGCTCAAGGTCTATTCATGTTGTCACAGAGAGCTGGGTATCATCCTTTCTCATGGCTGAATACTATTCCATTATGGTATACATGCCACATGTTTTTTCCATTCATCTGCTGATAGGCATGTGGCTTATCTTCATGTCTTGGCTATGGTTAATAATGCTGCAATAAACATGGGTGTGCCTATTATCTCTTCAAAATCCTGTTTTCATTTCCTTTGGGTAAATACATGGAAGGGGGATTATTGGATTCTATGATGGATCTATTTTTAATTTTTTGAGGAACCTTCATATTTTCCATAGTGGTTGGACTAATTCCCTTTCACCACATCCTCACCAGCATGTGTTGTCTCTGTCTCTGAGGACAGGCATTCTAACAAGTATGAGATAACTATTTGTTGCTTTGATCTTGATATTCCTGCTGAATAGTGAACTGGGCATCTTGTCATGTGCCTCTTGGCCATTTTGATGTACTCTTTGGAAAAATGTCTATCAGATTTTCTGTCCACTTGGTTTGGTATTGTGCTATCGAGTTAAGTTCTTTATGTATTTTGGATATTACTCTCATATCAGCTCTGTGATTTACAAATATTTGTTGATTATTTTATTTGCTGTGAAAAAGTTTTTGAGTTTAATGATTTTGCTTTTGTTGTTTGTCCTTTTAGTGCCATGCCAGAAAAAAACCATCACTGCCAAGTCTAGTATCAGGAAGCTTATTCCTTATATTTTATTCTAGAAGTTTTATGCTATTCCAGATTCTCCTGGCCTGTAGCTTCTTTTGAGAAACCTATTGATACACTAATTCAGCTTCATTGGTGGCTCAGATGGTAAAGAATCTACCTGCAATGCAGGACACCCAGGTTCAATCCCTGGATTGGAAGATGCCCTGGAGAAGGAAATGGCAACCCACTCCAGTATTCTTGCCTGGAGAATCCCATGGACAGAAGAGCCTAGCCTACAATCCATAGGGACGCAAAAAGTCAGACACAACTGAGCGACTAATATACCCTAATATGGGCGGGGGGGGGTCCTTTGTGGGCTACTCTCATCTTTTACCTAGCTGCCTTTGAAATTCTTTTTCATTGACTTTTGATAGTTTTATTATAATGTGTCCTTGAGAAAGTCTTTTTGCATTGAGATGATAAGGTTCTATTAGCTCTGAGGACTTGTAAATACAGTTCCTTGTCCACATTTGGTAAGTTTTCAGCTACTGTTACTTTAAGCCCTCTGCCCACTTCTCCCTTTCTTCTTCTGGTATACCCATTAATCTTAACTCTCTCCCCTTTTATACTCATATCATTTTTAAATTCCAATCCTCAAGCTTATTTATTCTCTTTTCCATCTGATCTCTATTTCAAATGCTTTCTGATACATTTTTTCTTATTTCTCAATTCTTTATAGGATCTCAGTCTCTTTGGTGAAATAGTCCTGTTCGTTCATTTTTTTCCTGAGTTCACAGAAGTGCTGTTTTGCTTTCTTTGTTAGATTGCAATATTCTGTATCTTTGGCCTCGGTTGCTGGAGAATTGTCATCTTCTTTTTGTGCTACCATGTTACTATGAGTTTTTTCTTTCATAGTGTTTGCGAGCCTCTGCTGCCTTGTTTGTCATAGGGAGCACCTTTCTTATTTAGGTAAGATTTTGTTTATTTCCATTCAGATTAGAAGTTAAGAGCCTTCCTTCTGCTTTCCAGAAGGTGGCGCTACAGCAAAAGTTTTAGTCCTTATTAGAGGAATCAACTCCCTGCTAGGGTTGGGAGTGTATATAGTTAAAAAACAATGGTGGGGAAAACTTTTTTAAAAAGGTGGCAGCAGAGTGTGAGATGTGTACGTACTGGGGGCTTTGGGTGCCCATGGCCTGGTCGGGGGAATCTTCAAGTAGGGGGTGGTGGGCATCTCAGGGCAGACAGCAGGAGATCCATTCCTCCAGTTCCCTTGGTCTGCCTTCTTCCCTCTCCCTCCCCACAATTGTGGATGTCTCACTTCAGCTATGCAGGATGTTGCTGAAGAGCAAGGGGAGCCTCCAGCTGTAGCCCCCATGGCCTGACAGACTTTCACTTCCTTTGCTAGAGAGGTCACCACTGATGTTTCCACTGCTGCTTTTGCAGTTCCCTTTACCTCAGTAGCCACTTCTGAGCTCCTATCTACTCACTTTTGTATGCAGATGGACGGATTTCTTTGCTGGCCTGTGCAAACATTCTTTCATTTATTTATGCACGTCCAGATGCTGGGAGGGATTGGGGGCAGGAGGAAAAGGGGACAGAGGATGAAATGGCTGGATGGCATCACCGACTCAATGGACGTGAGTTTGAGTAAACTCCGGGAGTTGGTGATGGACAGGGAGGCCTGGCGTGCTGCAATTCCTGGGGTCGCAAAGAGTCGGACACGACTGAGTGACTGAACTGAACTGAGCTGAACTACAAGTTAGAGGGGAGGAAAGAAAAAGGTAGGACTCATGTACCATGACATACCACAGTGTACTCATTCTTCAAATAGTCTATATCTCATCAGGCAAAGTGTCTATAATAGAATAGAACAGAACAGAAGACTTGAAGAAATCTGAGCAGCTCCTTAAATATCAGCCCATCTTCAAGCCTTGGATCTTTCATGTATGGGGCAAAGGGCACAGGCTGGCTTTTCACAGATAGATAGGAGAGCTTTAATGTGGGCTGATACATTTACCGAATTGTGACAAGTGGTCTTTTGAAATGTTCATGGCTTCACATACTCGCCATTGGCTAATCTTCCTTTCCCAATCATGTCGTTGACCTTTTATCTGATTGATAGATACATTTGCGGAAGACAGAGGTCAAAGAGCAGCTACTAGGGAAAAAATCATTTGTAAATGAAATATAAACCTATTCACAGGAGAGCAATCACTGTCTAATGTTCAAAAGTGTCAAATCTGCTGCTAGTTTTAAACCTCCAGGTTGGAATTTGGACGTTCCATCATTGATTTAGTTATTTGTTCAGGAATTGATTGAAATTTTCCCTTCAGTTTCAGAATGTCAGTTTGGATCAGGGTTTGCTTATGAGAGTTGAGAGAGTCCAACTCCTAGTTGTAAAAGTATGGTTTTTTTCAGGCCTGACCTTAGGCAAATACTAATACAGAGCCTTCCCTTGGAAGGCTTCATGAGGGAAAGCTGCTTGCCCCACACAGACTGCTGGTATACAGTCAATGAATCACAGCCACTGGCTGGAACTGCAGGCAAGGCCTGGAAGTGTCCTGGCACATATCTGTATTCCTAGCCCAAGTGACTTCTTCATTCCTAGGTCTCTGAGGCCTTGAGCAGAGGTCTTCACGTTCCTTTCCTGGGGCCTTACAGGAGGAAGGAAGGGAAGCTTTCCCCCCGATTCAGGATCCAGTATTTTCCCACTCCTAGCTGCTCGTCCTTCCATGACCCTAGAGTCCATAAAGCTGCCAGAGCTGGGTCTCCCTCAACAATGTGACAACCTCATGTCTTTGTAACCCACCTGAGCTTGCACCTGGTGACCACTGGTCCACTGGAGAGAATGCAGATGGAAAAACAGAGGATGGAAGCTCCAGTTTTAGCTTCTTGGTTATAGCAGCACAGTAAGTGATACAAGTCTTACCTCTTTCATTGCCAGCTTGTTGCTTTAGGGGCTCCTCTGACACTTGAAAGTTCCGCTCTCTCAGTTCAACTGAACTCCTGAGACTACTTTTTCCATTCCTAAAACACCAATAATCGCAGTCTGAAGACCAGTGACCACACTGAGCAAGTATGGCTAATGCTTGAGAAAAAATGATTTTTAGCACATTTGCTCTAAAACATTTTATTAGTAAGTTTTATATAAAACAGAAGATACATACGTGTCACACTGTATAAATGCATGGGAAGCCTGTATATAGTTGTAGTTTCTAGTTTCTCTACCAAAGTAACCAGCCATGATGGAATTAAGAGTAAGTATATTCAGTTTTTGCTACAAAGTACAAAAAGCAGTGTAAAATTAAGTGCCAAGAAAGCTTATAATAATAAAATAGACTTTAAAAATTACAAATAAAAATCTGTACATCAAGGATATTTTTCAGGCCTTTCTGTGCGTGTAGCTCGATGTAGAGAGAAGAGGCACTATTGAGAGAGGACACAGCCCATCAGGTGTTACAGGTCTGGCCCATTTCTGCTTGCAGGACCATCTCCTCTTTTCTCAAGGGGAAAGTGTCGATCAGGTTGAAGAGGGCCACAGGCGTCACCAGGGAGACGTAGCGCTCCTTGTCCACGCCATGCTTATCCAGTACCACAATGCTGAAGGAATAGAGTGGAATTCGCAGCAACAGCCTAAGACAAAGAGAAGACTAGGTCAGAATTGTCTTCGCAAGGACTGGTGAACCAACTAGAGTCCTAGAGTGAACCTGTGTGCACAGAAAGGCTTAATGTCACTAAGGACTCAATTATCCTTTAGACCTTTTCCTGTCAAAGTGTGGTACATCGCATGGGAACTTCTTAACAATGGAGAATCCCAGGCACCACCCCCCTCCACCCGCCACCAAACCTACTGAATTAGAAGCTGCATTCACTCGACCAGTTGAGTAGGACAGCTTTAGACTGTAATGGCAGGAAGACTTTAGACCTGCAATGGTGCTATGTACCAACAGTTGCTCCAAGGCATGTTCAACAATGCTAACAATTTTTTGTATTATATTGGAGTCAACCCCTAATTGCAGATGAGGTTTGCACAACCACAGATGCACTGGAGCCCCTGGTTATCAGCAGGGGTTATTTTGGCCCCCAGGGGACATTTGGTTCTGTATGAACAGTTTTGGTGTTCACCATGTGTGATGGGTGCGACGGGCCTCTAATGGTAGGAAGCCAGGGCTGCTGCCTGCCATCCTACAATGCACAGAGCAGCCCGCTGTCCATAGTGCCGTGATTGAACAATCCTGGCCTGGTGGTGGTATAGTTGCCAAGTCTAGGTGAAGCTAATTGAAATTATGTTCCAAACATTCCAGCTGTGGCGCATCTAGCTCACAACTGCATAAGAGGGGACAGAACTTGCTCTTCACCCTAGTTTTATTCCCTTGGTTGATTATGTTTTGTTTTGTTTTTTAATATATCAAGTAATTTCAAAAAGCATTTGAAGTGGTTGCAAGGGCCTGTTTTTTCTGTTCTATCCCATTAGAATTTCAAATGTATAAAATAATGTATTTCATTAGAAACCTGTTTAGATGAAAAAAAGCCAGGGAAAGCAAACAGATGAGTTTGGGGTGGGGGGAGGAGCCCACTCAGCAACACAACAAAATCTGGAGAAGAGACTGTCTCACACACAATCTCAAGCTAGAGTACATACTGCCATCTGGATTTAAAGTGACTATTTTTTCCTCACACAAATAGATTAAGGGAAAAAATCATTATTCAAAATCCGAGCTGACTATACTTTATTCTGCTTTTTTTTTTTTTTGGCTGAGCATACAGGATCTCTGTTCATCAACCAGGGACCGAACCTGTGCTCCCTGCAGTGGAAGTACAGAGTCCTAACCACTGGGCCACCAGGGAAGTCCCTCTTCTGGCTTTTAGCAGTTGGAGAGATGAGAATAATTTCTGTTTTATCCCAGTGGGAAACTAAATTGTTCATCCACTTGTGTGTTGCTTAGTCATGTTCAACTCTTTGTGGCCCCATGGACTGTGGCCTGCCAGGCTCCTCTGTCCACTTCTCGTGAGTAGAAATAAAAGACAGCATTACCATATCTCCCATGGTTTCTCGTGGTAGTAAGAGGGGAACTTGGGAGTAGACCTCAAGAAGTGCATTAATGAGTTTTGGAACATTTAAATCTTGAGCATGAAAGTGATGTTAGAATGGAGAACTAAACTTCTCTGCATCTTTAAAAAGAAGACTAATTAGCGGTTTCCCAGGTGGTGCCAGTGGTAAAGAACACACCTGCCAATGCAGGAGACATAAGAAACACAGGGTTCGATCCCTGGGTCGGTAAGATCCCCTGGAGGTGGAAATAGCAACCCACTCCAGTATTCTTGCCTGGACAATTCAATGGACAGAGGAGGCTGGGGGGCTACAGTCCATAGGGTCTCAAAGAGTTGGACACAAGTGACGCACACCTACCTGTCTTTATCTCCCCATACATGCACATAGGTAGATAGGTACACACAGCAGCTAAACTGCTAACAGTAAAGGGAGATTTTAATAGAACAGGATAGGAAACAAGAGAGAAGTGCAATTGGAAGGAAAAAGGAACTAGGCAATGTTGTGGTGGCTGGAGCCGATGGGAAAGGGTGACCAATATAGAATTGGAGCATTTGCTGCTACAGTACTTAAGTTAGGACAGAAATCCCCCATGGTGCCACCATCTGCTGCTACCACACACGTTCCTCCTGTGGGCCTTGTGCCTTGATTGACACAGAATATTAAGAGGGAAAATTGCCATGAGAAGAGAGGAGTTGTCAGATCAGCAGGCTACCAACAGGTATAGAAATGCATCCCACCATGGCTAAGAAACCACAGAAATTTTGGAGTAAGACATCCTACAGGATGAAGGATGGTACCAGCAATATTTCAGAGTTACTCAAATCTCGGGTTGATATGAATTTCAGAGCAAGTTCTAGACACTAGGCAAAACACTAAGGGAGGTTTCAGTTCAAAATCCTAGTGTAGGAAGAGTCTGAACTTACCTCTTCCCATTGACACACCAAATCTACATACGGAGCAATTTCCCCAGAAAAAAAACTAAAAACTAGGAGAGTGACTTTTGCATATCAGGAAAATGAGAAGGAAATCACACCAAAGTAGGCATAAAAGGCTGAGAGACAATCTGGCCAAAACCCCAGCAGTATCTCCAGTCACAGTCCCCACCCATGTGTGGGGACCAGCAGTCAGGAGGGCACTCATAACCTGGAGTTTCTCCCTGAGGAGTAGACAGTTCCTCTCCCACAGCAGGCTCTCCAGCATTTAAGACCTGTCGCAGAGAGATAACCCCCAAATCTCTCTCCAAACCAGTGGGGCTCATACCCACGAGAGCTGCTGGGCTGTCACAAACTCAGAAACAGTTCTTGAAGGGAAGACTAATGCACCCCAAGACACAGTGTAGAAGCATCCATTTAAAAGTACCCAGACTTTATGTGAATAGGCTCATTTGATAATCTTAAGTAAGCAGACTGAGGGGCCAGGGGTATGTTGCTGCTGCTGCTGCTAAGTTGCGTCAGTCGTGTCTGACTGCGATCCCATAGACGGCAGCCCACCAGGCTCCACCATCCCTGGGATTCTCCAGGCAAGAACACCGGAGTGGGTTGCCATTTCCTTCTCCAAGGGGTATGTTGGTGTGAGCAATTTTCAAACTCCCTCTACCAGGTGAAAGCCAGCAGAAACCATCTCTTACCTCTTTTTCTGGCTGACTGCCACCTCCATGGTCCACCTAGGGTAGACATTTTCCTGTGTTCTTTCTGCCTACTAAAGCCAGCAGGTACCTTCCACCACCCCTCCACCCCCGTGGCTCTGGTGGCCAACAGGGCCTTTTGCTTGCAGTCCCTCAGGGCTATATCTGCATACTTTAAAAGCTGCTGCCTGCAGGTCTGCCTGCCAATTAGCCTGAATCTAGGTGCTCACTGATCCTCTCTGCTGGAGCATTAACAGGTCTTGGCACACCCTCAAACACTGGGAACTACTGAAATTAAAATAAGCTCCTTGGACAATCACAAAGGTTTGCAAGAGAAACCAGGGTTCATCTCCTACCTGGGGCCAGTCCTTCAAGACTAGAAGTGCCCACTGCAGCTAATGCACAGAAACCAACAGAGAGCCAACTAAAATGAAGAAACAAAGGAATATATGTTCTTCTATATAAAAACAGAGAAACATATAGGATAGATAGATAACCAACACGGACCTACTGTATAGCACAGAAATCTCTACTCAATATTCTGTGATAACCTGTATGAGAAAATATTCCTTGAATAAATATATATTTATATTTTTATATGTATGTGTAAGTGAATCACTTTTCTATACACCTGAAACATACATTGTAAATCAACTATATTCTACTAAAATTAAAATATAAAACAGACAATTGTCAAAAAAACTTAGGCTAAATAAAAACTTAGGTTGAAATGGAAGCCAGAAAAAATTAAGAAGGTCAAGGTGGTAACATCATACCTTTACACCAAAAACAAGACCCTTTTCAGTGTGGAGACCTGTGTGGTTGCATAGGTCACACACCCATGAAACTGGCTCTGTGTCTCTAAGTCCACCGAATCTTTACTAACCATGAAAACATACTAACCCAACCTTGTGTTCCAGGACAGGACAGTCCAAGAATAGGTAATTACAATTCCTAATGCAAGGAGATTTCTATTACCCAACCTTATCCTGCCCTCTATACTGTCAGCCATCATTCAAAGCAGCTTCTTTAGTTTTATACCTCTGTTTCTCAGAGCAAGGATGAAAGAAGGAGCTTAATGTTTGGGAAGTCCTAGGTGGTATAGTGGTTAGGAGTTTGGTTCCCAATGCAGGGGTCATGGGTTTGATTCCAGGAGAGAGGAGGGAATTTATACATTTGTATGGGGTTTTCCAGGCAGGAGTACTGGAGTGGGCTGCCATTGCCTTCTCCAAATGTATATAACCAGCATAGCAACACTTAAATATATGCATATATATATATATATATATATATATATATATATACACACACACACAGCAAATATTAACAGACGTAAAAGGAGAAATACAAGGACAATGATAGTAGGGGGCATTGATATGCAGCTTACAACAATGGACAGATATCCAGATGGAAGCTCAGTAATAGAACAGCCTTAAACACACTAAACTGTGGATTTCATAAAGAAATACACAACATCCCATCCAAAGCAAGAGAATATCTATTCTTCGTGTGCATATGGAACATTCTACAGGATAGATCCTTAATCAAGACGATTTAAATCATAGACAGCATCTCTTTTGATCATAATGTATCAAACTTAGAAATCAAATATAAGAAGAAAACTGGAAACATTTACGAATAATGTGGTAATTAAACAGTGTGTTAGTGGACAAGTGACTCAAATAGAAATAAAATATATTTAGTCAAATGAAAATGGAAATAAAACATCCTAAAACTTATGAAATGCATCAAAAGCAGTTCTGAGAGAGAAGTTCAGGCAATAATAAGGATCAGAGAAGAAATAAATGGAGAGACAAAAAAGACAAAAGACAAAACCACTGCAACAAGAGGTGGGTCTTTCCAAAGGTAAAATTCATAAAACTTTAGGTAGACTCACCAGGACAGTTTGGATTCAAACATAAATCAGAAATAAAGAGACTCACAACTGATATCACAGATATGTAAAGAACAAGAGACTACTGTGAAAATTTACATGCCAAGAAATTTGACAGCCTAGAAGTAGTGGATAAATTCCTAAAAAAATACAACCCTTCAAGACTGAATTATGAACAAATAGAAACTCTTTAACAAATTACTATTAAGAAGATTGACTCACTAATCAAAAACCTCCCAACAAATAAAAGTCCAGGACCAGATGGTTACACAACTGAATTCTACCTTAATTCAAAGAAGAATTAATACTAAATCTTCTCAAACTCTTCCAAAAACTAGGAGAGGAGGTTCCATTTTAAAACTCAGTTTACAAGGCCACCATTTGCTGGTAACCCAAACCAGACAAGGACACCAGAAAATTACATGCCAACATCCCTGGTGAATGCAAATGCAAATATCCTCAACATTTTTAAAACAATTCAACATATTTATACATTTCCAAGATGCAAAGATGATTCAACATCTACCAATCATGTTATGCCATATTAATAAAATGAATGATAAAAATCATATAATCCCAATAGTTTCAGACAAAGCATTTGACAAAACTCACCATCCATTTATGATAAACACTTTCTCAACAATGTGGGTATAGTGGGAACAAACCTTGACATTATAAAGCCCATATATAAACAAGGCCACAGCTAAGTTTATACTCGATGGTAAAAAACTAAAAGCTTTTCGTCTAAGATCAGAAACAAGACAAGGATGCCCATTCTTGCCACTTGGATTCAACATGCTATTGTTAGTCCTAGCCAGACTTGGTACACAACAAAAAAGAGAAAAAAGACATCCAAATTGGAAAATAAAACTGTCATTATTTCTGGATTTCATGATGTTATATATAGAAAACCCTAAAGACTCCAACAAAATACTGTTAGATTAATAAACCAAATTCAGTAAAACTTCTGAATACAAAATGGATATACAAAAATCTTGGGCATTTCTATACACTAATAAGCAAATCTTAAAGTCTTTCCAACAGTAGTAGATATAATGGTTATCTGATATAATTTGCCCATTCTCATCCAGTTTAGATCACTGATTCTTAAAAAGTTGATGCACAGTCTTGCCACCTCCTGTTTGACCACGTTAAATTTACGATGATTCGTGGAACTAACATTGCAGGTTCCTATGCAATATGGTTCTTTACTGCATCCGACTTTACTTTCAGTACCAGACACATCCACAACTGGGCATCATTTCCGCTCTGGCTCAGCCTTTTCATTTCTTCTAGAGCTATTTCTCTGCTTTTCTCCAGTAGTATATTGTGCAAAAATCAAGACAGGGAGCTGACTGTGGCTCAGATTATGAGTTGCTTATTGCAAAATATAGACTTAACTTGAAGAAAGAAAGGAAAACCACTAGGCCATTCAGATGTGACCTAAATTAAATCTCTTACAATTATACAGTGGAAGTGACAGATTCAAGGGATTAGATCTGGTAGACAGAGTGCCTGAAGAACTGCAAACGGATGTTCATAACATTGTATAGGAGGCGGTGACCAAAACTATCCTCGAGTAAAGATATGCAACAAGACAAAATGGTCTCATGAGGAGGCCTTAAAAATAGCTTTGAAAGAAAGACAAGCGAAAGGCAAAGGAGAAAACGAAAGATATACCCATCTGAAAGCAGAGTTCCAAATAATAGCTAGGAGAGATTTAAAAAAAAAAGCCTTCTTAAACTAACACTGCAAAGAAATAGAGGAAAAGAATAGAGCGGCAAAGACTAGAGATCTCTTCAAAAAAATGAGAGAGAGCAGGGGAACATTTCATACAAAGATGGGCACAGTAAAGGACAGAAATGGTATGGACATTAGAGAAGCAGAAAACATTAAGAAGACAGGGCAAGAATATTCAGAAGAACTGTACAAAATAAGGTCTTAATGACCTCGATAACCACATAGGTGTGATCCCTCACCTAGAGCCAGACATCCTGGAGTGTGAAGTCCAGTGGGCCATTGGAATCATTACTATGAATAAAGCTAGTGGATGTGATAGAATTCCAGTTGTGCTATTTCAAATTCTAAAAAGATGATGCTGTGAAAGTGCTGCAGTCAATATGCCAGCAAATTTGGAAAACTCAGCAGTGGTCACAGGACTGCAAAAGGTCAGTTTTCATTCTAATCCAAAAAATGGGCAAAGAATGTTCAAACTACTGTCCAACTGCACTCGTTTCACATACTAGCAAGATAATACTCAAAATCCTTCAAGCTGGGCTTCCACAGTATGTGAACCATGAACTTACAGACGTAGAAGGTTTGTTTAGAAAACAAAGAGGACCAGATATCAAATTTCCAACATCCCTTGGATCATACAAAAACCCAGGGAATTCAAGAAAAACATCTACTTTTGCTTCATTGACTATCCTAAGCCTTTGACTGTGTGGATCACAACAAACTGGGGAAAATTCTCAGAGAGATGGGAATACCAGATCATCATACCTGCCTCCTGAGAAACCTGTATGCAGGTCAAGAAACAACCGTTAGAACTGGACATGGAACAATGGACTGGTTCAAAATTGGGAAGGGAATACTTCAAGGCTATATATTGTCATCTTGTTTATTTAACTTCTATGCAGAGTACATCATGCGAAATGCTGGGCTAGATGAAGCTCAAGCTGGTATCAAGATTGCCAGGAGAAAGATTAATAACCTCAGGTAACACCAACCTAATGGCAGAAAGTGAAGAGGAACTAAAGAGACTGGCTGATGGTAAAAGAGGAGATTGAAAAACCTGGGTTAAGATCCAACATTGAAAAAACTAAGATCCTGGCATCTGGTCCCATCACTTCATGGCAAATAGATACAGAAAAGGTGGAAACAGTGACAGACTTTCTTTTCTTTTTTTTTTTTTTAGACTTTATTTTCTTGAGCTCCAAAATAACTGTGTATGGTGACTGCAGCCTCAAAAATCAGATACACTTGCTCCTTGGGGAAAAAAGAGCTATGACAAACTGAGACATATTAAAAAGCAGAGACATCATTTTGCCAACAAAGGTTCATTTAGTAAAAACTATCACTTTTCCAGTAATCATGTGTGGATATGAGAGTTGGACCATAAAGAAGGTTAATTGAAGAATTGATGCTTTGGAAGTGTGGTGGTGAAGACTCTTGAGAGTCCTTGGACAGCAAAGAAATCAAACCAGTCAATCCTAAAGTAAATCAACCCTGAATATTTATTGGAAGGACTGATGCTGAAGCTGAAGCTCTAATACTTTGGCCACCGGATGGAAAGAATCACGTCTTTGGAAAAGACCTTGAAGCTGGGAAAGATTGAGGGAAGGAGGAGAATGAGGCGACAGATGATGAGATGGTTAGATGGCATCACTGACTCAGTGGATGTGAGCTTGAGCAAACTCTGGGAAAGAGTGAAAGACAGAGAAGCCTGGTGTGCTGCAGTCAATGGGGGTCACAACGATTTGGACAAGAGTGAGGGAATGAAGAACAACAAGAATAATAAAGTACCAGAAATAGAAAAATCACTTTCCTAGTTGTATGAAAATCAATAAATACCTAGAGTAAACTTTACCAAGAATTCGAAGGACTCATACATTGAAACAATACACATTCCATTTCAAAGCTATGAAGCCTTTGGTAAAAGCACAAGGAGTGGTTCACTCACTGTGACCCCAGACCAGCAGCATTAGCAACATCTGGAAACTTCCTAGAAATGCAAGTTCTCAGGCCCTACCATAGACCTAGCCCATCAAAAACTCTGGGGCAGGGGCCCCATACTGTTTTAACAGCTCTCCTGGAGATTCTGAGATAGGGCAAAGCTTGAGAACCACTGTATAATTCCTTTATGCTGCTTATTTACTTTTTACACCATTATCATTAGCCTACAGAGGTCTACAGTAGCCCCAACAGATACAACCTGAATCAGATGTTTTCTTAAATCAGATTTTTCTATCCAACTTTAAACAATTTGAAATCACATCAAGATTTTATAAAGATTCTCTCTATATACCTGCAATCCAGAAAAAACCCTTTAGGAAATTCTACAACAGGTTTTTATTTTATTTTTTAACTTTACAATATTGTATTGGTTTTGCCATATATCAACATGAATCCGCCACAGGTATACACGTGTTCCCCATCCTGAACCCTCTTCCCTCCCCGTACCATTACTCTGGGTCATCCCAGTGCACCAGCCCCAAGCATCCAGTATCGTGCATCGAACCTGGACTGGTGACTCGTTTCATATATGATATTATACATGTTTCAATGCCATTCTCCCAAATCATCCCACCCTCTCCCTCTCCCACAGAGTCCAAAAGACTGTTCTATACATCAGTGTCTCTTTTGCTGTCTCGTATACAGGGTTATTGTTACCATCTTTCTATGCATATAGAAAGATGGAATTTAGAATTTAGAAAGATGGTTACAACAGGTTTTAAAAAAAAATCATTGACACAGTTCTAAATGAGCAATAGCTTCATGAAACCTACTGGGAAAATTTTTAATAAAATGTTTCAGATGTCACCAATCTTCTCAGGTTTTCTTATCTTTAAATTGGACTGTTGGTAATTATAAATATATTCTTAAAGGGTACTGTCACCCCGGCAAATAGTAAAGCTGATTCCATTTAGAGTCATTTACTTACTTAGCACCAACATGGCACCAGGCACTGTGCTAGGTACTAGATGCTAATGCAGCAGGACAAATAATGAATAAATAAAAGGTTATGAGTGTTCCCAGGCTTCTCCTCCAACTAAAGAGAATTCAGGCCTATTTATTTTTCTATATCCCTGGCCTTCTGAGTTTTTTATCCTGGTGTGGATGGTGCAGACACTCTGCCAAAGTGTGGTGGGTCAAAAGGCAGATGGAGTGCCACAGAGCGACTGAGCCTGTGTGTCACAACTACTGAGCCCGTGGCTCTAGAGCTCAGGAACCTCAACTACTGAACCTGTGTTCTGCAGCTACTGAAGCCTGCCAACCGTAGACTGTGTGCTCCAAAACAAAAGAAGCCACTGGAATGATAACCTTGTGCACCACAACTAGAGAGCATCCCCTACTCACTGCAAGTAGAGAACACCCCCACAGCAATGAAGCACCAGTGTAATAAAAGATTTAAAAATTTTTTAAAACTAAAACTGAGCAATAGCAACAATGGATCCAGCAATCCCAGTCCTGGGCATACATCTGCAGAAATCCATAATTCAAAAAGATATATGCATGCCAATGTTCATAGTAGCACTATTTATAATAGCCAGGACATGAAAGTAACCACATCTCCATTGACAGAGGAATACATAAAGATGTGTGTATATGCATACAAACACACGTGCCATATAAAAATATCCAGCCATAAAAAAAGGAATGAAATAATGTCACTGGTAACGACATGGATGGACCAAAATATTGTCATAGTAAATCAAGCAAGTCGGACAAAGACAAATATATCACTGACGTGTAGAATCTAAATTTTAAAAAATGATACAAATGAAGTTATTTACGCATAGAAACAGACTTACAGATATGGAAAACAAACATGGTCACCAAAGGGGAAACATGGAGGGGGGAAGCATAAATCAAGAGCTTTGGATTTATATATATAAACTACTATATATTCAATTGATAAGCAAGAAGAACCTATGTATAGCACAGGGAAATCTATTCAATATTCTGTGATAACCTATATGAAAAAACCATCTAAAAAAGAATGAATACATGTATAACTGAATCACCTTGCTGTATACCTGAAACTAACAAAACACTGTGAAGCAACTCTGCTACAATAAAACAAAAAAGAAATCATTCATGTACATGTTCACATCAGCACTATTTACAACAGCCAAGACATGGAATTTAGCTAAGTGTTCATTGACAAATTAATGCATAAAGAAGATGTAGAATATATACACGATGGAAAATTACTTAACTATTAAAAAATGCCATTTGCAACATGAATGGAATTAGAAATAATCATATCAAGTGAAGAAAGACAAAGAATATCCTGTGACATCACTTATATGTGGAATCTAAAAGAAATGATTTAAATGAACTTGTTTTGTTTTTGAAGTCCCATTTAATATCTTTTAATCCTGTGTATCCCTTATCCGCTGGATCATGGAAAAAGCAAGAGAGTTCCAGAAAAACATCTATTTCTGCTTTACTGACTATGCCAAAGCCTTTGACTGTGTGGATCACAATAAACTGTGGAAAATTCTGAAAGAGATGGGAATACCAGACCACCTGATCTGCCTCTTGAGAAATTTGTATGCAAGTCAGGAAGCAACAGTTAGAACTGGACATGGAACAACAGACTGGTTCCAAATAGGAAAAGGAGTACGTCAAGGCTGTATATCGTCACCCTGTTTATTTAACTTATATGCAGAGTATATCATGAGAAACGCTGGACTGGAAGAAACACAAGCTGGAATCAAGATTGCCGGGAGAAATATCAATAACCTCAGATATGCAGATGACACCACCCTTATGGCAGAAAGTGAAGAAGAACTAAAAAGCCTCTTGATGAAAGTGAAAGTGGAGAGTGAAAAAGTTGGCTTAAAACTCAACAATCAGAAAACGAAGATCATGGCATCCGGTCCCATCACTTCATGGGAAATAGATGGGGAAACAGTGGAAACAGTGGCAGACTTTATTTTTGGGGGCTCCAAAATCACTGCAGATGGTGACTGCAGCCATGAAATTAAAAGACGCTTACTCCTTGGAAGAAAAGGTATGACCAACCTAGATAGCATATTCAAAAGCAGAGACATTACTTTGCCAACAAAGGTCTGTCTAGTCAAGGCTATGGTTTTTCCAGTGGTCATGTATGGATGTGAGAGTTGGACTGTGAAGAAAGCTGAGTGCGGAAGAATTGATGCTTCTGAACTGTGGTATTGGAGAAGACTCTTGAGAGTCCCTTGGACTGCAAGGAGATCCAACCAGTCCATTCTAAAAGAGATCAGCCCTGGGTATTCTTTGGAAGGAATGATGCTAAAGCTGAAACTCCAGTACTTTGGCCACCTCATACGAAGAGTTGACTCATGGAAAAAGACCCTGATGCTGGGAGGGATTGAGGGCAGGAGGAGAAGAGGATGACAGAGGATGAGATGGCTGCATGGCATCACTGACTCGATGGACGTGAGTCTCAGTGAACTCTGGGAGTTGGTGATGGACAGGGAGGCCTGGCATGCTGCAATTCATGGGGTCGCAAAGAGTCGGACACGACTGAGCGACTGATCTGATCTGATCCCTTAATTAGTTATTATAGCTATTTTACTACTTTTGTCTTTAAACCTTTATACTAGATTTATATATCCACTGTAACTAATATATCTATATTTTAAAAGTTTTTAAAATACTATTTTAAGTATTTTAAAATGGAAGTAATTTCAATTTTCTTTGAGGTGTACGACAAAGTGAGAATTATACATAAATATGCATATTGTTTTAATTTCATGGCTGAAGTCACCATCTGCAGTGATTTTGGAGCCCAAAAAAATAAAGTCTGACACTGTTTCCACTGTTTCCCCATCTATTTCCCATGAAGTGATGGGACCAGATGCCATGATCTTCGTTTTCTGAATGTTGAGCTTTAAGCCAACTTTTTCACTCTCCTCTTTCACTTTCATCAAGAGGCTTTTTAGTTCCTCTTCACTTTCTGCCATGAAACTAAAAGACACTTACTCCTTGGGAAAAAAGTTATGACCAACCTAGATAGCATATTGAAAAGCAGAAACATTACTTTGCCAACAAAGGTCTGTCTAGTCAAGGCTATGGTTTTTCCAGTGGACTGTGAAGAAAGGTGAGCACCGAAGAATTGATGCTTTTGAACTGTGGTGTTGGAGAAGACTCTTGAGAGTCCCTTGGACTGCAAGGAGATCCAACCAGTCCATTCTGAAGGAGATCAGCCCTGGGATTTCTTTGGAAGGAATGATGCTAAAGCTGAAACTCCAGTACTTTGGCCACCTCATGCGAAGAGTTGACTCATTGGAAAAGACTCTGATGCTGGGAGGGATTGGGGGCAGGAGGAGAAGGGGACGACAGAGGATGAGATGGCTGGATGGCATCACCCACTCGATGGAAGTGAGTCTGAGTGAACTCTGGGAGTTGGTGATGGGCAGGGAGGCCTGGTGTGCTGCGATTCATGGGGTCGCAAAGAATCGGACACAACTGAGCGACTGAACTGAACTGAACTGATGCATATTGTTTATCTGATTCTTTTCCACTATAGGTTACTGAATATTATTCCCTGTGCTATACAGGAGGTCTTTCTAATGTCTCTTTTATACTAGTGTGTATATGTTAACCTGAAATTCCTAATTTTTTCCAGTCTCCCTCAATCCCCTACTATCATCTTTGGTAACCATAAGTTTGTTTTCTATGTCTATGAGTCTATTTTTGTTTTGTAAAAAGCTTTGTGGTCCTTTAGAATGTATTAAAACTTCAGTTGTTTTAAAAAAAAAAAAACATGATAAACATAAGTTATATACAAGCTTCATGTTGACCAGAAACCAGAAAACTACAGTAGATACATAAACAATAACAAGAAAGGAATCTAAGCATACCGCTGATTCTTTAAATCACACAAAGATAACAAGAGAAGATGTAACAGAGGAGCTATAAAACAGACATAAAACAATTAGGAAAATGTCAGTAACAATATACCTATCAATAATTTAAGTGGACTAAATTATCTAATCAAAAGAAAGGGTAGCTGAATGGAGAAAAAAAAAAAAAAGACCTATCTATATGCTGCCTACAAGGGACTGAATTCAGATGTGAAGGCACACAAAAGTTGAAAGTGAAGGAATGGACAAATATATTCTATGCAAGTGCAAACCAAAAGCTGGATAACTTTTCTTGTATCAGACAAAACAGACTTTAAAACAAGACTATTATCAGCTATTCTTTGGAACTCTGCATTCAGATGCTTATATCTTTCCTTTTCTCCTTTGCTTTTTGCTTCTCTTCTTTTCACACCTATTTGTAAGGCCTCCACAGACAGCCATTTTGCTTTTTTGCATTTCTTTTCCATGGGGATGGTCTTGATCCCTGTCTCCTGTACAATGTCACGAACCTCCGTCCATAGTTCATCAGGCAGTCTATCAGATCTAGTCCCTTAAATCTATTTCTCCCTTCCACTGGATAATCATAAGGGATTTGATTTAGGTCATACCTGAATGGTCTAGTGGTTTTCCCTATTTTCTTCAATTTAAGTCTGAATTTGGCAATAAGGAGCTCATGATCTGAGCCACAGTCAGCTCCTGGTCTTGTTTTTGTTGACTGTACAGAGCTTCTCCATCTTTGGCTGCAAAGAATATAATCAATCTGATTTCGGTGTTGAACATCTGGTGATGAAGAGATAAGAAAGCCTTCCTCAGTGATCAATGCAAAGAAATAGAGGAAAACAACAGAATGGGAAAGACTAGAGATCTCTTCAAGAAAATTAAAGATACCAAGGGAACATTTCATGCAAAGATGGGCTCAATAAAGGATAGAAATGGTATGGACCTAACAGAAGCAGGAGATATTAAGAAGAGATGGCAAGAATACAAGAAGAACTGTACAAAAAAGATCTTCATGACCCAGATAATCACAATGGTGTGATCACTCACCTAGAGCCAGGCATCCTGGAATGTGAAGTCAAGTGGGCCTTAGGAAGCATCACTACGAACAAAGCTAGTGGAGGTGATGGAATTCCAGTGGAGCTATTTTAAATCCTGAAACATGATGCTATGAAAGTGCTGCACTCAATATGCCAGCAAATTTGGAAAACTCAGCAGTGGCCACAGGACTGGAAAAGGTCAGTTTTCATTCTAATCCCAAAGAAAGGCAATGCCAAAGAATGCTCAAACTACTGCACACACTAGTAAAGTAACGCTCAAAATTCTCCAAGCCAGGTTTCAGCAATACCTGAACCATGAACTTCCAGATGTTCAAGCTGGTTTTAGAAAAGGCAGAGGAACCAGAGATCAAATTGCCAACATCTGCTGGATGATGGAAAAAGCAAGAGAGTTCCAGAAAAACATCTATTTCTGCTTGATTGACTATGCCAAAGCCTTTGACTGTGTGGATCACAATAAACTGTGGAAAATTCTGAAAGAGATGGGAATACCAGACCACCTGACCTGCCTCTTGAGAAATCTGTATGCAGGTCAGGAAGCAACAGTTAGAAATGGACATGGAACAACAGACTGGTTCTAAATAGGAAAAGGAGTATGTCAAGGCTGTATATTGTCACCTGCTTATTTAATTTATATGCAGAGTACATCATGAAAAACGCTGGGCTAGAAGAAGCACAAGCTGGAATCAAGATTGCCAGGAGAAATATCAAGAACCTCAGATATGCAGATGACACGACCCTTATGGCAGAAAGTAAAGAGGAACTAAAAAGCCCCTTGATGAAAGTGAAAGAGGAGAGTGAACAAATTGGCTTAAAGCTCAACATTCAGAAACCTAAGATCATGGCATCTGGTCCCATCACTTCATGGGAAATAGATGGGGAAACAGTGGAAACAGTGTCAAACTATCTGGATGGCATCACCGACACAATGATCATGACTTTGAGCCAGCAGGAGTAGCAATACTCATATAAGATAAAATAGACTTTAAAACAAAGGCTGTGAAAAGAGACAAAGAAGGACACTACATAATGATCAAAGGATCCATCCAAGAAGAAGATATAACAATCATAAATATATATATGCACCCAACATAGGAGCACCACAATATGTAAGACAAATGCTAACAAGTATGAAAGTGGAAATTAACAATAACACAATAATAATGGGAGACTTGAATACCCCACTCACACCTATGGATAGATCAACTAAACAGAAAATTAACAAGGAAACACAAACTTTAAATGATACAATAGGCCAGTTAGATCTAATTGATATCTATAGGACATTTCACACCAATACAATGAATTTCACCTTTTTCTCAAGCACAAACGGAAACTTCTCCAGGACAGATCACATCCTGGGCCATAAATCTAGCCTTGGTAAATTAAAAAAAAATTGAAATCATTCCAAGCATCTTTTCTGACCACAATGCAGTAAGATTAGATCTCAATTACAGGAGAAAAACTATTAAAAATTCCAACATATGGAGGCTGAACAACACGTTGGTGAATAACCAACAAATCACAGAAGAAATCAAAAAAAGAAATCAAAATATGCATAGAAACGAATGAAAATGAAAACACAACAACCCAAAACCTGTGGGACACTGTAAAAGCAGTGCTAAGGGGAAAGTTCATAGCAATACAGGCTTACCTCAAGAAACAAAGAGAAAAAGTCAAATAAATAACCTAACTCTATACCTAAAGCAACTAGAAAAGGAAGAAATGAAGAACCCCAGGGCTAGTAGAAGGAAAGAAATCTTAAAAACTAGGGCAGAAATTAATGCAAAAGAAACAAAAGAGACCATAGCAAAAATCAACAAAGCCAAAAGCTGGTTCTTTGAGAGGATAAATAAAATTGACAAACCATTAGCCAGACTCATCAAGAAACAAAGGGAGAAAAATTAAATCAATAAAATTAGAAATGAAAATGGAGAAATCACAACAGACAACACAGAAATACAAAGGATCATAAGAGACTACTATCAGCAATTGTATGCCAATAAAATGGACAACTTGGAAGAAACGGACAAATTCTTAGAAAAGTACAACTTTTCAAAACTGAACCAGGAAGAAATAGAAAATCTTAACAGACCCATCACAAGCATGGTAATTGAGACTGTAATCAGAAAGCTTCCAGCAAACAAAAGCCCAGGTCCAGATGGCTTCACAGCTGAATTCTACCAAAAATTTAAAGAAGAGCTAACACCTATCCTACTCAAACTCTTCCAGAAAATTGCAGAGGAAGGTAAACTTCCAAACTCATTCTATGAGGCCACCATCACCCTAATACCAAAACCTGATAAAGATGCCACAAAGAAAACTACAGGCCAATATCACTGATGAACATAGATGCAAAAATCCTTAACAAAATTCTAGCAATCAGAATCCAACAACACGTTAAAAAGATCATACATCATGACCAAGTGGGCTTTATCCCAGGGATGCAAGGCTTCTTCAATATCCGCAAATGAATCAATGTAATACATGATTAACAAATTGAAAAATAAAAGCCATATGATTATCTCAATAGATGCAGAGAAAGCCTTTGACAAAATTCAACACCCATGTATGATAAAAACCCTCCAGAATGCAGGAATAGAAGGAACATACTTCAACATAATAAAAGCTATATATGACAAACCCACAGCATACATTATCCTCAATGGTGAAAAATTGAAAGCATTTCTCCTAAAGTCAGGAACAAGACAAGGGTGCCCACTCTCACCACTACTATTCAACACAGTTTTGGAAGTTTTGGCCACAGCAATCAGAGCAGAAAAGAAATAAAACTAATCTAAATTGGAAAAGAAGAAGTAGAACTCTGTTTGCAGATGACATGATCCTCTACATAGAAAACCCTAAAGACTTCATCAGAAAATTACTAGACCTAATCAATGAATATAGTAAAGTTGCAGGATATAAAAATCAACACACAGAAATCCCTTGCATTCCTATACACTAACAATAAGAGAACAGAAAGAGAAATTATGGAAACAATTCCATTCACCATTGCAACGAAAAGAATAAAATACTCAGGAATATATCTACCTAAAAACAAAAGACCTATATATAGAAAACTATAAAACAGTGGTGAAAGAAATCAAAGAGGATGCCAATAGATGGAGAAATATCCCTTGTACATGGATCGGAAGAATCAGTATAGTGAAAATGAGTACAGTCCCCAAAGCAGTCTACAGATTCAATGCAATCCCTATGAAGCAACCAACGGTATTTTTCAGAGAGCTAGAACAAAATTTCACAATTTGTATGGAAATACAAAAAACCTCGAATAGCCAAAGCAATCTTGAGAAAGAAGAATGGAACTGGAGGAATCAACCTGCCTGACTTCAGTCTCTACTACAAAGCCACAGTCATCAAGACAGTATGGTAATGATACAAATATAGATCAATGGAACAAAATAGAAAGCCCAGAGATAAATCCACGCACCTATGGACATCTTATCTTTGACAAAGGAGGCAAGAATATACAATGGAGAAAAGACAATCTCTTTAACAAGTGGTGCTGGGAAAATTGGTCAACCACTTGTAAAAGAATGAAACTAGAACACTTTCTAACACCATACACAAAAATAAACTCAAATGGATTAAAGATCTAAATGTAAGACCAGAAACTATTAAACTCCTAGAGGAGAACATAGGCAAAACACTGACATAAATCACAGCAGGATCCTCTATGACCCACCTCCCAGAATATTGGAAATAAAAGCAAAAATAAACAAATGGGACCTAATTAAACTCAAAAGCGTCTGCACAACAAAGGAAACTATGCTGCTGCTGATGCTAAGTCGCTTCAGTTGTGTCCGACTCTGTGCGACCCCATAGACAGCAGCCCACCAGGCTCCCCCGTCCCTGGGATTCTCCAGGCAAGAACACTGGAGTGGGTTGCCATTTCCTTCTCTAATGCATGAAAGTGAAAAGTGAAAGTGAAGTCGCTCAGTTGTGTCCGACTCTTAGCGACCCCATGGACTGCAGCCTACCAGGCTCCTCCATCCATGGGATTTTCCAGGCAAGAGTACTGGAGTGGGATGCCATTTCCTTCTCCAAAAGGAAACTATAAGCAAAGTGAAAAGACAGCCTTCAGAATGGGAGAAAATAATAGCAAATGAAGCAACTGACAAAGAATTAATCTCAAAATACATACAAGCAACTCCTGCAGCTCAATTCCAGAAAAATAAATGGCCCAATCAAAAAATGGGCCAAAGAACTAAACAGACATTTCTCCAAAGAAGACATACAGATGGCTAACAAACACATGAAAAGATGCTCAACATCACTCATTATCAAAGAAATGCAAATCAAAACCACAGTGAGGTACCATTTCACACCAGTCAGAGTGGCTGCTATCCAAAAGTCTACAAGCAATAAATGCTGGAGAGGGTGTGGAGAAAAGGGAACCCTCTTACACTGTTGGTGGGAATGCAAACTCGTACAGCCACTATGGAGAACAGTGTGGAGATTCCTTAAAAAACTGGAAACAGAACTGCCATATGACCCAGCAATCCCACTGCTGGGCATACACACCAAGGAAACCAGAATTGAAAGAGACACGTGTACCCTGATGTTCATCCCAGCACTGTTTACAATAGCCAGGACATGGAAGCAACCTAGATGTCCATCAGCAGATGAATGGATAAGAAAGCTGTGGTACATATACAAAATGGAGTATTACTTAGCCATTAAAAAGAATACATTTGAATCAGTTCTAATGAGGTGGACGAAACTGGAGCCTATTATACAGAGTGAAGTAAGCCAGAAAGAAAAACACCAATACAGTATACTAATGCATATATATGGAATTTAGAAAGATGGCAACGATAACCCTGTATGCGAGACAGCAAAAGAGACATAGATGTATAGAAGTCTTTTGGACTCTGTGGGAGAGGGCGAGGGTGGGATGATTTGGGAGAATGTCATTGAAACATGTATATTACCATATGTGAAACAGATAGCAAGTCCAGGTTCGATGCATGAGACAGGGTGGTCTGGGCTGGTGCATTGGGATGACCCAGAGGGATGGGATGGGGAGGGAGGCGGGAGGGCAGTTCAGGATGGGGAACGCCAGTACACACGTGGCAGATTCATGTTGATGTATGGCAAAACCAATACAATATTGTAAAGTAATTAACCCCCAATTAAAATAAATTTATATTTAAAAAATAGATAAATAAAAATAAAAACTTTGTGGATGTGAAGTACTCAGCTCAAAGCGTCTCTGCCTCACCCTGGCTTTGATAGACAGTGGTCTCGCCCTCCCCACACCCTGGCTTTGATAGACAGTGGTCTCGCCCTCCCCACACCCTGGCTTTGATAGACAGTGGTCTCGCCCTACCAACAGATCCCACCCATGGATCACGCCCACCCACATGACCTCTTCCTTAACCAATCTCAAGCCCAGGCACTGACCCCGCCCAACGGACGCTATTACCCGTCCATCCCAGAGCCCCACCCAGCCACCTGCCATCTGGCCCGGAGCCCGCCTCCGGCCACCCACATCGTCCACCATGGGAAAGTTCCGAGGAGACGGCTGGCGCCCGCCCCCCGCCGATTCGTGCCCCGCAGATGCCTCATCCCAGCCGCCATTCCCTGGTTCGAGGAGTGTCCCGCCATGCTGCCCACATCGCCCTCACAGGTGTGTCAGAACTACCACCCCGAGTGCGAGGCCGCAATCAACAGCCACGCTGCCCTGGAGTTCCACACCTCCTTCCATTGCCTGGCCGTGGCTTCTACCTCGACCATGATTACGTGGCCTTGAAGTGTTTCTCCCGCTTTTTCCAGCTCTGCTCCCATGAGCACAGCAAGACAGCCGAGAGCCTGATGTTCCTGCAGAACCATCGTGGGGGCTACATCTGCTTCCTCAACATCAGAAAGCCTGAGACCCAACAGTGGGAGAGCGGACTCCAGGCCATGCAAAACACCCTGCACCTGGAGAAGTGCGTCAACCAGAGCCTGCTCAACCTGCACAAGCTGGCCACCGACAGCAGCGACGTCGAGCTGTACTACTTCCTGGGGACCGACTACCTGGACCAGCAGGTCAAGTTCATCAGGGAGCTGCGGGACCACCTCAGCGACCTAAGCAACATGGGGTTCCCAGAAGGTGCCCTGGCAGAGTACTTCTCTGACAAGCTCACCCTGAGTGGTGGCGACAAGAAGGACTGAGCCTGGACTGGACTTTCCCCCGAGTCCGGGGTGACTGCCCAAGGTCACCCTGCCTGCAATGCAGACTGCAGTATTGCCCTTGCATTAAAAGTTCACTTAAGTTTTCCTTCTTTCAGTGTTTCCAGTTCTTCCAATAAAGTAATTGCTTCCTGAAGAAATAAAGGTGCCTTGTTGATTCATGCATGCAAACCCTTAACCTTTCAAGTTTTAAAACAGGTATGGGATGGCCCGGGGGGAGGGTGGGGAGGGAGGAGGGTTCAGGATGGGGAACACAGGTATACCTGTGGCGGATTCATTTCGATATTTGGCAAAACTAATACAATATTGTAAAGTTTAAAAATAAAATAAAATTAAAAAAAATAAAAGAGGTATCCAGCAGTCTTTCGAGCTACCAATGCCCTGTCCACAGGCAGCTCAGGATCTCCAAAGAGGGAGCGAAGAAGGGGATCCATGGGACCCTGAACAATACAAAATGTATCTTCCCCTAATAAACAATGTGGTATATGGGGTGGGCATGGGTGAGGTGAGGCCCTGGTGAATGTGGGTGCCTGTGAATAGACGAGACATAAAAATATGGCCTGAAAATCACGATTGGGGTTGATCTCCAGAAATAGTGAAGGGAAAGGGACTGGGAAGGGAATGAAATAAAAGGGTCTTCATTTTGTTTGAAGCAGACTTCTGGGTAGCAAGATGGGGGCCTGGGAAACTGGCATAGCAGAGTCCCTCTATGGCAAGCTCACCCTGGGCTACAGTGACAATCTAAGGGTGGCAGGGCTGGCTTTCCCAGAGACACACTTCCTGTGGTCACCACTGTTGAGCATGGAATCTGCCCTTACAAAACATTCACGTGCAATTTTCTACTTGAATTGTACCACCCTGCAATAAAGTAGCATGATACCACTCAAAATTTATCTCAGTTCTATTGAGGGTGATTCTATATGGCCCTTCTAGGGTGAAAAATAGAAGCTCATGAATGAAGGTCAATTTGTGATACTGAATATAAAGTAAAATAAATCCCCCTGAATATGAAGTCAGTGGTACTGGCTGCACTGAAGTATGTAGAGGGGGAAAGGTTGAAGCTGGGAGACCAGTTCATAGGTATGACAGCTGGTCCAGGTGAAAGACAATGGTGGTTGAACTGGACTGGAGGATGAAGAAATGAAGAGATGTAGACACATTGCAGATGGATTGGGATACATCAGCAAGGTTTCTTCATGGACCAGAGATGAAGAGTGAGATATGAAGAAGAAAATCTACTTTAGCCTGGGTTGATGGTGGTACTATTTTATCAATTTGGGGTCTTTTGCCAGGGGCACAGCTGGGACGGAAGGTTGGAGAAGGCATGCCATGTAAAATCTAAGATGCATATTAGACATCCAAATGGAACTGTCATGCAGGTATCCAGAAAAATGAATCTGGGGTTCAGAGTGAATGTCAGCTTTAGAAACAGACCTATGGGAGACATCATGATCAGATGAAGTCTCTACACATATAAACCCTAATATTGCCTTTGCCTACCAAAAACACTCAAAATATGTTTCTTCTGTGCCTAGGTGTGGTTAATAAGGCAAAAGTTAAAATTTTACAGATCTTGCCTGTCTTATCAAGGACACATGGTCCTTGATAAGAGATGGTCCTCAGATTGACACATGGTCCATCTGAGTCTCCCAAAAGTTTGCAAACTGCTTTGAATATTTACAAATATTCCTCCCTGTAGCTCAGACAGTAAAGAATCTGCCCGCAATGTGGGAGACCTGGGTTCGATCCCTGGGTCAGGAAGATCCCCTGGAGAAGGGAATGGCAACCCATTCGAGTATTCTTGCCTGGAGAATCCCATGGACAGAGGAGCCTGGTGGGCTACAGTCCATGGGATCGCAGAGAGTCGGACATGACTGAGCAACTAACTCATATTTGAATATTTACAAATATATAAACAAGTCTGGCTACAAAGGAGTTAACTGTCCCATTTCACCATGACTGCACTTGAATATTTTCTTAAAATGAGGATTAACTCTCTCCAGTTAAATTTCCAGAAAATTTGCTTGTTCCTTTGTTCTTAGACAACCGGGGTCTTCTCACTCTGTTTCTTTCTCTGCTCACATTGAGGATCTCTCCTCTTTCTTTGACGGGCATTCCCTGGTGGCTCAGATGCCAAAGAATCTGCCTGCAGTGCAGGAGATGCAGGTTTAGTCCCTGGGTCAGGGAGATCCCTGGGAGAAGGGAATGTCCACCCACTCCAGTATTCTTGCCTGGAGAATTCCATGAACAGAGTAGCCTAGCAGGCTCCAGTCCATGGGGTCGCAAATGGTCGGACATGACCGAGTGACTAACACTTTCATTTTCCTCTGACAATGTCTCAGATCCTACGTATGTCAATTAACTGTTCTCCTCTAGATAGAAGCAAGCACCAGGTGAGTATCTCTTCATCTTTATAACTAGAAATTGACTTTTAGGTTGTGCTAGGGCTTCATTACTGCTCAGGCTCTTCTCTAGTTGCGGTATGTGGGTTCCTTATTGTGGTGGCTTCGCCTGTTGCACACCATGGGCACGAGGCGCTTGGACTTCAGTAGTTGTGGCACATGGGCTCAGCAGTTGTGGTTCCCCGGCTCTAGAGCGCAGGGTCAGTAGTTGTGATGCGCAGGCTAGGTGCTCTGCGAAATGTGAGATCTTCCTGGATCAGGGATCAAACCCAAGTCTCCTGTTTGGCAGAAGGATTCTTTACCTCTGAGGCACCAGGGAAGTCTGAAGATCCTTCTTACTCTCCAGTTTTAGAGAAACAGTTTGGTGTCATGGATTCTTCCCCACAGATGGCTTGGGTTCAAATGCCATTCTAGCCACTTACTAAATTGAGGGCATTGGGGAATGTGAATTACCTTCTCTGTGCCTCTGTTATCTCATATGCGAAATAGGGATCAAAAAACTATTGCTTAAAAGAGTAGACAGAGAAGGTAATGGCCCCCCACTCCAGTGGTCTTGCCTGGAAAATCCCATGGACGGAGAAGCCTAGTAGGCTGTAGTCCATGGGGTCGCTAAGAGTTGGACATGACTGAGCAACTTCACTTTCACTTTTCACTTTCATGCATTGGAGAAGGATATTGCAACTCTCTCCAGTGTTTTTGCCTGGAGAATCCCAAGGACGGGGGAGCCTGGTGGGCTGCTGTCTATGGGGTTGCACAGAGTTGGACACGACTGAAGCAACTTAGCAGCAGCAGCAAAAGAGTAGATGGCTTATTATATTGTAAATGCTTAATTTAAATTTAAACATATTTAGAATTAGTATCTTTCAATTGCCCTCAAGCAGGGCAGTATCAAATGAAACAAGTTCCCACAGGGCTAGATGACCAAGGTCAACCCAGGGCATTTGTACATGTACACTCTCCATTTTCTACCTCAGATCTTATATAATTGGGGGAGGAAAAAATAGCATATGTAGGGCACAGCTTTCTGTATCTGCCTGAATGCCCTATTCCCTTACTGGGAGAAGATCTAACAAAGTTAAACGCCCAAGTGACTTTCTCACCAGAAAAAGTAGACACTAAAGTACTCCTAGGTCAAGCCTGCCCCATCCAAGCTGTGCTATGACAATGGAGAGACAAACTTCAACCAGAAGTCCCTGAAGAAATTCTACAAAAGGTAAGAGCGGATGCTTGAGTGGAGGGGAGGCCAGGAAGAGCCAAGACTACTGACCCAGTAGGAGGAAGACTCCAGCTCGGTGCCAAGTATTGGAACTGAAAAAGCAATAGCCTTTAAAGAGGCATGTGAAGAATAAAGCCTCTGACAACCACCTTTATTAAATGCCAAGTAATCCAAACTTAGTAGTGTACTGTTAGTCAGTCCTGTCTGACTCTTTGTGACCTTGTGAACTGTAGCCCGATAGGCTGCTCTGTCCATGGGATTCTCCAGACAAGAATACTGGATTGGGTAGCCATTCCCTTCTCCAGGGGATCCTCCCGACCCAGGGATCAAACCCAGGTCTCCCACCTTGCAGGCAGGTTCTTTAGCCTCTGAATCACCAGGGAAGCCCTTTAAAGGCAACAGGCTGTCTGGAAGCAACATCCAAACGATACTTGCCCTCCAGGATCAACACCAAATAGTGCTACAAGCCAACTGGCCCTATGATCGCTCCTCCACAAAACCCATCTGGATATGGGGAATGTGCTCCCAGGATCTGTGCAGGGACTGCCCTCATGGTTGTGCCTAAGTAGCATCCATAAGATCGCCTGTAGCCTAGGATATAAATGTCCCCAGAATATTCATGTGCTTTGGATGAGCTCTTCCAGGAAGGAAAGGACAGCCACTCATTCCACTGCTAAAGATGTCCTTGATGACCCCAGAGAGCTCTCAACAATTTGTTCCACAGGCAGCATGCCCTGCAGTCCTCAAGGATGCCTCTACATTATATCAGGCTAGCCTATGCCCAGCCGATGACCAACACTGCATATTCACATGGGTTCCCATCCCTGGGTGGCCTCCACTCCAGAAGACCTCACTCGTGAGTGAGACAGACTCATCGCTGGAGATGATCCCATCCCAGGGGACATCGTCCCAGGCCAGGAGTTCACCATCGGAGACACCTATGCCTTGTCCACTGGAGATGACACCCAAGGGCCATGGCACCATGTCGGAGATGCAGCTGCTCACCCAGATGGCTTGCTCTCCAGTTCACATTGTGGAACATTGCAATGTGGACTGAGACGTTCCAGAAACAATGGACCAAGTGCACTGCCTGATGGCACCAGAGGACGAGCCGCTATTATCTGGCGGAATTTGCTGGGTGCTGGCTGGCTGACCCAACCCTAGACCAAGAGGCCCGTCAGACTGTCAGTCAGTTCTCAGGCCAAAAGGTGCACCAAAAACAGACAGCGCTGCTGCCTACAAATACTGAAGGCCGTTCATGTCCTCACCTCCTAACTCTGCTGTCTCAGCATCACAGGCTGGACTGTACTCTAAGCACCTGGGTTGTTTTGTTTTGTTTGCCTGCACTGGGTCTTAGCTGCAGTATGTGGGATCTCGTTCCCCAACCAAGGACTGAACCCAGGCCCCCTGCACTGGGAGCTTTTATCTTCAATTTGAAGTGTTGGGAATGATACAAATACTCTTAAAGAGTACTGTCACTCCTGGAAATAGTAAAGCTGATTCCCTTTGAATCACTTAGCACCAACATGACACCAGGCACTGTGCTAGGTACTAGGTAGCAAATTTGAAAAGATCTAGTTCTGACCTCACAAGTGTCACCCCTACGGAGGTACTAGATACAAATGCAGGAGGACCAAAATGAATACATAAAAGCTGATGAGTGTTCCCTGGCTTCTCCTTCAGCCAACTAAAGAGAATTCAGGCCTCTTTATCATTTTCCATCCCTGGCCTTCTGAATTTTTGATCCTGTTGTGGATGGGCCAGACTCTGCGAGGAGACAGGTATAAATCAAACGTGTGGTGGGTCAAAAAGCAGATGGAATGCCGCTGAGCAACTAAGCCCGTGTGCCACAACTATTGAACCTGTGCTCTTGAATCCAGGAGCTGCGACTACTGAAGCCCACGTATCTAGAGCCCACGCTCCATAACAAGAGAAGCCACTGCAACGAGAAGCTTGCACACCACAACTAGAGAGTAGCCCCTGCTCACTGCAACTAAAGAAAAGCCTGGGGAGCAATGAAGCAAAAAATAAGTAAAATTATTTTTTTAAGGCAGATGGAAAATAAGGAAATTAGAAAAAATAAATTGTTATGTCACTACATAACAACACTTGCTAAAGACATATTTCCATCATGATAAGGGATTTCTGTGAACTTTTTTGAAAATCTGTGATATGGTTCACAAGTTTTATTTCATTTTCTTCTTCCTGAGTATATACAAAGACCATATTTCCCAGTCTCCCTTGAACTCGGATCACAATCATGTGATGAGTTCTGGCCAATGGATTCGGAGTCAGCAGTTTTATGCTTCCAATATGACACACACACACACAAATGGCATTCTTTTTTCACTCTTTCCCCTTCTTTGTACAACCTGGAAGTAATATCTTCTGGGATGTGGATGCTACAAGATAGTGGAACTACCAATAGCTTGGGACCATAAGAACAGAGATCTATCCCCTCCTTTGCAGAGCATGAGAGAAAAAGATAGATGAGAAAGGAAGGTTTTTAAGGAGCTTTGCTTTTTCTAATTATTCTTTTCACAGTGGTCAAAAGAAACAAGTAAAAGTTTGGGCTGCTCTGAAATTACCTTTTGGCTGCTAATTTTTGCTTTTGTAATGCACCATTACTCAGAGTCCGAACACCATGATTCTGGCATTGTATATTACCAAAATAAAATAGTTGTTAAAATGGG
This sequence comes from Bubalus bubalis, assembly GCF_019923935.1. Classification (NCBI taxonomy): domain Eukaryota; kingdom Metazoa; phylum Chordata; class Mammalia; order Artiodactyla; family Bovidae; genus Bubalus; species Bubalus bubalis. The sequence continues at coordinate 37,671,345 of NC_059181.1, forward strand.
GCTTTGGATAAGTGCCCTGGAAGCATGGAGGAAAAGGACGCCAAGCCTGGAAAGGCTAAACTGGATGCCTGCCCTCTTAATAAGACCAAAGATTGCTTAAGGTCCTTTTTGTATTCTCTCCCCTTTCCATCCCTCTCCAACCGAGGGAAAAATAAACACAAAGACAAAGCAAAAACACCTGGGAGGGGAGGGGAAGAACCCTGGTGATTACCCTCTGCATTATATATTTGAATAAGCAGCCACATGCCAATTAACATGGTTATAATGCTCCCAGAACAAAAGTACTGAAACATTGCCTGGAATCAAGACTCAATAGACAGAAATCAGGGACCCTGGTCAGAAAAAGGTACATTTATAGGTAACAACATTTAAGAAGAGAACTTCCCCCTACCTGAGCTGCAGGGCCAGGGCTGGAGGCATCACCTTTGCTCCTATCCTGCCGATGAGGGTTGGGAACACCCCTACCAGCTCCACCACAGTGATGTGTCGAAGATCCAGGCCACACTGTGCTTGCTGGAAAAAAAAAATCCAAGATAGGAGGTGTAAGTGTAGTTAAAGAAAATCCATGTCAAACTATAGGCGGACAGAAGCAGCACTGTTCCGTTTGGGGAAGTTTCTCTGCCCACTCCATACTGTCCTGAAGATGGCTGAGAAACTGGGGTTAAACTAATAGCTATAAAACCCAAATACCTTCCTAAAGGAATCATTCAGAAATGACTTGGCAATGAGATTTTGAAAACCTAAGTAAAATGGCAGTGTATGTATTTACAGATGGGGTGAGACTTTGCATGAGCCAAATTTCCTAACAAGTATCAAAGACCACCTCCAGAGGATTTTCATTTGTATTTTCAAGGACAAAAGATTACTTCTAGTGTCCCCTTATCTGCCCATTCTTCCACCCCTCACACTCACCAGCCCAAAGCCCACACACACACTAACATGGTGAAGAAACTAGGATAAGACATTCCAACCCCCACCTGATGCCCTGCTTTCTTTTTTTTTAACAATTGGTGACCTGGGTTTGGTGGGTGCCACCCCAATTCCCAGGTGGCACTAGTGGTAAAGAACCCACCTGCCAATGCACGCAGACCTAAGAGACAGAGATGCAGGTTCGATCCCTGGGTTGGGGAGATCCCCTAGAGGAGGGCATGGCTACCCACTCCAGTATTCTTGCCTGGGAAATTGCATGCACAGAGGAGCCTGGTGAGCTACAGTCCATGGGGTTGCAAAGAGTCACACACAACTGAAGTGACTTAGCACATATGCATGCCTGCACCCAGTGGACACCACTTGATGACCTGGCTCTGGTGGCTGGAGGGATTACAATGCTGGGTCACACGTGACTCTAATAGTTTTTGCTGGGCTACCACCTCCAGGTCATTGCAGAGACAGCAAACTAAAATACGCCCCCAGTTTCTGTGAAAGAGGTCTCATTTTTTCTCCTGGATCTTCAGCCTTAAGGACAGGTTTCAGGCTTGGCACACATCTTGAGACCTACAGAGAGGCTCTAAGGGAATACAGGCCAGGGACACCATTTTTGTGCTGTCTCTCTGGAGAGTCCCTCTGCTATGCCCAGGCAGGGGAGGTGATACATAGCCTCACCCACTACAGAGGCTCCTGTCCCTTCCAGACCAGAAAGCCTATTTGGGAAAATTTGAGAGTTGCCTGAAATGGGCCCTCCCAGTACCATCCAGGCATGGCCCGAGTCATTGCCCTACCCACTCTGGAGTGTGGCCCCCAGCTGACAGGAAGAGTTGGTGAGAATACCTGGAAGCTGTACAACCCAGCAACTCTTAACTGAGAGGTGGGTGAGCAGAGCTGATGGCTGCCAGGGCAAAGAAAGTGGCCCTGTGCAGCCAGGGAACTTGATATATGAGTCGGCTTGAGTCAAGGTCACAAACTAAGAATATCCGTGGCATTGAAGGTGCTTTTCCCACTGTGCCCAGGAATGGAAAACCATTCACAACCTCACTTATAACTGAATACTACCTTCAGACCACCTGACCAAGGAACTGAAGCCTAACACACAGGAAGCTGTATCACCCATCCAACAGCCCTGCTTATGGTGCATCTGAACAGAACACAGACTGTAGCTTTCTCTGTCTGCAGAGCAAAACTGGTGTCCTTACCTAGGCAAAATATTCAGTGCACACTCTTGTTTGACTTGGGTCCCCAGACCATGAGCCATGCCAGCTCTGGGTCCCTTCCTGCTGCTTTGCCAGAAGAGGGAAGCTAATTCATAGCTTCACCTACAGCTGGGCATATTACCCAGTCTAAAGCATCTAGTAAGCCTGAGGAGAATCTAGAATTCATGAAGCACATCCTACAGCTGCATTTGGGCAGGGAACTAAGATGGCAGACCTACCCAGCTGTTCCCAGTCAATGGCACACCCCTGCCACCAAGCTCAGAGCTCAAACCGATGCTTCAGCCAACCAGATCCTAGCAGCAAGCCCCACCTTCCCAAGGATGTTACCAGCAGATATGTCCAGAAACCTAACAGAGCTGACTGAAGAACTGTCTCTGCCAAAGTAAACCCGAACTGTCTGGAAAAGGAGATCACTTACTCAAATGAACAGATACCGATAAAAAGAATCAAGGATCATGAAAAAGCAAGTATGTCTGATACCATCAAATGTAATTAATAAAGGGCCAGTAACTGACCCTAAGAAATTGGAGAGCTATGAACTTTCAAAGAATTCAGAATAATTCTCTTAAAGAGGTTTTGTGAGCTATAAGAACAGACAACTAAATGAAAGTAGAAAAATGAACAGGAGTTTGACAAATATAAACCATGAAAAAAAATCATACATCTGAATAATAAAATAACTGACAAATTCAATAGACAGCCTCAAAAGCAGATTCAACTATGCAGAAGAATAAGAAACCTGGGAAACAGATAATTTGAAATTATCCAGTCAGAGGAACACAAAGGAAAAATAATGAAAAAGATTGAAAAGAGCCTAAGGGACTTATAGGACACAATGAAAAGTATTTGCATTCTGGGAATTCTAGAAGGAGGAAAGGGACAAAAAGTGTATTTCAGTAAATAATGGCTGAAAAATTCCCAATCCTTGGGAGAGAACTAGACATCTAGATCCAAAAAGGATGCCAAATAGATTGAACCCAAATAGGCTACACCAGGACATATTATAATTGTCGAAAGACAAAAACAAAGAATTTTTAAAGCAACAAGAGAAAAGAGAGAAGTTACATACAAGGGAACCTCCATAAGACTGAGTGAGTGAGTAAAGTCGCTCAGTCGTGTCCGACTCTGCGACCCCGTGGACTGTAGCCCCCCAGGCTCCTCCATCCATGGGATTCTCCAGGCACAAATACTGGAGTGGAGTGCCATTTCCTTCTCCAGAGGATCTTCCCAACCCAGGAATCGAACCCAGGTCTCCCGCATTGCAGGCAGATGCTTTACCCTCTGAACTGAAGGGTTTAGAGGCCGTCAAATGGACATGACCTATAAAGGCAATTTTGATGGTTTTACATAGAAATGACCTCTAATGGAAGAGAACACAAATGGGAACTATTTGAGATACATTTCTATGTAAAATGTAGTTTGCACATAATTCAGCATTTTAAATGAGCACTCTGCAACTGAGACCAAACCATAAGACTACCAGTGGTTTAATAATGGAAATTTTTCAGACCAGAAGAGAATGGTATGACATATTCAAAATATTGGGAGGAAAAACTGTCAACCCTAGAAATTCCATATCCAGTAAAGCTCCCCTACAGAAATGAAAGAGAGACAAATACTTTTCTGAAAAAACAAAAGCTGAGAGAGTTCATCACCATTAGACCTGCTTTATAAGACTTCTTTGAGTGGAAGTACAGTCAGCCGTCCATATCCACAAGTTACAGATCCACAAATTCAACCAACCATGGACCACATACTATATGTAGAACCAGAAGATCAATGTATATGGAGCCCATAGATACAGAGCACTGACAATGGGATGTAAGCATCCACGGATTTTGGGGTCCACAGTGAGTCTTGCAACCTATCCCCTGCAAGTACTGAGGAATAACTATAAAAGGACAATAACTAACATCATAAGAACATAAGAAGGCAGTGTAAAACTCACTGGAAAGGGGGAAACTTAGTCAAAGTTGAGTTCTGTAATATGGTAATAGTGGTATGTAATTCACTTACAGCTCGAATTTAAAAGTTAAAAAACAACCATGGTAGACATAGACAAGATGGCAGAGTAGAGGATGTGAGCTCACTTCTTCTGATGAAACCACCAAAATAACTAACTTCTGAACAACCAACAAAAAATGCTGCTGCTGCTAAGTCGCTTTGGTCATGTCCGACGCTGTGCGACCCCATAGACGGCAGCCCACCAGGCTCCCCCGTCCCTGGGATTCTCCAGGCAAGAACACTGTAGTGGGGTGCCATTGCCTCTTCACAAAAATTGCTAGAACCTATCAAAAAAGATACCCTACATCCAAAGACAAAGAAGGAGCTACAAGATGGGGGCGGGGGGGGGGGAGGGGGATGCGCGCGCATGCGCGCAAAAGTGATTAATTCAACTCCTGGTCATCAGGTGGGCGGGCCACAAACTGGAAAATAATTACGCCACAGAAGTTGTACACAGGAGTAGAAGTTCTGAGCCCCACCTCAGGCTCCCCAGCTAGCGGGGCTGGCAACAGGAAGAGGAGCCTCCAAATCCTCTAGCTTTGAAGGCAGTGGGGTTTAATCACAGGAATTCCATAGGACTGGGGAAAACAGAAACTCCACTTTGGAGGGCACACACAAGGTCTTTGGCACACCAGGAACCAGGGGAAAGAAATCAGTGACCTCATAAGAGACTGGGTCAGACCTACCTGCTAGTATTGCTAGTATTGGAGGGTCACCTGCAGAGGTTAGGGGAGGCAGCTGTGGCTCACTGTTGGGACAATCACAGCAGTAGTTCTCGGGAATACACATCAGCATGAGCCCTGCTGGAGGCCACCATTTTCTTATCAAGACCTGGACCCACCCAACAGCCTGTAGGCTGAGTGCTAAGATGCCTCAAGCTAAACAACCAACAGGACAGGAAAACAGCCCCACTTGTGAGACTAAGTCATCCTGAGCACACAGCTGCCTACTAAACACACCCCTTGACACGATCCTGCCCAGGAGATGGACAAGACCCAGCTCCACCTACCAGTAAGCAGGAACTAGTCCCTCCCACCAGGAAGCCTGCACAAGCCTCTTAGACTGCCTCATTCATAAGCGGACAGACAGAAGCAAGAACTACAGCCTGTAGCCTGCAGAGTGGAAACTGCAATCAGAAAATTAGACAAAATGAGACAGCAGAGGTATATGTCCCAGATGAAGGAACAAGATAAAACTCCAGAAGAACAAATAAGTGAAATGGAGATAGGCAATCTGCCTGAAAAACAATTCAGAGTAATGATGGTAAAGAAAATCCAAGATCTCAGAAAAAGAATGGATGCACAGATAGAGAGCACCTCAATATATAAGGCAAATACTAATAGACATAAAAGGAGAAATTGACAGTAACACAATAATAGTGGGGGACTTTCACACCCCACTTTCATCAATGGATAGATTATCCAGACAGAAAATCAATAAGGAAACCCAGGCCTTAAATGACACATTAGACCAGATGGAATTGATATTCATGTAGCATTTCATCCAAAAGCAGCAGAAAACACATTCTTCTCAAGTGCACCTTCTTCGACATAGATCATAGAAATGTTTTCTTAGATCAGTCTCCCAAGGCAAAAGAAATAAAAGCAAAAATAAACAAACAGAACCTAATCCAATTTATAAGCTTTTGTGCAGCAAAGGAAACCACCAGCAAAATGAAGACAACCTACAGAATGGGAGAAAATATTTGCAAACAAGGCCAACTGACAAGGGGTTAATATTCAAAATAGCAAACAGCTCATACAACTCAATATAGAAAAACAAACAGCACAATCAAAAAATGGTCAGAAGACCTAAACAGACATTTCTCCAAAGAAGACATACAGATGGTCAATAAACACATGAAAAGATGCTCAACATTATTCATTACTATAAAAATGCAAGTCAAAACTACAATGAGGTATCACCTCACACTGATCAGAATGGCCATCGTTAAAAAAAATCTACAAACAATAAATGCTAGAGAAGATGTGGAGAAAAGGGAACCCTCTTATACTGTTAGTGGGAATGTAAATTGATACAGCCACTATGGAGAACTGTATGGAGGCTCTTAAAAAAAAAATCTAGGAATAAAAAGTCTACAAATAATAAATACTCGAGAGAGTGTGGAGAAAATGGAACCTTCCTACACTGTTGGTGGGAATTTAAATTGGTACAGGGATTATGGAGAACAGCGTGGAGGATTCTTAAAAAACTAAAAATAGTGATACTCCTGGGCATACATCAAAAGCAAAACATGGTTTAAAAGGATACACACACCACAATGTTCATTGCGGCACTATCTACAATATCCAAGACATGGAAGTAACCTAAATGTCCATTGATGAATGGATAAAGAGGTGGTACATATATACAATGAAATATTATTCAGGCATAAAAAGAATGAAATAATGCCATTTGCAGAAACATAGATGGACCTGGAGTTTATCATAGTGAGTAAGAAAGAGAAAGACAAATACATGACATCACTAATATGCAGAATCTTAAAAGGTGACACAAATGAACTCAATATACAAAGCAGAAGCAGACTCAGAGAATGAACTTATGGTTATCAGGGTGAAGGGTGGGGAGAGGAGAGAGTGGGGGTTTGACAGGTACACACTGCTATATTTAAAATATATAATCAATAAGGACCTATTGTATAGCACAGGGAACTCTGCTCAATTTTTTGTAATAACCTAAGTGGGAAAAGAATTTGAAAAAGAGTAGATACATGTATATGTATATATATATAACTGCATTACTTTGCTGTACATCTGAAACTAACATTGTTAATCAACTATAATCCAATATAAAACATTTTTTCAAAGATACAGAAACTTAAAAAAATACCTAACATGGTAAAAATGACTAAAATTACAATAATCTGAGGTATACAATATTAAAGTTATGAAATATACAATATTAAAAACTATGTAAATTGTAACATCAATAACCTAAAATGGGAAGGGAGTATAATTTAAAGTATAAAGCTTAGGATTTGATTGAAATTAAGTTGGTATTAGTTTAAAATAGTGTGTTATAATTTAAGGTTTTTTTTTTTTTTTTTTTTTTTTTTTAATGTAAGCCTCATGGTAACAGCTTCCCAGGTGGTTCTAGTGGTAAAGAACCTGCCTGCCAATGCAGGAGACATAAGAGATGTGGGTTTGATCCCTGGGTTGGAAAGATCCCCTAAAGGAGGGCATGGAACCCAGTCCAGTATTTTTGCCTGGAGAATCCCATGGACAGAGGAGCCTGATGGGCTATGGTCTATAGCGTCACAAAGAATCAGACACGACTGAAGTGACTTAAAATGTATGCTCATATGGTAACAAGAATGGAAAAACCTGAATTACAAAAAAAGTATGATAAAGTCAAAGCATACTAATACCACACAGCATCAAAACACAATAAAAGAAAAGAAGAAACAACTGATCTATAAAACAACCAGAAAACAGTTAACAAAATGGCAGTATCTTCTTATTTATCAATAATAACTTTAAATGTAAATGGATCCAGTTCTCTAAATGAGAAATCAAATGGCTAAATGGATTTTTATAAAAGATCCAATCATTTCAAGAATCATTTTGGCCTTCAAGACATACAAAGGAAATGTAAAGGGATGGAAAAATATTTTAAGCAAACAACCCAAAAGAGTCAGGAGTAGTTATATCAGACAAAATAGGCTTTAATTTTAAAAATGGTAAAAGGAAACAAAGAAGGTCATTATATAATGATGATAGGATCAATACATCAAAAAGTTATAATGATCATATTTACATGCCCAACATTGGAAAACTGAAATTCATAAAGCAAAAACTGATAGACCTAAAAGGAGAAATAAACAGGACTTTAATACCCCACTCTCAACAATGGATAGATCATCTAGACAGAATCAATAAAGAAACACCAAATTTGAATAACTCTATGGACCAAAAGGGGCTTCTCAGCTGGCACTAGCGGTAAAGAACTCATCTACCAGTGCAGGAGACATAAGAGACATGGGTTTGATGCCTGGTCAGGAAGATCCCCTGGAAGACAGCATGGCAACCCACTCCAGTATTCTTGCCTAGAGAATCCCATGGACAGAGGATCCTGGCGGGCCACAGTCCATAGGCTCGCAGAGAGTCAGATATGACTGAAGCGAGTTAGCATGCATAGACCAAATATACAAAACAGACATACACAGAATAGTCTATCCAACATCATCAGAATACACATTCTTCTCAAGTGCAGATGAAACATTTTCTAGAACAGACCATATGTTGCTGCTGCAGCTAAGTTGCTTCAGTCATGTCAGACTCTATGTGACCCCATGGACAGCAGCCCACCAGGCTCCCTGGGATTCTCCAGGCAAGAATACTGGAGTGGGTTGCCATTTCCTTCTTCAATGGACGCATGCATGCTAAGTCACTTCAGTCATATCTGACTGTGTGCGACCCTATGGACAGCAGCCCACCAGGCTCCTCCGTCCACAGGATTCTCCAGGCAAGAATACTGGAGTGGGTTGCCATTTCCTTCTCCAGACCATATGTTAAGTGAAAGTGAAGTCGCTCAGTCATGTCCGACTCTTTGCAACCCCATGGACTGTAGCCTACCAGGCTCCTCCCTCCATGGGATTCTCCAGGCAAGAGTACCAGAGTGGGTTGCCATTTCCTTCGCCAGGGATCTTCCCGACCAGGGATCGAACCCCGGGTCTACCACATTCCAGGCAGACGCTTTAACCTCTGAGCCACCAGGGAAGCCCGACCATATGTTAGGCCACTAAATAAACAAGTCTTAGAAAATTTAAGACGGAGAAGGCGATGGCACCCCACTCCAGTACTCTTGCCTGGAAAATCCCAGTCCATGGGGTCGCGAAGAGTCGGACACGACTGAGCGACTTCACTTTCACTTTTCACTTTCATGCATTGGAGAAGAAAATGGCAACCCACTCTAGTGTTCTTGCCTGGAGAATCCCAGGGACGAGGGAGCCTGGTGGGCTGCCATCTATGGGGTCACACACAGTCGGACATGGCTGAAGCGACTTAGCAGCAGCAGCAGCAGAAAATTTAAGAAGACTGAAATTATACCAAGTATCTTCTCTGACCACAGTGGTACAAAATAAGAAATCAATAACATGGGTTCGCTAGGAGTCAGACACAACTGAGCAACTTCCCTTTCGCTTTTCACTTTCACACATTGGAGAAGGAAATGGCAAGCCACTCCAGTGTTCTTGCCTGGAGAATCCCAGGGACGGGGAAGCCTGGTAGGCTGCTGTCTATGGGGTCGCACAGAGTTGGACACGACTGAGCAGCGACAAGAGGAAACTGAAAATTCATGTATACATGGAAATTAAACAACACTCTCCTGAATAACATATGGATCAGGAAGAAATTAAAGGGGAAATAAAGTATCCTGACACAAAAATGGAGACAACATATGAAAACTTAAATGCACAACAATAAAAATCAACATTAAAAAGCAAGAAATTTCCCAAATTAACAACCTAATTATGCCTTAAGGAGCTAGAGAAAGAAACTGAACCCATAATTAGCAGAGGGAAGGAAATAAAGATTAGAGCAGAAATAAATGAAACTGAAAACAGAAAAACAGTAGAAAAGATTAACCAAACTAAGAGTTGGTTCTTTGAAAGATAAACTAAATTGACACTCCCTTAGTTAAACTAAGGAAAAAACTAAATCAACAAAACTGTAAATGTCAAAGGAGAATTACAACTGATACAATAGAAATACAAAGTTCATAAGAGGCTATTATGAATAGCTGTATGCCAATAATTCAACAACCTAGAAGTGGAAAAATTCTTAGAAACATAAAAACAATCAAGAGTGAATCATGAAGGAATGGAAAGTCTGAATAGATCAATTACTAGTAAGGAGATTAAATCAATAAAATAATAAAAAAATTTAAAAATCTCCCAATGAAGTAAAGCCCAGGACCAGATAGCTTCACTAATGAATGTTACCAAACATTTAAAGAATGTTTGTAAAGAATTGACGGTAACCTTGAAACCCTTCCAAAAAAAGTAGAAAAGGAAGAAATATTTCCAAACTCATTTTATGAGGTCAGCATTACCCTGATAGCAAAGCCAGAAAAAGACACTATCAGAAAAATACAGATCAATATCCCTGATTAGTATGGATGCAAAATTTCTCAAAATACTAGCAAACTGAATTCAGCAGCACATTACAAGGATAACTCAGCATGACCAAGTGGAATTTCACCTAGAATGCAGGATGGCTCAACAGACACAAAATCAATGTGATATATCAGATTAATAGAATGAAAAAATCACCCCAATAGATGGACAAAAAGCATTTGACAAAACTCAACTTATGTTCATGATTTTTTAAAAAAAGTTTTTGGTATAGAAACAAAGTACCTAAATATAAGAAAGGTCATAAATGAATAGCCTACAGCTAACATCATACTCAGTGGTAGAAGGCTAGAACAATCTATGAAAAAATGTAAGGCATTTTTACACAAGCGGGGATGGGGGTGGAGAACAATCCTGAAGCTTGCACAGAACTACAAAAGACCCCTAAATAGCCAAGCAATTCTCAGAGAATAGAACAACAACAACAAAAAAAGAATATAGCAGGAGGCATCACATTTTCTGATTTCAAGCTATACTATAAAGCTATGGTACTTCAAACAGTATCAGTTCAGTTCAGTCGCTTAGTTGTGTCCGACTCTTTGCAACCCCATGAACTGCAGCACGCCAGGCCTCCCTGTCCATCACCAACTCCCGGAGTTCACTCAAACTCATGTCCATCGAGTTAGTGATGCCATCCAGCCATCTCATCCTCTGTCGTCCCCTTCTCCTTCTGCCCCCAATCCCTCCCAGCATCAGGGTCTTTTCCAATGAGTCAACTCTTCACATGAGGTGGCCAAAGTATTGGAGTTTCAGCTTTAGCATCAGTCCTTCCAATGAACACCCAGGACTGGTCTCCTTTAGAATGGACTGGTTGGATCTCCTTGCAGTCCAAGGGACTCTCAAGAGTCTTCTCCAACACCACAGTTCAAAAGCATCAATTCTTCAGCGCTCAGCCTTCTTCACAGTCCAACTCTCACATCCATACATGACCACTGGAAAAACCATAGCCTTAACTAGACGGACCTTTGTTGGCAAAGTAATGTCTCTGCTTTTGAATATGCTATCTAGGTTGGTCATAACTTTCCTTCCAAGGAATAAGCATCTTTTACTTTCATGGCTGCAGTCACCATCTGCAGTGATTTTGGAGCCCAAAAAATGAAGTCTGATACTGTTTCCCCATCTATTTCCCATGAAGTGATGGGACCAGATGCCATGATCTTCGTTTTCTGAATGTTGAGCTTTAAGCCAACTTTTTCACTCTCCTCTTTCACTTTCATCAAGAGACTTTTTAGTTCCTTTTCACTTTCTGCCATAAGGGTGGTGTCATCTGCATATCTGAGGTTATTGATATTTCTCCCGGCAATCTTGATTCCAGCTTGTGCTTCCTCCAGCCCAGTGTTTCTCATGATGTACTCTGCATATAAGTTAAATAAGCAGGGTGACAATATACAGCTTTCACGTACTCCTTTTCCTATTTGGAACCAATCTGTTGTTCCATGTCCAGTTCTAACTGTTGCTTCCTGACCTGCATACAGTATAGTACTGGCATAAAAACACATCCTCCCTCCCCCCCCAAAAAAGCAAATGGGACAGAATTGGGAGCCCAGAAATAAACTCAAGGATATATAGTCAACTTGTATTTGACAAAAGAGCCAAGAATACGCAATAGAGAGAAGTCAGTCTTTTTAACAACTAGTGCTGAAGAAACTGGATATTCACATGTAAAAAAAATGAAACTAACACCTTAGGTTATACTACTTACAAAAATGAACTTAAAATGGATTAGAGACTTAAATAGAAGATATGAAACAATGAAATTCCTAGATGAAAAAACAGGAAAAAGAGCTCCTTGATATAGCTCTTGGCAATGATTTTTGGATATGACACCTTAAGCACTAGCAACAAAATGAAAAAACAAAAAACAAACAAAAAAAAACAAGTGGGATTACATGAAACTAAGAAGCTTCTGCACAGTAAGAGAAACTATCAACAAGTATAAAGACAACCTACAAAATGGGAACAAAAAACACTTGCAAGCCATTTATCTGATAAGGGATTAATATCCAGAATCTCTAAAGAACTCATTTAACTCAACAGCAAATAAATGATTCAATTTTAAAATGGTCAAAAGGCCTGAACAGACATTTCTCCAAAGAAAATATATGAAAGGCCAACAGATATGTGCTAAGTCACTTCAGTCGTGTCCGACTCTGTGTGACCCCACAGATGGAAGCCCACCAGGCTCCCCCGTCCCTGGGATTCTCCAGGCAAGAACACTAGAATGGGTTGCCATTTCCTTCTCCAATGCATGAAAGTGAAAAGTGAAAGGGAAGTCGCTCAGTCATGTCCGACTCTTAGCGACCCCATGGACTGCAGCCCACCAGGCTCCTCCATTCATGGATTTTCCAAGCAAGAGTACTGGAGTGGGGTGCCATTGCACAGATACATGAAAAGATGCTAAATATTACTAGTCATTAAAAAGCAAATCAAAATCATAAGACAACACCAAATGCCTATCAGAAGGGCCATCATGTTGATGTATGGCAAAACCAATACAATATTGTAAAGTAAAAAATTAAAAAAAAAAAGGCCATCATTAAAGAGACACATAAGAGCACAGCTGGTCTACATGGATGCAGTGTGCTGTGCTGTGGCCATGCAGTGCTCTGCTGCTGCTGCTAAGTTGCTTCAGTCATGTCCAACTCTGTGCGACCCCATAGATAGCAGCCCACCAGGCTCCCCATCCCTGGGATTCTCCAGGCAACAACAGTGGAGTGGGTTGCCATTTCCTTCTCCAATGCATGCAAGTGAAAAGGGAAAGTGAAGTCGCTCAGTTGTGTCCAACTCTTAGCGACCCCACGGACTGCAGCCTACCAGGCTCCTCCATCCATGGGATTTTCCAGGCAAGAGTACTGGAGTGGGGTGCCATTGCCTTCTCCACGCAGTGCTCTGAGTCACTTGCAAATGGTGTCTTTGGGCCACAATGTTGCACTTGTCTCCTCCTCACCCCAGTTAAGCACTCCAACCCCAGTAACCCTCTAGTCTTCTTCAATCTGGATATTAGAGGGGAACAATATGGTCTAATTGCCTTAAAATTGCTTGCAGATATTATGCCCCAAACTGCAGAAATTTTTCAAGCATTGTGTACAGGAAAATTGTGTACAGAACACTAACCCAGGTGGTGGTAGTGGTAAAGAACTCCTGCCAGTGCAGGAGACATAAGAGACATGAGTTCAATCCCTGGGTCAGGAAGATTCCCTTGGAGAAGGAAATGGCAACCTACTCCAGTACTCTTGTCTGGAAAATCCCATGGATAGAGGAGCCTGGTGGGCGACAGTCCATGGGGTCGCAAAGAGTTGGGCATGACTGAAGTGACTTAGCAGTCAGGTACAGGAGAAACAGGCATTGGACTCACTACTGGGAAACCTCTCTATTTGAAAAAAAAAAAAGTCGCTCAGTCGTGTCCGACTCTTTGCAACCCCATGGACTGTAGCCCACCAGGCTCCTCCATCCATGGGATTTTCCAGGCAAGAGTACTGGAGTGGGTTGCCATTTCCTTCTCCAGGGAATCTTCCAACCCAGGGGTCGAACCTGGGTCTCCCAGACTATAGGCAGACGCTTTACCGTCTGAGCCACCAGGGAAGTGGTGAAATTGAAAGGATGCCCTTTTCATCAAATCAAGAAATTTATGATTCAGGGTGGAGACTTCTCCAATTAGAATGGGACAGGCAGAGACAATATTTGTGATGAAAAATTTGAAGATGAAAACTTCCATTATCAGCATAATGAGGGGGAATTACTGAGCCTGGCAAATGCAGGCTGCAAGATAAGCGATTCTCAGTTCTTCATCATGACAGTTCCGACTCCTCACTCATGGAAAACACGTGTTGTTTGGGCAGGTGATGAAAGGAATGGGTGTGGCAAGGATTTGGGAAAATGTGGAGATGAAAGGTCAAAAAACTGCCAAATTGTGCATTATTGCAGAATGCAGAAAACTGAAGGAAGGGGATGATTAGGGAATATTCCCCCAAGATAGTTCTGGTGACAGTCATCGAGATTTCAGAGGATGCAGATGTGGATTTAGAAGATGTAGATGAAATTTTATCAGTAACAGAACACTTAAAAAAACATTGGAAATTCTTTATTCAAATCCCAGAACTGAGAGATGGCCATTAAAAAAAAAATACACCAAAGTTTTAAGGTATGTGGAAGGCACAAAAGTTGCAGCTGAGAAAGCACGTGGATCAAAGCTGCAGCCTGTTGCTTTAAGCTGTGTGCTGAATATTGGAGCTTGCAAACTGAAGATGTCCACTGAAAATGTCTGATTGGCAGGGAGTGGTTGACAGTTGCTTGGAGGTCCTTGAAACAGACTCAGCAAACACCAAGGCACTGTACCATAGAGCCCAAGGGTGGCCAGGATTCAAAGAATATGATCAAGCATTGTCTGACTTTAAGAAAGCCCAGGAGATGGCACCAGAAGATAGAGCTATTCAGGCAGAATTGCTGGAAGTCAAACAAAAGATAAAGGCACAGAAATATAGGCTGCAGATCTGCAGCCTATGCAGAAATGTTTCATAAGCAATTCAGTTTTGGTTAAGTATTGAGCGAGTCAGTTCCTAGGTACGCTGATAAGAAGTCCTGATGAGGAGAAAGGAGTCTGGAGTTTTCAAGGAGGAGAAAAGGACAAAGGGTTTTTTTTCTTTAAGCCTAGAGCAGATGATACACAACAAAACAACTCATATTGCTCAAGGATATGTTTTCCCTTACACTCTGTACCAATGATTATATAACAACAATGTATCCTGCTTGAGGACATGTTTCTCCCTTTTGAGAAACTTCTGACTAATCCTGTCATTTTAAAACATATATTATGGGAGCAGCTCTGGTAAAATCTTTCTATTGTTAGTTCTAATCCCGTTATCTTGAAATGTATATTGTGGGAGTGGGTCTGGTAAGACCTTTACAACCCTGAGACATTCTTTTGATTTACTGCAATAACCAATTAAAAAAGTATATAACTCCCTTGCTAAGACTAGCAAGGGGGGCACTCTCTGTTCCCCTCTGATGTCTATGTCAGAAGCTTTCTCTGTCTCTTTTCATACTTTAATAAAACTCTGCTACACAAAAGCTCTTGAGTGATCAAGCCTGGTCCCTGGTCCCAAAGCTAAATCTTTGGAGATCACGAATCTGACACTTTTCACCTTAAGCTGTCAGTATGCATTGAATTACTTAAGCAAATAAATAATAAGGGGAATAATAATATAGGGAATAAGAAAATTTAAGGGTTTATCTATTATGTATGATCCTTAATGCGTTTGCTTTGATGCTTCAGTTCCCCATTGTTTCAGTTAAGTTCAGTCACAGAGTCATCTCCGACTCTTGGCAACCCCACGGACTGCAGCATGCCAGGCCTCCCTGTCCATCACCAACTCCTGGAGCTTACTCAAACTCATGTCCATTGAGTCAGTGATGCCTTCCCACCATCTCATCCTCTGTCGTCCCCTTCTCCTCCTGCCTTCAATCTTTCCCAGCATCAGGGTCTTTTCCAATGAGTCAACTCTTCACATCAGATGGCCAAAGTATTGGAGTTTCAGCTTCAGCATCAGTCCTTCCAATGAATATTCAGGACTGATTTCCTTTTGGATGGACTGGTTGGATCTCCTTGCAGTCCAAGGGACTCTTAAGAGCCTCCTCCAACACCACAGTTCAAAAGCATCAGTTCTTCGGTGCTCAGCTTTCTTTATAGTCCAACTCTCACATCCATACATGACTACTGACAGTCTACAAATACTGATAGGGATTCAGTCTTAATAAACCAGTGCTACAAAAGGGAGAAAGAAAAAGACATGTAACAAATGCGATTGAGGACATACAGAAAAGGGAAAGCTTATGTACTGATAATCACGATGGTGTGATCACTCACCTAGAGCCAGACATCCTGGAATGTGAAGTCAAGTGGGCTTTAGGAGCCATAACTAAAAAAAAAAAAAGCTAGTGGAGGTGACAGAATTTCAGTTGAGCTATTTCAAATCCTGAAAGATGATGCTGTGAAAGTACTGCACTCAATATAGCAGCAAATTTGGAAAACTCAGCAGTGGCCACAGGACTGGAAAAGGTCAGTTTTCATTCCAGTTCCAAAGAAAGGCAATGCCCAAGAAAATTCTCAAACTACCGCACAACTGCACTCATCTCACACACTAGCAAAGTAATGCTCAAAATTCTCCAAGCCAGACTTCAACAGTAGGTGAACTTCCAGGTGTTCAAGCTGGATTTAGAAAAGGCAGAGGAACCAGTGATCAAATTGCCAACATCCGTTTGATCATTGAAAAAGCAAGAGAGTTCCCAGAAAAACATCTACTTCTGTTTTACTGACTATGCCAAATCCTTTGTGTGGATCACAACAAACTGTGGAAAATTCTTCAAGAGATGAGAATACCAGACCACCTGACCTGCCTCCTGAGAAATCTGTATGCAGGTCAGGAAGAAACAGTTAGAACTGGACATGGAAGAACAAACAAGTTCCAAATCGGGAAAGGTGTACATCAAGGCTGTATATTGTCACCCTGCTTATTTAACATATGCAGAGTACATCATGAGAAACACTGGGCTAGATGAAGTGCGAGCTGGAATCAAAACTGTGGGGAGAAATATCAATAACCTCAGGTACGCAGATGACACCACCCTTATGGCAGAAAGCGAAGAAGAACTAAAGAGCCTCTTGATGAAACTGAAAGGAGAGAGTGAAAAAGTTGGCTTAAAACTCAACGTTCAGAAAAATAAGATCATGGCATCTGGTCCCATCACTTCATGGAAAATAGATGGGAAAACAATAGAAACAGTGACAGACTTTATTTTCAGTTCAGTCGCTCAGTCGTGTCCGACTCTTTGCCACCCCATGAATCACAGCACGCCAGGCCTCCCTGTCCATCACCAACTCCCGGAGTTCACTCAGACTCACGCCCACTGAGTCAGTGATGCCATCCAGCCATCTCATCTCCAGTCGTCTCCTTCTCCTCCTGCCCCCAGTCCCTCCCAGCATCAGGGTCTTTCCCAATGAGTCAGCTCTTCGCATCAGGTGGCCAAAGTACTGGAGTTTCAGCTTCAACATCGGTCCTTCCAATGAACACTCAGGACTGATTCCCTTTAGGATGGACTGGTTGGCTCTCCTTGCAGTCCAAGGGACCCTCAAGAGTCGTCTCCAACACCACAATTCAAAGCATCAATTCTTTGGTGCTCAGCTTTCTTCACAGTCCAACTCTCACATCCATACATGACTTTATTTTGGGGGGATCCAAAATCACCGAAGATAGTCACTGCATCCATGAAATTAAAAGATGCTTGATCCTTGGAAGAAAAGTTATGACCAACCTAGATATCATATTAAAAAGCAGAGACATTACTTTGCCAACAAAGGTCCATGCAGTCAAAGCTTTGGTTTTTCCAGTAGTCATATGTGGATGTGAGAGTTGGACTATAAAGAAAGCTGAGCACTGAAGAACTGATGCCTTTGAACTGTGGTGTTGGAGAAGACTCTTGAGAGTCCCTTGGACTGCAAGGAGATCCAACCAGTCCATTCTAAAGGAGATCAGTCCTGGGTGTTCTTTGGAAGGACTGATGCTGAAGCTGAAACTCCAATACTTTAGCCACCTGATATGAAGAACTGACTCATTGGGAAAGATCCTGATGCTGGGAAAGCCTGAAGGTGGGAGAAGAGAATGACAGAGGATGAGATGGTTGGATGGCATCACTGACTCAATGGACATGAGTTTGAGTAAGCTCCGGGAGTTGGTGATGGACAGGGAAGCCTGGTGTGCTGCAGTCCATGGGGTCACAACGAGTCAGATACAACTGAGTGACTGAAGTGAACTGATGTACTGTTGGTGGGAATGTAAATGGGTGCAGCCACTAGGGCAAACAGTAAAGCAGTGCCTCAAAAAAATTAAAAATAGAACTACCATGTGATCCAGCAAGTCTACTTCTGCATATTTATCCAAAGCAAAACACTAACTTGAAAAGATATAAGCACCCCCATGTTCTCTGCAGCATTATTTACAATAGTCAAGCTATGGAAACAACCTCAATGTCCCTTGATGGATGAATGGATGAAGAAAATGATATATATATAAAATGCAATATTTGTTCTTGTTTAGTCACTAAGGCTAAGACACTAAGTTGTCTGACTCTTGTGACTCCCACAGACTATAGCTCGCCAGACTCCTCTGTCCATAGGATTCTCCAGGCAAGAATACTGGAGTGCGTTGCCATTTCTTTCTCTGGGGGATCTTTGTGACCCAGGGATCGAACCATGTCTCCTGCATTGGCAGGCAGATTCTTTACCACTGAGCCACCAGGGAAGGCCCAATAAATGTTCACTGAAATGCAAAACAAATGAGACCAGGGGAAATACCAGGCTAAAAAGGTGCGTTTTATTTTTGATTGATCATTTGGAAAGGCTGCTCCTCTCTGATTTGACTTAGTTGGCAAGTCACAAATAAAAAAGATCTGTAGGTCCTTAGCAGATGGCATTCTCACTGAGTAAGCACAGCTTGGCAGCTGGAATGAGGCTGCCCCTCTTATGTGAGAAGTTCACTACCCAGACTGAGGAAGTGTATCTCTGCTGCCACAAAAAGGAATGAACTCTTGCCATTTGAAACATGCGTGTACCTTGAGAGCATTATGTTAAGTAAGTCAAAGAGAAAATATTATATGATCTCTCTTACATGTGCAATCTTAAAAGAAAAACCCAAAGAACTAAAACAAATTGAGCTCATGGATATAGAGAACAGATTGTCGTTTTCTGAAAGTGGGGGCTGGGGCTGGGCAAAATGGGTGAAGGGTGTCAAAAGGTACAAATTTCTAGTAATAAAATGAAAAAATTATGGGGATGTAATATACAGCTTGGTGACTCTAGTTAATAAAACTATATTGTAGATTTGAGAGTAGCTAGGGGAGTGGATCCTGAAAGGTCTTATCACAAGAAAACCATTTTTAGTAACTATGTATGGTGATGGATGTTAAATGGACTACTGTTACGATCATTTTGCAATATATGCAAATATTGGGTCATTATGTTGTCCACCTGAAACTAGTAATGTTAGATGTCCACCATACCTCATTTTTTTTAAGAGAGAGAATGCCTCTCAGTGAGAATGCCTCTGAGCTGGTCCTTGGCAAGAACCATGACCTGCTCAACCACATGCCAGGAAGTCTCATCAGTAGCAGCAGTGGCAATAAGGAAACAAAGAAGTAATTTAAGATGAATGATGACTAAATGGGAGAAAGAAAGTTTAAACTCCTCAGGTATGAGAACACCAAGTTTTTATTACAGTTCCACGGAAATATCTCTGTATGGGATGATAGAAGTGGGAGAAGAATGTAAAAAAAGGTAGAAATAAACATTCTTATTATTCTAACAATCACATAAGCCAATCAAACCTTTCTTTGAAGGCTCTGCTTAAAATGCCAATGTAAATATGTTGGAAGGGGGAAGTCACATATCAATACCTTGATATCAAGTATCCTAACCAACTAGTTGATTAGTAACTTAGCAAGTACCTGAAGGAGTAGGCTAGACTAGGGCAGGGGTCAGCAGACATTTTGTGTACAGGGCCAGAGAGTAAAGATTGTAGGTTCCATGGGGCTGGCTGGTCTCTGTTTTAATGGTGCCACCGTGATGCTAAAGCAGCCATAAAGAATGCACAAATGAGCAAGCCTTGGCTGCGCGTCAATACAATTTTACTTACAAGTGCCATAGTTTGCCCAACAGAGAAAAAGCAAGTTGTTTGTCTTTTTTATTTTTCCATGGAAATAAGAAGAGGTCGGGAAACGTATAGTTATGGGATACAGCCTGCAAGGCCAGTTCCCCACACGATGCAGTGTTGTGGCCTTGTGCTACCCCAAGAGCAAGCCCCTAGCTGGGACAAGGGGACATAAGGTGGAGGTCAGGTGGCAGGGATTGGAGGTAAAGACGAGATAAATTAGGTTCCTATCAAGGGAGCCCCAAACTTTTTATATGGCTCTTCAGAGTTCATGGGAAGTCCAAGTACATGCGGAGAATAAACAAAGTTTTATTATTCAATGTCTTAAAGCTGAAAAGTTAAATTGTAGCCTTCAATTAAATCAAGATCGTTCTGAACATCTGGTTCTGTTTACTGTCGTGTGTGTGTATGTGTGTGTGTGCACAAGCATGCACTCAGTCATGTCTGACTCTGCAACCCCATGAAC
The DNA here is from genome assembly GCF_019923935.1 of Bubalus bubalis. Classification (NCBI taxonomy): domain Eukaryota; kingdom Metazoa; phylum Chordata; class Mammalia; order Artiodactyla; family Bovidae; genus Bubalus; species Bubalus bubalis. The sequence continues at coordinate 37,691,814 of NC_059181.1, forward strand.
TACAGTGCACCAGACTCTCCTGTCCATGGGATTCTCCAGGCAAGGATGCTGGAGTGGGTTGCCATTTCCTTTCCCAGGGCATCTTCCCAACCCAGGGATTGAACCCGCATCTCTTGCATCTCCTGCATTGGCAGGCAGATTCTTTACCACTAGCACCACCTGGGTGAAACATTCCTCCCAAAATATGCAACACCACATCTATGACCCAGCACAGCATCCCACCTCTTCAATCAGATTGGCCACTCTTATTGACAACATGCTTCAGGACAAAAATCAAGCAAGTTCTAATTCAATCCTTTCAGTTTCTGGCTTTTTTTCCCCTCCCCAAAAACATTGGTTGCCTCATTTTGTAGCTACAAAACTTACACAGCTAAGAAGGGCACATTTCCTAGAAAATCCACCCCCCAACTCTGAAGTTCTTAGGAGTCACCTGGAGGTCTTGCTAACAGGTAGTTTCTGATCCAGTGTGTCTTGGGTGGGGGCTTGAGAATTTGCATTCCTAACAAGCTCCCAGGCTGACACAGCTAGTCCATGGACCACAGTTCAGAGAGCCACTTTTCTGAAAGATGCTCACCCCTCTCTGAGGAGCTCTGTGGGAGCTGGGGAAGCTCCCTGCGGTAGCATGTGGAGCCTCAGGGCCCCTGGACTCTTCTCAGTTCTTGAGTCAGCCTTCTGGGTAAACTACAGATAGATGGCCTCCCTCCCAGGCATACCCTGGCCGGGTTCAGCAAAGACAATTTGTTCTTTGGCTGAACCTGGACAACATGTCAGTTAGGCTTATTAGTGAAGACAAACAAACCTCATTATTTGGAAAACGATTGTGTTAGCTCTGGGGTGTCAATGCTAATCAGGTTATAGCCCAGACCCAGAAATGAATGGTGGGAGTTCTGAAGTGCAAGTTCCTAAAGTTCCCGGGAAATGGATTAAGAACTGAATCTAGCCTTTGCTTTTTAATGAAATGGCCAGGCCCTTCCTGTTCAGAGGTCTCCCTTCTGCCTTGGCCCTGCTGCCAGGACTCACCTGGAGCATCCCCAGCTGCAGCCGGTAGAGGAGGTTTCGGGCTGTGGGGGTGGACACAATGAACAGTCTCCTTTTCTCATAAAACTGATCCAAAAGTGCAGCTGCTGTTCTCACGCCGACATTGACATTCATGGCTGTAATCAGAAACAGTCAGGTAGGTCAGAAACCCTCTACTGCTTCCGGCTCAATACATACAGCCTGTGATGAGACACAGAAACATATGTGTAAGAAGTAAACCCCGAGATAAAGACTCAACTAGAAATCTTCAGTTCATTCAGGAGGTGGTCCCAAAGAACACTCAGTTGGGGAGTGGGGACGCGTGTTAGTTTCCTCTTGCTTGTGGTCAACTCATCACCACAAACCTAGTGGCTTAACACACATTCTCTTACAATTCTGGCAGTGCGAAGTTTGGAACAGGTTTCACTGGGGTCAAGTCAAGGCTGTTCGCAGGGCTGTGCCCCCTCCCCCACTGCCCTCAACCCACATGCCCTGGAGGAACATGTTTCCTTGGCTTTTTCCAGAATCTTGGCTCCTAGCTTTTCCTCCACCTTCAAAGCCAGCAGCGTAGCAGCTTCCAACTTCACTCCTCTCAGAGCAGTTCCACCTCCCTCTTATTAAGGATGCTTGGGATTCCATTGAGCCCACCTGGGTAATCCACGTGCTTTTTCCCATCTCAAAATCCTTAATTTACAACTTCAAAGGCCCCTTGGCTACGTAAAGTAATACATTCACAGGTTCTGGGGATTAAGATGTGAATATGTTTGCAGGGCACTGGAGGTGGGGAGCATTACTCTCCTACCCCAGGAAATGAGACAGGGAAGGAAAGAGGGATGTTCTTTGTATTTTAATAAAATCTAAGAGCCTCAGGCACTTAGCTGTTGATGTATGTATCTGTGTCTCCATCTCTCTAAGATTAAAGGGAAAGCATAAAGATGAGAAAGTACTGCTGCTGCTGCTGCTGCTAAGTCGCTTCAGTCATGTCCGACTCTGTGCGACCCCATGGACTGCAGCCCACCAGGCTCCCCCATCCCTGGGATTCTCCAGGCAAGAACACTGGAGTGGGTTGCCATTTCCTTCTCCAATGCATGGAAGTGAAAAGTGAAATTGCTCAGTCATGTCCGACTTAGCGACCCCATGGACTGCAGCCTACCAGGCTCCTCTGTCCATGGGGTTTTCCAGGCAAGAGTACTGGAGTGGGGTGCCATTGCCTTCTCTGGAGAAAGTACTAGGAAATGAGAAAAAGTGGAGTACAGAAATAGAAGCCATGTCCAGAATTTTCTGGCTAGTCCAAATGTCACACTAGGATCGCTACCCAGCCCAATTTTTGTTCCTCAGTAATAACAGCTGACAGTTATTGAAAGTTTAGTTTCATTACTGTTGCTGTTATCCAGGCTAGAATATTGGAGTGGGTTGCTATTCCCTTCTCCAGGGGATCTTCCCAACCCCGGGACCATATGCCAAGCCTTGCTCAATTCCATTGTTCAATAGATGACCTCATTTCATCCTTTCAACAGCTCCAGGAGAAGGTAGAGTATTTGCTTCCTCATTTGACATTAGGAGCAAAGATCCCGAAGGCCCAAGATCTGCGGGACTTGCCAGCTAGTGCTGCAAAGCAGGGGCTCTATCATCTGTACATAGTAGTGTACTGGCTTTGAAGAGAGGAACAAGGGTTCAGTTCAGTCGCTCAGTCATATCCGACTCTATGCAACCCCGTGAATTGCAGCACGCCAGGCCTCCCTGTCCATCACCAACTCCCGGAGTTCACTCAAACTAATGTCCATTGAGTGGGTGATGCCATCCAGCCATCTTATCCTCTGTCGTCCCCTTCTCCTCCTGCCCTCAATCCCTCCTGGCATCAGGGTCTTTTCCAATGAGTCAACTCTTCGCATGAGGTGGCCAAAGTACTGGAGTTTCAGCTTTTGCATCATTCCTTCCAATGAACACCCAGGACTGATTTCCTTTATGATGGACTGGTTGGATCTCCTTGCAGTCCAAGAGACTCTCAAGAGTCTTCTCCAACACCACAGTTCAAAAGCATTAATTCTTCCGTGCTCAGCTTTCTTCACAGTCCAACTCTCACATCCATACATGACCACTGGAAAAACCATAGCCTTGACTAGACAGACCTTTGTTGGCAAAGTAATGTCTCTGCTTTTTAATATGCTATCTGGGTTGGTCATAACTTTCCTTCCAAGGAGTAAGCGTCTTTTAATTTCCTGGCTGAAACTACAGATGCTTTTTTGTTTGGGTTGCACGAGGTTTTAGTGGTGGCAAGCAACTCCTCATTGTGGCATGTAGGATCTAGTTCCCTGATCTAGAACCCTGGCCCCCTGTATTGGGAGTGCAGAGTCTTAGTCATTGGACTGCCAGGGAGGTCCCAAGGGTGCAGACTTTGCTAATTCATAATTCTGATGATTTATAATGAACCCTGGACTCCTACCTCCAGCTTCCTCCTTAGAGGACATGCGAGATAAATCAGCAGATGAGCAGAGGTGAAGGAGGAGAGCGGGAAAGATGGGCTGCCCAGTTACTGGAGGACTGTTTTCATCCAACAGATGAATATGGCTGGCCCTGAACCTTTCTAAGTATATAGAACAAAAGGCTCCCTGTCCTGGAAACCAGAGCCAAAGGGGCTTCAGGGTCTGTTGCTGGCTGGAGAGAGAGCTGCCCTCGTACCTGTGCAGGTGGGCTCAGTGCCAGACCAAGCCAGGTTGGACTGACATACTCGGGCAGAGCTCCCCTGGAGCTCGTAGCCTCCGACGCAGGAGAATTCACACACAGCCCCATAATTATCGCCGTCACTGGAGCACTTCATGTAGCCGTTCTCCGGGGCGTGGAGCTTGCCGCAGCGTCTCACTGTGTGGGACACAAGCCCAGAGGGTGCTCAGTGCTGAGTGCCCCCCGCTCCACCACCACAAAGCAAGCAGGGAAGGGGAGGAGTCAGAAACACCAGCTTCTACACTGGGCAGGTGTGTAGGGAGGGGCAGGTGTGGCTATCTGCCAGTGGGTGTGCCTTAGGAGGGTCACTGTTCAAACCAACAAGACCACTGAGATAAACTGATTCAGCTCCCTGTGGTCTAGATGAGGAGGTTGAACCCAGAAGAGGAAGGAGTAAAGATGGCTAGTTATTAGCTACCCAAACCATGAAGCTCAAAGTAAACCTTAAAAACCTTTTTTTCCTAAAGGTTCTGGAACACCAAGAACACGGTCGGCTGGTGGGCTACCTAAGGGGCTCCTAACCTCCTTCATAGCAGGACTTATATAGGCTTTGGCTGGTCACTGAAGCCCAGGAGTGGAAAAGCTATTAAATACTATTGTTCTGGGACAGCCAGCGATGGGCTCATATGAGATGAGCTTACTGCTCTCTCGGACTCCTTCAATCATCTGCCTGCACTCAACCTCATCTGGATTTGAATTGTGAAATTTAGGCAGTGAGGTGGCACCCTTCCCCTAGCCTCATGATCAGAGGCAAATGCAGAGCTGGCAAGTCTTCCTCTGACAATGGGCACTCACAGAAGGTTCTAGCTTGAGTCTCTGCTTCCCTTTGTTCTTAAAAAGAGAGGGAAAAAAAAAAGCCAAGCAGCAGTCATCTTACCTCTTACTTTAACTCGAAATTGGCAAGTGCCCTTGTTCTCGGCTCTGTCATAGACAGTATACTGGATCTTGTGGTCTCCTTCTGGAAAATGCGAGCCTGGGGGTGGGCCTTTTAGAATAACACTTAAAGGGGGAAAAAATCAGAAACACCAAAGATGATCGCTGTAGGCCCTAACAACAATCGGGCCGTGATGGCCTAAGGATCAAAGAGGACCATCATGGGTGTTTGTTGAGCACCCATTCTGTTCAAGATACAGAGACTCCAAGGGACTGCCATTAGGCCAGTTTTTTAATTCTCAAAGAAGAGAATTTTGTGAGCTTTACTTTGTTTTGGAAGTGCAGTTTGAGACCAGAAAATGGAAGTCCCCAGTTCCTGGGAAAATCAGACTGGTTTTTCTTTTTGTGATGTAGAACAGAGGATGGGAGACGCTGAGAACCCAAAGCTCAAGTCTTCCTTCCTTTGGTCCAAGGAAGACCCGAACTGTCACCCGATTGGGAGGATGAGGGAATTTTCTTTGAGGGAAATCATTTGAGAGGTTAGTCCCAGCAGTCACTGGCAATTTGGGCCTGCAGGGGGCGCTAGAACTTTCTCTGCTTTTTCTATCTCAGTGGAGACCTTTCCTGAGCAAAAGGCAAATTCACTGTGATTTCATGGTGACCATAATAATAACTCAAGTTATTATTATCTTTATTATTAGTTATTATTATTATCATTATTATTCTTTGTGCCATGTGTGCTGAGTCACTCAGTCGTGTTTGACTCTTTGCGACCCCATGGACTGTAGCCCTACAGGCTCCTCTCTCTGTGGGGATTCTCCAGGCAAGAATACTGGAGTGGGGTGCCATTCCCTCCTCCAGGGGATCTTCCCAACCCAGGGATCGAACTCAAGTCTCCCTCATTGCAGGCAGATTCTTTACCTTCTGAGCTACCAGGGAAGCCCAGTATATAAACCTTACACATGTCTGGCGTATTTCTAGACATTATATATAATGTCTAGAAACACACACACACACACACACATACAGTAGTTTATTTAATCCTCTCAACAACCCTATGATGTAGGCATTATTATACCCATTTCACAGATGAGGAAACTGAGCCACCAAAAGATCAAGGAACCCACCCAAGGTCACAGAGCAAGGATGACTTCCACATCTTTCTTCTCAGTTGTCTGATAAGAATATCAGTAGGTACAATATGATCAATTGTTTTTCAATAGATAATTTCCCTTCTCTTTACACGTATGAGGAATGAAAAGAATATTGACTGACAATGTGCATGTGAAATTCTCACTGTCACCATTGAAGAGAACCTTCCACACAGATGGACAAGGCAGTTGTTTACAAGTATGCAGTGAGGGGTGTTACAAGAGTGCCAGACATCCCAGCATTACAGACGTGTCACTTTGGGCCTTAGGTGCTTTAAGGTCCTCATCAGGAAGCACAATTTAAAAGCAGATAAACCTGAGAGGAATCAGACTTCAAACATGAGTGGCCGCTTACCTCTTGGAGACTCTCTTTCATGTGTGACATGCAAATAACAGTCATAGGGCATAAATATGGAGCTCACAGGAAGCACTTGTCTCAGCACCTGACACTAGAACCTTCCCCCCACCCCAGAAGGGGACTACAGAACAGAAGCTTGCAAAAGACATGAGGAAAAGAAGAGAAATGCCAGAGAAGCAAGGAGGCCAAGCAAGAGCTGCAAAAGGGGAAAAGACAGCCTTCTCTGAACTCCTCATTCTGCTCCACAGCTCTGATGGCCCTGAGCTGTAGAATTTAGGAAGCCAATAGCTGCTCTGAACAGAGGGTTGGGGTTACTAAGATGCTCTTTCAAAATGTCACATTTCTAACTGTAACACACAGATTACCCACAAAAATGCCAAGGTGAATATCCTTGCTAGATAACTAAAGTCATCTGATGACCTGATATTGTGTGTATATTATACCAGATCTCAATAGCAATCGCAGTTGTGAGAATCTAAGAATCTGTTATGGGCTAGGAGAAGGCCCAGGCATCGTGCTGGGTTCCAAAAGATTCAACAATTGTTAAAAGCCAATCCCTGACTATATCAAGGGCTTTCCAGGTGGCTCAGTGGTAAACAACCCACCTGCCTGCCAATGTAGGAGACCTGGGTTTGATCCCTGGGTCAGGAAGATCCCCTGGAGGAAGAAATGGCAACCTACTCCAATATTCTCCCTGGAGAATCTCATGGCCAGAGGAGCCTGGCGGGCTACAGTCCATGGGGTCACAAAGAGTTGGACATGACTGAGCACACACATGATGCATGACATGGTTATAGCAACTGTGACTTATATTTTTAATCCTCATCGCCTAAAGTTTCTCCTTAAGGGGTGACATATGTATGCAACAGAAAATAAATAATTTCTTAATACTCACACTTTATCTTTGAGGAATTACAAGCGGAAACATAACAAATATGATCTAAGCTAGATGGTGGGAAAAATTATCAGGCTGTCAGAACAAAATGTCCTAGGGGTGAAAGACTGAGCCTCTTCCTAGAAGAAAATGTTCTGTTATGGCTAATATTGGCTTAGAAACATTTCCTCTTGCCCAGCCTGGGTTGACAGAATTCTAGAAAGCCTTGCCCTGCTGTATGGCTCACCAGGGGTAAGTCAGAGGTGTTCTTTGTCCACAGATGGAAACTCGGCGGGGAGGCCTAATAGGACCGTGTACTCTAAGGCATGGATGTGAATATGCTGACATAAAGTAGTGGCCCCCAGGGAACATGAGGGCCCATCCATAGCCACAGGGGCACAGGCGCAGCTGCTAGATTAGAACAACATGTGGCTGAACTTCACTGAAGGGAACCACCCATTTTTAAAGATTTTGGGGATGTATTTCAAACTATTTGTGCAGTTGGTCCTAGAGAAGGGGGTTGGGGTGGGGAAGAAGGACTTTTTTATTTACAAGTGGTTTAAGTGTTTAAGGTCATATATTAAAAAATTAAAAATCAAAAGTTGTGAAAGAAACAGGTGCCAAAAAAAAAAAAAGAGAGAGATTTTGGAGTTCTGCCCTAAAACATACTCCCAGAGCACAAGGGGGCGACACTGAGCTCCACCTGGGAGACATAGGTTCCCAGGGAGGTGGTGGCTTAGGAAGGCCTGGGTAGGGGGCCTAGCACACAATGGCAGTGAGTCTTTCTGTGAATTAACCACTTGACTTCCTCTTCCTCCTTCTGTCCCTTTTCCTCCCTTCTCCCCACCACTCCTTCTGACTTCCTTTCTTTCCTTCAACAAATAGTTTACTAAGTAGCAACTATGTGCTAGGCATGGTTCTGGGCCTTAAGGATATGGCTTCAAACATACTCTAGTTGAGACAGGCAGTAAACAGATACATAAGTGAAGAATGTAGTATGCCAGACAGTGAAGAAAAATAAAGAAATGAATGAGGTGTGGCTGAAAGAGTGCTGTACCGAGTCCAAAAGCATACCCTGACCAGCAGATACACACTTCCTTATTCTTGGTAGTGAACTTCTCACATAAACGGGCAACCTCATTCCAGCTGCCAAGCTGCACTTACTCAGTGAGAATGCCATCTGCTGTGTCTCTTCCCTCGGGTGTCTCCCAGGACACTCGGACTGTCAGCTTGTTGGGTTCTGCAACGCGTTCCTTCACACTTGGACACTTGATTCTAGGAGGTTCGAGATCTGAAAATATAACCAGAATATTCTCACCATCATCAGGAAATATCAACCTGGGGTTCGACACCCAGCCCACCATTAGACATGCCCGAAGCTCTGCGCTGAGTTGTGTCCGACTCTTTGTGACCCCATGGACTGTGGCTCACCAGGCTCCTCTGTCCATGAGATTTCCCAGGCAAGAATACTAAAGTGGGTTGCCATTTCCTTCTCCAGGGGATCTTCCTGACCCAGGGACTGGACCCTTGTCTCTTGTATCTCCTGCACTGGCAGGCAGGTTCTTTACCACTGCACCATCTTTGCAAGGGCCCAAAGCTCTAGGTGCTCCCTATTTTTGAAGGGCTTCTTCACCCCTTCTGTATTTATCTTGTTTCCCTTCATCTTGCCCCTTCTTGTCTGCTGAGTTCAACTTTTTATTTTGTATTGGGATATGCATGCGTGTTCAGTCGCTTCAGTCATGTCTGACTGTTTGCGACCCTATGGACTGTAGCTCGTCAGGCTCCTTTGTCCATGGGATTCTCCAGACAAGAATACTGGAGTGGGTTGCCATGCCCTCCTCCAGGGGATCTTACCAACCCAGGGATCAAACCCGGTGCCTCCTGCATCTTCTGCATAGCAGGAGGGTTCTTTACCACTCAGCCACCAGGGAAGCCAGTATTGGGGTATAGCTGATTAACAATGATTGTGATAGTTACAGGTGTACAGCAGAGTGACTCAGCTATATATGTGTGTGTGTGTGTGTGTGTGTGTACACATATATATGTACCCATTCTCCCCCAACTCCCCTCCTACCCAGGTTGCCACATCACCCTGAGCAGAGTTCCCAGTGATATGCCTGCTGAGTTTTAAAGACTGTGTGAGTACTTACCTGTGTATGGCTAAATCAGCAATCAGCTGGCCTTGCTAGTGTCTTGTAGGGTAATTTATCAGCTACGGCAACTTCTTCCCCACACTTCCAAACTCTGCCTGTTGACTTGGCAACATAGCAGTTACCCAACTAGAAATCATTCAGCCATAGTGAGTCCTTCCTGCTTTAAAGATAGTATCATCGGATACTAGAGAAAAGTGCCTTAGGTATCATCTGCTGCTGCTGCTGCTGCTAAGTCGCTTCAGTCATGTCTGACTCTGTGCAATCCCATAGATGGCAGCCCACCAGGCTCCCCTGTCCCTGGGATCCTCCAGGCAAGAACACTGGAGTGGGTTGCCATTTTCTTCTCCAATGCATGAAAGTGAAAAGTGAAAGTGAAGTCGTGTCCGACTCCTAGCGACCCCATGGACTGCAGCCTCCCAGGCTCCTCCATCCATGGGATTCGCCAGGCAAGAGTACTGGAGTGGGGTGCCATTGTCTTCTCCTAGGTATCATCTAGTTTGATTCAATTCAAGGCAACAAATCTTTAATGAGTACCAGCCTTCCCCAAGGCATCATTTCAGCTGCTGGGCTTGGGCATGCAAAGGCAAGAGAATCATGTTATTCTCAGAGTTGACAGTCGGTTGAGAGGATTATGTCACCATATGTGAAATATGACACAAGGTAGAAAATTAACACTGCTCTAGGCTACATAAAAGTAAATGCTGTGGAGGCTTAAAGGAGTTACCCAATGCTCTCATTTTACAGATCAGGAAACTGAGCGTCAGACAGCATAAGTGATTTATTTAAGGCCAGGCATGGAAATAATGAGAATGTGAACTATAACCCAAGTTAGAGCACTTGTCCTTAAAACAGACTTCTCTGGTGGCTCAGATGGTAAAGAATCTTCCTGAAATGCTGCAGACCCAGGTTCAATCCCTGGGTTGGGAAGATCCCCTGGAGAAGGGAATGGCAACCTACTCCAGTACTCTTGCCTGGAGAATTCCATGGATAGAGGAGCCTGGCGAGCTGCAGTCCAAGGGGTCCCAAAGAGTCAGACATGACTGAGCGACTAACACATGCACACACAACGTGAAATCATAAGAAGGGGGAATTCAAACTTTTACAAGTTCTACTTGATGATTTTCAACAGGCAGAGAATGTATTTTTAAGAAGTCAGAGTAAATTAACATTTCAATTTGCATTATCTTACATGTCAACTGCTAATTGTTTAAATACTACTATAGCCTGAATGAAAATGAAACGTCATTTGATTCTGAATTACAAACATTTCTGAGAGACTAAATGCACCAAGTCAAGTCTTCATATACTTTCTCTTGTGTCTTGTCCAATAACTCACTTTATTTAGGGTAAGAAATCATGAATAATTTGTTAAAAGTAGTGTCTTCAGCAATCCAAATTCATTTTCATTCAATGCCATGCTTCAGTGGAGTGTGAATTTACAGCCATAATATGCTAATCCTCAAGTGAATAACTATATTTTATTGAATCTAAGTCACCAATTGTGAGATGCATGCTAATTGCAGGGCTAGTAACTGAAAAAAAATATGCTTCTTAGAATTTATGGTTTATCAACGTGATGGTGAAATGAAAGCTGCTTTAAATGAGTTAGAGGTGTCTATTTTCAGTTGCTAAGATGTTAAAAAACAATCCTTTTTTGTTTTTACTATGATAGGTGATAGAAGACATACTTTTATAGTTCAGATGAACATTTTTCAGCTCTGGGTGAATCAGAAAGATATGTATATAATACCTGCCCCCTGCTGGCCAAATGTAGTCAGCAAGCTCATAATAGAAAGCATATTTATTTTTAAAAAAATTGAAGCCAAGGGACTCCCCTGGTGGTCCATGGTTAGGATTCTGTGCTGCCACTGAAGGGGGTGCAGGTTCAATCCCTGATCAGGGGACTAGGATCCCACATGCTGCATGGCATGGGCAAAAATATTTTTTAAAAGAGGCGTGCGTGAAAATGAATTATATCTCAACTAAAAATGCTGTACTCTGGCCCAGAGGTAAAGAACCTGCCTGCCAATGCAGGAGACACGGATTTGATCCCTGGATAGGGAAGATTTCCTGGAGAAGGAAATGGCAACCCACTCTAGTATTCTTGCCTGGGAAATCCCATGGACAGTGGAGCCTGGTGGGCTACAGCCCATGGGGTTGCAAAAGAGTCAGGCATGACAGAGTGACTGAAAAACAATACTGAATCTAGAAAAAAAAAATTAAAGCCATAAAGGAGGGGAGGAGGAAGGGAAATAGATTTCAATATAAGATTACGTCGTGTTACCATATTACTAAGATCACTTAGTGTTACCATATTCCCTTGGAGCAACACTGTCAGAGTGAAAAGATATTCTTACCCTTTGTGTCGTGTAAACTAAACATCTAGATGATATGCTGGCTGGGTTGTTTTCCCTATAAACTAGACATATTGACACTGAGCAAACACAGCTCCAAATTAGGTTATCTGGATGAAGAGTCTCAGCTTCCCAAAGCCAGCTTCTGACTGCTAACAATGATCAGTCGAATTTGGCCTACTTTTTCAGAAGCGGTGTTCTTCCAAACAAGAACCAAGAGGAAATAAAGCACTAACAATAATAGCTAATATTTATTTACTGACCCTCCCCTACTTGCCCAGCCCAGGCGAGGTACCCTCCCTGACTTATTTCACTGAATTCTTGCCACCGCCCACTAGACTAAGTCTTGTTATTATCATCCCCATTTATAGTCTGGGAAGCCTTTCCTCTCTTTGGGAACTTCTTTGCAGTCTGGGATTTTAAGACATGATCACATATTTTTAAATTATTTTAATCAGTCGAAGACTTCTGTGTGTCTGCCTACTGCTGAGCTAGTTATTTTCCTCCATCCTCTGCATACACATTCTTTCCTGGTCATCACATCCACCTTCTCCATAAACCCTGGAAAAGCAGCAGCAGAGCGGGCTCCTGTCACATTCTCAAGCATCAGGCCCCCTTTTTCAGCTGATGAGACTAGCTGGCCTGCCCTTCAGCAGATGCTCCAGAAACTGAAGCCTATTATTACACAGCTGTGGCCATCACTGCTATTTCTACATTATTATAAATTTCCATGAAGGAAATAAACAAAGTTACTATAGCAACCTGATCACAATTCCTTGTTGAGTCAGAGTGCCCGCAGGGCCAGTTACCGTGTGGCAACCTGGCAACTCTGATGAACATCCTGGCCTCTGCCCCACTCACTGGAGACATCTGACAAACTGTCCCCTGCCTCTGTGCTCTAGTTTCTTCTCTGCCTATAAAATACCAGAAACAAACATGTTGCACTGTATCTACCACTGTTATCTGCAAAGCCTTGGGAACATTTACTATGTCTACCAGATAGATGGTGGAAATAAAAAAGAAGGTGAGGGCTTCCCTGGTGGTCCAATGGTTAAGAATTTGCCTGCCAATACAGAAGACACAGGTTTGATCACTGGTCCAGGAAGATTCCACATGCCGTGGAGCAAGTAAATCCACGTGCCACAACTGAGCCTGTGCTCCAGAGCCCAGGAGCCGCAACTACTGAAGCCCATTCACCCTAGAGCCCATGCTCTGCAACAAGAGAAGCCACCAGGATGAGAAGCCCATGCACCACAAGTAAAGAGTATCTCCCGTTCTCTGCAACTGGAGAAAATCCCATTTTGTCCGTTTCTTTAGAAGAAAAGAAGTTTTCCTGGGCCTGTGACCCTCCAGAATAAAGATTCTATTCCAAGCCTTGTTTCAAGTTATCTATGGCCATGGGATGGGTTCCACCAGTGAGCTGTGAGAAAAAGTGACATGTGCAACTTCTGGGTTGTGCTTTAAAAAGGTATGTGTGTGTGTGTGGCAGGAGGTACTCTCCTCTTTCTTTTTCCTCCACCCTGGTTTGAATGTGTATGAAGTGGTGAGCTGTGAACAGCCATCTTTGATTGCAGATGAAAGCTGCAAGTTGAGAGTGGAAGAACAAATGAGGAGGAGGTTGGGTCTAGGACACTGCCCGGACATTTATAAGAGAATGGAAGTTCTAACTTGCTTAAAGTATTATGATTTTGGCCTTATTAATATACCTGGAAGTAGGATATAAGCAACCACACCTGTTTTTTTCAAATTTGGTATGACATCTTCCAAGATGTATTTCACTAATGATTTCTAAGCTCTGATTTCTAACAAAGAATACTCTGGTGAATTTCCTGGGAAGGTGGCTACCCATAATCCCCTTATATACATGCAGTTCCTCCTACCAACAAAAGAATGGGAAAGACTAGAGTCTCTTCAAGAAAATAAGAAATATCAAGGGAATATTTCATGCAGAGATGGGCACAATAAAGGACAGAAATGGCAAGGACCTAACAGAAGCAGAAGAGGTTAAGAAGAGGTAGTAAGAAATCACAGAAGAACTATACAAAAAAGATCTTACTGACCCAGATATCCATGATGATGTGATCACTCACCTAGAGCCAGACATCCTGGAGTGTGAAGTCAAGTGGGCTTCGGAAGCATTACTAGAAACAAAGTTACTGGAGGTGACAGAATTCCAGCTGAGCTATTTAAAATCCTAAAAGATGATGCTGTGAAAGTGCTGAACTCAATTTGTCAGCAAATTTGGAAAACTCAGCAGTGGCCACAGGACTAAAAATTGTCAGATTTCATTCCAATTCCAAAGATGAACAATGCCAAAGAATATTCAAAATATTGCACAATCATGCTCATTTCACATGCTAGGCAAGGTAATGCTCAAAATACTTCAAGCTAGGCTTCAAAAGTACATGAACCAAGAACTTCCAGATGTAAGCTGGATTTAGAAAAGGCAGAGGAACCAGAGATCAAATTGCCAACATCTGTTGGATCATAGAAAAAGCAAGGGAATTCCATAAAAACATCTACTTATGTTTCATCGACTACAGAAAAGCCTTTGACTGTGTGGATCACAACAAACTGGGGAAAATTCTTAAAGAGATGAAATACCAGACCACCTTAACTGCCTTCTGATAAACCTATATGCAGGTCAAGAAGCAAGTTAGAAGCAAGAGGTAGAAGAACTGGACATTGAACAATGGACTGATTCCAAATTGGGAAAGGGGTACATCAAGGCTGTATATTGTCACCCTGCTTATTTAACTTATATGCAGAGTACATCATGAGAAATGCTGGGCTGGAAGAAGCACAAGCTGGAATCAAGATTGCCGGGAGAAATATCAATAACCTCAGATATGCAGATGACACCACCCTTATGGCGGAAAGTGAAGAGGAACTAAAGAGCCTCTTGATGAAGGTGAAAGAGGAGAGTAAAATATCTGACTTAGAACTCAACATTCAAAAAACTAAGATCATGGCATCCGGTCTCATCACTTCATGGCAAATAGATGGGGGAAAAAATGGAAACAGACTTAATTTTGTTGGGCTCCAAAATCACTGCGGATGGTCACTGTGGCCTCAAAATTAAAAGATGCATGCTCCTTGGAAGGAAAGCTATGACAAACCTAGGCAGCATATTAAAAAGCAGAGACATCACTTTGCCAACAAAGTTTCATCTAGTCAAAGTTATGGTTTTTCCAGTAGTCATGCACGGATGTGAGAGCTGGATCATAAAGAAGGCTGAGCGCCGAAGAATTGATGCTTTCAAACTGTGGTGTTGGAGAAGACTCTTGAGAGTCCCTTGGACTGTAAGGAGATCAAACCAGTCCATCCTAAAGGAAATCAATCCTGAATATTCATTGGAAGGACTGATGCTGAAGCTCCAATAGTTTGGCTACCTGATGCGAACAGCTGATTCATTGGAAAAGATCCTGATGCTGGGAAAGATTGAAGGCAGGAGGAGAAAGGGCAACAGAGGATGAGATGGCTGGATGGCATCACTGATGCAATAGACATGAACTTGGGCAAACTCCAGGAGATGGTGGGGGACAAGGAGGCCTGGCATGCTGCAGTCCATGGGGTTTCAAAGAGTTGGACACAACTGAGAAACTGAACAATAGCAACCTTCTACCAAGAAGTAGAGTCTGCCTCCCCTCCATTTGAATCTGTGCCTGGCTTGTAACTTACTTTGACTGACAGAATGCAAGGGAAGTGATTCTATGCCAGTCCCAGGCGTAGGCCCTTAAAGAGTCTGGCACCTTCTGTGTTTACCATCTCAGAAGCCAGCTGCCATCTAAGGAAGCCCAGTTATCTGACTTGAGAGGCCAAGTGGAGAAGGTGAGAAATGAAGGGAGAGAGAAAAAAGGGACTCAAATGTTAGCCAGCACAGTGACCTCTGAGTGAGATGCTGCACATGGGAGTGAAGCCATCTTGGCTCCTCCAGTCCCAGACATGCACCTTGGCCATTACTATGTGCAACAAAGGTGAACTGTCTCCACCAAGCCCTGCCCAAATCGCCAACCCAAACAACCATGAGCCATAACATGGTTGATTGAAGCCACTAAGTTCTGGGTGATTGGTTGTGCAGCAATAGATTACTGACACAAACATAAAATAGTTAGAGGTTGTTGATGGAGGGAAGAAGTGGTCATTTCCTGGCACAGGGAGAGAGTGACTAACCAAGGCAGAACAAATCTGGCCACTGAAAACTTCCCTCATTGCTTGCTTCCCCCAGCTAGATTGTAATCCATGTACATGTCCCTGAATAGGGTTTCCACTTCTTTGGCACCATATGAGATATTAAGAAACTTTCCCAATGGACCAAAGAGTTGAGAAGCAAAGAACTCCACAACTAGAAGTCACTATCTTCATCAGAAAGATGCCAAACTAAAACCTCACTGGGGATATACTACAGTGGTGTGGTAACAGTTTACCTGTTTAATTTGTGCTAAAAATCATGCCAGGTTAAAAAGTGGAGCAGTATCTTGGACTTCCAAGGTGGTAGTGTAACCACTGGAGACTTCATGTTTCCAATGCAGGGGACACGGGTTCGATCCCTGATCACAGAGCTAGATTCTACATGCCCTGGTTGGGCAAGTTCTACGTGCCATGCAGTGGGGCCCCCCCAAAAAAAACAACAAAGTGGAGTGGTATCTCAATCAAGCAACTTGTTGCAAAGCTGAAACTAGCTTCCTAAAAGTTTATAAATCAATGTGTATTTGTCAACCTGGGAAAAATTTTGTATGATTTCAGAGCATTTACAGCAATGCCCTGATACATTTATTCTCAGCCCCACGACGTTTGTATCCTCAACTGAATCTCTAGAAATAATACCATTCTGCCTAGCGAACTTCCTTGTGGGTCACTGGGTCAACTGAGCTGTCAGATAATTGGGAAGCTGGAAAAGTAGTCCATCAATTTGCATATCTAAAACTGCAAATTGAGATTTTTTTTTTTATTCCAGACTTCCGTTTGTGTTAACTCTCCAACTATTCTATTCCACAGGAAATATAAAATAAGCAGAGAGTAATTTCAGGAAGCAAGTTGGTTTGTACATGGTCTTTTGTTAAAACATCTCAATAGGGCTCCCTGTGTATCTGAAGATACTTGCTCAGTTTTCATTGTCCATGGGTTTTAAATTTACTTGAATTTTTTTTCTCTTCCTGTTGGCCTAGGGAAAAGTGTTGGTCCAAAGGAGAAGACCTGTAATTGTAACTGTCCATTGTTATATCTACATGCCAATGTAACTGGAAAGGACTAAAAATGGAAAGAAAGAAAAAAAATATACCCCAAAACAATAGTTGTTACAGTCTATGGGTTTGGTTTTTTTATATATATATATCATGGAAGTTGTGGCTGTCTAAATATTTTACCCTCCTGCAATTTTCAGTAGGTTTTTTTTTTTTTGTCTCCTACATTGACTTATTTCTATCTATATCTGTTTTTAAAATAACCATGGACATTGAGTCTACTGCCAGAGTGTAGGCTGCCTAAGAGAATAAATTTTGACTTGTGGTCCTTTCAAATTAGCCAGACCACAGAACTGACCACCTCAGCATCAAAAGCCAGCCCAGGGTTCTCTCTTCCCTCCAGATCTGAAGGAGAACCAGACGGACTTTCTCAGCACTCAGCACAGCTGGGCCTAGAGGCATTGCTCAAGGCGGTGTAGAAATCTGAGAATTCCTTGGCCACCATGTGTCAGCTCCTAAACTAGGCTAAGGCGCCGAGCTGTGCTCACAGACCCCCGAGCCCTGCCAACACACCAAGTCAATAAACTCATTTAGTAATACATTGAAAGCCAAAGAGTTCATGACATCCCTGGAGTGAAATTCACAGGGGACAAACTCCAGCTTCTCTGTCACAGAATCAAAGAAAGATCTGCTTGCTTGCTGTGTCTTATTTCTCTTGTTTTTCCTGGGAGCTCACTGATCACTGATCTCCTTTTTACCCCCCACATTGCATGCACAAATTCCCCTACCCCCAAAGATGCCTGAACCTTGCCCTGTCCCGCTCTAAGATCAATCCCCTGGAATTGGGGTTCATTTCTTAGTTTTTTCTCTCTCCCTCTGGGAAGGTTCCAGGCCCATCTGGTCCGGCTTAAGACATGCTTGTTGCTTTTTGAGAACAATCAGCAATTTCTTTCCATTGTTACGCACAATCTGGACATCTGAACACTGTGATCCCTGGAGGATTCTGCCAGTGCTTGCTCAGCAGGGAGATTTTCGAGTATCTCCTCCCCTCCCATCACCTCTACCCCTTCCGATGTGAGGGAACAGACATTCAAAGAGGGGGGTGGGAGGCAGTGGCAGTGGAGAGGAGTGTTCTGAAGAGCTAGCTTGCACACTCCAAGTCACCGGGCAGCGAGTGAAAGCAACATCTGGGAGGGGCTCTTCTGACCTCAACATCTGGCCTCAGGTCATGTCCTTCTAGAAAAGTGCCCAGAGCTCACAGCCTGAGCACTATCCTACATGCATGGCTGAGCAGGCCCGCTTTGCAGGCTCCTCCTCACTGAGAACTACAGTGATTTACAGGGAGATGTCTAAAACCTCAGAGCAAGGCTGCTGAGGACTTCCCTGGTGGTCCAGTAGTTGGGAATCCGCCTGCCAGTACAGGGGAGACAGGTTCGAGCCCTGGTCCGGGAAGATTCCACATGCCTTGGGGCAACCAAACCTGTGTGACACAACTAGAGAGTAGCCCTCCACTCAGCACAACTAGAGAAAGTCCACGTGCAGCGACAAAGACATAGTACCACCCAAAAAATAATAAATAAATAAAAGGAAGTAAAAGGCTTCTGTGGCACAGATTCTGTTGGCACTCAGTTTTTTTTTAAATCATTGCTTGCACTGAAATCTTTACTGCCTGTACTGAAATTCTCAAATTGACATGTCTTGGACTCCTCCTGCCAGCTGGGTGCCAGCTAGCTTTGCCAATGGGAGGCACTCCCATGAGGACAGAGGGCAGGAGGAAGAGGGAAGCCATTAGGCTTCTGGTAGGGGCTTTCATGAAGGTTTCCTGGGCTCCTGACTTCATTCTCATCCATGATGGTGTCAGCTGCAGACATGTCAGCCTCAGGGTGAGTTTATGGACTTTGGGTAACACCACGAGGCCACTTTTGCTCCCCCCAGCCCTTGGTTGGGATGGATTTCTGCTCTAACTAATCTCTAGATGGCGTAGTGCTAAAGAATCTGCCTGCCAATTCAGGAGACGCTTCCCTGGGTCAGGAAGGTTGCCTGGAAAATCTACCCACTCCAGTATTCTTGCCTGGGAAATCCCATGGACAGAGGAGCCTGGCAGGCTACAGTCCATGGAGTCGCAAAGAGTCGGACACGACTGAGTGCACACACACATAATGTCTAGCAACAGTCTTTTTCCTCTTTTGTTCCTCCAGCCCTTCCTATATGTTTGTAACCACTGCCCTGTATTAATGTCTCCTCTGTTGGAAACACCTATAGTGGTTTCTATCTTCCCAATCACTGATCAACTCAAACTCCCACCTAAATCGTAGAAAAAGAGAAGCCAGGAATAAATCCGAGTCAGTTATCTGAGAAATTACTTGGACCTGGTGCTCTTGTTAAGATGGATATAAGGTAAAGTCCGGGGCTGTGATATAGAAGATGTAGAAGGCTCACATCTCGGGTCAGTCCCCTGGCTATAACTGAGGAAAAAGGATGACCAATGCTGCCAAGGGAGACAGTGGACAGTGGTACTGTCATGAAGACACCGTAGGACCAAGGCCAGAGAAGCTGTTGTACAACTGCCCCCAGAGGGCAGCATCCAGTTTCAGTCACATCCCTGAATTGTCTGCCCAGATGCTGAGCTGTCAGGAAGGAGTCCTTGGGGGAATGGGCAGGCGCAGACCGAGCTGAATGGTTCTCTGCAGGATGGGCAGACCCAAGCAGGGTAGGAGCCAGGCTCCTGCGGTCAGCTGCCTTGCCATCTCTGTGCCAGAGCTGTCTCTGGATTCAGGGACTTTGAGCCTAAAAGCCCGGAGACATAGGCTTGGCTCTATGCAACATCAACAAAGTCAAGGCCTTATCTGCAGAAGGGGGATTGGACTAGAATGTTCTGTTAGGCTAGGTCCTGGCAGCGCTAACACATTATGAGTCAACAGTCTCCTGGGATAGTAGTTTTCAATTACCTGGATTAGTTTTGGAAAAATGCCAGGGCCCCAGATACTCAGATTTAAACTGCAGCTAGAGTTAAAAACCACTGTCCCAGAGCAGTCTACCTCAACTTTAAAAGGACATAGGAATCCCTTGGGGATCTTCTTACAATGTGGCTTTCGATCTGTTGGGTCTGGGATAGGACCCAAGAGTCTATATTTCTAACAGGCTTCCTGCTGATGCTCAAACTGCTGGGCACTATTTTGTGTTAAAAGGTACTAAGTGTTGTGTTAGTTGCTCAGTTGTGTCTGACTCTTTGTGACCGTATAGACTGTAGCCCGCCAGACTCCTCTGTCCATGGGATTCTCCAGGCAAGAATACTGGAGTGGGTTGAAATTTCCTTCTCCAAAAGGTACGAAAGTTCTTCCCAAATTTGATGTTCCAAGGCAGGTTCTCAACCTTTAGAGCATCAGAATGTCCTGGAGGGCCTGTGAAAATGCAGATTGCTAAGCCCCACCCCAGCATCGACAATCCTGCAGGCCTGGAAATGTGCATTTCTAAAGCTTCTGGTCAGGAGCCCACACTCTCTGAGATCCACTGCTCTCAGATGATGGTCCTGAGTCTGGTTATGCATGAAAATCACCTGGGAAGCTTTTATAAATGCCACTTGCCTCCTCCAGCTATCCCAACATCAGGCTAACTGAATCAGAATCTCTAGGGTAAAACCAAAGTGCATTGTTGTTCAGTCACTAAGTCATGTCTAACACTTTTGCAACCCCATGGACTGCAACCCGCCAGGCTCCTCTGTCCATGGGATTTCCCAGGCAAGAATACTGGAGTGGGTTGCCATTTCCTTCTCCAGGGGATCTTCCCAACCCAGAAACTGAACCCAGGTCTCCTTCATTGCAGGTGGATTCTTTACTGCTGAGCTACTGGGGAAGCTCCAGGATCAAGGCATGGCTAGGTTCTAAAAGATACTCAGGTGATTCTAGTAAGTAGCCAGGGTGGGTATCCACTGCTCAGAGATGGGTGATTCTCAAAGAAGGGGTGATTTTTCTCCTCCCTCTCCTCTTCCCTCCAGAGGACATTAGACAATGTCTGAAGACATTTTTGGTTGTCACACGTGGGAGCTGGGGAAAGATGTCATTGGCATTTAGTGGGTAAAAGCCAAGGCTCTAAGCATTCTAGAGTGCAAAGGACAGGGCCCCATGACAAATAATTATCGGACACCAGATATCCATTGTTCCAAGATTCAGAAATCTTGTCTAGAGCGGGGTCTAGCAGAACCCCAGAATCTGCCCCAGATCTCCTGAAGCAGAAGCTACATTTTTACCAAGGTTCCCAGGTGATCCCCAAGCTGGAGAAGCACTGTCTTAGATCAGTGGCTCTCTCTTTAAGCTCTTCTAAATGCCCTAGAAGGCTCCTTAAAGTGCCAAGTGCTGGGCCCATGCCCAGAGTTTGTGATTCAGCAGGTCTGGGGTGGGGCCCTGAATTTGCATGTGTAAAGAGTTACAGCGAGGACTTCCCTGGTGGCACAGTGGATAGGAATCTGCCTGCCAATGCAGGGGACACGGGTTCGAGCCCTGATCCAGGAAGACTCCACATGCCACAGAGTAACTAAGCCTGTATGCCACAACTGAGCCCACACACTGCAACTACCAAGGTATGTGTGCCCTAGAGCCTGTGCTCTGCAACAAGAGAAGCCTGCACACTGTCAACCAAGAGTAGCCCCTGCTCACTGCAACTAGAGCAAAGCCCAAGAGAGGCAACGAAGACCCAGTGCAGCCAAAAATAATTAATTAAAAAAAAAAAAAAAAAAAAGATTTCCAGCGAGGCTGCGGCCAAGGCTCCCCAGAACCACAACTAAGAACTACTGCCAACAAATCCAGAGTCAGGGAAGACAGCCAAATCCCTGCCAGTTTAGCACACTGAGCATTTGCTGATTCCCAGAGTTGCTAACAAAGGAACTATGTCTGTGGGCTGAAAGACACAGAGCTGCTCTCCGCAGGACCATCCAGCCAAATGTCAACAACTCTGCTCAATGCTACAGGGCACACCCCGGAACTAAAATAGCAGGATTGCCCCGCACCTCTCTCTGCTAGCCTCCAGCTGCCTCAATCACAATCCGAGAGAGAGACAAGTCACGGGAAAGCCATGAGCTGTGAAGTCAACTCAAGCAAAGAGACTGAGGCTAGATCTGTGCTGAGCCAGAGAAATAGGGATAAAGAAAACCACGGAAAGCAAAACTGGGCCCTTAGGCTTTACACATGGAACACAGGTGTTGCCTTTAAAATCCACTTTATGGGGACTTCTCTAGTGGTCCAGTGGCTAAGTCTCTGTGCTCCCAATACAGGGGGCCCAGGTTCCATCTGTGATCGGGGAACTAGATCCCACGTGCTTCAACCAGGAGTTTGCATGCAGCAATTTAGGGATCCTGCATGCTGCAACTAAGACTGGGTGGAGATAGATACATAAAAATTTTAAATCCACTGTATGGACACCCCCTGCTCCTCCCAAAGTAGGTGCCTCCTGAGGACTGGTGATATTTTCTTACCAACACAGGTGGCTGGTTGGCCGCTCCAGGCCTTGTTGTCCATACACCTGACTGTCTGCTCCCCTTTCAGCGTGTATCCTGGCGAGCAATAGTACTCACACTGGGAGTTAAAGTAGGCACCGTCGATGCACTTAAACCCTCCATTCACTGGCATGGCAAGGGTAGGACATCGCTTTTCTGAAAAAGAGAAAACCAGAGATTCAGCATGTCTTAGTTTTTGTCACGGAGTTTCAGAGTCCAGAAACTGAAAGCATAGGCGGAAGTTAACTGAAATAAAGCAGACAGAAGTCTGAGAAAAGATGGATGGTGTCACCAAGCAGGACGCCATGGGGCCTTTGGGGAGGCAGACTTCTTCCCATATCCTCCACGCTAACTCCTCTCTGAAGACCCAGATAATAGTATCTGACGCATATTCCCTGAGTTTTTCAAATGCTAAAACCACCACCAAGTGGGCACAATGAACTACTTGATGACCTGAGACCCCTGGCGCCTATAATGTTAACCGCCCTGTTACCTCACCATCGATCAAAGAACTGTGCATGAACTTTCCATGTACCCTGAGACCCACGCCCCCTCCACACACACACCTGGCCTTTAAACAGGCTGTGCTAAAATCCTTCGGGCAGTTGGGAGGCGGGGTGAGTTTGGGCTCAAGACACTGATTCTCCTTGCTTTGTCCTGCAATAAACCTTTCTTTGCTCCAAACTCCGATTTGGAGTAAGATTGTGCTTCCAGGGGAGACCAGTGAAGGGTAGGGGAGGCAGGACGGGGAGAGGAGGAAGGGGGGCAAGCTGGTATCTCAGGCCAGGTGAGCCTCAGCCTGATCTCGCAGGGGAGCCCTGGAGCACGATTGACACCTGAGTCTGCCCTGCCTCCAGGCATGGTAGCTGGGCTTTCAGAATCCTTTACCCGTCAGTAGTACTAGGCAGCTAGAGGCTGCCCATGGGGGATGCTCTCCCTGTTAGGATGGAGAAAACTGCTCTGAAGGAGCAGAGCCTCTTCTTCCTCAGAGGAAGGTCAATCGATGGTACAAGTCATGAAGAGCAACTGGCAGTGGGGCATCCAGGACACCTGGGAGAAGCACACACTGTCCAGGATAGTCACCCAAACGGCATAGTTGCCTAAATAGACTGGGTCACACAGCTGCAGCCCCAACCCCAGTTTCCCCAATAGTTAAAGGCACCCATATCAACAGTGTTGTTGCAAAAGCTGCATGTATGTGAAACGCTTGGTACCCAAGTGCTCCATTCATGACAGCGGTCTGGAAAAGCAACGGCACCTCAAATGTGCTTCAACCATGCTGTGTAATGTGCAGTTTCCCAAGTGAGATAGAACTTCTCAGGAAGCTCAAAGTCAGCCCCTGAAATGTGCTTACAGTCTTCTCCCCGGAGGCCTGGTGCCTTTCAGGGAATGAGCATCATTCAGGGGGTAATTCTTCCCTGCCTCCCTAAGTTCTACCTCTTGGAGGAGCAATTTTCTCTACTACCAGTAGTCCAGGGCAGAGCACCATTTTTTTGTTTTTGTTTTTGTTTTTTTTTTGAGAGGGAAATAAAGTTTATTAGAGTGGGAGATGCTGACAGAACAGCGGGCCAACTCAAGGGAGAACCGACGTTGAACAGGGGAACTTAGTCCACTTTTATACCCAGAGTACAAGGAGTGGGATAGGGATCTTGTGGGTCATTTGCTGATTGGATGAAGCATGTATACTGGGTGGGGGGAAGAGTAAGGCAAATACCTTCTCCCTATGGGGCAAGAGGGAAGACAGGTTATACTGATCAGGAGGACCTGAAATCCGTTAATAATTACAACATGGGGGAGAGAAGGACGCTAAGGATCAGGATTTTCCGTTCCTGCATTCCAAGGCCCTCCTTGGTTTTATCTGCTCTTTCATCCTTGGGTCACCACAGAGTCCTCAGTTTGGCTCAGATAAAACTCTCTTCTATTCTATTATAGATTGTTTATTGATTATTTTCATTGACACTGGTGAGGCAAATCTTTTCTTCCCTGGTTTCTTGGCCATTTGCATTTTCTCTTTTATGTTGCACCTGGTTTTGATTTTTGCCCTTTTTTGTAGTGTTTTCTTTTTCCATTTGCTTACTGATTTGTTGTTGTTCAGTCACTCAGTTGTGTCCAACTCTTTGTGACCCCATGGACTGCAGCATGCCAGGCTTTCCTGTCCATCACCAACTCCCAGAGCTTGTTCAAACTCATGTCCATTGAGTCGGTGATGCCATCCAAACATCTCATCCTCTGTCCTCCACTTCTCCTCCTGCTCTCAATGTTTCCCAGCATCAGAGTCATTTCTAATGAGTCGGCTCTTAGCATCAGGTGGCCAAAGTATTGGAGCTTCAGCATCAGTCCTTCAAGTATTCACAATTGATTTTCTTTAGTATTGACTGGTTTGATCTCCTTGCAGTCCAAGGGACTCTCAAGAGTCTTCTCCAACACCACATTTCAAAAGCATCAATTCTTTGGTGCTCAGCTTTCTTTATAGTCCAACTCTCACATCCATGCATGACTACTGGAAAAACCATAGCTTTGACTAGACAGACCTTTGTCAGCAAAGTAATGTCTCCGCTTTTTAATATGCTGTCTAGGTTGGTCATAGCTTTTCCTCCAAGGAGCAAGAGTCTTTTAATTTCATGGCTGCAATCACCATCTGCCTCCCATAAAGCAGGAGCTTGGAGGTGGGCCAGAGCACCATTCTTGCACTTATACTGTGGTTTACTCCTCTGCCTGCTGTCTCTGATGCTGTTCCGTGAGACCCCTGATGGCAGATGACCCTTAATGGTAGAATGTGGCTTATTTCTCAATCCCCAACACCTTTTCAGGGTCCAGCACTCATTAAACAGACATAATATAGTGTGAAACAATCCTCTGTTCTCTCCCCTTGTCCAAACAGCCAATCACACCTCTCTGTCTGAAATGTGTCATCTTACTTCTGCCACATTTTAGGAACACATTGGCTTCTGCTCACAAAGGAGTTTTTCTCATCACAGCCCACAAAACATTCAGTAAAAATCCTTGATCTCAGGGCAAAAGAACTTAGGCCCCAGGACTTCCCTGGCGGTCCAGGGGTTAAGACTTCACCTTCCAATGCAGGGGGTGCAGGTTCAGTCCCTGGGTGGGGAGCCAAGATCCCACATGTCTTGGGGCAAAACAAAACAAAACAAAACAGAAAACAGAAGCAATACTGTAGCAAATTCAGTAAAGACTTTAAAAATGGTCCACCATCAGGGACTTCCCTGATGGTCCAGAGGCTAAGACTCCATGCTTCCAATGCAGGAGGCCCGGGTTCAATCCCTGGGAACTAGATCTAGTCAGGGAACTGGATCTCATATACTGCAACACAGCCAAATAAACAAAACCAAATAACTAAAAAGCCAAATAACAACAACAAAAATGGTCCACATTAAAAAAAAAAATCTTTAAAACAAACAAACAAAAAAAGAACTTTGGCCCTGATTGGCCCTGAGGTCTCCCACACAGGGCAAGGCTACTCACGCTTGCAGATGACCTTGTCCGACCACCGTTTGTTTGACTGGCAGATCACCTGGGGAGAGCCCTGCAGCTCATAGCCCTTCTGGCAGCGGATGTCACACCTGGTTCCCAGGGTTGTTTTGTAGTATCCTCCTTGAGGGGCCCTGCAGTACACATCCCCGTACTTCACCTTGATGGGGGAGCACCATGGGATGTCTACAGGGAGCAGAAACAAAGGAAAAGGAGAAACAGAAAATGACATCTTCAGAAAATGTGTCTTTTTCAGTCTCCAAGTCCCTGACTGGCTGCATTCCAGATGTTGGACCTCCAAATAGTGCCCTGTGTCTTATAAGGTATCTCTGGGTGGGGAGGTTATGATCACGGGATTAGGCGTCAGATATATCTGAGTATGGGTCTAGGTTCCTTCATTGGTGGCTGTGTGATATTGGGCAAATTACTTAACCTCTCTGAGTGGATACTCCTAACTATGTCATAGGACTCTTATAAGGACTGAAAAAAATGCATAGTAAGCAACTAGCACAGTGCCTAGCACATAGTAAATGCTCAATGAATGCTTGTTCTTTTGAATATTTCCCTTGACTAGAGACAGAATTCTCTTGAGAGCAACTGTTACCATTATGAACTCTAACCCCAACCATCCATGTATGACAGCAGGGAGTTAATAATTGGTCAATTTAGATTTTTTTTCCAAGTTTGTATCATAGTCGCTGTAAAAACACGTAATCCCATCTTAATGAGTGTGGATACAGCAACAATTTCCAGGGTTTTGCCACAGGATATAATTTGGGCTTAAAGTCACAGAACAGGGACTCCCCACCGGGAAGCAACCTCCCTTTTCAGATGTCTGCAGTTAAGCCCCCTTCAGGTAAGAGATGACACCCTTCTCCAACGGCAAAGCTCCAGGGTGTTTTGATTTCGGTCTTGTAGTTGCCCAGAGTACAGCTTAGGGCGACACATACTTTAGAACCTCTCCCTGGGCCTTTAGTAGGTGCACACTGAGAGCCATAAAATGAGCAGGACAAAACTAGCTCCTGGAAAGTTCCCACAGTGCCCACTACACATCAGTGGGGACCAGAGACGAGCTCCCTCAAGTCTGTCAGGTTCTCCATACCCTGAACAGGTGTCCCCTCCCCGCTGCTGCCATGCTCCTCACTTTCCCCCCAGCACCTGAGCTGTCAGTGAGTGAGGTTCGTGCGCCATCATGTGGCCACGCAGGAAACTCCCTATTTGACTTGTGTTTCTGGCTGCTACTCAACCATGAAAACCAACAGTCCTTCCTGTCCAGGTCTCATGCATAGACTGTTTTCCTTTTTTTAAAACTTATGTGCTTTGACATCGCCTTTGGCTAATATTTTCATCATATTATGCTTTGCAGGCAGCTGCAAATGGGTGCTAAGGTAGAGACTCAAGCAGTATTTCCTGGACTTCCTTGGGAGAAGTGTTGTCCCAGGCTCAGTCTAGAGTTGATTAAGTTTGACCACGTGGATACAGACTTGCAGGAGCTTATACCAGGCCTCCAGCCCTTTCTGGAATGAAGTTTCCTTCCTCTGGGGTTTACACATCCAGTCTGTATGTGCTAACATTTTAAAATGAGAAAAATCTGACCCTGAAGTACAAAACAACAGACTATCTCCAGTATTTTCTTCTAAGTATAAAATAATTTTTGAACCGATTTTAAATGTTTCAGTTCTTTCTTTGGTGATGGCTCCTGGTAAGCCACGAAGTTAAGAGATTTCAAGATCACAGGTAAATGAAAAGCCTTTGGGGGTATGTTTGCTTAGTACTGCCAAGCTGTGGATATTTCTTCTATAATCAAAAAGTCCTTACAATAAATTCTGAAAAAATCCATAGATGCCTACCACTCCAAGACTTGGAACCTATTGGTTTCTATGACTACTAGAAGTGATGTATATTTCTCCCTCCCTATTTCTGCCTTTCTTTTCTAACTGTAATAAGAAAGACCACCCACAAGGAAACTCCAAAATGTACTTAGTGTTTTAAAGCTCAAAGAAGCACTTTGTATAGTCCACAAAGGACTTCCACAGTGTTAGATCTTAAAAGTCATCTGTGGCCTTACCTCTTTGTCTTTGTCCTCTTTTCCCCATCCCCTTTCCCTAACTCTCCCACTACTTCACTTCCTCTAAGTTCCCCTCTGGACTGCAATGCTTCTGTGCTTCTCTAGTTCCAGCCTCTTCTGCCAACTGGTCCCCTTCACTGCCCTTTTGTCACAATCTCACAGGCCAAACTGAAATCCTGGACTGAGAACTGGGCTCCAGAGAGAGCAAATGAAATCCCCATCAGGGCAGAAGGGTGATGAGGTGAGAAGGAATATGGGAGACCCAGAGGGAGGTGATGAAAACTGTGAGCTAGTAGCGTATGGTACTCCTGCCTGGAAAATCCCATGGATGGAGGAGCCTGGTAGGCTGCAGTCCATGGGGTCACAAAGAGTCTGACACGACTGAGTGACTTCACTTTCACTTTTCACTTTCATGCATTGGAGAAGGAAATGGCAACCCACTCCAGTGTTTTTGCCTGGAGAATCCCAGGGACGAGGGAGCCTGGTGGGCTGCCGTCTATGGGGTCACACAGAGTCGGACACGACTGAAGTGACTTAGTAGCAGCAGTAGCGTATGGTAGATACTGGGCAAAGTCAAGAGGACTGGGCTCATATTATCTAACTCTATCATCTCCTAGTAATTCAAAACACTTTTCAGGGACTCAGGTTCCTAACCTACACAAGTAAGGAATCTGATGAAATTATTTTAGAAGTCCCATCTATTGCATTGGACAAAACGTTCATTTGGGTTTTTCCCTAAGATGGTACAGAAAAACTTGAATGAACTTTTTGGGCAACCCAATACAATGTTTATTTTTATTCTGATCAAATTTTATACCAGTTTGAAAATGTCCAAAAAAAGTCCCATCTAGCTTTGCAATTGTATGATTCAGATTCAAATTCAAATTATGCCTCTCTGCCCTCCTACCCATCTCACACCCACGCCTACCTCCTTACTCCTTCTGACTGATAATTTTGTGTAGTCTCTCATAATCCTTCCAACTAAAGGCAAATCCTTTTTACATTATGGGTCCCAATCATAATTCCACAGATTTACAACCTGGAAGGGCATCCAATTCTCTACTCATTTTTCACTCAAATGTTGAAAACACTCACATCCTCCAGCCTTTGGACTTTGATGTGAGGTTAGGAAGTACAGGGTCTTAGAGTAAATTAATGTCAGGCAGCAGACCCACAATGCTTAGCACACATATTACGGTTGTCTTTTCCCCAACTGTGCCCAGGACAAATGTTTAAGGCTAGCAGGTACATTACAGAATGATGGGCATATACATGTATCACAAATTCACATATTTCAGTACAACCAGGCCATTAGCAGTTTTCTTTTTTTTTAATTAAGATATTCTGAGCCTTCACACAGCTAAAAAACAGTGCTGGCTACCTATCCAAAAGCTGTGCTGTTCTCAACATGTGGAGGAAAGAATCTTGTTTTTATTTTTTTTCAAAACGAATTTCTTTTGGATTACTTCCCAAGACAAATCTTTGGAAGGTATTTTGACATTTTAACAGCCCTGCAGTGACAGTAATGAAAAAGTCACTGAGTGACTTGAATTTGAAGTGCATGCAAATACCATGAAGTACGTGTGTATTAAATGCTTCTTTTTGCTGTACAGTGGAAAACAAATCAACTTCATAAATTAACTATGCTCCAATAAAAATTAATTTTTAAAAATAATTTTAAAAATAAATGTTTTAAAAAGTGAATTAGCAAAATGTTTAAAATAGAGATTTACAGAAAGGACGCTCTTATGCTGCTTCAATTAAGACAGTTTATTTAGGAAGAAACTTAAAATTGATTCTTCTGGAAAGCTTTCTCATCTCCCTGGGCCATTTTGGAGTTCCTGGGGGTAAGCAGTATCATGTAGCAGACTGATGAACCACTAGTAAACTCTGGATGTTGAGCTAAAACATGGAGTTTAGACCCAAACATAATCTTTGCTAACTGTGTGAGCCTGGGCAAGTCACCTCCCCTTTCTAATCTGCGTTTCCTTCATCTGTAAATAAGTAACAATATATCTCTACATGTCTTCCTCCTCCCCTCCATTAGTGTGAAGACAGAATGGCATTCCAAGTAAAAGAATCAAAAGCAAGGCTTGCCACATTAAGTATTGGTTACATTTCATATCTTCTTTCTTTTATACATTATGATTTATATCATAAATTTTATTCCAAAAACAGAGTACATACTCTGTGCCAGACACTGTGTAGGGGGCCTGAGGATCTACAACTAACCCCCTGGTGAATAATGGTTTGCCTCTAAGTTTTAGAATTTAAAAATAACTGACAATGAAAACAATTCCCTAAGAAGTATATATTCTTAAACGTTTTAGGTGAGTTCTAGGGCAGGTACATATTTTGGCCATCTGGTCTACCTTCCATACATCCAATTCTGTGAAGGGAGGATGAAGACTGGGAACAATGATCCAAGGGCACTACACAATGCCTCTTGTACATGTGAAGGGTCACACGGGCACACATGTGTTTTAGGAAGATTTTTTTAAAAACTCTCAATCAATTAAGTGTTACGAATAGGAAAACCACCTTACTCCAAACAACTCATTAACAAGTCTGTGCTTTAATTGGTTAATTCCTGAGGCAATAATACAGGAGCTATGGATAGGAATAAGTATTTGTACTCACAGGTCATAAGCAACCATGGAATATCATGGGAAACACACCTGGACATAGGTACCAGTCATTATATTAGAAAGGTTGTTCACTTGTGTAGAAAACAACTGAAGGACTTTCTCCAACCAAAGAATGGCCAGTACTACCCTGATCTTCCTATAAGTCAGATACATCATGACAGATCAGGGGAGTGCTCTTGCCAAAATATAGACAAATTTCCTGGACAAAAGGCCATGATGGAACTTTATTAAGCACTTTTATTCAAATTATTTCTCAAATGTAAAAGGAACTGGATTCAGCAAGGAATAATCTAAATTTACCTTCACTTTTCTCAGGACTCAAGTTTCAGAGAAACAACTCACCGGTAGGAAATATTTATGGACATACTTACCTGAGCCTGCATAGAAGGTTCTTGATTAGGCTTTTTATACCTGCTGGAATGGGTAGATTGCTGAAAATGTGTAGAGATGGAATTCTTTATCATTAAAGTTTCATTGGTCAACACACTTAACTCATCATTTCAGGAGCCAAGCCACACTCAGAAAGAGCACAATGAAACGAGCTTATGAAAATCAAGTTTTCTCATTCTCCATTCATCTCAGTACATTAGCAGCACCGGGTCCAGATTTGACCTTGGAAGGTTTACTCAGGATGAGTCTGGCTGTAATGTATGAATTAGGTAGAACTCATGGCTTGATTTTCACTTTCATCAGCTAGAGCTTGGCTTTGCAGAAGTAAGGATAGTAAAGAAATTGATGAGAATAAAATGACCACTGGGGTGCTGAAGGGCAGCACTTCAGAGATTTTCAAATGCTTTTAGTTTTCTTTCATTTGTTTTTTTCTGTATTTTCTTTCAAACGGGAGCATATGCATGTTACTTTTTAAACATTTTCTTTTCTGGACAGGCAATTACAAGTGAAAATGTGTTGTCTGGTCACTTTATTATAATCGGTTCTGCAGGGCAAGAGGGAAAGTTCTCCTGGCATCAGCAGGTCTTCATTAGCACATAAGCAAAGCATTCACCTTTATATTTAGCATCTGAATACACGACTTCATCATCTTCTAGCGGTGAATCTCCAGATCCTACAATAAAAAAGAACAGAAACTGCAGCAAGAAAAGCCACACGATATGGACGAATATTTTGAAGCACTGCTTTGGCACAGTCCATGCAAGAGGGGCTATTAGAACGCAGAGCAAGAGTGAAAGCTTCTGTGGCCATTCACAAAGGGACAGGGGACCGCTCAGAGTGAACCCAGCTGGACTGAGATTGCCAGAGCCCGTCAAAATGAGCCTCCAATGGTTTGGGAATCACCATGTGTCCACTGGAATTCTGGACTCGGGATTGAGAGCAAGTCAACTTCACTCTGAAAAGACGCCAATGAATATGAATCTCATGCCAGCAGAGACGCAGTAAAATGTGTGTGACTCAGGCACAGCCCAGAGTTTCTCCAGCAGTCAAAGAAAACCTGGTAGAACTGGGTGTTTATTAAAAGAACTGGGTGTTATTTTTATTTTATTTATAAAAATAATCTGAAAATAAGTCCATCTTGTGAAACAAACTTGGGTTGAGGATAAGGAGGCAAATCAAATGTCTTAATGATAAAAGTTCAAAGCTGCCTTAGTCTATCTGTAGGAAATGAGGGCTGAAATTGATGACATGGATGTTTGTTCAAAATTTCTCACCCAGGCATGGCTAAAGTCAAATTTCTTGATGAATCCTGCTACGCTTGAAAACCACAACCTCAAAGAGAAAGTCTGTGTTTAATTTAAAAATTTAAACTCACTTGGAAGTTGGAACTGAATCATTTTTCAAATGTTAACTGTTGAATTCCAGTGAATGGTGATTCTTAACCTTTAGAGCAGCACCAGGCCCCAAACTTCAAAGCAATAATCTTCAATTTAGAGATCTCTCTCTCTCGCCTTTCTCTTCTGATCACTGACTGTTGAATTAGCAACATCTTGATCACACATTTACCAGCAGGGACTGCAACCATCACAGGTAAGAACATTCTCATTTATGAGTTTATTCAAAGCTCCAAACAGGAAAAAAGAATCGAATAATGGTCCTGCTCTACTTGTATCCTGGATGAGAAATGGTGAGTGGAAATTAAAAGTGATGAAGGCCAGACCATGTCCATTTGGAAAGGACTTTCCCAATGAGAGAAGCCCAGTTCTGCTTCAGGTTTCTTTACCTGGTCTCTGACCACCCAGACAGGTATAAAATTACATAAACTGGTCCTTATTCTGTATCAAAAAATGAACACAAAACTCTTCAGGAAGGAAATCTAGCAATGAATTAGAAGCCTATATTCAAATCCCTTGATTCAGTGATTCCCCTTCTGGGAATCTATCCCAAAGAAATAATATTAAATATATAAAAAGAATTTGCATTTGTTGTATACCTGAAACTAACACAACACTGTAAATCAACTACACTCCAATTTTAAAAAATTAAAAGAATTTACAAAGATTCCTTTGCAACATCATTTAAAATAGAAAAAGACTATAAACTGACCACACAGTCAATATTAAGGTTAAATAAACCAAAGTACATTTACTGGATATAATATAATGTAGTCATTATAATGTTTATAATGGGTTAAATAAAATAGAAAAGGCTTAGTTATATTATTAAGTGAAAAATGTGCTGTAACAAAATTATATAAATGGTGTGATTTATAATAATGTAAAACAAATTCAAAATAAGCAATGCATGGGAAAGAGTCTTTGATGACTGGATGCTCTTCTTTCTTCTCTTCTAAATGTTCCATTATAAACATATGTTACTTTCATAATGGAAAATAAATTTTATTATTCACTTAATGCAAAGAAGTGTAGTTTCCAAAATATGTTTTGAATGGATCAGAAGCTTTTAAGAACTTACTGTCCCTCCCCTCCTACTCTGCCCCCTTCCCCCAGAATCAGAGTTGAACTGGAAGTCTTCCAGAACTGGTGAATCCTCCAACTCCATATGGCACATTTCTCAGCGTTGCGAGATATGTCTCATATTAAGAGCAGTTCCCTCTTTCCAAGTCACCCTGGCCTCCATATAATCTATCTAGGCAGTAAGAGGATCTGGACTGATTCCTGGCTCTAAGCAGAAAAGACAACTGCCACAGGTTGGGCTCTTTGGGAGGTATAATACCTTACAAGATGGAGTTTAGTACCTGCAGTGTTTATTAGGGATCCACACCTCTGAAAGGGATAAGAAGGAAGTATGTTTGGAGAGAGGGAGAAGTCAAGCTTTAAAGGCAGCCCAGTGACAGCTTCTGTGCATGCATGCGTGCTAAGTCGCTTCAGCTGTGTCCAGCTCTTTGTGACCCCATGGACTGTAGCCCTCCAGGTTCCTCTGTCCATGGGATTCTTCAGGCAAGAATACTGGAGTGGGTTGCCATGCCCTCCTCTAGGGAATCTTCCCAACCCAGGGATCGTACCCACGTCTCCTGTGGCTCCCGCATTGCAGGCGGTTTCTTTTCCACTGAGCCACTGGGGAAGCCTGACAGCTTCTGATGTTGGACTAAAATGGCTGTACCCTTTTATCCCTATTTCCATCAGCCATTGGATATGGCCCACCTCGAGGACATGAACTTGGGTGAAGCACTCCCAACAGCTGAGGCAAGCTCTTAAGGGACAGAAAGCTGACGGGTGTCTGAGAACAGCATTACCTCCAGCTGAGACAATCAGTCCTTTTGAAGGCACATCTGATCAATGCATGTCCGTGACCATCAGAAGAACACTCACAGAGAATCAATTGAAGATGTGTTAACTCAAAGAAGGGACCCTCCATAGAGATGGGACCAGACAGACCTACTGGAGAGATAGGGCACCTAGGGTGCACAGCTCCACTTTACCAGGACAGCAGCACTCTAAGACAGAGTCATCACATGTTGTTTAATACAGTGAAAAATTAAACACCTAACAATAGGGCATGAGCAAATTATCTTATATCAACAAACTATCTTATAGCCACTAATCAAGTCTGGAAAATATGTGTGAAATATAACTCAGCAGGAAAGCAGATACTGCAAACTATATACAGGATGAAGTATGAAACTGAATACACACACACACACACACACACATATATATATATGGCTTTCCAGGTGGTGCTAGTGGTAAAGAACCTGCCTGCCAGTGCAGGAGATGTAAGATGTGCAGGTTTGATCCGTGGTCAGGAAAATCCCCTGGAGGAGGGCAGAGCAACCCAGTCCAGTATTCTTGCCTGGAGAATCCCTATGGACAGAGGAGCCTGGTGGGCTACAGTCCATAGGGTTGCACAGACTCAGACACAACTGAGGTGACTTTGCATACACATATGTATATATAATATATATATATATATAATGACATTATATATTCTATATATACCATATAGAATATGTCACATACATATGTTAAATTTGTTATATGACACATACATATGTCAAATTTGTAATACGATAAAGTGGGATTACTAATCAGTGGGGGGAAAGGTCAATAAATATGCTGAGATTAATTGGCTATGAATCATATACAAAGAAAAATAAAAACTAAGAATCCTATCTTACACCAAACCAAAAAATAATTTCCAGACAGTTTATAGACCTAAATTGGAAAGCCAAAAATTTGAGGAAAATGAGGAATATCTGCATAAACATGAGGTAGGGAAAGCTATCAAACAAAACTCACAGACCATAACCCATAAAGAAAAATATGGCTACATTTCACTACACAAAAATATAAAACTCCTATGCAATAAAAGACACATAAATAAAGTTTAAAGACAAGACCCAGTCTGGGAAAAAATATTCAGAATATATATAATGCAGAATTATTATCCAGGATATATAAAGAAGATAGTCCAATGGGAAAAAATGACAAAAATGATTAGAAGTTTTGTAGAAAAAAAAAAATGACCTGAATTTGAAGCAAATACCATAGAATGTTAATATAAAAAAATCTTCAAGCTCACTGGTATTCAGGATAATATATATCAAGATACCAATTTATACTCAGGAGATTGGCAACAATTTAACTGTCAAGGCTGTCATGAAACAGACACTCTCAAGTTCCATTGGTAGAAATACAATTGTACAAGTAGGCTGGAAAAACTTTGCACTTCATTTGAAACTATCCTTCAAATCAGCCCTTCCATTTCTAGACATACACCTCAGGAATTTTGGCATAAGGCAGGAGTAGCCATGTGCTAGAAGGTTCCCTGCAGCATTGCCATTAGTAAAAACAGATGTATACAACCATTCCTAGAAATAGATGGAGGTGTATTATTCATACGATAAGAAGCTGTGAAAGTTCAAATGAGTGAACTTGATCTACACAAAACAAGATGAAATCTCAAAACAATGTATGGTTTAAAAAAAAAGCAAGTTGTATGATAAATACAGCATGAGATTAAGTATACAAAATTTTAAAATGCAGAATATAATACAATATGTTTTCTAGAGATATGCGCTAAAATGGATTGGAAAGATACACATCAACTTTATATTAATGGCTTCCTCAGGGCAGGGAGGAAGGAGAAGGAAGCCAAATGCATACACGAGGAGCCACTGATGTCTCAGTTCTTATAAAATATCTGAAGTAAATGTGGGAAAATATTAACATCAGTTGAATATAGATGGTGAATACTTTGCTTATATTTGAAATATTTTGCCATGTCTTAAAAGGAAGAGAGGGAGAGAGAAAAGGAGGGAGAAAAGAAAGAAATGGGAGAAATGGGAAAGGGGGCTGAAAGAATACACCATAAACCTCCATGTTGGAGCAGCAGAATTAGAGTGAAAATTTCCATCCTTTTCTTTTCT
Source organism: Bubalus bubalis (assembly GCF_019923935.1). Lineage (NCBI taxonomy): Eukaryota > Metazoa > Chordata > Mammalia > Artiodactyla > Bovidae > Bubalus > Bubalus bubalis. The sequence goes on from NC_059181.1 coordinate 37,727,970, forward strand.
ATCATGTTTTCTTCATTGAGCATATCATTATGTAAAATTTTTAAATATATATATGCATGTATATATATGATAACTCTTAAAGACAAAAAATGGTAGACTGTGGTATCCATTTCGTGCTGAATGGCTTCAGTTGTGTCTGACTCTTTGCAACCTTATGAATCACAGACCGACTGCCAGGCTCCTCTGTCCATGGGATTCTCCAGGCAAGAATACTGGAGTTGCGTCTCCATTCTCTTCTCCAGGGATTGAACCCGTATCTCATGTCTTCTGCACTGGCAGGCGGGTTCTTTACAACTAGCACCACCTTTAACACTACTGCAAGTCCTCACACCCCAAAGCCTTAGTACACATCTAAAAGGACGGCTACACAAACAAGTTCAGGGCCAACTGCCAGAAACTGGACTTTTCTACTCTGGGTTCTAAGTTTTCTCCATTTGCCTTCACCTGCACACATAACTCCCACAGTGAGCCTTGACCCTGCCTCCAGGAGTGTCAGGGATAAACCACATGCATTGTTAAACCACACATTCACCTTAAGATGACAAGCTCAACTCGGGTGTCATTTGAAAAGTGGTAGATGTTTGCCTACAGAAAGGAGCCCTCTAGGTTACACCATGAGACAAGTCTTTATAATGAGCTAAAAGGAGATATAAGGATGGTTTGCATCATCACAAGAAAGCAGTCTCCCGGGCACAGTAAAGCAGCTCTTCTGTTCATTGGTTTCTTTGGATAGGTACTCAAACCCGAAATCAGGCATTCTCACTACTGATTTTACTTAGAGACCGCAAGGCAGACAGTTCAGAAGATCTCATTTCAGAATCCTGGCAGAGATGACTTTGATTAGTAACTCACTTATAATGGTACATCCACCTCCATTTAGACTGTGCATACATGCTCAGTGCTGTCCAACTCTTTGTGACCCCATGGACTGTAGCTTGCCAGGCTTCTCTGTCCATAGGATTTCCCAGGCAAGAATACTATAGTGGGTTGCCATGTCCTCCTCCAGGGGATCTTCCCGACCCAGGGATAAAACTTGCTTCTCCTGTGTCCCCTGCACTGGCAGGCAAATTCTTTACTACAGTGCCACCTGGGAAGCCCCATTTAGATTACAACCCACTAATTAATCTCTTTCTACCTTGAGCCATGATGACTGTAAGTCAGAAATTCCTCTTTGCCAATACATGTTGCAGAGATAGGCAAGAAAGCTGGCATTGGCAGATGACAACCACAAAGAAGTCTGCTTAAGGAGAACAAGGTTTATGGGAAAGACCTTGATAAAGGAGAGAAGCACACAGAGAGAAGATAATTTTGCCTTCGTTTCTCTTTTCCTTCTTTGGGAGCGACTGTGTAAGGATAAATACCTAAAGCTATAGCAGCCACTTTGTAACCATGAGATAAGATGTCTCAGGACTAAAGATTTTCAGCTGAAGATGGTACAGTGGAAGGATAAAAAGAATCTGGGGTCTGTGATGACTATATTGGCCTACTAAATCAACCCTAGACATGTTACCCCCATACTTCACATCTGTTGTTGTTTAGTCGCTCAGTTGAATCCGACTCTTTGCAATCCCATGGACTGTAGCATGCCAGGCTCCTCTGTCCATGAGATTTTCTAAACAAGAATACTAGAGTAGGTTGCCCTTCCCTACTTTTTGCTAGGTCAATACTAAATGCCCTTTCAATTTAAACTGCTATGAATAGCATTGTTTGTTACTTGCAAGCTGAATGCATTCAAACTGATTCACAAATGAACAGGGAATTTACTGCCTATTATTGATAAGAGATCAGAGAAAACAAAATAAATGGATATTCCCCCAAATTCCCAGTTTATATTCAGCCTAAACTCATATATCAACTTCTATAAAAAATGATGACCAGTCTACAAAATGGTTGCCATAAAGGATATAGTAAGATCAAAGTGAAAGTGAAAGTCACTTAGTTGTATCCAACTCTTTGTGACCCCATGGACTATATAGTCCATGAAATTCTCCAGGCCAGAATATTGGAGTGGGTAGCCTTTCCCTTCTCCAGGGGATCTTCCCAACCCAGGGATCGAACCCAGGTCTCCCACATTGCAGGTGGATTCTTTACCAGCTGAGCCACAAGGGAAGCCCAAGAATACTGGAGTGGGTAGCCTATCCCTTCTCCAGTGGATCTTCCTGACCCAGGAATCGAGCCAGGGTCTCCTGCATTGCAGGCAGATTCTTTACCAACTGAGCTATCAGGGAAGCCCACTGACTAATTATGTTCAGAAGATCGTACTCACTAAAGCCTACTAAAACAGCAAAGGAGATTCACACATAATAGAAAAAGATTTTCCACAGGGTTAAAATAGAAAGGAATAGAGAGAGAGAGAGAGGTTGGCAGGGAGAGAGGGAGGTTTCCTAGCAAACTGTTCTTTATTTACAAAAGGCTGTTCCCTTTAGAATTCTGGTTAATTGAGGTTTTATTATGGCAACTATTAATAAGTCCTCATATGGTCCACATGACCACTCTTTGGAAAAAATGCTTCAGTGCTTCTTCCACACAAATACAAATTCTACACTGGCTCAGAAATCAGAAACTCGGTGCTCGGTGCCATGTCCGATTCTGTCCCTTAGCCGTACCTGGAGCCAATTCCATTTATAATTCTGCTCTCCTTGCAGAAACTTCATCTAAATTAACAGATTTGCAAAGAACTGGTCACTCCTTTTTTCCGAAGTTCAAAGAAGGGTCTTCCCGGCCTGTTAGGTAGTTAATATCATTGAGTCAACAAACTCATTTTTAAGAAATATCTATTATATGTATTAGAATTACACCAGGAATTTAGATTTAAAAGTCTACTAGAGTGCTCATCACCCCAAAATTTTTTTTCATTGTGACAGTGGGGAATACAGGGAGCATTCAAGACCAATGGAAGAAGTGGCCAATCTGCTAAACCATATTCCTTTATTGACTGTGATACATGATGCAAGTTGACAGATTTGCTGGCTCTGTGTTAAAGTTTTAGTTCAAAGGGTTGGGTTTATTTTTTTAACTTCTTTTGAAGATAGCTATACATTCTTAATGTTTTGTCAGAACTTTTTGTTTTCTCATCATCTTTATTCTAAATATAATTTTATTATCAGAAGTCATCATATTTAATAGTAAATATAAATTTCATCATCAAGTGTAGGCTGAAAGTCAATGGGAAAATCAAATTCAGTTTGCAGTAGAGATTCTTTATCTGAGGCCCTGGCCTCCTAGAGGATCAGTGGAAGGGCTTTTCGGGAGTCCATGAACCTCTTGTAATTGGACATACTGTCTGGTACATGAATATACTTTCTGGGGAGAAGTTGCTAACTTTTAGTACATTTAATAAGGTTCTGCAATCCAAAAACTTATGAAGAACCAGGGTTTCCCATTCTTCTTTATTATGAAGCACATTAGAGTATTTACTAAGGAAATAAGTAGTATCACCTTGATATCTAAATCTTTTTAGTATGCCAGAGGACAGAGAAATATATGTAAAACAAGGATAAATGCTTAGCTTTATTAGACCTTATTTTTTCCCCCTAGATTATTGCTGCCCAATGGAACTTTCTACAATGATATACATGTTCTACATCTACGCTGTACAATAGGGTAACCACTAGCCACATGTGATCATTAAGCACTTGAAATATGGCTAGTACAACTGGGGAATAATTTTTTAAATTTCATTTAGTTTTAATTAATTTAAATTTACATAGCCATGTGACTAGTGGCTGCCATACTAGACATCATAGGTCTAGATTTAAAAATATCTACTCTGTGGATATAAATCATGTCTCTAAATGGCTCAGTCATGAGACCCATGTCTAATTTGCCTTGTATACCTAGCAATATGATTCAGAATTGGTAGTCAACACATGGTGGAAGAAGAGAGAAAAAGCTGCTTCATGTTTCTTACAACACATAAATCATGTGCCATTATGCTCCTATGTCTGGAATGGTTTTATCCCACTCAGTACAGCTTCAGGATATCAGTTTAAATGATGATGATACTGGAGGTTTGGAAGTATAGAAAAAGATATTTTGCACTATTGGAAGCCATAGGGTATTCATTTACGGGAACCAGATGATCTAGTTCTAGCAAATGATTTGCCAAAGGGGCTACACCACAACTGTAGTAAAGACAAAAGGACACATGAATGGCTTCAGAACAAAGATCAAATCCAGGGTACTGCCAGGAAAACAGTGTACAGATAAAGCCAAGGATATGACCATCAAACCCTTTGTTAGGTCAAGGTGGTGCTTCAGAGTACTTTCAGTCATACAACAGGCCCTTTAGTAAAGATGTATCTCACAGATCCTCTCAATTAAACAAGAGTTTATGTCTATGAGACTTGTGGATGTGGCTTTTGCTAATGGAGTGCACTCCAAGAAGATTCACAGGAGACTCACAAAGTGGTTTTTTAAAAATTAATTTATTTAATTGGAGGCTAATTACTTTACAATATTGTAGTGTTTTTGCTATACATTGACATGAATCAGCCATGGGTATAGATGGATCCCCCATCCTGAACCCCCCTCCCACCTCCCTTCCCATCCCATCCCTAAGGGTCATCCCAGTACACTGGCCCTGAGCACCCTGTCTCATGCATCAAACCTGGACTGGTGATCTATTTCACATATGGTTATATACATGTTTCAATGCTATTCTCTCAAATCATCCCACCCTCGCCTTCTCCCACAGAGTCCAAAAGTCTGTTCTTTATACCTGTGTCTCTTTTGGTGTCTCGCATATAGGGTCATCATCACCATCTTTATAAATTCCATATATATGTGTGAATATACTGTACTGGTGTTTTTCTTTCTGACTTACTTCACTCTGTATAATAGGCTCCAGTTTCATCCATCTCATTAGAATTGATTCAAATGCATTTTTTTTAATAGCTGAGTAGTATTCCATTCTGTATATATACCACAGCTTTATCCATTCATCTGCCAATGGACGTCTAGGTTGCTTCCATGTCCTGGCTATTATAAACAGTGCTGCGATGAACATTGGGGTACATGTGTCTCTTTCCCTTCTGGTTTCCTCAGTGTGTATGCCCAGCAGTGGGATTGCTGGGTGGTATGGCAGTTCAATTTCCAGTTTTTTAAGGAATCTCCACACTGTTCTCCATAGTGGCTGTACTAGTTTGCATTGCCACCAACAGTGTAAGAGGGTTCCCTTTTCTCTGCACCCTCTTCAGCATTTATTATTTGTAGACTTTTTGATAGCAGCCATTCTGACCAACATGAGATGATATTTCATGGTGGTTCTGATTTGCATTTGTCTGATAATGAGTCATGTTGAGCATCTTTTCATGTGTTTGTTAGCCATCTGTATGTCTTCTTTGGAGAAATGTCTATTTAGGTCTTTGGCCCATTTTTTGATTGGGTCATTTATTTTTCTGGTGTTGAGCTGCAGGAGCTGCTTGTATATTTTTGAGATTAATTCTTTGTCAGTTGCTTCATTTGCTATTATTTTCTCCCATTCTGAAGGCTGTCTTTTCACCTTGCTTATAGTTTCCTTCGTTGTGCAGAAGCTTTTAAGTTTAATTAGGTCCCATTTGTTTATTTTTGCTTTCACTTCCATTACTCTGGGAGGTGGGTCATAGAGGATCATGCTGTGATGTATGTCAGAGAGTGTTTTGCCTATGTTCTCCTCTAGGAGTTTTATAGTTTCTGGTCTTACGTTTAGATCTTTAATCCATTTTGAGTTTATTTTTGTGTATGGTGTTAGAAAGTGTTCTAGTTTCATTCTTTTACAAGTGGCTGACCAGTTTTCCCAGCACCACTTGAGAAAGAGATTGTCTTTTCTCCATTGCATATTCTTGCTTCCTTTGTCAAAGATAAGGTGTCCATAGGTGCGTGGATTTATCTCTGGGCTTTCTATTTTGTTCCATTGATCTATATTTCTGTCTTTGTGCCTGTACCATACTGTCTTGATGACTGTAGCTATGTAGTATAGTCTGAAGTCAGGCAGGTTGATTCCTCCTGTTCCATTCTTCTTTCTCAAGATTGCTTTGGCTATTTGAAGTTTTTTGTATTTCCATACAAACTGTGAAATTATTTGTTCTAGTTCTGTGAAAAAGACCATTGGTAGCTTGATAGGGATTGCATTGAATCTGTAGATTGCTTTGGGTAGTATACTCATTTTCATGATATTTATTCTTCTGATCCATGAACATGGTATATTTCTCCATCTATTTGTGTCATCTTTGATTTCTTTCATCAGTGTTTTATAGTTTTCTATATATAGGTCTTTGTTTCTTTAGGTAGATTTATTCCTAGGTATTTTATTCTTTTTGTTGCAATGGACTCACAAAGTTTTAATGAGTTATATATTCAGAAATATTACCAACATGACTGAGAGGGATAGAGACATTACAGAATTGAGGAGAGACCTTTGAACTCACAGAATTCTACTTTCAGGAAACAGACACATAGAGCTGCTTAGCTATAAATAGGTGTTACCTTGCATGACAAAGGAAAGACTGCTCAGAGGGTGTAATCAAGAGCCCAAAGAGTAGAGCAGCGAACCATAAAGAATTCTTTCCAGAATGTGAGGCCCGAACAAAGAACTATCAAAACTTGGCCAGCTAGATTTCAAAATTTCTATGAAACAGTGACTCCCTTATGCCTCCTATTTGACCCCATTTTTAGCAGGAATCTCTAGAGCAGTTATATTATGCCTATTCAATCACTGTAGATATGTGGGGAGCTGATAACTTACCCCTTTGTTTTGCAGGTCCACAAATAGAGAAGAACTGTATTCAAGCAGTTACAGTTAATAAGTATATCTAGGATTTCCCTGGTGGTACAGTGGATAAGGATCTGCCTGCCAATGCAGGAGACACAAGTTCAATCCCTGGTCCAAGAAGATTCTATATGTCACAGAGCAACTAAAGCCCATGTGACACACTACTGAGCCCTTGTGCCTAGAGCCCATGCTCCACAAGGGAAGCCACCACAATAAGAAGCCAATGTACCACAATGAAGAGGAGCCCCTGCTTGCCACAACTAGAGAAAGCCTGCACACAGTAACAAAGACTCGGCGCAACCAAAAACAAATGATGGATTTTTAAAAAATCACCTCCTTTAGAACCAACAGAAAATGAAAGTAAATCTAAGGGGTTTTATCCTCCCTGGACCAGAGTTAGATGATGAAATTCTGGATTTTGAGCTGATGCTGCGATGGACTAAGACTTTCAGGGACCTTGGGAGGGGGTGAGTATATTTTACATGTGGCAAGGACATGGATCATTGGGTGCCAGAGGATAGACTGTGACATGCAACCTCCAAGTGATCCCTTTCTCCTGGAACTCACTCCTTTGTATAACTCCCTCCTTTAAAATGTGGAATGGAATTATTGACTTTGCTTCTAATGAAAAGAATATAGCAGAAGGGATGTCATATCTCTTCTGAGGTGGACTTATAAAAAGACTGTGGTTTCCATTTGGACATGCTCTCAGTGTATTTCTTGGGTCGTTCATCCCAGGGTATGCTGGCTGCCAAGTCATGATGGAGTCCTATGGGGAAGCCCATGTGGTGAGGAACAAAAGCCTGCCAATAGTCATGTGAATAAGGTTGGAAGATCTACACACACACACACACACACACACACACACACACATCGAGCCTTCAGATGAAATACACACACATCGAGCCTTCAGATGAAACCTCAGGCCAAAGCAACAACTTGATTAGAACCTCTTGAGAAAACTTGAGCCAGCTAAGCCATGACCAGATTGCAACCTATACAAATTCTGATATAAGCAGTATTTGGTTTAAAAACAAAAAAAAGGCGGGGTGGGGGGGGGGTGGTGGAAGTACAAACCTGCAGGATTTATGCTCCTGAGCACCTTGTGGTGCTAGATTTTACCTGAGACTGTATCCTTGATTGGGTCTTTTTCCCTTCCCCTCCTCACTGACAGCTTTTCTCTGAGAGCAGTCCCCCTGCAAGTCACAGGTTCTACTTCTAGGGAACCAAGGTAAGATTGCAGCTGAACCTCCCTAAAACTCAAATACTGCAATTGGCCTCAAACAAACAATTATTCTTGGTTTGTTTTACAAGCTCCTCATTTGATGGTTCATAATCACATTTTCTATTTAATTTAGTACATATTATTTTAGGCTTTTACTACCTTAAGTTGCTGGGCTTCCCTGGTAGCTCAGATGGTAAATCCACCTGCAATGCAGGAGACTTGGGTTCGATTCCTTGGTCGGGAAGATCCCCTGGAGAAAAGAATGGCAACCCACTCCAGTATTCTTGCCTGGAGAATTCCACGGACAAAAGGAGCCTGGCAGGCTACAGTCCATGGGGTCACAAAGATTTGGACACAACTGAGTGACAAACACACACACACACACACACACACACACACACATACACACACCTTGAGCTGCTATGCATGTAAATGAGCTTCTGGTAAAAAAAAAAAAATAAGACAAACATATCTGGGCTGGTATGTTTTTCAAGAATTTTTTTTAAAGCATTAAGCATAGTTAGGAATCCTAATGCCACCAAAGTTTTGTGTTTTTAAATTCCTATGTCTAAACCATCTTGAATGATTTATGATTTAGAAACAATATATGTATATATACATTCAATTTAATAATACCAGGAAAAGTCACATACTCAATCCTCTCTAGTAAAATAAACTGCTGTCAAGTTTAGTTTATGAATTCGTATGATCAGATGATAAAATCTGCTTTAGGAAAAAGTGACTCTCAGTTTCAAGATATTACCATAGTTTAGCCTTCGAGGCAGGAAAACCCCTGTGGTTCTCTATACATCTCCATGTCCTAAAGATCTTTACAAAATGGGGGTTTACAGAAAGTTCTTTTTACTTCTGTGAAGTATTACTCCTGAGTCTCTCGCATTCTGTGGCTCTTATTGACACATACAAGTGTTCAAACATTTTAGGAGACCTGAAGAAGAGTGGACAGAGGGTAGAGTGGTAACTCTTCTCTCCTACATGGGTAATTTCCAAGAGCTTCTTACCCAGAAAGTCCTAATATATCGGGGACGATTGATTGAAGAAGCCCAGGTGTGAGTTTCATGCCTGACTGGTAGGAAGACTTGCTCTGTTATGACCTGGCAAAGTCTCGAGACAGGGGAGAGATGTCCAGGAGTTGTGTATAAATGTGTATTTTTGAAGGAAGGGAGCAGAGGAGAAAATTTAGCTTTTCAAGATCATTCAACTCCAAGACATAGGAGCAAGTACACAGAGGGGCCAGACACTGTAAATGAGAAACTCTTTCTTGGAAGTTTACACTTCTAAATCAGGAGCAGACCAACAGACAAAAGCCCAAGGGTGGGACTTCCCTGGTGGTCCAGTGGCTAAAACTCCACACTCACAGTGCAGGGGGCGTAGGTTTGATCCCTGGTCAGGGAACTAGATCCCACACGCCACAACTAAAGATTCCACACGCCACAACTAAAGATTCCACATGCCACAACAAAGACCCAGCACAGTCAAATAAAAAATATTTTGAAGCCCAATGGTAAGAAAAGGGGGTGGGGGAAGTACACAGAGAAGATGCTTGTTCTGAGCGGAACAAGGAAAGCCAGAAAGATGGATCTAAATAAACTTTTTGCTAATCATGGGGAATAAGTTGGAGGCAATGTTTATTACTAGTATTTGTCCTGGAGGAAAATGTTCACTAAAATATTCAGATGGGACAAGTCCATGGTCCATCTCAGACATTCACTTCGCCACATCCCCTTTTCCCCTCTCCATCACCATCCCAAACCCCTCACATGTAGCAAGAATCAACTAGAGTAGCATGTTTCAAACTTTTAACTCAATTTAATGGGTCATAATCAGTGTTCACGTGAACCGTGAACTTCCAGATGTTCAAGCTGGTTTTAGAAAAGGCAGAGGAACCAGAGATCAAATTGCCAACATCCGCTGGATCATCGAAAAAGCAAGAGAGTTCCAGAAAAACATCTATTTCTGCTTTATTGACTATGCCAAAGCCTTTGACTGTGTAGATCACAATAAACTGTGGAAAATCCTGAAAGAGATGGGAATACCAGACCACCTGACCTGCCTCTTGAGAAACCTATATGCAGGTCAGGAAGCAACAGTTAGAACTGGACATGGAACAACAGCCTGATTCCAAATAGGAAAAGGAGTACATCGAGGCTGTATATTGTCACCCTGCTTATTTAACTTATGTGCAGAGTACATCATGAGAAACGCTGGGCTGGAAGAAGCACAAGCTGGAATCAAGATTGCCGGGAGAAATATCAATAACCTCAGATATGCAGATGACATCACCCTTATGGCAGAAAGTGAAGAGGAACTAAAAAGCCTCTTGCTGAAAGTGAAAGTGGAGAGTGAAAAAGTTGGCTTAAAGCTCAACATTCAGAAAACAAAGATAATGGCATCCGGTCCCACCACTTCATGGGAAATAGATGGGGAAACAGTAGAAACAGTGTCAGACTTTACTTTTTTGGGCTCCAAAATCACTGCAGATGGTGATTGCAGCCATGAAATTAAAAGACGCTTACTCCTTGGAAGAAAAGTTATGACCAACCTAGATAGTATATTGAAAAGCAGAGACATTACTTTGCCAACAAAGGTCCGTCTAGTCAAGGCTATGGTTTTTCCAGTGGTCATGTATGGATGTGAGAGTTGGACTGTGAAGAAGGCTGAGCGCTGAAGAATTGATGCTTTTGAACTGTGGTGCTGGAGAAGACTCTTGAGAGTCCCTTGGACTGCAAGGAGATCCAACCAGTCCATCCTAAAGGAGATCAGTCCTGGGTGTTCATTGGAAGGACTGATGCTAAAGCTGAAACTCCAGTACTTTGGCCACCTCATGCAAAGAGTTGACTCATTGGAAAAGACTCTGATGCTCGGAGGGATTGGGGGCAGGAGGAGAAGGGGACGACAGAGGATGAGATGGCTGGATGGCATCACTGATTCGATGGACGTGAGTCTGAGTGAACTCCAGGAGTTGGTGATGGACAGGGAGGCCTGGCGTGCTGCGATTCATGGGGTCACAAAGAGTCGGACACGACTGAGTGACTGAACTGAACTGAATTAATGTTTTTATAATGAAATAGACTAGAATTGAAAATGTCAGGGTTCATTGAACATATTAGACTAACTACTACTGTTCAGTTATCTAGGTGTGCTGTAGGAGGGTGTCCCCAGTTTGCATGAGACAGTTAGATTTTATGTCTGTTGTCCTGGCATGATTATCATTAGCACTCCCTCACTTTCAAGTGTTCTGATTGGACAATAAATACTATATTCTCCCAAATAGTAGGTCACAGTATGTATTTCTTCCTATGGGTCTTAGTCAAAATACTTGGAAAAACAGATTCAGAATTTTTAGGAAAACCCATAGGTAATGATAGCCTTGTCAAGTTAATTCTTTCTTCCTTCCCACCAGATGAAGATATCTGACCATACAAGAAAGGTTACTGGGGGCAGTGATGGAAGCCTTTGTTTTGCCATGATTTGCTCAGGACATGGATGTTCTAGCCCATAAAAAGCCAAGCAGGGACCGAGTTTCCTCATTTGCCCATGGCTATCCTCTCTGGTAAGATGTAATTGAAAGAGCCCTGGGATTAAGTTCTAGCTCCTCCACTCACTGTATGGTCTTAACTGGGGAAGCCAGTGTATCCTTTGGTCAGCCTCAGTTTTCTCATCTGTAAAATGGAGTGACAGGAGTGGGGAGAAGAGTGCAGTACACATTTTTAAATTATGCTTCGTCCAAACATTCCTGTAGTCAATCTCTAGTTGGAATCACAGTAGTCAAGAAATTTTGCTTGAGTTGAGTAAGGCTGACATGGGTGTAGGGCCTTATATCGCGGATGGCAGTCATGGGTGTAGGCCGAAATGGGCAGGTTGTCCAGTTGAGGCAATTGACATGACCTCCTCCTCCTCCAACTGGTAATAAACAAGGAGCATGGCACACGACTCTTAACTTCACCAGATTCTTTCAATTCCATTGCCTCCCATGAGGGAGATATCATTCAGGGACTAGAATATATAGGTCAGGAGGGCAGCAACCCTTCACTACCTTGTTCATGAACCTCTCAGCTCAGAATGAAGTGAATGTCAATTGCAAGGCACACAGGATTGAACAAACTCCTATGACCATAAATCCTGTGCCATTTCACAACTTCTTGTTTCTATCTTCATGCCTTTATACGACCCATCTGAAAAGCCCTCCGTCTCCTCTCAGCCCCTTTCCTGATTTAAAAGCTATTTTGAAGCCTAGCCCCTCTAGTTGGTCTTTTCTAATTTTCACGTTAAAGTCTATTCACACTGATATGCCCTGTTCTCATTTTTGAATGAGCACTGATCTTATATTTTGATTTTTCAGAAGTTATTTCAATTGGGTGTAAGTTCTATCTTCCCAAGCAGACATGAAACTTCTCAGGGAAGTTATGTTGGTAATATTTCCAAATATAAAACATATCAAGAAATTTGTGGGTCTCCTGTGAATCTTCTTGGAATTCACTCCATTAGACAAAAGCTACATCCACAAATCTCATAGACATAAACTCTTCTCTGTTGTTTCATTGAGAGGATCTGGAAGACATATCCTTACTTTCTTACAGCCTCAGTGAACAAAGTGCCACTCCATCTAGAGTACCTTAAAAGGCTTTTTTCCCTTGAGACATTTGTCTACACACCCCTGATCTGCTGGAGCTGTTCCACCCGCATCAAAGTGAAACACCATCTCCCTGAGTGAAGGCTATACTTACAGAAACAGATACGGTATTTAAGATTCAGAAAAGCTGCCCAAATAAAGCTGCAACCGGCATATCATTCTTGGCAGTAAACTGGTGGTATAATTTACAAAATTCCAGCGCATTGTAGCAAAACTGAAAAGAACAAGATTCAGTTAAGAGAGATACTAAGAAAAGAAAACTGCAGCAGTGTGTACTGAGGATAGTAGGCAGCAAGCCTTTTAACTGCATGGCTGTAGAATGATAAAATGTAGATTAAGAGGAGACACATAAGACTGGAGGTGGGCAGGGAGAGGGAGAGAGAAAAAGAGATGTGAGGAAGAACACTGCTAGAAAATAGTTCTTCAATGAACATCACAGGATTGCCTGTGATAGGCTGCGGCCTGTTCAGCTGAAACCTGAGGCTTCATCCTTCTGGAACATTCTCTGGTTCCCTGACAAAGGATGGAACACCAGCATCCAAGGATGAAAACCTGGATTTCACTTGAAGCCTTTCATGCACTATATATTTAGCCAGCTCTGCTGTGATGGGAAGTATTAATAGGAAGGTTTCTTTCAGGGATAGTTTTCCTCTTGAATTTTGAAAGCATGATTTTCTGCCCAGTGTCCTTGAACTGACAAGTCACACACTGGCTGCTTTCAGTTATTATTATCTTCATGGGGAGGCTCAAGCTCTGGGGAAAAAAGAAGGTGGAACTGAACTGATGGCAATTCTGGGTTACAAAATGATCATCTGCAGGCCTTGTGTAATACCTCTGGGGAGTGGCTAAACCCCAGGACACAGTGCCTGCTGCTACCCTTTCTCTAGGTGTGATGGACATCCCCTGTGTTCTTCTGAAGGAAACAGGCCCCCTCCTTTGGGGGAACTGTAACATTCCCCCATACTACCCACGTGCTCCTAGTGGAGATGGCTTGATCCCATCCCCTGACCACAGGGACAATCATGGGAATCAAGCTGGGACAATCAGATCCTTCAGGCGATTTTTTTCTGGTGGAAAAATCCAGTAAAAGTAAAATCTAGTGGTTAAAGGAAGCTATGAGCCCTGTCATTGTCAATGACAAAGGTTAAGTCTTGTAGACAATGCTTATCCAAGGGAATGAAATCATTACAGACAAGAAGGGACAGGTAGAGGATAGAGAGAAAGAGCGACCTCATAATTCTTGAGCCCTTGGTTCCACTATAACTTGGGCCCACCGGCATACCCCTGCCCTGACAGAAAACAAAATCTCCCTTCTGCCAAAACTAGTTCAAGATGGGTTTCTGTCACTTACCATCAAGAGGGCTGACTTAAGCAGTAGGCCATCAATTCACATTTGAATGAAATGAATGACCAAAAGATGTATCACAACATCCAGTCTGGGATAAAAAATCAGCCTCAGAATATCACCTCTGATTCCTTATTTCAAAACAATAGCGTAGCTCAGGTTTAAAATACCTTAGTGTGCTGTTCTCTGGTGGCTCAGACAGCAAAGAATCTGCCTAAAGTGCAGGAGACTGGGGTTCGATCCCTGGGTTTGGAAGATCCCCTGGAGGAGGGCATGGCTACCCACTCCAGTATTCTTGCTTAGTGAATTCCATAGACAGAGGAGCCTGGTGGGCTACTGTTCATGGTGTTGCAAAGTGTTGAACACGACTGAGTGACTAACACTTTCAGTGTGCTGTTCAAAAAATTCAGTGGGATCAGTTTTACTTTATTAAATATTTCTCTTAGTTATTTGGCTGCACCAGGTCTCAATTGGGGCACTCAGATTTTCAATCCTCACTGCAGCACGTGGGATCTCTGTTTTAGTTGTGGCATGTGGGATCTAGCTCCCTGACCACGGAACTAGACCACTAGAACCCAGGCCCCCTGCATTGAACTGTGGAGCCTCAGCCACTGGATCACAAGGGAAGTGCCAGCTTTATTTTAAATAAAATGCATTAGATCAGAATGAGAAAAAAAACCAGTTACTATATATAAAAGTTTATGAAACTTCTGGTTCAGTAATATAATTATATATATATATGTATAAATATTTCATTGATCTAAAAAAGCAGTTTTACATTTTAATTTCTCTGAAATCACGATGACCTTTATAATTAATGGAATGGTGTAATTTAATTGGCACCACTTCTATCTTTCTTGGCGGTACCTAAAACAAGGATGCCACTGACAACCAATGGAGTTTTAGATTCGATGGCACACTGTGTGTGTGTGTTCTGGACTGTGATGCAAAACATATTTCTTACTGCTGGTAGCACTCAAAAGAATTTGAAAATAACTGCATAACATGACTGATCTAGGAATTCCAAATTAATAATCAACTGATTTAATTAATTAAAGAATTTTTTAAAAGCTTATAATCTTTGCTATCCATATCAATTAAGGCATGGATCCATTCTCATATTTACATAATGCCTTAACACAACCAATTATATAAAGGGTTCCCCAAATGGCTTCCTTTTCACTGTGGAAACTCCAGATTCTCATGGGGAAAACTTCAGATAGCAGAATAGGCAATTGGAGTGGTATACTGGATCAAGGAACTTTTAGTATTACTCAACAAGTACCTTATGCAGCTCCTTGTCCACAGAGAGGCCAGAGAAGCACAGGGTGTCTGGTACCCCTGCCAGGATTTCAAGGCAATGATGACAGGGAAGCCCAAATGCCTCTCACACATAGCTGGCAGTGTCCCAAACGTGCATTTATAAATTAGTTGCCTGTAACTTGAACTTGGCTTTCCCTTGGAAATCATCTTCTAATTGGTAATCAGATCCCCAGGAGAGTCCATAAGAGCCCTTTTAAGTCATTATGTAGTCAAACCCTAGGTGTGCCTGGGGGTGACTCAGTACACACTAAAAGGGGAGGGCATTCTCTCTCCAGCGCCTGCTATATCCCACATTTGCTGCTCCCCACCCCCATGCTGGGACATGGCATTCAGGCTCCTTCTCTTCCTAGTACAGTCATCCAGCTACTTGACGGTCTTGATCTGCTGACCTAGAGTCTAACAAAGAGACTAATACAGATATGGATATTTATATATGTATCCTGGTTTCTCTTTATTGAGAGTCCTCTGGTCCAAGAACTGAAAGCTCAGAAATTCCAGATGCAAGCACAAATTACCATTTTTATGTCTTGGCTGCTCTCAAGGATGCTGCAACTTGTCAATACAGGAGCCCGCAGGCACATTGGCCCCTGCCCAGCTTCTTGCTGGAGAAGGGCCTGTAGTGACAAGTTCCCTTTGTTCTTCCTCCAGAACCTCAAAACATCAGTAAGCCCCAGGGTCGAGGCAAGACTGTCTGGAGAATGGGGACTGGTGGAGCTGGTCAAGTCGCTATTTGCAGGGTTGAAGCCAATTCTCAGAAACCCTGGGCCAGTAGAAAAGGAAGTATACACCCTTAAGTGAACTTGGCCAAGCCATGTCTTTCTGTGCAATTTTCCAGCACTCCGATGAGCAGACACAAGTCCAGGGTAAGAAGGAAACAGTCAAATAAAAGGTAAATGAAGTCGCAGTGACTTCTCCAACCTTTCATCATGCAGAAGCTCTGGGCAGCACCCCTTTATTTGGTTTTACTGGCCAAAGTAGACACCCCTGAGTCCCAACACAGGGGCCTACGGCTTGTAAGGGGGAAGCAGGACTTCCTGCTTAGTGGATAGATACTTCCCCAGGCGCTACCCTGGGTGATTTCCATAAAGGATTTTACATAATGCTAGAGAGGGTGTGGAGGAAAGGGAACCTTCCTACACTGGTGATGGGAATATAAATTGGTGCAGCCAGCATGGAGAACAGTATGGATGTTCCTTAAAAAACTAAATATACAGCTACCATATGATCCAGCAATCCCATTCCTGGGCATATAGCCAGATAAAATTTAATTCATAAAGAGACATGCGGGACCTCCCTGGTAGTCTAGTGGTTAAGACTCTGAGCTCCCAATGCAGGGGGTGCAGGCTCAATCCTCATCAAGGAACTAGATCCCACGTGCTGCAACTAAGATCCAGCATAGGTAAATAAAAATATTTTTTTTTAAAAGATACAGGCATCCCTATATTCATAGCAGCACTATTTGCAATAGTCAAAACATGGAAGCAATCTAAATGTCCACTGACAGATGAATGGATAAAGAAAGTGTGGTACATGTACACAATGGAATAATACTCAGCCATAAAAAAAGAATAAAAAGACTTCCATTTGCAACAACATGGGTGGACCTAGAGATTATCATACTAAGTGAAGTCAGACAAAGAAAAATACCAAATGCTATCAATTCTGTATAGAATCTAAAATATAACACAAATGAACTTATTTACGAAATGGAAACAGACTCACAGATGGAGAACAGACTTGTGAGCGCCAAGGGAGGGGTGGGGGAGGGATGAAGTGGGAGTTAGGGATTACCAGACGCAAACTATTATATGCAGAGTGGATAAACAACAAGGTCCTACTGTATAGCACAAGGAACTATATTCAATATCTTGTGATAAACCATAATGGAAAAGAATATAGAAAAGAATGCCTATATGTATAACCAAATCACTTTGCTGTACACCAGAAATTAACACAACACTGTAAATCAACTATGCTTCCTCAATTTTTTTTAAAAGAAGAAGAAAAAAACAAACAAAAAAAGGATTTCATTTAATCCATGTACTCTATCCAAAAAGAAGGAAAAATACAAACACACTATTATGCATCCCTTACAAAAGTTTTGATTGGTATTGGTCTTTGAAAGCTTTTCTTGATGTCTAATAGTCATGTCATATTCAAAGTCTACACAGCAAAATCAAATTGGGTGTGGATCTTTTTCATTATTAAGGATGCCCAGGTAGATAGAGTAAACCAGGAGCATTTTTACAGCATGAAACTGAAGTCTCTGAGAACTATTGCTCTTCTGTGAACTGCTGAGGAAGGAATTGCAAATGAAAAATTAACACAAGCAGAAAATAGGAAACAGCGTAGACAGTCTGTTACTCTCCTCCCTTGGTGAACACATGCAGAAATTCTCAAATGTTAGCAAAAGACAGCTCTTCGTTTTATTGTAAAATCTTGAACAAGTGATGGGGTGGCTATCTCCACTGAGAATTTTCTAGTTTCTGAATCTGAGGAGGGGGAGTGAGGGTTGAGGAGGTACGAGTGTCCTTCAACTCATTAAATGACCAGATTGCTCTAGTCTAATTCCATGAATACATTTAAAAAATAACTGCTGTTTGGAAAGAGAAGCAATTTCAAAGTCAAGCAATTAGGACTCGATTTCAGGCAGTATGGGAGCCACTGTAACCTGACTGTGCTCACACAAAAGTCAGCTAAAAATTCTGGAGAAATTAAACAAAAATTTGGGGAGCATCCACTTTGAGTTTTCAAGAAAGTAACAAATACTCAGAGGCCAAAATCATTGCAGAAGTGGGAACCTGGGGTAAGCAGTTACTGAGGTTCACTTTCCCTTTTAAGGGAAACTACCAAAACTGAGCTTTGATATCCAGAGACCAGTGAAGATTTAGGTTCAGAAGACAAACTCCAGGGACCACTCAAGATTGGCAGTTTCAAAGGAGACCTCCTACCTCCCCTCACTACCCCCTACATAAAGCTAATATATCAAAGGTCTACACACTCAGTGTAAAGAGTGAACTAGAAATAAATCTACCTCATGTAGTGGGGCTACAAAGAAAAGGTTTTGTCTTGTACACTGGCATTGAGTGGAAGACAAAAAAAAAATTCTCCCATGAGAATCCATAACCACATTATTATGGCTATTATTACTAAAATCTCAATAATAATAATGAAAACCCCTGGGATACCATTTCATATCAAGCCAAGTTGGTAAACATTTGATAATCTATGATCAAGTGCTGATAAGGATGTTGAGCAGTAAAAACACACAATAGTGGTTTAAATGGGTACAGTCTCCTTAGTAAATTATTTGGTATTATTGAAGAAAGTCAAAGTTATATATGTATTATGATCCAGCCATTCCACCCCCAAGTATTTATTCTAGAGAAATTCCTGCACATCGTTCCAGAGAAATGAACAAAGATCTTCCCAACAGCACTGTTTCCTATAAAACTAGCAACAACCCAAATGCACACCAAGAGTAATGTGAATAAATTATGGCATATTTATATAATGGGATTTTATATAGTAACTTGACGAAACAAACTACAACTACAGGCAACAATGTGAACACATCTCAAGAATCTAATATTGAGTGAAAAAAGCAAGTTACAAAAGAATGCATTCAGTGTGACTTCATTTACACAAAGGTCAAAAGCTTGCAAATGTAAATAATACATTTTAGAGAGATAAATATATTCCAGTAATACTATAAAGAACACCAGAGGAATGATTAAACCCTGAGTTAGATATTGGCTACTTCTTAAGAGACAGAAGGACTCAAATTCAAGAGAAGCATAACAAGGACTTCAAGGTAACACTTAATGTTCGTGTCGCTAATGTTCTTTTTATTAAACTGGCTGGTAAACACAGAAGGATTTGGGTTTTTATTACTTTATCCATATTAAATAAATGTTCTTTTGTTCTACTCGATGTTTCATTTAAAAACAAACATTTTTTTAAACTGAAGCAATTATAACGTCTTCAATGCAAAAAGTTTGTTACATTGGTTTCTCATTTGTTTGCAATGCTAAGAACTTGTTTATCCTTGAAGTTCTTAAGAATGACCATTTGGACCTCAACTAAAAAGCACGTTCTGTCAATAAAATGAGAGAATCTTAAGATTCCTTAAAAAAATGGAAATAGAACTGCCTTATGATCCAGCAATCCCACTGCTGGGCATACACACTGAGGAAACCAGAAGGGAAAGAGACATGTGTACCCCAGTGTTCATCGCAGCACTGTTTATAATAGCCAGGACATGGAAGCAACCTAGATGTCCATCAGCAGATGAATGGATGAGAAAGCTATGGTACATATATACAATGAAGTATTACTCAGCCATTAAAAAGAATACATTTGAATCAGTTCTAATGAGGTGGATGAAACTGGAGCCTATTATACAGAGTGAAGTAAGCCACAAAGAAAAACACCAATACAGTATACTAACACATATATATGGAATTTAGAAAGATGGTAACAATAACCCTGTGTACGAGACAGCAAAAGAGACACTGATGTATAGAACAGTCTTATGGACTCTGTGAGAGAGGGAGAGGGTGGGAAGATTTGGGAGAATGGCATTGAAACATGTAAAATATCATGTATGAAACGAGTTGCCAGTCCAGGTTCGATGCACGACACTGGATGCTTGGGGCTGGTGCACTGGGACGACCCAGAGGGATGGAATGGGGAGGGAGGAGGGAGGAGGGTTCAGGATGGGGAACACATGTATACCTGTGGCAGATTCATTTTGATATTTGGCAAAACTAATACAATTATGTAAAATTTAAAAATAAAATAAAATTAAAAAAAAAAAAAAAGATCTGGAAATGGTCTGGGAAGATACTCTGATGCAGACAGCAAGGACTCAGTGTGTCTTGATGAAAACTCAAAATTTGAAGACGTAGACATCCCAGCCTAGCCTCAAGCAGCTTTCAACTTTTATCTATAGAACAGTCTGAAGTTCTTCCTTAAAGTCCACTTAAAGTTTTTCTTGCTTTGTATGTAAGCCAATGGCACCCCACTCCAGTACTCTTGCCTGGAAAATCCCATGGATGGAGGAGCCTGGTGGGCTGCAGTCCATGGGGTCGCGAAGAGTCGGACACGACTGAGCGACTTCACTTTCACTTTTCACTTTTATGCATTGGAGAAGGAAATGGCAACCCACTCCAGTGTTCTTGCCTGGGGAATCCCAGGGACGGGGAAGCCTGGTGGGCTGCCATCTATGGGGTCGCACAGAGTCGGACATGACTGAAGTGACTTAGCAGCAGCAGCAACACCCTACCATTGCCATGATCAATGCTCAGGAGAAACTTTCTGGGTGGGTCAAATAAATCTGGGCAAGGGGGACTGACAGTATATCCAAGTGGATAGAAAAGCCCTGTTGGGGCTCAAGCAACATAACTGGGTCAAATGGGCAGGTGGGTGTTAGTCCCTCAGTCATGTCTGACTCTGTGACCCCACTGACTATAGCCCGCCAGACTCCTCTCTCCATGGGATTTTCCAAGCAAGAATCTTGGAGTGGGTAGCCATATCCTTCTCCAGGCCCAGGGATTGAACCTGGGTCTCCTGCATTGCAGGCATATTCTTTACCATCTAAGCCACCAGGGGAGCCCCCTGAATCAAATGGAGGCAGGGCCTAATCCATGAAGTTACCCGAGCAGACAATGGAACTTCCCATCTCTGCAGTGGGAAGATGGGGGCTCTGAATCTAGACTGACCAGGAGAGGAAGACAGGGAAGTAATGACCACCATGGCAAAATGAGAAGGGATGTGAAGTTTGGGAAAGAATAAAAGCAGAAAAGGCTTACAAATTAAATTCATAAACTATATTTTCCCAAACAGATTTGAAAACTTTTCCTTTCTTTTTTCTTGTTTTGACCACACCACATGGCATGTGAGATCGTAGTTCCTTGACCAGGAATCAAAACTGGGCCCCCTGCATTAGAAGCATAGAGTTTTAACCACTGGACCACCAGTGAAATTCCCCTAGAAAAACTCTAAAAGATTGATAATATCTAGTGTTGGTGAGTATGGGGAAATATTCATATATCTTACTTACTGATGGACAATTGGGAAGACTCTTTCCAAAAAGCAAACTGGTAATACACATAAAAATCTTTAAAAATACACATATACCTTGAGGCAGCCACTTCCAGAAGTCATCCTAAGGAAACAATTAGGTAAGTGTACATAAACAAGGATGTTTGCTGTGATGGTGTTTATACTAACAAAAAGTTGAAAGTACTAGTCCATCAAAAGGGGGCTAGTTAAATTGTGATATGTTATTAAAAACGATGATAAGGGACTCCCCTGGCGGTTCAGTAGTAAAGAGTCCACCTGCCAATGCAGGAGACATAGGTTTGACCCCTGGTCCAGGAAAATTCAACATGGCATGGAGCAACTAAGCCCGTGTGCCACAACCATTGAGCCTGCACACCCTAGAGCCTGTGCTCTACAAAAGAAGCCACGACAATGAGAAGCCCATGCGCTGCAATGAAGAGTAGCCCCTGCTCGCTGCAACTGAAGTCCACAGAGCAGCGAAGACTCAGCACAGCCAAAAATAAATAAAATTTTTTTAAATGATTTAAAAAGCAGTAATTGAAATAAGCTTAGTTGGTATGCAGATTAAAGCATGGGGGTTCACATGTCTATAATCTGAAGTTTATTTAAAAACTAGATGTATTAAGGGACTTCCCTGGCAGTCCAGTAGTTAAGACTCGGCTCTTTCACTGCTGAGGACCCAGGCTTGATCCCTGGTCAGGAAACTAAGATCCGGCAAGCTGCAAGGTACCACAAAACCAAACCAAACCCAACAGAACTACACATATTGGTGGGTGGAGGGGTAGATACATATGCAATGCAGCATGTATAGTAAAATGTTCATTGTAGAACCTAGTTGGTACCATATGTTGGTTCATGATAAAAATGCTTTCAACTTCTCGGAGTGTTTGAAATCTCTGCCAACATTTTGCTGACACAATGCTAATTGGAAAGAAAAGATGTCCACCACAAATTTTAAGATTTCAAAAAGACCCCAAAATAGATGGATAAATAACATCATTTTAATTGTGAGAGTTGCACCATAAAGAAGGCTGAGCGCTGAAGAATTGATGCATTTGAACTGTGGTGCTGGAGAAGACTCTTGAGAGTCCCTTGGACTGCAAGGAGATCAAACCAGTCAATCCTAAAGGAAATCAACCCTGAATATTCATTGGAAGGACTGATGCTGAAGCTGACCTTCCAACATTTTGGCCACCTGATGCGAAGAGCCAACTCACTGGAAAACTCCCTGATGCTGGGAAAGGTTGAAGGCATAAGGAGAAGAGGGCAACAGAGGATGAGATGGTTAGACAGCATCACCGACCCAATGGACATGAGTTTGAGCAAGCTCCAAGAGATGGTGAAGGGCAGGGAAGCCTGGCGTGCTGCAGTCCATGGGTTTGCAAAGAGTCCGCCATGATGTAGTGACTGAACAAATGTGCTGCTAAGTCACTTCAGTCGTGTCCGACTCTGTGCGACCCCATAGACGGCAGCCCACCAGGCTCCCCCGTCCCTGGGATTCTCCAGGCAAGAACACTGGAGTGGGTTGCCATTTCCTTCTCCAATGCAGGAAAGTGAAAAGTAAAAGTGAAGTCACTCAGTCGTGTCCGACTCTTAGCGAACCCATGGACTGCAGCCCACCAGGCTCCTCCATCCATGGGATTTTCAGAAAAGCCTAGAAAGCTAAACAGCAATATTCAAAGTGGTTATCTCCAGACATTAGATGAGATCTGATTTTCCTTTTTTTATTTTATGCTTTTCAGTCTTCTCAGATTTTTTTCAATGGCCCAGTGCTAACTTTACAACTATTTCATAAAGTTATTTCCCAAAAAAGCAATAGAGAAAAGAACTAGAGTGTCAAGAATGGAAAGCAGGAAGTGGATGAGTTTGGGAACGAGGCAGAGAGTGGGGCAAACCCAGAGCCCAGGCGGGTGGGTGGACCCTCTGCTGCTGCTAAGGGGGGCTCTCAGGACCCTGGCCTGAAACACAATCATATGGCAGAGTTGATGAAAGAGCGACTAGACTAGGACAACATCTTGTTCATCCTATGAGGACAAAAACTGCCCAGATTCCATATATTTTCATCTAAGTGAGGAGTTTCAAAGTGATGAGAGTATCAAGATGAATTTGACACTATTTGAGAAGCTGTGTATACATGGACAGATACGCAGACAAAAACCAGATTTTCTCAGTTGGTGTGTGTCTGTCACCTCCATGCAGATGAACAATCACCAGCTAGGAAAAACCAAGTATTAAGAGATGGGCCTTCAAACAAGGTCAGTAAGACCCCACCTGGTGCCTTACCTGAGCTCAAATGTCCAGATTCAGGGAAACTACATTTTGGGGCCTGAAAGAATATATTGGGCCAATTGCAATTATCCCTTGTAATCATGGAAATATTAAAGAAAACCAAAGAAATGTCAAAGATGAAGGGTGGGCAATTTTCAAACAGATAAAACTATGGAAGCTACAGATGGGAAAATTCTAATTCCAACCTAGGCTTTATTTTAGAAGATATCATTAAACAGAAAAATAGGAAGAATTTGGGAGGGAGGTTTTTTGTTTTTTTTGAAGTATAGTTGATTCACAGCATCATGTTAATTTCAGATGTACAGCACAGTGATTCAGTTATATATATTTCTTTTTCAGATTCTTTTCCTTTATAGGTTATTACAAGATATTGAGTAGAGTTCCTGGTCCTATGTAGTATGTCCTTGTTGGTTATCTATTTTATATATAATAGTTTGTATCTGCTAATACTAAACTTCTAATTTATCCCTCCCCCTCCTCTTTCCCCTTTGGCAACCGTATGTTTGCTGTGTAGGTGGGTCTGTTTTGCATATAAGTTCATTTGTATCATTTTTTAAGATTCTACATATAAGTGATATCATATGATATTTGTCTTTGTCTGTCTTACTTCACTTAGTTTGATAATCTCTAGGTTCATTCATGTTGCTACAAATGACATTATTTCATTCTTTTAATGGCTGAGTAATATCCCATTATATATGTACCACATATTCTTTATCCATTCATCTGTCAGTGGACATTTAAACGCTTCCATGTCTTGGCTGTTGTAAATAGTGCTGCTATGAACATTGGGGTACATGTATCGTCTTAATTTTTTTTAATGGTGATACTTTGGATTCAGCTTTGGTTAGCCTCATTTCCTTCATTTACTGAAGAGAATGTCTCCTCTGATACAGGGCATCTTGTCTGCATCAAGACCCATACACCCTCACTTGACATGCCTGTGACTGGACGGTAACACGTTCAGTGGTTGTAAATACCCTAAAAAATACTGATTTATACATTGTGTTTGTAAAAGCAGGGATTTTACAACTTTTTTGACCACAACCCACATTAAGAAAGAAATGTTATCTTGTAAGTCACTACACACATACCTTCATTTGACTGAAAAATAAGTTCTGCAAGGCAATGCTTAAGGTGTGATGCCCTCTTATATTTTCTCCTCTATTCAAGGGTTACAAAAGTGCTGGCACGACCCACTAAATAGATTTCACAAGCCACAGCTGTGTAACAGTCAGGAGATGTGCAATAGGGCTCTGTGTAGACTATGAGTAAGAGAAGAATTAAGAATGGATTTTGTGGATGAAAAATTTCACCTGCCTTATTAGTAAACAAAAGATGTTGCAGCCATCAAACCCTCAGTCCCTGCAGCTGCCACCAGCGGTGCATCCTAAGGGGACTCAAGCAGGAGAAAAGCAGGATACTGCCCCTAGATGGTTAAGGTGCATATCTAAGGAATGATTTTCATGAGCCCAGACTCTCACATCTTCCCACAGAAAAGTGCTAAATTCATTACCTGGAGATATCTGGTTTCTTTCATCTTTTGATGTTTCAACTACTTGGCTTTTGTTGTAAACACTCTTCTTTATGCTGGTTCCTCCCTTACCTCTTGGGGAAGATCCCTCAGAGCAATCTAACAAGCTGTCATCTGGGCTTACCGTCCCCACCAAAAAAAAGAAAGAAAGAAAAAAAATCCACCAAGTAAAGCATAATTCTCAACTTTTAGGTGGTGCTTTTTTTTTTTTTTTTTTCCGGTCAACAATTTGGAGATGATACAGAGCTGCAGAGGACAGGATCTTAGTTGTGTTCCCCCCAAAACAGGCCCTGAGATAATGATGTAGGTAGGTCACTGGGGAGGTGATCCCAGTAAGCCTAGTATGGAAGTAGGGAAATTGACAAAGGAGAAAAATAGAAAAGTCCATGAAGATGCGCTAAGGTGCAGGCTGCTTCCAGGGGCGATTGATGGGGACACACTCCCATGGGGGACCCTCTGGGGAACTGCAATGGGACTCGGCAGTTCAGGCCTTTGTCTACTGACGCCTGCCCTGCCTAGGCAGAAGGCTGGCCCCAGTGGTGGTAAACCTATTTTTCTAGAACCTTCTGCCAAGTCAGGTTCCACAACACTGGAGAAAGCCTGCTGGCAGAGTCTCTGAGACAAAGGGACATGTGAGGTGAAGAGCTGCCACCAGGAGTGGGAACTGTCCACTTGGGCTGCAGGAGGACGCAGAGGTGGGCTGGGGGGTGGGGAGCATTGGCTACGAGTGGACACAAAAGTACAGATGAAGAAATCATCAGAGGCAATAGCCAGTTGGACACCTAGAAGATTATGAACTCTTATATTCTTCTTCCCTTTAAGCTCTTCAGACCCAGTATGGGCAGAACTGACAGACTTGGGAGAGAATGGTCAGCTAGCTGCCCAGATTGTGAGCTAACAGATGAAGTAGCTTCTTACAGAAAAACCCAAATGAACTTTTTGGCTAACCCAAGAAAACAAAAGAGACAGTGACAGTGACCAGAAAGAGGACAAGAGACACTAAATCACAGAAGACTGAACCAACTGCACCTGGGGATACCATTTAGGCTCCTTCTTGAGGCCACTTGAGAATAATACTGACATGCTAGAAGATGCTAGAAAGAAGAACCCCCCAAAGGACCAATGTGGGCTACCTTTCATAGCAAGTAAATAAGTAACCAAAAAGTATAAAGTTTGCTAAAAGGTGAGGAAACTTTAGATTTATAGTCTGAAGAAAATGAGACTTCAGGGAAATAGAATCCCTATGTTTTGATTTCTCCTGGATCAACATAGAGACAAGGAGACTCACTCTGTATAATTCCAAAAGTGAAAACCAGAGACAATGTCTGGAAGTTATCCCGAGGCTGGTTTCAGCTCCATTTGAGCCAGGGTTTTCTAAGGCATTGAGACCATCTTGAGATACCATCAAAACTCACTGAGCCTGGACGTGTTCCCACAAGGGTGGAGGATGCTGGCAGGTTGAGTAAGATGGGGGTTCCTGCTCTGGGGAGTGGGCTGGGGACCTAAAGGCCCTTTCCAAGCTTAAGAGTCTAGGGTTCGGTGCAATTAGACTACTAAATAATGCCTCCCACACTGACCCCAGATCAACCGATGTCATTGAAGAACAACATGTGGGGAGGGAGTGATGGGCAGAAAGATAGAGGAAGAGACAAAAGACGACTGTAAACATCAGAGAGAGGAAGACTAAAAAGGCAAGAGTGCTGAATACCTACAAGGGTCATTCCATCAGTCCTGAGGAGGAGGGATGGAGCTGTGGCTTTCAATCCACTGTTGCTTACAAACTTGGTCTCCTGCCCCTTCTGCTGGAAAAGAAATGTGGGGGATGGGAGAGAGAGAAGCCTCAATGAATAAGCATTTCCTCTATCTCAGATTCAATGTAACAGCAGAGAAACAAGAAGTCTCAGAGCTGCCATTTAGAAAATAAACTACAGCCTCTCACATATACGTTGGAGCCTTAGAGCACAGGCGTGCAGGGAAACTATAAATCCAGATGTGCCCTGGCTTGTTAGCAAATATTAAACAAGCAAGAACCCTGGGGTAGGGGCCAAGATCCCTGCATGATTATCGCTACGATTTTCAGCTACAGCAAATGGCTCTTTTAAAGTAGGATTCGGCAGCGCTGATGGTACAAAGATTATGCAGGCGCCAGGAAGCCAAAGTACCCTGGAGAGCAGGATAAAAGGGCTTTAAGAGGAAAATGAATTTTTAAGATGGATGAGAGCGGTGACTTGTTGCACAATAAAGAGCATTAGCAGAATATTCAGTTTGGAAGCCCAGACACAAAATTAGGGCTTCTGCCCTATGCTACTGGTCTCCTCTTATGCTTTTCCCAACCTGTCCACCACCAGTCACTGGTCTCCTGTAGACTTTTTGCAAGTGTTTTAAAGAAAAGTATATTGTTCAATGACTTGTCTCAAACTGAAGACACGCAGGTCAAAACACTCAGATTAAGGAATGGATCACAAACAGGATCGTGACTTCTGATACCATCACAAGGTGACTTCCTTTCATATACTTAGAGTGTAGGGCTCTCCTGATGGCTCAGTGGTAAAGAATCTACCTGCCAATGCAGGAGACATGGGTTTGATCCCTGGTCCAGGAAGATCCCACATGCTGCGGAGCAACTAATTGAGCCTATGCTCTAGAGCCTGGGAGCTGCAACTGCTGAGTGCTGCAGCTACTGAGGCCTGAGTGCCTTAGAGCCCATGCTCCACAAGAGAAGCCACCACAACAGGAAGCCTGCACACTGCAACTAGAGAGTAGCCGCCGCTCTCTGCAACCAGAGGAAAAAAAGCCTGCACAGCAACAAGGATCTAGCACAGCTAAAAATAAGTAAATAAATTATTTTTAATGTGGAAAGAGGGATGTCCTGGCAGTCCAGTGGTTAGGACTCCTCATTTCCACTGCACCAGGCATGGGTTCAATCCCTGGTCAGGGAACTAAGATCCTGCATGCTATGCGGTGCGGCCCCCCCCCAAAAAAAGAAAGAAAAAAGTGTGGAAAGTTGTGAGCAGATGAAAAACTAGATGTGGTATCTTTAGTTGTGAGTGGATTAAAAATCTAATGCGGTGTCTTCAGAGGTGAGGTTCTGAGATCAGAACAGTGCCTTTCTAGAAGATTCAGAGTAAAACAATGGAGTGGCATGCTAGGAAGCCTCGTCCAGCCCTGCTCCCACCCACCTGTGTGCCTATGGCCAGACCCACCACCTCACACACCTGTTTAAGCACGGAGTCAGTGCATTCTATCTCAGATTTTCAAATTAAGACACAGGCATTGCATCAGAGAGAAAGACTTGATTTCAAGAGTGTAAGCAAAAGAACACAGAGGGAGATGGGACTGATTTACGGCAGTTGCTGGAGAAAAGAAGAGAGGATCTGAAACAGCAGGGTGAGATGCTCTGATGGAAAGGAGCATCATTCCATCTTAGACTTCAAGCCTGATTTATATTCTGAAAGTGTTTTTCTAAGCTAATGATTAATTACATGTCAACAATGTTGGTTCACAAGACTTCAAAAGAGTTCATCAAATTGGAGTATTTGGTTCTTTTCTGGATGTTTTGTACAGAACTTGAATGTTAACATGAATGTTGTTTTCTGAGTCTTGGCTATCACTGAGGAATTGTGCCACAGGCAATTTCGGATGTCCATGCAAAATAAGGATGTGTGGCTAGTTCATGTGTGATTAGAAATAGCTTGGGCAGGGACTTCCCTGGCAGTCCAGTGGTTAAGATGCCACACTTCCACTGCAGTGGGCACTGGTTTGATCCCTGGTCAGGGATCTAAGATCCCACATGCTGTGTGACACAGCCAAAAAAAGAAAGAACTGAGCTAATCACTGTGCTAGGACCCTTGTACATTACCCATACAGAGAAGCCACACACTTCTTCACACTCCAGTCTTTTATAGATAATTGTCTGTACTTTCAGATAAGATATAGATAACTGTGTTTTAAAGCTGCTTAGTGTTTTAGGACACCAATACAAGTGCCCAAAGAAAAGCAATTAATTGAAAAGTTTACCAAAAGCCCCATCTGCATGAAAGATCACGTTTTACTAACTCTGTCCCGATTCCACAATTTCCATTACTCAGACTGAAGGCAGCACTGTTCAATCACTGCTCCAATGAACTATTTAATAAAGCAAAGGAGGACACACACGATTTAATGCAAAGTCACCCTTCATGGTTGCTGCTGCTGCTGCTAAGTCGCTTCAGTCGTGTCCGACTCTGTGCGACCCCATAGACGCAGCCCACAAGGCTCCCCCGTCCCTGGGATTCTCCAGGCAAGAACACTGGAGTGGGTTGCCATTTCCTTCTCCAATGCATGAAAGTGAAACGTGAAAGTGAAGTCACTGAGTCTTGTCCGACTCTTCGCGACCCCATGGACTGTGGCCCACCAGGCTCCTCCGTCCATGGGATTTTCCAGGCAAGAGTGCTGGAGTGGGGTGCCCTTCATGGTTATGTTCCTTTAATTATTAACATATATTTGTTGTCATGACCTCATGAGAAAACAGCTTTGGATGGAACTGGGTTTGCTTAAAGGGACAAAAACTACTTATACCTGTGTCAGAAACAGATATATGATCCTATTGTGCTTTCAGGGTGACTCCATAAGATCAGTATTCTCTACTCTTTAAATTATGATTCTTTTCTTCTCTCATCCTAGTAAATACATCTTTGGAAAGCAGAAAGTGTTTTCCAATAAGTATTCCAACCATTTCTCTAAATCATAATTTTTATAAAACTTCATACAAAAGAATTTTCACCATCTGCAACAAAGTCAAGTCAAAAGTTACTTATCAAGGTCTAATGATCTACTTGGTACCACAATCAAGAAAACGCAGGAGAGAAAGAAAAGAAGAAACAAAAGAGAAAAAGAAAGAAGAAAGTAAACTGTCTATGTGGCCAGCACCAAAAAGATCATGGAATTTTAGAAAAACAGGTCACATGATTACAATTCTGGGTAAGTTGGAGTAATCATACTCCACAGCTCTTCTTTCCTACTGAATGTGACTAAAAACCTGAACAAAATGCACTGAATAGCTATCTAAGGACTCTGAAAAGGAAACATCAGTGGGTAGACTGGAGAAGAAGGCAGAATCTGAAGTACCACTGAATTGGTGGTGATGTTCCACTGGGCTGAACTCAAGTCAGTCTGAATACACAAGTGGACACTGGATGCAGAGCGAGTTCTAGAGGAATCGCTCTAGCTCTGGCTCAAAGAGTGGGAAAGATGATTTCTAATGCTCAGAGAGTGGAGAAAATTCTCCAGGTTTTGCTTGCTTGTTTCCTTTCTTTGTTCTCTTGGGTCCCAGTTCCCAAGTAATCTTGTAGCAATGGGCAGGAGAGATGGCAGCAGCAGCTATAGCAGTAGCAACATGGGCCAGCAGGCACCTGAGACCTGAATAAGGGAAACTTTCTCAGTGGAGAAGCTGTGGTCTCAAGAGGGTAGGGAGATCATCCATGTTTTTTTTTTTTTTTTTTGTAATCAGAGGGTAATTACATTACAATATTGTGATGGTTTTGCCATATATCAACATGAATCAGCCATAGGTATACATATGCCCCCTCCCTCTTGAACCCCCCCAACCCCCTCCCACCCCGCTAGGCTGTCACAGAGCACTGGCTTTGGGTGCCCTGCATCATACAGCAGACTCCCACTGGCGATCTATTTCACACGTGGTAATGTATATGTTTTAATGCTATTCTCTTAAATCATCCCTCTGTCTCCTTCCCCCACTGTGTCCAAGTCTGTTCTTTGTGTTTCTCCTTTGCTGCCCTGCAAATAGGTTCATCAGTACCATCTTTCTAGATTCCATATATATTCATTAATATACGGTATTTGTCTTTCTCTTTCTGACTTACTTCACTCTGTATAACAGGCTCTAGGTTCATCCACCTCATTAGAAGTGACTCAAATGAGTTCCTTTTTATAGCTGGCTAATATTCCATTGTGTATATGTACCACAATTTCCTTATCCATTCATCTGTCAGTGGACATCTACATTGCTTCCATGTCCTAGCTATTGTAAATAGTGCTGCGATGAACATTGGGGTACATGTGTCTTTTTCAATTATGGCTTCCTCAGTACATGCCCAATAGTGGGACTGCTGGGTCGTATTTGTCCTCTGTCTTTCCCTAGCTTGGTTTATTTTTTACTATTGCTCAGGAGCCTACAGGAAATTTATAGCACTGGACACTCATATTAGGAAAAAGAAAAACTCTCAAAACAATCATCTCAGCTTCTACCTTAACAAATTAGATAAAGAAGAATAAAATAAAGCCAAGGGAAGAAGGAATAATAAACATAAAAGCAGCAATCAATAAAACAACACAATACAGAATAGAGAAAAATCAATCAAATGAAAAGTTGGTCCTCTGAAAATATTCATATAATTGATACAACTCTGGCAAGGCTGACAAAGAAAGCAACTACCAATATCAGGAATAAAGCAGGGGATATCACTTCAGATACTATGTACAACACTACACATAACTTTAACAACCTGGATGAAGTAGACCAATTCCTCAAAAATTACAAACTACTAAGACTCACCCAGAATGAAATCAATAACCTGAATAGTCTCCAAGATATTAAAGAAATTAAACTTGTAGTTAAAGTTTCTAGGTCCAGATGATTTCGCTGTGAATTCTACTAAATATTTATAGAAGAAATAATATCAATTCTATGGAATCTATTCCAGAAAGTAGATGAGGAGAAAACATGTCCAAATAGATTTTACGAGGCCAGCATTAAGCTGATGCCAAAACCAGACAAGGAAATCACAAGAAAATAAAACTACAGGACAATATCTGTCATCAGCATAGATGCAAAAGTCCCCAAAGTGATATTAACAGACAAAACTCAGCAATACATAAAAAGAAAAATATACCAGTATCAAGTGACATAGATACTGGGAATGTAAGGCTGGCTTAATATTTTTAAAAAAAACAAAACACCAATGTAATCTACCACATTAACAGACTAAAGAAGAAAATTCACATGATCATATAATTGACACAGAAAAAACATTTGTTGAATTTTAATACCATGACAAAAACTCCCAGCAGACTAGGAAGAAAAGAGAACTTCCTCAACCTGATGAAGAAAATTTACAAAAAGCCTACAATTAGCATTATACTTCATGGTGAAAGACTGAATGCTTTCCACCAGTGACAGGGAATAATGGAAAGACGTCCGCTTGCACCGCTCTTACTCAACATTATACTAGCAGTCCTAGCAGTGCAATAAGATGAAACAAAGAAAGGGGAGGGGGAGGGAAGGAGGGGGGAAGGCAGATTGGAAAGAAAGAAGTCCCCATTCACAGGTGACATTATTATTTATATAGAAACTCCTAAACAGTCTACAAATAACTCTTGAGGTTAGCAAGGTTGCAAGATATAAAGTCAAAACCCCAAAATCACATGTATTTCTATATGCTAAAAAATAGTTAGACAATGAATTTTTAAAAATAACCATTTCTAAAATAGCTCCAGAAAACAAAATACTTAAGTATAGTTAACCTTTAAACAACATGGGTTTGAACTGTGCAGGTCCACTTATGCAGATTTTTTTTTCAATAAATATATGGTCAGCCTTCTCCATCTACAAGTTCTGCATTGTCTGATTCAACCAACTCCATCTCATGTACTCTGTTTCTGATTTGTGGTTGGTTGAATCCACAGATATAGATTCTGCAAATATAGAGGATGTACTATAGGACCTGAGCATCTGTGGATTTTGGTATCAACAGCAGGTCCTGGAAACTAATCTCACACAGATACCAAAGGATGACTGTATAAATCTTAAATTAAAAAAGTACTAGATCTGTATGCAGAAAACCTCAAAATGCTGATTAAAGAAATAAAAAAGGATCTATATGAATGGAAAGATAATCCTGTTGGTGGATTAGAAGATTCAAAATAGTAAGGATGCCAATTGTCCCCAAATTGATTAATAGATTTAACATAATTCCAATCATAATTCCAGCAAGCTTTTTAGGTCGATGGAGGAGATTATATGGAACGTATAACCATAACAATTTTGAAAAAGAAGAATAAACTGGAAGAAGCACACTACCCAATTTTAAGACTATTTACAAAGCTACAATAATCAAAATAACATGACATTATTGAAGGAATAGGCACAAAGATCAATGGACCAGAATAAAGAAACAAATCAGCAAAAAAACCCTGCCAATTAATTATTTTAAAAAGTACGAAAGAAATTCAATGGAGTTTATTATATTCTGAGTATATCTCAAAAAATGGGCCTCCCAGGAGGTGCAGTGGTAAAGAACCTGCCTGCCAATGCGGGAAACACCAGAGACACAGGCTCAATCCCTGGGTTGGGGAGATCCTCTGGAGAAGGAAATTGGAACCCACTCCAGTATTCTTGCCTGGGAAATCCCATGGACAGGGGAGCCTGGTGGGCTACAATCCATGGGGTTGCAAAGAGTCAGACACAACTGAGCACGCACCTAGTGCACCTATACCTCAATAAAGCTGTTATTTTTTTTTAAAAAAAGGGCATTGAAATATGTATAATATCATATATGAAACGAGTCACTAGTCCAGATTCGATGCACGATACTGGATGCTTGGGGCTGGTGCACTGGGACGACCCAGAGGGATGGTATGGGGAGGGAGGAAGGTTCAGGATGGGGAACACAGGTATGCCTGTGGTGGATTCATTTTGATATATGGCAGAACCAATACAATATTGTAAAGTTTAAAAATAAAATTAAATTAAAAATAAATAAATATACTATAATTTTACAAAAAAAGAACTGTGTATTCACTTTTTTTAATATTAGGGATTTCAGGAATGTTAAATACATGCAGGGGGCCTTTGGGATTCATGGAAATGGAAAATTATTTGGGTTACTGCAGCTGTTCATCCTAGCTTCTTTATCCAAATTTAGAAACTAGATGAAAAAAATATTCTGTCACTTGCTCCTCATGTAATAAGTGTCCTTATTAAGCATTCAGCATTTAACATTAGGTCATGGAGAAAAAAAATAACATGAAAATATAAAATAATCCATTTCAGATTACAAATGAATTCAAAGAAAAACTTAAGGTCAAAGCAAATCTCTTAGGTATTGATAATACCAAGGAACAACTAAAGCCCTTTGTTACCGGGCACAAATGATGCAAGTTCCTTGAAATGAAAGGACATAAGGACACTTGAGGGCAGAAAAAGTAGGCATTGAGAGATTTTTTAGGGAGACCTAAAAACCAGGCTGGCTTGGAAAGGCATGGTGGGAGACACCCACGTCCACTTGACTTACAGTAAATGACCTGTCTCAAATTGCTAGTGGCTAGTGGTTACCTAACAGTCATGGCCAGCAATTTGTGGGTGTCTGTCACATAAAGTCCAGTAAGGGAGAGAGAGAAAATGGCTAGTCAGCCCTCTACAAGGAAGAGAGTGTGAGCAAGCTGTTTTTTGGGAGTTATAACCATAACTTATATATGCACAGTACATCACA
This sequence comes from Bubalus bubalis, assembly GCF_019923935.1. Taxonomy (NCBI): domain Eukaryota; kingdom Metazoa; phylum Chordata; class Mammalia; order Artiodactyla; family Bovidae; genus Bubalus; species Bubalus bubalis. The sequence continues at coordinate 37,762,642 of NC_059181.1, forward strand.
GATTACTTCCGTAGGAGAGCAGGTAGCATTGTTCACAGCTGGCAGATGCAAGCAAAAACCATGCTGGTCAAGTTCATCCAGCTAGTAGGTGGATAAAGATGTTAAGCATCTTTTCACATATTTTCTTTGTTGAAGTGTCTGTTAAAATATTTTGCCCACTCTTTAAATTGGGTTACTTGTTATCTTATTGAATTTAGAGAACTCTTTATATATTCTGGATAAAAATTCTTTATCAGCTACATCTTTTGCAAGTATGTTCTCCAGTCTGTGGCTTGTCTTTTCATTCTCTTAACTGTCTTTCAAAGAACAGAAGTTTAAAATCTGGATGAAATGCTTTTTTTTTCAATTTTATAGATTATGCTTTTGGTATCATAACTAAGAAAGCCTTGTATAACTGAAGCTCACAAAGATTTCCTCTCATATTATCATCATGAAGTTTTACAATTGTAGGTTTTATATGTGGCCTTCCCAAATGGCTCAGTGGCAAAGAATCTGCTTGTCAACGCATGAGACACAGGAGATTCGGGTTTGATCCTTGGGTCATGAAGATCCCCTGGAGAAGGGAATGGCCACCCACTCCAGTATTCTTGCCTGAGAAATCCCAGGGACAAAGGAGCCTGACAGGCTACAGTCCATGGGGTCACAAAGAGTCAGACACAACTGAGTGAACACACACACACAGCTTTTATATTTATGATTTATTTTGAGTTACCTTTTCTGTAATAAAATCTGCCTTTGATGAAAGTAAGAGAGAGAAGTACTAGGGAATAAACAGAAATGATTCTAGTACCAGTCAGCATTGGGGAAAACCTTGGATTTTCCCAGGACTACTGATTTATTCATTTCTATGGATTTCAGTGAATCTGGGCCTGCCACCTTCTGTAGCTAAACAGTCTAACACATTTATATAGCTAACCTGGGGTCCAGCATTTAATCAGAATGCACCCAGCAAACATCCTGGGAAATTAAGCTCACATTTCCAATATGCTCTTCCAGACCAGCCCTACAGGGGATTGCTTGCAAAGTTGGCCAGCAACAATTCCTCCCACCCTGCACATGTATACCACTGTTTCTGTCTTAAGAGGTGGAGTCCATCTACTACCACCACCACCCTGAAAGTATGCTTGCTTTGCAATTTGCTCTGATGGATAGAATGTGACAGAAGCGATATGTCCAGACCTTCAGGGCCCTGGCAGCTTTGGCTTTCATCCCCTGGGAAACCATCTACATGTTCAAAAGTACACTTACTTTGCTGGGGAGAAAGACAACATGGAGGAAAGAGAAAGAATATAGAGAACAGGAGACTGTAAAGAGGTAGAGAGAGAGGCCCTGCCATCCCAGCCATCCCAGATGTAGTGCCAGTAAGTTTTAGGAGAGTATCTTACACAGCAATAGCTAGCTGAAACACTCCTCAAGCTTCCTCCTAAAAGTGTGAATTACAGTTCACTTTCTAAGCTAGACAGCTCTATTTGGCAGGAATCAGTTCACCAGTAGAAAGAACTCTGAATCTCGGGTTAAGTTCCAGCTGAGCCATTGTTCATGTAAATGTCCCCAGAAGACTCTAAGGTAAGGTGCCGGTGGTTCGTTTGGGAGGCCTCCCAGAAGGCATAATCGTAATGATGGACTGGGAAAGAGAGGGAAGGGAGGAAATGCAATAAATGGACTGCTTGCTGGGCAACTGTGGCTCCATCCTACTAAGGACCCTTCTTCCCTCTCTTACACCCAAACCTCAGCTTTATGTCATTTCTTTCGCCATTAAGGCTGCTCTTCAACTTTATTTCAGCAGAGAAAAAAGAATAATAGTGGTAACATGAGGAGCTGGTAAGAAAAAAGTATCAAATCTGTATACAGACTGTGACTCCTGCCAGGCACAAGACCTAAGAGATGGCCTTGCTTCTACAGCTCTTCATCTGAGAGAAAGCTCCATCCTCCATTCAAACTCTTTTGTACAAGACCCCCAAAGGACAACTTTAGGAGAGTTGATGATATCCGGGGTCCCCAGGCACTCTGCCTTGAATTAGCAGAGACAATTAAGACAGCATGTGGCTTGTGCAATTTTAATTGTGACCATATTCTCACAGCTAACAAAAAGAAAGTTAAAAGGATAACTTTATAAATGAAGGCATTACTCTCATCCGAGGGAAAAATATTTTTTTTCCAGTTAAGTCTCCTTCTATTGTCTACTTTTTGGCCCATTTCCTAAAGCTGGGAAAGAGGCAAGACAGGAAAAAGACAGGTACCTAACTCTGAAGAGATCGGCACAAAGCAGAGGCCCTCCACAAATGCCAGCTCCAGTTCCCACCAAGGGCATTCCTGAAGCCCTGGAGGCTGGCTGTTGGCACTCAACACAGACAGAACCAAAAAAGGTCTGGCCTATAAAGTAAAACCAGACAGCGGAACAACAGCAACAGCCTATGGTCTTCCAAAGGCTCAACTGTTCTCCACTGAGGTCAATGGAGACACAGAGAAAATCCAGGAAAGGAGGGAGGCTGCAGCAAGCCCTATCAGCAGAAGGTTCCAGATAAAGGTAGTGACTGAGGGAGACTCTGAGGTGGATTCAAGTTCTCCCTTGCTCCAGATTCACCTCAGGCGGCCATCAAATCGCCTCTGTCTCCAGGCAAATGAGGTGATTCACAATTCTGTTCAGAAGGTAAATCCACATCAAGAACCCACCCATCCACTTCAGCTCATGAGGTCCTGAGGCCTCTCCTCATTTTAAACAAAGACACAGCTGAGACTTGGGCAAGAGGACTCGGGGATTCCTAGTAAGTTCGCAGGTGCTGCTGCTACTGGTGGTCTGGGGAACACAACTTGAGATTTGGTGGTCCTCACTGTTTGTTCTCTCCCATAGGGGAGCAATTATATTAGCATATCATGACCCTGAGCTGTCCAGCAGTAAAGAAACCTTTGTTGTTGTTGTTCTTTAGTTGCTAAGTTGTGTCCAACTCTGTGACCCCATGGACTGTAGCCCGCCAGGCTCCTCTGTCTGTGAGATTTTCCAGGCAAGAATACTGGAGTGGGTTGCCATTTCCTTCTCCAGGGGATCTACCTGACCCAGGGATCAAACCCAAGTCTCCTGCTTGGGAGGCAAATTTTTCACCACTGAATCACCACCAGGAAAACCCACTAAAGAAACCTACAGAACTCGTTTAAAATGCACTCTGCTACCCAGACAGTATGTATGGATCTCTCTGGAAAGCAGTGCTTCGAGGAAGCCGCTTTGGGAAAATTTCTACTAGGGATGGTCCTGACCAGCAGAAAGGGAAGAGCCACCAAAAAAGACAGATGCCCAAGTCAAGGCCTTGGCAGTGAGTGAAGGGCTTTGGGCCACACCCTGAGGCAGGATCCTGGCAGGGCAGGCGGTCTGGAGAGCCCCAAGCCCATGGTTCAGAAATGCTCACAGAATCCAGGAAGTCTGTCAGGAGGCAGCCAAGGCCAGTCTGCCTCCAGCCTTGGATCAGGATACCAGGCCTTAAGAACTGATGGAGAATACAACAGGGTCCTAGTTTCTAGAGACCAACAGGAGGTTACTAAGCCTCCAACAGAGAGAGTGAGAGAGCCGTTATTCATCAGATAAATGTGTAAAACAGGGTGGGCTTCCCTGGTGGTCCAGTGGTTAAGAATCTGCCTGCCAGTGCAGGGGACATGGGTTCCATACCTGCTCTGGGAAGATCTCCCATGCTGCCAGGCAACGAAGCCTGTGCGCCACAACTACGAAGCCCGCGCTCCACAAGAGAAGTCACTGCAATGAGAAGCCCGTGTACCAAAACGAGACAATAGCCCCCGATCGCAACTAGAGAAAGCCTGCGCAACAGCAATGAAGACCCAACACAGCAAAAAAATAAACAAATATTTTTTTTAAGTGTGTACAGGGTTAGTTACAGCATGCTAGCCTACATGGCTTAGAAGATCCCCTAACTAAGACCAAGATGAGTCCTGAACTGAGCCTCGTGGTAAAGGAGCAGAAGCCCCTAACACTGAGGGGTCTTTTTACAGGGAGGCTCTGACTTCATAGCTGTGATTGCTAGGCATCTATAGAGCTCCAGGCCAGGCAGGTCTCAAGGTAGATTCTGAGTACCAAGACCCTAGTTGAGGGGTTGACAAAGTTTTGCTGTAAAGAGCCAGAGAATACTACTTACAGCTTTGTGGGCCATATGGCCTCTGTCACAGCTACTCCACCCTGCCACTTATCACCAAGTAGCCACAGACAACACCCAAACAAATGAGTGTGGCCGGGTCCCAGTGACACTGATAGACTGATAGCTGAATTTCATATAAATGTCAGGTGTTACAAACTAGTCTTCTCCTCCTGATTTTTTTCAATCACTTGAAAATATAACCACCATTCTTAGCTCCCTGGTCCTACAAAACCAGGGGAGGCGGATTGGGGTGGGACGTGCTGTTTGGCCTGCCCAGATTTATTGGGTTGGCCAAAAAGTTCATTCGGGATGGTCACACATTGTTACAGAACACCCTGAATGAACTTTTTGGCCAATCTAAGAGTTTGCAGATGCCTGCCCTAGGTCCCCACTGTGAATCTGACAGAGCAGAACCCACAGAGGTAGGGGGTCAGGGAAATCTCATTTCATCAGACTGCCCCCAGTCATACCAACCTAGCCTGTCCAAACACCACTGCTGGGCTGGGAACCACTTACCAACTCAGAGCCCTGAAACCCTTTTAGTGCTGCTCACAGTTCAGTCTCCCTGACTTGCCCAGCTTGGGGGCTTTGGGGAGGCTCCATGTGAGGGGTGGGATGTGCTCTCCTGTCTTCCCCACTGGTGTCAATCTCACCCATCCTCCAAGGGGCTGCCTGCTACCGAAGCCCAGCGCCATCCATCTCTGGCATGAAGATGTGGAGCCCCCGCATCTTTAAGAGTGGATCTGCTGCAGAAATTCTCAATCCCAGGACAAGGTCTTGCCAGAGAGGCAGAGCCGTCCTATTAGACTCATGCAGCCGGCCTTTCTTCACGAGCTGAAGTTATTTCTAAGCTTCAGCTGAGCTGCAGGGCAAAGACAGGTAAACACCCGGTTAGCCATCACCCAATATGTGCTCTGCCATGGCTGGCAATCAGGCCAGATGGGGGCTGTGCTCCATGGAGGAGGACTTCAAAGGAGAGGCAGTTGAGGGGCGCCCCCCCCCCCGCCCGAAGGTTTGGGTTTGTTTTGAAGTTAGAAGTGGGAGCAGACAAGGAAAGGCTACACATGCTTATCTCAGGAATGTCGGGGACTTAGGAAAAGAAGTTAGAGGAGGCCATGAGGAAGGCCAAGCCCAGGAGAGAAGGGGAAGAGGGTTATCATGCAGCCCTTAGAAACAGACCTGCCACCCGGTCCTGGTTAAGGACTGAACTCATCCAGCAGACCCGGCCTTCTCAAACTTCACTGTGTAGAAGAATCCTCAGAGGGCTCTTGTTGAAATGCACATGATTTAATAGGTCTCAGGTGGGGCCTGAGCGCCTGACTCGCTTTCTCTGTGAGTTTGCCTTTTTAATAGATGCAAGTTGTCAAAGTACATAGGGCCCACAGCTTTGTCCCACCTGGAGCTGAGCTACTGACACACAGGACTGCTGCATATATGGGCATTCAGGAAGTTGTCTACATCACAGCACCCACGTTCACACCTGACAAAAGACCAGGTGGGTTCTCAAACCATGCTGCCCTCCATTCTTTATTTTTGTATGAGATTTATTTCATTTATTTACTTTTTGGCTGCACCACATGGTTTGTGGGATCTTAGTTCCCTAACCAGCAATCCAACCTGCACCCTTGGCAATGAAAGCCCGGAGTCTTAACTACTGGACGGCCAGGAAATTCCCACCCTCCATTCTTTAAGTCTTGAGTCCTGGGCCTGCCTCTATCCTTTTCCTACTTAGCACAAAATCTATCTCCTGATCAAGCTCTGTGTCCACTTGTGCCTAGACAGGGCATCTTTTTCTAAGCTGCCCAAAGGAATTGGACTATACAATGCCCTGCAGCCAGCAGTGAGAGAATGGCAAGCACCCTTAGGTGACCCTTGACAAGATGCTGCCAGTTGACAGCTCAGACACTGCTTTGTCACTCAACCCTTGAGTGGATACTATTCATGAACTGAGCTATAATGATATCACTCAACCAAAAAGACATATAATCTCAAGAGTTGGTGAAAATGCAGAGAAATCAGGACCATTACACACTGCTGATGGGTGTGTAAAAGGGTACAGTCACCTTGGGAAAAACAGTCTGGCAGGTCCTCAAATGGTTAAATGAGTTACCGTATGACCCTGCCATTCCACTCCTAGGGATCTACTTAAGAGAAATGAACACACATGTCTGTACATGAATATTCACTGCAGTATTACTCATAATAATCAAAAAGTAGAAAGAGCTCAAATTTCTATCAATTGATGAATGGATAAAATGTGGTCTATCCATACAATGGAATATAATTTAGCCATAAACAGGAGTCAAGAGCTGATACCTGCTCCAAAATGGATGAGGTTTGAAAAACATTATGCTAAGCCAAAGAAGCCAGATACAAAAGGATAAATATTGTGTGATTCCATTTGTATAGAATGTTGACAAGAGAAAAATAGAGAGACATAAAATACTTCAGTGGTTGCCTAGAGCTGTGGGGAGGAGGGTAGGAAGTGATGGTTAAGGGGTGTGGGGTTTCTTTTAGGAGTAATGAAAACGTTCTAAAATTGTGATGGATACACAACTTTGAATACAAATCACTGGATTGGTTTACACGGGTAAATGATGTGGTATGTGAATTACATCACAAGAAAGCTGTTACAAAATATCATGACCTGTCAGTTGGTGAGCTCAAGGCAAGTGGCAGAGAGAGGGAGCCTTCGGGACCTCGACAAGCATGGGCAAGGACCAGCTTTAGGGCAGCAACTTCTCAGAACCCTTGAGGAACACCCAAGCAGCCTTGGGTGTGAGAGTCTCAGATTGCAGCCAAGTGTTGATACAAACAACCACACAGAAATACATGAAGGTAGGGCTCTAGGAGTGCCCGGGGCACCACTGATCCCTGCCTGCTAATCCCTGGTGCTGGGCCAGCGCCTAACATGTGGCGGCCATTCAAAAACTGAATTTAGTTCCTGCCCATGGAGGAAACGGAGAAGGCAATGGCACCCCACTCCAGTACTCTTGCCTGGAAAATCCCATGGACAGAGGAGCCTGGTGGGCTGCCGTCTATGGGGTCGCACAGAGTCAGACACAACTGAAGCGACTTAGCAGCAGCAGCATGGAGGAAAGGGAATCCTGGAGTCACTAGATTGAGTTCTAAGGCCAGCCCTGCTTCTCACTCCCCGTGTGACTCCAAACTCCTTCCCCTTGCTGAACCTTAGAGGATCATCACTAAGACATGGGGAGTTCTGTCGCAGGCGCCCTCTCAGGCTGAGGTGCCACATGAATCAAGTGGCCCGTGTGGGGAGCCTGGATGTGGGTGAGAAACTCCTGAGCCTCTAGAGATCGAGATACCCACCAGCAGGTCAGTCCCACTGAGACAACACCCCACCCCCACCAAGGACCAGGTCCTGGTCGGCCATGATGACACAGAATGAACAAGACTCCAAGGCCTGCTCATGTGGCTGGGGGCATCCGGTCCATGAGTAGTTCCTGGAGAGACTGATTCTACTACTTTGGAAAGTTGAGTTAGACTCGAAGTGGAGACAGGATTTCAACACTGGATATTTAAAGGAACTGGAGCGTTTGTCTGACAAATGCTGAGTCAGTGGCAACAAGTCTGTCAGAGTCCCTCTACAGAGCGGCCACCCTGGAGGCAGAGTCTCAGAAGATGAGGGATGTGGCCAGGCCACCAGTTCCTCACCACTCCACCAGGGGCCTGCCAATGCTCGGCTCAATTCTCACTCGCCCCGTGGCCCTCATTTAACCAGTGGTTTTGAACATTCTTGAATCCCTGGAGCTGGCAGGGTCATTAGCCCAGCCACCCACACAGCCAGCAGCAGGCCAGAGGCCTCCAGAAGAGGGTCCTGGGCTGCCCTGGCTACAGAAGAGACAGAGAGGCTCATCCGACATAGCTGGGAGGACGCTGCCAAGAGCCAGTGAGTGATAACAGAGGAAACAGCGGGGCCCTGTCACTGAACAGGTCACTGTCAGAGCAGGGCAGAAGCAACAGGGCAAGGATCTTTCAATGCCAAGGCTGAAAGTCCACACCCAAATTCTGTTTGGATCCGTCCGACTATTACTCATTAAAAAAAAAAAAAAAGTTTTAAAACCAATACACTCAATTCACAACCCCAAACCTTTGGGATAATCCAGGGCACTACGTCCAAACCCATTTATCATCTTCTTGAGAACAATGCATCAAGAGGAATGAAGTATGAGCTAAGGATTACGGGGCCGTGAATCACTCACCTCAGGAATGACAGCTCCAGAAGTTTCTGAGGTCAGAGTGCGCTGTGAGCCCATAAGACCCAGGTGCAACCAATTATCATCTCCAACAAGCTTTATCCTTAAATCTTTTATCTGAAAAACCCTGCTCCCTCCCTGCAAATTCCCTGGTGTTTCTAAGTCTCCTAGTGTCCTAAGGTGATTTGACATGCAAGAGCCTCAGCAATTAAACTATGCCCCTACATGTTGCCTGTCCAAATGGATCTTTGGTTCAGTCCTGCAAATTGCCTCTGCTATCTCGAATTTCTTTTTCATTGGGGATTAGCAGCTTGGAAATTTTGCTTAAATCCTGCAAGGATATTTGAAATAGAATGTGTTGATTCCCTGTCACAATTACCTCAATCGTTCAATCAACCCACAAACAGCCATGAAAAGATTCTGCCCCAAGTCCCAGATACTGTGTTAAGTGAGGGATATGGTAAGTTGCCAGCCCAGGCCTGAAGGTAATTACAACCTAGGATTATGAGTGTTTTGTTTAGTGTCAATTTTTAAATGAGGAGAATGGGAAATTGTACTGCTGGTTATAACCCAAGAGGCTACCCGATCATTGGTTCAAAGTTTCCCTACTCTGGCAATTTCATCTTACTTTCTCTGTTGACTTTTGTGCCCATTAAGTGCACATACTTATATAGCATTCACAAAGCTATCTAGTAAGTTGTGGCTTTGATTTAGAATAGGGCCTTCTCCCCAGAAAAAGATCACTCACATAGACTTTTGTTTCCAATTTCAAAATGTTGTTAGAGAAGGAAGCCCAGAGACATCCTATGTTAACCTTCCTTGGGCCTGTAGGGTCAACACTATTGGTATCAGCATCACTCAACATCATTCTTTAATCCCCAGGTCCAGGGTTCCTACATGGCTCCCATCTGTGTTCTAATAATTACCACCTTAGCTAACTTGCTATCTATTTCACCATAAGACAGAGAGCTACTGTGTTATGGTGAGAAGGAATTCCCCATCTTCTCCATCCTGGTATTCTAGCATTGCATCCTTCTATGTCCACTTTAAAAACAAAGTCTCTGAGTAAAGCACAGGTTCCATGAGAAGAAGGCAGAATTCAAACATCCAAGAGAAAGAGCCAGGCTTAAAAGACCCCATAAACAATGGCCCATAAAAGCTGACAGTCAAGAAATGACACAGTCAAGAACTGACGGCTAACACAACATGGAAAATCAACTATACGGCAATAAAAATAAAAAAAAATGAAAAAAAGAACTGAGGGGGCTGGCTTGAGAAGGTCTCTATGAACTGGAACTCCAGTGAGGTGATTCTTCACACTGCTGTTTTCGAAATGAATCTTTAACCTGGGTATTGATCATAACTTGGCTGCTACAATTTCAGACTACGGTACAACCTGGCAAGTCAACCTTCTGCTCTTGAAACTCACTTCAATCTTCACTTTCAATTACTCATTTGAGCTGCATTCTCTGAAAGGGGAATTGATGCAGCACACACATTTGCGTTGACTAAGGAAACCATTCAACCACTTTGGAAGGGACTGTTGCAAAGTGGCCAAGAAAAATAATAAATGCAAATTCCAGCCTGTGGCTGCAGTAAGTGTCTCGTCTTATAACTCCCAACAGAGAAGGTTATTGCTCAAATGGAGGGTGTTCATGGATTTAAAAAAGCCAACCTCTACAGCCAGCAAGGCATCATCTCTATGTATGGAGGTTAGCAGTGGCACATGTACTGTTTGCCCACACATTTCTCTTAGCTCCTCTGACCAGTAGTTCATCACCCGAATTGCAGGAAAACTATCAGGTGGCAAAGAACCTGTCTGCCAGTGCAAGAGACGTAAGAGACACAGGTCCGATCCCTGGCTTGGGAAGATCCTCTGGAGGAGGGCATGGTAACACACTCCAGCATTCTTGCCTGGAGAATCCCATGGACAGAGGAGCCTGGCATGCTACAGTCCATGGGGTTGTACAGAGTCGGACACTACTGAAGCGACTTAGCATGCATGCACGCATTAACTCAATAAGCACAAATATCCTGTTGGCTTCTAAGGTCCTGGCTAGGCTCCATGGGAAATATAGTGGGCTAACACAGAGCAGTGTCCTGCTTTCACAGCCTCAGAATCTAGGAAAAGTGTAAAGGAATGCATAGCTCATTGTAATGTATGGCACGTATGATAAATGCCACAAGACATAGGAAATGCTGTGGGTGTTTACAGGAAGGTAGGAGCTTCCTTATCAAAGGATCAAGGAAAAGTTTCATCCAAGTGGGAGTGTTGCTGGACGATGGGCAGAATTTCAACAAATGGAGGCTTGAAGGAAGCATTCCAGGTGCAGGAAGTAATAACCAACAAGAAGAGGGAACATGGGACTCCAGGTCTATAAAAGCATCGAGTCAACTTTGGCTGAATTTTAGGAAGCCAGGAGAGAAGGACTGGAAAATTCAGCTGCAGGCAAACTGTAGAGTCCCCTATCAACAGCAGAGAACTTTCTAGCTAATTTAAGAGGACAGGGAGCAGCTGCTTTAACTTTTTGAGTGAGAGAGCAATGTGATCAAAACAAGTGATAGTTACTTCAAATTTAAAAATTAGAAGTAAAATAAAAATGAAGTAAAATTGTATTTAAAAGAGCAGTATCTGGCCAAAGAAAGTAGGATGAGTTGTCATATGAGAGACTAAAAGTGAGAATGTTCTAGAAATTACTGAAAAGAGAAGGGCAATATTTCAATCTCTGTGTTAGGAAGGTTTGAAGACGGTGCTTTAGTGATGGGTTCTGGTGTCTCTTTCAGTTCACAAATCTAGGAAATGAGTAGCAATAATAGCAGGATCTGGAGAAAGGAATGGCAAACCATTCCAGTATTCTTGCCTGGAGAACTCCATGGATGGAAAAGCCACGGGGCCGCAAGAATTGGACATGGGCTTCCCCAGTGGTTCAGTGGTAAAGAATCCACCTACAATGCAGGAGACATGGGTTTGATCCCTGGATTGGGAAGATCCCCCTGGAGAAGGAAATGGCAACCCACTCCAGCATCCTTGCCTGGAGAATTCTATGGACAGAGGAGCCTGGTGGGCTACAGTTCATGGAGATGCAAGGGTCAGACATGACTTAGCGACTAAACAACAGCAGCAGCAGGATACTGTACTCAAAGTGTTATCAATAAGAAAATGCCAGATGAAAAGGTCCTACTTGTCCCAGTGTCGACTTAAAAAATATTCACAACCTGAGAGTTATGTTTTATTTGGTGGGAATTTTTAGGACTTCAAGCCGGGAGACAGCATCTCCAGTAACCCTAAGAGAACTGCCCTGAGGAGGTGAGGGGAGGAGCCAGGTTATGTAGAAGTTTTGCAACAAAGAGCAGATAGGGACTTCCCAGGTGGTCCAGTGGCTAAGATTCTGTGCTCCCAAACTGAGCAGGTGGCTCAGGTTCCATCCCTGGTAAGGGAACTATGATCCTGCATGCTGCAACTAAGAGTTCTCACAGGGCATATAAATAAATGAAAATAAATATTAAAAACACCAAAGGGCAGGTAGTCTGAACATCAAAAGATTATCATTAATTAAAGAAAACTAGATAACCCAAGTTAGAAATTCAGTGCTTTTCTATCTATGGGAAGATGCAAGTCTGGGCTCACTGAAATCATTCCTTTGATATGCACCTCAGCTGTTTGGGGCCAGTATCCTGTGTTTTTACATCCTGGGTTTCCTCAGGGTTCACTGTAGGGAATGGCTACAGTCAAGATGGCAGGAATTCTTTTCTTTCCTGAGTTTCCTCAGGGCTCACCGGCTCACATTGGAGGGCTGCAATCATTCATGGCTGTGACATCCATGTTTACTGTTAGGGCAGAAAATATGCCATTTCTCACTAGCATTCTCCTTTTGAATACAGAGGAATTCTATCAGCTGATTACATGTTTTAAACCCAAATAGAAATTTCTAGCCTAACCCGCTCCCAATGAGACTTTAATTGTATATCCTGAGCCAGGTGTTCAGCTCCTAATACTTATCTCCAAATGTAGCATTTTAAAAGACTGCTCTGGCTGGTGAGGTCTGGTTTGGTTTCAGCCATCCTCACTTGGTTTTCCTGGCTGGTGATGAGGAAGAAACAGACAGAACAGGCTCCATCTTGAAAGCAGGACTCCATCTTGGGCTGGACTGTGGACTTTGAGCTATATGCCCAGTATCTATGGAAATGACATACCAACTGGAAAACCAGGCCCCCTGGATGGAAGAGCCTCAGGGCTCGTACCTAGACTCTCTGTTGCCTAAAAGAACACCTTAATTATCTGTGTAACAGAATAGAATCATAAATACTATTATGCTTATTGGGGTATGACCACAGGCCTATTGATAATTGTCCACTGTTAACTACCTAGGCTTAAGGCATATGAATCATGGGTTAACTTTGATTGTATCTTTCTTTTCCTTTGTTCAGACTAGTTTCAAGGAATTTGGGGAGGTGGGTTTGGGCATGTACACTTAGGGTATATAAGGTTTTCAGAAAAACTGGTCAGGGTCCTTGGCTAAGAGGAGACTCTGCCTTGGGCCCGCCAGTGTAATAAACTGCACTCCACTATCTGCATTGTCCTTCTGAGTGAGTTTGTTTCCCGGAACGCGTGGCTACAACATTTGTTGCGTGAGCCGGGACACTCCTCACTTTGAGGAGACAAGTCCCATTTGGGACTACTCTGAGGCCTCGCGGCTCGAATCTTCTAGAGGGGGGAAGGCACCTCGCTCTTCTGGAAGGATTCTGCTTCTCAATGCCCGGACCTTTCATATTAGCAGGTAGTGGATGGCAGCAGAGGAACTGAGCACTCAGGTGAGGAGGAACCCACCCAGCAGGGTGGAAGAGAGGGCCTGATCACTGCCCTGGGAGGGATTAGAAGGGGCACAGACCCACAGGAGCCTGGAATAGGCAGGTGGCAATGGTTGCTTGGTACACAGGTTGACAAGCGTGTTAGGGCTTAGGAAGGAAATTTGTGAAGGTCATTTACGAGGTGGTGTCCACGCCGTCTTGGGGAAAATTATTACCAAGCAATTGCCAAGGGATTTTTAGAAGAAACTTGGTTTTTGTGTGCTCGTACTCTGCCCTCCCTAAGGAGGTGTCCCATCTGCTATGAAATTCTTGACCCCCTCGGAATTGTCAGGCTAGAAGGATGGGGATACATAAGTGAGTACGAATTGGCTTCTCTAGAGACAGCCTGGGACGTGGGATATTTAACCCATCTGTATTTTCATCTGCACCTGATCAAGCCCACCAAGGCAGAATGGGCTTTAAAAGTTAAGGGAGAAACAGTCTTGGATCACATGGTGTTTTGGTTCGGCTGTGCTGACCGGCAGGTGAAGACACGCCGATCCCCCTTCTCCCTCTGGGATCTGGCGGGTGAGGCTCTTCTCACCCCAATTAGGAAGGAGGCAGAATGGCAATTTAAGTGTCATTGAGTGGAAATATCAGAAGTACATAGGGTACTGAGAACTTCGTAGACAGAATGAAAAGGAAAAGTAGAAGAAGGTCCGAGAAGGTAAGCAAGATGGAGGGAAGTGAATCTAAGGCAACTGTATTGGACTGCATGATTAAAAATTTCAAGAAGGGACTTGGAGGAGACTATGGGGTGAAGATGAAGCCTAACCGCCTCCACATACTCTGTGAGGTCGAATGGCCTATGGGAGTAGGATGGCCACCAGAGAACACCATGAACTTAAAATTAGTGGAAGCAGTCTATACAGTAGTCACAGGAGAGCCAGGACACCCAGATCAATATCCATATATTGACTCATGGCTAGGGTTAGCTCAAGACCCTCCTACTTGGACAAGGTTCTGTATCCAGAAGGGAAAGGGAAAAATATTAATGGCACAAAAATTGACTGATGATAAAAAAGGAAATTCTACAGGATTTGGACGGGGATGACCTGACCCATCCCCCATACTAGATAATGACGCGCCTGCCTCCCAGTGCTCCACCAGGACTGGAGGCCGCCTTAACGCCCAATCCAGGGCCAGGTGAAGTTCCTGCAGCAGCCACTGCTCTTCCACCAGCTCTCCCGGAGTTCATAGAGCCACCATTTCGGCAGGCTCCAATCCCAGCGATGGAGACCTCTGGTCAATGCCCCCAGGATTCCACCTCTGCTGGACCTCCTAGATTGTATCCACCTCTCCCGGTGAGTACTGATGGGAAGGGGGAAGAAAACACAGCAATTAGACAGAGGCTGCACTCCGCCAAGGAACAGGGGGAAAAAACCCCACTACAGATGCCCCTCAGAGGGTACAACAGCTTCCAGTTCAGGACGCATGGGGCACTACCGTCCGCCACCTGTAGCCTATTAATACCAGCCCTTTTCCTCCACAGATATATTAAACTGGCAGAAACATTCTCCACCGTACTCAAGGGAGCTAAAAGCCATGATTAGTCTAATGGAGACTATTTTTTGAGCCCACTGCCCTACATAGGATGACATAATCCAACCACTAGGCTCCCTTTTCAGCACTGAGGAAAGACACAGGATCCTAACTGAGGCCAGAAAGTGGTTAAGAGAAATGGCACCTGAGGTACTGCAAACCCACAGTGGTGGGCAGAACTAGCCACCCCCGATGAGAGGCCCAGCTGGGACTGTAACACAGAGGAAGGGAGGGGCCACCTGGAGAGCTATAGGGTGACTATCTTACAAGGTCTCAAGAGGGGGGCCCAAAAAGCTATGGGCATCACAAAACCCTCCAAAGTGATTCAAAGGGAAAGCGAATCACCCTCTGAGTTCTGTGAAAGACTGTGCGAGGCCTATAGACTTTATACGCCAATAGACCCAGCCAGAGGCTGCTGGGTCTCAGATGGTGATAAATGCAGCCTTTGTATCTCTAGCCTACCCTGAAAATGTCAGATGGGGGGGACACCAAGTGACTCATGAATTTTTATACATCCCTGAATGCCCAGTACCTTTGTTGGGAAGAGACTTGCTGTCTAAATTGGGGGCACAAGTGACCTTACCCCCCACGAAAGACCCACTGTTCGAGTGGGCTCAACCACCTATTTACTCTTCCTCTCAGTAACCCCTCAAGATGAATGGAGGTTGCACGATCTCCCGGAAGGGAAACCAGACAGGCTAAACAGTCGAGAGAGAAAGTTAACTCAACAATTCCCTGAGGTCTGGGCGGAAGACAACCCACCCCAGGTTTGCAAAACAAGTCCCACTGGTACTAGAACTCAAACCTGGTACAATTATGTCAGCACCCACCTTGGGCCTGCCAGACCTTGCTTAGCCATTTACTCTTTACATGACTGAAAAGGACAAGGTGGCTATGGGCGTGCTGTCCCAGATTATGGGGACATGGGACAGACCGGTAACTTATCTCTAATCAGCTGGACAATGTTGCCACTGGGTGGCTGGGATGCTTATGGGCAGTTGCTGCAGTTGCCTTACTGGTCCGGGAGGCAACCAAGCTGACTTTGGGCCAAGATTTGTTTGTAAAAGTCCCACATGAGGTCAACATTCTCCTGCGAGGAGACCCCCATAAATGGCTGTCAACATCCCGGATTACTCAATACCAGGGACTGTTATGTGAGACCCCCATGTTACTACTGAGCCTTGTCAGGCCCTGAATCCGGCCACTCTTCTTCCTGTGGGAGGAGGTGGGCCCTCAAATGATTGCAAGGAAATATGCCAGCAGACCTGACTTGAGAGACCAGCCAATCCCGGACCCAGATTTGGCCCTGTACACCGATGGCACCAGCCTGTTGCAACAAGGGCAACAACTGTCGGGATATGCAGTAGTCACGGAAAAAAACCATCGTTGAGGCTAGCTCTCTGCCATCACATTGGTCCGCTCAACAGGCCGAACTATATGCTCTAATCCAGGCCCTCCAGATGTCAAAAGGTAAGAAGACAAACATTTACACAGACTCCAGGTATGCTTTTGCTACACTACAGGGCTCTATATAAGGAGAGAGGCCTTTGACAGCTAGTGAAAAAGATATTAAAAATAAGGAAGAAATTAAGACCCTATTAGATATTGCCTGGGAACCAGAAAGGGTTGCAGACATACGTTGCTGAGGACGTCAAAAAGAGGATACCCCCCAGGCTCAGGGAACAGACTGGCAGAGAAGACCTCTAAACAAGCAGCCGAGGGCTTGGGGGTGACAAGTGAAGCCCCTATTAAAGCTCGAGTATTGGCGGAGCTGCCTGAGCTAACACTGGACTCTCCAAAATACACTGAAGCCCAAAACCAACTAGCCAAGGGGCCATCAAGACTGAAAAGGGATGGTGGGAATTGCCAAGTGGCAAATTATTGGTACCAGAGGAGCTGGCACCCACTCTGGTAAGCCAAACACACCAAGCGACCCATGATAAACTGGAAGAGCTAATTTGAAAATATTTTCTGGTTCCCCACTTCTCTTCCCTATGCAGGACAAAATCTCAGAACTGCACTGCCTGCTCACAGGTCAATGCTGCCTCTCGGCACAGACAGAAACCTCCAGGGACTCAGGTGAAAGGCACGCTGCCCTTTGAACACCTGGAAGTGGACTTCACTGAAATGAAACCTCACCAACACTACCATTACCTGCTGGTCATGGTATATACGTTCTCGGGATAGGTAGAAGCTTTTCCCACCCGGACTGAAAGAGCATCAAAAGTAGCCTGGTGCCTGCTTAGGGAGATAGTTCCCAGATTTGGATTTTCTGCCAGCACTGGATCAGACAATGGCCCAGCTTTCATAACTGATTTAGTACAACAAGTAAGCAAAACTTTAAACATCAAGTGGAAATTACATACAAATATAGGCCCCAGAGTTCTGGGATGGTGGAAGGAACCAACCAGACACTTAAAGAGACACTCTCCAAGTGGGTCTTAGAGACTGACTGTTCCTGGGTGGACTTGTTTTCGACGGCTCTGCTCAGACTCAGGATGACCCCACAGTCCAATGGCTCTTCTCCGTACAAAATTGTGTATGGGAGGCCCCCTCCCATAATAAAACAGGTATCAACAAATTTGCCTTAGGTGAGGGGAGATGAGATTTCACAGCAGATGGAACAACTGAGTAAGGTAATAAATCAGGTAACTAAGTTTGTACAAGAAGGGTGCCATTCCCCCTTGGGGAACAGATTCACGAATTTGTGCCCGGGGATCAGGTGTGGTCAAGGACTGGAAACATGACTCCTTGGCCCCACATTGGAACGGTCCATATCCTGTTGTTCTAACTACCCCTACAGCAGTTAAAGTTGCAGGTGTCACTCCCTGGATCCTCCATATGAGGGTGAAGAGAGCATACCATGCAGACCTGGAGGACGCTGAGCGGAGTATACAAAAGGACCCCACTGATCCCTGTGAAATCAAGATCATCTTAAAGAAGAAACAGAGATGAAGCTCTACAATCAACTGTTGCTACAAGGGCTTGCTGGTATCATCTTGAGACTAACCATAGTTTCAGTACAAAGAGGGACCTGTGCTATAATTAAAGTTGAATATTGTGTATATATTCCTGATTTATCTGGCTATATATCAGCCACCCTAGATGACATGAAAGGTCATGTAAAAGTTATGTCTGATGATAATCTTCCTTTTTGGACTTCGGTCCTATCTTGAGTGAAGGGTGATTGGTGGAAAACTATATTTACCATTTTTATCGTTGTCTTGATAGTTCTGCTTTGTGGACCCTTTATTTCACAATGTATTATGAACACTGTAACCCAAAGGTTGATGTTGTTCTCCCAAATTGGAGGTTGGAGAGTCAGGGTGCAATATATCCCTATGAATGATGCTCATACTACGAGTTAAGAGCATCAAGAGGCGGGGATGAAGGAGGAAAGACAGAACAGGCTCCATCTTGAAAGCAGGACTCCATCTTGGGCCGGACTATGGACTTTGAGCTATATGCCCAGTATCTACAGAAACGACATACCAACTGGAAAACCAGGCCCCCTGGATGGAAGAGCCCCAGGGCTCATACCTAGACTCTCTGTTGCCTAAAAGAACACCCTAATTATCTGTGTAACCGAATAGAATCATAAATACTATTATGCTTATTGGGGTATGACCATAGGCCTATTGATAATTGTCCACTGTTAACTACCTAGGCTTAAGGCATATGAATCATGGGTTAACTTTGATTGTATCTTTCTTTTCCTTTGTTCAGACTAGTTTCAGGAATTTGGGGAGGTGGGTTTGGGCATGTACACTTAGGGTATATAAGGTTTTCAGAAAAACTGGTCGGGGTCCCTGGCTAAGAGGAGAGTCTGCCTTGGGCCCGCCAGTGTAATAAACTGCACTCCACTATCTGCATTGTCCTTCTGAGTGAGTTTGTTTCCCAGAACGCGTGGCTACAACAGTGAAACCGCACACTTTACCAGTTTTCACCAGGCGTCAGGTTCACGGAGCCTTTCTTAGTGGCCACAGCACTTGTTCTCTATCTTCAGCCTTGCTTGCAAAAGGAGGTACACGGAACCTCAAAAATCTCAGATGTAAATGAGGTTTCAAGAGTTCACTGCAAACAGAATAAAATGGAAATGCAAAGCAAAACTACAAAGAGATACTTGTCAGAATGGCTATTCTCCAAAAGACAAGAAACACCAAGTGTTGGCAAGGATGTGGAGAAAAGGGCATCTTTATGTGCTATTGGTGAGAAAATAAATTGGTGCAGCCACTATGGAAAATAGCATGGAGGTTCCTCGAAAAACTAAAAATACAACTACCATTTGTGCTCAGTTGCTAAGTTGCGTCTGACTCTTTCTAGACCCCATGGACTGTAGCCCACCAGGCTCCTCTGTCCATGGGATTCTCCAGGCAAGAATACTGGAGTGGGTTGCCATTCCCTTCTCCAGGGGATCTTCCCAACCCAGGGTTTGAACCCCGCATCTCCTGTGGGAATGATTCTTTACCATCTGAGCCACCAGGGAAGCCCATCCCTAAGTTTATTGCAATGAAAATTAAATCATATAAATTTACATATAGAGAAAGGGCTTCCCTGCTGGCTCAGAATGGATCAAGAAGATGTGGTATATACATACAATGGAACATTATCCAGCCAGAAAAAAAGAATGGAATGCTGCCATTTGTGACAACATGGGTGGACCCTGAGGGCATTTTACTAAGTGAGGTAAGTCAGGCAGAGAAAGACAAATACCATATGATCACACATATATGTGGCATCTAAAAAATGAAACAAAATCTAAGCTCATAGATAAATAAAACAGAATTGTGGTGGCCAGAGGGGAAGGGGAGTGAGAAGTAGACGCAATGGGTGAAGGCAATCAAAATGTATAAACTTTCAGCTTTAAATCAGTCATGGGATGAGATGTATAGCATGGTATGTGTGTGTACTCACCCAGTCTTTGTGACCCCATGGACTGTAGCCCGCCAGGCTCCTCTGTCCATGGGATTCTCCAGGCAAGAATACTGGAGTGGGTAGCCATGCCCTCCTCCAGGGGATCTTCCCAACCCAGGGATCGAACCTGGGTCTCCTGCATTTCTGGCCGATTCTTTACCATCTGAGTCACCAGGGAATGACTATCATTAATAATACTGTATTGAGAGTATATCTTAAAAGTTCTCATCACAAGAAAAAAATTTTTTGTAACTATGTACAGTGATGCATGGTAACTAGACTTACTGTGGCCCCCATTGTGCAGTGTGTACAAATATCAATCACTACACTGTACACCCAAAACTAATGTTATATGTCAATTACACATCAATAAAAGCAAAAACAAAGAACAGAGTAAGAAATCCTATCTTACAGACATACAAACACAATCCAACATAGACAACTTTGCTATGAACTTTCCATATACTTCATGTGGGTTTTTATAGACACCACATCTTGGTAGGCTATAAAAATCAGAGAGCCAGAAAAGCTGCATCAAATTCAAAGATGGAAGAACTCCAGAGACCTTCTAGGAGTGGGACTGGGAATGATTTTCTCTCTCTCTCTCTCTCTCTGACAGTTTCCCTATTAAATCTCAGATGGTTATACAATAGGGGGAGAAGTGCTGATGGGGGCTTCTCAATACCCATCTCCCTCTTTCAAAGATTCCTGATTCCAGGCCTCTTACCTGAGACACACTGTCCACTTGCTAAGAGACTGCCTCTGAAATGATCTTCAAAATCTATCACTCAGCACTTAGGGTGAACATGGCTGACATGACTTGCCTTGGGACCCACAGGCTTAGAGTCTCCCCTCCCCAGACTTCCAAAACCTCTGGCTTGGACTGAAATCTGCTCCTTTGGAATCATCAGCCCCAGCAGAGCACATTTCCTGAAAGATCCCATTGGGATGTGCCAAGTTGGGGGCAGCCTGCAGGCTGGTGCTGGAGGGAGGAGCCGGGCCAACCAGGGCCAGTTCCCAAAAGTAGTGAGCGTCCAAGCTGGAAACCCATGACTCTGTGGGTGGCTGGGCTCTGGCAGCAAGCTATGCAGTAGAAGGAAGGAGAGTGGAGGGCAGGGTGAGAGAGGGGAGGAAGGTCAGGTGGAAAAAGACAAGAGGCCCCTTGGCTAACTAAGAAAGGCTCCACCAGTTGCACAGGCGGCTTAGAGATGCCTCCCAATTCAGCAGAAAAAGCCACCTCTAATTTCTCAACTTCTCCCCCTGCTCCCTGTCCAGTGCGGGCTTCTCCCTCCCCTCTAGTTTCACATTAACCTGATTCCCGCTTTGGGGGGTGGGGGTGGGGGAATGAATCCACCTGGGGGTCAGGGGAATGGCACTTGCCAGGCACAGAGGATAAAGTCTCCTTTCCACTTTGCCCTGAATCAGTTCCTACCCAACAGCTGAAAAAGTTACAAGAGTCAGCTGGAAACAAAAGTTCCTGATTATCACTTCACACGTTGGATTCATTCACTCATTAGTGGATGCGCAGGGAATGTCTAGCAGCCAACCCTACATCTCCCCAGCATGCTATCTGGGAACCCTCCCCCTCCAGGCTTCACCCACAACTCTGTAGGTTCGCTTTTCAGACCCAAATTTAAACTGCCCACAGTATTGAAAGTAAAGCCAGATATCTGCTGACCCCATAGCCCACATCACCCACTTTCCCATTAACACTAAATTAAAACGCACCCATCGATTTCTTCTCTCCAGGGCGACACGGGTGCATCCATGTTTCCCAGCTCCCCTGAAGCTCTTTGCTAACTTAAGCCTCTCTGATGAGGGACTCAACGGTAGTTTTTAAAAGGGCATTTCCAAAGAAGGTTTTGTCAACACCAGGAGAGCCCTAATAAACACCTGGGTCCCCTTAGATGCTACAGACCACGCCTTCCAGAAACCAGAAGCCCCACCCCCTGTCTAGCAGAGCCCGCGTGCTAACCAAGCGCTTGCCACATGTCACCACTCTCAGCTGGCACCTCTCTCCCAGTGGTGCAGACTTTCTCGGAATCCCCAGCAGGGGGGGTTGGGGGATGCGGGAGAGGCCCCGCCTGCGCCGGCCACCAGAGTCCTTCTACAGCGACTAGTGCCCTGCAGCCCCAGGGGGTCGCCTGGCTCCTCGAGTGGGAGGGGGTAGGTACTCCTTCCAGGACAAGCTGTCAGTCCCCTGGGTCCCAGCCGCGAGCAACCGCAGGAGAGGCAACTCCTGGGGGTGAGAAAGTGGCCCGCGGCCAAACGTCTCTTGGTCGCCTCTGGCGCCTACGTGGGTTTGACTGACCCCCTGGAACTCCGGGCGCAGAGGGTCCGTCGACTCCCGGCGGCCGCCTGACAATCGGTTCTCCCTTCCCGATGCCCGGACGCTAGCCCCGCTCCGCATCCCCCAATCCCGGGGCGGCGAAAGACGAAGTCGGCGCAAACAAAGGGCGCCTCGCACCACCCTCCGGCCAAGCCGGAGATGGGGGTGGTCCCCGGCATCCCGCTGGGGAGGCTGGCCCGCCCCTGGCATTACCTGGGAAGCCGCGGCTCGGCGGGACTCTTAGCAGCAGTGGCAACAGCAGCAGCAGCGCGGGCCGGAGTGCGGGGCTCCCCATGGCGCGCCGGCGCTGCGCTCCGCTCAGCTGCGCGGCGCGCGTCCCGGGGGCGGGAGGAGATAGACCGGACCGAGGGACGGCGCCGCGGGCCGGCGGAGGCCGAACTTAAAAACTCCTCCTCTCGCCTGTCTCCCGCCCCCGGCCAACCCTCCTTCCTCCGCCTCCCCGGAGCGCTGGCGCGGCTGGGGCTCCGACCCACCCCCTCCTTTTGTGCCAGCGCTTCTTCTGGAGCGGGGCTGACACCTCCGCCCCCTCTCCGGGGTGCCGGAGCGCGCCAGGGGCGTGCCCTAGTAAACCGAACCATCCCAAAGTATCTCTGGGTTTCCCAGTCTGCGCCCTTTCACTCCAAATACACACACCGGTTGCCCGACCCCCTCCCAGATCCCGGGCCCCTAGCACCATGTCATCTATGCAGAGAGCTGGGTGAGTCGCAGGGAAAGAGAAGAGACAACCGCGGCAGGTTACTATGGCCAAGTTCGCGGGTTTGACCCTCTTGATCACGCCCCAAGTTTGCTGTTATTATGCTCACCCTCTCCGAAAAGAAACGCCGCTTAGAAACCTGCTCGGGTCCACGGTTACGGATAGAGTGGAGATTTGAACTTAGGTGTGTGGTTGCGCCGGCGCCAACGTCCGTGCTATGGCTTTTTGGTTTCTCTTTAGCGAAGGAATGAATCAAGGGCTGGCCCGGGTGTGTGCCGGTTTGGGATGAGGCTTGAGGTACTCTTTCCAAGGTTGGCTGATGGGCGAGCACAAGGCCCAGAAAGTTCCCCGTCTCACCCACAGCCTGGGAATCCAGCTGTTGTAGTTTCTTGCAATCAGAGTTCCCCATTTCCTGGATTGTTCACACCCCTAGCACACCACGACCAGCCTGGAGCCTCCACCCTCGTGGAGGCTGGCGTCAGGATAGGGTTTCTCGGCTGCCTGCAGGACGGATCTGGTTTCTTCTTTGAGGCTTTCTCTCCCTCACTCTCTCTCTCTCTTTTTTTTTTTTTTTTTTTGTAAACACCTAAGGCAGGGACCTCGCCCCTTTTCCTGCCAGAAGATCGTAACTAAGACATTCCAACTAGGGCTGCTGCATTCAGTTGTGCCATGCGCTCTGAGCGAAGGTCCTGGAGGAAGGGGCAAGGGTGCTAACATCCAGCCGCCTCTGGGGTCACCGAGCCCTGTACTATGATAGAGGCCATGTTCATTGTGGAAAGGCAGCTTTCTCCTCACCTCAGCAGTCTGGTCTGTTAGCTAGACGAAGAGCCCTGGGAATATCCATACAGGTTTTCCATTTTTTTAATCTAGATGGCTTGGTCTTTTCCCAGTTCTCACAAAAGACTCTGCCTTGAACTACCATCTTATCCTCTCTGGTGCCTGGGAGCCTTCTCTCCATCGTTGCTGCCTCCTCATGGAGCCGACAACCCTTCTGTAACCTTCTGATCACAAGACAATGAGGGTGGTCAGGCTCTTCCTGGGCCTCCATCTCACCAGACTCTCCAGGGAATGGTTCTCAATCCTGTCCACCCAGGAGAGAAACCTTAGGGGAGCTTCATGGAAATACCCTATCTGGGCTCCACCCCAGCCAGGCCAATGAAACTAGAATCTTTAGGGATGTAGCCTGGCCTTTGAGTAGATGGATCATCCCCTTGCCCCCATGCTCCAGTGGTGCAGGTTTTAGAATGGGATAAATTCTAAGTCAAGGATTCTCAGCCCAAGTGCTATTGACATTTGTGGCTGGACCAATCTTGGTTGGGGAGGGTGCCTGCTCTGTGTACTGAAGAATGTTTTAGTTGCATCCCTGGCCTCTGTGCCCCTGAGAACAAGTAGCAGGCCCTCAATTTTTCTCTGTTGTGACAATACATGTCTCCAGGAGCTGTCAGATATCTTCTAGCACAAAAACTGGCCCTAATCAAGAACCCCTGTTGGAGGCTCATGAGCAAAGGTTTATGGGCACCCCAAATTTCCAGGTCCAGGTTAGTCTGACCGGTGGCCTTCCTTTCCTTTATCACCTCTGAGACAAGTTCTGCTCACAAAACCCAGCATGCATTTTATTACTGAACGGACAAGGAACACCTGGCTCTCACCTAGCACCTGAATCTGGCTGATAACAAGCAACACCACACTGTTAAGAGCTGCTTTCTTTGCTACTTTAGAACAAACTCCAACCAGATTTATAGTAATAATTACAATAACTAGTATTACTATATATAATTATTATATACAGGACTCTCTGGCAGAAGGGATGAGGGAAGAGGGAAGCATAGGAGAAATTATCCATCCTCTTCACAGTGTCCTGGTAGACAATAGGAGGTTAAGTAGATTCATAATCTGTCAAGCAACTGAATCCAGCAGACAGGGCCATGAATGGATGGAAACAGGAGGAGAAGTCACCCAGGGAGTGCCATAGAGCTCTGATCTCTTCCTGTCCTGCTGGTCATAGCTACTAATGAGTTGGGAAAAGACACTGTTGGCATGAGGCACAGAGATAGGTAAGAAATAGGTTCCAGGCATCTCTAATAAATAAGCAAGAATGTTGTATTGACTCTGAACACTAAAAAATAATGATAGGACTTCCCTGGTGGCACAGTGGATCAAAAATCCGCCTGAAAATGCAGGGAACATGGGTTCTATCCCTGGTCCAGGAAGATCCCACAAGCCCTGGAGCAACTAAGCCCGAGAGTCACAACTACTGAAGTCTGTGCTCTAGAGCCTGTGCTCCACAAAGAGTGGCCACCACAATGAGAAGCCTGCTCTCTGCAACGAAGAAGTAGCCCTCACTCACTGCAACTAGAGCAAGCCCGTGTGCAGCAAAGAAGACCCAGCATAGTCATAAATAAATAAGAAGATAATAAAGATAAATACGATGCCCTACATGAGATCTCAAAATTCAACCACACAGACTCAGAGTACAGGAAACGTGGCTTCTCAGCAGTACCTACCATTCTTAGTTGCCTACAGGCTATGACAGACTTGCCAGGCACCTCAGGTTGCTGCTGACAGAGCCTGTTCTATCCTCAGAAGCATTCCTGAGTGCTGGGCAAAGTGCCGAAAGTGAGGAGAAGGGAACACAGCCTAAGTCTGGCAGGGGGTAGGGGGGTGGGGAGAGGTGTCTTTCCACCAATTGCAGTGTGGAGGAGGCTGGATTAAACAGCACAGCCTTGTCCCCTGAGTTAGAGCAGAATGACCCACAGTGGAGAAGGAAGGAAAAGGAGTCGCAGGATTCCCCACCCCTCCACTCTCTTCCTTGAACTTGTAGACTCAGAGACACCATTGAAGCAGAATCTGGCAGGATCTACTGCAGGAGAGAGCTTTTCTGAGCATGTCAGTCAAGGCCCTTCCCTCATGAGTCTCTGCCATCTTCCCACACCTCCTTATCCCCCACCCTCACAAACCTGTGCTTCTCTTCCCACATCCTTCCAGAGTAAAGGACCTGAAGCTTAAGGGGAACATTGGTGGCTCACTGTACCTTAGGAAATGGGAGTGGAATCAAAGTCAAGGAGACACTCAGGAAGGATGAGACTTAAGACAGTGCAGACTAGCTGTGCATGCGTGCGTGCTAAGTTGCTTCAGTTGTGTCCGACTACTTGCGACCCATGAACTGTCGGCCACCAGGCTCCTCTGTCCATGGAATTCTCCAGGCAAGAATACTGAAGTGAGTTGCCATGCCCTTCTCTAGGGGTCAAACCCAGGTCTCCTACATTGCAGGCAGATTCCTTACCCACTGAGCCACCTGGAAACTAGCTGTGGTGAAGGACTATTTTTCCAAAATTCTCAATTCAAGTTTGGGATTAGCAGAGGCGAACTATTATATATAGGATGAATAAACAACAAGGTCCTGTATAGTACAGGGAACTATATTCAATATCCCTTGATAAACCATAACAGAAAAAGAACATGAAAAGGAATGTATATATATGTATAACTGAGTCACTCTGCTGTACACCTGAAATTAACACAACATTGTAAATCAACTATACTTACATAAATTTTTTAAAATTCCCAATCCATCATTGATCAAAGCTTTTATAAAATCAATAAATATAACTCCCTAGAAAAATAAAATGGGAATAAGTCAGAGAGCAGCATGGGTTTAGGGACCACACTTTGAGTAGCACAGTTATAGTGGGTTTAATTGTTTTCATCCTGCACTTATACAAACTAGAGACCACACTAGACTCCAGGTTTCTGAGAACTCAAGACTCTAAGGACAAGGAGATGTGACCGCAGTCTATTGGAATCGTGCTAAATGAATGCCAGAAGGGCAGGGCGAGTTTGGCTGGTACTATTGCTCTCTGGTATCTGTTACAAATCTAGATCTGAGAGGGTTAACTTAAGAGTGCTCAAGGTCAAGATCAAAAAAAAGCTACAGGCAGTCTGTTTACAATCCCCTGGCTTAAAGAGATTTCTTCTCTTTCTAGAATAAATATTCAGAGTGATACAATACAAGCTCTAAGGGATGAAAATTTCTGCAGCATAATGGAAAAGGAATAGTTTGACTCCTAAAGATTCAAAGGAAAACATCTCATTTATGAAAATAATCAGCTACCAAAAAAAAAGGAAAGGCAGTTTCAGAAACTATTTGGTGTATTCAGCAAAAGATTCAAGAATACTCTTATACAGCAGGAGTAGGGGTCATACAGGCTTCCCTGGTGGCTCAATTGGTAAAGGGTTGCAATGTGGGTTGCAGGCGCATTGCAACCGGGTTTCCAGCCCTGGGTTGGGAAGGTCCCAAGGAGGGCATGGCAACCCACTCCAGTATTCTTGCCTGAAGAACCACCATGGACAGAGGAGCCTGGAGGGCTGCAGTCCATGGGGTCACAAAGAGTTGAACATGACTGAAACAACTGAGCACACATACAGAAAACTGAGAAATATAAGAATGCAAAGATTCAAATATGAAATTAACACCTTAGGTCAGGCTTGGAAGTTATCGTAGAGAAAGCTGGGTAAATGAAAATACATGACTTTTCTTGGAGTCAACAAAGAACTGAGTTTTCAGGCAAATCAGCACCCATCTAGAAAGACAGGCAGATCCAGACAGTCACAGCCAAGATCTGCTTACCTGGAGCAGAAGACACACCGGAGTCATACATTGGTAGGTATGCCATAATGGCAATCTAGAAAAATGGCTGAGGGCTGAGTGCAGACTAATAGGAGAGTGAGAAACTGCTGGGGGTGACGTCATAGCAGAGACTCCCACACTGCCATAGGCTTTAACTTCAGGAACCCTACCAGGTTTTCATGGTGAAGGTCCAGGAAAGTTCCCCTCCTGCTCTGGCAGAGAGAAGGTACAAGTCTTCTGAAATATGCTCAGAGACTTCTCCAGAGAAAAGGACTACTTGAAGAGGGCTACCTGAATTTTCCAGAGCCTAATTTCAACTCTAAGAATGGCTCAATGATGAACTCCCAGAAAAAAATATCATTTGGGGAACTCCTTGTGTGGTTTTGGAGGGATCTGCTGACCACAGACTCTCTAAATCACGGTCATAGGTGTGGTCCCATGAATCACGCTGGGTCAATAAAACTTGAGCCCCAGGCCCCTGGAATTAGAGGGCTCAGCACAGGCCTCAGGCTGGCCAACCAGGGGCTTGCTCAGAGACTTATAATACAAAGCCCAGTTGAAAGAATCCCTCTTATTTTCCTCTTTGGTTAGATACTGTATGGATGTGACCTAAGACATGCTAGTTTTGAGCGGGACTCAGAACAAGAGTGGAGAAGGCAATGGCACCCTACTCCAGTACTCTTGCCTGGAAAATCCAATGGGTAGAGGAGCCTGGTAGGCTGCAGTCCATGGGGTCGCTAAGAGTCGGACACAACTGAGCGACTTCACTTTCACTTTTCACTTTCATGCATTGGAGAAGGAAATGGCACCCCACTCCAGTGTTCTTGCCTGGAGAATCCCAGGGACGGGGGAGCCTGGTGGGCTGCCGTCTATGGGGTCGCACAGAGTCGGGCATGACTGACGCGACTTAGCAGCAGCAGCGGCAGAACAAGAGAGGGCTTGCCAGTTGCCACAGTGGAAAAGAACCCGCCTGCCAATGCAGAGAGACACACAAGACGCAAGTTCAATCCCTGAGTTGGGAGGATCCCCTGGTGGAGGAAATGACAACCCACTCCAGTATTCGTGCCTGGGAAATCTCATGGACAGAGAAGCCTGGTAAGCTACGGTCCATGGGGTTGCAAAGAGCTGGACATGACTGAGCAATTGAGCATGGACACACACAGGACAAGAGAAGACCCCATGTCTGGGCCACTTTGTAAGCTGCTCTGTCACTTGGGCCATGTGACCCAGATCTACTGGTGTTCCATGTGTCAGCAGCTGAAAGAGGTGCAGTGTGAAGTCTTTGGCAAGCCCCTCTAGATGAAGCAAGACCTGACCCTTAAAATTTTGTGGCCAAATCCCTGCCCTCCTTAGTGGATACTTACTCTCCTTTTCAGAATCAACTTTTGGTTGATGAAATGCTTATCTGTGGACCACCAAGTTACTGTGTAACTTGAGCTGCTCATCGTGAACTAGCATTGTCCAACTGGCCAAGCCATACAGTAGGGTATTCACTGCGGCACTCCATCATCAAATGGAAGTGATTCATATGTAATCAGGCTTGTGTGGGCCTGGAAGGCGCCAAGTTGCATTAAGAAAAGGCCTCAAGGACTTCCCTGTTGGTACAGTGGATAAACAACCCACCTGCCAAGGCAGGGGACATGGGTTTTATCCCTGCTGCAGGAAGATTCTACATGCCATGCAGCAGCTAAGCCCATGCACCACAACTACTGAAGCCCGCGTGCCTAGAGCCTGTGCTCCAAAACAAGAGAAGCCACTGCAATGAAAATCCCCCCCTCGCTGCAACTAGCAAAAGCCTGTACACAGCAGCAAAGACCCCATGCAACCAAAAAACAGAAAGAAAAAAGAAGTGACCCCAAAATCCATGGTCCCTATTTCTGCTACATTACCTTCTCTCTTCCAACCTGCATCTCTGGCCTGATGGAATGAGCCCTCTGGCCAGTTAACTGAGGAAGAAAAACTGCAGATAGTTCTGCACGGCAGGTAGGCAGCACCTGAAAGTGGAGAGTGGCAGCGTTACTGCCCAACTCGCTTACACCCCTGAACAGCAGCACTGAGAGGGATCCTCTAAGTAGGCAGGGTTTTGAGAAATCTATCTGGTGGTGGTTCAGACGGTAAAGAATCCACCTTCCAACGCAGGGAACACAGTTTGATCCCTAGGTTGGGAAGATCCCCTGGAGGAGGAAATGGCAACCCACTCCAGTATCCTTGCCTGGAAAATCTCTTGGACAGAGGAGCCTGGTGGGCTGCAGTCCATGGGGTCACAAAGAGGCAGACAGGACTGAGCGACTAACACTTTACTTTCACTTTCACCTGGTGACTTGAGTAGAGATATATTGGATTTTCCTTCTCTGTCCACATGCTTCTGCCCCAATTCCCATCCATGGTCTTATGGAATATCTTACCCACCATCTTGGTACTGAACAAAGCACGGCTTCCAATCAAGGAACGCACTTCCCGGCAAATGAAATGTGGCAATGGGCTCGGAGTGATTGCATTTACCGATCTTACCATGTTCCCTATCATCCAGAAGCACCTTGATTGAAGTGGCGCCGCCTTTTGAAGATGTACCTGATGCACAGCTAAGTGGTAACACCTTGCAGGGCTGGGCAAGGTCAACCTCGATGCTGTATATGCTTTGAGTTGCCATCAAATATATGATGTTGTTTCTCTTGCAGCCAGTATTCATAGATCCCTGAATACAGCAGGGGAAATGGGAGCGGCACTGTTTGCTATTACCTCTAGTGAAAATCCTCCTAGGTCTGATGATTATTGCCAACAGAAAACCGTGTGTGTGTGCTAAGTCGCTTCAGTTGTGTCCAGTTGTTTGTGACCCCATGAACTACAGCCCGCCAGGCTCCTCTGTGCATGGGATTGCCCAGGGAAGAATACTGAAGTGGGTTGCCATTTCCTTCTCCAGAGGATCTTCCCACCCAGGGATCGAACCTTTGTCTCTTATGTCTCTTGCATTGGCAGGCAGGCTCTTTACCACTAGTGCCGCCTGGGAAGCCATTTGAACCCTTAAATGAAGGGCGCAAAGATGGGTGGACAACAAGCAAATTCAGGCAGGGATGCTAATATACCAGAACCTTCAAGACTGAAAGTTTATCACACCTCACCAAAGAACCATGAGCTGCAGAGGTGCTGGTTGACAGCAAAATGAATACAAATAGTATACAATGGGAAGGCAGTTATAAATATTGGTGTCCCAACTGGCTTAGTGGTAAAGAATCTGCCTGCCAATGCAGGTGATGCAGGAAACTTGGGTTTCATTTCTGGGTCAGGAAGATCCCCTGGA
The DNA here is from genome assembly GCF_019923935.1 of Bubalus bubalis. Lineage (NCBI taxonomy): Eukaryota > Metazoa > Chordata > Mammalia > Artiodactyla > Bovidae > Bubalus > Bubalus bubalis. The sequence goes on from NC_059181.1 coordinate 37,793,271, forward strand.
GGAGGAAATGGCAACCCACTCCAGTATTCTTGCCTGGACAATCCCATGGACAGAGGAGCCTGGCAGGCTACAGTCCATGGGTTCACAAAGAGTTGGACTCGACTGAGTGAGTAAACCACAACAAATTTATAAATATCCATTATGACCATGTGGCTGCTGCAGAGAGGGAGACTGTAATAGTTATAAATAGTTCTTCCTTATTTTAATACAGATATATTTGTATATATATTAACTAGATATTTTTGTTTTCTTATTTCATCTCAACATGATATATTAATAATGCTTTGTGTCTCAAAGATATCAAAGGAAATGTGTGAATCATCTTGGAAAAGAATGAACATCACCCACGGACAAAATAAGGAACTCTGTATTCTCTTCTGGGGAAAGAGCTAGCATTTTTTGGTTGTATGTGGAAGAGTTGTATAATACTAGGCAGAAGTAGGACTTTAGCCTTGTGCTGATTCAGATATTAAGTATACTTTAAGGAGATGTGTATGGATGCCAAGTTGACTAGGGGTGAATTTTAATGGCTTCGTGATGTGTCAGCTTGGCTAGGCTGAGCTACATTTCCCAGAATTCACTCTCTTGTTTCCAGTTAGGGGAGATTCTCGGGAGATTTGGAGGCTGGAAGAGAAGCAGTGGCCATTTTGTAGCTCACACATGTTGCCAATTTGCTGACTTACCTTGCTAGTGTGAAGCACCAACCTTTCTCTAATCCTTCAGCTTCTTCGACTCCTAGGCCAGGTGTAGATGTGTTTAGCTCTGTGATGAAGAGCCCTACTTCTGCTGGAGATCCTCATCACCAAGGTCAAAGGCCACATGGACTTACATGAGTCTGGTTCTTCCTCATGGGGCTCCAACTTGTGCTTTTTGGTTCCAACCTACCTTCAATCTCCCCCCTCCACTTAACATCCATCTTCCCTCCTGGACATTCCATGAATGTCAAGCTCCAGCTTTAGACTCAGAGATAACAGCCATAGAGAGACTGCTTAGTAAGCGGCCACAACTGCGTAAGAACAGTTCCCTGTAATGTATCCATACTGAACTTTCACAATATACATCTGCTTCTCTGGATGAACATGGGCTGATACAGGTGAGGAGCAAGGGTGAGGAGATAGTAAGTTTAGTTTTGAACATGTGAAGATTGCCATGTGGGTGGACCAACAAGGTGGGGACCTCTAGTGCTAAGATCATTTGAAATTTAGTAGGAGAGAGGAGGAGAAGGGTAGAGATTTGAACTGCTTGCATGGAGGTGAAAGCTGAAGTCACTGAAGTGGATGAGCTCCTTGAGGACATTGGAAAAAAAGGAAGAAAAGGAAAAAGAGGCTTGGAGAATACAAGTTAAACAGGGGAGCATGAAGTAAGCCATAGCAAACACCAGCTTCTGGATCTTGACAAGGGGCATTTCAGTCCCAAGGGAGAAGAGGCACCCCTTTTTTTTTTTTTTTTTTTTGCCAGATAAGACTTGTAGAAATTACGGACAAGGGAACATGACCCAGTTCTAAAGGCTGATGAAAAATAGAACAAAGTGAAGAAACATCAGTTAGATCCTGTGGTTAAATATCTCACCCATAAGCATTGAACCCCTAACTTCTAAGCCCTCACCTGGGGTGGTAATGTGGTTTGTGGCTGTCTAAGAGAGGAGTAGAGGAGGGGGCAGAGCTCTTGGGTGACAGGAGTAACTTAATGTGGTAAAAATGAAACAATTGGTTGATATTCTAGAGGCCATGCATTTGAAGACAAGTGTTAACTCATGTGAGACTGGGATGTTTTTACCAAAAGACTATCCTCAGACATATGCCTGCATCCAACTGTGATGATATTGATTGCCCAAAGACCAACCCTGGTCCTCAGTCCAGTGGGATCTGCTTGAGGCCCTGTGGAGACAGTTCTGCCCTTTCACCCTTTATTCTGAACATGATTCTTGGGCTGCCTTCTTTAAAGTTTGTGCAGCTGACCCTCTGCAGAAGGTTGCATCCATCGAACTGTCTCCCCTCTCTCCCCCTAGTCCTTGCAATTCTGTTGACGTTGGCACATCCCTGGGGCCTCTGCCTTTTCAGATGCTGATTCATCCAGAAAACATCTGCTGGAGGTAACAGCCTTGTCACATGTTTCAAGTCATAGAAGGACGTGTTGGAGGAGAGGGAAAGCTTTCATTTACTCACTTGTAATCAACCCAAAGGTCAGCATCACAGAAAGGACTTGGACAGGAAAATGAGCCCTGGAGGCTAAAGAAGGGCTTCCAGCTGCAAGGGGAACAGCTAACATGCATCCCCTGTATGTGTGGGCACAGTGCAGGCTGCCTCTCCCTGTGGCTGTCCCCACAGCCTTTCTCCTGTTCTTCAAGACCTCTCTTGGATCCCGAGAGTTTCTGGCTCAATTATGAGGGCTTCAGGGAGGCCAGAGCACATGCAGAAACCCTGCTGTTTGGCCAGAGGGCTGAGGGCTCCAGCCAAGTACAAAAACAAGCCAAGTTTAGAAACAATGAGTTAATAGTCCTTCCTGGGTTGCATCATACTATTAGTGATAACTAATCAAATGCTTCATTTAGTCAAATCCTGTTGGACTTTTTGTCCTGTCTGCCTTTCAGGGATCAGCCTTTCTCTGACCCTGGTCAACAGCCAAAGAAAAGTTGACTCGTGGAAAAGTTACAAGACTTGCACAAAGGCCCACAAGAGTTGAACACACCAAAGCTGAATAAGGATTCTGAGGTATCAGTGTTGGGAGTCTACAGTAATATTTTTCAGGTGGCTGTGTGAAGCTTTCCCACACTGCTCTGGTCCTTGTCTCCCTCTGCCAGGGTAGATTCAATTTCTGTTTGGCTGGAATATATAAGTACCTTCCCCATTTGCCTCATGCTCACTTCTCTTTAAAAGGAGGATACACAGTGACACGTCTCTTGAGTATATGATCTGGTACAATGAAACCCAATGTTTGGCATATCTTGGGATGTTCTCAAATGGATGCTGTTGCATGACTGTAATACTACACAGTTTCCTCCAACTCTTTCTTTCCCTTTCAAAAAAAAGTTGCCTAAACTCTCTGCTTCCATCAGCCTACTCCAAACTGAGTCTGTGCACACTGGTCCTCTGAAATAACTCTTGCTGTTGTGACCTGCGTGTTGTTTGCACCAATGGACATGTTTTAGTCCTTGTTTCCATACACTTCTCAGCATTCAGTACTAGTGACCATTTGTCACCGGACACAACTTAGTGACTGAACAACAACACTTCAAGTAACGTGGACAATCTGTAGATTCCAGGATACCACACTATCATATCTCCAACATCTCTGGATGTTTCTTAAGTGTTTTGGGCCACCCATTCATCTCAGGGAAACCATTAAACGTTGAATTCCGTAGGAATCTCTATTCTCTCTCCTAGGTGATCTCATCTACCCTCAGAGCTTCAATTACGAGCTAAACATTAAGAATTCATAAATATTTATCTTTAGACTCTCCTGTGGGTGCCTGACCTTACTATATATTTAATAACTTCTCTCGATTGTTCAAATGCACCATCAACTCCACACATACTGAATAGACTCACATACTCTAACCTGCGAACTTCGGTGTCCTCCAGCATTCTCTGTGTCTGCGACTGGCACCACTATTCATGCTTGAATTCCTTCTTCTCCAGCCAACTCATCCCTCAGTCTTGTATTTTCCTCCTTATGATGCTTGAACCCAGCCATGTTGCTCTGTCTTCACTGTCACCCACTTGGCCCATGCTCTATACTATCACCTCTCAACTGGACCCCTATCAGTGACTTCCTAGGTGGTCCCTTGCATCCACTCCTGTATCTCCTGCGACCTCCATATCCTCTCCATTTGCTGCAGTCAGAGCAAACCATCACTCACTGGCTTAAAACCCTTTTCTGGATTACTGGTACATGTACTAATACATAAGAGAACAAGATTCTGAGTGTAACATACAAAGCTCTGTTTTGTCCAGACACTGTCTACTTATCCAGCCTCAGCTCTCACCACCCTTACATCAGTCTTACTACTGCTATCACTCTGACTTTCTTTCAGTCTGTGCTGTTCCTTTCTGCTTCAGGGCCTTTGCAAATACTTTCTTCTGCTTACTTTTTCTACCGCTTATTCTAGGTAACATCTCCTTAGTTGCAGATTTTATCTTAAATACCACTTCAGGGAAGCTTTCCTAGACTCCCTAGTAGATAAATTTCAGTCCTATGTGCTCCATATTTTCCAAGATGGCTGCAAACTATCTCCCATCCCTTAAGTTCTTCTTATAGTGTGACATTGAATACTTCTCTCATCTAGGGAGCTCTGTGTTGTCTCCCCTGGAATCAAGGTGGCTCTGTGATTACGCCAGAAGCAACATGGTGTGCTTCCAAAGTTATGGCACAAGAGGAGATGCAGCTTTTGCCTGGTTTTTACTTTTCTAGATACTTGCTCTTGGAAGTCAGCAACCATGCTGTGCAAGAATCCACATGGAGGGGTCATGTGTCTATGAACCACCTGAAAGCCCAGCTGAAATCCCAATCAGGAGTGAGTATCAACTGCCAGACACGGGAGTGAGGGAAGCCTTCAAGATGACTCCAACCCAAGTCACTGTATGACCACAACTGTATGAGAGATCCTGGCCGAGAACTGCCCACTGAACCCAGTTAACTCTAGAACTGTGAGATAAATGGTATCTCATTGTTTTAAGGCACTGAGTTTTGAGCTGATTCATTACTCTGCATAGATATCTAAAATGTGTGCTTCTTCAAAAAACCAGACAACTCAATCAAAGAATGGGCAGGAGATCCAAATAGACATTTTCTCCAAAGACATATACACGGCCCAAAAGCACATGAAAAGATGCTCAACATTACTAACTATCAGAGAAATGTAAATCAAAACTACAGTGAGATATCACTTCATAGCAGTCATAATGGCTATCATCAAAAAGTCTACAGATAAAAAATGCTGGAGAAGTGGAGAAAAAGGAGCCTTCATACACTGTTGGTAGGAATGTAAGTTGGTACAACCACTATGGAGAATAGTATGGGAGGTTCCTTAAAAAAATAAAGATAGAACTACTGTATGATCCAGCAATCTCATTCCTAGGCATATACTCGGAGAAAACCATAATTCGGACAGATAGATGCACCCCAATGTTCACTGTAGCACTATTTACCTTAGCCAAGACATGGAAGCAACCTAAATGTCTATCAACAGAGGAATGGATAAAGAAGATATGGTATATATATATATAATGGAATATGACTCAGTCATAAAAAAGAACAAAATAATACATTTGCTGCAACATGGATGGATCTAGAGACTGTCATACTGAGTGAAGTAAGTCAGACAGAGAAAGAAAAATATGTTATTGTACATATATGGAATCTAATTTAGAAACCAAAATGATACAAATGGAGTTATTTATAAAACAGAAGCAGACTTACAGATATTAAAAACAAACATGATTACCAAAGGGGAAATATGGAGGAGAGCGATAAATTGGGCGATTGTGATGAACATGCACACACTACTATATGTAAGACAGACAACCAACAAGGATGTATTGTAGCACAGAGAACTCTACTCAAGATTCTGTGATAGCCTGTAAGAGAAAAGAATCTGAAAAAGAATGAATATATGTATATGTAAAACCGAATCACTTTAGTGTACGCCTGAAACTATTACAACATTGTAAATCAACTATACTCCAAGAACATTTTTTAAAACAAAAAATTTAAAAATAAGTGATTCATAGCATATACATAGCATATGTATACTTATTTGTGTAAAGTATTTGAATTCATCATAGTATTTATGTATTTGTATAAATCCCACTACCAATATCTGTATTCCCTGACAGACTATGATTTCTTTGACACAAGTAGGGACAGTGTCTCATTTCATCATTGTATTTATAGCACCAACAAACAGCACCTAGTAGGTGCTAAAATAAACTTTTAAAGTAAATTAATAAATGAATGAGTTTCTATTGTTTGTACAAGGTTTAATAACTTTCAAACATGACAGCTTAAATGAACTATTCAATATATCTAATGGTGTAATCTTTTATGCTTGAGGTGACATTTCTCACTATAAAATTAATTAGTCAAACTATGATGAATGATGATTAAACATCCACTCATCAAATATTTGACTATGTGCAAAGGCAATTTGGAAACACCAAGAATTATACCACAGGGGTTTTGTACTGTAGTTGTTCATACATGAAATGCTTCAAGAATTTACCAAAGACTGTTGTCATTCAAGGACTCCACATTCTTTGTGTTTATTTTTGTGAGAAATTACTGAGGCATTTATTTGAATCTGAAAAGTTCTGATGCTTTGCTGGTACGTGATGAGACTTGACTTTCCACCATCAGGATCTTGATAGACTTTTGTTTTCTATCTGGTAATGTTCGTGAGAGCTTCCCTCGTGGCTTAGTGGTAAAGAATCTGCCTACTAAGCAGGAGATGCGGGTTTGATCCCTGAGCCAGGAAGATCCGCTGGAGAAGGAAATGCCAACACACTCCAGTATTCTTGCCTGGAGAATCCCATGGACAGAGGAGCCTGGCAGGCTACAGTCCATAGGGTCGCACAAGAGTCAGACACAACACAGTGACTAAATAACAACGATGTTCTTGAAGTGATTGAACCTCTGCGTCTCTGAGGCAGTAAATTATACTGTGCCCACATCCAGGAATCATTCATCTCTATCGAAATGTGATTAGAAAAAAAGCTGCACTTAAGTCGTTCAGTCATGTCCAACTCTTTGTGACCCCATGGACTGTAGCCCACCAGGCTCCTCTATCCATGAGGATTCTCCAGGCAAAACTACTGAAGTGGGTGGTCATGCCCTCCTCCAGGGGATCTTCCTAATCCAGGTATCAAACCCAGGTCTCCCGCATTGCAGGAGGATTCTTTACTGTCTGAGCTTCCAGGGAAGCCCAGAAAAAAAAAAAGCTAGGAATGTATATAGAAATATCTCTATTTGACATTTTAGTGATTTAGAAAGCCTTTGTTAATTTTAAGTGTCTGCTGAGTGACACTATGGGTAGTGTGGTCAATGAGACATCTCAGTAGACTTGGGTGGGGTAGGGGTCAGGAAAGCCATTATAGAGGAGGTAAGGCTTAATGTAGATTTTGAAGGAGAGAGAGCAACGTGATCAGAAACACAGAAGTGGGTGTGTGCATTGCAACAAGCCAGGAGCAGAACGGTCATGTAGGGACACAGTGGGAGAGGCAGCTGGAAAGGAAAACTGGAGCCAAATTATATAGGTTCTTGAAGAGTGGTGAGAAGCTATGCACTTGATTCTAAAGCCTAGGACCTATAGGTTATTAATTCTCATGGAGAATGCAATATGGCCTCTTAGGGTTGTCAAAAATACCTGCTTCTGGACAGCCTGATTTGCACCACCTTGCCAGGGGTGCCTTTCTCCTTTCCTTCTTTTCCAGCATCCCTCCTGTAATGAAATAGTAAGTAACAAGCCTTTGTAGCTGATGGGTGTGTGTGGTTTCTCTATGTATGCTGAGGCAAGAAAAAAAAAGAGTACAAGTATCTATAATATGATCTGTAGATATATGCTTAGAGTTTTTAAAAGCATGGAAGCCATATGAATAAAACAGACTCTGAAGAAGATGACTATGGCAGAGGGTGCCATGAGTAAGAAGGAAAATCTAGAGGCAGAAGGTGATGCCTCAGACGCACTTGGCTGCCAACCCAATATCCATCCTTTGCATCTTCATTGCTGGCAGAGCCCCAGTTTTATTCATTTCCCATCCATGACCCACAGAATTAGGGGAGGGACTTCCCTGGTGGTTCAGCAGATAAGAATCTGCCTACCAACATGGAGGACGCTGCTTTGATCCCTAGTCTGGGAGGATTCCACATGTCACAGAGCAACTTAGCCCATGTGCCTCAACTACTGAGCCTGCGTTCTAGAGCCTGGGAATGAAAACTAGTGAGCCCGCTTGCTGCAACTACCAAAGCCCATGTGCCTAGAGCCCATGCTCCTCAACAAGAGAAGCCATCACAATGAGAAGCCTGAGCACTGCAATGAAGAGTAGCCCTCACAAAGCAACAAAGACCCACTTCAGCCAAAAATAAATAAATAAGAATACAGGGAGTGTGACCCCTTCCCCCACTCCAGAGGCAAATTCTATTTGGTCCAAGTCCTGTTCTCTCTACCAGGAATCTGCTTAAGGGAGTGTTTAAGACACAGTGGTACATTGAGATTTGAGGGGATATCTGAGAAAGACTTATTCACGTCCTGTTACAGATCAAATTTCCTAAAAAGCAGACTCTAACATTGTAATGAATATACATGAAAGGAGCGTGTGTGTGAAGTCGCCTTAGTCATGTCAGACTCTGTGAACCTTTGGACTGCAGCCAACCAGGCTCCTCTGTCCATGAGGTTCTCCAGGCAAGAATTCTGGAGTGGGTTGCCATGCCCTCCTCCAGGGGATCTTCCTGACCCAGGGATCTAACCATGTCTCTTATGTCTCCTGCATTGGCAGGTGAGGTCTTTACCACTAGTGCCACCTGTCAGTCAGTTCAGTTGCTCAGTTGTGTCTGACTCTTTGTGACCCCATGGACTGCAGCACGCCAGGCTTCCCTGTCCATCACCAACTCCCAGAGCCTATTCAAACTCATGTCCATTGCATCAGTGAAACCATCCAACCATCTCATCCTCTGTTATCCCCTTCTCCTCCCACCTTCAATCTTTCCCAGTATCAAGGTCCTTTTCAATGAGTCGCTTCTTCGCATCAGGTGGCCAAAGTATTGGAGTTTCAGCTTCAGCATCAGTCCTTTTAATGAATATTCAGGACTGATTTCCTTTAGGATGGACTGGTTGGATCTCCTTGTAGTCCAAGGGACTCTCAAGAGTCTTCTCCAACACCACAGTTCAAAAGCATCAATTCTTTGGTATTCAGCTTTCTTTACAGTCCAACTCTCACATCCATATATGACTACTGGAAAAATGATAGCTTTGACTAGACGGACCTTTGTTGGCAAAGTAATGTCTCTGCTTTTTAATATGCTGTCTAGGTTGGTCATAGCTTTTCTTCCAAGGAGTAAGCATCTTTTAATTTCATGGCTGCAATAAGGATAACAACTGATCTTTCAATAGAAACTCTTCAGGCCAGAAGGGAATGGCAAGACATACTTAAAGTGATGAAAGAGAAAAATCTACAACCCAGATTACTGTACCCAGCAAGGATCTCATTCAAATATGAAGGAGAAAGCAAAAGCTTTACAGACAAATAAAAGCTGAGAGAATTCAGCACCACCAAACCAGCTCTCCAACAAATGCTCAAGAATCTTCTCTAGACAGGAAACACAGAAAGGGTGTATAAACTCAAACCCAAAACAACAAAGTAAATGGCAATGGGATCATACTTATCAATAATTACCTTAAATGTAAATTGGTTGAATGCCCCAATAAAAAGACAAAGACTGGTTGAATGGACACAAAAACAAGACCCCTATATATGTTGTCTACAAGAGACCCACCTCAAAACAAGGGACACATACAGACTGAAAGTGAAGGGCTTGTAAAAGATATTCCACACAAACAGAGACCAAAAGAAAGCAGGAGTAGCAATACTCATATCAGATAAAACAGACTTTAAAATAAAGGCTGTGAAAAGAGATAAAGAAGGACACTACATAATTCAAAGGATCAATCCAAGAAGAAGATATAACAATTAAAAATATATATGTACCCATCATAGGAGCACTGTAATATGTAAGGCAAATGCTAACAAGTATGAAAGGGGAAATTAACAATAACACAATAATAGTGGGAGACTTTAATACCCCATTCACATCTATAGATAGATCAACTAAACAGAAAATTAACAAGGAAACACAAACTTTAAATGATACAATGGACCAGTTAGACCTAATTGATATCTATAGGACATTTCACCCCCAAACAATGAATTTCACCTTTTTCTCAAGTACACACGGAACCTTATCCAGGATAGATCACATCCTGGGCCATAAATCTAGCCTTGGTAAATTAAAAAAAAATTGAAATCATTCCAAGCGTCTTTTCTGACCACAATGCAGTAAGGTTAGAATGTCAATTACAGGAGAAAAACTATTAAAAATTCCAACATATGGAGGCTGAACAACATGCTGCTGAAAAACCAACAAATCACAGAAGAAATCAAAAAAGAAATCAAAATATGCATAGAAATGAATGAAAATGAAAACACAACAACCCAAAACCTATGACACCCTTTCTGTGTTAAAAGCAGTGCTAAGGGGAAGGTTCATAGCAATACAGGCTTACCTCAAGAAACAAGAAAAAAATCAAATAAATAACCTAACTCTACACCTAAAGCAACTAGAAATGGAAGAAATGAATAACCCCAGGGTTAGTAGAAGGAAAGAAATCTTAAAAATTAGGGCAGAAATTAATGCAAAAGAAACAAAAGAGATCATAGCAAAAATCAACAAAGCCAAAAGCTGGCTCTTTGAGAAGATAAATAAAATTGACAAACCATTAGCCAGACTCATCAAGAAACAAAGGGAGAAAAATCAAATCAACAAAATTAGAAATGAAAATGGAGAGATCACAACAGACAACACAGAAATACAAAGGATCATAAGAGACTACTATCAGCAACTATATGCCAATTAAATGGACAACCTGGAAGAAATGGACAAATTCTTAGAAAAGTACAACTTTTCAAAACTGAACCAGGAAGAAATAGAAAATCTTAACAGACCCATCACAAGCATGGAAATTGAAACTGTAATCAGAAATCTTCCAGCAAACAAAAACCCACCAGACGGCTTCACGGCTGAATTCTACCAAAAATTTAGAGAAGAGCTAACACCTATCCTACTCAAACGCTTCCAGAAAATTGCGGAGGGGGGTAAAGTGCCAAACTCATTCTATGAGGCCACATTCACCCTCATACCCAAACCAGACAAAGATGCCACAAAAAAAGAAAACTACAGGCCAATATCACTGATGAACATAGATGCAAAAATCCTTAACAAAATTCTAGCAAACAGAATCCAACAACATATTAAAAAGATCATACATCATGACCAAGTGGGCTTTATTCCGGGAATGCAAGGATTCTTCAATATCTGAAAATGAATCAATGTAATACATCACATTAACAAATTGAAAGATAAAAACCATATGATTATCTCAATAGATGCAGAGAAAGCCTTTGACAAAATTCAACATCAATTTATGATAAAAACCCTCCAGAAATCAGGAATAGAAGGAACATACCTCAACATAATAAAAGCTATATATGACAAACCCACAGCAAACATTATCCTCAATGATGAAAAACTGAAAGCATTTCCCCTAAAGTCGGGAACAAGACAAGGGTCCTCACTCTCACCACTACTGTTCAACACAGTTTTGGAAGTTTTTGGCCACAGCAATCAGAGCAGAAAAAGAAATAAAAGGAATGCAGATTGGAAAAGAAGAAGTAAAACTCTCACTGTTTGCAGATGACATGATCCTCTACATAGAAAACCCTAACGACTCCATCAAACAATTACTAGAGCTAATCAATGACTATAGTAAAGTTGAAGGATATAAAATTAACACAGAGAAATCCCTTGCATTCCTATACACTAACAATGAGAAAACAGAAAGAGAAATTAAGGAAACAATTCCATTCACCATTGCATCAAAAAAAAAATAAAATACTTAGAAATATACCTACCTAAAGAAACAAAAGACCTATATATAGAAAACTATAAAACACTGATGAAAGAAATCAAAAAGGACACAAATAAATGGAGAAATATACCATGTTCATGGATTGGAAGAATCAATATAGTGAAAATGAGTATACTACCCAAAGCAATCTATGGCTTCAATCTATAGATTCAAGCTATCAACAGTATTTTTTAAAAAACTAGAACAAATAATTTCACAGTTTTTATGGAAATACAAAAAACCTCAAATAGCCAAAGCAATCTTGAGAAAGAAGAATGAACGGTAGGAATCAACCTGCCTGACTTCAGGCTATACTACAAAGCTACAGTCATCAAGACGTATGATACTGGCACAAAGACAGAAATATAGATCAATGGAACAAAATAGAAAGCCCAGAGATAAGTCCAAGCACCTATGGACACCTTATCTTTGACAAAAGAGGCAAGAATATACAATGGAGAAAAGACAATCTCTTTCTCAAGTGATGCTGGGAAAACTGGCCAACCACTTGTAAAAGAATGAAACTAGAACACTTTATAACACCATACACAAAAATAAACTCAAAATGGATTAAAGATCTAAATGTAAGACCAGAAACTATAAAACTCCTAGAGGAAAACATAGGCAAAACACTCTCCAACATAAATCACAGCAGGATCCTCTATGACCCACTTCCAAGAGTAATGGAAATACAAGCAAAAATAAACAAATGGAACCTATTAAACTTAAAAGCTTTTGCACAACAAAGGAAACTATAAGCAAGGTGAAAAGACAGCCTTCAGAATGGGAGAAAATAATAGCAAATGAAGCAACTGACAAAGTATTAATCTCAAAAATATACAAGCAACTCCTGAAGCTCAACATCAGAAAAATAAATGACACAATCAAAACATGGGCCAAAGAACTAAGCAGACATTTCTCCAAAGAAGACATATAGATGGCTAATAAACACAGGAAAAGATGCTCAACATGACTCATTATCAGAGAAATGCAAATCAAAACCACAATGAGGTACCATCTCACACTGGTCAGAATGGCTGCTATCAAAAAGTCTACAAACAATAAATGCTGGAGAGGGTGTGGAGAAAAGGAAACCCTCTTACACTGTTGGTGGGAATGCAAACTAGTACAGCCACTATGGAGAACAGTGTGGAGATTCCTTAAAAAACTGGAAATAGAACTGCCATACCACCCAGCAATCCCACTGCTGGGTATACACACTGAGGTAACCGGAATTGAAAGAGACACGTGTACCCCAATGTTCATCATAGCACTGTTTATAATAGCCAGGACATGGAATCAACCTAGATGTCCATCAGCAGAGGAATGGATAAGAAAGCTATGGTACATATACACAATGGAATATTACTCAGCCATTAAAAAGAATGCATTTGAATCAGTTCTAATGAGGTGGATGAAACTGGAGCCTATTATACAGGGTGAAGTAAGCCAGAAAGAAAAACACCAATACAGTATACTAACACATATATATATAGAATTTAGAAAGATGGTAATGATAACCCTACATGTGAGACAGCAAAAGAGACACAGATGTATAGAACAGTCTTTTGGACTCTGTGGGAGAGGGCGAGGGTGGGATGATCTGAGAGAATAGCATTGAAACATGTATATTATCATATGTGAAACAGATTGACAGTCCAGGTTTGATGCATGAGGCAGGGTGCTCAGGGCTGGTGCACTGGGATGACCCAGAGGGATGGGTGGGGAGGGAGGTGGGAGGGGGGTTCAGGATGGGGAACACATGTACACCCATGGCTGATTCATGTGAATGTATGGCAAAAACCACCACAATATTATAATTAGCCTCCAATTAAAACAAATAAACCAAAAAAATAATAATTTCATGACTGCAGTCACCATCTGCAGTGATTATGGAGCCCAAAAAAATAAAGTCTCCCACTGTTTCCCCATCTATTTCCCATGAAGGTACCGATGCCATGATCTCAGTTTTCTGAATGTTGAGTTTTAAGCCAACTTTTCCACTCCTCTTTCACTTTCATCAAGAGACTCTTTAGTTCTTCTTCATTTTCTGCCATAAGGGTGGTGTCATCTGTGTATCTGAGGTTATTGATATTTCTCCTGTCAATCTTGATTCCAGCTTGTGCTTCATCCAGCCTGGCATTTCACATGATGTACTCTGCTGCTGCTGCTGCTGCTGCTAAGTCGCTTCAGTCTTGTCTGACTCTGTGCGACCCCATAGATGGCAGCCCACAAGGCTCCCCCGTCCCTGGGATTCTCCAGGCAAGAGCTCTCCATATAAGTTAAATAAGCAGGGTGACAATATACAGCCTTAATGTACTCCTTTCCCGATTTGGAACCAGTCTGTTGTTCCATGTCCAGTTCTAACTGCTGCTTCTTGACCTACATACAGATTTCTCAGGAGGCAGGTCAGGTGGTCTGGGATTCACATCTCTTGAAGAATTTTCCACAGTTTGTTGTGATCCACACAGTCAAAGGCTTTGGCATAGTCAATAAAGCAAAAGTAGATGTTTCCTGGAACTCTCTTGCTTTTTTGATGATCCAGCAGATGTTGGCAATTTGATCTCTGGTTCCTCTGCCTTTTCTAAATCCAGCTTGAACATCTGGAAGTTCATAGTTCACGTATTGTTGAAACCTGGCTTGGAGAATCTTGAGCATTATTTTGCCAGCATGTGAGATAAGTGTAACTGTGTGGTAGTTTGAGCTTTTTTTGGCATTGCCTTTCTTTGGGATTGGAATGAAAACTGACCTTTTCCAGTCCTGTGGCCACTGCTGAGTTTTTCAGATTTGCTGGCATATTGAGTGCAGCACTTTCACAGCATCTCTTTGGGGATTTAAAACAGCTCAACTGGAATTCCATCACCTCCACTAGTTTTGTTCATAGTGATGCTTTCTAAGTTCCACTTGACTTCGCATTCTAGGATGTCTGGCTCTAGGTGAATGAGTACATCATCATGGTTATCTGCATCATGAAGATCTTTTTTGTATAGTTCTTCTGTGTATTCTTGCCACTTCTTAATATCTTCTGCTTCTCTTAGGTCCATAACATCTGTGTCCTTTAGTGTGCTCATCTTTGCATAAAATATTCCCTTGGTATCTCTAATTTTCTTGAAGAGATCTCTAGTATTTCCCATTCTATTTTTTCCCTCTATTTCTTTGCATGAATCACTGAGGAAGGCTTTCTTATCTCTCCTTGCTATTCTTTGGAACTCTGCATTCAAATGGGTGTATCTTTTCTTTTCTCCTTTGCCTTTAGCTTCTCTTTTCTCAGTTACTTTTAAGGCCTCGTCAGTCAACCATTTTGCCTTTTTGCATTTCTTTTTCTTGGGGATGGTCTTGATCACTGCCTTCTGTACAATGTCACAAACCTCGCCCATAGTTCTTCAGGTACTCTGTCTATCAGATCTAATCCCTTGAATCTATTTGTCACTTCCACTGCATAATCTTAAGGAATTTGATTTAGGTCATACCTGAATGATTGAGTGGTTTTCCTACTTTCTTCAAATGAATCTGTATTTGGCAATAAGGAGTTCATGATCTAAGCCACAGTCAGCGCCTGGTTTTGTTTTTGCTGACTGTATAGGGCTTCTCCATCTTTGGCTGCAAAGAATATAATCAATCCAATTTCGGTTTTGACCATCTGGTGATGTCCATGTGTAGTGTCTTCTCTTGTGCCACCTGTACTTGTGGTCAATACCTGTGAGATCAAAGAGAAGGCAGCAAGATGTGGTTGAGGGAAAAGTTCAGGTATAACGTAGCCTCCACAAAGGCCTCAGTCAATCCACCAAGAACTCTATGGTCTCACAGAGTTTTTATGAGCTGGGTGGAAGAGGCTGGTTCCTTATACATTTGAGATAATTGAATATGGGCTGCTCCCAGGTAGGCAACATGAACTTGGAAGACAGTTATCTTCAGCAAAGAGCATTTCCAAAACGAGTTGACAGCTGCAGGCTCTCAGAAGGAAACAATCTCAGCAGCTAGGAAAATAAGTCCCTTTAAGCCTGAAGAGGGATATAGGCAGCAGCCACCTTACTCCTAAAAGAATCATACAGACAAGAGAAGTCCCTCTTTTCCATTAATGTTATATATGGAGGAGATGCGTGGAATACATCAGCCATTTCACAACCAGCTTGAGACTGGTGCCAACACACGTAGGAAAGGCGGGAAATGAAGAAAACTGCAAGAGAAACAAGCCCAGAGCCCAGATCTAGGATGCCTGTAGCTTACCTGGAATTCTGGAATGCTTGATATCAGTTGTTAAGACATGTCCTCATTGTTTGTAATAGTTGAGTTAGGGTTTTCTCTTACTTGCATCCAAGAATCCTAGCCAAGGAAGGGTAGTTCCAGCAACAGATAATAAAGTTTGGAAAAACACAAAGAATGGGAAAGAAGGCATAGGTAGAAGAAACATGACAAAGCACCAGCAAAACTGAGGTCCTGGCAGAATATGGGATATAATGGTGACTTCTTTTTTATAGTTGCCACAACTTTGTATTTGGAATGGTCAAATAAATTAGATGGTACTAGTATTCTGGCAAATATTTAAAGTGATTGACATGGTAGATATGTGTTTTGTGATAGCCCAACACCCCTTCCAAATAGTACTCCAATTTCTTTCTAGGGAACTCCCACTCCTGGACACCCATGGGATTTCAGGAGGTCACATTTCATCAAATTCTTCCTTATTTCCCCAATACAGTGTAAGGTAGGTATCTTTTCTTGGTCATTTGGACCTTGAATCTAGAACAAGTGACAGAAAAATGACAAAAAAGTTGGAGGTTTGGTTTTTTCCCTTTAACCCAGGAGCAGTGCCCTAGTGTTCCTACAATGCCTGTTGTTAGGGAACTTAAAACGGAGGAAGTCTTACTCAGGTTTCAGAAGCAAGAGAGCAGGCCTCTGACCTGCCTGGACACTGCCGATTACATGTCTGCCCTCAAGCACATCAAGTTAGGCAGCACTTTAGATAAGAAAGAGAGTGGGTCTTGAATCCTCTTAAGCTCCTGAGGGCCTGGCCAGCCCCCTGGGCCTAACAAGTTTTATGACTCACAAGGTGAAACAAATAGCATTGTAAAAGTTAAACCCGAGGGGCATTTTTGCATGCAAACTGATGGTATCAGTTCGCAGCCTGGTATTATAAGCGGGAGCCCCCCAAACTCCAATTTGAAGTCTCACCCATGGGATGGACACACTGCCCAAGACCTTTTTCCAACTGGGACTCCAGGTTGCTGTTAACCAGGGACTTCCCAGTGCTGTTTAATCTGGATATTGGTTGGCCAATTTGGTGATGTATGTGCTGTTACTTTTCTCTATTGCTTCTATTTCGCTTCTTTTAATGACTACATATTGAAATGAAATCAAATAATCTTCTATAAAAAATTGAATTTATTTGTGTGTAATGAGTGGTTTCTTTTGGTAATGAATCCTTTGAACCCAAAACTAAAGTAAAACTTGTGGAAAAACACCTGTTTCCTGTGCGCCATGCCCCCAGTCAACACTGGCCTCCTTTTGCTTGTTTCCAAGTCTTTTTCTTCTGTCTTCCTGTTCATATTGTGGACTCCTGGAAGCTTACTCATTTTCCACCAATACCTAGTCTCTCTCTTTAACAAAAGAACTCCTACAAGGTCCTACTGTATTGCACAGGGAATTATATTCAATATCCTGTGATAAGCCATAATGGAAAGGAATATTTTAAAAAAGAACGCAGGGACTTCTCTAGTGGTCCAATGGTTAAGATTCTTCGCTCCCAATGCTGTGGGCCTAGGTTCAATCCCTGGTCAGGGAACTAGATTCCTCATGTGGCAACTAAAATATCCTGAGTGCTGCAACTATGATCTGGTGCAGCCAAATAAATAAATAATTTAAAAAAATGTGTGTGTGTGTGTGTAACTGCTGGATAGCAGAAATTAATACAACATTGTAAATCAACTATACTTCAATTTTTTAAAAAATGACTGACACACCCCACCATCAGAACTCTTGAGCTTTAGCTAGGCACTTGGATTCTCAGCTCAGGATAATATTTCATCTTTGTTTGCAATTTGGTGTCTTTATGAGGTTAAGTGTTGGTCATTGGAGCGAAGCAGAAGTAATGATATTTCCAAATTGTTCCCCTACAACGGAAGGTTCATGTGCTCTCATGAGCCCTTCCCTTTAATCTTGGCTGGGAGACAATGAGAACTGGACCCAAGCTAACTTGAACCATGAAATAAATGGAAGCCCTCTATTGAGGATAGCAGAGCAGCTTTACTAGCCTTGGACTGCACATTTCTGAACTGTGATCTGAGAGAGAAATACATACTTTGAATAAGCCACTGAATAGTAGTTCTCTGTTGCAGCATCTTAACATGTGCCCTGAGTGATATAACTTCAAATAAGTTCTTAATTTATGATCAAATATATTTATCTGACATGCAAAAGAAACTAGTGTTAGCAATATGAAAGTTTTAATAAAATTCAAACTTTGGTGGGGTTTTGTATCCTAAATATTGGTGCATAAGAAATATTTAAACAGTTCAGCAGCCAAGAGAAGCTTCTGCAGACACTGGAATATTTATAGTGTAAGACAGGAAGAGTCATGGTATTTGTGTTTCCATAAGCCCAAGGAACCATTTTCATCTTGGATCCAATCTAGAAATTATTTTTCCTGCCAAAGCCTAACTTGGAGAAAATCCTCTCTTCACCAATGTGGAGCAGAAGCCATAGGAGAAAACTGAGTTTCCACTGAAGAGAACAGAGCCACAGCACAAAGAATATGATCTTATTTCCAGAGTCATATGATAAAAGCCATGTGTTTTTTTTTTGCAGGGTTGGAGGGGACAAGCCTGCCTAGTAATGTAGTTGCTACATCTCACAACTGTAAACTTTGAACAATTACTCAAAGTAGACATAATTTTCTATAAATTTTCCAAACACCATATGGCACAGATATTTACTGACCACTATATATTTATGTGCTCCCCTACATTTCTCAGCCTTCTTGCAATTAGTCAGAACCGTGGGGTTGATTCTGGTTACAAGTGTAATGTATCATGCCTAGGTTCTAGCATTTAAGAGTCAACAAGTGTAGTTAAAAACCTCCCTATGAAGAAAATTCCAGGCCCTGTTGACTTCATTGGTGAACTCTACTTAACATTAAGAGATCCCAATTCTCATAAACTTGTAGAGAAAATTGAAGAGGAGGAAGTACATCCTAACTCGTTCTATGAGGCCAGCATTATGCTGATAGCAAAACCAGACCAAGATATTACCAAAAGACAAAAACCACCGAAGAAAACTACAGATCAATTTCCCTCATGAACATAGATGTAAAAATTCTTTAAATTTTAGGAAACTGAATCAAACGATATATAACATAAAAAGTATAATGCATCATGACCAAAAAGATTTTAGCATAGGAATACAAATATTTTAACATTCAAAATTCAATCTATTTCACATTAACAGACCATAAAAGAAAAACTATATGATAATCTCAATACATGCAGAAAAAGTATCCAACAAAATTCAACATCCATTCCTCATAAAAATTTTCAGCAAACTTGAAACTAGAAGGCAACTTCCTCAGCCCAATAAAAAGCATTTATTTACAAAAGAACTACAGCTTATATTATAATTTATGATGAATGACTGAATGTTTTTCCCTCAAGATCATGATAATCACTCTTGCCGCTCCTATTCACTATTGTACTGAAAGTTCTAACTAATGCAATCAGGCAAGAAAATGAAAACAAAGATATTCAGATTGGGGAGAAAAAGTAAAACTGTCTATTCAAAGATAAAATGATTGTCTATGTAGAAAACAGAATCTTAAAAAAAAATTAGAACTAGTAAGTGAGTTCTCTATACTATATATTATACAAACAATTGAAAGTTTAGGTATAAATCTGACAAAAGTTTGTAAGATCTGTATACCCAAAACAATAAAATATTGCTAAGTGAAATTAAAGTTCATGGATCAGAAGACTCAAGATTGTTAAAATATTAATTCTCCCCAAACTGATTTATATATTAAATTTAATTCAATTTTCACAATCTCAGTAGGCTTCTTCAATAGAAATTTACAGATTGATTCTAAAATGAATATAGAAATGTAAAGGGCCTTAAAGACAAAAAAAAACTTAAAAAAAAAAACTTGTAGGAACAACACTCAAAGACTTACTAAAAAGCTACATTAAAGAAGACAGAGGGGCACTGGCATAAAGGTAGACAAATAAATCAATGAAACAGAACAGAAAGTCTAGAAATTGGCCCACACATATAAGGTCAACTGATTTCTGACAAAGGTGCAAAAGCAATACAATACAGAAAGGATAGTCTTTTCCTTTAGCACTGTAACAATTTAACATTCATATTCCAACAAAAAACTTTGAGCAATACCTCACACTAAAGACAAACACCAATTCAAAAAGGATAACAGTCCTGAATGTAAAACAAAACTGTAAAATATCTAGAAGAAAATATAGGAGAAAATCTTAGTGACTTTTGGGTAGGCAAAGATTTCTTAGATATGACATTGAAAGCACAATCCATAAAAAATATATTAAAACGACTTCATCAAAACTAAAAACATCTGTTCTTTAAAAAAGCAGTGTTAGGAAAGTTAAAAGACAAGCCACAGATGGAGAGAAAATATTTGCAAATCACGTATCCATTAACAACTCTCAGAACTCCACAATAATAAACAACCTGACAAATTTGGAAAAGATAATCCAAAGTATATAAACAGATGACAAATAAGCACAGAAAATATGCTCAACATAATTAGAGAAATTCATATTAAAACCATGAGAATGCTATGTATCATTCAGAATGGCTAAAATTCAAACTTACCGTATGCACGAACTGTTGGCCAACCCACTTTGCTGATTCACACTGGATTTCTGATCTGAGCTCAAAATAAACTTTGTTAAGCTACTGGCTTTGAAGTTAATTTGTCATCATAGCCCATTCAGGTTCAATTAGGAATGCAGAACCACTGTAAGCAACACAGAATTTGAAATTTATCATAAGGATTAGACCTTAGGCGATTGTATGAACTGGGGAGAACTCTATGAAATGCTGTTGTCTCTGCACCTGGTGATGAGCCTGGACCCCCTGTAGATAGCAGGGGTAGCTGTCAGAAAGGAAAGCTGACTGTGAAGTGGGAGAGAACAAGTGGAAACTGCAACATGCAAGGACAAAGTGGAAATTGTCTGTTATTACCATCTCCAGCTTCAGTGATGTGGGTGACCTTCAGAAGCTGGCATCATTTGTTACGCAGCTGCACGTGTGTGGCCCAAAACTTGAAGAAGCTGAAGGAGGTCAGGCAGAAGCTGAAGAACCTGTGTGTCCAACTGACATGTGGTGCTAACAAGGTAAGCCAGCGTATCAGTGGCAATGTGCGTGCTCTGCAGTATTGCCTGGCACCTTACACTGACCCGAATCTTTACCTTCTAAAATCTTTTGTGGCCAACCAGAAACCAGAACCATACAAAGAAGGCAATTCTGAGAAACATAGTTCTGAGGTTAGCTAAGCTGATACGTACAAAGTCAATACATGTAGCCTAACTCAATACAGACCCCAGCAGAGATGGCAACATGACACCCAGAAGAGGACTTGTCAACAGAACTTAAGTAACACAACAAAATAAAACAATACAGAATCAAAAATCATCATTTTATTAGCCACACCTGGCTAAGGATATTCATCAATTCTTCAGAGGAAAACAAAGGAAATTGATGTGGAAATGACTGTACACAATGTAAAGCGTTGTGATTAAGAACACAGGTTTTATAAAGTTAGACATCTGTTTAAAAGCTGTGTGTTCTTATGCAAGTTGATTATCTTCTCTGTGACTCAAGTATACATTGAAAATTGGGAAAATAAAACTCTTCTCATAGGCATGTTGTGAGGATAAACTGACTTAAAAAGAAAGCACTTAGTGTGTGATGCAGCAATGCTTATTAAGGGCTACTGTAATAATTATTGTATATAGTCATGCTTTAACTTTGTAATGAGATATATACACGTATGATTCTTGGTAAATTTATGGGTTTGTCTTCATGAAGTTCTGAATGAAATGCTTCTTCCATGTGTTACGGTAGGTAGATACTTGGAATGGGAGTTTCTGCCTGATAGCTGTAGGCAAGATTCTGGCGTCCATAATGGGGAAAGTCAAGTTTAAAGTCTCTCTTGCTGAATGCTTCCATTTTAGAAGGTATCTGTTATATTATATACCTCATTAACATGAATTATTATCACTTCTACATATATATATGTCTCATCAATACAGGAGTTCTGACATAGGAAAATGATAAATTCATTCCATGAATAATCAGAGAGAAGGCAAAAACTGTTTACCTTTTAAAAATCTCTTTTAAAGCTGCCCTGTGTGTTCAGTGAAGACTTCTTCTCAGGTAAAGTCAAAGTATTTAAGTAAGTGTGACTTCAGTTCATCAGACTCAATTCTGGACCTGGGGTGATTTTTCACTAGAATGTGTGTACTTGTACACACATGCTTGCACGTGCACACGTGTGTGTGTGTGTGTGTGTGTGTGTGTGTGTGTGTAATACAGGCTGTTACCAAATGAGAGTTTGTATTTAGTAGATTTTCACAGCCAATTTGGTTGAATGTATTTTGCTATTTTAAAATAGCCAATACCTTTTGGGAGGAAGGCTTGGGGAGCCATGATTATGTAAGACCAAACTGGTTAAGAAAGTTTATATAAAATCATCTCTTTTTGGTAACCTAGATGTGGCTGAGTCTTTCAAATTTCTGTTAGCCTAAAGAAAAGAAGTCTTTAATGATATATAAAATATCATGGAGTTGCGTCCTAATGAATGTCACGTCTGGGGTCTTTCCAGGGTCTCCAGAGGAGTGAGCAGGGCTCTTCTCTAGTACCTGGTGGTTGTGGACAATTCCATGCCATGGTTCACAAAAGGGGTCGAATCTGTCCTCTGGTCTCTACCAGAGCCCATAAGAAGAAATATTGCCTCAAGTTCCCATCTACTTCTGTCCACTGTTCAACTTGAAAAAATAAATCCGTAGTTTTAAAATTTTTTTAAATTTTTTTAAAAAGTAAAAGCAATTTTTTTTATTTAATGGATTTTTTTAAAACTGAAGGATCATTGTAGAAAATATGTTTGATAACAGAAGCCTAATTTTTAGCTAAGGCACACTGCTTCCCAGAATAAATGACTACATCTTCTGCCTCTGACCCCCCTGTTGTGGAAACATGATCAAGTTCTAGCCAATGGGATTTAGTAGAAGTGCAACTTTGGGAAAAGTTGTTTAAAGGAGCTGAATCAGTTGGGGGTGGGGGAAGGCTTTTTGTTTTTCTTCATTCTCTTTCCTAGACTACATATAAGTAATGGCTGGAGTTTTAGCATCCACCTTGTGACATGGGTTGACCTTAAGGACAGAAGAAGCCACATGGTGAAAATGGCTGAGCAAAAGTGAGGATGATTCTAAATTACTGATGGATTTTATGGAGTTGTCATAACAATTGAAGACTGTCTACCTGTGAACTTGTTTTATGCAAGAGAATAAACCATTGCATTTTTAGCTACTATATTCAGGTCTCTATAATTAATACTAGTTTCTGAATGCAATTATTGATACAGTTAAGAAAACTTGGGTTATTTATCTCCTGGTTCAGGTCTTTGCCAGGATGGTACCCTCTGTGGATCCTCCTTCAGCTCCTAATCTAGCTTTCCCACCTCAGCTTGGTGACAACTGACTAAATTCCAATGGTCACTGGATCTTCTCCTATATGATTGCCTCATTCCTTTCTACAGGAGGAATTTAACCCCTGGGTTCCTTCAAGCACAGAGCAATATCTTTGATTTCAGCTAGTAGACATGAATACAGACCAATTGTTAGTTCCAGAGCAGTCTCAGTTTTATGACTGAGGATGGTCTGAGTCATCCAATTCTAATTTACACACCTCCTCAGTGAAAACTGTGAAGTGGATGGCCCATTTAACTATGCCACCCATGGTATCAGTTTAGGTCCTCCAGAAAGCAACTGCCAATGTGAACTGAATGTAGAAGAGATTTATTGGGGGTACCACCTGTAAAAGATAAAGGGAAGAGGATGAAAACCCACAGATTTGCCAGACAGAAGTGATGAATTTGGTTTGTAACAGAGGGGGAAATCTTCCCAGCTTTGCTACTGCAAGGCTGAGGTCCTAGTTTGGGGCTGATTACAGCCAGATATTTAATGGGGAGATCCTAAAACCAGTGAACCATAGCAGTGCTGAGGTAAGTCCACACCAACACATGGGCTGCTAAACTAAAAATACGGGGGAGATCCAAAAGATCCTGGGGAAAAGTAAAAGCCAAGGGAAATACAAGAACTGGCTGCAAGTTGGAATGCATTCCTTAACCACGCACAGTTCAATCAGCAGAGGGCAGAAGTCTGACGAGCACAACTGTTCGAACCCAACTTCCACCAAATTAACTGGCTAACCAACTAAGCTATTTAGACACATGGGCAACCTTTAGGAAGTTGGGCTAAAATGTAAAACTAATTAAAAATCTGAATAGAGACATCAGCAGGCAGATGCTGAGTGAGGTGACATGGTGGTGGTTGGAGGTAGGTGAAGACAGATTCTATGGTTTAAGTTCAGACAAGTAACTAAGCATCAAACAAACAAAACAACTATACAAAAAAACTTTCAGAAAAATAAAACAATCAAGTTATTAGAAATATTCTATAAAATATTATAAAAATGTCCACTTTTAAACCAAAAATTACTGGACAAAGAAACTGAAAAATGTACCCCCAAATCAGGAAAAAGTAGTCAATAGAAATCAACTCTGAGTAGACCTAGATATTAGATTTAGCAGAGAATGTCTTCAGAGTAGGTATTATAAATTTGTTCAAGTAATTAAAGAAAACTATGTTTAATGAATTAAAAGAAAATATGTTAAAAATGAGTCAATAAACAGAGAATCTCAATAGAGAAATAAAAATCGTAAAAAAGGACCAAATGAAAATTCTAGAGTTGAAAAGTATAATAACTGAAATAAAAAATTTAATGAAGGTATTTAAATATCAGAAGGTGTTAAAAAAAATTTAAAAAAGGAGTTTAAAACTCCTGTTTTAAGTTCAATTTTTTAAAGGCAGTTAGGGTAAATTACTAGTCTTTTCCTACTAAAACAATTTCTAAAAGTCAGAAAATTATTTTCAAATGTTGCTTATGTTTCTATTTCCTCTTTTTCTGGGAACTTTTGGGGTGGTTAATAACTAATTGTTGAAATATTAAAACAATTTTCCAACTACACTGAGCCTTACACAAATATAAGAAGAAATTTTCCTGCAGTAGCTTCTGAGAGGTCATATTTTTGCCCCAAGACTTAAAGCATTTGGTAGGCTATTTAATCATCGATAAGACCATTTGTATTATTTGTAGAAACTTGGGCATGGCAGGTAGTTGCTCAAAGGAAAATGTACTGCGCTTGCACTACACAACCAAATTCCTTCAGCTTCTGCAGCTATGCTTAAATCCAAATGGTTCAGGGGGAGGGAGGGCCATGTTTCTTTGAGTTATGTGGTTTTCCATTTCTCTTTCAACCATGGCTATTTCAATCCCTTCAAGGCCTCTTTTTACTGCCTATAGTTTACAAAATGTCACATTTCTTCCAACTTCTCAATTTTATCTTTTATGACCATTCCCCTTAGTATTAGATACCAATCCTGACGAAAGCTAGGCCTCTTTTTGAGAATTCAAAATCTATAGAATTGGGAATTTTAGGGAAAAAGTGATATATAGGCTTGCAAATCAAACACCCACTGCCTAATTTGACACTGATTTTATCAGTATACATATACTTCTTATTCCTTTTTTTATTGCTTCTCCCACACACTGTCTGAACCCTGTGTCTTATATTTCAATTCTTGATGGAAGTAAACTTTGCTGGCTTTCTAAATAAAAATCCTGCCACTGTGTAGTCATAACCCTATGATAGAGTTCTGACACTGACCTCATGCTGAAGACTCTGTGGTATGGTCTTTTGGAGTACTTTCTCTTCTGACCCTTGAAAATACTTACTTTGATATATTTGTGGCTGGAGTAATCCCTTTATTAATGATTGTGAAAGATGGCCCAAATACCATGCAATTATGTTACTTTATTCAGCTTTGCAGGAAGGAGGCATAAAATCCCTTGTAAGCCATCTCTTCTTGGAAACAAAACTTGCTTTCAAATCAATGCAAATGCAGTCTGTTATAAACACAGGAAACAGACAAAATGTATTGATTATTTCATTTGTTTGATGTTTAGGCCCTTATACAAAAATAGGGGATAAACTGTTTCAGTAGATCATAGATATTTTCTACTTTTCTATTTCTTCCTCTTTCTACTTCTTCCCACATGTACAAATGCTGTTGCTATCACTACCACACAAGCCAAAGAATCACTTTTCTAGCATTTTTCTTAATGAAAAATGGGATAAGGTTACATTCCACGTGTGCATTCTTCTTGGAGTACCTCTGTGATGTTCATCTCACTGACCACATCCTATTTATCATATGTGCTAAGACACACAGTACACATGTTGTGGATATAGGTAACAGTTTTATATACTGTAATAATGAATGTGTAATAAGTGAATTTTTCTCAAGTCCGTATGACGGCATGGGAAGTAGGAAGGGAGGAAACACATCTGTGTGGATCTTTACTGAATACACTGGAGAAGAACAGAGGTGATAAACAAAACCTAGAGGACAAAACCATTCACTAGGGTACAAGGGACACAATCAGGGGTGATGTCAGCAGGTCCTTGTGATCAAAAGCAATAATAGGGTGAGAAATAGGGTGGGAGGCCTCCAAAGCCCAAATTAAACTCTTTTATGTATTTTCCAGTATTCTTAGTAACACACAACTATGCTTTGGAAACTTGGCTTTTTATGCTGTTGGCAACATCTTAATAATGAGTTTTAAATTATAAAAAGTATAAAGTATTCCATAGTCCTTCACTCTTACTTGAGAAAATACATGGATATTCCCTCCATTGGCACACAGATTAAGTATATTCCATTGTGTAGAGCCCTTGTTTTCCTAGGCTCACAATTAGCCAACATTTTTCAGTTTCCCTTATAGAAAGTTGGGCCCATGCCAGTGAATGCCAGTGGAATCTGGGCATAAGTGATATATACAACTTCCAGGCCTGGAGGATGGCAAGACTCCAAGGGAATACTAAAGCCAGCAAATGATAAGAGACAAGGTTCCTGAAATACTGTGTGGAGCAAGGTCATCTACACACCATTGGTGTATTTTGACATGACCAAGAAATAAACACTCAGTGTTACCTCAGATTTGGAGAGTCTTTGTTACAGAAGTTCAACTACCTAGACTAATACAACTAGGATCTTTCAGAGAAAACGATGTGGAAATTTCTTCTAATTTTTATAGTAGTTTGCTTGTGAGAGATAACATTCTGAAGTTTTATAATAATTTGTCAGTTCAAATAAATTATTCTCCACTTGATGTTAGATCATAATTACCTTGGAAACTATTTTAAAGAGATATAACCAGTCCTAGGCTTGACCTAGTGAATCAGAACCAGGTAGTTCATAGGCAGTCACATTTGAAAAACTTCCCTGTGTTTTACATATACCCTTGGCTAAGAACTACTACTCTAAGATAACCCAAATTTTACCTTTAGGTCAAAAGTTAGATTTTCAAGTCTCATTATTTAAGGTACATCTAATTTATTTGACTGAATTAGGTTTTTTTTTAAAGTGTATTTGATGTTATTGTTAAAAATCAATGTAATAAAATGGATCTTTTTTGGGTGTACAGTTTTTATAATGTATAGTTTTAGGCAATACCACCAAAATCAAGATATAGAACAGTTCCATCACTCCAAAAACACTGCTTCCTACTATCACTCTGTGGTCACACTCCTCTCCTACTACAACCCACTGCAACCCAAGGTCAGCAAAAGGAAGAAAATAATATAGATTACAGAGGAAATAAAACAGATAAAAAGCAATAGAAAAGATCAATAAACCCAAAAGCTGTTTTTTTTTCTGAAAAGATAAAACCAACAAACCTCTAGGCAGGCTTACCAAAAAGCAAAGAAGGAGGATTCAAACAAACGAAATAATAACTGAAAGAGGAGAAATAACAACTAATACCACAGAAATATAAAAATCATAAAAGAATACTATGAACTTATGCCAATAAATTGGACAATCTAGAAGAAATGAAAAAGTTTCTAGAAATATACAGCCTGCCAAAACTGAGTCAAGAAGAAATAGATAATTTGAACAGGCTGATCACTAGAAGTAAAATAGAAACTATAATAAAAAAAAAAAAAACTCTCTGAAAACAAGAGTCCAGGAACAGATGGATACACTGTGAAATTCCACCAAACATACAAAGAAGAACTTATACTTGCTTCTTAAACTATTCCAAAAGATTGAAGAAGAAGGAAAAATTTCAAATTAATTCTATGACGCCATCACCCTGATACCAAAACTAGACAAGGACACTACAAAAAAAGAAAATTACAGGCTAATACCTTGATAAATACTGATGTAAAAATATTAAACAAAATATTAGCAAACCAAATCCAATAATATATAAAAAGTATCATACACCATGATCAAGTTGGATTCATTCCAGGGTCACAAGGACAGTTCAAGACATGCAAATTAATCAATGTGATATAACACAGAAACATGAGAAAAGAACCACATGATCATCTCAATAGATACAGAAAAAGCATTTGATAAAATTCAACAACAATTTGTGACAAAAACTTGCACCGAAGTGGTAGAGGGAACATAGTTGAATATAATAAAAGGCATTTACAACAAACCCACAGCCAACATAATACTCAACAGTGAAAAGCTGAAAGCCTTCTTGCTAAATTCAGGAATAAGACAAAGATGCCCACTCTCACTACTACTATTCAACACAGTAATGGAAGTCCTAGCCACAGTAATCAGACAAGAAAAAAAAATAAAAGGTATCCAAATTGGAAGGGAAAAGGTAAAACTATTACTATTTGCAGATGACATGGTACTCTATATAGAGAATCATAAAGACTCCATATAAAAACTATTAGAGCTAGGGAATTCCTTGGTGGTACAGTGGTTAGGACTTGGTGCTTTCTCTGCAGTGGCTCAGGTTCAATCTCTGGTCAAGGAACTAAGATCTTGCAAGCTGTGTGGCATAGCCAAAAAAACCAAAAACACAAACAAAAAACAAACCTAAAAATCTATTAGAACTAAGAAACGAATTCAGCAAGGTAGCAGAATCCAAAATTAATATCCAGAAATCAGTTATATTTCCTTACACTAACAATATCAGAAAAAGCAAGTTAAAAAAAAAAAACATCAAAAAATATGTAGGAATAAATTTAATCGAGTGGAAGACCTATATGCTGAAAACTATAAAATATTGATAAAGGAAATTGAAGATGATTAAGAGAAATGGAAAGATACCCCATGCTTTTGGGAAATAATTAATATTGTTAAAATGGCAATACTACCCAAAGCAATCTACAGATTTAATGCAGATTCTATTTCACTGCTGTACCATAGAAATTAACCCTACATTGCAAATCAACTATACTTCAATTAAAAAAAAAAAAGTACATCACATACTCTGCTGGAATTCCATCACCTCCACTAGCTATACTGGAAGCAGTGCTTCCTAAGGCCCACTTGACTTCACACTCCAGAATGTCTGGCTCTGAGTGAGAGGCTATACCATCATGGCTAGCCACATCATTAAGATCTTTTTAGTACAGTTCTTCTGTGTATTCTTTCCATCAAGGAGATCAATAAAGATAGTGGAGGTGATGGAATTCCAGCAGAGCTATTTAAAATCAAAAGATGATGCTATTTTAATATGTGATACACTCAATATGTCAGCAAATTTGGAAAACTCAGCAGTGGCCAGAAGACTGGAAAGTCAATCCTCATTCCAATTTCAAGAAGTGCAGTACTAAAGAATGTTCAAATCACCGGACAATTGTACTCATCTCCCATGCTATTAAGGTTATGCTCAAAATCCTCCAAGCTAGGCTTTAGCATTACATGAACTGAGAACTTCCAGATGATCAAGCTGGGTTTAGACACAGCAGAGGAACTAGAAATCAAATTGCCAATATTTGCTGGATCATAGAGAAATCAGATTCCAGAAAAACATCTACCTATGTTTCATTGACTATTCTAAAGCCTTTGACTATGTGGATCATAACAAACTGTGGGAAAGCACTCAGAGATATGGGAATACCAGACCATCTTACTTGTTTTCTGAGAAACCTGTATGCAGGTCAAGAAGCAACAGTTAGAACCCTGAATGGAACAACTGACTGGTTCAGGATTGAGAAAGGAGAACAACAAGGCTATTTATTTATAGTCATCCTGTTTATTTAACTTATACTCAGAGCATATCATGCGAAATGCCAGGCTGGATGAGTTACAAGCTGGAATCAAGATCACCAGGAGAAATAACAACCTCAGATATGTGGATGAAAGTGAAAGTGAAAGTGAAGTCGCTCAGTCGTGTCCGACTCTTTGTGACCCCATAGACTGAGGCCTATCAGGCTCCTCCATCCATGGGATTTTCCAGGCAAGAGTGCTGGAGTGGATTGCCATTGCCTTCTCCAAGGGATCTTCCTGACCCAGGGATCAAACCCGGGTCTCCCGCATTGCAGGCAAACACTTTACCATCTGAGCTACTACCACTCTAATGGCAGAAAGCGAAGAGGAACTAAAGAGCCTCTCGATGAAGGTGGAGGATGGCGAAAAAGCCAGCTTAAAATTCAATATCAAAAAAAACTAAGATCATGGCATCTGGTCTAATCATTTCATGGCAAAAGAAGGGGGAAAGGTGAAAGTAGTGACAGATTTCACTCTTCTCAGTGGCTCTAAAATCTAAAATCACTCTGGATGGTGTGATTTTAAGGCTCTAAAATCACTGTGGATGGTGACTGCAGCCATGAAGTTAGAAGACGATGGCTTCTTGACAGGAAAACTATGACAAACCTAGACAGTGTGTTAAAAAGCAAAGACATCACTTTGCTGACAAAGGTCCATATAGCCAAGGCTATGGTCATCCCAGTGGTCATGTACAGTTGTGAGAGCTGGACCAGAAAGAAGGCAGAGCACCAAAGAAGTGATGCCTTCAAACTGTGGTGCTGGAGAAGACTCCTCAAAGTCCCTTAGACAGCAGGAGATCAAACAAGTCAATCTTAAGGGAAATCAACCCTGAATATGCATTGGAAGGACTGATGCTGAAGCTGAAGGTCAAGTATTTTGGTCATCTGATGCGAACAGCTGATGCTGTTCGCATTTTGGTCTCTGATGCTGGGAAAGATTGAGGGCACAAGGAGAAGAGGGAATCAGAGGATGAGATGGCTGGATGGCATCACCATTGCAATGGACAGGAGCTTGGGCAAACTTCAGGAGATGGTGAGAGACAGGGAGGCTGGAGTGCTGCAATCCATGGGATTGCAAAGAGCTGGACATGACTGGGCAACTGAACAACAACAACAATGGATATATATATATATGTGTGTGTGTGTGTGTGTGTGTGTGTGTGTGTGTATTACTCAGCCACAAAAAATAATGAAAGATACCGTTGCAGCAACATGGATGAACCTAAAAGAATATCACACTAAAATGAAGTCAGACAGAGAAAGACAAATACTATATGGGGGGCTCAGAGGTAAAGGGGCTTCCCTGGTAGCTCAGAGGTTAAAGTGTCTGCCTGGAATGCAGGAGACCTGGGCTCAATCCCTGGGTCGGGAAGATCCCCTGGAGAAGGAAATAGCAACCCACTCCAGTACTCTTGCCTGGAGAATCCCATGGAGGGAGGAGCCAGGTAGGCTACAGTCCATGGGGTCACAAAGAGTCGGACACGACTGAGTCACTTCACTTCACTTCACTTCAGAGGTAAAGAATCTGCCTTCTGATGCCTGCCACTGCAGGAGACACAGGTTTGATCCCTGGGTCAGGAAGATCCCCTGGAGAAGGAAATGGCAACCCACTCCAGTATTCTTGCCTGGAAAATCCCATGGACAGAGGAGCCTGGTGGGCTACAGTCCATGGGGTTACATGGTTGGACACAACTTAGCGACTAAACAACAATACATGGACTTTAAAAAATAATACAAATGAACCTATATACAAAAGAGAAACAGACGCACAGACCTTGAAGACAAACTTATGGTTATACCAAAGGGGAAAGAGAAAGAGGGAGAGATAAGTTAGGAGTATGGGATTAAGAGATACAAACTACTGTACATAAAATAGATTAAGCAACAAGGATTTGCTATACAGCACAGAGAACTATAGTCAACATACTGTAGTAACCTATATTGGAAAATAATCTTACACACACACACACACACATAAAATCACTTTGATGCAGACCTGAACCTAACATACTACTGTACATCAATATTCAATTCAAATATGAAAGCTTCAATTCAATTTAAAAAGTTTTCCCAAATTAGTTTACATTTTTATATAACTTTTGTTAATTCTTAATTATATATACAGTAAGTTAAATAATTATACCAATTAAGGAGTTAATGTAAATCTGATGCCAAGTTGGAAATTATAAGCTACCTAAAAATATGAACTCAAACATTCCTATGTACAGAATTTCAATGATTTTAAGCAATTGATAGAAATTATAAAAGAAAACTTTTGTTATAACAAAAAAGCTCATAGGGAAAATTCTGTAAAATTTCAGAAGTACTGTGCTAATATTTTGACAAATTCTAAGAAATTACTTGTGAAGATTACTTCTGATAAACTTCAAAAGCTTTTCTAGAATATAAAACTTTTTTTCACCTTGGGATAGATATTTATCACTAAATCAGACAAGTTTTCTTAAAATAAAAATAGTACCATCATTTAAATTTAGATATAGCTCTCTAATCCACTGCTAACCTTACCTTGAAGACATCTCATCTATTATAACATACATATTTATACATACCAGATGAGAATAAAAGCAAATGGAACTATTTGGGAATGCAGCTTGGCCTGATCAGATAAGACTTCCTGCTGTAGCTTTTGTAAATACCTTTAGGGTTAGGATACTATTTCCTGATGTTTCGGTGAC
The DNA here is from genome assembly GCF_019923935.1 of Bubalus bubalis. Lineage (NCBI taxonomy): Eukaryota > Metazoa > Chordata > Mammalia > Artiodactyla > Bovidae > Bubalus > Bubalus bubalis. The sequence continues at coordinate 37,826,023 of NC_059181.1, forward strand.
TAGAATTGTGTATTAACACTATGCCAAAGTAGTCATCCATCACAACTGCTGGAGGAACTGCTTACTATTAAGCTTGTTTGTTGTCTTTTAACTTTAATGTAGATTCTTCCAGGAGAAATATCTTACTTCATTATATTCAAGATAATAATATTCCATCATTCTCCCTCAACTCCCCATACTCCCAAGAAGGCTGAGTATGCATTTGTACGCAACAAAAAATTACCTTCTTAGCAGAAGGATCACTTTTCTAAGTAATTGTTTAACTCTCATTTCCAGAGGCCAAACAAGGGAAGATTACAATTGCGATAAATCCAGGACCTAATTAATTATTTCAACATATTTTTCCTTGTAAACAAAATCCTCTTGCCAAAATAATGTACTTTGTTTAAAACTGAGGTCACAATTTGCCCTTTGTGGCCAAAATTGGGCCTGGAGCTATGGTTTGGCTCTCCCTGTTTATATATACATGCATGCACGCATGGACATGAACACAAATGAATTGCCTATATAAAACCCCACATTTCCAGGGTGAGATATATGTAGAGAGTAACATGGAAACTTACATTACCATATGCAAAAGAGATAGCCAATGGGAATTTGCTGTATGGCTCAAGGAACTCAAACAGGGGCTCTGTAACAACCTAGAGGAGTGGGATGGGGTGAGAGGTGGAAGGAGGTTCAAGAGGGAGGAGACATATGTAAACCTATGGCTGATTTATGTAGATGTTTGGCAGAAACCAACAAATTCTGTAAAGCAATCATCCCTCAATTGAAAAATAAATTTTTTAAAAAACCCACATTTCCAGCTTCTTTTGAAAACAGCTGAGAGTCTGGCAATACAGGGCCCAGTATTGAGAAATAGCAATTACCAGCTAGAACACATTGGCAGCAGCTCCAATATGCTTATCTGTTTAGCCTCTGAAAATACTTCAGCTATGCGATCCCTGGTTTAAATGCATTTTTTGTTCAATTTAATAAAATATTCCTTCACTCCCGAGATGAAGACTTTCCAAATTTCTAATTTGAGGCCCTTTTCCAGAATAAAACTGATATTAGCTTTCACTGCTACATAATAATTTACCATAAACTTAGTGGATTAAAATGATATATATTTATTATCTTGTAGTTTTCATAGGTCAGGAGCCTGGGTACTACTTAGCTAGGTCCTCTGTTCAGGGCCTCACAAAGTTGTAATCAGGATCAGCCAGGGCTATGGTCAAATATAAGCATTAAATTCCTCTTCCAGGCTCACTGGTTGCTGGAAGAATTCAGTGTCTTGCAGTTATAGAATACATAGGACCTTCAGATCCTAGAGGCGTCTCACTTTGGCACATGACTCTCTCTATAACATGGTAGTTTGCTTCTTCAGGGTTTCCCTGGTGGCTCAGACAGTAAAGAATTAACCTGCAATGAGGCAGACCTGGGTTTGATCCCTGGGTTGGGAAGATCCCCTGGAGAAGGGAACAGCTACTCACTCCAGTATTCTGGCCTGAAGAATTTCACGGACAGAGGAGCCTGGCGGGCTACAGTTCATGGAGTCACAAAGAGTGGAACACAACTGAGCGACTCACACACACACACACACACACACACACACACACACAAGGCTGCTTCTTCAAGGCCAACAGGAGATCATCTCTACTGCTTTGAATTGCTGTGACTTTGTCCAACTCTGATATCTAGAGATTTTTTGAAAAGGCTAATTTGATTAGGTCAGGCCCACCTAGGATTCTCTCTCTTTTGCTTAAAGTTAAATGATTAGGAATTTCAATTATATCTGCAAAATATTTCACCTTCTCCACATAATATAACATAAGCAATGGAGTGCTATCTCATCATAGTCACTGTTTCCCCACTATACTCAAAGGGAAGGGATTATTCAGGGCACATATACCAGCCGGTGGGAACCTCAGGGGCCATTTTATGATATCTTGTCTATCACACTTGGCATGTCTTAGTATTATTTGTGAGTTTCAGTTCCACTTGGGTTTCTATAGCTTATATTTTTGGCGAAGTATTCTTACAATACTGTACTATAGTGGCGATAGCAAACATTTTTTTATTAAATTTACTTTTAATAATATTAGAATTCTACTAAATGTAGTATGAGACTGTTTTGCAAGATTTCAAAATCAGGTCTATTCTAGACTAACAACATCCTTTTAGCTCTTGTGCATGAAACACAAAGATGGAGTTTATCTGTTCAAATGGAGCAATGGTCACTGTGATTGAATAAGAAAATGTTTTAGTCAGAAGCTAGAATGGGAAAAATGAAGGCAGTTGCTCAATTTTTTTTGAGTTGCTCAAAGTAGCATCTGTGAGCATTGGAAAGCAATGTTTCTATTCTACCTTACTTACAGCTTTACCCTTCCCATTCCTTGTGGCGGAGCCAACCCTAGTTACCACTGTCAGTGCTAGAGACAGCTGAAATGAGTCGGTCAGGCTGTGTCTGGTTCTCCTAGGTTGGTGATCTGTGGCATGGTCAAACAGTGCAGATCACAGCACATAATCTGCAGTGTTTTCATGTCAAACCTCAACAGTTTCTCCACAAAGATGTCCTGTTTACACAGTTGCCCTATTTTCTTTACTCAAAGGTAAATGCATTTTGTCTTTCAATATTTTTAAATTAATATTTTTGCCCCTGTTTTGTATACTGATACCTCCAAGTACCCCCAAATTTTATTCATATTCATCCATTTAAACAGTGGAACTGACCAGATGTAGTTTATTAAAATATGTTCATTCAAAACAATTTTGACTCAGTTTTTGAAAATTGCAAATACATTCAAAACTGTTACAGTGTCATGAGGTTGCAATTATTGTCTTATGAAATTATAATAAAGCTGTTTAGCAAAACTATGAAATATTATAATTTGACTTCCACATATAAAAATATATTTTATATTGCAACACTGAACAGTTAAGGCCACAACACTTGAAGGAGAGCTGGAGATAAACATATTCTGAAATTGCTTGTCAAAACTGTCAGTATTTAAATAAACATCAAAACTGGTCATACTATTCAAACCAGATAAAACATATTATTAAGTTATATCTTTAAAAGTTTGTTATCAGAAACTTTCTTTCAGAACTCAAAAAATTTTTCAAGTATAAATTACAATGTGCTTGGTGACCATGAACACACAAACATATTCAAAGTATTGTACAAAATTTTGACCTTCTCTCCATATTGGGAAGTGAGGTTTCCTGATGATTTTGCCCCATGTGGTTCTGGTTGGCATCTTTCTTATTTCCTTTAAAAGCTATTTGGTCTCCTATTGGTTTTATCTCTGGGAGTGGCTCATTATTAATCTCCACAGTTTTCTGACTCATCAATGACATTCTTTTAAAGAGGAAAATCTAGGAAAAAAACACACGCAGAGAATTCACTTCAGTAAATGAAACAGTTACTTAATAGTATTTAGAGGGTATAATTTTCAGTAAGCCTTAACATTATTTCATCACATTTTTATGAGGTACCACATGGTATATTCTCAGCATCTGCCAGCCTTTTTTCTTTTACCAATTGCTATCATGATTCTTCCCAAAAATAAGACCTTTCAGTGTTTACACTTCAACACTATCAGCAGTATCGATATTTGCTATTTGTTATATGTCATTTTTCTTCAAAGAACTAATTTTACTTTGTTTTGTTGTAAGAGGAAAACAGATGAAAACTGAGATATTCTACAGGAGGACATACCTCCCCGTTTCTCTAGATCAGAATTGCTGGCAAAATGTTAGTGCTGCCAAAAGAGTGGGAGCCCCAGGGGTCTGAGTAGGCAGTTCAACACATGGACCTGCTGCCCAGGCAGGGCCTGGGCTACAGACAGGCAGAATGCAGAGAATAGCTGAAGAGATGAAAGTACCTCATAACCCAGGGACTCCAGGTGGGCAGAAAAGACAGAAGAAGAAAAGAAACGGAGGAAATGCCTAGTGTAAAGGGAAGCAGAGGAAGAGGAGCCAGCATTGGGAACTGAGTTTTCTAGGAACAAAATCAGGATAAAGAAGGATCTCAGAAATCAGAGGACGAGAATACCAAGAAGAGAGTGGCTATCAAGGCACATGCAAGACACATCAAGGAAGATGATAACTGAAAAGTGCCAAATGATTCAAGGTCTTTGAGGATTCAGCCAGAGAGAAAACAGGATTCCTAAAGAATGGCAATCCAAATAATGGTTTTGACATGATGCCAAAACCAAAAAAGCACCTGAAGATCTGGCTCTTTCAGAAATTAAAATGGTGCTAAAAATAATAGCTCAGCCTTCTTTATGGTCCAAGTCTCACATCTGTACATGACTACTGGAAAAATCATAGCTTTGACTATACAGACCTTTGTTGGCAAAGTGATCTCTCTGCTTTTTAATACGCTGTCTAGGTTTGTCATAGCTTTTCTTCCAAGGAGCAAGCGTCTTTTAATGTCATAGCTACAGTCATCATCCACAGTGATTTTGGAGCCCAAGAAAATAAAGTCTATCATTGTTTGCAGACCATAAAGAAGGCTGAGTGCCAAAGAATTGATGCTTTTAAACTGTGGTGCTGGGGAAGACTCTTAAGATTCCCTGGATAGCAAGGACATCAAACCAGTCAATCCTAAAGGAAATCAACCCTAAATATTCATTTTAGGACTGATGCTTGAAGCTGAAGCTCCAATACTTTCACCACCTGATGCAAAGATCTGACTCACTGGAAAAGACCCTGATGCTGGGAAAGATTGAGGGCAGGAGGAGAAGGGGATGACAGAGGATGAGATGGCTGGATGGCATCACTGACTCAATGGACATGAGTTTGAGCAAACTCTGGGAGATGGTGGAGGACAGGGAAGCCTGGTGTGCTGCAGTCCATGGGGTCGCAGAGTCAGACACGACTGAGTGACTGATCAACAACAACAAATAATAGCTTACCTTTAGTCTTAAAGAATGGAGGAATAAGAATGAAAAGTTCTAACCCAAAAAGTCAAGAGTCTAGAAAAAGAGTCTACGAACTAAAATGCAACAACCTCTGTTCCTGTTATTGTGTAGGAATACACATCTTGAAAAATTCTGCCACTACAAAATAACTAAGAAATGCTGAAGAAGTATACAAAATATAATTTTATAATGTGTAGGCAAGCTCACATAAAAATGAAGGGAAATTCCCATGGGCCAAAAAATGAAGAGGGAGCAGGAAGCCTCAGAGATAAGTTGAGTATTGAAATAGTATTTATTGATCTCATAACTCTTGGATTTTAATTATTTGATCTCATAAAATGTGGAGAACTAGAACTGAGACTCCTGTGTAAAGTAGGGGCCCTCTAAGGATTAGGCCTTTAATGTAAGTCTATCTACAAATACTGGAAGATAACAAAATAACATCTCTCTTAGCTTAACAGTGTTTTCCTAATGTGAGTTTGGGGTTCACATGTACAGTAATCATGGGAAACCCTTAACTGAGACATTAACTGAAAATGGTCCTGGAATGGTAACACCAAGGGGAATTAACAGAATTTTATACAAATTCTCTATGGATCGACTTACCGCAATCTAAGCTTTAAAGCATTTCTACAAAAAGTCTTGGTTAAACATGAACTCACAATCCAAATTTCAAAGAAGGAAACAAGACACCATTAGCAAGTGAGCCAAAGCAACAAACAGATTTAGACTCTGGAGGATGTCTGACATTGGAATAACTACATACAGAGAGGACTATAATAAAAAACACAAACATAAAACAAGGTATTAGTTTTTACAGTATCATATTTGAAAAAGAGTTGAAATAGAATTTCTCTTCAAAATGTGAAAGATAACTGAAATTAAAACTCAGTAGGGAGGTTAAATAACGGATTAGTCTTTAGATGAAAAGATAACTATGAAAAAGACAAGCCCTGAAATTCCCCAAATATCACTTAGATATAGAAAATATTAAAATGATATTTAAAAGACACAGATAACAGAATGAAAAGTTTTATCATATTTGACTTGCAAAGAGAAGACATATTCAAAAATATAATGGATGAGAATTTTCTTAAAATGATGAATGACATGAATTTTCAGATTCAAGAGTCATAATGAATTAGAAGAAAGTTAAAGTAAAAAAAAAAAAAAACCTCACATCTAGGCATCATATAGTGAAATGAAGCACATCAAAGACAATGTAAAAAGCAGCCAGAGAGAAATGACAGAGTATATGTGAAATTATCGGCCAATATACTCAAGCAAATGTCTTAATAGCAACAATGGGAGCAGATACTAAAAGAAAATAACTGTCAACCAGCCATCCTACCATTAATTTTCAAGTGAAAGAAACTGAAAAAGTTAACTACAGAAAGAAATTTATGACAGTAACTTCCAAAAGATTTCTTCAGGAAAAATAAAAACAACATTACAGAAAGGACATGTGAGATGTGAATAAAGAAAGCAGTATAACAATAACGTTATTTGATTGATGAGGTTAAAAAATTAAAATACTTGATACAATAACATGTAAAATGGGAAGAAAGGGGTGATAGAAAACTCTTCTAAGATCCTGGTAATATTTGGGGAAAAGGAACATTCATTAGCATTAGATTTTAGGTACTGTATATGTTAACATTTTTAAAGTCAGAATCCAGCTTATCGGCATTTTCAAGAGACGCATTTAAACTACAAATAAAAATATAAGAATGAAAAAAGATACATCTGATAAAATAAAGTAGCATTTTTTTTAGGGACAAAGAAAAACACTACCAATGGTAAGAAAATAGACTTAAACCTAATGGCATAGATAATCAGATTAAATATTAAATAAAGATCAAATATAAATGGTCTAAGTACTCCAATTAAAAGGCAGAGGTTTTTAGATAAGATAAAAAGCAGGACCATCTACGTGCGTGCGTGCTAAGTTGCTTCAGTCATGTCTGACTCATTGCTATCCTATGGACTGTAGCCCTCCGGGCTCCTCTGTCCAATGGGATTCTCCAGGCAAGAATACTGGAGTGGGTTGTCATGCCCTCTTCCAGGGGATCTTCTCAACCCAGAGACCAAACCAGCATCTCTTACGTCTACTGCACTGGCAAGTGGGTTCTTTACCACTTCTCATGTCTCCTGCATTGGCAGATGGGTTCTTTACCACTAGTGCCACTGGGGTCTAAATGCTCCAATTAAAAGGCAGAGATTTTCAGATTAAATAAAGAAGCAAGACCCATCTACATGTTGCCTAAATCAAATGTACTTCAAATGTTAAATCACAAATGGTTTAAGAGTAAAGTATGTTAAAAGATAACTCTAATTCAAAGAAAGCCATAAAGTGGCCATATAATATCAAATCAAGTAGATTTTAGAGCAAAGAATATTATTAGGGATAAAGAAAGTCATTTCATGATGATGAAGGAGTCAATTCAGAGGATGTAACAATTCTAAACATTATATAGAATACAACCAAATAACAGCTTTAAGATATATCAAGCAAAAATTAATAGAAGCACAAGGAAAAGTAGCAAACCCACAACTATAGTAAGGGATTTTAATACTTTTCTTTCAATAATAGAACAAGTAGACAAAAAATCAGGAAGGAAAGAAACTTGAACAACTCTATCGACCAACTTGACCTAATTGCCATTGATAGAACACTCCTCCCAACAACAGTATTCTTCTCAACCTTCTTCTCAAATGAACATTTACCAAGATAAACCTGATTGTGGGTGATAAAACATGTCTCAATAAATTCAGAAGGAATCAATTCATACTAAGTATTTCTCCAGCCACAATGTCATTAGAAATTAATGACAAAAAGATGACTAGAAAAATCCCTTGCCTTGCTAAGACACTTCAGTCGTGTCTAACTCTTTGTGATCCCATGGACTATAGCCCACCAGGCTCCTTGGTCCATGGGATTCTCCACTCAAGAACACTGGAGTGCATTGCCATTTCCTCCTTCACGGGATCTTCTCCACCCAGGGACTGAACCTGAATCTCTTACGCCTCCTGCATTAGCAGGAAGGTTCTTTACCACTAGCACCACCTGGGAAGCCCAGAAAAATTCCTAAATACATAGAAATTAAATAACCCATGAGTCAAAGAATAAATCAAAAGGGAACTCAGAAAGTATTTTGAACTGGATAAAAATGAAAACACAACATATCAAGTACTTCAGGGGAACTTTACAGCACAAAAAGCCAAAAAGAAAAAAGAAGAAAGGTCTCAAATCAGTGACCTCAACTTCCATGTTAAGAAAGATTTAACAAAATATTGCAAAAGGAAATTTGAAAAGACATCAATAAGAGGAATGTCATGTTCATTAATTAGGAGACTTAATATTGTTGAAATATTAATTCTCCCCAAATTTATCTATAGATTCAAAAACAATTTCAAATCAAAATCTCAGCAGGCATTTTTTTTTTCAGTCATTGACAAACTGATTGTAAAAATTCACATGCTTAAGTACAAAAGGTCTAGAATAGCCGAAATATGTCTGAAAAGGCGCAAAATTGGAGGATTAACTTTCTGATTTCAAGACTTACATTAAAGCTATAGTCATCCAGACAGTGTGGTACTGGCACAAGATAAACAGATCAAAGGAACAGAATACAGAGTCTAGAAAATGGTTCATACATAAAAAATCAATTGCTTTCTGAAAAAGGTATGAAGGCAATTCAGTAGAGAAGGGAGAGGCTTCTTTTTTTCAACAGATGATGCTAGAATAATTGTCCATATGCAAAAAAAAAAAAATAGAACTTCAATCCATACCTTTACCACAATAAGAAATTAACTCAAAATGGAACACCACTCAGCAATATAAAGGAATGAACTATGATACATGCATGGACGAATCTCAAAACAGTTACCAGTGATTTGCTGAGTATGGCAAGGGGATGTGGGGTGTAGACAGAGATTACAAAGAGGCACAAAGAACCGTCTGCTCATAATGGCACTGTTCACACTCTTGATTGTGATTATGCTTTCACGGGTGTATATTATGTTAAAATTAATCATACTACATACTTCAAGAATGCACAGTTTATTTTAGGTCAATTATATCTAAATAAAGCTATTTTTAAAAAGCAGGGGAGTAATTATTGGGTGGGTATGAAAGAGATCCTCTCATGTATTAAGCCTGAGAAAACTGATGCTACTGCTGCTAAGTCACTTCAGTCGTGTCTGACTCTGTGCGACCCCATAGACAGCAGCCCACCAGGCTCCCCCGTCCCTGGGATTCTCCAGGCAAGAACACTGGAGTGGGTTGCCATTTCCTTCTCCAATGCATGAAAGTGAAAAGTGAAAGTGAAGTCGCTCAGTCGTGTCTGACCCTTAGCATGGACTGCAGCTTACCAGGCTCCTCAGTCCATGGGATTTTCCAGGCAAGAGTACTGGAGTGGGGTGCCATTGCCTTCTCCGAGAAAACTGATAGCAGCAGGAAACTATAAGTGTAATTGACCTAAGATTTTCTTCACAACACAGTAAAGCTGTGTACTTGGGGCAAACGTGCTGAGTTGTGCTGCCATGGTGAATAAAGCATAGTATCAGAGAAAAGGAAGCCATCAGGAAAGGTAAGACCCCACATACATGATTTTTGGTGGAGAAATTCTCATCTCAGCTTCTTGTATTTATGGTCATGACAATTAATAAGAAATCAATTGACTGTGCACTGGTATGGGGAATTTTCCAGGAATCTGCCATGTTCTAGCTAGTTTCTGAGGGACAGCAGTGGTTTTTTAACCTCTGTATATCTGCAGCTTTCAGCCTTGTGCCTGGCACATAAGAGGCTTCCAGTAAATATATGCTAAATAAATACATAAATAAACTAATTTCTGATGGGAAGGAATTATTATTAATGGCTAAGAAGCTTCCTGCTTTTTTCATTAGCTTACTTAGGTGGAAATTAAGCCAATAACACATTTTTCTTAGTGGCTAACTGTGCATCCAAATTTGCTACAGTTTGGAAAAGCAGTATCTGGCAATTTCCAGATATAACAATCATCAAAAATCTCTGGCACCAATTAAAATCATGGGTCCTAACCTGGCTATTCAAAACATTTAAAATCATCAAAACAAAATTCAATGGTGAATTCTGTCTTGCAGACACCAAGAGTGTAATTAGTTCTTTTCTTGTTTTTTAGATTATCTTTGGAGTGGCTGTCTAATTAAGGGAAGGGGTGTAAAATTTCAAACACATAATTATTTTGATATGAGTTAATGCATCATTTATTTCCCAAGTTTTAAAAACAGCTTGATTTGTTTGGCTTAGATGGTATAAATAGGTTAGAGACATTGTAAATTAAAATATATCATGTGGGAAGGATTGGCAAAAAAATCTCATCCAAATCATCTATTAACTTTTTAAAATATATAGAATAACAACCTATTCTTTAAGTTCGAAGTATATTTATTACTGCTTGACTTTTAAAAATATAATTTTCATTACTTTTTGTTTCTTTTCTTTAACCAAGGTCATGTATACTTACTGAATTATATTTTTCCATTAGGTATAAATGAGAAATTAAGCAGAATCAAGTCTGAGACTGAATTCGTCAGCCTGGCACTCTGTATCCCGGCCTGGCCTCACCTTTGTCGTGTGGGCTGGCAGGGCTCCCCACTTGGCCTGCTGTTACAGGTGCCTGCCACACCGTGTTCCTTCTCTGGCTCAGGCCTCCCCTGTCCCGTGTATTCAAATGCTACCATCTATCGACAATGCTGAAGACTGGAGAGCCTGAAACGTTCCCTAAACTCGACCATGTATTCTAGAATAAGCATTTTCATTTGGTCAGAGGTGTGTTTCGTTTATTTTTTTTTTTGCTGCTGCTTTGTTTCACGTTTCCTCTCCTTGGGTTCTCATGTCTCCTGACTCCTTTACTTTTCATCCTTCTCCCTCATATCTGATTTTCTTTGCCAGACTCTCTCCCTGAGCTCTTTATAATTGAAAAAAGTTTTCACAGGAAAGCTACAAAGTGTAGTGGTGGAGTATCTGTTAAATGTTCTGTTCTACTAGACAGAAAATCTAGAAAGTCCCTAAATCCTGATGAAATGTTCTAGCGATGCTCATTATGATTCTAAAAAGGATAATAATTCTGAAGTGTCCTTTGAGCCAGGTCAAAGACATCTTTAGGTACAGTAATCCAAACTTATAAGATACTTTTAGAAAGATAAAAATGGTCATGAAGAAATTTTTAGTAAAAGATAACAATATGGATATTTGGGCTAAAATAACTGTTGACATTTGTGAAGTAATTCTGAAAGAAATTTCAGAGTGCCATATTACCCACAAAGATGGCAAAAGACAACTGTTTACTACCCTAAGGATGGCTCCTGGCTTTACCTTCATTCTTTCCTCTTTCTTACCCCCTTACGTTTTACAATTCATTGTCAACCAAAAATATTTACTAAGTATTTGTCATATACCAGGAACTGTGATGTATGCCACTAGAAAGCAAAATAGAAAATGGTTTCTGTCCCCATGGAGCTGAAGGCCAGTGGGGAGATAGAGACATAAAGTAAACAAACATACAAATGACTATGTAATTGCAAACTGTGACAAACACTAAGAAGTATAAGAAAAAGGGTACTATGTTAGAGAATAATAATGAGACATAATTTATATAAGTGCTGTTGGTCACAAAAGGCCTCTGTGGAAATGACATTTAAGCTGAGACCTAAGGTTGAATAAGAATTTAACAAAGCTTTTCATTTTTCTTGTCTTCCATGTTTCCTTCTAACACTTATACCTGGAAATGTGGTCTCATGATTAAATCAAGTTCTTCTTCAAGTGGAAAGGCTAATTTACTTCCAAGAAGAAGAAATGTTATCTATCAGACTTGTAAAAACTCCACAACAAGTATCAGTCAGGAGACACTGAAGTAGCATGTTGTCTTCTAAGCACAATCATCAATTTTTTTTATCCATCCTATTTCTTTTCTTATTTAGCCTTACTCTCTTCTAGACTCTCAGGATAGTATGCTACTGCTAAGTCACTTCAGTTGTGTCCGGCTCTGTGTGACCCCATAGACAGCAGCCCACCAGGCTCCCCCAGCCCTGGGATTCTCCAGGCAAGAACACTGGAGTGGGTTGCCATTTCCTTCTCCAAGTATACTCTTATAATTAAGCAATAGAGTTCTTTAATGTATCTTTTCCTGTATGACAAATCAGTATGCATGGGATGATTGAAAGGAACATGCTATTACATTTTGGAAGAGCAACTTGAATCATAATCTTGAATCATAATGTCCAATAAGTAAATAGGCACGTTAAAAACGTAAAACATCACCTGGAATTTATCACATGTTCTTGGGCCACCAAAACTCATATTAAGGGAGTTAAATTATGCGGATCATTATATAAAAGTAGAAGAAGCAATTCAATACTTTGGCCTTAACACTAAATGAAAAATTCATTTCACTTACCTTCGATTTTTTTATGTCTTTAGTTGGTGTTGATTCATTATTTTCCAGGATTTCTGAAGAACTACTCTTTGCACGATCACACATATTTCCTATGATAGGATATATTATGAAATATTTTTTTCTAACTAATGAAAAAAAGAAAAGTCCTGCTGCTTTCTGTGAAACACTATCAACCATGAATTATGGGATAATACTAAAGAGTAGTGGACAACTGCGTATTTCTTGAAAAGTTAAGGCAAAATTATCAGAATGACCTAACGAATGCTATAAATGTTTAGATGATCAGTACCCAAATATAGCAAAGTGAAAGTGAAGTCGCTCAGTCGTGTCTGACTCTTTGCGACCCCATGGACTGTAGCCTACCAGGCTTCTCCGTCCATGGGATTTTCCAGACAAGAATACTGGAGTGGGTTACCATTTCCTTCTCCAGGGGATCTTCCTGACCCAGAGATCGAACCCAGGTCTCCTGCATTGGAGGCAGATGCTTTAACCTCTGAGCCACCAGGGAAGCCCCAACCAATGCTATAAATGTTTAGATGCTGCTGCTGCTAAGTCACTTCAGTCGTGTCCAACTCTGTGCGACCCCATAGATGGCAGCCCACCATGCTCTGCCGTCCCTGGGATTCTCCAGGCAAGAACACTCGAGTGGGTTGCCAGTTCCTTCTCCAGTGCATGAAGGTGAAAAGTAAAAGTGAAGTCGCTCAGTTGTGTCTGACTCTTCGCGACCCCATGGACTGAAGCCTACCAGGCTCCTCTGTCCATGGGATTTTCCAGGCAAGAGTACTGGAGTGGGTTGCCATTGACAACTGTAAATGTTAGGGAAAATATAAAGTAAAATATAAAGTACCTTTTAAAATAATAAACTTAGTTGTAATGAAATTATCTGTACCCAAATGGACATGTTATATTTTTTGGTGTTTCAAATTAATCCATATGTTATATAGCTGAATAATGATCTTGCAAGTATACTCATGAAGCATGTGCATCCTTCTAATTTTATATGATCAACAGCCTAAATCTTTAATTTCTTTTTAACATACTAGGTTATAGGGTGTAGAATACTTAGCAATGACAAATATTTTAACATTTTGCTTAAAATATTCTAAAACTTACTATCTTTCTGCAGAAGTTAGAAGGAAAAAAGTATTAGGGGAACTATTCTTTCTTTTGCTTAAATTCAGATGAGATATGCACTACTATAGAGAGTTATTTGTAATGACATTGCAGCAAAAGCACACTGTGATGTTATGGTGTGGAAAATAATATAGGGCTCATAGAGCAAAAACACCAATGGTTTGGGTGTAGAAACTGCAGGTCTCAAGGGCAGTCACAGTCTCTTCTGTTCTGCGGCACCTGTTCTCTGACACCAGCAGCAAGGCTTGGGAAAAGATTCCTCTGAAACGCCTGTGGTACCATCAAAGGCTCAGGTCTAGGCTCTGGGGGAAATAACTGGATGGCCTGCTGTGGCTCTAGGCCAGCATGGACATTGGTGACAGGGTCTGGCAGTGCTCACCAGACATATAAATGGGGATCTGGGACAAATGCCCAACTTCATAGTACTGACTGAAAAAAACAAGTTGTAAATAGGCTGTTCTAAATCACTTAACGCTGACACATGAGCAGCCATGAGCAATGGGAATATTTTCATGTAAAGAAGCTATGGTGGTGATCAATGAGAACACATAATACTGTGCCACATATTTCACAGCTTATGAGGGTCATGTGACAATAAAAAGTATACAATAGAATACACGTGTGTAAGCTATGTGCTTAGTTACACAGCACAGTATATATATATCTGTAGGTACATATGAACGTAGTATGCTATATATCTAGCCTTTTTAAAAGTATACTTTCGAAGTCAAATATGCTCACACCTTTTGGATTTTCATTGTATTCATGAATGGCTTGTTCTTCTCGGTTGACTTTTTCATCCTATAAACAATAAAGAAATAATACAATAAAAAACATATTTGTGCTGGGCTATAAAACCTAGTTTTGGTTTTAAGCAGAGTTCTAGAGTCGGTCTCTAGCTAATAACATAAACGTGTGACAATTACTTCTCTTTGCTGGACTCTTACCTTAGATAATTGCTAATATCCTTCGCTAGCATAAAACTGTATGATTAACTAGAACTGTATATTCAAGAATTCTACTCAAAGAAGATTCAGGAACATTGATTGGTATATGAATTAGCTCAACATTTTATAATGTCAAATTGGAGTTTAATGAATTCTATGCTAAATAATTTCAGGGACCACCATAGCTGGAACTCATAAATATTCCTTATAAAACAGAATTTTCCCCTTATTCTGAAAGAAAACAACAACTGCTAAAATGTATTTTTCCCTCAGTGAAAGGAGTCTTGGAAAAAGAAGGAAGTAAGGGAGAGAATGACCTCTAGAGCACAATACCATTTCGTAAGTTAAAAATACATACATACAAAACAATATATGTTTTACAAGTACATATGCAAATAAAAGGAAAGCATGTTTTAATGGTTGTCTATGTTAAGGAAAAAGGGAATGTGGGGCTCAAAGGGAATCAATTTAAATAAAGAGAGAAGAGTGTTTCATTCATGAGATGGCATGATTAACTTAGAGCTCTTTGGAATTGATCAAAAAAATGAAATGAAAATGAATCAATACAGTATCATTTGGTTTGGGTTTCTGAATTCCATACCTCTGAAATGAATCCAGAGTAGTGCTAGAAAATGAATGATTTCAAACCTACCACCTGTCTCCTAGCAGGGTCACTAGGGGAAATCTGCCAATTGGAAGAGATTGTTTTGGCATCTCTAGCTCCACTTTCAGGATTACTTTCTTTTCCTCACGGAGGCCTCCTCCCATTCCTCCTATAAATACTTTCTCCCAGACCACATCTGTGCAGAATCAATCACAACCTCAAACACTGCTGTGAACAACTTTCACTTGTCCGTGGCCATGTAAAAATACACATGTATGTGTGCACATACACATCCCTTTTCTGCCACTAGTACTGGGCTGCTAATGTTGTAATTTTATCATTTCAAGGACCTGGTGCTGAATCTCTTGGTTAATTTCTCAAAAGTGTACTATACTGGCCCATATTAATTTACTTGCACTCATCTGAAGAACAGAATGCTACCAAGAAGTGTGGAAAGAATGCCAGAGGGAAAAAAAGGGTGCCTGATTCATAAATCTGCCTGTTTTGTCCTACAGCATATGAACAAACTCATTCACAGAAGTATTTCTGTTCTCCATGGAAGTTGGAATCTGCCCTCTGCAGAGACCAGGAGACCTATAAGCTTTTTCTTGAGCAGGATCTCAGGATTTAAGCACATATCATCATACATTTTTAATGGCTGTCAATACCTTTTTAACAGAGTTGTGAGTGTCACTGTGATCGTCTTTAGTAATACTCTTATTGTCTCCTGCATCTTCCTTCTTGCCTTCTGTATATTTGTCCGTTTCCTCAGCCAGGTCTTCATTTTTGAAAAGTTCATGATCCTGTGACAAAATTGATAATCAAGGAAGAGTTAAACTTTTCTTTTTTAAAAAAAATAAGAGATGTGATATTGCTGTCATAAATAATTTATACCATTTCAAAGAACACACAGACTATGAATTCAAATATGAAAGTCAAAGAAGTAAAATACTGAATAATCCATGCCCCATATTAAATTACTATATTACCAAGGATTTTATACATGTTAGTTACTCTAGTTCAACATTTTCAATGACTAGGGTTCCCAAGTTCTTTTCTGCACCTATGGTAAGGTTAAAATAGAAAAACAAAATGCTTTCTGGGCTGTCTCAAAAGAATGCTTTTAAATATTAGAGAAGTTCAAAAGCTTTCTAGCTACTGTAGCATAACATAATCATATGTATATACTATGTTCATTTCCCAAAACATAGGGATTTAAAATCACTTTAGAAGTACAATTCACCAGTATCCAAGAGAGAGGTAACTATAATTACTTACATT
The DNA here is from genome assembly GCF_019923935.1 of Bubalus bubalis. Taxonomy (NCBI): domain Eukaryota; kingdom Metazoa; phylum Chordata; class Mammalia; order Artiodactyla; family Bovidae; genus Bubalus; species Bubalus bubalis. The sequence goes on from NC_059181.1 coordinate 37,842,338, forward strand.
CTGGGAAAAAGATAAAGGGACATAGGCAGTTTAAGTGGTTTGCTCTTGGCTATTTGAAGCAGATGGAAAACCAAACAGAGGCAGAACTTTGTCCATCTGGCTCCTGTCCAGTTAATCTAAATTATAAAATAGCCTGTTTATGGATTTGGTAGACTGATAATAAATCATGTAATGCTCGTTAAAGGCAGAAAATTAGTTTTACCCCTTATTCTATATTGATTATATATTTTTTGCCATTTCATGTTTTGGGTGGGAAGCTGCTTATTTATTGTCATTAAGAGACTGGAGTCTTTATTGGACATTTTTACCTACGCTTTTCATTTATGCACTTCACTAAAGGCACAATGGCCCCTAAAACAGGTGACACGGTAAGTAATCTGTGCCATTCACTCCTTTGAAGAATGTTTTTACAAAGTTCACCTTAGCCATATTTTCCTGAGACCATATAGGTCCTTTATATCCCTTCAACACTGTAACTAGCAGCTCATGGTCACCTTCCTAGTGGCTATTTGGCTAAGGAGAAGCCTGATACCCAACAGAATCTTTATTGGGTGGTTAGAAAAGAATGTCTCTAATAATTAACTCACCTTTTTTTTTTCCTGGAAAAAAGTATAAATTGTGAGAGTTCAAGCTAGGGAAAGAATGTATTTCACACCTCAGTAACACATGTAAGTGGCATCCTCAGGCCAGTAGCACTAAGGGGATGGCCTGATAGCACTCCCACTGAGGACAAGAATCCAGAAGTGAAGCCTTGAGATTGTAAGAAAGAGTTTCAGAAGTTACTGTGGGAGGCCTTAATTTCGGTTAATCAAGGTCATGAGGTAGTGCAGTCAGGAGGGGAATACAGGAGAAGGCAACAGGGTAGAGAGTTACACTGAAGGATGTGCTACATGTTTAGGTTGGGTAGGGTTCATGACAAGGTAGCTACCCCTTACCAAGGACTCCCTAAAGCTTTCTTTTTCTTCTGCATGCTTTTCCCTCTAAGTGACTTACATATTATGGCTAGCCAAATGCACGTGACAGTAAATAAAATAATCAGAGATCACTTCACCTTGGAAGAGAATGGGAAACAAGATTACTAGAGTTAAGACTTAGGTCTGATAAGTAGATGTATTTATAAATGTACATTATCTGAAGGCCAACTAGAAAGGAACAGAGCTCTTGAGACAGAGAACTTCAGACTCTGCCCACTTATCTCCCAGAGGGAGGGGCAGTTAGCTCTATCCCATCAAAGTCCTCATTTCTTGGACAGTTTGGATAATCTAGGAGCTGGGTCAATTGTAACTGTGCTAGTCTACTAAGGTATTAATGTAGCCATAGGATATCATGCTATTATGAAAAGAAACATGGAGCTTTACCTGATTTTAGAAGCAAGACATCTTGCTTTTTTTTTATAATAAACTATTGGGTTGGCCAAAAGGTTCTTTTTTCTCCCCCCATAAGATGGCTCTAGTAGCATTTAGTTGTCTTTAACTTCATTCAAAACAATTTTGTTAGATTGTATTGTGATGGCTGTCATATCACACATTAAAAACTTATCAAAATTGGTGAATTTTTGTGTAGCCATTTTGATATTGAAGATGGAAGGAAAAAGCAACATATTATGCTGTATTATTTCAAGAAAGGTAAAAATACAACAAAAATGTAAAAAAAAAAAAAAAAAGATTTGTGCAGTGTATGGAGAAGGTATGGAGAAGTGTATGGAGAAGTGATTGATTGAGTGTGTCAAAAGTGGTTTCCGAAGTTTCATGCTAGAGATTTCTTGCTGGATGATGCTCCCCAGTCAGGCAGACCAGCTGAAGTCGATAGTGATCAAATCGAAACATTGAAAACAATCAATGTTATACCATTAGAGAGATAGCTGACATACTCAAAATAATCAAATCAAATGTTGAAAATCACTTGCACCCATTTGGTTATGTTCATCACTTCGATGTTTGGGTTGCACATGAGTGGAAAAAAAAAACCTTCTTGACTGTATTTCTGCATCCAATTCTCAATGAAAAACAAAAGCATTCCATTTTTAAAACAAATTGTAAGCAATTAAAAGTGGATACTGTATGATAATGTGGAATGGAAGAGACCACTAACCACACCAAAGGCTGATTTTCATCCAAAGAAAGTGATGTTGTGTATGTGGTGGGACTGGAAGGGAGTCCTCTATTATGAGCTCCTTCTGGAAAACCAAATGATTAATTCCAACAAGCACTGCTCTCAATTAGACCAACTGAAAGCAGTACTCTACGAACAGTGTCTGGAATCAGTCAACAGAGAACACATCATCTTCTGTGAGGATAATGCAAGACCACATATTTCTTTGATTACCACACAAAACTGTTCAGCTTGGCTGGGAAGTTCTGATTCATCCACTGTATTCACCAGACATTGCACCTTCAGATGCCCTTTTGGTCTTTACAAAATTCTCTTAATGGAAAAATTTCAATTCCCTGAAAAACTATAAAAGGCACTTAGAACAGTTTTTTGCTCAAAAAGATACAAAATTTGGGGAAGATGGAATTATTAAGTTGCCTGGAAAACGGAAGAAGATAGTGGAACAAATCGGTGAACACATTTTTCAGTAAAGTTCTTGGTGAAAATGAAAAATGTGTCTTTTATTTATACCTTAAAAACCAAAAGAACTTTTGGGCCAACCCAATACAATTTTACTCATTAACTTTATGTAAATCTACATGAAGAACTGTTGGAACTATATCATTTTCTAAGTTTGAGAAAGCTCTTAGAAAATGAATTTGCAATTGAAATCACATCAATTGTAGCACTTTGCACTTAATTAAGCACGTTTAAAATTAATCTATACATATCTGGACAACTACTTTAAGTCACATACAGCACTTACCTTCAAACTGAAACAATTTAGGAGAGATTGGCAGAATACTGTCATTTTATAAAAAGAAAGGATAAAGTTTAAATACATTCTTGTCACCAGAACCACATTAGATGTAAAGATGTATTCTGGAGTGATCACGGGAAATCATCTTTGTGCTAGGACCCCAGTGAAGAAGTGACTGGGCCTGGCTCCCACAAAAGAACCCTTGTTTCATTGGTCAGACACAGCGAGGGGACCTGCAGTCTTTGGTCTGCTGCTGCTGCTGCTGCTAAGTCGCTTTAGTCGTGTTGGACTCTGTGCGACCCCATGGACGGCAGCCCACCAGGTTCCCCGGTCCCTGGGATTCTCCAGGCAAGTACACTGGAGTGGGTTGCTATCTCCTTCTCCAAAGCCATGAAAGTGAAAAATGAAAGTGAAGTCGCACAGTCGTGTCCGATTCTTAGCGACCCCATGGACTGCAGCCTACCAGGCTCCTCCATCCATGGGATTTTCCAGGCAAGAGTACTGGAGTGGGGTGCCATTGCCGTCTCTGCAGTCTTTGGTCTAGACCAGGGCAATAGCTTTTACATTTCTTAGGGGAAATACTAAGAAACCAAATGTTTCTCAAAAGGTTTCAGTTTCCTTAAGAAATGAATATATTGTATGCTTTAAAAACTAGAGATTGCAATCGTAAGTTGGCCAAGTGGTCACCCTGGAGGGGGTGGCGGATGGGAGGGGATTGAAGAGGCGCTCCTAGGGAGCTGACACTGTGCTTTTCCTTGTTCTGGATGTTGACTATATAGGTGTGTACAGTCTGTAGAAAATACATTGAACTATATATGCATGAGATATATACTTGCCTATGTATTAATTTCAAAAGAGTTTTTTAAGTTAAAAAAAAGACTATAATGTGTAAAATTTTGCTCTACAATTCTGGATTCATGACTTGCCTCAGTGTCACAGAGGATAGAAAATATTTTCCAAACAACAAAATAAAATACAGCATAGAACTTTATACCTAAGTCATCAGGTGGGAAAGTGCATATTTTAAAATCTCAGTTTCAAGGTATTTTTTTTTTTTTAGGACAAGAAGAGCTGACATATAAGTGCATGTTTTAACTACACTAGAAATAACTGAGGCTGGAGTGGAGAGTGGGAAGAGCACTAAATACAAAGATCTAAACACTGTTTTCTAAGCCTTGCTCCACCTCTCTTGGCCTGAGCAAGGCATCTACCTACTTATTGTCTGTCTATAAAACGGAAAAATGACATTTATCAACACCTATCTAAGAGGGTCTGTATCAAGATGAAAAAGTCTGTTTACAGAGAAAATAACATGAGCACATAAGTATCTGTATGTAAACAGAAGTGATTTTGTGAAGTCTATTCTATAAAAAGTAAGATAGAATCCCAAGTGTGCACGGAGGATTGTCACAAAACAAGAAGCTTGGACACTTTTTGCCATGTCCCAGATCTTATCAATAGAAAGCAGTTCATTTAAAGTGTACAATTCTCTGTTCTACTCTCTTGTAACACATCCTTTATTCTCTGCCAGGTGCCTGGCAGCCAGAGCAAGAGAGGGAAGAAGGCCTGTCAGGGAGGCCTCCACTGGGCTATAGGCCTGTGTTGCCACCGGGCATGATACTCTTAGACACTCAAGTTTTCCAAGCGAAGCCCACAAAACAAGTGTTTTCAATGTAAAATCTGCTATTTCAATGTTGGCATCTGATTCAAATGTTTATAAAATCACTATGTATACCAAACAAGTCTATAGGCTGGAGTTCACCCACAGGCTGCCAGTTGTGACTTCCCAATTCTTTGCTTCTAATGACACCATTATCTCTAAACTTCCCCTTCTTTCTATGTGCCAATCTGTTACTTCATTGCTAACCCTATATTTTCAGCAGCAAATACATTACAGTAAGACTCTGAAAAGAGGCCTGAAAAAAGGAATGTAATCTTATTCTTGTTCTCAGCTTTACTCTAGTATTTCCCCCTATTTTTCCTTAGAAGATTTATCTTCCTCTTTATCTTAAACAAACACATGATCCATATTGTAATTTGTCTTATTTTTTAACTATTTGATAAAAAATTAGGATACAGAGGGAACTCTGGTCCCCTGACAGCACTAATATCTAAATTCTAGGCTGAGGCTAATCATGTGAATGCCATCAGCCTTCATCATGGTTCAAATGCTGAGGGGCGGCATTTGACTCATGTATGGTGTGTAACAGGAGTTTCACTCCACCCCATGGTTAAGGGTTATCATTATTGTAATCTATTTCATTCCCATGGACCTACCTCCATAAGCTAATTTTTGAGGGGTTCCTATGTTGTGTTTAAATAAAAGTAAGGTTTACAGGCACATGAAGCTATATTCATGCACATCAGCCAGTGACTTGGAGATTCGTGACGATAGCATTGTACCTAACCTGATGTGATCAGAGAGGATAATTAGAGTGATACAGATTAGCATTTGCTGAGTATCTCTAACATGTTCCACATGTTAACTAACTTAACTATTAAAAGACCCTCCTTCCTTTACTAAAAGAAGGAAGTAAAACTCAGAAAAGTTAAAAAAAAACTTTTCCAGGTGTCCACTCAGCTAATCAGTAAGGGCTGGGACAGGAACTCAGGCCCATGCTCTGAACCGACTCTGCCCAAATAATTTGCAGACTGTAATGGCTGCCCTCAGAGTTGTTTTTTTGTTTGTTTTTAAAAAACCCTTACTGATATTTAAAGCATTGCACACTTTTTTGTTGATAAGCTCACATCAGTAATATCCTATTCTTATGTATCATCATATATAATAATAGCAAATAATAAAAATTGAGAATTTTTCACCCCAGAGCTCCAAGTCTCTGGAATACATGTCTCCCTTCCTAACTTGAGAAATATGCCAGCAGAGCTCTTTGTTATTTTATTTCTCAAAATCTAGTTCTGATTCTATGTCTCTGCAAGGCAGACTTCTTGGAGTTCACTCTTGGATCCAACGTGGGCTCTGCCCCAGCCCTGTGGCCCTCCACTGCTCCTTCTTCCTTGGCTTTGGGGACCCCTGTCCCCTAGAAAGTGTTCTTACCCTTGCTCCTTCTCAGACTTCCCTTTCTCAACCTGCCCTTACCTACTCATGTTTCCCTGAATTCTCTCTGCAGTTCTCTTTTCTTTTCACATTCTGAATGCTGCCTCTCATTCAAATCCACAGTTTTAACTGCATGCATAAGCTGGTGATACTCAGCATCTTCCCTGAGTGCCAGACCCAGATGTGTATTTGTCTATTGAACATCTCCTGGATGAAAAAGCCCCAGGCAGTCTCCTCAATTTGCCCCTGCTCCTCAGTTCTCAGCCTCCATGCCTGGCAGTCTTTCTTCCCAATTCTCCAAGCCAGAAACAGGAAAATCTTGGCCTTTTCCCTCCCTCCAAGCTCCATATCTTTACCCAATTCTAAGCCCTCCAATTCTATCCCTAAATCTCTTGTAATGACACGTTTCCAGCTCTCCATCCTACTGTCCTAGTCCAGCCCCGCTTCAGTCTCTGCCTCTTCAACTGTAACTGCCTTCTGACTGCTATCCCTGACTCTGGTCCTCTCCCTTTCTATTCCACCCTCCATCCTGTTGACAGAAGAATGCCACAAAAGCCCAAGTGTGATCAACCTTACTCCTGTTTAACATCTTTTACAAACACAGAAGGTCTCACACCTCTCTATCTAGTCCAATGCTACTCTAGGCTGCAGTCACACTGAAACACTCTCCTGGCTTCCATCGCCCAGCCCACTCTTTGCCTGGATAGGCTTTACTTTTCATGACTCATTTACCATTTCACTATCACTCCCGGGAAGCCCTTGCCTTGTCTTTCTTGGTGGCAGCTGAAGTGCCAAACTTGAAGCACTCTATTATGCTGATAAATTTTCTGTTCAATCTGTAGAAATGGCTTAGAGTATAAAAGCCACATTCTTCTTATTAATTAAGGGATTCTGAAGGAGATCAGCCCTGGGTGTTCTTTGGAAGGAATGATACTAAAGCTGAAACTCCAGTACTTTGGCCACCTCATGCGAAGAGCTGACTCATTGGAAAAGACTCTGATGCTGGGAGGGATTGGGGGCAGGAGGAGAAGGGGATGACAGAGGATGAGATGGCTGGATGGCATCACTGACTCAATGGACGTGAGTCTGAGTGAACTTCGGGAGTTGGTGATGGACGGGGGGCCTGGCGTTCTGCGATTCATGGGGTCGCAAAGAGTCGGACACGACTGAGCAACTGAACTGAACTGAACTGAGGAAAGCTAGAGATTCATCTTCAAATCGTATTTTTATCATTGGGCAGAAAAAACTATCTGCCCAAGAACACAGGGGTATCAGCAAATACTGTTAAGCAACAGTTCAGGCAGAGTTATAGGAACTCTTTCTCCCTGGTGTTCCTTCAAGAATCTATACTTACCTAAAGTCCCTGATAGGTTGGAGGGCCACAGGAGGTTAACTGAGAGCAGCCCTAACTTCTTGAGATCCACCTGATTTGGGGTAGCTTCTGTCCTCTTTTTGGTGCTTGGTACGTAAATATTTGTTGACTGAATAATACGCACCAAATATAAGTTATGTGTCAGGTACTGGGCATATAATATCACATTTAACTTTCACAATGGAAAGAAGGAAAGGACGGAATTACAGCACCTTCCTCTGTGGTAGCATTTTATTTTTAATCTACACGTATACAGTAATAGAAATACAGTATAGAAATCAATTATTTCTAGAGTGAAATAATAGAGAACATTTCAATTACACTCACCTGGAGTGCTGCCGGTCTGCAGCGGCAGATGTTTCTGTGGTCCTCCTTTGTATCTTACCTTATTTTTCTGCCACAGTGCTCATTTGAAACTGTAATTCAATGGATTCTACATACACAACTCACACTTGCCTCAGAAATGATCACTGATATTGCCTCAGAAATGATCACTGATCAAGTACAGTAAAAGCCTGATCAACCAGCAGATGTGGACAATAAAGAGGGAACTAGTTACTCCAATCTACTTAGCCAAGTATTAATTCAGGTCTGAAGATGACTAGGCCAGTGCTCTTTTAACCAGAGCACTAGGCCTGCATGAATGACTGCTTCTAAAAGAGCATAATTTTTTTGTCTTTGGCTGCTGCTGCTAAGTCGCTGCAGTTGTATCTGACTCTCTGCGACCCCACAGATGGCAGCCCACCAGGTTCCGCCATCCCTGGGATTCTCCAGGCAAGAGTACTGGAGTGGGATGCCATTGCCTTCTCCATTGTCTTTGGCTAGAGAAAGGTAAAGAAAAGGGTAAGAAATGCTGTTTACAAATGGTTATCTCAACTGGTTCAAATACTGAGATGGACATATTTTAAGAGCATCATTTCAGTGCTGAGGCTGATTGTCTCTTGAGTGGAAGATGAACAGCCAGACCTTTACCGCTGTACTTGAGCTGAAGAGTTTCTCTTCTCCTTGGAGGTTTTTCCTCTATGAGCTCCACTTCTGTCATCCACCCTATTTAATCCTAAGTCTACTTCTAAACTTCTAAAGCAACCACACTTGGCACTAGAATCAACACAACACATACATTTTAATCTAGGTATTAATTCAATTCTAACATTAATGAATGTGGTAAAACACTGCAATGCCAAACCCACATATTTGGTTAGTTAGTGGAAGCTACCAGAGGGTCTCACAGCTAAAAGAAGATTTACAACTACCTTTAGGAATTTTTCCACTTTCTATCTCGTCTTTCTCCTCAAGGAAAATCAAATGTGTAAGCAATTCAACCTACACGAAATTCACAGGATGTCTACCATCACAATCCTCCTTGATAAAAGGAAAGTATAAGAAATCCATCATGTCTAAGATATTGAAGGGGCTGGGAAAGGAAAGCCATGAAGAAACAAACTGGCTGCATTATACACAATGGAATTACTCTAGTGGAAATCTAGCCTCTCTAAAATTCAATATCTAAAAGTTTCTCTTTTCACAAACAACTACTGACTGTATACATTTAATTTTTATTTTACTTGAAACATTTTGACAAACAGCAAACAGAGAATTACAGAATAGTGAATGAAGAATACACTGAAGGTAAGTAATAGACATTGGGAATGGCAGTACTGGGAACGAAGGTCTGACAATACAGTGAAAGCTCAGAAATTATAGGAGATGGAAATACAGAATTACAGAAGACAAAAGATATTAAAGCTATCATAATTTAAGAGTAAATAACATTTTATAGAAAACTGGATTAATTGTAAAACATGATTTTTCTTCCTTAAAAATTTTCTTAAGCAAATAACAAACATGTTAGAATGAAAGAATCTAAGAGTTACAAAGGGCTTTCATTATCATACCATCTAATCCATTCTATTTTACAGATAAGGGAACGGAAGCCCAGTGAGTAGCTTTGCCTGGCCAGTAACCACTTAAAAGATTTTCATACTTCTAGAATATATGTTCATTTTCATTTCATTATATATTCTGTCATTTACCCAACAGTAACTAAAAGAGACATTAGAGTCTAAACTCTGAACCCAACTGTCACTTTGTAGATTGTTGCAAAAGGGACACATTAAAGGTAAAAAGCACAAAGGAGTATTACTCAGCCATTAAAAAGAAAACATTTGAATCAGTTCTAATGAGTGGATGAAACTGGAGCCTATTATACAGAGTGAAGTAAGCCAGAAAGAAAAACACCAATACAGTATACTAATGCATATATATGGAATTTAGAAAGATGGTAACAATAACCCTGTGTACGAGACAGCAAAAGAGACAGTGATGTATAGAACAGTCTCATGGACTCTGTTGGAGAGGGAGAAGGTGGGAAGATTTGGGAGAATGGCATTGAAACATGTATAATATCATATATGAAACGAGTCGCCAGTCCAGGTTCAATGCACGATACTGGATGCTTGGGGCTGGTGCACTGGGACGACCCAGAGGGATGGTATGGGGAGGGAGGAGGGAGGAGGGTTCAGGATGGGGAACACATGTATACCTGTGGCGGAGTCATTTCGATATTTGGCAAAACTAATACAATTTTGTAAAGTTTAAAAATAAAATAAAATTTAAAAAAAATGTGAATTCCTCATTTAGCTTTAAAGTAACACCCATTCTTATAAAATTATTCTATATGGTAGGCAAACTATAGTCATAGACTGAAAAAAACTATGCTAACATAAATAGTTATAAGAGATTAGACATTTTTATAACCCTTAAAGATCTGTGCCATTTTTAAAGGGACTTACTTATATACACAAACAAAATACTTTTATAATATACTCCTTCCTAACACTGTCTTTAGTGAGGAAGTAGAATATTAACTATATGCTATGACCTTTTGATATTTTTAGCTATATATTTATAATTTGGGGGGACACCAAAATATTAGTTTAAGAGAAGCCAAAATTTACCAGTGCCTCAAGTTATCTTTATGAGTTTATACTGTACCACATGTAAAGTAATCATGACACAAAATCAATGTAATAGAATGAGTGCCTATTATGCATAAGATGTTAAAATTGTTTGGCTGGACATAATCAGGTCAAATTCAAAATCTGTTACTTCAATTCCAAATAATGTGGTAATACATTATTCCAAAATTTTTTGGAACCTGGTGGCCCATTTACTAAAAGTTGTTTTGACTGCACTGGTATTTTGAACCTCTGTACTCCATGCCCTTTCCCCTTTCCCTCCCTGTTAGCAGTAAACTTCTTTGGATGTGTTCTATCTTTGTCATATTTCCCAGATCCTCTGATTTTGCTCACTTTGGATTCCCTTCCCCCACCCTTTCTTCCCTGCCTTCCACTTTCTTCACTGCCTGTCTCCTGGCACTTTCCCTTCTCTTCCTCATCGTTCTCTTCTTCTTCCTTCTCCTCTCCTCTCCCATTCTCTTTCTCTTTCTTCTTCCTCACCACCCACTCCTTCTCTTCCCTTTCCATGCCTTCCCTCTCTCTCTCCCCTTCTCCCTCCTCCACTCTTTCTCCCCCCTCCTCTTCTCCCTCTCCCTCTCCTCCCAGCCCCTCCCCCTCTTTCTCGCCTTCTCCTTCCCCTTCTCCCTCCTCTTCCTCTCCTTCCCCCTCTTCTCCTTCTGCCTCTACCTCCTCCTCTCCTTCTCCCTCTTCTAACTCTTCTTCCCCCTCTCCTTCTTCTTCTTCCTCTCCCTCATCCCCTCCCCCCTCCTCTTCTTCCTCTCCTTCCTGCTCCCCATCCCCTTCCTCCTCTCCCTCCCCATCCCCTTCCTCCTCTCCTTCCTCTCCCTCCCCATCCCCTTCCTCCTCTCCCTCCCCATCCCCTTCCTCCTCTCCCTCCCCATCCCCTTCCTCCTCTCCCTCCCCATCCCCTTCCTCTTCCTCCTCTTTCTGTTCCTCCTCATCCCCTTCCCCCGTTCCTTCTCTCTCCCCATCTCCTTCCTCCTCTCCCCCATCTCCTTCCTTTTCCTCATCCCCTACCTCCTCTACCTCTCCATCTCCTTCCACCTCTCCCCCTTCTGCTTCCTGTTCCTCCCCATCCCCTTCCTCCTCTCCCTCCCCATCTCCTTCCTCCTCCTCTTCTTCCTCTCCTTCCTGCCCCTCCCCATCCTCTTCCTCCTCTCCCTCCTCTTCCTCCTCTCCCTCCTCTTCCTCCTCTCCCTCCCCTTCCTCCCCTTCTTCCCACCCCTTCCCCTCCTCTGCCTCCTCTCCCTCCCCTTCCTCCTCTCCCTCCCCTTTCTCCTCTTCTTCCCGCCCCTTCCCCTCCCCTGCCTCCTCTTCCTCCCCTTCCTCCTCTTCCTCCCCTTCCTCCTCTCCCTCCTGCCCCTCCCTATCTCCTTCCTCCTTTCCCCCTCTTTCCTGCCCCTCTTCATCTCCTTTCCCCTCTCCTTCCTCTCCGTCCTGCCATCTCCCCTCTTCTAACTCCTCCCCCTCCCCCTCCTGCTCTTCCTCCTCTTCTTTCTCTTTCCCTTCTTCTTTCTCCTTGTCTTTCTCTTCTTCCCCTTCTTCCTCATCTGCCTCCTCCTCTCCCTCCCCACCTCCTTGCTCCCTCTCTCCTGCTTCTTTCCTCCCTGTGCTTCTTTCCTCTTGGTGGCCCTGTTCCCTCTCCTTTTGCTGTCGTTCCTCCTCCTCCAGGTCTTTCTCTCCCTTACTCAGGCTCTCTATTACTCCCTCTCCCATGTCTTCCCCCTCTTCTCCTTCCTCACTTCCTGTTCTACTTCTCTGTTCCACTCCTGAATTACTTTCCTTCCTGATTCCCTCACCTCCACCTTCAGGCACATGTTCTGCCTCTCCCCCTAGCTTTCCCTTGCCTTCACTCACCTCAGCTCTGTCTGTAAGGTCATCTGACAGGAGCTCTGTTTCCTCTTTCTCTTTTTCTCCACACTCCTCCTCATTTGCCTCTATCTCTTGCTCCTCTATTCCACTTCCTTCCGAATCTTCTCCTTCCTGTTCCTCTGGGATCCTTGGTAAGCGATCACACTTAAACTCATATTTTGCCATGATTCTGGATAGCCTGTGTCTGGCCTCTTCATGTCTTCGTTTAATAAATGTTCTGCTATACCACACATTTTGATTAATTTCCACTTCATCATCCTCTTTCTCGACACTGTTAAATTCTATTGACTCAGGCTGCTGGAAACCATCAGCTATACTTCGCTGACTTTCACTTTTACCTTCCAAATAACTGTCTTCCTCCTCTATAGATGCTTGTTCACTGTCAAAGATCATATCTTGCTTGTCCCCTTTACTTTCCTTAACAAAATCTTTATCTTCTTCATCCTCAATATTCATGTATCTATTTGGTAAGTCATCAAAAAACGTATCAATATTTTTTCTATTCTCTTCAGTTTTTCTTATAGCCTTCAGATCTGTCATTTTCACCAGATCACTTTCCATTTCAGAGACTATTTCATTTGCTTCTGAATCCTTCTGACTTTGTCCTTCATCACTTTCCTTTTCTATTTCCTTAGTATTAAGTGGATAGACATCATGCTTATTTTCATGTCTAAAGGTCCCTTTTTGCAAACCCTCTGCACTGGTGCTGGTCTGAGGACTTTGCTGGTCTGAGTCATCACCTACGTCCTCATCTGAAAATGTTTCCATAGACATAGCCACTGGCATCACATACATTCCTTGTGCCAAAAGTTGCTCATATACTCTCCCTTCTGTCACTTTTGGGGATATCTCTTCATTTTCATATTCATTACTATCATCACTTTCAGTATAAGTTGTATGCTGCTTCGGTTTCTCAATTATTTCTTGTTTCTGTAAATTTTTTGAAGTAATCGTCATACTACTATTAGTTGATAAAGTTAACTTATTTATTACAAAATACCAAGATTTTCCATTATCATAAATTTCACTTGGAGAATTAAAATGCCCAATTTTATCAGATATTTTCCTCAGATTTTTTTTTTTTTTTGGAGGGGGATAATTTATGCCATTCTCTGTCTGTGGAGCATCTAATTTTGATTCAGTAATATGAATCTGTGTTTAACTTTCAAATTTACCACCTGCCTTAACTTTGCCATTACTCACAGTACCAATATTTATTCTCTGCCCCTTTTCTTAATCTGAATCAATTCTTAAATATGTTTCCAGACTGATTTTGAAAAATACTGTTAAAAAATGTACACTTTTCTACTTTCCCTATTGTTTTGTCACATTTTGATTGGTCTTTTGAGTCCACAAAATTCTGAAAATGAAAGAAACTAAATGAAAATATGAATTTTTAAAAAACTTGAAATAAGAAAAACCTTATTTCTAGAAGAAAAAATCTGAAAATTACAATGAAATGTTTTTATCAATACACTACATAATAATGAATATATTTTTCTTTTCTAAACAAAATCTTTTGAGTTTTCAAATTTTTGACCCTCTTCCTTTTATTTACTATATTCTTTAATTATAATACTTTGCATACATAAAAAACTATGAGAAAAATACTTGAAGTAAAATATAAAATTTTATTAAAATTTTATAAACTTCTATAAAAACTTATATAATGAACCATTGAGGTTTTAATGATATATTAAGAATATGAAATTAATTTCTTGCTGGACAAAATAAGGCAAATCAAATTGTTGATCTAAATTCTATAAGCTAATGGACTGAAATAGTTGATGAATTTGAGTCTCTAGATAGTAAAAGCTCACTAAATCAAGTTTTATAAATTGTAAATTGTAAAGAGACCCAGGAAGAGGTCGTTTTTTGCTAAACACATTATTAAAACAGCATAAGTTAAAAATATATAGAAATACTATAATAAATCTTTTTTATTCACTAAAGTAGGTTTGGTAGGGCCTCCACGTAAAAAGACTATATGAAATATAAAATATATATTAGTTTAAAAGAAAGTGCTTTCCTTTTCTGTTTGTTCTCGGTCTCTTCTTTAAAAAGTCACAATTCTTTCAACAGCCCTAAGACAGACAGAGGCCCAGCTGCCAGAAATGATTTCTAAATGCATGTGCCTTTATTTCCTTAGCACAAAAAAGCAGCACAGAAGAGGCAGAGCCCAGAGTCTAAGAGGAAGGAAAGACACACAAAAGATGTCTGCTTGGAATTACAGTCAAGTCAACAAATCAGTTAGTCACTGAGCTTTGACAACTGTGTTAGGAAAAAAGCTCTTTCATTTTCAAAAAGAATGCTGTTACTCAATATACCTCTCAGTAAGATATAGATGGGCTTCCCTGGTGGCTCAGAGGTTAAAGTGTCTGCCTGGAATGCGGGAGCTATGACTAATGAGGACTGGCACTAAATTTTTATAATTTACCCAGATTCTCTTGCATTTCAGTGACTTTGATTTTGAGAAATTTTAGTTTAACAATGTGGCAAAGTACTAGAAATATAAATGAAATGTTTTCTGTAGACTTTGTCCTTCAATTTGCATTTCTCCAATTTATATTTCTAATCCTGAACCCTTCATCATTTCACCTCACTGGTCCTTCAAGCCAGAAAATGCAAATAATTTCAGGACAGGCTTTTATCTCTCCAGGGTTGTGAAAAACCAGAATATTCCCTCCTCTTCTATTCATTTGCTATTCATTAAAAGTCTCTATCACTCATGCATGGTTTCTGACTAATTTCCAAATGTTTAATCTTGTTTTTATGCTACCAATTCCTTGATAAATTAAAGCCTATTCCAAACATTGTAAAAGCAATTATCAAATATTTTAACTAAAAACCACAAAACTTTAGAACTGGAAAAGAAGTTAATACCATCCTGTAAGGTCAGCAAGGTAACTCACCCAAAGTCCTACTCAAACAAAGTGTGAGAGGCACTCATAAACAACTGTAGCCTCTTACAACACTTAAGAATGGTAATAAATATCCTTTGCCTTGACTGTAACAAAGTATGGATATTGTCACTTATTAATGACTCCAAAGAGCAAATTTCAGCTGTGAAATTCTGCCAGTCTTGTTGTATCACAGAAAATACATACCAACAGAATAAGCCCAAATGGAGACTATACATATTATATCCCCATCTTTTAAATCCTAAAGTAAGTGAATACTTACCTTTCTTGAGTTCTTTCCAGAAATCTTTCAAGACAAATATAAACAATTTAAACTGTTCTTCCCACCATAGTGAAAATAACTCTCTGTATCATACCTTTTGCTTTTGAATTGGTGATAATTTTGGTTTTTCATTGGAATTCAGGTGCAACATGTGTGTCTGAAATAAATTAAAAAAAATATGTTCTAAAAAAATAAAGACTATATAACTGATTATATACTTATACATATGATTATATATTTATGTATCATTATATGTTGATTTAAAATACATATAAACAAAATTAATACAAAACAGTTCAGACAATCATATAATCAATTTTCAATTGCATAATAATAATGTGAGGGCTGAAATTAATTTTACAGTACTTAATCTATACTTCACTAAATCTGAGTTTAAAATAATAAATGAAACCAAGACAAAAACAAAAAGCTTTTTTCTGTGTATATAATGGCTTAGGAAGTACCCATATACACAGACATACAAATACAAATACATGAGGAACTAAAACTCAAATTTGTATCTATATTGCACAAATAGGAAAACCAGTACCATATTTAAGACATCAGCAGTTTCTCCAAGGCTTTCTGAATCCTCTGCCGAAAGACTGTCTGTATCTTTCTCTTGGGTCATTTTATGTTGAAAATAATCTGAATGATTAACAGAGAAAAGATAGAACCAGATTTCAACAGAAAAGTGAAAGACAACTAGACAATAAACAGAAATTATTCTGCAATATAAAAGTACAGTTAGAATTTTACTAACAGGTCAGTTGGTAAAGAATCCACTTGCAATGCAGGAGACCCTAGTTCGACTCCTGGGTGTGGAAGATCTGCTAGAGAAGGGGTAGGCTACCCACTCTGGTATTCCGGCCTGGAGAATTCCATGGGCTATATAGTCCATGGGGTCGCAAAAAGTCGGACACAACTGAGTGACCTTCACTTTCTAAGGTCCTTTAACCTCATATTAAGGGAACTGAACAGAATTCATTCACAGTGATAGCAGTATTTAAAATCTTTCTGAAAATTTAAAGACCCTGACACTGATAAGATAACAACCGCTTCATTCATATGAACAGAGAAACATTATTCCTTTGGGGTAAATACTACCAGGTATCAAGCACTATGATGGCTAGTGCCCAAAAGATGCCCATCAACTTATACCCTCCTGCTATGCATACCCTTGTGTAGTTCCCTTCCACATTTTACCAGGTTGGTCTGTATGGCCAATAAAATAAGCAGATCAATTTGATGTTACTGTGGCTTATGTCTCAGTCCTCTCTCTCTCTCTCTCTTGGATCACTTGCTCTGGGGGAAGCCATGCTATGAGTATACCCAAGGAGAAGCCCATGTGATGAAGAAGTCCAGCCTCCTGCCAATGGCCACGTGAGTGAGCTTGCAAGAGGAGCATGAAACATCCTGAACCAGAATCACTCAGCTAGACTGGTCCTGGATATTTGACCCTTAAAAACTGTGTGAGATAGTAAATGTTTGTTGTTTTAGCCTTAAGTTTTAGGGTCATTGCTTAGGTAGCAACAGAAAAATAGTACAAAGACCTAGAAACTTTCACAGAAAACCGTAAGATTATTACATCATAAAGCAGATAATGAAAAGTTACAAGCTTCATTTGACCTTACATTTTTCTCAACTACTATATCCCCATTTAGCACATATATACGTATTTGAGAGGAGCTCCTTAATGAAGTCTTCATTGAAAATGCCAGTCCACAGTGCTCTCTCCCTTATAAATTCGTTCAATTCCAATGAACGAATAATCAGTGTGTCTTCATTCCATGTGAGGTATTAGGTAGGGGATATCAACTTAAGTAACTGCTAAATCTTAATGAACTTATAGTCTAGACGGGAATACAAAATATGTGATATAGGAGAATGAGAAATCCCATCCAAATGTGGGAGATCAGGAAATTTTTCACTAAGGAGTTACAGGGAATGATGGATGAGTAGAATTCTGAGAGGTAGGGATGGAGGTAAATGGGGAAGAAAATAAGTCTAGTGCTAACAGAAGCTGTGGAACAGCTGCCCTGAAAGTTCACCATGTGCTTGGAACAAAGGCTTCTATAACCGTCAGGTTAACTCCATGATAATAAGAGAGGTAAGTGTTATATCCCCATTTCACAAATGAATACATTAAGGTTCAGTGACTCTTTTGGTGTCAAGTGTCAATCTCAAGTCTGCCTGGACTTTATAGGTTTTCCACTCAGTCTGACTATGAAGAGCTTCAGTTTGATCAACATCAGGGCTCAATAAACTTTTTCTGTAAAAGGCCACACAGCAAACATTTTAGGCTTTATGGCCATATGGTCTCTGTCCTAATAATCAAACTCTGCCACTGAAGTGTGAAAGCAGCCACAGACAATACCTAAATGAATGGTTTGAAGACAAAGGCTACTGAGAGATGAAGCTGGAAAAGCTGGTGGGAGTTACATGGGAAATTTACACTTATTAAAAAAAAAGACTAGGGATCCTCTGAAGACACTGGAGCAGATGGGAACTAAACAGCACCAGAAGGAGATTAACATAGAAAAGTATGAACCAGGACAGACTGGAGATGGCAGAGAGGAAGTTTAGAAAATAGTATATTGTTTAAGGTCATGGTCTTGGCCTTATGCTTAACAGAGAAAACAGAAATCATCGGACCTGATCTGTTTTATCTTCTCACCAACAAACGTACACCTTTACCTATATTTTCCTGTTAAAATGTAGGATGTGTCTTTCCTCTTAACAAAGACTGTTCTGTATGCCAGCCCCTCCTGTCTTCTCAAGAGCTTTGCACCTTTGGTTACACTCTCTCTTTCATGTGCTGCCAGTCTCTCTGGAACTACTGGTTCATGTCCATTAGCATACAAATACGCTCTCATATTTCCCACTCCCTCCACATCTGCCTCTAGCTCCCTCTAGCTGCCCCATTTCTCTGCTCCTCTTCATGACCAAAATAGGCAAAAGAACTATCTACACACTTTATCGCCCCTTCACGTCCTCGTTTCCCCTTCATGCCTCAACTTTTAACACTCTGCCTTCTGTCCTGATCTTTCCCTGGAGCTACTCTTGTCAGGATCACCAAAAATATCCATGATGCCAGATCCATGGGATGCTTCTTTGTACTCTTTTTTCTTGAGCTTTGAGCAGTACTTTGAATTTGTGACCCTACTCTCTCCTCATTTTCCTCCTCCTGCCCTACTGGCTGATAAGGTTGAGAAAAGTGGCTTTGCTGGTCCTCCCTCTCCTACCCTCTAAACATCAGACAGTCTCGAGGCAAAATGCTGAGCCCTCTTTTCTTCCTGCTCTACTCTCTATAGTGATTTCACCAACTTCCATGAATTATAAATACCATCTCCATGTTGATGGTTTCCAAATTTCTATCTCTTTGTCCAGATCTCTATTCTGAATGTTACACTTTCATTTTCAACAGCCTGCTTGATATGTCTGCTTGGATGCCTCACAGGGATCTCAAAGTCAGTTTTTAACTTTTTTCCTTCAAAGCAGTCAACCATCCTCCTGCCTACACATCTATGTGTAATTTATTAACAAGTTCACCTGGTTCTATGTCTAAAATGTATTTCCCATGGGCTCCTTTTTATATCCACTGTGAACACCTTAGGTCTGTACACCATCATTTCTTGCAAAAGGCTCTGAAGTTTTCTTCCCACCTCTAATCTGGTATACCTGCATCCACACATAGGCAAAAATGATCATCTTAAAACATAAATGGGATTGGAACACATTACTCCACTGTTTAAAATCCTTTAATGACTTTCTATTACACTTAAGAAAAACACTCAAATCACTTAGGCCTCTCATGGCCTATAAAACCATGAATATTTTTTTGCTGTCTCTTTTTCCAACATCATCTTGTCCTGTCTTTTCCTTCACTCTTGATTTTCCTTCACTCACTTTCTCTTCAACCCCAATGATCTTTCCTTTTCCTATAGACTGCCTTTAACTACATTATTTTCTTTGCCTGGAATAGACACATCCTCTCTCTTTGTGTGGTTATTTTCTTATCCTTTGTTTTAGCTTAAATGTCACCTTCTCATCTATGTCTTCCCTAACCTCCTTAGCTCCATAAGAAACACTGAAATCCACAAATTTAGAAAAAGTCACATTATATGTTGGATGTATGCTCAGTCAGTCGTGTCTGACTCAATGTAATCCCAAGGACTGTAGACTGTCAGGCTCCTCTGTCCATGGAATTTTGTAAGCAAGAATACTGGAGTGGGTTGCCATTTCCTCCTCCAGGGATACAAGTTTCAAAATACTTCTTATTAAGTTTGTTTTAGTAAACAGTCACAAGAAGATAAGGGATGGCTTTTCCTTTTACCCTAAAAAATTCTATCTTCACATTCTAATCTCTGGAAGTGCCAAACAACTTGCCCCAAACTATAAACTTCTCTTTTCCTTGCACACACTGTTGTCAGAATCTACTTTTCCCATGTACAGGGCTGAAGAGTACCAGTGATTCTTATCTCCAAAGGAAACGCAAAAGTTGTGGTGAGAGGTAAGAAACCCTGCTCCTTATCAAGGTCCTAGATGTAGGGAATATTCCATTCCCATGGTCCACAGTTCTTGCCTGAGTTCCTGATCCTTTGTTACCTCAACCTTTTCTGTAGGTTCCTGAGCCCAAAGATATTAAAATTATCTGTCCCACTGTTTTTAATCCCAGATGCCCAGATTATCTTAATTCCAAACCTACTGCTTACTCTGGTTTCCTAGTCCTGGCTTCCTGCCCTGTCCCTATCATCTGAGCACATGCCATGTGGCGACATAAACACATTCCTAAGATACATATAGTTAATAAATGTTGGAGCTGGCATCTGCTCCCAGATCAATTGGACTCTACATCCCATACTCCTAACCATGATGCTATATTGCTTAAATACATAACTTCACATAGGGCCAGAAGACCTGTATGCAAATCCTGTTCACTTCATGTATAAAACTGAGTAACCTTGGGCAAGTCACTCAATCTCTTCAAGCCTTGTTTTTCTCATATGTAAAAATGAAGAATCTAACTCCCACCTATTTTGGGTTGCTTCTGGGTTTAAAGGTGATAATGTAAGAGAAGGTGATATGCATGTTACACACTGCTCTATAAAGATATGCTGCTGTCATCACATGGGATTTTTAAGGTCATCAGAGATGCTTTCTATTATCAGAGTATTCCTGGATTTGAGTTCAAATGAGATGTCAGCCTCTAACTAGGAAGAAAACAACTTAGGTGGAGAAAACATCTGAAGATGAACATGAAAACAGTAGGAATAATTGGTACATTTCTTCTGAGAGCAAGCAGAGTATCAAATGTTACCTGGTTCCATTGGGGGCATAGAGTTCTCATCTTCACATATCATTTTCTCTAGCAGGTTACTTGCAGACATAGAGAAAGGAATTAAATGAGGCAAAAAACAAATGGGCTGTGGGGAAGTCCCTTCAACTGGAGGTAGTATTCCCGTCATTCGAAGAGAGTCTGGGGATTTCTCCTTTAAAGCAAACAGGTTAAATAAACTGTTAGATGATGTTATATATTTAATATTGATGTAAACTACCCTGAGGTTGCAAAAACTATTGAAGAGAGAGACTTCAAATTGGCCAACGTCCCACAATGTTCACTCTTTAATAATCCCCAAGGGCTCAAAAATGTTTTGTTTTGTTGCCTCTGTGTCTAAGTTGCTCTAAATCATCAATCTGTAGGTATGTTTTTCACAAGATGGGGAAAAGTATATGTGTGTTTTCTCTGCCTTCCCTGAAAAGAAACAGTTACTCAGGAAACGCAAACCAACTACAAAATACTTACAGGATATTTCTTAATTTTTCCATATATACTTTTTCATAATAAAAAGCCAAATGTAACTTTTTACTTCTAGAAGCATACATTTGGGAATTTAAAGTAATTTTTATTAAAAAAGGAATGTCTCCTTTAAAAATTACTTGGAATTTTACTTTTTAAAATGTAAGTGTCATTGTAATGATCATTTTAAAGCACAGAATGAGAATTCCTAAATTTAATTAAGAAAGAACATTCCCTCTCAACCCAAAGTCCTTATTTTTTTGTTTTCAACCTTTCATTATTTATAACATATAACCTTTCACTGCTCATGAGGTATTAGCTTTAAAAGACAAAAGCAAAATAGAAATCAATTCACATACAGTTGAGACAACAATTTAGCAGTACCACTGTCTACAAAAGTTATCTATGATCATTTCAATTTTCTAATTTGTTTAACAGTTTAGTTCTGAGTTTTCTTTAAAAGTTTGTAAGCCATTAATTCTAATCATTTTATATAGTAAATTTATTTAAGAAGACCCTTCTTTGGTTTAAAAAGAAAATAAATTTGTTTTCTTCCAGTTTTCTTTGCAGCACTGGACAGTGTTATTATATAGAACAGGTCACAAACATACCCTCACTCTACGGCGCACACGTGCTGATAAACATCTCTGCAGTACGTTTTCTAAAGGCGGATCACTGATGGGGACATACATAGCTGAAGGTAAGCAAGAATACTTGATTTCATCTGACTCAATGTCTTCTGCCATACCAAGTCGTGGAGTGGCAAAAACTAGCATGTGACATCCACCACAAGCAACCTGCAGCATAAATTCACAGATAAATTAATCGACACTGGTGTCAAACACAAATGGGTTTTTAACAGTTTTTAGCTACAAAACATTAACTTAGCAGTAGACTTCCTAGACTGAATGATTGAATCTCTCTTTCTCCCTCTCTCCCTCCATACACACATACACACACACACAAAACACATGAATTACAATATATATTCTTTAAAAACTATTACTGAAAATTAGACCAAATTTAATACATCATTTTACTTTCAACTGAATATATAGTATAGAGAAAAAACTATCTGGCACATTATATTTCTCTTTACAAGTTAGAAAAGGCTATTTTAATCTGGGAGCAACACTAACAACTTGAAAAAAATCGGAGAAGTTCTACTTAAAAATAAGGGACCCATGGGTCATGTCGATGTACAGCAAAAACCATCACAATATTGTAAAGTAATTATCCTCCAATTAAAATAAATAAATTAGTAAATTTTTAAAAAAAGAAATAAGGGACCCAAGAATACATCAGTCTCTTGGGATAAACATGTCTTCAAGCCCTTCTCTTTACGTGAAAGTTTCTTAAGTTTAATGCTTAAAAGTTCCAAGAGCAAAATGCAAGCATGCACAATGATGAAAAAAACGTAACCAACATCTTAAGGACTTTAAGAAATAAGTAATTTTCAATAAAATGCTTAAAAAAACATTGTGTAGTGTTTACAATATAGAGACTTCTGGTATCTTCATAGAGTTCTACATTGCAACATAGAATAGCATACTCTGAACCTTTCCTTCATAATATTTCCAAAGTTAAAATTGATCTGTTTTATGTACAGCATTTAAAAAACAATTATCTTCCCCATAAGATTATACAGGGGCTTCCCTGGTGGCTAGATTGTAAAGAATCTGTCTGAAATGCGGGAGACCTGGATTCAATCCCTGGGTCGGGAAGATCCCCGGAGAAGGGAATGGCAACCCACACCAGTATTCTTGCCTAGAGAGTCCCATGGACAGAGGAGCCTGGTGGAATACAGTCCATGGGGTTGCAAAGAGTTGGACACAACTGAGTAACCAACACACACACACACAAGATTATAAGCTCAGTGAGTGAGAATCTGGTCTCAGTGTTCATCATTGCATGCTCTATTTCTCATCCTCAGTCCAGTATTTTGTACCAAGCAAGTATTCATCAAATAGGTGTCAAATCACAGAATGGGAAGTGTTCCATAGTACGAGGCTCTGAGCCTTTGGGGAACAAATTCCAAGTGATATTGTCAGGGGAGGCACACTGACAGAAACCGCCCACCCTGGCCAGGCACCACAGTAACCATTTGCATGAGCTGTTTTACAACAGGAGGTCCTGGTAAGGAACACGGAACTAATAAGCCACCACCAACCAGAAGAGTTCGGGAAAAGTCAAAAGGAGAAACCACATGTCTGACCACCTCCCAGAATCCTTCTCTCTGGCATCCATCTTGGCTGAACAAGGCATGCACCACCAGGAAGGACTCTGAGTCAGAACGACTGGCTCAAGACAACCCGGAAACTAATCCCATCACCATAAAACCTGAAACTGGGAGCCACATGGCAGAGCTGTGCTCCTGGGTTCCCTGACCCTACTGCTCTCTGCCTGGGCACCCTCTCCCAATAAAATCTCTTGCTCTGTCAGCACATGTGTCTCCTCAGACAATTCATTTCAGAGTGTTAGACAAGAGCCCAGTTTTGGGCCCTAGAAGGGGTCCCCCTTCCTGAAACAATATTATCATCAGTGTGTGTGCATGTGTGTGTGTCTGTGGTGTGTGTGCACTCCGTTGCTCAGTAGTGTCCGACTCTTTGCAACCCCATGGACTGTAGCCTGTCAGGCTCCTCTGTCTGTGGGATTATCTAGGCAAAAATACTGGAGTGGATTGCCATTTCCTCTTCCAGGGGATATTCCTGACTCAGGGATCGAACTCAAGTCTCTTGCATCTCCTGCATTGCTGGTGGATGCTTTACCACTGTGCCACCTGGGAAGCCCTTATTATCATCACAGACTAAACAAAATTTTCATCTATAGTTCTTAATTGGCAAGTGTTAGAAACAACAGAGATATGGTGCCTGATGCGGACAATACTGAAACAACACTTTATCCAAATAGCACTTAGCTAAATAAAAGTATTTTCAAAACTTGTCATTTATTATCAGCAGGATCTGAGGGTGTGAATGGTATCTAACCCAACAAACATTTACAGATGACTATTATGAGTGAGGAAAAACACTAGGAAAAGGACAGATTTTCAGAGTGTTGTGATGTCTGACATTTGGCCTTTAGGACACAAGTGTATTCACTAGATAGAGCCATGTTATTATTTCATCTAAACGTAAAAGGACTCATTTTCTATGCAATCCCAAAAGAATCAAATATAGGAATATGAACATGTAAACAGGGAAATGTGAAGCCCTTACCAAACGTACTATATACTTCAAAAAACTAGAACACAAAGTGGGAAAGAACTGATTGGTAAAATTTTCCATTCCGAGTCCTAGTTTTCCGTGTCGACCATCTCCAAAAGTATACAAAAGGCCTGATTCTAAAATGAAAAAAAGAGAATTATCAAAGTTACTTTGATGGATCTATTTGTAAACAACAAATATATTAACTGACATTGCAATTTTCCCCTTATATTCTGCATTGAATTTACTCTGGTCCATTGATGTTTCCACACTTTCTATGGTTTCTGTTGTCCACACATAACATTAGGCGATAGATACCGCGAGAATAAATCACCAGCACTTGGTGGCTTGTGAAGTTGAGACCCAGTTCTGTGAGGTGTTGTATGGAGTAGCAGCAATCCAGCATGAGCTCTCATGATAAATACCACCTTTCCAAAGAGAAGGAGATTTTTGTATTCTGATCTTCTACATCCCAATTTATTTTATTTTTTCCTCAGGTCATTGATTAGGTGAGGGTTTATCAACTCTGGCACTACAGACATTTGAGGTTGGATAATTCCCAACTGTATGGGTTTGTCCTGTGCCTTGTGGAATGTTCAGCAATATCTGTGGCTTCTATCTATTAAATGCCCATATAATACCTCGCTTCTGCAAATGTGACAATCAAAAATATATCCAAGACTGCCATGTGTCCCCTGGGGAGACCAAAACACCACTAGACTAGATCCTCTCCCTTACTTCTGCTTCAGGGTTGTGGAAAGTTCTTGAAGGAAATGCCATAAACCAACCATGCTGCTTGTTGGGGATACCAATATTGGGGGGATCCCCTGTACAGCCAGGCCCAAGATAATGATGAGTAACTTTGTCACCTCACCAGTTAAATCTTTTTGTCTGCGGCCAAAGCAGCTAGTCTGAACCTTCTCCTCAAGCCTTTCCTTCATACTCTCCATCTCAAGTGAGGTAAGCGCCATGGAAGCAGAAATAAAGGAAATGGAGCCAGTACAGGAACAGAGGAGGGGCTCTCCCTCTAATCCAGTGATTAGGAAAGGCTTTCAAATTGAAGCTGAAAGGATTAGGGTTTAGCTACAAGAAGGAGGGAGCAAAGGATTTTTCAGACAGAGGCCAGCAGTACATATCAAGCACAGAAAGCATAACACTGTCAAGAAGCCGAGAGGCAACCAACGTGTCTGGAGCACAAAAGGGGAGAGTGGTATGAGATGAGTCTGAAGAGATAAGAAGGAGCCACACCGCAGAGTATCTTATTAGCTCATATTAAGCATTTTTGAACTCTATATTAAGAACAAGTGAAAGTTGCTCACTCATGTCCAACTCTTTGTGACCCCATGGACTATACAATCCATGGAATTCTCCAGGCCAGAATACTGGAGTGGGTAGTCTTTCACTTTTCCAGGGGATCTTCCCAATCCAGGGATTGAACCAGGTCTCCTGCATTGCAGGTCATGCTTTACCATCTGAGCCACCAGGGAAGCCCAAGAACACTGGAGTGGGTAGCCTATCCCTTCTCCAAGGGATCTTCCTGACCCAGGAATCGAACCGGAGTCTCCTGCATTGCAGGTGGATTCTAAGGCAGATATTAAGAACACCAATAACCTAAATGAATGGTTTTAAGCTGGGAAATGACAAGATCATATTTGGGAACTTGCACTTTAAGATGGCAAAGTAACTGTATACTAAAAAAAGCCAAGAGAATTATCTGAAAAAATAACCATAGTTCACTGAAGTGGCA
Source organism: Bubalus bubalis (assembly GCF_019923935.1). Classification (NCBI taxonomy): domain Eukaryota; kingdom Metazoa; phylum Chordata; class Mammalia; order Artiodactyla; family Bovidae; genus Bubalus; species Bubalus bubalis. The sequence continues at coordinate 37,868,402 of NC_059181.1, forward strand.
AGTTCAAAACTTAATATATTAAAAACAAATAGATTCCCTATAAATAATCAATAAACCAGCATTTGGATTCTCAATTTAGATTGTTATAATTCTTACTACTAGATATTTGTTTCCTTTCTTTATGTGTACTCCCTATTTTTGTTGCTTTCCTCCTCCTTTTTTTGACCCTGATTTCCTTATTCACCAGGGTGGCTCAGCTAATAAAGAATCCACCTGCAATGCGGGAGACCTCGGTTCGATCCCTGGGTTGGGAAGATCCCCTGGAGAAGGGAATGGCTAGCCACTCCAGTATTCTGGCCTGGAGAATTCCATGAACTTTGTAGTCCATGGGGTTGCAAAGAGTCAGACACGACTGAGTGACTTTCACTTCCCTTGTTCAAAATGTTAAGGTTGTTTTTTTTTTTTTAAACTTGAGTGTCTTTAGCCAGAAAAAATAAGCTCTGATCAAGCTGCCTGATCACACTTCCAACCTCAGAGAGCTTTTAAAAACATGAACCACTGGCTATAATGGAGAACTGGTAAGAACTTACTGATAACTCACTACATACCTCTCATTAGTCCTGAACAACAACAACAACAACACTCATGTAACACCTACCCCTGCAAGGATTCATGACCAAAACAGTCAAACAAAATTAATATTCAATTATTTGTGCTAAAATTTCTTTCATCAGGAGGAAAGGTATTACAAAATTTTAACCAAATAACCTAATTATATGTTAGAGGATCTGTAAAGTGTATATTTACTATAGTGGTGACCCAAGGACGAAAGAGCAGATAAAACCAAGGAGTGTCTTGGAATGCAGGAATGGAAAAACCAGACCCTTATCGTCCTTCCCTCCCCCACGTTGTAACTATTAATGGAACGGTATAACCTGTCTCCCCTCCTACCCCATTAAGTTCAGTTCAGTCACTCAGTCGTGTCCAGCTCTTTGCGACCCCATGGACTGCAGCACACCAGGCCTCCCTGTCCATCACCAACTCCTGGAATTTGCTCAAACTTATGTCCACTGAGTCGGTGATGCCATCCAACCATACAACCATCTCATCCTCTGTTGTCCCCTTCTCCTCTCGCCTTCAATTTCTCTCAGCATCAGGGTCTTTTAAGTCAGTTCTTTGCATCAGGTGGCCAAAGTGCTGGAGTTTCAGCTTCAACATCAGTCCTTTCAATGAATATTCAGGACTGATTTTCCTTTAGGATGGACTGGTCGGATCTCCTTGCAGTCCAAGAGACTCTCAAGAGTCTTCTCCAACACATAGTTCAAAAGCATCAATTCTTTATTTGTAGTCCAACTCTCACATCCATACACTTCTCCCATCCAGTATACATGCCTCATCCAATCAGCAAATGACCCACAAGATCCCTATCCCACTCCTTGTAGCCTGGGTATAAAAGTGTACTGAGGACTCCTGTTCAACGTTGGTTCTTCCATGAGCTGGCCCACTGTTCTAACAGTGTCTCTCACTCTAATAAACTTTATTTTCCTCTCATTCTGTCTCATATCTTGAAATTTTCCAGCCTGCGCCCAGACCATGACAACTATCAGTGGCAATTTAGAGTTGATGGAAAATGGCAGTAGGACAGAGAAACTGAGCTTAAGGGCCCAGCCGTAAATCATACATATCAACAACTTTTCTGGGACTATGAATGAACAATTCTTTACATTCTATATAGTTCAATTTCATGATACATTAACAAGGACTTTAATGTAGTAACAAGGATGTACATTAACAAGGACTTTAATGTAATGGGCTTCCCTGGTGGCTCAGATGGTAAAGAATCTGCCTGCAATACAAAAGACCCAGGTTTGATCCCTGGGTTGGGAAGATCCCCTAGAGAAGGAAATGGCAATCCACTCCAGTATTCTTGCCTAGAGAATTCCATAGACAGAGGAGCCTGGTGGGCTACAGTCCATGGCGTCACAAAGAGTCGGACACGACTGAGCGACTACACTTTCAACTATACTTTTAACAAGGACACTGATACTGGAAAATGGGCAACCAGTGCTCTTTGAAAGATTCTTTGGGGAAGAAGGGCCAGTACATGGTAGTACCTTGTATTTGCTGATCCCTACTTCCCCTAACCAGATACCATTAGATGAGCTCCATCATAGCAGAAACTTTTGTAAAAGAAGGAGAAAAACACAGAAATACCAGTATCTGGATTATTTCAAAATATTATATGCTGCTGCTGCTGCTAAGTCACGTCAGTTGTGTCCGACTCTGTACAACCTCACAGATGGCAGCCCAATAGGCTCCTCTGTCCCTGGGATTCTCCAGGCAAGAGTACTGGAGTGGGTTGCCATTGCCTTCTCCGAAATATTATATGAGTTACGACTTTTTAATGCTTTGCTTTTTTGATAGAAATGTGAGCTACAAATACGAAAATTACAGAGCCTTTTGTTCCAAAGCAATTAAAATTGTGCAGTGTATTAATTATCTAGGGGTGAGTCAGTCATTTTAGGGAAGCACCTGTACTGAGTCCTACGCTGGCAGCACCTAGTTTCTGAGGTTGAGAAGTAGGCCCAAAGCAGCATCTTCCCAGACAAAAGGAGAAACTACAGAGCAGAAGAGCGAGCACTGCTAGCACTGTGGAGAAAGCATGAAAGTCACTCCTGAAAACACCTCCTAGTGGCAGAAGCATTCTAGGAATTTACTCAGCCTGAATGGTACTGTCAGATTGAACATGGAGAATTTTTTAAAATAAGTTCCTTCTTAGATTTTCCCCCTTGGCGTGAGCAGAGTTCAGAGCCTTCAAATCAATACTTTCAAAAAGACTCCAGCTTTCTGACAAAGTATAATACTATGGTCTCACCTCTGAGAGCACTGACATATTTTGAAGCTCTAAATCTTCGGATCATTTACACTGATTTTAAATTGAACTAAAATATGAGAAAGGAGTTTACAACTTTACACGTTGGCATATTAAACAAGGAATTACATTTTCTCACTTATTAATTCCTTTGCTTAAGTTAGATACATTCATTCTATATAGTATTTATTTTGTAATAAAATATACCCAGTTCCATTAAGTATATTAACAGAAATTTGATCTGTACCTGTTATCAAAGCTGTGTGATTTTCTCCACAGCAAACATGACTTATTTTCTTATCCTTAACACTCTCAATGACTTTGGGTTCTGAAGTTTCAAAAGTGAAAGTGCCAAGACCCAGTTGACCAAACTGTCCCAGCCCAAAGGTGTACACGGCTTTCTCTGAAAGGGGAGAAGCAAACACAAGAAAAGGATTTCAGAGATACAGATACCGTCATCATTACATCTGGAAAAATGGTGATATTCCCTCTTCTATAAAGTACGTTAGGGGTCTTTCAAAGAAACACTCATGCAAGAATACCCGATACTTACCTATACATTCGATAAATCGAGAGAAAAATGACAAGGTACACAGTTGTAACAATTATGTCATGGGCCTAATTCTCTTACGTATAATGACAGAAGGAACTGCTAAACACACAAAAGTCAGTGAAACCAAAAAAGTCCCTATGATTACCACTCAGTCAAAAAGCATCAATTGTCTAAACTAATTCCTTTCACTGACTTAAATAAACGAATAGTATTTCCCACAGAAAAAGTCCTTACTTTTAACAGTAGTTTAATGGAATAACCTATTTTAGAAAACAATCTCAGAGGAGAATTTGCATGAGAATTAAAACTTACAGCAGATATGCTACACTTATTCACAGGTAAAGCTCATTTAGGGCTTCCCTGGTAGCTCAGCTGGTAAAGAATCCACCTGCAATGCAGGAGACCCTGGTTTGATTCCTGGGTTGGGAAGATCCACTGGAAAAGGGATAGGTTACCCACTCCAGTGTTCTTGGGCTTCCCTGGTGCCTCAGATGGTAAAGCATCCACCTGCAATGTGGGAGACCTAGGTTCGATCTCTGGGTTGGGAAGATCCCCTGGAGGAGGGCATCACCACCCACTCCAGTATTCTTGCCTGGAGAGTCCCCATGGACAGAGGAGCCTGGTGGGCTACAGTCCATGGGATTGCAAAGACTTGGACACGACTGAGCTACTAAGCACAGCACAGCACAAAGCTCATTTATTAGGAAGTGCAATAATAATCAGAGGAGAGGAAAAGCCTTTCCTCTATATTATTTAAATTAAAAAAAATTTTTATTGAAGTATAGTTGATTTACAATGTTGTGCTAATTACTGCTATATAGCAAAGTGACTCAGTTATACATATATATTCTTTTCATATTCTTTTCCATTATGGTTTATTATAGGATACTGAATATAAAATATGACCTTGCTGTTTATCCATCCTATGCGATATTAGTAGTTTTGAAGTGATTCCAAATGAACTCCAATAATTTAGTCAAGTATTAGCTCATATAGTCTTGAGAAATGGAAAAGCACAAGAACAGGATAAACCAGTGGTGATGTAAGTGTCCTTTTAGACACACAATGCTTCCGGGCCCCTGCCTTAGGAAGCACAGTGTCTACTGCATTTGTGTGCTTCTCCGCAGTGCAACACATTGCCTCTCCTGCTGCAGTTACAGAAGCAAGAGTTTCAGATTCAGGTAGAAGCCCAAACCTTCATTCCTACTAGCTGTGGCAAGCAGACAAGCTACTTAAATTCCCTAATGCTAATAATCCCTTCTACAAGAGCTGCTGCAAGGATTAAATGAGAAAACATACAGGGAACACAATGGGACAGTCAGTCGTAAAAGAACATTTTTCTAAAAAGTAATTATCTCATCAACTCACCTTATTGTGACAATACAGGATACTGATGAACACATAATTATTGTCATATAGTTTTACATTTTTCTTTCTAATGTTTACTTCATGAATAAGACACAAAGATATTTTTTCTTAAAGACAACACAGTGTGTCAAGGATAGGAAGCCACACTGAGGCAATGGCAAACAGACCTTTATTTTAGTGTAAAAATCACTATCTCTAGTAAAAGTAATAATCACACAGCATATCTCCAGTTCTGAATGTTCAGCTTAATAGGAGGATGTTGGGTAAGTGAAAAAACTGTCTATCTCGAGCTGGCCAACAATCACTCCAAGTTTCTTGGGCTGTCTGACAACAGCCTGTGAAATTAGGCTGTTCAGGCACACTGAATCAAGTTACACAAGTTTTGTCCTTATTCTGTTCCCTTGTGTGCTTGAATGATTAGCAATGACAATAGTTTCTATTATTTTTAAATGACTGAAGACTCTTACCTAACGACATTATATACAAAAATCAATATAATTTTTAGTCATCCCACCTTTGTAACATTTTTAACAATGTAATTCAATGTTAATAAATAATACTGTCTTAGGAAAACAGATTTGATTAGTTGGCTTCAGATAAATATTACTCTAATTTCACAGAATACATTCCATTTCACAACTAGATACTTGTGTAGCCCTGTAGAGATCTTAAGTTTGTCTAAATATAATCTGGAGAAGTTAAGTTCTTATTTTCTTTGGGGCCCAGACTTCATTGTGGACCCAATCTAATAATCAAGCCTTTCTTGTCTTCTGATAACTGCTGTGGAGGACATACAAAATGACATGGATCACTTGGTCTCACTTAGTTTGTCCCAGTTCCAGTCTGATACTTTCTCTACAGCAATCCATTGTTTCCCTGACTATCGTTACAACCAGTAGCTGTATTGTGTAATCTATCGTAGTTATATCAAAATATCAAGTTTTAAATAAATTTATCAACAATGAACTAATTAAATTTATCTTTAAAGTATTCTATTGACTTTAAGATCAATAAAGTCTGATCTAAATAGACTTTAAGATCAGAATTATAGACACAAGAAAAAACAAAGCTGGGGAGGGCCCCCAGAGAATCATCTAATCCAAGCCCTTCCCTTTAGTTAAGAGAACCATTTAGAACAGATGATTAGCTATTCTTGGCTTTATGGTCTTGCAAAGTATCCAATAACTCTTAGGTATTAAACTTAGTACTTACTCAAACTGATGATCATACACTCTTTAGGTCCATTTCTTTATCAATTAGGACTAAATATTTAATATTTCTATCCATACTGCTTCAGAACACAGGTTTCTCACCAGGACTGGCTCATAATAAAGCCTTTAAAGGTCCATGGATAAATTTTAAAAAATAGGCAAAGTAGTGAATTTTCCATACAGATAAACTTATACAATTTAAGGGGATGTCTTTTACTATAAAATTAAGAGCTTTAAAATTTTTGTTTTGAAAATGACCCTTATTTTATGATATAATGGTGAAAACAGATTGCATTTTTCTTGCAATGTCCATATTTAGCCAAATGCAAACTGGAAGTTGGCAATCTTCTCTAGGTCTTCATATTCTCTTACAAAATAAAAAACTTAAAATATAAAAACTTTAATGGTCTGTGAGATTCGAAAGTCTCCAAAAAATCTGGAGAAAACAATCAGTTTCTGGCAATATGGTTTTTAACTTCAAAACAAAGTTCACAGAAAGCTAAATGTCTATTATACTATAAGAAAATACATTACTTATGTGTACTTATGTGCACTTTTTAAATTTTAAGTATAATTAAAAGATTATTTTGAAAATATTTTATAATATATGGTTTAATGACACATTATTATATAGTCAACATTGCATCCTTCAGAATAACCTTCAATCACCTAATAAATTAATTATTTCTATAATCTTTGTATAAACCAGAGAAAATACATGACACAAGAATAAATTGCATTTCTGCCTACAGAATAAATTTTCAGATAATTTATAAAGATTAAAGTTTAATCCCTAAAATAAATCTTTCAGAAATTATATAAAAATTCACTTTATCAGCAGAAGTTTAAAAAAGATCTTAAACTTCAGAATTATTTCCAAATTTAGAGTGGAGGACCTGGAAAAAAATATTTCTCACTTTGAAAATATTCCATCTGGAAATTGCAATTCTGGGAAACCATAGCTTTATAAGCATGACTAGGACTAGAACAGGAAATCAAGGAAAAGTGATGTAAGAGAGGAAAATCTAAAGATAATATACAGCTTAATCATCTTGCAACATTTAAGCATTATCATCTAAGAATTAGATGTTATTTAAAAATTTGTCTAGAACACTTCTAGCTTTGGGTTACTGAAGATTAAGTGGTGACTTCAAAAACTGTTTCTTTTTACTAAAAACTATCATAATTATTCACTACCTAACTGCATTACCTCTATACTACTCATCTAAAATAAATCTAATGCTGAACAAATCTGGGAGCATCAATGTAAGCATATTAATAGACAGTATATTTTAATTATATTGACCAGCATCCTAAGAAGTCACATGTCATACCAAAAACAAAATTCAGAAGCCAAAAGGGACATTATCATTAAGGTTCTAACTCTGTATTCTTATCTGTAATTTACAATCTTAACCCCCTTTAATGAATTACTATAACAGACATAAAAATCACAAAGAAATCACCAAGTTAGATATTGTGACTATCAAAGAAAAGAATTACCAATGACAAGTAGAAAAGACTATTAACAAGGAGCATCTTCAAAATAAAGTATTTCAGAAAAATTAATGTCAATTTTAAATAAATATGGAATACATATACATGAGGAAAACAAAGTGTTCTTGAAAATGAGCTAAAAAAGTTATCTGCTGCCATTAAAGGTGTTAAGGTCACGAAAATGTCAATTATGTAAGCAAAAACAATTCAACAAGATTCATTTTTTTTTCTACTTAACAATATCTTCCATAGGCCAGAAATGTTTACTAACTATATGAACAAAAAGTAGAGATCTTAATGGAAAAAGATGCAAAGTCTACTTACATGAAGTACCTGAAACATACAAACTCATTGAAGCAGAGACTTGAACGGTGGTTGCCAGGGACTAGGGTGGTGGAGAGGGGAGCTGCTAATTAATGGATTTCAGCTATGCAAAGGTGAAAGTTCTACAGACCTGTCATATCAGATTGTGCCTATAGATAACATTACTGTATTATACACTTAAAATTCTGTTAAGATGGTGGATCAGATGTTAAGTGTTCTTACCACAATAAAAATAAGCAAATGTTAAAAAAGGTTTTAGTTAGGTACCACAGAAAGCAGGAAATGGAGCCGCACCCATACCTGTAAGAACAACTGTGTGCCCTCCACCACAAGCAACTTGGATCACCTTCTCAGAAATTCCAGGCACCAGCTGGGGCACTTTGTGATTGACCAGGAGCTTTGGGGGAAGACCTAACTTCCCACTCTCCGGTTCTCCAAAGGTGTACAGTTCTCCCTCAGCTATTGAAGGAAAAAAAAGAGGGATCAATGATGACAGAGACATGAACAAAATACTGGTCTTTTTGGTACATGTTCTTACGTTTGATAAAAAATTTAGAAAATATAAACTTAATAAATCTGACCTTTCTTGAGATACTTTTACTCAATAGTAAGGAATAAAGGTAGATTTTCCCTTCCTCTTGATTATTCTAATCCAAAATCTTCATGAAGAATTCATGACTATCACTACTGGTAACTAAAAATTATTTTATCTGTTTCACAATACACAGACAAGATGATCTTACTTCTTCCACTTACTTTTAATAAAGCAAAATGACTAGACATTAAACCCCCAAAAGGACATGGATTTTGTCTTGCTCACTATGGTATTTGCAAGAACCTAGCAGTGTGTCTACTACATTAAATATAATACTTATTGCATAAATAATTGCTTTTCATGAAACTTTCTGTAGAAAACTCATTTATGCGTGAAGCAAATATGGTGAGTGAGCCTAAAGATGGCAGGTTTTACTCAGATGGCACTTTTTCCAGACAGACGCTCCTGCTAAGGAACTCATGTCATTTAATTGCTGCCTTGTCTATACCAATACTATTGATCTGCTTCTGTTATCACACTTAGCACACTATACTATGAGCTTCATGAAATCAGGAACTATTTTCTATGAACCGAAGTGAGTTCTATAGAGCAGGAATTTAAAAACTGTAGTAAATACATAATCTAATCATAAGCTTCTATGTCAGTCATGTAGAAGAGATAACACAGCATGTCTTGTTGTATTACTCGCATGTCTCCAAAAGAACCACACCACGACTGACTGCTGACTAACCCCTGGGAATGCAGCCTTTGGGAGTGTTCTTTAAGCTGGTGAGAGGTGATTCTGTTACACACATCTGGAGAAATGAATTATGCCAGCTTAGCCAGGAGCTAAGAAAGGGTTGCTCTGCACAAACATCAACACTGATGATGTACACCTGGTTTCACTGTTGAAGGGCCTGAATTTCAGGTGCCATGACGAGTTGCTAGCAGGATGTGCCTACATGACCGGCCACCCACAGCAAAGCCTCAGACCCTGAGAATAGAAGAGGGCTTCCCTGGGCAGAGACATCACACACACATCCCTGTAGTTCAATGCCAAAGAGAAAACACACCTCGTGTGGCCCTGGAAGAGGAAGGACTGGGAAGTGCATACAGGACCTCTCTGAAGAATACAGATCTTTCCTTTGCTGTAATAAATCTTAGCTATGAGTATAACGAGCTATTGAAGACAGATCCCTTCTAGCAAATCAGAACTTAGGGAAGTTGTGTGACATCTAACACACATGGTAGGTGCCAGTTTAAACTTGGTCAACTACTACAAACACAGCCAAACTCATTTTCTAGATTGATTTGCACAAAAGTGAAGTTTTCTGTACTACAATTTTTTCTGAAGTACTCAGCACGGAAGTACTCAGTAAGTCAGCACACCTCCCCCTTTCCCCATGCTTCTTGCTTCTCATATGAAAGGAATTTCTAAGTCCAGACAAATCTCTTTCTACTACTGTCTGTAAATTCCTGCTGCTCCCCACACCTTCAATGGATGAATTGCATGGTATGTGAACTATACATCAATATAGCTATTTTTTCTTAAGGCATAAAACAGAAAACAAAACAAAAAAGTTCAATGTAATGCCTATCAGTTAAAACAATTAATTGCACTTGTTTCTCTACTGGCTAAAGCAGTAGTAAATAAAAACTGACATTGGCAATTTTATTAAGGCCTAAATATAAGACAATGCTTTATTTCTTTTTCCATGTGTTTTTTTTCTATTTTTTGTTTCATAAACAAAGTGAGCACAGACTATACCAATCCCAGGAGCCCTAAAGTTGGAAATAAGTTGGTATGTGGTATTGGCCCAAGGAAAACAATTTATCATTCATTCACTTACCTCCTCGTTCAACAAGATTTATTTATTGTCAGTTTCTTCACGATACAAACTGACACAGTAGTGAACAAAACTAGCCAAGCCAGAGTTTGCCCTTTCTTAGAACCAAATTACTACCAGTTCAGTTCAGTCGCTCAGTCGTGTCCGACTCTTTGCAACCCCATGAATAGCAGCATGCCAGGCCTCCCTGTCCATCACCAACTCCCAGAGTTTACTCAAACCCATGTCCATCGAGTCAGTGATGCCATCCAGCCATCTCATCCTCTGTCGTCCCCTTCTCCTCCTGCCCCCAATCCCTCCCAGCATCAGAGTCTTTTCCAATGAGTCAACTCTTCGCATGAGGTGGCCAAAGTACTAGAGTTTGAGCTTCAGCATCAGTCCTTCCAATGAACACCCAGGACTGATCTCCTTTAGGATGGACTGGTTGGATCTCCTTGCAGTCCAAGGGACTCTCAAGAGTCTTCTCCAACACCACAGTTCAAAAGCATCAATTCTTCGGTGCTCAGCTTTCTTCACAGTCCAACTCTCACATCCATACATGACCACTGGAAAAACCATAGCCTTGACTAGATGGACCTTTGTTGACAAAGTAATGTCTCTGCTTTTCAATATGCTATCTAGGTTGGTCATAACTTTCCTTCCAAGGAGTAAGCGTCTTTTAATTTCATGGCTGCAATCACCATCTGCAGTGATTTTGGAGCCCCCCAAAAAATAAAGTCTGACAGTTTCCACTGTTTCCCCATCTATTTCCCATGAAGTGGGACTACTACTAAGTCATTGGTAAACGTGGGGGGCACTAAGATGGGACAATAAGCATTTTCTAAACCTGAATCTGAGGTGCACGGAATAAGAAGTAAATGTATAACAAATACTTAGATATCTAAGAGGGTCCATAAAACTGTTTTCCGTTAGGTGTTTTTATTGTTAAAAAAACCATCAATAGGATGGAAAACCAAGATCATTCTTTTGCTGTTACTACTAGGGTAGATGTAGCTATAATAGAGTCCAGCATTTAAAATATTTTAATTAAGGTAGAGAAGGTTGCCAATGAGGCCAGGAAAAGGAGAAATTGGGGATCCTGAGAAAAGTCCCACTGAAGGAAAGCATATCCCATACTGAACTCTCCTCCTTTTCCATCAAATCATCAATCCTATTTCTACAATGAAAACCTATGACTTATGTACTAAACTGATAAAAGCAAATTATCAGGACAAGATCAGAATTGGTCAGAGTACAGAATCAAGCAAATCCAGAGAAAAGAGGCTCATAGGTCTTGTTTTTAATGCCAAAGAAATTTGAGGACCAACATTTAGAAGGGTTTTTTATATATAAAAATATAGATCTAATTCATTAAAATCAGTTAACATGTCAGATAGTTTGAAATTATAAACACTCATTATTAAAATGAAGAAACACTGTGACCTAAAACAGACCAAAATAATTTCATTACATGGAGTACCATGGCGATAGTGCTATAGAAATATAGGATGTTATGTCATTTTATTATTAATTTAGTAATAACTTAGACATGGGAGATAACATAAGAAATTCAACTGTTCTGTCTTACTTGTTACAAAAGCTGAATGGTAATATCCGCAAGAGATCCAGGAGATAGGTTTTCCAATGGTCACTTGATGTGGGACACATATATTAGTTATATTTTGTAAACCAATTTGCCCTTCGGAATTGTCACCCCACATGAATAGCTCGCCATCCTCTATAGTTAAAACATGAAGAGGAAAAAACATTTTAAGAGGTAGCAGGGATAGCAAGTTATTATATTCCCAACAGAACATTTATTTTTTAATTTAGAAAAATGATGTATCTTGAAAGAAAAGCACTAAAGACATTTGTACCAGGAAACTACTTCATAGTACTATTTCTATTATGAAATGTTTCTATAATGATAAAGGATAGAGAATAACCTAAAGTATATCACTTTAGTCACGCCCATATTTCTACCTCAATAGCAAAGACAGAATGTCCTTTCCTATAATAACCTTTCCTTATTCTAAAGTCTCTAAGCAGAAGATGGTTCCCTCCTTTCAAGCAGTCTACCTGTAACTGAACTGAATGCTGGCAAGAGTCACACTGCGCATCTCCCAGACAAGGCCCAGGTCAGAAGGACTGGGACTACTTTGCTCTGAGAACACTGTGGGAATGACACTTTAGAGGAAGAAAAAAATTAAATAAATTTATTTTGCTAACTTTTTTTTTAAACAGTTGAAAATACATAATCTAACTTCAGAGACTAGGAGATACATTAGCGTACCTAAAATCTCAAAACCAGGCTAACTCCTGTGCTTTCTGATAAAGGCTGTGGTGTCAGGGGGAAAAAAACCCTAAGGGAAATATTCTAGAAAAGAATGAGCAAGACTTATTTACTTGTATCTTTTAATTAAAAGTTTTTAAATCTGAAGTGTTTCATGACAAAGCAAATAAAAGGAAATATGAAAATAAGAACCGAAAGGAGGAGGTCTAAATGCCAACGGTGTGGGCGAGAGAACTGAAGGGATGGACTGCAGATCCGACGCTGGCTCTCCTGGCCAGAGCGACAGCACACCTCACACCCCTCTCTAGACTGGAACAAAGACGCACACTGGCAGCTTCCTCAGTGGGACGTGTGCATCTTGGCTCCACATTTTAAAGAAAGTTCTCATATGGGCTTTTGATAGGCAGAGCAGAGCGATGCAATGACCATTACAGACTGTATTTTAGTAACATATATCCCACAGATTTCTGGGATGTTTCTGACAACAACTTCACTAAAGCTGAAATATAACTTTCAGAACATGCAATGAAGGTACTATTTAAGAATATCTAAAGAAACAGATGGGTAGTACAGCTTAGAAGTTACTTAACAACTACCTTCTAAATGTATGTAAGCATAAAGTTGTAATATTTGTCATGATTTTCAGTTCTACTTTAAATGTCTTCTGAAAACACATGGTCAATGAAAGAAAATGAAAAAGGATTGCTGTCTTCAGTTTACCGATTCTGTATATCCTGGTCTGAAAAAAAGGGCTATGTCCCAGTTTGAAATGGAAAAAAGAGTCTTACCAGTCAGTGCAGCTGAAGTGTTAGACCCAGCAGACAGTTGTTTAATCTTATGCTGGGATGTAAAGAAACTAATTAGATGGAAGGCACTTCTTTCATCAGTATCACCAAGTCCAAGCTGCCCTTCATTATTTCCTCCGGTGGCATATACTTGGCCTCCTCCTGCACATGGAAAAGACAACATCGGTATACCACAGTCATCATCTCTAGGAGACAGTCCAGTGTATACTAGATAGTCTCACTATTACTAGTGAAGAAATTTGAAAGCTGGCATTATCATACAATTTGGTGAACAGCTTCCTTTTGGTGACAAAAATACAGCAAAACAAGCAAGGCTCTACATTTCTGTGAGATTTTATAAATTATTCTAGGGTGTAAGTAGCAATCGAAATGCAGAACTATTAATTCAGAGCAAAAAAGAGGAAAATAATTTCCAAATTAGTTTATAATTCAAATCAAAACTTTTTAAAAGAGATGTGGTTCATTAATTTTAACTTCCATACCATTAAGGCTAAGATATAATGCAACAATAAAATGAGGCAAATACAAGAAGAATCTAATTAGAAATGTGGAAACTCTATGTTGCAAAATTATTTTAATTTTCTATATTTAATTTTCTGCCTTCCTAAACAGGAAGGCAGTCCAGCATTGTGTCTAGGCAAGAGGACACAGAACCAGACTTCCTGGGTGCAAATTCTGGCTTGCCACTTATCAGCTGTGTAACTTTGGGCAAGCTATCCTTAACGTCTCAGTGTCTCGTTTTCCTCATCTGTAAAATAAGATAATAATAATGTCTACTTCATAGAGATGTTATGAAGACTAAATGAATTAACATTTATGAAATTCTTAGAATAGAATTTAGGACACTATCAGCACTGCATGCTGCTGCTAAGTCACTTGAGTCATGTTCGACTCTATGCGACCCCACATGAAGTTGAACCACACGATTTAAAACATGGAGCATATCAGAGGTGGTGGAATGCTGAAGCAGTTCAGACAATGACACAAGGAAAAAGTTGAATAGTCACAAAAAGCTCTATGGAAGAAGGAAGACATACACTGGATCTTAAAATACAAATATCTGAATAAGAAAAAAAGAAGACACTTTAGCAAAGGGAAAGTGTTGAGTGAGGGCAGAGAGCTGAGGTGGGGGCTGAAGCAGTGAGAGCAGCCTGAAGACAGAAGAAGCTGTGTGTGGGGGATGGAGGTGGGAAAGACTGCTGGGTGGTCAGGGCCTGGATATCTAATTGCTCCAGCAGGATTTGTTGGAAGATTTCCTCAATTTCCTCATGGAATTGTCTTGGCACCTTTGTCAAATATTACTTGGGTGTAAACATGTGGCTTTATATCTGGACTCAACTCCATTAATCTTTGTCTATCTACTTACTAATAGCACACTGTCTTGATCATTGTACCTTTGTGTGTGTGTTAGTCGCTCAGTCATGTCTGACTCTCTGAGACCCCATGGACTGTAGCCCACCAGGCTCCACTGTCCATGGAATTCTCCAGGCAAGAATACTGGAGTGGGTTGCCATGCCCTTCTCCAACCCCTGGATCTTCCCAATCCAGGGACTGAACCCGGGTCTCCCACGCTGTAGGCAGATTCCTTACCGTCTGAGCCACCAGGGAAGCCCCACTGTAGCTTTACAGTAGGTCTTAAAATCAAGTAGTCCTCCATTCTGATCTTTTCAAAACTGTTTTGGCTATTCAAGGTCCTTGGCTTTTCCATATAAACTTTAGAATAACCTTGTGAATTTTCTACATACACACACTCATACACACACATGGCCTGTTTGGATTTTGATTGGAACTGTGCTAACTCACATCAAAAGCCTTTTAAGGGCTTCCACTCACCCTCTGAAAAGAAGAGGGAAGAGCAAGATCAGGAGCATGTGGCCCCTGAAGGTGTGCACACAGGTAAGGAGATGCTGTTCCTTGCCGTAATCCAAGAAAAGAAGCTTTTTCTTCATCCACTTAACATTTATCTGCATATTTTCATAGGCAAACAAGTGTACTATCCATTTACATTTTTAAAAAAATCCTCATCTTACTGTTACCAAGGTACCATTTCTATTAATTTTACAAAGTCACAAATGTTACTGGAGTAAGACCTCAGTCCTCATATTGGACAGGAAGTCATACAGATTGAATGAAGTGAAGTGAAGTGAAGTGAAGTGAAAGTTGCTCAGTTGTGTCCAACTCTTTGTGATCCCACGGACTATACACTCCATGGAATTCTCCAGACCAGAATACTGGAGTGGGTAGCCCTTCCCTTCTCCAGCAGATCTTCCCAACCCAGGGATCAAACCCAGGTCTCCTGCATTGCAGTTGGATTCTTTACCAGCTGAGTCACCAGGGAAGCCCACAGATTGAATACTATACCTGTTAAAATTAGGGTGTGGTTCCTTCCGCAAGCAACAAATTTCACTTTTTCCGGTTTTAAAGCTAAAAATATAAAAATATGACAAGTAAGATATTTTATGATTATATGGAAATGATAAATAATCCAGGTCAAATGACCAAGTTGTAGAACAGATTTAAACCCAGGCCTGTCTGACTTCTAAGTTGATTTTCATAACTAATAAATCAAAAGTTTTTGGAGGTAGTTGTGCATCATAATAACCAATGGTGTTCGGAAAAAAAAAATACAGATAGCTTAGCCTGACCCCTGGAGAATCTGAGTCAGTAGGTCTGAGGTAAGACCTAGGCATCTATATATTATTTAAAATTCCACAAGTAATTAGTATGTGCTGAGATCCACTGCATTGTTATGCTGTCTTTTCTCCAACCTGATCTATTCCCTAATTTGGCATTACCATCAAGTTTACTTTCTACCTCACACAACAAAACACTAAGTTCAACATTCATAGGCATTTGTTGTTGTTGTTTAGTCATATACCTACGGTAAAGTTCTTCATTCATTCATTTACATATTAAAAACCTTTACAGAACATCTCCTCAGTGCTCAGCATAGTGGCTGCAAAAATCACTAAGAGAGACTCCCTGGCTCAAAGATCTCATAGTCTAGACAATCTTGTTAGCTTGTCTATTAGATATTGGACTTCCCTGGTGGCTCAGATGGTAAAGAATGTGCCTTCAATGCAGGAGACCCAGGTTCGATCCCTGGTTGGGAAGATCCCCTGGAGAAGGAAATGGCAACTCACTCCAGTCTTCTTGCCTAGAAAATCCCATGGACAGAAGAGCCTGGTGGGCTACAGTCCAAGGGGTCACAAAGAGTCAGACACGACTGAGCAACTAACACGTTCACGTTCATTCAATTTTGAACAATAAGCATAGTAGGCACTGTAAATAAACCCAAGGGTTTAGTCACCTGTGCTCAATAAATATTTTTGACTTAGTGGAATACTTCAAAAGTTCCACAACAATATCTACAAATAGCATGTGTGTGTATGTGTGTGTTAGTTGCCCAATCGTGTCCGACTCTTTGCAACCCCACAGAACCCGCCAGGCTCCTCTGTCCATGGAATTCTCCAGGCAGGAATACTGGAATGGGTTGCTGTTCCCTTCTCCAGGGGATCTTCCTGACCCAGAGTTTGAACCTGGGTCTCCTGCATTGCAGGCAGATTCTTTACCATCTAAGCAACCACGGAAGCATGGATATGATAAATTACACTGAAATTCTGAGCTCAAATTAAAAAT
The DNA here is from genome assembly GCF_019923935.1 of Bubalus bubalis. Classification (NCBI taxonomy): domain Eukaryota; kingdom Metazoa; phylum Chordata; class Mammalia; order Artiodactyla; family Bovidae; genus Bubalus; species Bubalus bubalis. The sequence goes on from NC_059181.1 coordinate 37,885,266, forward strand.
CTGGCTACAAAGATAAAGAATCCTATTCCTGTCATATCACAAAGAGTCTCTTATCACCCTTCAAGTATAGCTTATGTTCATGGGTTAAACCAAACAGAAGCTTTTGCACATAATGGCGAGAAAGCTTTGTAAAGGTATTATATTTTCTGGGACAATCCTGATTTGAAACATTTTGTCCCGTTATTCTTGTAAGAACACTGCTGCTGCTGCTAAGTCGCTCAGTCGTGTCAGACTCTATGAGACTCCATGGACTGCAGCCTTCCAGGCTCCTCCATCCATGGACTTTCCAGGCAAGAGTACTGGAGTGGGGTGCCATTGCCTTCTCCGTGTAAGAACACTAGTACTAATCAACTCCTAGGCCTGATGTTTTCTTCAGCACATCTGCTAACTACATACAGCAGGGTAAAGTGTGTTTTATAAAACCTGAAACTACACAGAACCATGATGTTCACAACTCTAATAACTGAGACAGAGCTCAAAACCCTATCATATTGTTTGTTCTCTATATATACAATAACAGTAATATTTAAGTAGGTTTACAAAACAAGCAAAAAAAAAAAAAAAACAAAAAACGATGTTCAAGTGCACAGTACTATAGAATCATTATTTCCTTTGTGGTCTCTGGGTTTAAAATCAATGCGATTTTTAAATCCTAACATATAGAAGTAGTTCTGAATATCACATGAAAAATAAAGTTAAATGCCAATAATATTCAAGTAAATCTCAGTGAATAAAGAACTAAAGGCTTTATTATTTATATTAAAGAATTACACAATCAACAGAAAAGTACTTTCTATAATTTAAGTATTTAAAGTGATAAGAAAAGACCCCAAACCTTTGACACATGTTGGCTTGTTAACAGCTGCTTTTGATCCTAATCCTAACTGTCCCCAGTTGTTACTGCCAAACATGAAAAGCTTATTATTTCCTGGTGGGAAAGAAACAGAAATAATAAACTGAAGCATCTTTAACATAATGTGAGATGAAGTCATCAGAAAACAATAAAAAAGCTGTACTTAAACAATGTTACCGGTTTTACAGGTTACCTTGCCCATCTACCTATAGCTACATACTGTTAGTTGTGAAGAGTTTCTAAGATTATACAGTAACAGTTTTTTGAGATTATGAATATATTCAAATAGATTTATTCTAAGAAAGCAATATGCATAGAAAATCAGGTGTCAGTATACTAAGGGAACTTAAAAGTCTTCCCTGATAAATCAATTTGTCAAGAATTCTCTGGCAAAGTAAAAAAAAATAAAAACATTCACTTTCTGTATATCTTCAATATGTTTTGAACAACACATCTACAATACTTAGGATTCTCTAAGTATTACTATATTCATTTAAGATTTTAACACTAACCTGTAGTAATAGCAGTATGTTCATCTCCACATGAAAGAGATATAGGTATATCCTTTTTAAACCAGAATTTGCTGGGCATATTTTCAGCAAATTTAGTTTTTCCAAATGTAAACACAGCACCCGAATCTGCAAATAAATGAGACAAATATATGAGTTTTGATTTCACAAGCTTTATTGTTGCCTGTTAACTAAAATATTTTTCCAGTACTTTATCTGCTCCCCATGGCCTACATCCTCCTTCTTCCAACTTAACTCAGTTTAACTCCTCAGACTTCATTCTAGTTTTATTTATAAGATCTAATAAATCAAGTATATATTATCTGTTTACTGGTGTAAAGTAAGAAATATACTGTCACAATGACTAAGGAGTCCTGCTGCCACTAGGTAGACCATCTACTCCTTGGAGATAAGCTGATACCCTCGATGCCCCACTCACACTGGTGAACGTCGCATAGTCTAGCCTCTGACTGAAGGCTTTTCTCCACACACAGAAACAGGACAGCATTGAGTTTTATCAGTAACATCGTGAGGACGCAGGATGTTGAGATTTGGACATTCTTAAATGAAGTCACTAAATACTACCTGATAAGAGGAGTATTCACAAACTGGTTTACTCCAGTACCATTTTGAAGAGAGACCAAAAACTTCTATGAGATCCCAAAGCTATTAATATCTAAACACACACACAAAGACAAGATTCAGCTTTTGAGGAAACCTCAAGGAGGATGACCACACACAAAGAAACTAAACAGGTATCAGAAAGAAAGACATAGCAAACCTAAGTATTAATAAATACTAATGCTCAAGAGACTTGCCACTGTGGAAAAACCTTTTGAGAACTGTGAGGTGTGCAAGTTCAAACTGATAACGATAGATTTAGGAGGCCAGGTTCTAGAACAGGCTCTGAGTTTTTAATAGAATGAATAATTAAAACAGTTTTGTCCTGCTCTGGCTCCCCAAGAAGGCTTCCCCTGGCTACCCTCACCCCAAGCCAGGGGCCAGAGGCTCTGTGCTGGCCTGGTGGCATCTTCTGTCAATCAATACTGTCCTTTTGTTTAGTTTCTTGTATGTCTCACTACCTTGTGAACTCGAGGCAGGAACTGAATCATGTTTGAACCCAAGAGCCTGGCAGAAACAGAACGATTCTGCTCTTGTGTTTTTTTTTTCAAACTGTTGGTCGTGACCCATACAAGTGAAAGTCGCTCAGTGTTGTCCAACTGTTTGCCGACCCTATGGACTATACAGTCCATGGGATTCTCCAAGCCAGAACACTGAAGTGGGTAGACTTTCACTTCTCCAGGGGATCTTCCCAAGAATGGAACCCAGGTCTCCTGCATTGCGGGCGAATTCTTTACCAGCTGAGCCACAAGGGAGGCCCAAGAATACTAGAGTGGGTAGCCTAGCCCTTCTCCAGATCTTCCCAACCCCAGGAATCGAACCGGAGTCTCCTGCATTGCAGGCGGATTCTTTACCAACTGAGTTATGAGGAGTGGGTCAGCAAATCAACTTAGTGGGTCATAACTACCATTTAAAAAAAGTAAAGTATTACAGGAAAGATCCGAGCACATCCCAAGTAGCTAGAGTAAGTACTGCTTCATGAAACGTCTATTTCTGTTACACAGAACGTACGTGGTACCCAGTTACAACGCTAAAGGTTATTTCTGGAGCTCAGGGGTAAAGTCTCAAAAAACCACTCGCTAATGGCTCCCTCCTTTCTCCAACTTGTTTCCTCAACCTCTTTTACCGCACGTCCCCCGGTCAGCCACTCTTTACTGCGTTCAATACACAACCGTGTTCTGAGGACCTCGAACGAAGTACTTTGGGAGGTGAAAACTGCCCCTGCCTTCGAGAAACTCATCGAAAACTTATTTTAAAAGAATTAGAAGAAGAAAGACCGGCACCCCCTTTCCCCGTAGTTCCCCTCCTCTCCCTCCTTTCTTTCTCCTCTCAGTCAACCGCAAGGGTGCGGCCAGACTCTGACCATAGTCGGGTGGCCGCGGCCCAGGCCTGTCCCCCGACGGGGCCGGCCCAGAGGCGGGGCCTGGCCGTCCGCCCGCCCGCTGACCCTCCCTCCCGGCCCGCCGCCACCGCCGCGGGCGCCACTCACCGGGCACCATCTCATCGGGTTCCCCCATGGTAATAGCGCTATAGAAAGCCTGCTCCTCGGCCAGAAAGTCGGCGGCGTCGACTCGGCTGGGCCTAAGGCAGTGCCTCAGCTCCGAAGCGGGCGCCCGGAGCCCCTTGGGCCCCCAAAGCCACTCTCCGGGCATCCGCTACGCCCGCGTTCCCGGAAGTCAACAAACGGCCGCTAGGGGCAACGGGGGCGGAGCGTTATGGCGCGAGGAGAGTGGGCGCCGGGGGGAGGGGAGGGCGGGCAGCCAACGCGGCGCAGGCGCAGACACAGTGGACGGTTAAGGTAGAGGCCGCGCGCCCTCTGGTGGCAGGAGCGGAGGTGTCGTCGCACCGCGAGGTAATCTGGAGAGATAGTGACCAGCGTCACAAATGTCACACCCCGTCTCAAGCTACGTGACACAGGCAAATGTCAACGCACAGCTGTGTTAATACTAGTACCTGTGACCATGTATAACTAAATGAGATAAGCACTATGCCCAACATCCTAAATCATATTTGTATCCCCGTCATCTACCCCCAAACCTGGTATATACTAGATGCTCATTAAATACATATTAGCTGAATGAGTCCTACTCCAGCCCTGCAAGCTGGTTTATGTTACCCCCGTTTAGAGATGTGAAGATTATACGGTGGGAGAACTGGGGTCCAGTTTAGCTAGTCCTGCTGGTCATCTGAACACCTCCTCCACCCCACACCCCTTCACACACACACAGAAGGCTGAGGTTTCCTGAAATCTACAACTGACTTGAACTTGCACAAAGAGATTCACCCACACTAGAACACCACTATTCTAGTATTAGCCAGATATGTTAACATTTTTCTCCAGTATCTCCTGTGAAGGAGAAATGTTGCCAGTCGTATTAACAAACAAAGGATGGCCATCAAGCCATCAGGCACTTACCAGAGCCCCCAGTGGTAAGCCCTGAGGAAATTTAGGATAGAGACAAAGGAGCTGCCCAGAGCTAAGCACCCCTCCACTGCAGCCACCCCCAAAGGTGCACCCTGAGGGGCCTCAGGATGGGGAAGAACAGGATATTGGCGCTAGAGAGCTAAGGTGCATATCAAAGGAATGATTTCCCTGAGTACAGATTCCTGCATCTACCCAAACATAGAAGAGAGCTAAATTTGTAAACTTGGGTTTCCCAGGTTGGCTCTAGTGGTAAAGAACCCACCTGCCAATGTGCAGGTTCCATCCCTGGGTAGAATCCCCCTGGAGGAGGAAATGGCAACCTGCTCCAGCATTCTTGCCTGGAGAATCCCATGGACAGAGAAGCCTGGTGGGTTACAGTCCGTGGGGCTGCAGAGAGTCGGACATGACTGAGGGGCTACGGGGGCAGAGCCCCCTTAATCAAGCACACACACATATTAATTTGAGCTATCTAACAGTAAACTTTTGACTATCTGGTTTTTGTTATAAAACTCCTATATAATCCTGGCTCCTCCCTTACCTCTTTGGAACAGTCCCTCAGAGTTGAGAGGCTGTCTTCTGGGCTTAAGTCCTCAGGTTTGTCCACCAAATAAAGCCTAATTTTTAACTTTTAGGCATGAGCTCTAAAATCAGACAAAGTTGGATTCAAGGATCCTGGACTTCCTGTGTGTACTAGAGTACTGACCTTCTCAAGGAGTTTGCCTGAGTTTTCTAGAGTTTGTAGATTAGGAGGGGAGATTAAACTATCCAATATATAAATAATTGTTTACTTACAAAGCAAAGTGGGGGTTACTAAGAAAGTATTTAAACCAGGAGCACTGACCTGGAGTAAGAGGTTAAGAAAAACTTACCTGAAGAAAGGACATTGAATCTAAGAACTGAGGAAGGAGAAGCTGGGAGGGGTGAGAGAGCTCCGGAGCAAAGAGTAAATTAGCTACAAAGATGTATAAGGAGCTTGGCTGTTTCCAGGAGCTCAAAGAGGTGACACTGGCCCGTGGCAAACTGGCAGGATCTTGGGCCTGTTGCAAATCTGAGATTTTATCCTTAGGATAATGGGAAGGCACTGAGGGTTTGTAAACAGTGAATTGATGGAATCAGGTATATATATTCCTGCAATCACCCTACCTGGCTGCTTTGTAGAATATAATTTGGAGCAGGGAGGAGGATTTGGAGCTATTGCAGAAATTTAGATACTCGCCATGCAGCCTTGAAATACAGCACATTGGCACCTGAGAGGAGCAGACAGGTTCAAAAATATTTTAAGAAGGAGAATCAACAGGAAATGGTGTCTGACTATTGACTCCTAGGCAGGCCAGGGGCTCTTACAGCAACAGCAAAAAAAGGGCCCAAAATTATTTTGGAAAGGATCTGATATTCTGTTTTAAAAGCATCAGAATAGTCCCTGTGGGAAAAGCAGAATTTAAAAGACCTACTTTAGTTATGATATGCTTTAGTTTGTTTTTTTATTTCAATATAGAGTTAAGCACATTTTTGTGCTGAACCCTCCCAAAAGGATTGATGCAACACTATTCCCAAGTTCCAACATAAGCAAATAGGCAGAGGATGGTACCATTTACTGAGATGGGGAACTCAGAGGATGGAGCAGGAGGGGTTGAAGTTAAGTAAGCAGAGGCTGTTCCCAGGTGGCTCAGTGGTAAAGAATCCACCTTCCGATGCAGGAGACATGGTTCGATCCCTGGGTTGGGAAGATCCCCTGGAGGAGGAAATGGGAACCCACTCCCATGGACAGAGGAGCCTGGCAGGTTACAATCCACGGGGCCACAAGAGTCAGACATGACTGAGGGACTGAACATGCACGCACTGAAGCAAACAGGAGAGAAGTTGATGGTCCAGCCTTTCCCATACTAAGACGTCAAAGTGGAAGCAGGGAACTGAGCAGGCAATTGGTAAGCAGAAACTCCAGGTGGAGTCACCCACTTGAGGGATGCCTGGGTCGACATAGTGATAGCAGCCTTAGCAAAGACTGCTAGGTGAAAGACTGAAAAGTGACTACAGGGTGAGAAGAAAAGAGAGGCTAAGATGAGTTGTGACAAAGGCTAAAATTTAATCACCCAGCACCCAATGATGAAGCTGCAAAGGAGACAGTGACCAGAGAGGAAGAGCCTACAGCATGAGGTTTCATCAGGAGGCTATGGATAATCTTGTCACGTGATGCTGAGAAATGATGTAAGGTGAAAAGTGTCCACTGAATTTAGCCACACGGAGATCATCATTGGTGTTGAAAGTAGCTGTTTGGTAGAGCGATGGCAGAAGAATGGTACCGTAGTAGTTGGAGAAGGGGGACACTGAGGGAAGGAAGGGAGGGTGAACACTTTTGAGACAGGAGAGAGAGATGGGACAGGAGAGGAGGAAATGAGGTGGATGGTAGGCTTTTATGAAGATTGGAGAGACCTGGGAATGCTGAGGGACAAACTGAACAGAAGTGGGGAAAACCAGATTCAGGAGAGTGAAGGAATAATCACTAATGGAAGGGAGGAAGAGACGGCATCCAGATCTCACGTGGAGGGACTGCCTTACTGAGAAGGAGACACTACTTCCAGCATAACAAGAGGAAAGGAAGAACACATCCTTCACAATATACTACAGCTACACATAAAGCTACCATCCCTTGGTGGCTCAGATGGTAAAGAATATGCCTGCAGTGCAGGAGACCCAGCTTCAATCCCTGGGTCTGGAAGATCCCCTGGCAAAAGGAATGACAACCCACTCCAGTATTCTTGCCTGATTTGGGCTTCTCAGGTGGCTCAGTGTTAACGAATCCACTTGCAATGCAGGAGACATGGGTTTGATCCCTGGGGCAGGAAGATCCCCTGAAAAATGAAATGGCAACCCACTCCAGTATTCTTGCCTGAGAAATCTCGTGGACAGAGGAGCCTGGTGGGCTATAGTCCATGGGGATGCAAAAGAGACATGATTTAGCAGCTAAACAATAACAGCCCATATATCTATATCTACACAGCAGTGATATCAAATACTATTGATACACATGATATAGATATCTCTCATATAGGATAATACTATGGTCTATCTCAGAAAGTTGTTATGGGGTACCGGGTAGTACTTACTGCTTGGTGTCTGGCATAGAGTACCATGCAACAGTATTAAGGCAGTCTGCTATGCTCTCACTGCATCAGTCAGTGTAACTCAGGCTATGCTGCAGTGCGACCACCACCCACATCTCAGTGGCTTAACACAAACAAAACAGTTTCGCCTTCTTACCACCCATTGGCCAGATCCCGTATTCTGTGCTCCTGAACACTGCATGGTGGTGGGGAACTGTGGGAGCACTTCTGACATTGAATGAATAGGAAATACCTCTGCCACATCCCTGTAGCAAGATGTTTTCAACCTGTGGAGTCACCTGCTTCATGTTGCAGAAGACAAGGAGTTTGAAAGTAAAATTTCATGACTCCCCACTGCAGTCATGTGCTCTTTGGTGCCCCCTTCATACATGGCCAACCACTCATACGTGCTGTGCTATGCTGTGCTTAGTCGCTCAGTCGTGTCTGACTCTTTTTGACCCCATGGACTGTAGCCCGCCAGGCTCCTCTGTCTATGGGGATTCTCCAGGCCAGAATACTGGAGTGGTTACCATGCCCTTCTCCAGGAGATCTTCCCAACTCAGGGATAGAACCCAGGTCTTCTGCACTGTAGGCAGATTCTTCACTGTCTGAGCCACCAGGGAAGCCCAAGAATACTGGAGTGGGTAGCCTATCCCTTCTCCAGGGGAATTGCCCGACCCAAGAATCAAACCAGGTCTCCTGCATTGCAGGCAGATTCTTTATCAGCTGAGCTACCTGGAAAGCCCAACCACTCATATGCTCCTTAGCAAATCACGCTGATATATACACGTCATCACACATCTGATAATAGGTACAACTCTTGGCAAATTCCCCTGTTAATTCTTGCTGTGACTCATTTCTGGAGCATTTTGTGTCAACTAAAAATAGACACATTTATGAACAAGGAAGACATTTGATGGATTATACATCCTAACTAGTTCCTTCCTTGACAGCATTCAACAAAACTTCCAAAGACTCCATTTTAAATGTTATCACAACTCGGCTACTATCACTGCTTATTTCTCTCTTTGGAATCAGATAAACAGGTGTGTCTCCACTATGAAATCCTATAAACATGTGAATTTACAAATCAGATTCTAACAGCTTCTTTGATTTCTGAAATTTTGTAGTGTCCTTGGTAGCTCAGATGGTAAAAAATCCATTTACAATGCAGGAGACCTGAGTGTGATCCCTGGGTCAGGCCCCTGGAGAAGGGAATGACAATCCACTCCAGAATTCTTGCCTGGAGAATCCCCATGGACAGAGGAGCCTGGTGGGCTACAGTCCATGGGGTTGCAAAGAGTCAGACACTACTGAGAGACTAAGCGCACACACACACACACACACACACACACACTCGAAGATATATGAATTGAGGACATACAGGTCCAAGGCAGGACTTTTATTTATAAAGAAGAAAGAGAAAGGTGGGGATTACTGGGCTCTTACCCCAGGTAAGAAAATTTGCATATTTCTTAATCATTTAATCTAGTATTTAAAAATCATTCACACACATACAGATCATCTACTGGTCTTGTTAAAATTTAGATTCTAATTTAGCGATCAGAGTGGGTCCTAGGAATCTGCATTTATAATCAAGTTTCCAGATGCTATCAATGCTACTGGTCCATGGATCACACTCGAGGTAACAAGGGATTAACTTGTGGAAGAGCATAAGTAGTTTATAGAAGCAGTAAAGGAAAAGGCTGATAAATGTGATTTTTGCTGTTCATCACTGAGTTGTGTCTGACTCTTTGCAACCTCATGGACTGCCAGGCTCCTCTGTCCATGGGATTTTTCAGGAAAGAATACTGGAGCAGGTTGCCATTTCCTTCTCCAGGGGATCTTCCCAACCCAGGGATCAAACCTGAATCTCCTGCACTGGCAGATGGATTCTTTACCTGTGCTACCAGGGAAGTCCCTAGTAAATGTAATTATGGACATTTAATGGATAAAGGACTTCCCTGGTGGCTCAGATGGTAAAGCGTCTGCCTGCAATGCAGAAGACCTGGGTTCAATCCCTGGGTCAGGAAGATCCCCTGGAGAAGGAAATGGCAACCCACTCCAGTACTCTTGCCTGGAAAATTCCATGGATGGAGGAGCGTGGTAGGTTACAGTCCATGGGGTTGCAAAGAGTCGGACACGACTGAACAACTTCACTTCACTTCAATGGATAAAGGATCTAGTATTCAGAATATGTATAGAATACTAACAAATTGATAAGAAAAAGACAAAATCATAAGAAAGAAAAAATGAGCAAAGGGCATTACATTAACAGAGATAAAAATTCAAGTGGTCAATAAGCATGTAAAAAGATGTTTAATCTTACTGGAAATGAGGAGAATGCAAAATAAGTGATAATGAAATGATATTTTATATTCACATTATTGGCAATATAATAATATTGATAAGTGTATTTAAGAATACGTGAAACTTGCTAGTGAAAGCACAAATTAGTACAAATGCATTAGAAAATAATTTGTCAAAACTGAAGTTGAAAAGATAACCTGTCCCAAAGAGGCATACATGAGGATATACATCTCAGCATTGTTTATCTTGGAAAAAAAGTGAAAATAATCTAAATTTCCATCAGTTGAGGAATGGATACTATTTATTCACACAGAGGAATATCATATAGCAGTTATAATGTCTGGACATGAGGTTTTACATGTCTGGACATGAGGAATTCTCAACAATTTATCTGTTGAGAAAAATTTTAAAAATACAAAATATGTGCTATGTCATGCTATTTTATCTTATAAATTTTAAACACATGATAAATAGAATATTTGTATAGAGACATGCAACATGACCATTCATGGGAAGGACGAACATCATTTTAGGAAGAGTTATTTCCTCTGGAACAGGAAGGAAGGGTGAGAGATGAACAGTGAAACTTCATAAGTTTCAGTCATGGTTTATTTCCTTCAAAAGAACAGAGATCTCAAACAAATATGTTGAAATGTTAACATCTTTTCAATTAGAGTGGTAATGTGTGAGGGACTATTATATTATTTTCTGTACTAATTTCCTGTACTTTAATGTACAAGAGAAATGTTTTGATTCGGGAACAAAACAATTTATTTCTCTTTAAGTCAACATGATTGAGGCATAATTTACTTAAAAATGGATACACCCATTTTAAGTGTATACTTCGATGGGCTTTGACAAATGTATATACCATTATGCTATTTAACTACCACCCTAAGCCAGATATGTGTTTTCCTCCTCCACTTCCACCTTCTAGGAAAAAAACCCACCATTCTGATTTTTCATCATGCATAGATTAGTATTGTCTTTTGTACAATTTCTTTTGTGTCTGGTTTCTCTCAGGAAAATGCCTTTGAGAAGATATCATGTTGTACATATTGGTAATTTGTTCATTTTTATGGGTATACCTTTATTTCTCTGTCCACCTATTGATGGACATTTGGGTTGTTTCCAGTTTGGGTCTCTAATAAACCAAGCTGCTATGGATATGCACAGGATTTTTTTGTGGACAAATGCTTAAACTTCTTTTGGATAAACATCCAGTATCCTTTGTCAATTTACATATTGCAAATATTTTTCCTTAGCCTATGGCTTGTCTTTTTTCAAATTTTAAAGACAAAAAAAGGAAAAAATAAATAAAAGGAACTCCGGCAATGGACAAAAGTAGGAAGCTTGTACCGAAAAATCCAAATTTTAAACATATGAAAAGATAATTTACTATTAAAAGTGCAAATAAAGCAATAATATTTCTTTATTTTGCCTATTAGACTGGCAAGGATTAAGAAGATTGCCAGGACCTAGTCAGCAGGAGAAATGAGCACATTTCCTTTTCAAAGGCAATATAAATTAAACATATATATTTTAAAAGCATATAATTCTTACTCATCATAATCACTTCTGGAGATACATGGTTTCAGAACTTTTTTTACAGAAAGTTTGTTTTTTTACAGAATTTACAGAAATATACAAATTTGCACCAAAAATATGTACAAGGATGTTCATTATAGCATTATTTAAGAAAAATTAAAGACACATAAAGTATGCAATAAGTTAATGAATAAGTAAATTATTAGGCTTCCATACAACAGAATACTATGCAACCTTGAAAATCAGTATAATGAGTTGTGTGTACTTATATGGGAAGATATCTAAGATCACATTTTTAGTGATAAAAACAAGTTGTAAAATAATATGCAGAGTATTACCCTACTATATAAAAGTAAATTAATCGATATAACTACATGCATAGGTTTGATATACACATAGGTAAATATCTGGACCAACCTTTACTGTGCTATGCAGTAGTGGTTACCTCTGGGGTGAGGAATTAGAAGGGACTTCTAATTTCTAATTCATTTATATCTGTATGGCTTTAATTTTTTAATAATGAACACAGTTTGCTTTTTCAATCAAAATCAAAGAGATTTGAAATGAAAATAATAAATAGAAACGCTGATTGAAGCTGACAATCATAACAGCTAACATTTAATGATTATTTATGATGTGGTAGGCATATTTCTCAGCACTTTACATATATCAACTTATTGAATCCTCATAAAACTCCTTGGGGTATATTTTATTGAGTCCATTTTACAGATGAAGACACTGAGGTACAGAGAGATTAAGCACCTTGCTTATGATCAAACAGCTAGTAAGCAGTGGAGTCAAGATTTGAAGTCATACTTGTCTGTCTACAATACCCTAACTCTGGGGACTATGCCATATGTCTACTGAGGAAAAATTAAAATATGTTAGGAAGGAAAAGGATATCTTAGAAGATCCTAGTTCATAACAGTCCTGAACAACTGGCTACCCAGTGACTACTGTACAAGTTGTGAGTATAAAGTAATAATGACTGTGTCTTTTTATTGGTTTCAATGTATACCAGATACCTTATTGGGGCCTTTTACTTACATTATTCCTTTTGGCTACAAAATATCAAAATATATCTGCAAACTCCTCATATCTTATCACCTTCAAAATTACCTCCCTGCTCCAAAATACCATCACCTCTCATCTGGAGTACTGCCATAATTTCTTTTTTTAAAATATGGTCCAAGTTTTTATTTGTAGCCCTAGAGTACAACATACATTATCAATTATCTGTTAAAGTCAAATGTCACTGTAATTTTTTTTTTAATTGAAGTATAGCTGATCTACAATGTTGTATCAGTTTCAGGTTTACAGTAAAGTGATTCAGATGTGTGTGTGTGTGTGTGTGTGTGTATTCTTTTTCAGATTCTTGTCCCTTATAGTTTATTGCAAAATATTGAGTAGAGTTCCCTGTGCTATATAGTGGATCTTTGCTGGTTATTTATCTCATATATAGTAGTGTGTAAATTTTTCTAATTATCCCACCCAACCCTTTTCCTCTTTGGCAACCATAAGTTTGTTTTCTTTATCTGTGAACCTAGAGATTATCATACTAAGTGAAGTAATCCAGACACAGAAAGACAAATATCATATAATATTGTTTATATGTGGATTAAAAAATAAAATGATACCAATGAACTTATATACAAAACAGAAATATACCCTGCACATCACTTCTTAATCAGTGTCCTGCCTCCATCCTAACAGTTTTCACAACCCAGGAGTCAGAATGATCCTTTTAAGGGATATGCCTTCCTCTTTTCAAGACCCTCCAATGGCTTCCCTACTCATTCAAAATAAAAGGCAAAGTCCAGCCAATAGCTTACTCGTTTGGCTCTATACCTCACTGAGCTCATCTCCCATCCTAGACTCATAAGCAAGGAATCATTAAATCACGCTACACGAGTTAATGATCTGTAAGTGATTCTATTAGCAAGTATTGAACCAGTAATCAAGCCGAGTTTTGACACTGGTTACTGGACTCCCTACATTACACTGTGCTTTGATAAACCATTTGATAAAATGGGTTTTTTTTTTGCAGGAATATGAGACATAACTTAGATATCCAAATGAAATTTCTCTTTCTCTGTGCAGTCACTTGGTCTGGCATTGCTGAAACTGCTAGAAATGTGCTTTGACTCTTTTGGAAGAGACTCTGGAGCTTGAGTTATGTTCTTGTAAAAAGCCATGGGAGTGAAAATCCTAAATCTCTATACTTGTATTAGATTCATAAAAGAGATTTATTTTGAAGAACAATTTGGAACTTAAATGGATGAAAAATATAAAAGATTTTCAAGAAAAAAAATATGCTTTGGGGTGACAAAGAGTGACTATAAAGAAATGGACTTGATGATCTCCTGTGACTCATGGACTAACTCAAGAGACAATACCAAAAGAAGAATTATGAGGGGTATATGGCAGTAGTTGTATGACTAGGTTATTTCCTAGATGACTACTTTTAAGGTTCATGTGATGCGATGATAATGCCTTAGTAATCTTGTTAGACACTCTTGTTTGTGCCAGACATTGGTTTAAGCACTCTATGTATTAATTATTTAAGTTTGCCTATCACAGAAAACTGAGGTACAGAGAAGTTGTGACCCAAAGTTAGCTAAAATGTGGTAGGGCTGAGGTTTGAATACAGAGTCTAGTTCCAGAATCTAAGCTCCAAATAACTACACTATGTTGTTGTTGTTGTTCAGTTGCTAAGTTGTGTCCGATTCTTTGTGACCTCATAAACCGTAGCCCGCCAGGCTCCTCCGTCCTTTGCCATCTCCTGGAGTTTGCTCCAATTCATGTCCACTATACTGCCTTTTGAAAGAGCACAGAGTAGTGGTCTTCAAACTTATAGATCACACATCTCATTCATAACCAACCAGAAGGCAGAAAAAAAAAAAAAAGAGCTCGTCAATGTACCCATGCACCTCAACTTTCCTAGGTAGATATCTAGCATTTGAAGCTCTCAGCTGGTAACAGAATCAGTGAAAAGTTGGAGGAATGAGGCTCAGAAAAAATAAAGGCAGAGATCAAGAAAAGCTACAGAGCAGAAAGCAATACATGTGTGTATGCATGTAATAATATACTGTGTATATTGTAAAACATACACAAAAGCTTAAATTATGAGATAAAGAATAAACAAAACTAAAAGCTCTAATATTTGGTTTGCTCCACCAAGATGGATTATCTTGAGCATCCCCTCAGTGGGGGAGGGGAGGGTCACACACCTCAATTGAGAAAATAGGCTTGTGATTGCATGGTTTTTAATTCTGGCTTTACCACTTGTTAGCTGAGTCATCCAGGCAAGTTGCTTATTCTTAGCCTCTGATTCTTTATCTGTTAAATCAGGATAATAACTCCTAATGTGCTCGAAACCTGTAGTGCCTGGCTTTCAGCAAGTTTTTTTCCACATGGTTTACTTTCCCTCATAATACAAAATTCCCCTTATTTGCTTTATGGTCTGTGTCTTATAATTCACTATTCCATTAATGAAGTGGAGGCAGCTCTGCAGTTTGATTTGGTGTGTCTAGGTGGCGCTAGATCAATAGCTTTGTCATGCTGCATAATTCCAAACTGTGCCGCTGCCTGACAGCAAGAAAACTGTTGGGCAGAGACATGGAGAAGAACCAATGTGCATTTTAATTTGCACAGAACACTATAGGAACTTGGGGGGGGGGGGGGGGAGGAGGACTTAATGACTGTCCAAACACTTAAAAAATGAATGGCCTGACTGTTCAGTAATTGTATATCTGTGAACAGAAGTTCCCTTTTACATATGCTATTTGCCATTGCCCTTTGTGATCAGAATCAGGCTTGAAGACTCTAAGAGTATTTTGAACTACTTTTATCTATGCCTTTACACGGGTAACTTTTTCCTAACAGGGTCCCTTGGCTACATTCAGCCCCATTTATTGCCAGTGACTGAAAATTTCACCTTTGACCCCAACTCTCAGCTTTTGTTTCTTCTTTCCCCTCCTCCCAGATTGCTAAGACTGTAGGCTTTCTTTGGCACAAAGCTAACCGGAAAATAAATATACTTGAAGGCATATCAGTTAGGTTTCTGACAAACAGGTGAAACCTTCTTATTAGAATAATTTGAAATGGATTTATTGACAAAGGAACAAGTTTCAAAGGGTTGGAAGGGGGTTGGGGCACAACCACAAGGTATAGTGCCAAGACCCAGGGCTAAAGGCCGTGGAACTCTTGCTCTCCCTTGGCCCAAAGAGATGGAGGGATGCAGAGTTCATTGGAACTTGGAAGGAGAGTGGTGTAAAGTAGGTCACCTCGATAGGAACATGCATTTCTATCAAGGAACAGCCAACCCAAGGCAATCTCATGGGAAACAAGAAGACTCTGACTTTACTCTACTCCCCCTCCCAACTTTCCTGGGTAGGTATTTTGCACTAGAGGCTATCAGCTGGTGAAGAGAATCAATGGGAAGATTGGGGAATGAGGCTCATTTAAAAAAAGGCAGAGATCAAGGAAAGCTACCCAACAGGAGCAATCTGACTAGGACACCACTGCTGGATGGACACCTGCTCTCAGTATGCTTCTAATCTCTTCCTTCATCTTTCAGTTACATTCTTGAGAGCAAAGTCCTGGATGGGAACATCCAATTGACTGAGGTTAGCTCACCTGCTAGATCACCCTCTTTGCTAAGAGGTGGGGACAGGAAATATTGCCTCCTTTACTTTGTTGGGGGCTTCCCAGGTGGCTCAGACAGTAAAGCGTCTGCTTGCAATGCAGGAGACCAGGGTTCAATCCCTGGGTTGTGAAGATCCACTGGAGAAGGAAATGGCAACCCACTCCAGTATGCTTGCCTGGGAAATTCCACAGACGGACAATCCATAGGGTCGCAAAGAGTGGGACATGACTGAGTGACTTCACTTTCTTTCACTTTGGCTTCCTTGATGGGAACTGGACTGCTACTTTCTTTTAAGACTCACACACTTGGGAATTTCTAGATATTCAGAACAAGGCGTTTTCTGTCTCCTCTAAAAAAAGACAAATCTCCATTAACAAATGACCTCCTAAATATCCTTTGTAATCTGCAGCAGTAAGACTGTCAGACAAAAGTAGAGATTTGGTTTTTATTTCCAGTTCTCTGCCTTTTCTCTCTCATTTCCTTCCTTCCCCATTTCCTGATCTTAGGAAGTTCCCTTTATCTATCTAGATCTTTCTATAAGAAAGCAGGACTAAGATCCTCAAATCTAATCAGGGGTTCAACTGTTGGACAGCCAAATAATATAATCAGCCCACCCAATAGAATGCCCTAATTAATGATTTCCTGATAGAACACCTAAACCCATTGTGCTGTTAATATTAAACTTTATTGAGCATGTATTTCTCTCAATACAATGTTGAGGATTTTTTTTTTTTTTTGGTAGCTGCTATTTATATAGAAGGACTTCCTGGTGGCTCAGTGATAAAGAATCCGCCTGCCAAGTAGGAGACTTAGGTTCAATCCCTGGGTTGGGAAGATCTCTTGGAGAAGGAAATGACAACCCACCCCAGTATTCTTGCCTGGGAAATCCCATGGACAGAGGAGTCTGGTGGGCTACAGTCCATGGGATCACAAAAGAGTCAGACACGACTTAGTGACTAAGCAACATTTATATAGAAAGTGTTTATATTTATGTCCATAAAATTCAGTGTAGCATTTTTTAAACAGATACAGTAATAAATGAGACAGACATAAGAGACTTTTGCTTTTTTGTGTGTATCACAAGGAACATCAATATTTCCTCTGAGAAGCCCACTCACAATTTTCTTGAGACTTCCTTGTCTGCAGTCTTGAATCTTATTCCTTCCATGCACCTAATCATCTGGCCAAATTAACTAGTGCTTATGAATCAGAACAGACCCATGCCTCAGGGCTTCTCTCCCTCCAGGTCAAATGTCAGGGAGGTATAAGCCTTGATACCTGGGAACATTTTCCTTCTTCATCCCTTGGATTCAATATACCTGCTCAATCTACAGTAGTCTTTCATTATTGTGTACAGACAATCCAAAATCACATTTCTCATCCTTGATCAAACATCCTTAGGCTCTCTTCTCACACACACTTCCCACAGTTTTTCAACATAAACTAGAAATCCGGGAGATCTTTGGCCTTCTCTGGCTTTGAATTTGTCATTGCCAGCCCCCTCCAAGGGCCATGCTAGAATCTGACAATCTTGGGGCTTGGTGGGGAAGGATGAAGTAAACTGACTTCAGCTTGCAAGGCAACTCCCTTAAGTAATAGAATGTCTTCATTCAAGAAAAGGACAGTTTCACCAGACAAGCCAAGGGAGATTTCTTGGGCTGACAAGGGAGATTCAATGAGACTTAAGGGTTCAGCACTCTTAGGATTCTCTAAATCCTCTCATATATTTCCATGTCAATTTTCCAGCATTTGGTCTAACCCAAATAATGCCAAAATGTGCACCTCAGAAACCTGTCAGGGTTGTGAATACCACTGTAATTCATCAGCACCCAGGATCAGACCTAAGTTTGAGTTTATCTTTGACCATCTCAGATCAGTGCAGGCAGATGACTTTTTCCTGCCATTAAGCCATACATTATAAGAAGCAGTCATTTCCTTGGCTGTCATTGAACTCTTCATGCCCTTCATACTATTCTTAAATCATGTTCTCCATCAGCATTCCAGGTGGCCATAAGCAATGGTTTAAGCAGCTGCTTTGCCACTGTATTTCTAAGGGGGAGTTTTAATGTCATTTAATCATTCCAAATTTTTTTATCACTTTTCCCCAAGTGTCAGTTGCCCGCAGTTCACTTTGTGGTACTTATTTCTGAATCAGTCAGAGTTCTTGGGGTTAAAAAAAAAAGACAGTGGGAAACCATCAGGAAACTCATAGAACTGACGAGAGGAATGCTTGATTAAGTAGCGAGGCAAGGTAGCAGATTGGGTTAGGATGGTACTGCTGACTCTGCTGTAGTCCATGGCCACCGATGGGTCTAGTCACTATGGCAAGAGTGTGAAAGTCACTAGACACAGCTAGAAAGGCTGGTAGATTACAGCATTGTCGACTCATCTCCCAGACTCTTTTTCTTTAGTCCTTCAAGATTCAAAGCCCCAGGTGAGAGAATCTGCTGGATCATGTGCCCCTGATCTGACTTTGCAGGGGGTGGAGAGAGGGAGAGAATGTTTTAACACCAAGGCTCTACACCAACACTCACACAATGAGAACTGGATGGGGTTTTGGATGCTGGGTACAGCAAGTCCCCTACACGTGAACCTTCAAGTTGCGAACTTTCAAAGATGTGAACATGCCTTCGCATGTCTAATCATGTAAGTTAGTGTTCATGTGTGGTATATACCTTGTCGTGTGCAGGCATCCTGTATAAGTGGCTGTGCTTTTGTGTACTTTACTGTACAATATGGTATAGAGGATAGTGTCTTTATTTCAAGCCCAGAAAGTCTGGAAGCAAGTATAAAAGCAGTGGTGATGTAGCTGGTACTGCTAAGAAGTGCCAAATGATAACAATGGAAATAAAAGAGAAAATAATTGAGAGAGTGGAGTGAGGAGATAAGATGGTAGACATTACTCATTTTTTGGTGTTTGCTTTTTATGTATTATTTGTGTGAAAAGTATTACAAACCTATAACAGTACAGTACTGGAAAGCTGATTGTGTTAGCTGGGTACCTAGGCTAACATTGTTGGACTTACAAGCAAATTGGATTTATGAATGTGCTCTCAGAAGGGAACTCGTTCGTATGTAGGGGATTTACTTAGTGAAAATTCTTCCTATTCAATCATGTAAACAGCTTTCACTAGGAGTCCACAAGCTGTTTTCTATTTCTCATTCCCTCACTTGCTTTCTCTCTGGAGGAGAGAGCTGGACTAAGATATCCATGGTCCATCTATGTCTAACACTCTATGATCTCAGATCTCTCAAGAATCTAGTAAGAAAGCTGCTATGCTTACATTAAAAGTTTAATAAAGGCAGAATCTAACATATTTCCTTTTATCTAATGAGTAGTTTTAGAGGAACATTTTTGACACTGTTTCTTACTGTATATGAAAGTTCTACATATGTCAACAAGTCATAATATGTATAGAATTCCTCTTATAATAGTAGATATTGAAGCATTTTGACCTTACTTGTCTTTTGGCATTTCATTTTTATTTTAATAGCTCCCTCAGTACCTGTCTACCCCTCATTCCCCACCCCGTGATCCCACCCAAGTTAAAATGTATATAAAAATCAAGGTGAACCTTAGGAAGAGCAGTGATAAAGGAAGTTAATATTCCAAGAGGTCTTAGGGTCTTATCAAGGTTGAATCATCAGTTTTACTTTAAATCTCTTATCTATCTAATTATTTCACCACTTTGATTAAATGAAGCTAAAATTGGTATTGATAAAAAGAGAAAGCACAATCAAAGAAGCAGATAAGCAAATAATTGAATGCAAATAACTTTTAATTATATTCACTTAATAAAGTTAAGGAATAGTGTCAGGTGCCAACATTACTTTGTCAAATCAAAGGGCAGTGTTGGGATAAAAATAAAATCACAGAAGGATTTGAAAATTGTAATCAATTTCAAAATCATTAAATACTTTTATATGAATCTGGTTCTAAAACAACCCTGTATCCTGGGTTGTGAATATGTTCAGAGCTTCTAATGGAAACCCAATTCTTTGCATCATGCCACATGTATTATTCATTTGTCAAATCCTACTAAAGTCCCTAGTCTTCCCCAAACAGAAAGAAATAGATGGGCTTCCAGGTAAGGCAATTATACTTGGCTAGCTTAAACCACTCTATATAAAATAGATAACCAATAAGAACCTATTGTAAAGCATAGAGAACTATATTCAATATCTTTTAATACCCTATAATGGAAAAGAACCTGAAAATATATATTTTATATACATATATATGAATCATTTTTCTATACATCTGAAAATAACACATTATAAATCAAATATTCTTCAATTAAAAAAAATTTTTAAGCTGTCCTATCCCAGGTGGCTCAGTGGTGAAGAATCTGCTTGCCAATGCAGGAGACAGAGGAGATGTGGGTTCGATTCCTGGTTCGGGAAGATCCCATGGAGTAGAAGATGGTAACCTACTCCAATATTCTTGCCTGGAGAATCACATGGACAGAGGAGCCTGGCAGGCTACAGTTCATGGGGTCGCAAAGAGCTGTACATGACTGAGCGACCAAGCACACACACGCACATAGGTATCATAATAGGAAAACTAGCAAATAGCTTTTCTGTAAGTTGATTAAACAGTGTCTTCTAAACTCAATAATGCGTTTACTTTGTCCTTTACCTAATCCAAGGTTACCTGGATGATTTCTTCTCTCTGTCCAGTTTCTGCTGCTCTGAAGCAGGATGCATAGGAAACACCAGGTAGTGATGTAAACTAACAAATACTTGCCCAAGAGATGTGGACAGCACATTCGTTGCAAAGAGCTTGCAGGTGAGGAAAGAGTCACTAATATCATTAGAAACTGAAGATGATCATGATGTGTTATTCTTATATGGACGCTGCAAAATGAATTTGCTCACATCTCCAGAGTCATTTTATGTTCAATTGATTAGGGACACTGACACCAACTTTAGAAAATGATGGGGTTGTTATCATTTCCCTCGTGGCTTTGAACAAACAGGCTATAGTTGTAAATTTTAACTGGCAAAAAAGAGTAGGGTCCATGGTAGCAAAGAGATTTTATGATCCATTTTTATGATACCATTTTGTTATACTGGAAGGCAATAATGACTCGGCACTTAGACCTTCACATCTTCAAAGTACTTAGTAATCAGTAATTCCTTTATCTCCGTTCCATCTCAAATGGGATAGGCTGGTTAGCATGGCAGGGTTTCAGAAGGAAAATACTATCAGACTATAAAAGATTAGAAACCTGAATAGTTAAGCAGTTGAAGTACTAAGGGTGAATAAGTCCCTGGGTTTTCCATCATTTAAGGGGAAAGGGGAAAGAGAGAAGACAACACATCACAGGTCTTCACTGAGAAACATTGTTTTTGTTTCTTTCTTATTTCTGATTAGTTTAGAGGATAGCAATGAAAAAAAGGAGGGCACCTCCACACTTCCATTTAGGAAAGCGAAAATTATAAGGCAACAACCAGGGCAGGCATGGGGGTTCTCACCACATGTACTGATGCTAGTAACTAATAACAGCTAACATTTATTAAAAACTGAGCGAGGTACTGTACTACAGGACTCTATATCCATTACCACACTTCATCTAAACAACAAAACCAAGGGATGGGGCTGCTGGTACCACCAGTTAAAGAAAGGGGAAATTGAGGCTTAGAGAGAAATTTGCTCACAACAAAGAGCTCTCCAACAGAAATGGAATGACTCCCACATCCCTAGATTCATTCTCCTTCTATTGCTTCCCAGGTGATTTGTTTATTCCTTAGTAATAACATGGTCTTCCGAGGTGGCGCAGTGGTAGAGAATCTGTCTGCCAATGCAGGAGACATGGGTTCAATTCCTGGGTCGGGAAGATTCCCTGGAGGAGGAAATGGCAACCTGCTCCAGTACTCTTGCCTGGAAAATCCCATAGACAGAGGAACCTGGTAGGTTACAGTCCATGGGGGTCACAAAGAGTGGGACAAGACTGAGAAGCCGAGCACTAGTAGAAACACACTGTAACAATTGAGGATGACCTGGGAATCCACAAACTCCAGTTAATGAATGCTGGAGGATGAGGGACTTCCCTGGTGGTCCAATGGTTAAGGCTCTTCATTTCCACCATAGCGGGCATGGGTTCAATCCCTGGACCAGAACTAAGAACTCCCACTTGCTAGGAGGCAAAAATGTAAAAAAAAATAAAATAAAAGCAGGAGGAATGAAATTGGTATTGGTAAATGCCCAATCTCCACAACCTAGATGCCAAATACTCAGGAAAATTCCAAGAAAAGGGCTTGTTTCTCTCCTGTTTTGGAGGCAAGATTTCCATAGTTCATCTTCTGGATTCTGGGTAGGTCCCATCTTTAGAAGCCACAGAATTATTAACAGTGGAGCAGCCTTAAGAGAAGAAGGCTGTGATTTCCTGTTGGCTTAAGGTGAGGACAAAGCCCTTCCTTAGTCGAGATGGCCAAATACAACAATCATAATCAGGTCAAGTGAATTTTCCAAGGACTATCTAGAGGGAGACACCAACCACAAAGATGATTATAGCTTTCACCAAGAACTAGAAATGGGCATGGAAGTCATTCACTAAGCTGTAATCTTTGAGAACATACAGTATATATGTCCTAAGCTCAGGAGAGAATATCCCTGTGGAAGTTATTATTGGGACAGTGCTTCTTTTGGTTCTGTTGTTGTTTTCTTTGCTTGTTTTTGGTCACACCTTGCAGCACATAGGATCTTAGTTCCCTGATCAGGGATCGAACCCATACCCCAAGCAGTGGAAGCACAGAGTCCTAACCACTGGATCTCCAGGGAAATCCAAGACAGTGCTTCTAAGCCAAGTCCTGGGCAGCAGTAAAGTGATCCCCATAGCCTTACAGGGGCCCCACATCACTCAAACTCTAAAAGGATCTGGCTGTCCTAGAGAGCATCATGGATGATTGCTGAGACAGTGGTAAACTTTGAACCTCTGTGATTTTCCTGTTTGCTTAATGCCTGATAGCCTCTGGTCTGCTAAAAAATCTCCTTTATGCACAGCTTGACCTCTATGCTTCCAAGGGGAGGAATTGGAATCAGCCTATGGGGGAAGAGAAGGCTGTAGGATTCTGAGTGGGAGCTTGAGTAAACAAAAGTGCACTCCTGAAAGATAACCTCACCTTTTGCATCTCATCTGCCATTGACATAAAGGTTGGATCAGATTTATTTACCCTTTATCTACCTCCTGAATTTCGTGTGAATTTCCCAATCTTGTTTTCTAATGCTGAAATTTACAAGATCACAAAATAAAAAGCCCCAGGCTTGAAAACTTGAGATTTTTATCCCTATTTAAGCTCTGAAAAATCCTAGGCTCTACTTAAAATCAACAACTGCCAGAGTAAATGATTAACAGAATGACTTCAGTGGAAATATGGTTTAATAAGACAACAGAGAAGAGAGATTACACTTGAATTTGATGATCAGTATTTCACGCTCTGGTTTAGAATTTGGTCCTATTTTGGTCCTCATGTAGGACCCCGTCTACCTTCTTCATATGCCTTGGTTGAAAGGGTATGGTGGGAAAGGGAGTGGAGAGGGGATCAGAGATCTTCTTCACTGATTTCACAATCTCCCTTAGGGCCTGCATGTTTGAACAAATACTTAGCAGTGAGGTAGCAAGAAAACACCCCCGAATCAATATTTTGACAAAGTCCTATTACCATCTGTTAATTAAAAAGTAATTTTCAGATTATCAGGTGCTCTGTGGTTGACATATTTATGAGTGGAGAGGAATATAATAGTAGCCAGCTGATGGGTGGTTTACTTCAAAATTCTGATTTATTTTCTTTTGCCAATTCCTATGCAGATCCAGACCTCATAAGAATACATTTTTACAATAGGGCACAGGTTTATATTTTATGATATAATGGCTCAGACGGTAAAGCGTCTGCCTGCAATGCGGGAGACCCAGGTTCGATCCCTGGGTCAGGAAGATCCCCTGGAGAAGGAAATGGCAACCCATTCTAGTATGCTTGCCTGAAAAATCCCATGGATGGAGGAGCCCGGTAAGCTATGGTCCATGGGGTCGGTTCATGGGGTTGCAAAGAGTCAGACATGACTGAGCAGTTTATGAAGCACTCCAGGGACATTAATACAAAAGGATTTTTTGGATTCTTCAGCAAATTAGATATGACCAACGACATAGAGAGCTCTTCATAAAAAGGAAGCTGTACATCCTTATGCCCCAACTGCCCCCGCAAACCTAAACCCCTTACCTTAGACAAGACATCTCAAAATGGATCATAGATCTAAATGTAATTTATAAGGCTATAAAATTTTCAGAAGACATAGAAAAGCTTTGTGACATTGGGTTAGCAAAGAGTTTGTAAATATAGCAGCAACAGTGTAATCCCCAAAAAGAACTTGATCAAAATTTAAAACTTCTGCTCTGCAAGAGAATGAAGAGACAAGCTACAGTCTGAGAGAAAATATTTGCAAGTCACATATCCAATAAAGGTCTTGTATCCAGACTATATAAAGAACTCTCAAAACTAAAAAAAAAAAAAAAATCAGAAAACAAACGACTGAGTTAAAGAATAAAGTAGGGCAAATAGGCACATGAAAAGATGCTCGTTTCACTAATTATTAGAGAAATGCAAATCCAAACTACCTCACATTGGTCTGAGTGGCCATTATTAAAAAATCTACAAATAATAAATGCTGGAGAGGGTATGGAGAAAAGAGAATCCTTCTACACTGCTGGTGGGAGTGTAAATTGGTGTAGCCACTATGGACAACAGTATGGCAGTTCCTCAAAAAACTAAAAATAGAGTTGCCATATGATCTAGCAATCCTACTCCTAGGCATATATCTGGACAAAACTATAATTCAAGAAGATACATGCATCCCGACACTCACAGCAGCACTATTTACAATAGCCAAGACATGGAAACAATCTAAATGTCCATTGACAGATGGATGGATAAAGAAGATGTGGTCCATATATACAATGGAATACTACTCAACCATTAAAAGAATGAAATAATGCCATTTGCAGCAACATGGATGGACCTAGGGATTATCATACTAAGCAAAAGTAAGTCAGAAAGAGAGAGACAAATACCATATGATATCACTTATATGTGGAATCTAAAATATGACACAAATCAACATATCTTTGAAACAGACTCACAGATATAGAGAGCAGACTTGTGGTTGCCAAGGGGGTGGGGGAGGGATGGATTGAAAGTTTGAGATTAGCAGATGTAAGTTCTTATATATAGAATGGATAAAAAACAAGATCCTATAACATAGCACAGGGAACTATATTCAACATCCTGTGATAAAGCCATAATGGAAAAGAATATGAGAATATGAAAAAGAATATGTATATGTATAACTGAATCACTTACTGAACAGCAGAAATTAACACAACATTGTAAATAAACTATACTTCAATAAAAATTGATAAATAAACAAATAAAGTAGCCCAGCTTGTTTATTTATTTTTTAAATTTATTTATTTTAATTAGAGGCTAATTACTTTACAATATTGTATTGGTTTTGCCTTAATTGTTAACAGATACTTCACCAAAGCTTCCCAGATAGCTCAGTTGGTAAAGAATCCACCTGCAATGCAGGAGACCCCAGTTCGATTCCTGGGTCAGGAAGATCCACTGGAGAAGAGATAGGCTATCCACTCCAGTATTCTTGGGCTTCCCTTGTGGCTCAGCTGGTAAAGAATCTGCCTGCAATGCAGGAGACTTGGGTTCAACCCCTGGGTTGGGAAGATCCCCTGGAGAAGGGAAAGGCTACCCACTCCAGTATTCTGGCCTGGAGAATTCCATGGACTGTATAGTCCACGGGGTCGCAAACAGTCAGACACGACTGAGCGCTTTCACTTCACTTCACCAAAGAAGATACATAGATAGCATGTGGAAAGATGCTCAGCATCATTAGCCTTTAGGGAAATACAAACTAAAACCACAATTAGAAACCACTACATACCCATCTGGGCGGCAACTATGAAATATACTGATAATGCCAAGTGCTGACAAGAGCACAGAGCAACTGGAACTCTCATGCTTTACTGGGGGAACCACAAAATGGCACAGCAACTCTGGAAAATATTTTGGCAGTTTCTTCAAAAGTGAAACATGTACTTCCCATATAACCCAGCCATTTTACTCCTAAATATTTACCCTAGAAATAAAATTTCTGTTCACACAAAACCCCATACATAAATATTTGTAGCAGCTCTGTGTGTTTCCAAAACCAGGAAACAACCCAAATGTCCCTTAATGCTTTGCTTTTGCTAAGTCGCTTCAGTCGTGTCCGACTCTGTGTGACCCCATAGATGGCAGCCCACCAGGCTCCCCCGTCCCTGGGATTCTCCAGGCAAGAACACTGGAGTGGGTTGCCATTGCCTTCTCCAATGCATGAAAATGAAAAGTGAAAGTGAAGTCACTCAGTCATGTCCAACTTAGCGACCCCATGGACTGCAGCCTACCAGGCTCCTCCATCCATGGGATTTTCCAGGCAAGAGTACTGGAGTGGGGTGCCATTGCCTTCTCTGATGTCCCTTAATGGGGAATGGATAAACTGTGATATACCCACACAATGGAATACTAATCAACAACCAAAAGGAAGAAACTAATGATAAACACAGCAATACAGATGAATCCCAAAGGCATTATGCTGAATGAAAGAAACCAGTCTCAAAAGATTACATAATGTATGATTCCATTCACGGTACACTCTGGAAATGGCAAAAGTAAAAGGAGAGAGAAAGTTCAATACACCAGAAATTAGGGCTAAGAGGAGGGTGTGACTACGAAAGGATTTAAAGGAAGGTTTTTGAGGGGAACTGTTTTGTATCCTGATTGTGGTGGTGGCTACATCAATCTATACATATGTTACAACTCATAGCACCACACACACACAAGTCATTCACTGTGCTAATTCTAAAAGTTTAAAAATTACAAAGCATATCAAATACATTCATTTAACCAGAAGAATAGAGAGAGAAAAAGAATATTGTCTTCATTGGCAGATAAGGAAACTAATTTATGATGTCCAAGGTCATTCAACCAATAAATGATAAGTTCTGAAGTAGAACCTAGACTTATGAAATACATGATTATTTTCCTGTTGTTTTCCATGAGTATTAAATTTCAAAAACCTAGCCAAATTTTGTATTAGTTAGCACGCATTTGGTTGTGTGTGTGTGTGTGTGTGCTAAGTTGCTTCAGTCATGTCTGACTCTGCAACCCTATGGACTGTAGCCCGCCAGGCTCCTCTGTCCATGGGGATTCTCCAGGCCAGAATACTGGAGTGGGTTGCCATGCCCTCCTTCAGAGGATCTTCCTGACTCACGTCCCTTATGTCATCTGCATTGGCAGGCAGATTCTTTACCACTAGCACCACCTGGTTGTTGGTAACAAAAATCCCAGTTGGAGTGACTTAAAGAAAAAGATCATTTACCATTTTATTTATAATTTTATCATTTATTTTTATTAATGTTTTTGGCTGTGCTAGGTGCAGACTTTCTCTAGTTGCTGCAAGCGGGGGCTGCACTTCCTTGCAGTGCTTGGGCTTCTCATTGCAATGACTTCTTTTTTCACAGAGAATGGACCCTAGAGTGCCCGGGTTTTAGTAGACTTGGCTCCTGGGCTCTAGAGCACCGGCTCAGCAGTTGTGGCACACTGGCTTAGTTGTCATTCAGCTTGTGGGATGCTCCCGGACCAGGGATCAAACTTGCGTCTCCTGCATTGGTGGTTGGATTCTTTACCACTAAGCCACCAAAAAAGCCCCTATTATCTTATTGAGTTGGCCAAAAAGTTCATTCAGGTGTTTCTGTAACATCTTATGGAAAAACCCAAGCAAACTTTGTGGCCAACACAATATTCAGACGGTAAAGAATCTGCCTGCAATGTGGGAGACCTGGGTTCGATTCTTGAGTCAGGAAGATCCCCTGGAGGAGGACATGGCAACTCACTCTAGTATTCTTGCCTGAGAAATCCCATGGACAGAGGAACCTGGTGGGCTACAGTCCATGGGGTCGCAAAGGGTCGGACACAACAGCCACTAAGCATAGACGGCACAGAAATGCATAACAAGGTGTCCAGTGGTAGGAAGAGTGTGAGATTGGTTGATTTTACAACTCAATGATGTCATAAATGATCAAGATTCCTTTCTTCTTTCACTCTGCCAAACCACAGTTTCATTCTAAGGCTGCTTCTCCTCATGGCCACAAGATGCCTACTGGTCTCAGACAGATACATG
Source organism: Bubalus bubalis (assembly GCF_019923935.1). Classification (NCBI taxonomy): domain Eukaryota; kingdom Metazoa; phylum Chordata; class Mammalia; order Artiodactyla; family Bovidae; genus Bubalus; species Bubalus bubalis. The sequence goes on from NC_059181.1 coordinate 37,913,510, forward strand.
CTTCTTTATTCATATCCGGTGGAAGACAAACTACAGGCAACAACCCAACAGAGCTTGTAACTGAAGCGTGTACTGCATGCAAATGCTGTGGTTTCTTAGGATCTTAAAGACTCTAGACAACCCGCCATAAATAGTATTTATGTAAATAGTAACCCTTTGAAATAAACAGAGCCTCTCACTGCAATTAACAGCCATATGTCTTATTTGTACAGAACTCAGATTTGTAATAGATCTTTGGCTAAATAGCTATGTCAATGTTTTTAGACACTGAACCCCATGTTTGGTTGAAGCTGAAGGTGAAAGTCACTCAGTCATGTCAGACTCTTTGCAACCCCATGGACTGTAGCCTGCCAGGCTCCTCTGTCCATAGAATTCTCCAGGCCAGAATACTGGAGTGGGTAGCCATTCCCTTCTCCAGGGGATCTTCCCAACCCAGGGATCAAACCTAGGTCTCCTGCATTGCAGGCGAATTCTTTACCCTTTACTACCTGAGCTACCATGGAAGCCCATGTTTGGTTAGCATGTTAAAATTTCCCAGTGTCATAGCCCATTTTGATAAAACCTTTAGTTGAACAGATAAAGACTCTGAGGGTCTTAGAGGAGTCCAGTGACTTGGCCAAATTCACCATTAGTGACTCACCCAGAGATCACATTTGATCTTCAAATGTCCTTCCCATAATTCTTTCCTTTATGTAACATTGATTCCCTCTTCAGTGCTTAGATTTCACTAGGGAAGTGCAGTAGCAATTTCAAAGAAATATTGCAAGTTCATATATGATACTTACAAGCTCTAAATGTCAAGAAATGATTTTTATATCCCTAATGGTGACATTTAGCTATTTGGAATTTTAGACCTAGTGTGATAGAATACACTTGAAATCCTGGAGTCTATTTAACTTCTCCATCTCTCTTCCCTTACCATCCACCCAATTGTCCTGATAGGTGGATTCTAAACCCTAAATCTCTCTTCCATCCATCTCTAGTTTTCCATTTCCACAGCCCTAGTATGTTCTCCAGTGTTCTTGCCTGGAGAATCCCAGGGACAGAGGAGCCTGGTGGCCTGCCGTCTATGGGGTCGCACAGAGTCGGACACAACTGAAGCGACTTAGCAGCAGCAGTATGTTCTCAGGCCTTTATTATTCTATTTATTTACCTTTACTTGGAGGATATTTGCTTTACAATATTGTGTTGGTTTCTACTGTACAACAAGGCAAATCAGTCATAACTATATATATATATATATACACACACACATATATACACACATATATATATGTATATATATCCTGTCTGTCTTGAGCCTCCCTCCGACCCCCTCAATCCCATCTCTCTAGGTCATCACAGAACACTAGGCTAGGCTCCCTGTGTTATAGAGCAGCTTCCCAGTAGCTATCTATTTACACATAGTCGTGCATATATGCCAATGCTACTTTCTCAATTAATCCCACACAATAACCTCTCTTTGTCTCCATTTTCTCCCCACTGTACTTCTTACACAGTGCTGCTGGATTAAAGCCTTCAAAACACAATGCAGACAATGGCATATGTCCCCCTGTCTGCCCCAGCTCTAAAACTTTAATAATCTTCCTCTGACGATAGATTAAATTCTTAATTCCATAATCTGGATTTCAAGGCCCTCAAGAATCTGGTTCCATTATTCCTTTCCAGTCTTGAGAGAATCCTCCTTTCTGGGTGGGAGTTGTCAGCTCACAAGGACTTGCAAGAGCCAATCTTACACCTCTCTTCCCAACTCTGTGTTCAGTGATGTCACTTTGTAGCCTGAAGCTGTCCACGGTGGGAACATTTATACCACACAAATTGGTCAATGCCACAAGTCAGAACTTTTTTCTTTTTTGAAGAGCTGGTTATTAAATATTTACCAGCATACCACCAGGTACAGGGTAACAAGGACCAGACCTGAGAGTGTTTGAAATACTATAGGATACAAAGATGTTGACACTGAAAGCCCAAATCAGAGATAGGAGGGCCCTGAAGAAACAAGTAAGAAGCAGAGCACTGAAAAACTCTTAAGAAGGTAGACCTGGGCAAAGACTGGGTTCCCATAGAAGCAGATATTGAGAAAGGGATTTGGGTTCAAGTAGTTTATTTGGGAGATGATCCCAGGAAGCACTGGTAGGGGATGGAGGAAAGTAAGACAGTGAAGAGAAGGCAGTTAATAGAGGGTGAATTGACAGTCAGGTGACTACTGTGGGCGATCAGGGCTTAGTCCCACTGGGGACCTATGGAAGAGCATGTAAAACATGCCTCATGGTTGCCACACAGGACTGAGGAATATGAGGACTTTATTCTCAGCCAGACAGCTATGGGCCTGTGCATTAAGAAGTGACAGGGGACTTGCCTGGTGGTCCAGTGGTTAAGACTCTGTGCTTCCCTTGAAGGAGGCCCAGGTTCAATCCTTGGCTTAGAAACTAAGATACCTGCATGCTGAACAATAAATCCAGAATTTAAAAAAAAAAAAGTGGCAGGTATGCTTCCCCAACAACAAAAGTCATCACCCCCTCACCATGATCTCTGTCCTAGGAAACTCTTACAAATGATTTTTTAAAGCTTATTTCTATGCCAGTATTATCCTAACCAGTTGCTGTTTTATGCATTTTATGTAATAAATTTCATCTGAAGTAATGCTTAATCCCAAACAATGATACTATGGATGAAAATTTCAAGTAGAAGAAAACTTTTGGGGGAAGGAAGGATTTTGTATCTGAAATCACCATAATAATCATCACTCATTATTATGGTGTGATTAATAATAGGTATCAATAAATGTAATCACAATAATAATCATTTATGGGAAAAAAGACAATAGAAAAATAGTGTATTCCAATTATAGACTTATTCTCTATTTCCTTCATTTTGAATAAAATATTATGTCAGGAAATTTAAAAAAGAATTGGCAGGTATGTAGGGGAAGACCGAATACCAAGGGGATACAAACAGGACATGGATGCCTATGGTTTTGTGTTTTTCATAGTGGGCCTGGTGGTGGCAGGGCTTCATTTACATGGTCAAGGATAGAGTGGATCCACTCCCCTAATTCTTGTTACCCCACACACCCTATTTGTTCCGTTGGGTCTATCTGTTGTAGCCCCCCTCCAGTTTTGACAATTCCCTAATTCATTCCAGTTCATCAAGGATCAGTGCTACTTCCTCCAGGAACCCCACCTAATCCCCAACCACCAGTAATGGAAGCTGGATGAGGGACTCTCCAAGCTGGAGGTCCCAAAGGGCCTGAAGCAAGGGCACAAGGGATAAGCCCTACCCTCTTGGTGCGGATGCACAAGGTCAGGGGACAGAGATAGAAGTTGTGCTCTGGAGTCATTCCAAATGGTGAACTCCCTGTGGGAAAGGACTTATCGTTCCTGGTTATCACTGTATCCCTCAAAGCCCGCCCAGCACAGAGCCCCAGCCTACTGGTGGTGGTGGCAAAGGAGAGGGAATGAATGAAGGGCTGGGTGAACAAAGGAACTAGGTCAGAAGCCAAAGCCGGCAGTTGAAGTGGAATTAGAGGAGTCATGGGGGTGGTCCGTAAGAGCGCCTGGACGAATTCTGAGGACTGATGGCAAACCCTGTATGCTGTCTTTCCACCTGTGACCCAAATGTTCATTGAGACAGCTTGTCTTTTGGGATTCAGTGAAATGACCTTTACGCTCATCGCACTTGTGGTACAGCACCTCTCTTCCAGTTTCTCTGGGGGTTAAGTGGAGGGTAAGCTTTTCTTAGTCCTTTCTGGGAGACTGAACTCCTACCTGCATAGAAGGATGAGGGTTTGTGAGTCACTTTGGCATCTCAGCAGTGCTGCCCACGTTCTCTGCCATGTGGCATGGCAGACTGCATGGTTTCTCCCTGAGCTTTGTTCAGATGAATTGTTTGTGTGGGTAGCATCCTTGACTGAAGAGGTGGGCTTTACATCAGCATGCAGTTGAGTGCAGTTTGCCCACTTCTCTTCGTGACTCCCTACAAGCACCCAGTTTCCTTCCCTGTATTAGGTAGATCAGATCTGTTCACTAAAAGCTCTCCAACAAGAGGCCAGTTTTGTCACTTCAACAACGCTTTTAAAGCGATCTTTTCAAACAGAGCTGCCATCTCGTCTCCCACGTGGTGCGTTCACTATCTGCTTTCTCACCACCACCACCACCCCCCCACTCCCCGCCCCGCCTCTGCAAACAGTCTGCCTGGAATAGTCTTTCCAGAACAGAAGATGTGGCAGAGGTTTGGAGATTTCAATCTTTCCCTCTATATCCCACCTCATTCTCTGTGAGTAGAAGGAAATCGTGTCAATAAATTTCCCTGCTACTAATTATAACATCATATCACAACCCTCCCTACCCCTGAAGTGGTCATAGTTGGTTTTAAAATGACACTAATTTTTTTTTTGCATTCCACAAACATCAAGCAAGTGTTTACCTTGCCCTCTTACTCTGCCTCCCACCCTCCCCAGCTCAGAGTTCTCCCTTATCTGTGATGAGGTTGCACTTTACCTGGATGTCTCCAATAAGGTGTCCCCTATAGGCATCTGTTACGGGTATTTATTTACAGATCTATGACTTTTACCAAATTCTAAAGTCTGCAAAGATGAGATCATCTTCCTTCCCTGAAATTCCAGTCTCGCCCAGTATCTGCCACAGAACAGATTTTTAAAACATCCGATCTACAACTACGGATGAATGAATGAGTGAGGGTGAACCTCTGGATTGGCCCCTTAGTTGCCCAGATAGGCTGCAAGGGGAGGAACATTTGGTACCCCACCTCCTCACTTATGCAGATGATGGGTTTCTGCAGGAGTTAATAGGCAGCTCCTTACTTATTGAAGACCTACTATGTGCAAGGCACAATGGGAGTTCCAGGCTTGAGATCTTTTTACTCCATCTCCAGCCCCTCTCCAGCTTTTTTGCCACAAAAAAAAAAAAAAAAACCACCTTCCAGAGCACGTCTTTCTCTTTGTTTTTGTGGATGGGCTGAGGCTTAGAGGGAGGAAAGTGCTATTACTGGAAATACTCAGGGATGTCATGTCTACATCTGGGGTTTTGCATTGCCAATTCGCATTTTCTGAATGAGTTATTTCTGTGTACCTTCGCAGCAGCCAGCCCTGCAGTCTCTTGCATGTATTATACGCTCAATGAGTACTTGTCAATTGATTTGGTACAAGTATGTGACAGCATAAATATATTATGAAAAATGAGGAGTCTGAGCACCAAAAGTGTTAGGATTCCAACCCCCAACACCACCAAAAAAAAAAAAAAAAAAATACACAATGGTAGAGCATGGCTTAAAGTTCAAATGCTCCTGGACCCTGCCCTGCACTATCTCTAGACTGGGGAACTTGATAAGGTAGTTGAAGGGCAATATTACCTTTGCTCTCTCACTGTGATCGAAAACACTCTTAGCTTTCAGGTGGACCCCACTGGCTACCTTGGTGCGGCATTTTCAACAGCACAGAATCACCCTTTACACAATCAAAAGAAGATGCTGTTTCATCTAAGGACCCTGTTGAACAATGCAGCTCTTAGAAATGGTCACAATTTCGTGGTTCGAAATTTTCGGTAAGTGATGGCCAGAGACTAGAGTCTGACTTAGGAGCCGTGGTGATAAATGAAGTTCTATTCTGTAGAGGAGTGCCACCTCCTAAAGCTGCTTTCTGCTATAGTGTTTCTGTTATAGTGGCAAGTTCTATCCTTATTGTAGACAGCTCTCTCTAATTCCAGCTGAGCTTTCATTTCTCAATCCCCTGTAATCAGATTTCACGGGGTGCTAGGGGGTGGGGTTGGGATGGGGGGACTGTGGCAGGTATAACAGACTAAATGTTCTTGACATCTTCCATTTGTGTACATTCTAAAGGAGCAAGTGGCTGAAGGAAATGAGAGAAACTAATTTCCATGGGGCCTTCTGCTTGTATTTAGGTCAGCCTGAAAACAATATATCATTCTAGAGCATGGGGATTGATTCATTCTTTAAAAAAACAGACCCCAAAAGAATGACTTACTTGCAAGCTGCTGGAAAGAAGCCTTGTATGTGATGATGATAATGATATTTTTAAAAGAAAATCTAAATTTAAAATCGATTTCTGAATTTTTTGTTAGCATGTGAAAGGAGGCTGTCTCCAATGAATTCATTAAAAAGCTACATCCTGGGACTTCCCTGGAGGTCCAGTGGCTAAGACTCCAAGCTTGCAATGCAGGGGGTCCAGGTTCAATCCCTGGTCAGGGAACTAAGATCCTGCATACCTCAACTAAGACATGGTGCAGCCAAATAAATAAAAATAAATATTTAAGAAAAAAAAAAAAAAGCTACATCATGCTCAGAATTAGTCAATTGTCCATGCACACAGTTGAAGGCAGTGTGGAGCCTGTCCCCCAGGAAAGGAGACAGGGGTGATGTGTTAATCGGGGAAACAATGCTCTCAAATTTGGACATTGTTCCCAGAAGACTTCTGGAGTAGTTGCCTGTTAACAATCAGAATTTTCCCAGTGCCTCTTGACAACCTAAACCAATCTCAAAACGACCTCAATGACTTCCTAAAGTTAGAAGCTTATAGTCTGAAGTTTTCTCCCACTGTTAAGTGGCCCTGGGCCTCCCCTCTCTGGGCCACCTGACAGCTCTGGACTCTCTGGACTCTACCTTTAGCACCACTCAGAAGCCAGAATGACATAGTAAATGATATTGTAAATTACACCCATAGAATTAGATGCAGTTGGGACCTCAGAGCTACAGAATAACGCCTTCTCTTATTTTATAGATAAGGCAAATGAGGTCCAGAGAGATAATGAGGTTTACTAGTTAGTGGCAGAGCTAGACAATAGAAGCCAGAGGAAAGCTCAGGTTTAGAGTCTAAAGAACTGGGTTCAAGGCCTGTCACCACCACTTATTGGCTATATGACCCTGAGCAAGCTACTAAACTTTTCTTTGACATTGCTTCACTTACAAAATGAGAGAAAGTGTAATACATGTTCTGCCTACATCACAGTGTGGTTCAATTATTTATTTAATAAATAGCTATTGAGTGCCTACTTTGTGCCATGCCCTAAGCAAGGTGTTGGAGATACAGCGGTAAATAAGATAAAAAGTTATTTCATTCCAGACACATGAATTCACAGTCTAGCAGTAATCTGTAAGATAATTTGTGTGGAAACTGTAAAGTGACAGGCAAGTGTTCATTATTTTATCATTCCATCCCACTGAGTTACATCTATTAAGAGTGTGATGAAATTTTATTCCATACTTTTTTAACAAAGGCTCATCACTGAGCTAGAAATAATCAGCTGAATGAATAACCAAAGCTTGGAGCTTAAAATTATACTTTTCTTTGAAAATCACAGTGATGATTTTTTACCATTGAAAGTGAAAGTGTTAGTCACTCAGTCGTGTTTGACTCTTTGTGACCTCATGGACTGTAGCCCACCAAGCTCCTCTGTCCATGGAATTCTCCAGGCATGGGTTGCCATGCCCTTCTCCAGGAGATCTTCCTGACCCAGGGATAGAACCCATGTCTGTTATGTCTCTTGCATTGGCAGTTGTGTTCTTTACCATCTGAGCCACCAAGGAACCCCCCCCCTTTTAACACTATTACAAGTAAAATTTTTGCTACTAAAACCTCTTCCAAGTATTTAGGTAGGAAATTGCAGTGGTCCAGTAGTTAAGACTCCACACTTCCACTGCAGGGGGCACAGGTTTGATCCCTGGTTGGGGAACTAAGATCCCACATGCCATACAGCGCAGCCAAAACGAAAAATAAGAAACAAATATTTAGGCACTTCTGGGTATTTATTAACATTCTATTTTCTATATCCAGTAGCCAGACTATGACTCTGAAAATCCTGGCTAGCTGTCTCTCACAGTGAGTCAGGACTGAGGCAAAAGTAAGACTAAATCACCTCAAATCCATACTGGCCATTTGAAAATACGAAAGCCTCGGATCACCCATGTTATTAGAAACTATAGAGAATGAGTCTGTTGAAAAATGACTACTTAACATGGAAATGCTGTCATTTTCATGTGGTGTGAGTATTTTTCTTTCCTACTCTTTTAGTGAGCCACACTACCAGTTAGATGAATTCAAACTTGCTGATCTCCAGTAACACCTACTGGGGCTTCCCACGTGGCACTAATGGTGAAGAACCCGCTTGCCAATGCAGAAGACATAAGAGACACAGGTTCGATCCCTGGGTCGGGAAGATCCCCTGGAGGTGGGCATGGCAACCCATTCCAGTGTTCTTACCTGGAGAATTCCATGGACAGAGGAACCTGATGGTCTACAATCCATAGGGTCGCAAAGAGTTGGACACAACTGAAACGACTTAGCAAGCACTCAATAATACCTACAGTCTTTGATGACCCATTAACAACAGAGAAAATCTTCTTGTCATCTCCACCTATATGGTATTTTTACTTTGATTTTCAGCCTTCTTCAGAGATTCAGGTTCTTTTTCAACCCCCCCAGCCACCCCCCGCCCATCTCTCTTGGAACGGTGGAGGGTCCCTGTTATGAAATACACCACCTGCGTTTAGCACTAGAGAGCAGTAGGAAATACATGGTTAGGGTTTGGCAATGCCACAAGTTGGGGCTTCACAGTTTTGAAGTGAGCAGCCATATGGCCATGGACGTGATAAAATAACCACTTGAGTGAGGCTAAAGCCATCTACACAGGCTCCCAGATCAATCATTTTTAGTCAATTTTCTTTCTTTCTTTCTTTCTTTTTTTTTTTTTTTACAAAATCAATATGATCAGACACCAAGACTGCCGAAAACACCCAAATCCATCGGCTTTTCATCTCACAAACAAGGCTCGAGAGCCTGGCTGTGTTTGGATAATAGACAGTATTCTATGATTTGTCGCCTATTATGAGAAACACAGCTTTTAAAGGAACCACTAAAAAAATATCTTTCTTTATCAGAAAAGACCCATTTGTAAGTGCAGTTCAATTTCATCTCACAAATAGAAATTTCTTCAGAGAATATTGAGTTAAGCCACCCAATTCTGTGGAGGTTATGGATTGGAGCCGGAGGTGACTGGTTTTCAGGTATTTCATTCCAGACCTCTCTAAGGGCTTACAGAACTCATTAAGTTCCCTTCATCCCACACACATGCCCATCTACACACACGTGGACACACAGACACAGACACAGACATTACAGGCCATCCGTGCTCTCATGTCATGGAGAGAAGACAGTCCTCTTTGATTATTCACATTTTCCTTCATAACTAAAAGTAAAGGCCTTTAAAAAAACATATTTATTGACTTCAGAAAACTCTGCAAGGCAAGAGACCAAGAAAGGAATGGGGTCGTGATGTTTCCCTTGGCCAAGAGTAGAATTGGGGTTTTATTTCTAGTTTGTTATTTTTAGTAATTTAGCAATTTAACCAAGATAAAAGAAAGAGAGGTGGCCACAGATTTTCAACAGTTTCTGGTTTCCAGCCCTTTAATAGTAAGTCTACATGAAGCTAATCCTTATCCCAGTCTTCAATTTTCAGATGAGGGCTAAGTTTTGCAGTTTTAGAATACTGACAATCTAAGTTAGCTTTGACATCCTTTAGTCACCCAGTTATCAGTAGTAATTTATACTGCATACGACCATGTGGCAACAGTGAGAAAGGCTGCAAGTATATTTTTATTAATAAATTATCATTATGTTTAAAAATACAGAAATTTGGAAACAATTTGTGCTTTGATTTCCCAGATCAATAAGGATCATTTTCAAGGGTTTTGTGAAAAAAGAGTCACTCTCCCTGGCACGCACTGCAATATGCAGTGCATATTTTTTTTCTGAGATGGAAACAACGGGATGAAATGAAAGTTCGGCCACTGAGAATTCAGCTGGCTCCAGTGTGGCCTGTGGGAAATCTTGTATATATGAACTTCATGACTATTGTGGAAGACAAAGACATGAAGGATCACTGATTTGTAGTTCATTTTCTTAATTTTTCAAATGAGGATTTAAGGCCAAAAATGGAAAATGATCGGAGAAGGCAATGGCACCCCACTCCATACTCTTGCCTGGAAAATCCCATGGACGGAGGAGCCTGGTGGTCTGCAGTCCATGGGGTCACTAAGAGTCGGACACGACTGAGAGACTTCACTTTCACTTCTCACTTTCATGCATTGGAGAAGGAAATGGCAACCCACTCCAGTGTTCTTGCCTGGAGAATCCCAGGGACAGAGGAGCCTGGTGGGCTGCCGTCTATGGGGTTGCACAGAATCGGACACGACTGAAGTGACTTAGCAGCAGCAGCAGCAGCTCTTTTCATCCCATTGCTTGATGACTTTGATCCTTCCACACTGATCAAATTGGCCAATCTACCCTTATTCAATATTCCGCCCCCTTTTAAAGATAAGCAAAATACCTCAGTAAAGAAGGAAAAAAACACCAAGAAAGTATGCCTTTTGTATCAGTCTGTAATGTTAAAGAAACCAAAAAACCTCTGCCATATCATCCATTGGCCCTCTCTTATGCCTCCAGAAGCTAAAGTCTTTATCTCAAATTCTCCATGGGGATCAAAATATCATTTAACACTGAGTTTTTTCCTACTCTGGCAAAGTCTGTTTCTGACTGACCACATTTTACTCAAATTAAGCACTTTCTCTTCCAACAAAATACAATTATACAAGGGAACACATCCAGGTCTTCCCCCAGACTCCAAACAGTTTACTAGAGTTGGAAAATGCACTCTAGCAATGAAAGGCTTCATTCTGCCAGTAGAGAATTCTCTTCCATTTTTTAGCTAGGAAGATATTTGGGTAAAGCTAACACAAGGGTCTACTATTACCTTGGCCTAACTTCTTAGCATTCAGTGATCTAGGGTTGAAAAACATCTGTAATTATTTTTTGAAGGGATAAAATTAATGTGATGAATGAGTCTTGCCTTTTTTCAAAAGCTCTGGCTTTAACCCGATTGCCATGACAGTTTTGATGGAAAAATCTATACATGCTTCTCATTGTTTTCTCCAATACTATATCCTCCCTGTTACGTGTTGGCTGAAGAATGATAATGTGGTTTAGGGCTGGTTTACCAAGGAGACACACTTGAGTACAAAGAGACCAGGCATTTTATGGGAACACTGAAATAGTGATTCTGGCCTTGGTTTGGGTGCTCATGAACCAGACTGGGCTGCTTCCAACTGAAGCACAGGGTCTCTATGAGAACTTAAAAGCCATTTAGGTCAGCAGTTTTATCTGGCTAACTAACTAGAATGTGGGTTTATCACCAGAGAGCAAGAAATGCTTAACACAAACAAGAAAAAAAAAAAGGAAGGTGCCTGTAATGGAGGTATTTTGACATGGTACAATTGTGGAGGTTTTCAATTTTCCATTAATTTTTGAGTAGCTCAGGAAAGAGGTGTGGCAACTCCATTTTGGAGCCAAGGGGAGGTCTATGAGGAGACAGTAAACAGGATAGGAATTTAAACTGGAACCATTGTGTTTGCTTTCCTTCCAGTGATAAACTGTCCTGGTTAGCTCTTGATATCTATGAAAAACAGGTCTTTTTCCCAAGCCAACATTTCCTGCCCCACCTCCTGGATAGAACTGAGAAAAGGTGGTGGCTGCTCTAATGGTTTTTCAATGGTGTAAACATTATGAACCCCTTAACCAGGTGAGATATAACTTAAAAAAAAATTTCCAGTTAATCACTCAAACCCGCTCAGGCTGGTATGACAGATGGACAGGATCTACTGCTCCAATCTTTTTGTCCCCAAGAACACTGGGAACTTATTCTGTCCAAAGGGGTTCATGGAAAGAGGTAACCAAAATATTGGTATGCTAAGTCGCTTCAGTCGTGTCCGACTCTGTGCAACCCCATAGATGGCAGCCCACCAGGCCCCGCCATCCCTGGGATTCTCCAGGCAAGAACACTGGAGTGGGTTGCCATTTCCCTCTCCAATGCATGAAAGTGAAAAGTGAAAGTGAAGTCACTCAGTCGTGTCTGACTCTTAGCGACCCCATGGACTGCAGCCTACCAGGCTCCTCCGTCCATGGGATTTTCCAGGCAAGAGTACTGGAGTGGGTTGCCGTCGCCTTCTCCGAAATATTGGTATAGTTCATTATTAATGTATTTTTGATTTGACCCTCATGGTGCTATGGACAAAAACTCATCCACCAGGTACTCTCACCAGTTTTCTAGTTTTTGCACTTGTCTCAGGCTACTATCTGTAGGATTCGAGGTTATAATGCTTTTTTTTGTTTCATGTGTATATGTCCAACTATTCTTCCCAGCAGTGCAAATACTGTAGAACCTTAGGGAATTTCAGCTTTAGCAACATACCAGGCTGCAATCAATTCTCCTCCATGACTCTTAGGCCTTGTGTTCAGCCTGGACCACAGCCCACACTTGCTCTTGCCCCAACATTAATTCTTTTGGGGGTGGGGCACTTTTGGTATCTTTTTTGGTCATCAGACTTCAGTCAGGGCCTTAAGAATCCATCATGGCGAATCTCTCTAAATTCATGCCCAGAAATCTGCTGAATTTCTTATACAAATTGATTTACTTCTACCTCATTCAATCATTCATTTACTTAAGAAATATTTATTGAATGCCTACTATATTCCAGGCATTGCAAGCAGCACTGGGATATATTAATGAACAAAACAGGCAGGACCTCTGACATCGTGGGTCATGTAATTTAATGGGAAGATTAAAAGTAAGCAGTGAACAGGGACTTCCCTGGTGGCCTAGGAGTTGAGAATCTGCCTTCCAATGCAAGGAACTTGGGTTCAATCCCTGGTTGGGGAACTAAGATTCCATATGCTGCAGGGCAACTAAGCCCAGGCACCACAACTATGGAGCCCGAGTACCACTAGAGAGAAGTCTGCATGCCATAACAGATCCCATGTGCTGTGACTAAAACTCGATGCAGGCAAAAATAAATAAATACATTTTTTAAAGACCTTAAAAAAAAAAAAAGTAAGCAGTGGACAGATACAAATAGATTGGGTTGGCCGGAAAGTTCCTTCTGGTTTCCAACCTGAACAAACTTTCTGGCCAACCTGCTGTATTAAAAATTGTGATAGGTGTTTTGAGGAAAATGAAGCCAAAGCAGAGATTACTTGGTACAGGGAAGGAGTCTCATAGGAGGTGGTATTTAAGCCCCCAGCCTAAGGATGAGAAAGAGAGCTTGATAGCTGTGGGGCGAGTGTTGTGGACAGAGGGAGGAGTATGTGAAAGGAAGCCTGTGATGGGAATGCATCTGGAGTACAAACAGTCGTTCCTTTGTATGGTCCCCACACGCAGGAATTTTAATTACCACAGTTTAGTAAATAACACCAGTCTCCCAAGTACACTGTTCAAATTTCAGTTGCTATGGGACATTAATTGGGTTTAGTTGCCTAAAGTAAAGATTTCATTGCTGGCTCAGTTTAGTTCAGTTCAGTCACTCAGTCGTGTCCAACTCTTTGCGACCCCATGAACTGCAGCACTCCAGGCCTCCCTGTCCATCACCAGCTCCCGGAGTTTACCCAAACTCATGTCCATTGAGTCAGTGATGCCATCTAACCATCTCATCCTCTGTCGTCCCCTTCTCCTCCTGCCTTCAATCTGTCCCCAAATCAGGGTCTTTTCAAATGAGTCAGCTCTTCGCATCAGGTGGCCAAAATATTGGAGTTTCAGCTTCAACATCAGTCCTTCCAATGAACACCCAGGACTGATGTCCTTTAGGATGGACTGGTTGGATCTCCTTGCAGTCCAAGGGACTCTCAAGAGTCTTCACCAACACCACAGTTCAAAAGCATCAATTCTTCTGCGCTCAGCTTTCTTTATAGTCCAACTCTCACATCCATCCATTGCTGGCTCTTCAGTTCACAAATCACTGTGTTCATAGCAGATGCACTTCATGATCGGTGGCCAATCACATCACTTCTTTCAAAGTCTGTTGCTGATTGCTCACTGTGCAGCTGTTACCCAGTTCACCTACACACATTAAAGAGTATAGTTGTTCTGCCTTCTCTTCTTCCAGTGATAAGCCTGTGTGACACTTTAATAAAAAATGGATAATTAAAAGACAGAGTTGTCTGAAAGAGGTGAAAATGCAGCAGAGAAAGAAAAATAATAACATTGACAAGTTAAATGTGAATGCAAATGTATTTATAGAAGAAATAGCTGACTGTGGGGTTGTTGACCCTGCTACTATTTGAGAGGTTCTAGCTATGTAGCTAGAGAAACTTAGTGAAAACAAACTTATCGACATAAACGAGTACAGTGGTGTGACCAAAAGTATGAAGATATTCCAGAGGAAGTGATACCAGTAAAACATTTCACACTAAAGGAATTCTCAGGACTTCCCTGGTGGTCAGGTGGTTAAGACTCTGTGCTCCCAGTGCAGGCGGGCCCAGGTTCAATCCTTGGTCAGGGAACTAGATCCCATGTGCTGCAACTAGAAGATTCCACATGCCATAACTAAGACCCAGAGCAGCCAAATAATAAATATTTAAAGAATTAAAGGAATTCTCAGAGAGATTTCACAATATTAAGAGTTCAAAGAATAAAATGTTGGAAGTTGATTCAAACTTAGAAGTACAACAATTCACCAAAGCATAACAAACGTGATAAGAAGACAGCATACACTGTTCAAACTACCTGATAATTTTTACAAAGAAATAAAACACTGTAATTCTTGATGTTTCTAATGTTTTAAATGACAATGTACTAAATATATATCAGTTTTACTCTTTTTTTCATTTCCTTAAGCCTTTATAACTGACTATAAGAGAGTTTGTAATGTTTTGCCAAAAAAACTTAAGTCACAGAACAATTGTGATTTCTCCCTTTGATTATTAAGGTTGTTTTACATGGCTTCAGATTTAATAGTTATTTACAGTCCCTCACTGCTGTGCAAAGCCAGAACTGTTTTTTTTAAATAGCTTATCTGCTAAGATTTATTGGTTTATTGGAGGTGTGATTCCACAGTAACAGGAAGGAGGGCGACATATCAGCTGCCGCCCTGTGGAGACTAGAGACACAAGAGGTATTCTTCTGATCTCTTGTGGTTTAAGGAAAAGAATTTGAAATAAGGCTTCTGTCACTATATAAATTTGAAAATGAACGGTCTGGACAAGAAGGGAATATTCGAGCAGGATGTTGGTGTCTTCTATTTTTAAACTCAAATCTGTCAATGGAGAAATAAAAAGAGCCTCTCACAACACAATCCCAAAAGCAGAATATCACCCCTAACTCTAACCCTACCTCCAACTTAGAAATTTCTTAAAGTTTGTAAGGATAAACTTGAGAAAGCTTCAGAGACCTTTTACCTCTTCCAATCTGTTTTCTGTTTGGGCAATAAAGAGCTGGAAGTTGACGCTCTTTTGCAGCAGCTAAAGGTGTTGCTGCCCCTCCTCTTTCACCATTATTTTGCTATTTCCTTTCATGGGAAGGGGGGAGAAAAATCAGTGCTCTTCAAAAGTTCTATTTCCTTTTCATTTCCAATTATTTTTCTCTGAGATTCAACCACACCACCACAATTCTAAAATCTGTGATATGCATTCAATGAAGCATATAGTCCTGTGAGTACTTAGAGCAGAGTAGATGCAACAAGGGCTTCCCAGGTGGCTCAGACAGTATAGAATCTGCCTGCAATGTGGGAGACCTGGATTCAGTCCCTGGATTGGGAAGATCCCCTGGAGGAGGGCGTGGCAACCTACTCCAGTATTCTTGCCTGGAGAATCCCCCTGGACAGAGGTGCCTGGTGGGCTACACTCTATGGTGTTGCAAAGAGTTGGACATGACTGAGCGACTAAAGCACACAAATATAACAGAACCCTATAGGGGCCGAAAGTAAGGGAGGATACTGAATCCCTTAAGTGTTGGAGTTTGGCAACTCAGCTTTCGTGGGCTCCAATATAGCCAGGAGTCAGAGCTTGAACTCTAGGGAATTAAAAAAGGCCTGAAAATTAGCTCGTGGTTTGTTTTTCCTGGTTTTGATGGATGCAAATTCAACAACTGTAGTGATATTTCCCAAATTTCTTGAATCTAGGGAGTAGGGTTTTCCAGGAAGGTTTTTTCCCTTCCCCTTTTAATATAATATCAGGTGACATCTTAACCCATGGAATATTAATGTGTTATTGTAAGACATAGAGTCAAGAAAGTTTATCTTCTGTGATTTTATGTTGTTTGGACCTTATTCCAGAAGAAATAATACTCTCAGAGCTGCCTTAAATGTTGTTGACTTTAAAAAAAATGCACAACATGAGAGTTGCAAGTTAAGTTTTATTGCGGTGTGGATGCAAAATGAGGTGCGGACTGCAGCCTGGGAGACAGCACCTCAGGTAGCTCTAAGAGACTGCTCCAAAGAGACAGTGGGGAAGGTCAGTATGTATGAGATTTTGGTAAAGGGGAAGTACATGCAATCAAGCACATATTTTTCCAGAAGGTTTCTACTAGTCTCGGGACGCTTTTGCTAGTCATGAAGAACAGTCATCACTGTGAAGGATTTTAGTGCTTTTCTAAATATGGGGAGATACAGGAATTGGGCTCATAAAATTAGCTCCTGAATTTATCTAACTATCTAAAGATCTGTCCTGCCAGCTTTTCCCCTGAGCACAGAGTGCCTCATTCCTGCTCTCCACCCTGAACTCCTTTCATGGAGTGTTGAAGGTCAGCAGCTACAGTAGCTCATGATTTAATCCTTGTAGAGGTAGATGGTAAGTGCCCATGGCAAGTACCTATTTGTAGTTGACAGTGTGAATTGGGAAAGATTAAGCTGCCATGCCTCCATCCCAAGCCAGACATGTTAAACCTGTTTACAGATCCTAGAAGGATCCAACTGACAGAGAAAAATGCATGAATACCAGACAAAGGATTTACTTCTCAACAATATCAGTACTTGTATATTCCAAGCACTAAATAGTACTAGATAGTATCACTAGTTAATATTATCAGAGCCAAACATAAAACCGACATACACACATAAAATTAAATTTCCTGCTTAACTGCCACATCTCTAAAG
Organism: Bubalus bubalis; assembly: GCF_019923935.1. Classification (NCBI taxonomy): domain Eukaryota; kingdom Metazoa; phylum Chordata; class Mammalia; order Artiodactyla; family Bovidae; genus Bubalus; species Bubalus bubalis. The sequence continues at coordinate 37,930,457 of NC_059181.1, forward strand.
TTATCAAATTGTTTTCTGTTACTACCCAGATCTTGGACACAATTTTGTAAGCTTTTTACTAGGGTTTCAGTAAAAGGAAGAAAATGAATATCTATTCTAGAAACTTCTTTAGCTAGCAATTTCTTTTGTATACTTACAAATTTATTTTTAAAATATCTGAATCTTATTCTACACTTTAGAATTTTTATTTCTTTTTTTATGTTTTGTTATGTGCAGAATCTATTAGGATAGTAATACATATAAATAAGTAAACATATATTGTAGATCTATCTTCAAAATTTTTTAATGTTTTGCATCTCTATTAAAAAAATTGAGACAATTGCTTTAAAGAAATTTCCATCTGAAGAGTGTTTGAATCACACATTTTTAAAAGTTGAAGACAATGGTAGGTCTTAGGAATGTTGAGCAAAATTTTAATGCACATATAGGCTTAAAACTCTAATCTTTATTAGAGTTGAATATATCATTAGATCTTGTATTAAATCTGTCAATTAATCATTAGGCAGCTAACCCACAAACCCTCCATCTTTATGGAAGCCCCTTTCCTTACTAATTAGAATCTCTGAAGGGCTTTATCTCATAAAAGGTCTACTGAAAAAAAATCTATTCACCTTCTGAACATTAAACAAGCTCTGCTAGAAAGTTGGATACTTAGGAAAATATACATTTGTCTGAGTTATTTGACATCATGCAGTGAAAACAACAAATTGAGAGAATTTGTTATTTTCTTACTTATTATCTTGTTATCAATGCAAAAAGACATAAATTCCACCAGATAATTTACTCTTCATTTCAAGTAGCACAAGCTTTTTTTTCTTAGGCTGGAGTTCAAGCATGATTATTTTCTGACAGTCATTTTACTCCAAGTAAAATAAATGCTTAATATACATGGTAAATCACAATTTGACCTTGGTTATTCATAATTTATAATTTCTGATGGTATACAATACTAATTATTATTAAATAGAGAGAACACTGAGAATAAATGCTGTCCATTTTATATACTGATTATCCCAAATAACAATTACTGTCATCATAATGTAATAGAATGTTAAAATGGGACTTGGTCTCAGTTTCTGCCCAGGTCCAATAGGTTCTGACTCTTTCCTCAATCCAAAGTGAGATGCTAGACCACTAAAACAGGGCTTGCAAAGGAGGTACACAAGAATTAGTTTTGCAACCCACTGGTGATTGCCTCCAGCTTTTAAAATGGATTGTAGAAACCAGGAGGTGAGTTGTAGATTTGAAGAGGATTTTAGCTATGTACCATTGTATAAAAAACTAAGATCGTGGCATCTGGTCCCATCACTACATGGCCAATAGAAAGGGAAAAAGTGGAAGTTGTGACAGATTTTATTTTCTTAGGCTCCAAAATCATTGTGGACAGCGACTGCAGCTATGAAATTAAAAGATGTTTGCTCCTTGAAAGGAAAGCTATGACAAACCTAGATAGCATATTAAAAAGCAGAGACATCTCTTTGCCAACAAGGGTCCATACAGTCAAAGCTATGGTTTTCCCAGTAGTCATGTATGGACATGAGAATTGGACCGTAAAGAAGACTGAGTGCTGAAGAATTGATGCTTTCAAACTGTGTTGCTGGAGAAGACTCTTGAGGGTCCCTTGGACTGCAAGGAGATCAAACCAGTTAATCCTAAAGGAAATCAGTCCTGGGTGTTCACTGGAAGGACTGATGTTGAAGCTGAAGCTACAATACTTTGGCTACCTGATGAGAACAGCCAACTCACTGGAAAAGACCCTGATGCTGGGAAAGATAGAAGGCAGAAGGAGAAGAGGGCAGCAGAGAATGAGATGGTTAGATAACATCACCAACTCAATGGACATGAATCTGAGCAAATTCTGGGAGACAGTGAAGAACAAAGGAGCCTGGAGTGCTGCAGTCCATGGAGTTGTAAAGAGTCGGACACGACTTAGCAACTGAACAACAACAACCACCATTGTATATGATGTGCCTCACATGGATGAGAATTATTCCCTCACTTCAAGACTAGGGCAAGTGGCTATGATGGCACTAATATCTTCAGTAGGAGAGCTTGGAGACACAGTACAGTGATGTCAGGCCTATAAATGGAAAATATAGAGAGGGACTGGCTGGCTAGCTATTTTGATGGCAGAACAAGAGTCTATGCTGGGACGGACTCAACTCTAGTCAGAGCAAAGAACATGCAGGGTTTCCCGTGAACCAATATGGATGAAGAAAGAGACCTATCATGGTGCTGTGTCACTTTATGACCAAAAGACTTCCTGAAACACCCAGGTTGGGGAGATCCCAGCAAAACGAGTTTGGATATGTTTCCTTGAATGGCAAAGACAATGTAAATGTCCACCATCAAGAACTGCTATGAGAAATTCCCAGTGACGAGAGACTTCTTCCATGGACCCTCAAAAGTACCCCAGAAAAGAATCAGCCTCAAACACCTATACCAATGCTAGACTGCTAGAACAGAACCAGACTTTGCCTGGCCCTTAACTCCTCACCTTCCTTTGACTTTACTTGGAGGAACTGAAGGTAAGGAAACAGAGGAAACAGTTCATGGTTCTCCTTCCCCTGTGGAGGAGGCCAGCTTAAATTAGGCATGAGCTGGAAGGAAAAGGGTATTAACCTGCAGTACATTTATTAAAGTCAAAAAAATTATCATTATTATTATACATTCTTTAACCAAGACTCTTTGAGGGAGTAACGTAAGCAGAGAACTTTTTCTTTCCCTGAAAGTTACTAGAAAAGCCACAGGATCCACTGTAGCTGACCGGGGACAACAAAGAACAATTCTTCAAGGATAGATTTGAAAGGCAGTAGAGGAAATTGAATGAAATTGTTTTCTCTTGTATGTACATACAAATTCTATTTGTACCATCTAATGATTTCAATTACGGGGCTTCCCTGGTGACTCAGTGGTAAAGAATCCACCTGCCATTGCAGGAGATGTGGGTTCCATCCCTGGGTCGGGATGGTCCCCTGGAGAAGGAAATTGGAACCCCCTCCAGTATTCTTGCCTGGGAAATCCCATGGACAGAGGAGCCTGGCGGGCTACAGTCCATGGGGTTGCAAAGAGTCAGACTCAACTTAGCGACTAAACAACAATGATTTCAATAGTACTAGCTAAAATTTATCAAATACTTATTATATGCCAGACACTATCTGATTTCCATATATCGAATAATTTCATCCTCACAACAACTCTATGAGCTTCTTATACTCATTTTCTAGGTGAGAAATTTAAGTGCAGAGAGTTTGGGTAACTTGACTAACTATGAAGTAACAAAGACACTTATGATTATTTTCAGCACAGAATTCAACCTCTTTCCTCAAGTTTTTCTTTTCTCTCAACACTCAAAAAACTGGATATGTAAAATGTAAACCACAGCCATATCAATTTGAAAGCATTAGCACTTTGCAGAGACACATGAGTTTACACGTGATTTGCTATATTTTGTTTCAAAAATTAAACAATGAATTACCATAGGACATGGGTTTTGTTTTCTTAAATATATATTTTTCTTTTTCTTTTTCATAGATGTGGGCAACCACTACAGGATAAAGTACAGCTGAAGGGCCGTGACCTCCTCACTCTAAAGAACTTTACAGGAGAAGAAATTAAGTATATGCTATGGCTATCAGCAGATCTGAAATTCAGGATAAAACAGAAAGGAGAGGTATGTGGTATTTCCATATTACCTTCCACTGTTACCAATCAGTCTTTTTTTTTTTCTTTTGGCTGCATGGCATGGCATGAGGGATCTTAATTTCCTGACCAGGGATCAAACCCATGCCCCTTGCAAAGGAAGCATGGATTCTTAACTACTGGACAACCAGGGAAGTTTCAATCAGCCTTTTGAAAGACAGCCTTTACAAAGAAAGAAGAAAAAGAAAATACATTAAAATTCCTAAACAGTAGCTAAGTAATGAAATCACACAGGCAAGGTAATTGATTATCACTGAGTGCACAGGCATACAAAAAGCATAAAAATCAGTTATTCAATGACAAGTCATTGCATTTCTTTCATGTGAAATGTTGAAAGTCATTATTAACTGAATCAGAACCTAAGGAATCATTTCTATGGAACGATTTTATTTTTACCCTTACCTTCTTTTCTGTTTTCTAGCAGATTTAAAATAAGGATGATATATTTTTTTCCTAGCAACAAACTTCAGTGGTGGATGAAGATCAGATATTTCATCATTAGGATAATTTCAGAAAATTCAGGATGATGTGATGGTGTTAAAAATTTAGATTAGCAAAGAACCAGTTAAAAGGTAACCAAGTAGGAGAAGAAATGGGATATGGTGCTTAGCTGGAAGCATTATTCTGCATTTTGAGCAATTTATGTTTGAAACACAATTAATGTAGCAGCTTCATTTAGACTGCTTAACTGTGAAAGTGTTTTCATATTCCAAGCTTGTTCAAAAGCATTTGAAAGAGCTGGTTTCAGATTGAGAAAGTTGTACACAATCTTGATTCTCTTATCTAGCTCACAAACTCTCCAAGTTCCTATGAATGAACCAAAAACAGGTGTGACTCCAAATGCTATCGGTTCCTATAGAAGACCTTGAAACAAGGAGAAAAGCCCCCCACCTCGAGACCCCAGGCTTTTGTTTTACACACTTTGTGGTGAGGAAGGTTAGCTGGCAGGAATCTATTTGTTCTAGAACTCATCCTATCAGGAATTCCATCTATAGCAGAGGAAGGAGAAAGAGCCGCACCCCACACCCAAACTCAGATTATTTCCACATGACTTCTAGAAACAAAGCCTTTGCGCTCTAGAAACGAAGCCTTTGCGCTCTCCCAAGGATGCATGATGAAAGTGTATTTGAAACTCTGGGGTGTCATCTTTAGGAGTCTGAGTGCCCCATGTTGTGACAGAGAAGCATGTTCCTAGCTGAGAAGACACTTCCCAAACAAGCATCTTTGAAATCATTGAACATTGGTAGAAGTTTCTTTTACTGAGTCTAAGCTTGCTCTGCTTGCCTCATGATAGGCCAATGAATCTGAGAGACAAGGGTTGAAGACAGGAATACAACTTTATTCGGAAAGCTGGCTGACCAAGAAGACTGCAGACTAATATCTCAAAATAGCCATCTTATCAGGGTCTGGATGCCAGGCTCTTTTATAGAACAGAGATGGGGGAGGTGAGGAAGTAAATTAAAAAGGACATTAATCTTGCAAATATGTCCTGGAATGGCCAGATTTAGGGATAGGATATGTTAATTTCTTCCTTCCTGTAGCCATCCACAAGTGGACAGGGTCCTGAACAAAGGCATTTTGGTTTAACATTCAGGAAGATGAGCAGGTTTCACCAAGGCAGGCCATTATATATGGACAGTATCTTTTTAGTGAACAAAAGCAACTGGAAGCAAATGTTAAAGTAAAAGAAACAGATCCAATATGGAGTCAGTTCTTCCCTGTAACATTTCCACAGATTTAAGTAAGAAGATGGTTCCAATATGAAATATGAATACATTTTGGAACAAGTGTTCAGGTTGAACCCAGAGCAACTAATATTACTTTCTCATTACATGTCAATAAGCTGTGGGATTCCTCTTTCCTTCCCCTATTTGTATACAACAGGAAATAAACTCTTTAAATTCACTTTGTAAATAACATATGAATGCTTATTTGGGAGCAGTGTTAATTATTCTACAGTTTCTGATAATGTAAAGAGTAAATCTTAAAATATAATCCTTGCTAGTAGATATAAAATGTATATTTCATTTTAATTAGTTTAATTGTATTATTATCCTTGACTTTCAGTATTTGCCTTTACTGCAAGGGAAGTCCTTAGGCATGATTTTTGAAAAAAGAAGTACTCGAACAAGATTGTCCACAGAAACAGGTGAGTTCACAGACAAACTTGGACTTGTGTTGAAGAGGGGGCCAATGGGTGAGGACCTGGGAGGAGGAGCCCAGTGGTGGGATTTATCTGTCTCTTTGGCAACAACAAAGGGAAAACAATGTCACCAAGAGTAGCAATGGAAGCCTCTGAATGTTCTTTCTGATTCCCACAGCAGCTGCAAGCAGGAAGATGAGCCTCATCTGCAGGAATTCCATGAGGACTTGAGTAGACATCTCAAATAATTCATGTTCAGTACAGAATATTAGTGGTCATAAATTCTCAGGCTTTCAATTCAACATGAGCAAGAAATGTGCATTTTTCTAATGTGTAAAGAGCTTTTCCTTGTTTATATCAATTCTGCTGGATGATGGAAACAATCTCTGCAATCCAAATCCTGTCATTTCATCGTTTATTTTGTCAGTTTAGGGTCTCTTCATACTTTTCCCACAGTCATGGTTAAGTCCTAGAGAGAATCTCAATGTCAAGGCATCTAGGGCTATAGGGATCTGGTCTTTGAGCATCAGGACATCATCATCAAATGTCTATGCTGGAATCTGCTGGGACTTCTGTATCCCTACTGGACCTTGACTGGCTCCCATTCACTGTGGAGGAGTTTGTTTTACTATCACAAGATCTGAGATAGCTCTTGGTTAGGCTCACTTGTTGACACAAGTTTATGTACCTGACTTCCAGTGAGACCAAACAAACTGAAATGTTGGAGTTTGGAGCAGAGAAAGGTTTACTGCAAAGCCATGCAAGGAGACAAGGTGGCTCAAGCCTTAAAATGACTTGAGCTTCCTGAAGATTTTCGATAAATCATTTTTAAAAGCCAGGTGAGGGGGTGGGGGTGGGGGTTGCAGGTACTTGATCAGTTTGTGCACAATGATTGGCTGATGGTGAGTTAGAAGGGTAGTGTCACAGGGGTTAACATCATCAGTCCTTAGAGTCCAGGAGGCCTGGGGCTAGGTGATCAGAGTCATCAAGTAGTTAACATCTTCCATTTGGTGGGGATTTTTAGATAAACAACTCTGAGAATTTATTACACCAAATACTATTATATAGATGTCTCAGAGAGGAGCTGAAACAGAGGATATGGGGGAAGGTCTGTCCCTGAGAAATCCTATAGGGTCCTGCTTGGTTATACTCTCAAGCTCTTGTCAGCTCTCCACGCCACAGTGGGCACAGAGATATTGCAAGACTCTCTCTATTGTTCCTTCCTCTTTCTGGGTACCAGGGAGTTCTAGAATATTTGCCCCTTCCTTGAACTCTGTCTTAAAAGAGACAGATGTTCTCAGCTCTGGTGTCCCCCAAACTTATCTGAAATTTCCACTATGCTTCCCACCCTTCAGTACGTGACCTGGGGGACAGACAGCAGGACTCTAAGGACTGATAATGTTAACCCCTGTGACACTACCCTTCTAACTCACCATCAGCCAATCATTGTGCACAAACTGATCAAACAGTGTCAAAGGTCCACCAATGTCTGTTTCTGTTGCTTTTTTGCTCTTGCTCTTCATCTTCTTCCCCTCCAGTTCCCAGGTGATAAAGGAGGAGGAAAAACTGGCTTTAACTACCATGCATTCTTTCAAGTCTGTTGTTTGTACTTGAAATCCTAGCTGTTGACACTCAAAATATCTTTTTTCTCAAATTATGATTGCTGTAATGAGTTTCAAAAAACCTATTTTGAAATTCATCACCTCTTTTTTCTCTTTGCATTTCTACTCCATCAGACCTCCCTTGAATCAATAACATGACTGCCCCAAAGGGCAAATGGATAGGATTGAGGAAAAGGTACCACAGACGAAAACATATTGGTTGATTCTTTGTGTATCTTATCCTACTTACAAGCATCAGAACTTTCTAGGGCTCAGAAGCAAACAACCACTTCATGCAGTTCTTGCATTGTAAGGACCAGTAATGAGGTATCTCAAATACATAACAAAATGGAGTTCAGAGGGATCAAGTGACTTGCTAAGTTCATGCAATTAATACAAATAGCACCAGGGTTCAGATCTCAAGTTTACTGTCTTGTTAATGCACTCCCCTTGCCCATTGAGAGAAGGAATGAGGAAGAAAGGAAACATATAAGGTGTCATCTAATCTTTAAAGTCCTAGGAAGAAAACTGATGAGAACAGTTTGTTCTTTAAAGCTGGGTCCTTTAAAAGGTCACATTGACATCTGATGTCCAGCAATGGAAAAATGAATATTGCATAAACCAGTCAGTAGTTCTGAAATTCTGCTCCTTTTCAACACTGGTTATCATTTTTAAAAATCATTAGTACTTAAGAGAGGTGTTCTTTTCTGAAGCCATCAAAGAATTGATTAAATACATACAATTTTCTCAATGTTAAGTTTTTCTCAAATTATTTTTTTTCTTAGTTGTTGATGTTGTCTACCATGTTTCTCTGTTCAAATGTTATTTTTAATTTCACATATCCCTGAATAAGTGATCAGTTTTACCATGCACATGTCAGGTGGTAGATAAGCTACTAATAAAACCAAGAGTGAAGATTTAATAAGCTTTTGGGCACAGACCCTACACTAAGTGCTCTACGTTAATTACATGGATTATCTCACTTAATCCTCAGGACAACTCCATGAGGGTGAGAACACTGAGGAAAATAGGCTAAAATAGGTTCAGCAAAAGGCCCGCAGACATATAGCTAATAAATGGCAGGCCCAGGATTAGAAGCTATTATTAAACATATTTTTAAACATCTAATTTAATTTGAGCACGTGTTAGTCATGTTTTATTCCAGCAAAATGGTTTCTACAGGTGGCATTAAGCATTTTGTTAAATGATGATTTTCTATAAAGTACTCTTTATAGAAATCTGCACAAAATTACAATCAACAAATACATGAGGAAAGGAACATATGACCATAAAAGTTATGGTTCAGAGTATTCATCATGATCTTCAATAAATACCCATGGGTTTCATTGAGATGGCATCCTGCCAAACTCAATAGTAGGAGAATCAGTCAGAGTAAGCAGCTAATTTCAATGCATATAGAAATGGTAAACCTCAACCCAAAACATGGCAGTACATTTCTATTATGTATATGTGCATCTTAATAGTCGTCTGTTGGCACAATTTTTCATCAAAACCTATTACCCTGCTATTTAGAATGAAAATAGGATGTAATTAAAACTATTTCTACCCCAGATTTGCGCCAGCCTCTGGGATGGGGTGATCCTCACTGGACAGTCCTTGAGGATTCCATCCCAAACCTGAGTTGCAACGATACAGCAGTATTAGTTTGTTAGTTGGTCAGTCTTATCTGACTCTTTGTGACATCATGGACTGTAGCCCACCATGGCTCCTCTGTCCATGGATTTCCCAGACAAGAATACTGGAGCGGGTTGCCATGCCCTCCTCCAGGGGATCCTCCTAACCCAGGGATTGAACCTGGGTCTCCTGCATTGTGGGCAGACTCTTTACTGTCTGAGCCACTGAGGTTTCCCTAGTGTTATCTTAGGAGACAAAATAAAATTCTCCACCCAAATCAAGCCATATTTATTACTCATGTAATATTTTTATTAAAATGTAAGACACATACAGAAAAATGCTCAAATAATTAATTACACAGTTCAATGAATTGTTATACATCCTTGTAACTAATACCCAGATAGAGAAACAATGTGAATGGCACCCAGAAGTCCTCCCTTGTATCTCCTTCCATTTGCTACTCTCTGCCCCACCCCCAAGGGTAATCATTATCGTGGCTTCTAACCTCACAGATTAGTTTAGCTGTTTTTGAACTTTATAGAAATGGAGTCATTCAGTACCTGCTCTTTTGTGTCTGGCTTCTTTTGCTCAGCATTATGTTTGGGAGCTGTATCAATGTCGCTGCCTGTAGCTGTAGCTCATTCATTCCTCACTCACTTTTTGTGTATGCCAGACAATTCTCCTGTGTGACTACTGATGATTATACTCCTTCATTGCAAATTAATTGAGCAGATAGATGGATACATTTATTAATCTCGGTAAGTGCAGTATTGGATGGAAAAATGCACAGGGCATCCTAAGAGATGGTTCTTTTCATTATTTAACACTGGTATTTGACTTTCAAGGTTGTGCTTTCCAAGCTCTTTCAAATTTGTCATTTTGCAAAGGTGAAACCGTGATACTATGCCATGGGTATGAAAGTAAAGCACAGAGAGGGCAACAGTTGCCTTATCTCTACCAGCAAGAACCCTTGGAGCCCTCACATTTCCTAGGTGAATTCTATTTATACCCCTTCTTCCAAAGCTTGCAGGGATCCCTGAGGACAAGAAAGAGCAAAGTAAGATGGACTTTTATTTTCTCAGACAGAAATTTAGATATTAACAGATGAAACCCTTTGTTCAAAAATATCTAATATGTATGCACAAATGAAAGAGATAAAAACAAACTCCCTCTGGATGAAGAGTGAAGAGAGAATAGAGATCTGTCCCTCTGCCCTCCTCTCCTCAGCAATGGCAGCTCCTGGTGGCTTCTCAGAATGTCTGACATCTTCCATAAGCGTTCTGCATGCTAAGGCATGCTCAGTTGTGTCCCACTCTTTGTGACCCCATGGACTGTAACCTGCCAGGCTCCTCTGTCTGTGGGATTTCCCAGGCAAGAATACTGGACTGGGTTGCCATTTCCTCCTCCAGGGGATCTTCCCGACCTAGGGATTGAACCTGCATCTCCTGTCTCCTGCATTGGCAGGCATGTTGCTTACCACTAGCACCACTGAAGCACTTAATGCCACCCAGGTCAGATAAACTGGCAAATGCTTGACCTGTGCTTTTGGACTAGGGTCTGAGGCTTCTTTCTGATGGGTGACCAAAAATTGCAGAGGCGATTCCTTTTTGGAGGCAATGGATTCCCATTTTATCTCCTTCAAGAACTGCTGAAGGCTTTGCCAACTGAAAAATATTCCACAAACTGAAAGTTGAGAATTATGTTTTATTCAGTGGACTTGCTGAGGACTGAAGCCCGGGAGGCAGCCTCTCAGTTAGCTCTGAGGGACTGCTCAGAAGAGGTCAGGGAACAGCCAGGATACATAGGAATTCTGAACTTAAAACCAGGTCGTTGGAACATTGAACGATTACCATTAATGAAAGAAACCAGACATCTCAAGTTAATGAATTTCGTCTTTTTCTATGTATTGGAAGAGCTTTTCTATGTATTACCAGAGTCTGGGCTCATGGAAATCATTCCTTTGATATGCATCTTAGCTATCCAGCACCAGTATCCTGTCCTTAGGCTTTTATGGTGGCTCATTGGGTGAAGAACCCACCTGCAATGCAGGAGACACAGGAGGCACAGGTTTGATCCCTTGGTTGGGAAGATCCCTTGGAGGAGGGCATGGCAACCTACTCCAGTATTCTTGCCTGGAGAATTCCCATGGACAGAGAAGCCTGGCGGGCTACAGTCCATGGGGTCACAAAGAGTCGGACGGGACTGAAGTGACTGAGCACTCATCCTGTTCTTTCCCATCCCGAGTCCCCTCAGGGTGCACTGTTGGGGTGGCTGCAGCGGCTGAGGGCTTGGGAGTGGGCAGCCTTTTTGTCTTCATCCCGAGTTTCCTCAAGGCTCACACTTGGGGCAGTGGTAGTGGCTGATGGCTTGACAGCCACAGCATCCTTTGTTTGCTGATATGGCAGGCTACATTTTTTCTGTCAGAGCTTCCGCTGCTATTTCCTAACACTTTCTGTGACCTTTCTTCCTACCCCTATCAGCTAAGTCCAGATTTGATGTGAACCTTCTTTATAGCACAAAGAAAAAAATGAAAACACAACAAGCTAAACCTGGATTGTTAGCAAAATGACTTCTAGTCCAAGTAAGAGCATGACTTCAAGTAGACCAGCCAGGAGGTCTTAAACTGAAACCTTCCTCCACAGCCCCCAACCCTCAGTGGCATTTCCCTATGCCAGGCACATAGTAGGGGCATAATAAATACTTTCTTGATGAATATGCAGTATTCATATTTGTTTAGGTGATTTCCCTTGTTTAGAAACAGATTAAGTGCTCAAGAGTGATTCATAATTATAATCATCACAAAATCCTATTAGCTCATTTAACAGATAATAGAAAAGTCCATAAACAAAAGTAGGAGACGTTTGCAAGTAAGAAGAATGGGTTCTCTCCCTAGAGTCAAAATCCTTCCTACGTTTGTTCAACAAGTTTGTGTTGAATACTTACTATGTGAAAGAAAAAACTGAAAATGTTAGCTGCTCAGTAGTGTCCAACTCTTTGCCACCCGCCAGGCTCCTCTGTCCATGGGATTCTCCAGGCAAGAACACTGGAGTGGGTTGCCATTCCCTTTTCCAGGGGATCTTCTCAAACTGGGGATGGAACCCAGGTCTCCCTCATCGCAGATTGATTCTTGATCTGAGCCACCAGGGAAGCCACTTACTATGTGCCCATATTTATTCTAGGTTCTTGAGACTGATATTGTTAGTGCAAAGCTTGTGTGCCCAATGCACGGTGAGCCAAACAAACTGAAAGGTCAGAGTTCGGAACAGGGAAAGGTTTATTGCAGAACCATGCAAGGAGAAGGGTGGATGATGCCCTAAACGCCCTGAGGTCCCAGAAGGGTTTCAGCAAAGCATTTTTAAAAGCCAGGTGCAGAAGCGGGGGTCACAAGGTCTGTGATCAGCTTGTGCAGGGTTCTCTGACTGGCTGATGGTGAGGGAGCAGGGAGATGTCACAAGCTTTACCAATCTTTAGGCTCCAGGAGGCCTGGGGCTTTGTATTCAAGATCTTCAAGTACTTAACACCTTCCCTTTGTTGGAGAGAGGATGGCTTTTTACATCTGCAAAACAACTCAGGAAATGTGCATCAAATACCATTATCTAGGTACTTCAGAGAGGACCTAAAGCAGAGCATACAGGGGAAGGCTTTTCCCTGAGGCCCCATAAGGGTTCTGCTTGGCTATAACTTATCAGTGAATGAAAGATAGGAAAATCCCTGCCTTCATGGAGCTGAAATTCTAGTTGGTATGCGGACAATAAACAATAGACATAATAAATTGTAAGTGAATGATGTATCATGGTGGATGGTGATCAATGCTCTCAATAAAGACAAGACTGCCTGCAAGTGAGGGAAAGATATGTATCCTATTATTTGGACTTTGCCTTTTACTCTGAGTAAACAGAGGAATCTTTGGAGGGTTTTGAAAAGAGGAAGAACATTGTCTAACTTGCATTTTATTTATTAAATTAAAAAATTAAAAAGAAAATTTATTTTCTTGGCCATGCCACACAGTATGTGAGGCCTTAGTTCAGCATATGAGCTCTTAGTTACCCAAACAGGGATCAGACCCATGCTTCTTGCATTGGAAGTGAGGAGTCTTAACCATTGGATCACAAGGGATGCTCCTAACTTCCATTTTAAATGGATCTCTCTGCTCTGTTGAGAATAAACTGGGGCACTGCTGCTGCTGCTGCTGCTAAGTCGCTTCAGTCATGTCCAACTCTGTGTGACCCCATAGACGGCAGCCCACCAGGCTCTCCCGTCCCTGGGATTCTCCAGGCAAGAACACTGGAGTGGGTTGCCATTTCCTTCTCCAATGCATGAAAGTGAAAAGTGAAAGTGAAGTCGCTCAGTCGTGTCCAACTCTTAGCAACCCCATGGACTGCAGCCCACCAGGCTCCTCCATCCATGGGATTTTCCAGGCAAGAGTACTGGAGTGGGGTGCCATTGCCTTCTCCAAACTGGGGCACTAGGGGTGGAGAATTCCATGGACTATACAGTCCATGGGGTCGCAAAGAGTCAGACATGACTGATAGACTTTCACTTTCACTTTTCAGGGGTGGAAATAAGATAGAAGCAGTGAAAGCTGTCAACAGGTAGGTACAGTATATAGAGGCTGGGGCCATGGTGATGGCAGATTTGGGCCAGATAAGAGGGCTAGATTCGGGAAATATTTTGCAGGGAGAGTCAACAAGATTCCTGATGTATCGGGTAAAAGAGAGGTGTGAAGGATGACTTCAAGGTTTCCATCTGAGCAACTGTCAGCAGGATGGAGCAGGATAGAGCCAATCAGGCAGGATGGAGACGAAGATCAGGAGTTCAGTTTTAGAAGTGTGGAGTTTGGGATGTCTATTAGACACACAGCAAAGACGATGAAGAGGCCACTGGGTATTAGTTTGGAGTATGGGAGTGAGATGTGACAGAGATACCTAGAAGTCAGTCATCAGTTCAGTCACTCAAGTCATAGTCAGTCAGTCAGTTCAGTCACTCAAGTCATGCCCGACTCTTTGTGGCCCCATGGACTGCAGCACACTAGGCTTCCCTGTCTATCACCAACTCCTGGAGATTGCTCAAACTCATGTCCATCGAGTCAATGATGCCATCCAGCTATCTCATCCTCTGTTGTCCCCTTTTCCTCCTGCCTTCAATCTTGCCCAGAATCAGGTTCTTTCCCAATGAGTCAGTTCTTCACATCAGGTGGCCAAAGTATTGGTGCTTCAGCTTCAGCATCAGCATCAGTCCTTTCAGAGAATATTCAGAACTGATTTCCTTTAGGATTGACTGGTTTGATCTCCTTGCAGTCCGAGGGACTCGCAAGAGTCTTCTCCAACACCACAGTTCAAAAGCATCAATTCTTTGGCACTCAGCTTTCTTTATGGTCCACCTCTCACATCCGTACATGACTGCTAGAAAAACCATAGCTTTGACTAGATGAACCTTTGTCAGCAAAGTAATGTCTCTGCTTTTTGCTTTTTAATATGCTGTCTAGGTTGGTCATAGCTTTTCTTCCAAGGACCATGCATCTTTTAATTTCATGGCTGCAGTCACCATCTGCAGTGAATTTGGAGCCCCCCAAAATAAAGTCTGTCACTGTTTCCATTGTTTCCCCATCTATTTGCCATGAAGTGATGGGACCAGATGCCATGATCTTAGTTTTTTGAATGTTGAGTTTTAGGCCAGCTTTTTCACTCTCCTCTTTCACTCTCATCAAGAGGCTCTTTAGTTCCTCTTTGCTTTCTGCCATAAGGGTGGGATCATCTGTATATCTGAGGTTATTGATATTTCTCCCAGCAATCTTGATTCCAGCTTGTGCTTCATCCAGCCTGGCATTTTGCATGATGTACTCTGCATATAATTTAAATAAGCAAAGTGACAATATACAGCCTTGACGTACTCCTTTCCCAATTTGGAACCAGTCCATTGTTCCATGTCCAGTTCTAACTGTTCCTTCTTGATCTGCACACAGATTTCTCAGGAGGCAGGTAAGGTGGTCTGGTTGTCCCATCTCTTGAAGAATTTTCCACAGTTTGTTGTGATCAACACAGTCAAAGGCTTTCGTGTAGTCAATAAAGCAGAAGTAGATGTTTTTATGGAACTCTCTTGCTTTTTCTATGATCGAATGGATGTTGGCAATTTGATCTCTGGTTCCTCTGCCTTTTCTAAATCCAGCTTGAACATCTGGAAGTTTTCAGTTCATGTACTGTTGAAGCCTAGCTTGGAGAATTTTGAGCATTACTTTGCTAGTGTGCGAGATGAGTGCAATTGTGCAGTAGTTTGAATGTTCTTTCTAAAATTAAAAAAAAATTCACTGTGGAATGCAAAAAGAAAAATGTGTTAAGGCTTCACTGGGTTGTTTCATGAGACTTTGGGTTGAGTTTCTGTTATAGGTCTAATACTCCTTATCACACAATTCTCCATGCAATTAATGATTTCTCTCTTTCTCACAGGAAACAGGTAGGATTAGAAAATTGCGACTGTTGCATATTTCCCAAAAGACAAGTTAGGTAAAAAAGTAATGTTTCCAAGGAGGGAAAAAGTAATGTTTGCAAACTCCCTCAGACAAATCTCTATCTTGTAATTATACCTTTACATTGTATATGTATATATATCTAAGAAAGCCTGCCTATTGAACCTGTCTCAGATGAGAGAGTAAAGTTCTGATTGGATGTCATCATTTCCCATAATATTGCCCCAGGGTGTGTGATAAAAGGGTTCTCCTTGTTCCCACAGAGTTTAGCTATGGCTTGAGGCAGACCCCTGTCTGTCATCCTCCCAGACCAATGGGATGTGCTATGAGGGTGGGAAAGGGGCCAGCTTCATCTGCTTAGAAGTCTGCAGTAATCTCACATTTCATGGAGGGTTGAAAAGTGGCGAGGGTAATATGTAAGTGGTGCTTAGCTCTGTCTTGGTTGGAGGATAAATAAAACAGTTGCATGACCTTTGATCTCACTAACTTTTGAAATTTTATTTATTTCTGGCTGGGCTAGGTCTTCATTGCTCCATAAAGGCCATCACAGCGGCCACAGCACTCACCACTACTCCCCAGTGTGGTGGCTTCTCTTGTTGCAGAGCACAGGCTCTAGGTACATGGGCTTCAGGAGTTGTGGCTCACGGGCTCTAAAGTGCAGGCTCAGTAGTTGTGGCGCATGGGCTTACTTGCCTCACAGCATGTGGGATCTTCCCAGACCAGGGATTGAAATCATGTCCTCTGCATTGGCAGATGGATTCTGAACAACTGGACCACCAGAGAAGTTCGATCTTGCTTATTTTTAGAGAACTGAAACTGCCATTTCAATGCTCACTTTATTTTCAATTTTTTATAAAGGTATAATGTATATATAGGAAAATGCACAGACCTTAAGTGTGTGCAATTCAGTAAGTATTGAAGAATACATATACCCATGTATTGGTATGTAACCTTACCATCTCTGTCAAGGAATAAAGTACTTCTGTTACCCCAGAAAGTTCACCAATGCTCTTTCCCAGCCAATCACCCTCTCCAGAAGCAACAAGTGTTTTAATTTCAGCCACTCTATGTTTGTTTTACCCATTGTAGAACTTCATATGAATGGAATTATACATTATGTACTCTTTTGCGTCTAGCTTCTTTCATTCAGCAAAATGTTTGTGAGATTCATCCATGTTGTGTGTACAGTTCATTTCTTTTAATTACTGAGCAGTGTTCCATTGCCATCCCTGACATCCCATACTACAGTTGATGTTCCCATTTTCCTGGTGGACATCACTTATATATTTTAAGATTAAAAATGAGGTATAGCTTCCAGAAAGGAACAGTGGCCCATAATCACACAGTTCTGAAAAGATGGTGGAGAGATGGTCACACATCTGAAGGAGAGTTAAGTGCTAGTACAGAAAATCTCATATACTTCTCTCAGCTCCTCATTTTGCTTTCCCTGGGAATTCCCTATGAGAGAGGCTGGTGAGATTGAAAGATTTTGACTTTTCAATTGAGATGGTGCTGAGACCTCATGATTTTGTTTACTACTTTAATTCTTTTTTTTTCAAAAAGCCTTTCTTCTCTCTCTTTTACTGCAGGCTTTGCACTTCTGGGAGGACACCCTTGTTTTCTTACTACGGACGATATTCATTTGGGTGTGAATGAAAGTCTCACAGATACAGCCCGGTTTGTAAATCTTCTCTTGGAAGCTTATTTCATAATTTATGGATACATCTTAAAAAGAAAATATGCTTCTCTTTAACTAGCGGTTTTCCCTCTCAGCATCCTTTGGACTGTTCTGTTTTTGTTCTTTACCTTTTTACCTGATGTCCTGAATGAATTTCTCTCATCTTCTGGCCACTTTCCTTGGGTTAATTTTCTTTTTTTTCTTAGCAATTTGAAGAGGCTTCTGATTATAGAATTTCAAACTCCAGGAGATTTAGTCATCAAGCATGACTCTTATGTTTTTCAGCTGAAGAAATGGAAGGCCAGGGAAATTGACATGTTCAAAGACCCATAACCTGCTAGCATCAGAGCAGGAAGTAATATTGAGGGCTAACATTTATTGGACATTTATTATATGTAAGGCATTGTTCTGACTCATTTAATCCTTATAAAAACCCAGATTGGCATAAAGAAGTGAAACAACTTTATTAGGGACATACTAGCTACTATAAGACAAAAATCTCAAAATGTCAGTAGCTTAACATAGTACAAATGTTCCTGATAAGATGGAAGGAGTGATTATTTATGTGGCCATTTAGGGACTGGGGATGAAAATGGCTCTGCTGTCTTCAACATGTGGCCCCCAAGGTTATCCTGGGTGTCAACATCCAGCCAGGTGCTAGGGAAGAGTGCCTGGGGACAGGATGCTCACTTCAAAGCCACCTTAGCAGGGAAGCAGCACAATCACTTCCACTCACATTCTATCAGCAACTACTAAGTAGCTCAGCCCTACCTGGATGAAAGTAGAGGTGAGAAAAGGCTCTGAATCACTATACTATAATTAGAGACTGAAACATAGGGCCTCTGACTCCCCATGCAGTGTTCTCACCATTGTATCATGCCTGATAGAGAAACACAGAGCAAATGTCTTTGTTTAAATATCTCACACTTGATATCAAAGACTAATGATTATTTTCTGAAAACGATATGTCATAAAGCAACTCCCTGCAGACACTGCCTGCTTTTTATGGCCGCTACCCTAGTATGTACTAAAGAATCCACCTCATTTGAATTGCTGAAGAGATTTGAAATAACTCATCTTTAAAACTTTTAGTTATGTTATTTCAGATGAGACAGTGTTAGTATTAAGCCGTGTTGTGTTCATCTTCTGGATGCAAGGGACAAGAAGAATAAATAAACATAAAAGAGTTTTTCTTCTAAATATGCTGTCACTGGTTAGAATTCTATTTGCCTAATAATTCTGTTTCCACCAGAGTGAAATATGCTTTGTTCCAGAATAATATTACAAGCTGGTTAGGGGATGAAGCCAGGGACACAACCAGGAAAGAAGTTTCAGTGGGGATCCTCTATATAGGACAAAGTGAATGACAGTGAGTATCACATGTGAACTAGTGGTTGGAAGAAGGTACAGTTGGAGAAATAGATGAGCATTCAATAGAGAGTGAAGGAGTGCAGAAGTGCAGATCGGTAGCCAGAAAGAGGTCAGGGCCTAGCAATCAGGGGAGTGGGCAGGACCTCCAAAGCAAGAGACAAATAGCCAAGCATGGGTTGAAAGCGGAGGACGAGTGTAAACATGTTCTTTTCTGTGCTTGCTCACCACACAACAATTGCCACTGGAAGTCCTTTGTTAGAGGAGCTCTACACAGATCCTGGGAAAAACAATCTGCTCACAAGTTCTGCTAGTGGTAAAGAACCCATCTGCCAATGCAAGACACAAGAGACTTGGGTTTGATCCCTGAGTTGGGAAGATCCCCTGAAGGAGGGCATGGCAACCCACTCCAGTATTCTTGCCTGGAGAATCCCGATGGACAGAGGAGCCTGGCAGGCTACAGTTCACGGGGTTGCAAAGGGTTGTACATGACTGAGCAACTAAGCACGCACGTCTCATTGTGGGAGAATTGCAGACTGAGTACCGAAGAATTGATGCTTTTGAACTATGGTATTGGAGAAGACTCTTGAGAGTCCCTTGGACTGCAAGGAGATCCAACCAGTCCATTCTGAAGGAGATCAGCCCTGGGATTTCTCTGGAGGGAATGATGCTAAAGCTGAAACTCCAGTACTTTGGCCACCTCATGCGAAGAGTTGACTCATTGGAAAAGACTCTGATGCTGGGAGGAATTGGGGGCAGGAGGAGAAGGGGACGACAGAGGATGGGATGGCTCGGTGGCATCACTGACTCGATGGACGTGAGTCTGAGTGAACTCTGGGAGTTGCTGATGGACCGGGAGGCCTGGCGTGCTGCAATTCATGGGGTCGCAAAGAGTCGGACACGACTGAGTGAACTGAACTGAACTGAAACCTCAAGGACCAGAGAAGGCAATGGCACCCCACTCCAGTACTCTTGCCTGGAAAATCCCATGGACAGAGGAGCCTGGTAGGCTGCAGTCCATGGGGTCGCTAAGAGTCGGAGACGACTGAGCGACTTCACTTTGACTTTTCACTTTCATGCATTGGAGAAGGAAATGGCAACCCACTGCAGTATTCTTGCCTAGAGAATCCCAGGGACGGGGGAGCCTGGTGGGCTGCTGTCTATGGGGTCGCACAGAGTCGGACACGACTGAAGTGACTTAGCAGCAGCAGCAGCAGCAGCAAACCTCAAGGACAGGTACACTTAGGGAGGGACAGGAGTACATTGTTAAGTACAAGGAAAATTAGGGTAGTGCAATATCATAAGAGGCTGGAATGGGTGATGGAGATGTCAGAAATGGGGGGTGGGTAGAGTAGATACTGTGGAAATCTGACTCTTTTGTGCACCCCATCACTGCTTCATCTGCCCAAATACCTGACAAACAAGATATGGCTGAGATTCAGAAATTCACTAAGTCTAAATTGAAGAAGACAAGGAAAATCCACCGCCTTGCACAGAAGTAATTGAACAGGAGAAGTAAGGAAGTGAATCTTAATGGCATCGACCCTGCCAATATGCACAGTACAACCCATTGCAATTGCCTCCTTACTTTTTGTAGCAGTTAAACTCTGAAAGATGCAAAGAGATTGGATATGTTTAAATGATAGTGCTGGCCCTTTGGAATTGAGGCAAGCGTACAGCTGACGTTGATTGACAGTGTTGCTTCACTAATCTGCCTGCCTGGCTGCTTTGGGGGCCTGGTGAAAAAAACCTGATGGGGAAAATACTGAATATGGCAACAGAAAACAGAAATAAAGCAAATTGGGCCAGTGTCCTGAAAACTGTTAAGTGCAATTTCCAAAATGTCATTTATTTAATCAAATGATTTAATTATTCATTTATTCAAAAATATTTACCGAATGCCTGATTTTTCTTCCAGGTGTTGGTTTAGCACTGAGAATAAAATGCTGATCAAATCAAACAAAATACTTTTTCAAGTAGAAATTATATTCTAGAGGGAGGAGGCTTTCAGTAAACAAAAAATAAAGCATGAATACCATAGAGGGTTGAAATAAGTGCTATGATGAAGTCAAAGCAGGGGGATCTGTGGGTAGAGTGGGGGCTCCCTTAGAGTGGGTGGTCAGGGAAGGCCTCTCTGAGGAGGTGACTGTTAAGGGGAGTGCTCACTGAAAAGATAGAGCGAGGTATTCAAGGCTATAGGGAAAGCGTCTCAGACAGGAAGAGCTGCTGGTACAAAAGCTTCAGGCAAGAACAAGTTTGATGCACTGGAGAACAGAAGGACAGCCAGCAACGTTTTTATATCAGCAAATAAACATAGTTTTAACTTGCAAATTTAAAAAACAATGTACCCTTACAAGCTGGTCCTGTCTAAGCCACCAAAAGAAGGAAAAACCAGATCAAGAAGTAAAGACCTAAATACATTCAAAATAAAATATATTGCTCTTTTCTTGCATGCATGCTAGGTTGCTTCAGTTGTGTCCGACTCTTTGTGACCCTCTGGACTGTAGCCTGCCAGGCTCCTCTGTCCATGGGATGCTGCAGGCAAGAATTCTGGAGTGGCTTGCCATGCCCTGCTCCAGGGGATCTTCCTAACCTGGGTCAAACCTGCATCTCCGGCAGCTCCTGCATTGCAGGCCGATTCTTTATCGCTGAGCCACAAGGGAAGCCCCATTACTCTTTTCTGATTTGATTACAATAATTAAACCTGTTCACTTGTCAAAATGTAGTGGGTGAGGGGGACAGGAGACTTCCCTTGTAGTCTAGTGGTCAAGACTCCAGAGGCATGGGTTCGATCCCTGGTTAGGGAACTAAGGCCCCTGCATGCCATGTGATACAGCCAATATATATACAGCTGACTCATTGGAAAAGTCCCTGATGCCTGGAAAGATTGAGGGCAGGAGAAGAGGGCATCAGAGGATGAGATGGCTGTATGGCATCACTGATACAATGGACAAGAACTTGGGCAAACTTCGGGAGATGGTAAGGGACAGAGAGGCCTGGCATGCTGCAGTCCATGGGGTTGCAAAGAGTCGGACATGACTAGGCGACTGAACAACAACATAGCCAATATATACAGCATATATCATGGGTGAGTCCTCTTTAGCTAAGTCTCAGTTGAGTATCATATAATCTGAGGGCACCACTGGGGAGTGAAAGGGAGTGCTCAGATGGAGCTGTTGACTGATATTGTGGAGGAGCTGGTATGTCAGGGTCCCAAGACCAACCCCAGGTTCAATGATCCATTAGGAGGATTCACATGACTCAGGATATGGTCATGGCTAAGATTCATTACAAAAAAAGGATAAAAAGCAAAGGGAAAAGGCACATGGGCAAAGGCCAGGGGAGACCAGGCACAAGGTTGCAAGGGTCTTCTCCTGGTGGGGTCACACAGTTCATGCTTAATTCCCCCAGCAATCAGCTGTGGCCGCATGTGTGAAATGCTACTTTTCATAGAAGCCCATTAGACACAGAGTGCATAAGACTTTTATTGGGGACTGGTCACATAGGCACCATCTGCCTAGCATGAAGCCAGCTTCTAGACTCCCAAAAAGATTCTGTTCAGCATAATCCATAGTATTTTTACAAACAGTTTAGGGAGTGAGCCATCCTTATTGTTTCTGGGAATGGTGGAAACCCTCCCACCAAAGTTCAAGTTCCCAGATGCCAGCCAAGGACCAACCTAGGAAGCAGGCCTTTTAAAGACAGCCATCTCAGGACTGCTGTGTTAACTCTTTTTTTTCCCCCAACAAATGGGCCATGATTTCTCTTCTGAATTTTGCTAAACTAGTAAGGACATGCATCCTACACCCATGGAAAGACAGCCCGAAGATTCAGTGTGGATCCTCAGTTCAGTGTAGATCCCTGTAGGGTCAGTCTCCCATTGGTGAAAATTGACCATTGCTCACTTCCCTCTTTAGAAAAGTCTCTCTTAGTGACTCTTTCCCACCCCTAACATATCAGAAGCTACAAAAGATATACATATGTATTCCATTACATTTGCTTCAAATTTGGTGTTATTTTCAGATTTTGTTAATTCTCAGGTGCTCTACCAGGGTCAAGGGTTAGATGTTCTATCTTTCCCTTCACTCCGGGCTTGTCTTTTTAGATATGACACCTTGTGTGTGTTAGTCACTCAGTCGTGTCCAGCTGTTTGTGACCCCCACGCATTGTAGCCCACCAGGCTCCTTTGTCCATGGGATTCTCCAGGCAAAACTACTGGAGTGGGTTGCCATTTCCTTCTCCAGATCACTTATTCTTTGGAAGTTTAAAAATGGATGCAACTTAGCAACAGTAGTGGGACATTATCACTCCACTTTCAAGCCTTTCTGTTTCTTCCATAATGACAGCTGTTCATGCCTAATGCTCTGAGTCCACTATTGAAAGGTTCATAATACAATAGCTTCACAGTCGTTTTCACTTTAACACAGTACTTAGTAAAACAGCTTCAGGAAACATATGTATGAAAGGCACCATATAAAACCAAATAATGTAACATTGTTCTACTCTAATTAAGTCCCCTATAGAGGTAATTTACTTATGGTAGTGATTGCTGAAGTGTTTTCTGCCAGTGTAAAACCAGTAGGAAGGAAACTCAGCATAAACCACTGTATTAGTTTCCTAGGGCTGCCATACAAATTACCACAAACTTGGTGGCTTAGAAACAACACAGATCTATTCTCTCACAGTCCTGGAGGCTCCTGCTGCTGCTAAGTCACTTCAGTTGTGTCTGACTCTTAGTGACCCCATGGACTGCAGCCTACCAGGCTCCTCCATCCATGGGATTTTCCAGGCAAGAGTACTGGAGTGGGGTGCCATTGCCTTCTCCAGTCCTGGAGGCTAGAAGCCCCAAATCCACATGTCAGCAAGGCCATGTTCTCCCTGAAGGCTCTAGGGAAGAATCTTTCCTCACCTCTTCCTAGCTTCTGGAGGCTCTCAGCAAGCTTTGGCTCTCCTCAGCTTGTAGCTTGGCTTGTAGCTTGTCACTCCAGTCTATGACTCCACCTTGATCTTCTCTGTATATCTCTGTGTTCCTTCTCCTCTTCTAAGGAAAACATCTGCACTGGATTTAGGGTCCAGCCTACCCCAGCATGACTTCATCTTAACTAATAACTTTCGAAAAGACCCTACTTCCAAACTCGGCCCCATTCTCAGTTTCCTGGTAGATATGAATCTGGGGGACACCATTCAACCCATTGGGCTTGGGGGTGGCTCAGTGGTAAAGAATTCACTCGCCAATGCAGGAGGCACAGGTTCGATCCCTGGGTTGGGAAGATCCTCTGGAGAAGGAAATGGAAACCCACTCCAGTATTCTTGCCTGGGAAAAATCACATGGACAGAGGAGCCTGGCAGACTACAGTCCATGGAGCTGCAAAGAGTCAGACATGACTTAGCAACTGAACAACAACATTCAACCCACTACACAACCACATATCCACATGGCCCTGCAGCAACGTGGAAGGGTTTCAAATCATTGTCATTCTGGTAGTTCAAATAATGGAAGTTACAAAGGAATTTGTGGATAAGACACAGTCCTTAAGAGTAGGAAAGTGAAAAAAAAGAGTAGGAGTTAAACTATTGTCATATTAAAAGGAATGCTTTGAAAAGCTGGAATACTGTTCCTAAGATATTTATAGTAATGATTTTAGGACCAAAAAAGGTAATCTTATTTAGGTTTCTTGGTAAAATGTTTTAAAATGTTGGCACATAATGGGAAATATGTACCTAACTGGATACTAATAAATTTGTATCTAAATAGGAAATATGATGTCTCCATGAATCTTTACAGAGGCCACCAAGCAGCATGGCAGTTTTATGTCCTTGGGTAAATAGTAACAAAAGCCAGTTGTTCACTACATGAAATATGATATAGTTTAGAGGCAGTTTGCCATAGTGTAAGAGTAAGGGCTTTGAAGGAGGGTTGGACTTTAGGTCACAGCTCATACCACATTGGCCCTGTGGTTTGGACCAGTTGCTTCTGAGACTTAGGTTTCTCAGTTGTAAAATGGATGTACAAATATGTATCCCAAGGAGTTATATGAGGGTAAATCACATAGTGCTTTTAAAGGACAGGCACACGGGAGAAATTCGTGTATTTTTCACTGAATCAAGTTACAGTCTAATTCAATCTCAGGAGAAGCTCTGACTCAATTCTGGCCATCTTAGTGGTCTCCTAGTCAGTTTACACTAACCCAACACTAAAATTCCTATAGCACATTTTGAGGAGGTCGTTATGAATACCATTATGCCCTAACCATTTATCTCTGAGATCTTCAAAACATATACATCAAAATAGTCTGACCATCATAGAAGCCTACCTGAAGAAATTGCATATGGCAATTTCATTAAACATCCCTGTGCTTCCATCTTTGAGGGGAGCCAATCTAGGTGTGCTGAAGGTATTATTTTGTTTCCTTGTCATTCTTACATTGATATAACTAAAATTATAACCTGGGTAGCGAATATCAGAGCACTGGAATATTCTCCATCCCAGAGGGAGATTCAGTCAGCAAGTTTATTCCTTGGCCAATTTACACTGGGGATAAAGTCTATGCCTTCTCTAGGGCCTTAGCCTGTTTCCATAAAAAATAAAAACAGGAAATGCCCATTTTTAAATGATTACAGGATTCTCAATGGTATCATCATACACAGCCCAAAATTCCTCCCACTGTTGGCCAATCAGTTATTCAACTGGTTGGAGAGAGACATCATTGATAACATACTGGAAATTAGGGGTGAGAAATGGAATATTTCTTGCCATATCAGTAAACAAGGAAGTCACAGTCATCAGTGACTGCAACCCTCCAATGTGCGTTGGTGAGCCCTAAAGGCACTCAGGAAGGAGAGTACCTGTGATCTAGCAGCCATCAGAATGGCGGCCACTACCTAGGTGAGCCCTGAGGAAGGAAGCTCAGGATGTGAGAACAGGATACTGGCCCCAGATAGCTGAGATGAGTATGAAAGGAATGATTTCAGTGAGCCCAGACTCTTGCATCTTTCCATACAAAGAAAAGTTAAGTTAAGTTACCTTTTGAATTAAGTTAACTGAATTCCTTGTTAGGTTACCTAGTTTTCTTTAATTAACAACAATCTTCAGATGTTCAGACCACCTGCCCTTTGTTAACAAAACTTCTATATAACCTGGCTCCTCACCTCCTTGGAGCAGTTCTCTCCTGGTTACTTGAGATTCAGTCTCCCGGCCTTGAAGTCCTAAAAATTCCCACTGAATGAAACATAACTCTCAACTTTCAGGTTTTTAATATTTTTTAGGTCAACACTAGGACACACAGAAATTCAAGGCAGGATAGGGACATAGGAAAGAATGCATGGCATGACCCTATGAGAATACAACCGCTGTCTGTCTTCAGCTTTTGCAACGCATCCACCATGTTCTGATAGTTTAGGAACTACTCAACTCTTTCTACGGAGAAGGCAATGGTACCCCACTCCAGTACTCTTGCCTGGAAAATCCCATGGATGGAGGAGCCTGGTGGGCTGCAGTCCATGGGATTGTGAAGAGTTGGAGACGACTGAGCGACTTCACTTTCACTTTTCACTTGCATGCATTGGAGGAGGAAATGGCAACCCACTCCAGTGTTCTTGCCTGGAGAATCCCAGGGATGGGGGAGCCTGGTGGGCTGCCGTCTATGGGGTCACACAGAGTCAGACACGACTGAGGCGACTTAGCAGCAGCAGCAGCAGCAACTCTTTCTAAGCATATCAGGATTGTTGAGTGATTGCCCATCTCATCCATATACATGTTTGCTCTTAAGATCTGGCCCAGCACACTATTTGGGTTTGGGGTTTTGTTTGTTTTTAGTATCTGTTTACCCACACACATGGACTCTGCATCAGGTCTTCCTCCAGCCGTAGGAGACTTTTTTTACAGTATTTATTGTTTTGGTTTTTTGCTTTATTTTGGCTTTCTGGGAGTTTTAGTTAATTCCTAAACAAGTTTTGATTTCATACCAAAGGGGAAAATATTAAAGAATAATAGAAACTTGAGATTTCAAAGATCTTTATGAGCTATTTTATATCAACCATCCTTTTCATGCCTCCTCCACACCATTCCTTCGAAATCATTCTTTAGCCTGCATGAAAATACCCAGCATCAGGGTATTCTTTATATGCAGAGCTATCTTGTTCCATTTTTATATGGTCTGACTTTTCTGACCAGAATTCATAGAAACTGACAGAGAGTTCTCTTTTACACTGAATTAAAATAGATCTTACTATGGCTCTTCTCAATGTTCCTCTGTTTTGTAGTATATTCATAAACTCATACATTTTAATATATTAATACTTGAAGGTTTCAATTCATTGCAGTTAATACTCTTATTGGTGCTTAAATTGTACCCTATTTGGCCAATGTGATCTGTCTTCAAGTTGGCTACTGGGTCATTTTGACATAACACTATTAGTCTTTGATAACTCCCTTGCACATTTCTTCACTAAGGCCAAGAATTAGCCATTACTCTAGGAAGTCCTATTTCATTTTCAATTACTTTCAAAATCATGTTTGGGAGAAATTTCCTTCTTTGAATGGTATGTTTTTTTCTGGTTATTACAGTCATACTCTTTTTGGTTAAAAAAAAAGAAAAAAATACTAAAAGAGATTTTTAAAATAGAACCACCAATACTGCCATCATCCAGAAATCATCAATGTTAACATTTTATCTCCTCAACCATCTTCCCATTTAAAATCCTATGTCATGCTCCTCCTTTTTCTAAACAACAGGAAAAGAGATAATGGTGAAAAATAGTTGCCATTTTAAAACATTTAGGCAAAATCAAGTTGAGTAAATATTTGAGCTTGTTGACTATTCATTTTAAATCCTCATATAGCTAATTAAACATCCAGAGCAAATTGATCAGTGTCAGAAACTTTAAATTTGGGTACTTTGGATTTTGCAAAAGCTGTTTTGCTACCACTGTTGACAGATTCCTAAGACTGCAAAGCTGCAGGAATCCACCGGAAGGCAAACAAAACTATATGTTCAATGGAAATGAAGAGGGACCAAAATGAAAAGTCATTACAGAGCCAGAGAGTATTTTTAACTTTGTCAACCTTTCATTTGTAACACATAACACAGCTCTTACAATATGTAAAGCTGGGATAATAAATTTCTGGAGGGCTATATAGAAAGCCCAGTGAATCCATGGTAAAGAATTCTCCTGCCAAGCAGGAGACCCAGGTTTGATCCCTGGGTCAGGAATGTCCCCTGAAGGAGGAAATTGTAAACCACTCCGGTACTTTTGCCTGGAGAATCCCATGGCCCGAGGAACCTGGCAGGCTACAGTCCATGGGGTCACAAAAGAGTCAAACGTGACTTAGCAACTAAATGACAACATAAAAAGCCCAGATTACTGTTAGTGGGCCTCTAAGTCCAGCCCAAATTACAGGTTTGTCATTGTTTCCAGTGAAAAGTGTTTTTTTTTAAGATTTATAGTAGACTGGAAGGAAAATAAGAATGGTGATTTCTCTATGATTTATAGTGCCTTTAAACATAAAGCAGAAAGCAACATTATTGACAAAATAATATTGACTATTTAAAGATCTCTAATATCTTTGTTTTCCCAAGTGATTCCAATGTGAAAACAGCTTAGGAGTTGCTCCTTCCCCCGTATCATTGAATCCGTTTCACCTGTAGCTTCTGTGGCTGAAGGATTGAAGTGACATTTTCTATTAACCTTTGTCATGCTCCCCCTTGCTCATAGATTCTTTAATGTCCAAGAGGCTTTATTGTCTATAGAAAATTCCCTATTCTTTGTATTTTGTTTTACAGTTCAATATCTTAATCTTATGAATTTTAGCATTTCTATAAACATAAAAAGAGTAAACATTAGAAAAAAGAGTAAATATTTTTGTTTTGTTTAGTCACTCAGTCATGTCTAACTCTTTGCAACCCCATGGACTATATAGCCTGCCAGGCTCCTCTGTCCATGAGATTCTCTAGGCAAGAATACTGGAGTAAGTTGCCATTTCCTCCTCCAGGGGATCTTCCTGACTCAGAGGTCAAACCAGTGTCTTCACGTCTCCTGAATTGCAGGCAGATTCTTTACCGCTGGGCCAACGGGGAAGTCCAATATAATAGTCTTATGAATTTAGCATTTCAATAAACATAAAAGAGCAACATTAGAAAAAAGAGCAAATATTTATGGACTTAAAAAATATTCACAACCTAAAAGTTGAGAGTTATGTTTTATTGTGAGGGAACTTTTGTGACTTCAAGCCCAGGAGGCAGCATCTCAAGTAACCCCAAGAGAACTGATCGGAGGAGACAGGTTGTATAGAAGTTTTGCAACAAAGGGCAGATAGTCTGAATGTAGAAAGCCAGATATCCCAAGTTAAGGAATTTAGTGGGTTTTCATGTATGGGAAATGTAAGAGTCTGGCTCACTGAAATCATTCCTTTGATATGCACCTCAGTTGTCTGGGGCCAGTACCTTGTGTTTTCACATCCTGAGTTTTTTCAGGGCTCACCAGCTCACCATCCATGGTAGCTTTAATCACTGATGACTGTGATATCCTTTGTTTACCGATATGTCAGGGAATATTCCATTTCTCATATTCCTCAGTGGTTCTCAAAGTGTGGTCCCCAAACCAGCAGCATAAGCAGTACGTGGCAGCTTGTTAGAAATGCAAATTTGGGGGCCCCTAAAACAACAACCAGACCTACTGAATCAGAAACACAATTGGCTGTGTTCTAATAAGCCCTCCTGGTGATTCTGATGTTGTGTTTAAGTTTCAGAGCAATTGCTTTAAATGGTCACATACTAACTTATACAGCCATTAAATCAAATACATATTAAATGAACAAAACAAGTCTCATCAACCATTTAAACACTGATTGCAACTTAATCAAATGCTCTAAAACATTTAACTTAATCACAAGCCTAGCATTTCAAATTTCCTTGAATGCTCTAAATATTTTAAAAAGGAAAATATACACACAAAACACCGCATTGATGAGAGAGCTGATTAATTTTTTAACAATAAAACTAAGCACAATGCTATTAATATCATAGATTTAATTTTGTTTACATTCTTACCCCTACTTTTATTCTTATCCTTACATGATCCTGGAATTTAAATGCGTGTGTGTAATTCTAGCAGACTGGAAAGAAGAAAAATCATCTCAAGAGGCTAGAAATGCAGATTAAGCAGATTGGTGATCACTTAATTTTGGTTGGGTTCGGGAACTGCTTGCTAAGTTCAAGATGAATTAAATTCAAGCTGCCATCCACTAGCTTGAATATATTTTTATCACCTAGTTTTCTCTTTTAACAATGGGATCTGATACTGGTTTCCTATTGCTGCTTTAACAAATTACCAAGGCAATGGCACCCCACTCCAGTACTCTTGCCTGGAAAATCCCATGGATGGAGGAGCCTGGTAGGTTACAGTCCATGGGGTTGGGAAGAGTCGGACACGACTGAAGCGACTTAGCAGCAGCAGCAGTGACTTAACACAAGATTTATTATCTTACACTTCTGCAAGTCAGAGGTCTAAAATGAACCCCCTAGGGCTGTGATCCTTCAGGAGGCTCCAGGGGAGAATCCAATTCCTTGGTCTTTCCAGCCTCCAGTGGCTGCCTACATCCTATGGCACATGGTTCCCTTCTTCCATATCAAAGCCAGCAACATAGCTAGCATCTTCTCTTCTGACCTCCCGCTTTGCTTTCTCTCTCTCTCTCCTTTTTTTTTTTTTTTTTTTTGCCTCACTGTGCAGCTTACAGTGTCTTAGTTCCTCAACCAGGGATTGAACCCATGCCCCCTGCAGTAGAAGCACAAAACCCCAACCTCTGGACCACCAGGGATGTCTCCCTCCTGCTGCTCTGTTATAAGGAACCTCTCTCTTAGATTAGACCCAGCCCAGGATAATCTCCCCATCTCAAGATCCTTAATTGAATCACACATGGAAAATTTCCATTGTCATGTAAGGTAACACTCACAGGCTGTGGGTATTAGGACAAGAATGTCCTGTGGGGGTAGGGGGGCTTATCCTGTCTTCCATAGGATCCTTGCTTCTGTTTTTCATATGAATTCTCATTTATTAAAGAAGTTAAAAGATGGAGTATCATTCAATTTTTATTTGTTTTCAGTCTCTGGCAGGACATGACTCATTGTAATATTTTTATGCTATATTAACCTGGCCTGGTTTCAATGTTTTAAAATATATGCTTTTCTGATTGGCATTGTTTTATAATTAGTTGGATCACCGAGAGGTTTCACTCCCAGAGTGACAGGAGAGTGAGTTTGAAAATTTAGATTTCTTCTTCAGGACAGTAAACTAAATATTTATTTTGGAATAAATGGTTGTATCATCTTTCTAATTGGAAATTGTATATGACAACAGGTGCTAGTTAGCTGCAGGATTCTTCTTCTACATCACTTCATGTAAGACCACAAATGCTGATGGGGCTTTTCCATTCATGTTATAGCTTCTACTATTTCTAGGACAATTTGACTTCTAAGTTGTCTTAATTATTTGTGGTTTACACACACTAAAAATGGCAGATATCTATACTTTATGAACAGAAATATACTTAACAAAAACCCACAAAATATCTATCTGTATCTACACAGTTACATATAAGCATTTTCCTACTTACTTGAGTAAATACATTTAAATGTAATGGTAATAGTCATCCTTCTTTGACATTGCAATTATATTTTTGTACATTTTCTTTATATTCACTCTTTTCTTATGAGCTTCATGGCCTTTTTATAAGCACAGCTTGCTTTACTTAATGACTTTTGCTATAAATGCTCACAACTTGACAAACGGTTAAGCTGCTCCTTTTTTCCTCTTAGCACTGCCCCTCCTATTTTAAAAATATCTTTGGCTTCCTAGCAACAACAGGGTGTTACAGACTATACTGATTTTATCCTGCCGAGGGACATGGAATTAACTAGCCTCTGGTTTGTGGTTCCTTTTTTAGGTATAGCACAATATTAAGACCAAAATTCGGGCACTAGGGATGCTTACAAATGTTGAGGGGAGAAAAGATTATAGCTATTGCCACTGCCATGGCAGCTCTTGGTAGTGACTGAACTGAAAGGAAAATACAGTAGACCCTTGAACAACACAGGAGTTAATCCACATACAACTTACAGTCCACCCTCTGTATCTGTGGTTCCTCAGCATCCAGGGATTCAACCAACCAGGGACTATATTCTAGTACTTACTGTTGAAAAGATGCACGTACAAGTGGACCTCTGTGGTTCAAACCCACGTTGTTCAGGGGTCAGCTGTACTTCTTTTATGTGTATGAGATCTTGTTCTTTCCAGCATAACATATTGTGTTATCCCTTACTTTTCTTAAAGTCTGAGAGTTCAGCCACTACCGAGACTTTCTTCCTCTACACTGATCCATTGTTCCACCCAGAAGCGGAGTATCCCACTCTTCTGCCACCTCCTCACTATCTCTGTTTTCTAAGACAATGGTTCTCAGCCTTGTCTGTAGATTGGACTAACTTGGAGAGCTTCACAAATACGGATATGAATCCCCCACCACAGCTTCTGGTTTAAACTTCCAAAGGGCTGAATATGGCATCAGCATTTGTACACCTTCATAGGTGATACTAGTGTTCAGCCAAGGTCAAGAACCCTTCTAGAAGGTGTTGGGCAACCTCAAAAAGCAGACCAGTCACTATTTTATGAGACTATACCACAAAGGTCCCAGGGATACAAAGTCCATGTTATAAACAGGGCAAGTAAATACCTTCTTGCCTGTTGGCTTCTTTGCTTCCAGAACTCGTGGGATTGTTCAAGGCATGGAACGATAACTGCCCTTTTTCAATATTCTTGAAAATTTCAAGTGTATAGGGCATTGACTTCTCCAGTTGCTCTCCCAGTGTTTCCCTTTGTCAGCCTCACCTTTCTTCAATCTTTCCTAACTTTACTGTAATTCAAAGCTTTTTCTCAAAACTTTTCTCAAAGCTTTCTTAATCTATGAGATTAAGATAACATTTACAAAACAGGGCATTGTAGAGTTCATGAACCAAGAGGTTGGCAGCCCACAGTACTAGCTCCCTAAAACTATCTGAGAGGTTACAACAGAAGTCAGATCAGTTTTTCTGACTGGGAGATTCCAGAAGGTCAACTGCAATCTGCTAATCCAGATTTTTTTTTTTAAATCCCATCTCTACACACTGAGGGAAGTGATGCATATTTAAAGATGTCCTTTGGGGTCAAACACCCCTCTACTGCTCTCTGATAGGATTTTAACGATCATAAAATTAACCAATTCTTCTGAAAAAGGAAATTGATAATTGTTTATAATTATAGACCTTATTGGGATATCTGCTGCTGCTATTGCTGCTGCTAAGTCGCTTCAGTTGTGTCCGACTCTGTGCGACCCCATAGATGGCAGCCCACCAGGCTCCCCTGTCCCTGGGATTCTCCAGGCAAGAACACTGGAGTGGGTTGCCATTTCCTTCTCCAATGCAGGAAAGTGAAAAGTGAAGGGAAGTCGCTCAGTCGTGCCCGACTCTTAGCGACCCCATGGACTGCAGCCTACCAGGCTCCTCTATCCATGGGATTTTCCAGGCAAGAGTACTGGAGTGGGGTGCCATTGCCTTCTCCGATTGGGATATCTACTGCAATCTAAATAACTCTCCCAACATAGAGTCAAAAACCTGTATTCTGTAATATGAAATGTCAGTATTTCTGTACGGTGAAGGAAATTTGTACTGTGATCTTGAAAAAAGGGGAGAAGATCCAAAATTCTTTTAATATGATAGCCTATGTCTTAGGCCTATGGTTCAAAAACTTTGAAAGGTTATCTGAGTTACTTGGGGAACTTGGTAAAAGTACAAAGACCCGGCCTACTCTATTTCAGGAGCTTGGACCTCTGTGGTTTATTATTCACTTAGTTCTAATACACATCCAAGTTTGTGAACCATTGCCTCAGGGCATGAGATTGATCAAGCTAGGTGGTTACTCTAAAGATGGAAGCCTTAATGGAAGAGAGTAAATGATTCATTTTTCAGGATTTGAGGTGCTTTTTTCTTTCAACTAAACTAGAAAGCATTCTCTGCCAATGAGATTGTGGACAAAGTCCTCTGTCATTGTGGGCTGCCATCCCTTGATCTCTTGATTTCTGCGGAGTTGGGTGAGGCTGGTTAGGCTTCAAAGAAAAGAATGGATGGTACTTTTGAAAATATGGTGGCATCAATTTCCTCTTTATAAGGAGTCTCGAACTTTAATATGCAAATGAGTCACCTGGAAACCATGTTAAAATACAGATTTTGATTCAGGGTGGGGTCTGAAATTCTGCAGTTCTAATAAGCCCCAGGTTATATGCAGATACTGTTGATTTGAGCAGTGAGGTTCCAGCCTTGGTTCTTAACCTTGGCTGCACACTGGAATTTCTGGAAAGTCTTTAAAAGTGCTGATCAGTAGGTTGCATCTCTAGAGATTATATTTTTCTGATGAAATTGATAGAGATTATGGCCTGGGCCTCAAGAGTATAAGGAATTCTCTGGGTGACTTTCATATGCAGCAAAAATGGAAGATCCTGACCTTGGTCAACCATCAAATATCACCTGTTTCACAGGAGAAACTCTAAAGTGGCTCTTTTAGTCACCTCTTTCAAACTGCAATGTACAATGTGCTTAGACAGCTCAGAGCACTGGTTTGCAAGTCTTGACCCCCTCCCTTGATGCCCTGCCATACGAATTTTTAACCAGAAGTTTTAAAATAAGAAAATAAAGACAACAGAGTCAATGTCATAAAGCTAAATTAATTCAAGCTCAAGGATGATTTTTGAGATTAAGTCATTCACACATTTTTTGTTGTTAAAATGTCTTTTACTAAATGAAGATATTAACATATTTTATATGTTTGTTTGTTTCTCATGTCCTTAATTTTATAAACAAAAAGTTAGAAATCTTATGTTGATTGCCATATGGTTTTAGAAATTTTGCTGATCCATGAAATCTGAAAATCTGGAAGCTATGGGTATGAGAAATTAGGAAAATATGAAAAAAAAAAGTCCAAGGACTTACAGTGGTAAGGACTCTGCACTTCCACTGCAGGGGTCATGGGTTCCATCTCTGATCAGGGAACTAGGATTCTGCATGTTACACATCTCAGCTGAAAAAATTAATCCAAGTCTAGAAACTATTGTTGCTGGAATATGATTTTCAATCTTTGATTGTCTAATCTCTTGGATAAAGGAATTTTTTTTAGTGGTGCTTGAATTTTATAAGCGCCAACAGTTTTCTATGGACTGAGTTCAGTCCATATCAGTTCAGTTCAGTTGTGTCCAACTCTTTGCGACCCCAGGGACTGCAGCACATCAGGCCTCCCTGTCCATCACCAACTCCCGGAGCTTACACAAACTTATGTCCATTGAGTTGGTGATGCCATCCAGCTATCTTATCCTCTGTCATCCCCTTCTCCTCCCACCTTCAATCTTTCCCAGCATCAGGGTCTTTTCAAATGAGTCAGTTCTTTGCATCAGGTGGCCAAAGTATTGAAATTTCAGCTTCAGCATCAGTCCTTCCAATGAATATTCAGGACTGATTTCCTTTAGGATGGACTGGTTGGATCTCCTTGAAGTCCAAGGGACTCACAAGAGTCTTCGCCAACACCACACATAGTTCAAAAGCATCAATTCTTCAGCGCTCAGCTTTCTTTATAGTCCAACTCTCACATCCATACATGACTACTAGAAAAATCATAGCTTTGACTAGGTAGACCTTTGTTGGCAAAGTACTATCTCTGCTTTTTAATATGCTGTCTAGATTGGTCGTAGCTTTTCTTCCAAGGATCAAGTGTCTTAATTTCATGGCTGCAATCACCATCTGCAGTGATTTTGGAGCCTAAGAAAAGAAAGTCTGTCACTGTTTCCATTGTTTCCCCATCGATTTGCCATGAAGTGATGGGACCGGATGCCATGATCTTAGTTTTTGGAATGTTGAGTTTTAAGCCTGCTTCTTCACTCTTTTTCACTTTCATCAAGAGACTCTTTACTTCTTCACTTTCTGCCATAAGGGTGGTGTCATCTGTATATCTGAGATTATTGATATTTCTCCCAGCAATCTTGATTCCAGCTTGTGCTTCATCCAGCCCTGCATTTCGTATGATGTACTCTGCATATAAGTTGAATAAGCAGGGTGACAATGTACAGCCTTGACATACTCCTTTCCCGATTTGGAACCAGTCTGTTGCTCAGACATATAAAAAGGATTAATTTTCCAAATATACGATGATTTAAATACAAATCCATGAAATACTTACTAAATACATACTAGCTTTAGTTTTTATACAGTTTCTTTTGACATGGTAATATCATCAACTACTTTTTGATCTTTCACCATGAACAAGGCATCATACTATGCATCTTATGTAGGTTATCTCATATAATCCTCACAACAACACAATGAGATAGATACCGTTATAATGGCTTTCAGTTCAGCTCAGTTCGGTTACTCAGTCATATCCGACTCTTTGTGACCCCATGAATCACAGCACACCAGGCCTCCCTGCCCATCACCACCTCCCGAAGTTCACTCAAACTCACATCCATCGATGATGCCATCCAGCCATCTCATCCTCTGTCATCCCCTTCTCCTCCTGCCCCCAATCCTTCCCAGCATCAGAGTCTTTTCCAATGAGTCAACTCTTTGCATGAGGTGGCCAAAGTACTGGAGTTTCAGCTTTAGCATCATTCCTTCCAAAGAAATCCCAGGGCTGATCTCCTTTAGAATGGACTGGTTGGATCTCCTTGCAGTCTAAGGGACTCCCAAGAGTCTTCTCCAACACTGCAGTTTAAAAGCATCAATTCTTTGGCACTCAGCTTTCTTCACAGTCCAACTCTCACATCCATACATGACCACTGGAAAAACCATAGCTTGACTAGACGGACCTTTGTTGGCAAAGTAATGTCTCTGCTTTTAAATATGCTATCTAGGTTGGTCATAACTTTCCTTCCAAGGAGTAAGCATCTTTTAATTTCATGGCTGCAGTCACCATCTGTAGTGATTTTGGAGCCCAGAAAAATAAAGTCTGACACTGCTTCCACTGTTTCCCCATGTATTTGCCATGAAGTGATGGGACCAGATGGCGTGATCTTCATTTTCTGAATGTTGAGCTTTAAGCCAACTTTTTCACTCTCCTCTTTCACTTTCATCAAGAGGCTTCTTAGTTCCTCTTCACTTTCTGCCATAAGGGTGGTGTCATCTGCATATCTGAGGTTATTGATATTTCTCCCGGCAATCTTGATTCCAGCTTGTGCTTCTTCCAGCCCAGCGTTTCTCATGATGTACTCTGCATATAAGTTAAATAAGCAGGGTGACAATATACAGCCTTGATGTACTCCTTTTCCTATTTGGAACCAGTCTGTTGTTCCATGTCTTACAGATGAAGAAACCAAGTTATAGAGAAATTAAATAACATGTTCAAGATCACACAGCTAGTAATTTAGAGACTCAAAATTATAAAGTCTAACTTATAATAATAACTTATTATAAGACTAACTTATAATAACTAACTTATAAGGTATAAGGATACCTTATAATAATGACTCTATATTTAATAAAACTACTATCATGAGAGGTTTTCCCTTTTTTGCCATTATAAAGAGTTCCTTAAAACTGAAATGACTAGAAGCTTCTGCTGTGGGGTTTCTGTTTAATAAGAAATAAGATATAATAATGAAAAAAGCAAGATTTTAAACAAAAAGCCATCCCTGTTATTTTTGTAAGGCTAAAACTTTAGCTGAGGGACTGCCATCACTCTGACACATGGAGAGAACTTAAATTCTGGATCCCAGATTCTCATTCCAGGTTTTTATCATCTGCACATTTGAGGCAATGTATTATAATGGTAAGATCATGGACTTTTGAAATTAAACTGACTTTGGTTTGAAGATGAGTTCTTCCAATGTAATGAGTTGTGTGAGCTGGGGCAAGTTACTAAACTTCTTTGTATTTCAGGTCCTTCAGCTATAAAATTAGAATAGTTATATCCATCTTCACTGCCCAACAGAGACGTCCCATGTCAGGCAGAATGGCCCAGCTCTGGGGAGCCCACTGTGCTTGGCCCTTGGTGGGAACAGGCTGGGGAGGTTGTGGCCTTGACAGAAATGCTGTGACAGATCCCAAAGGTGCAGCACCTGGGGGCTGTCAGCTAATGGCACTCCTTCCAGAAGGTTCTCTCTTGAAAAACAATCTGTGTGTTTACCTCCACGGTTGCCACACTGCTACTTTCTCTTTTGTAGTGAAACTGCATACTTGAGGGGTGATGTCCCCCCTCCCAAATGCTACAATCCAGTTTACTAATTTTTCTCTATATATCTTGTCTTTGGTCTTGTCCCTTTCAACTTTCCCAATTGCCATATATCAATTATAGTTCATCATTACAATTGATAGGCCCACAATTGGCTTCTTAGCACTGCAGAAAATACTAAAATCAAGGCTAAGACATCAGGGGAACAACATCTGGCTTCTGTAATGACTACATATTTATCATTAGCTTTTAAACCTGTCATGTTGATAGGTAGTTGTAACAGTAAAAATTCTCATGTATTAGCATTTCTTATGACTCTTTAAGATCCTAAATTAAGAAGGAATTATTAAGTCTAATCAACTTGGATAATCTTTTCTTCATTTGCCACAGTGTGTTGTCTAGCATGACAGATGCCGTGCTGGCGCGAGTGTACAAACAATCAGATCTGGACCTCCTGGCTAAAGAAGCATCCATCCCAATTGTCAATGGGCTATCAGATTTGTACCACCCTATCCAGATCCTGGCTGATTACCTCACGCTCCAGGTTGGCTTACTTCTTTGCCTCACACAAGAGCAAAATCAATAAATAATTCCTAAGTAGCTCTAAATGGAAGCATTTAAATTGTGGTATTGGTGTTTTGTTTTCAAATAACATCTTGGCAGAGATGCATAGCATATGTGTACAACTTGATATCCAAGGAAGATAGGGCATTATTGAAAACAGACTAGAAGACACTTCAGTTCTCAAACCTTTGCTTTTTGGGTGCCACATTTATTTAACACAATGAATGAACAGGGAGTGCTGGAGCACAGAAAATGGAAACATCTTTATGTCATGCATAATATGTCAGGTTCAATGATTTGGGAGTGAAGACTGATGGAGAGGGCTTTGAATATTCAAAATGGCCAACTACTAAATCACTTTCTGAGAAGAAGGCCATTTGCTATTATTTTAATAAACTGCTTAAGACTGGAGTTAAGAGCATGCAGAATTCATAGAATGGAGGTGCAGATTTAGCCATGTCCCTTCAAATTATGAACCTGAGTAACTTTGAAAGATTCATCCTGTTGGGTTGGCCACAGCCAGTCTACATAGTCTTGCCACTGGGAATCCTAACAACCATGGTTTCTGCATCTATGAACTATTCTGGGAGACAGGGCAAACTGGACAGGTCCACCTTGCTCCTCATTTGAATATGCCACACACATGTAAATGTGAGGTTAAACTCAAAATGAAACTCTTTGGTGATGAAGATAAGATGAATGCAGAGAGGATATACTATGTTAGACACCAAGCAGCTGTTTGTAGGTATGGCTTTACATGTATGCCAGATAATTTAATGCTTCTCGCTGGGGTTTCATCATTACTAGTTTATATATTCATGAGGGACAGTGAAATGTTCTATTCATCATATTGTCCCCTGCAGGACCTGGTGCAATGCCTTCACAACAGACATGCTCAAAGTAGGAGCTGAATGAATAAATAGCAGCTTGTTAAGAGCATGGAATTTAAATCAGATGGACCTGGATTTACATCCTAGCTTAGCCACTTAACTAATTTGTGATCTCCAAATTAGTTAGCCTTTCTCTCTTAAAAATCTTAAAATCTTTACACTTACATTTAAATCTCTTTACATTTGTAAATATATAAATGTGTACAATATATGAAACCTACAGACACTTCAAGAAAAGTAAAACAAACACCCATGTGCCCATTATGCAGTTTTGGCAAATCTTACTTTAGAATTTTTTGTTTTTAAGTAAAATATTACAGGGACTTCCCTGGTGGTCTGGTGGTTAAGACTCCAGGGTCCCACTTCAGGGGGTGCAGGTTCAATCCCTGGTCAGGGAACTAAGATCCTGCAATCCCATGCAGTGTGGCCAAAAAATATTACAGGTAGATTTCAAGTCCGCTGTGTAACTATCTTTGATCCCATTTCCTTCAACCCCTCAAAGACATTTTATCCTGGTGTTTGTATTTATGATTTCGAAGCATATGTTCATACTTTAACTGTCCATGTCAATATCCATAAGAAATCAAGTATATTAATGGTTTTTCAGCTATATAAACAGGAACATTCTCAATACCCATGCTATATTGTTCTAGGTGCATTGTATTTCCCCTTTCTTATTCTAACAAGTATAAGCTTCATAAAGGCAGAGGGTTTTGTCTCCTCTGTTCATTGTTATATCTCCAGGGCCAAGGACAGTGTCTGGACATGGATGGTTCTCAATTGTTAACTGAAAGAACAAATGCAACACAGATTCAGATTTGTGATATATGAAAATATGAATCTTCATATGTTCATATGATGTCTTGGCTTAAGATATTAGGATATTTTTTGGTGATTAGGACTTCTTTTTGGTGATTGTACCTTCATGTTATCAAATTGCTCTGTATAATGCAAAAAAAAAAAAGTAGTTTCTTCATTCCAACAAAGCATTTAAAATCGAGATGTGGACTGTTTCTTTTATAGTAACTCTAATAATTGTTTCACAGAAGTGGATTTCCTCCTGGATGTAATTTCCTCCATCCCTTGACTTTCAGGAACACTACGGCTCTCTGAAAGGCCTTACCCTCAGCTGGATTGGGGATGGGAATAACATCCTGCACTCCATCATGATGAGTGCGGCTAAATTCGGGATGCACCTTCAGGTGGCTACCCCAAAGGTAGGGAAACTTTCTGCCTTGAAACTAACCCCCCTTTGAAATCATTCCCAGATACAATTACCTAGTGAAAAACAAACCTCTCTTCCATTCAAGGAGAGCACAGTTGAGGCTACAAAATTTAGGTTATGTTGCTATCCCTACTATTACAGCTCTCCGGCCTCTTGAGTGTCCAATTTCTCATCTCTACAAAAAGAGATAATCTTGGCTGATGCCTTTCATCTTGTGAGTTTCTGTGTTAAAAGCATGTCTGAATTATCCTTTTGAATGCCCTGAAACCAGCCATTATGATAACTGGCTTTCTTGTGTATTGCTACCACAAAGGCTGAAGAAAATAATGAAATCCAGACAGCCTAGAAATCTCAAGGCATGGGGAAGATGCTGTCATTGTTTGAATATTACAGTTTGGTGAAAAAAAAATTCAATCTAATGTGAAGGACACAGTGATGGCGTCTGCATCAGCTTAGTGTTTCAAAACTCAAATCCAAGGGTCCTTCAGCCTTTTAAATCTGAATCCTGGCTGTGAAGCTGACCTACCCTACTTCCTATCCTGCTGTTAATCTCTCACAGGATGTATGGGAACGGGAACAGGCCTTCTTTTATAGGTCCAAAGTAACCCTTTTGATATACAAGAAACTAGTAATAATTGTTGTCTGTGAGAAGTGAAGCTGGGAGGTTCAAGGTTAGAGGTAGGAGGGAGACTTTATTTCTGCAATATATCCTTTTATATGGTTTAAATTTCTTAACATGTAAATGTTTTACGTACATGATTACATAAGTCCATAAATAAATACACTAAAATTAAAAAGTGCAGATCCTCCTAGGAGAAGCCCTATGTTACAAAACTCCCAGCTTCGAGTATAGGATTAATAGATGCAAACTAGTATATATGGAGAAGGCAATGGCACCCCACTCCAGTACTCTTGCCTGGAGAATCCCATGGACGGAGAAGCCTGGTAGGCTGCAGTCCATGGGGTCGCGAAGAGTCAGACACGACTGAGCGACTTCACTTTCAGTTTTCACTTTCATGCATTGGAGAAGGAAATGGCAACCCACTCCAGTGTTCTTGCCTGGAGAATCCCAGGGATGGGGGAGCCTGGTGGGCTGCCGCCTCTGGGGTCGCAGAGTCAGACACGACTGAAATGACTTGGTGGCAGCAGCAGCATATATAGGACGGCTACACAATAAGGTCCTACTGTACAGCACAGGGAAATATATTCGCTACCCTGTGATAAACCAGAATGGAAAAGAATATGTATATTATATGTTTACATATATGTATGTATGTTCTTTTTATATATAATGGAGTCTCCTTGCTGTGCAGCAGAAATTAACACATTGTAAATCAACTAAACTTCAAAAAATTAAAAAAAAAGATACTCCTAGCCTCATACAGAATGAGTAGGCCTTTTAGAGGATAAAAACTAATCCTACAAGTGACTCATACACAAATCAGTTCTGAGTGATCCCCACAGAACCTTTTACACAACCCATCTCTACTAAATTCTTTTCTTCGTTATGTTTCTTATTAGTTATGATTTCTGATCAGGAGTCTTTGGGAAGGAAAATGGCTCTAAACAGAAGCCATTGCAGAAACAAAGGACAGAATTGACCTTTCCGTTAAGGGACGATGATTTATAATATTGTGCACCAGTGTGTTTCTGGCTGAGCATGTGTTTTGCTCACTGCTGTAGTTCACTCTGATAACCTAAGACATTCAGAGGTGAGTGTATGAGGCCTAAAACTCACTCTCTGCTTCTGCTTTTTGAGTTTAAGATTGACTAAGGGATTTCTAGGGACACGGGACTATCAGGAAGGCCACAGGCAAACTAGAGTGATCTGGTCACCCAAATGCCACGTCAGGCACAGTGCTTCGGGCTGATCCAACAGGCGAGCTCTGGAGTGGAGGTTATGCCCCAGTGTCGCCCCAACCTGAGACAGGGAGGATGGGCTTGTATCCTTGGAAGCAGTCATTGGTCAAGGGCAGCATGGAGAGGTGGGTGGTGAATCCTCTGGCACTTTTTTTCTTTGTGTTTTACTAGCTTTGGATTTTATCTTTGGATTCTTTTTTTTTTTTTTTATAATTGGAAGATAATTGCTTTACATTATGGGCTGGCTTCTGCCATACAACAATGTGAATCAGCCACAAGTACACATATGGTCCCCTCCCTCCTGAACCTCACCTCCCACCCCATCCCACCCCTCTAGGTTGTCACAGAGCACCAGGCTGAGCTCCCTGTACCCATACAGCAGCTTCCCACTTTGGCAGGAAGAGCAGCTGGGGAGTCAGAGGGCCATCTCCTAAAGAGGAGCTGAGTGTTAGGTATTAAAAGCACACTGATGGAGACTTCCCTGGTGGTCCAGTGGTTAAGAATCTGCCTGCCAATACAGGGGACACAGGTTCAATCCCTGGTCGGGGAAGATCCACATGCCACTGAGCAACTAAGCCCACGAGCTGCAACTACTGAAGCCCATGCTCTAGAAGCCTGCACACCGCAGCTAGAGAGTAGCCCTCATCATGGCAGCTAGAGAAAGCCCTGGTGCAGCAATGAAGACCCAGCACAGCCAAAACTAAAAATAAATAAATAAATAAGTATATGTAAAAAGCACACTGAAAAGGGAAGAGGGGGCAAAAGATATAGATCAGGGTCCTCTGAGGGCCTCTGGGTAGAGCACCAGCATTGTCTGCTGCATCCTGCAAAAACCAAATGCAACAAACAAGGCAAAAGAAAATATTTTCCCCTCATGTTCTTGCTGAACCAGTTCGAGTCAATGTACCCTGCTGCCTTAGTCTCCCAGGACTGCCATAACAAATTCCCACAAACTGGGTGGCTTAAAACAACAGAAATGTATTCTCTCACAGCTCTGGAGGCTAGAAGTCCAAAATCCAAGTGTTGGCAGGACAACACCCCACCACCACCACACATACACACACACACAATGCCTCTAGGGGAGGATCCTTCCTTGTCTCTTTCCCACTTCCAGTAATTTCAGGCATTTCTTGCCTTGTGGCTGCATCACTCCAGCCTCTGC
This sequence comes from Bubalus bubalis, assembly GCF_019923935.1. Lineage (NCBI taxonomy): Eukaryota > Metazoa > Chordata > Mammalia > Artiodactyla > Bovidae > Bubalus > Bubalus bubalis. The sequence goes on from NC_059181.1 coordinate 37,973,984, forward strand.
CTCCATCCTTCCTTTATTCCCATTTTCTCTGTCCACATGTGCCTCTTCTTATGAGGATATAAGTTATATTAAACTTAGACCAACCCTAATCCAGTATCAGTTCAGTTTAGTTGCTCAGTTGGTTCTGACTCTTTGCAACCCCATGGACTGCAGCACACCAGGCTTCCCTGTCCATCACCAACTCCCAGGGCTTACACACACTCATGTCCATCAAGTCAGTGATGCCATCCAATCATCTTATCCTAGGTTGTCCCCTTCTCCTCCCACCTTCAATCTTTCCTAGCATCAGGGTCTTTTCAAATGAGTCAGTTCTTCACATCAGGTGGCCAAAGTACTGGAGTTTCAGCTTCAGCATCAGTCCTTCCAATGAATATTCAAGACTGATTTCCTTTAGGATGGACTGATTGGATCTCCTTGCAGTTGAAGGGACTCTCAAGAGATCTTCTCTAACACCACAGTTAAAAAGCATCAATTCTTCGGTGCTCAGCTTTCTTTTTGGTCCAACTCTCACATTCATGCATGACTACTGGAAAAACCATAGCTTTGACTAGATGGACCTTTGTAATCTAGTAATCTAGCAGAGACCAAAGTAATGTCTCTGCTTTTTAATATGCTGTCTAGGTTGGTCATAGCTTTTCTTCCAAGGAATAAGCATCTTTTAATTTCATGGCTGCAGTCACCATCTGCAGTGATTTTGGAGCCCAGTATGACCTCCTTTTAACTAAGTACATCTGCAAAGACCCTGCTTCTAAAAAAAGGTCACATTCTAGGACCTGTGGTCCAGTGGTTAAGAATCCACCTAGCAGTGCAGGGTACGTGGGTTCCATCCCTGGTCAGGGAACTAAGATTCCACATGCCTCGGAGCAAATAAGCCTCTACTAGTGAGACCACGGAGAAGGCACTGGCGACCCACTCCAGTACTCTTGCCTGGAAAATCCCATGGATGGAGGAGCCTGGTAGGCTGCAGTCCATGGGGTCGCGAAGGGTCGGACACGACTGAGCGACTTCCCTTTCACTTTTCACTTTCATGCATTAGAGAAGGAAATGGCAACCCACTCCAGTGTTCCTGCCTGGAGAATCCCAGGGACGAGGGAGCCTGGTGGGCTGCCGTCTATGGGGTCACACAGAGTCGGACACGACTGAAGAGACTTGGCAGCAGCAGCAGCAGCAGTGAGACCACATGCTCTGGAGCCCGCACACTACAACTATAGAGACTGTGGCCTGCAATAAAAGATCTCACATACTGAAACTAAGATCCTGAGCATGCAACTAAGACCCGACACAGCCAAAAAAATAAATATATTTTTAAAAGGTCACATCCTGAGGTTCTGGTGGGGAATAAATGTTTGGAAGACATTCTTCTACCTAATACACTTGCCATGGAAGAAATGCCAGGTAGGCAGCATAGGGTGTCACCCTATTATATATAGTAAACTTTGGGTACTCAGAGAGCTAACTCTTATAAGAGAGAATTCTCTCTCATTCAGCAAAAACTGGGATAAAAGGTCAGACTTGACATGTGAATAAGGTAGTTCTTCATTTTATGGGAAAACAGCATGCTCTTGCTGCAAATCTAGTCTGAGGAAGGGCTCTATATTAATGCAAACAATTTTACAAATAAAATATATATTCACAATTATTGTTCCCTGCTATAAGGTGTTTTTGGAAAGGTTTTATTCTGTTGGAGAAATACATGATTTAAACATTTTATTGCATGTCCAAGATGTTTTATTAACATCAAAGGGAAAAAATTCCAATGTTACAGAGTAATTTCAGTATTGTTCTTATGCAGAAACTCATTTAAATGATAACAAGTACTAAAACCTGGTTAAATCTGGGTGGGAGTAAGAGTTTTTAAAGTCTTCTGGAAAGTCTGTAGTGTAGAAGGTGCTCCATCAATTTTTAAGTAGACCCATTTCCTTTAAAGATAAAGCCAGCAGGTTTATTATAAATTTAAGAAGCACTGAAAAATTTCCAAGGCCATAATTAATCTATTTCTCCATCCTTTAACCAAGAATAACTTACATGTTTGAGAAAACATAATTTTGTCCTGGATTGTAAAGTTATTCCATAAACTATTGATGGTAATGATTTTAACATTGTTCTAAGTGAGTATTGAGACTGAACTGGGTCTGTTAATCACCTTCATCTGGTTTTGAGATTTATGTCAAAGCCAATGAGTGATTTAGTACTGAAAGCTTAGCTGTGAGTAAAGAATTCCTCTTTGTATTCTCAGTCATGGCCCAATGCATGCAAGGTTGGGTGATTTTGTAATTTCCAAACCACTCTGTTGGTTCTCTAAGTACTTATTGATTCCTTCTATAAGAATGATTATACTTGGAAGTATAAAACCTGCTTTCCAGAGGGAAGGCTGAATTTTCAGGGCAGGAGGTACCTGGGGTAAGAGCCAAGCCTCTTCATTTATGTTTACCGGTATGAATGGTCACAACATGAGTTACAAAATTAGCAAGGCTTTATTAATTAGCCATTTATGGCTATTGAGGGTGATAAAGCTGCGAAAAGATCTGCAGGAATCATCACCATCTGATAGCTTCTATCCTCAAGAATTTTTTTATTGAGAGAAGGAACTATGATAGATAAACGTGTAAATAACACAATTTCCAATGAATAAACTTGAACATCCCTGTTGTGGGCTGAGTTTCCTGAGAAGCCGACTCTGAGACAGGTTTCAGCCTGCAGGTTGTTGATGCCGGCGTGCCCTTGAGAAGGGCGGGGAAGGAAACAGGAGAAGTCAAACTGCGATGCAGGCCCGCGAGCAGCCTCAGCTGACCTGATAGAAAATTCTAGATCTGAGATGGTCATTTAAGCGTTGTCGCAGGTTGGGAGGAGGGAGTCAGGTTTTCATGTCCCCCCGTCAATCAGTCCCTGAATGCAGGTGGCCTTGGAAGGGTATGCGACCTTGGGTGCATCAGCTCTCTGCAGCTGTGCCAGTGCCCAACTAGGGCTGACAGCTGAAAGCCACCTTCCAGCGCATGCGCAGCAGCTGGAGCACAAGTCCATTATTCATGAAGGGGATCTGGGTGGCATACCACACCCATCGCTGTGCCCTACTGAGAGTTTATTTTTTTTTTTAATTTTATTTTTAAACTTTACATAATTGTATCAGTTTTGCCAAATATCAAAATGAATCCGCCACAGGTATACATATGTTCCCCATCCCGAACCCTCCTCCCTCCTCCCTCCCCATTATAAAAATGAGACATAAATCAATTCTAAGAATTCAGGAAAATGAGAAGGATGGGGAAGCTGAGAATAATGATGGTGTTTTGACTGACGAGCCTTCCACTTGGAGGGTCTGGAGGTGGGGCTGGCCCAGGGTTTTGACAAAGGAGGAGCTGACATGTTCCAATAAAGACGCCTAGGAGGGGACAGAGGGGGAAGCGTTCAAGGGTGAAAGGCTGTGATGGCAGCAAAGGGAAAGACGTGTACAAGTATGACAATGAGATTGGCTTTCCTGCAGCAGATGTTGAGAAAAATTAAAAGAGACAGAAGCAAGAGATGTCGGCGGGAAGCCTTAATACCCTTAATCAACTTCGACTTATGGAACAAGTGGTAAACATTGAAGGCTTCGGAGATTATTCTTGCTGCTGTGTATAGTGCAGATTGGAGGTTGAGGATGGAAGAAGATGGGCTACCTGTGGGGTCTAGAAGAGCTGGGGGGGCCTTCAGCTGTTTCCACAGCGTCCCCTCACCTAAGATTAGATCAGATCAGATCAGTCGCTCAGTTGTGTCTGACTCTTTGCGACCCCATGAATTGCAGCACGCCAGATCTCCCTGTCCATCACCAACTCCCAGAGTTCACCCAGACTCACATCCATCGAGTCAGTGATGCCATCCAGCCATCTCATCCTCTGGCATCCCCTTCTCCTCCTGCCCCCAATCCCTCCCAGCATCAGAGTCTTTTCCAATGAGTCAACTCTTCGCATGAGGTGGCCAAAGTATTGTAGTTTCAGCTTTAGCATCATTCCTTCTAAAGAAATCCCAGGGCTGATCTCCTTCAGAATGGACTGGGTGGATCTCCTTGCAGTCCAAGGAACTCTCAAGAGTCTTCTCCAACACCACAGTTCAAAAGCATCAATTCTTCGGCACTCAGCCTTCTTCACAGTCCAACTCTTACATCCATACATGACCACAGGAAAAACCATAGCCTTGACTAGATGAACCTTTGTTGGCAAAGTAATGTCTCTGCTTTTGAATATGCTATCTAGGTTGGTCATAACTTTCCTTCCAAGGAGTAAGCGTCTTTTAATTTCATGGCTGCAGTCACCATCTGCAGTGATTTTGGAGCCCAAAACAATAAAGTCTGACACTGTTTCCACTGTTTCCCCATGTATTTGCCATGAAGTGATGGGACTGGATGCCATGATCTTCGTTTTCTGAATGCTGAGCTTTAAGCCAACTTTTTCACTCTCCACTTTCACTTTCATCAAGAGGCTTCTTAGTTCCTCTTCACTTTCTGCCATAAGGGTGGTGTCATCTGCATATCTGAGGTTATTGATAATTCTCCCAGCAATCTTGATTCCAGCTTGTGTTTCTTCCAGTCCAGCGTTTCTCATGATGTACTCTGCATATAAGTTAAATAAGCAGGGTGACAATATACAGCCTTGACGTACTCCTTTTCCTATTTGGAACCAGTCTGTTGTTCCATGTCCAGTTCTAACTGTTGCTTCCTGACCTGTATACAGGTTTCTCAAGAAGCAGATCAGGTGGTCTGATATTCCTATCTCTTTCAGAAGTTTCCACAGTTTATTGTGATCCACACAGTCAAAGGCTTTGGCATAGTCATAAAGCAGAAATAGATGTTTTTCTGGAACTCTCTTGCTTTTTCCATGATCCAGCAGATGTTGGCAATTTGATCTCTGGTTCCTCTGCCTTTTCTAAAACCAGCTTGAACATCAGGAAGTTCACGGTTCACATATTGCTGAAGCCTGGCTTGGAGAATTTTGAGCATTACTTTACTAGCGTGTGAGATGAGTGCAATTGTGCGGTAGTTTGAGCATTCTTTGGCATTGCCTTTCTATGGGATTGGGAGACCAGAGTGAGCAAGCAAGGAACCTCGGGCGCAAAATTCATGCTTGCACGACTGTCAGTGAGTGCCTCACTCAAGTCCTGACTCTGCCCTCACCAAACAAACCCAAACACATATATTTCAGCAAAAACAGTACATTTGCTATGCAAAGGCCATTTCAAAGCCAGCTCCCTGCCTGCAGAACACTGGCTGGAGAGACTAAGACGTGTGCGCGGGCTCTTAGTATTTAGCTGAGACGCTGAGGGGAGGTTTCTCTGAGGAGGAAACATTTGAGCTGAGAGCATTGAGACCTGAAAGCATTATCCACATGGAGTGGGTGGGAAAAAGCATTTCAGACCAAAGGAAAACAAAAGCATTAAAAAAAAAAAAAAAAAAAAACCGCTTGTAGAAAGACTCTGAGACAAAAATGCAGTTAGTTGTAGACTTATGTATATAATCTTCTTAAACTATTAGAGGAACAAGAAAAGGTGCTACCAAGAGCTGGAAAGCACCACACCCCATTTATCTTTACGACTAAAGAGGTCAAAAATAATCAAAGCAAAATGGGGCAACTGATTACCTTTTTAAATTCCCAAAAGCACTCTTAAGCTTTGAAATTCTAGATGCCAACATCATATTCTACTGAACATGGGGAGTAGGCATGTTCAGTAGGTTGGGCTACGACTTAAAGCAGAAACAGGAAAGAGAGCAGGAATATTGTTGAAAGTGATGCATATATAATTAAAAAAAAAAAACACACCAAATAACAGTCAATTCTTTCCCCTGCAGGGTTATGAGCCGGATCCCAGTATAACCAAGTTGGCAGAGCAGTATGCCAAGGAGGTATGCTCCTTATATGTAAAGGTGTCATTGTCTTTCCCTGTCTCATGAAGTTCTTTAACCAGCTTGCTTGTGTATGCCAGAACAGTACCAAGCTGTCGCTGACAAATGATCCATTGGAAGCAGCTTGTGGAGGCAATGTATTAATTACAGACACTTGGATAAGCATGGGACAAGAAGAGGAGAAGAAAAAGCGGCTCCAGGCTTTCCAAGGTTACCAGGTTACAATGAAGGTACAAATTGATGCCTCTCTGAAGGTTCATTAATCCCATTCATAAAGGCCAGAATCAGCTAATCACTCAATCACTTTTGGGAGAGCAGACCGTCCTTTCCTTCCTTATCAAGGACACGCTGATTGTATCCCCCAGTGATTTCTCTCCTCCTGAAGATGAGCTCTGCCCTTTGGAAAGACACTTTTGTCCAGAATGAAGGAATTGAAACCCAGGCACAAGAGAGAAGCCAGCCTTTCCCTCTTGCAACAGCAGAGGCATCAGAATGCTTGATGATCTGTTTAGATATACTAGGCGACTTCTGTTGCAAGCAGTTTCTTTTGATTTCAGCTCTAAGAAAAGCCCTATAGTTCAGGACTTCAGGCTAGCCCTTGCCTCTATTTTCCAAGGACTCTTAAGGCCAGTTTAGTTTTGCTAACTGCCTCCAGGGCAATCCCAGGGGAATTCCATCTAGTCTGATGCCTTTCATTAAGCTCTGAAGCATGGCTTGTCAACCTTGAGCGTGACTGAGAATTGACTGGAGTTGTTAATACACAGCTGGCAGGACCCCCCTTCTCCAGAGATTCTAAATCAGTAGGTCAGGGGTGGGACCCAAGAATTTGCATTTCTTCCAAGTTCCCAGGTGGTGCAATGCTGCTGCCCCAGGGTCAAGCTTTGAGAACCACAGTTCTGCAGGAATATCCTAAAAGTCAGGTGTACATTGGGATTCTGTCTGCAGAGCAATTCCTTTGTTTGGTGGAGAATAGGATTAAGCAATTGCAATAGATGCTTCATTGATAAAATATTTAAAATATAAATACAAGCCCCTTATTTATACATGACAATAGAATGAAATTAGAAAAATAAAGTGAAAATGTATTTGCCCTAGCCCCTTAACAGTGACTATTCCCAGAGGTAGCCACTGTTTAACAATTTGATGTGTCTCTTTGCAGACCTTTTCTGTGTATTTACGTATTCCTATACACACCCACACCCCTACACCGCTAATGATTTATCATAAATGATAGATTAGACATATTATTCTGACTTACTTTTTCCACTTAACAAATCTTAGATTTTCTTGTCCATTCATTTAGATATTTTTCCTTCTTTTTAATGACTGCATAGAATTCCAAAGTATGAGTGGGCCTTATTTTATCTGTTTCCTGTAAAAAAATTAGGCTATTTCCAATTATCCCAATTACAAACAATGCTGCAGTGAAGATCCTCATATATATATATTTCTTTGTGCAGGTATTATAGAGAATAGAATTCTTTTAGGGAGAAGAATTTCTAGGTGAAGTAGTATATACTTTTTAAAATATGAGAAATGCTGCTAAACTGCCCATCCAAAAAGATTTGACAATTTATAACTTCCTTCTACACTCTCTCCATTTATTTGCTATTTACATTTGTAATTTTGAAAAATCTGTATCTCATGCTTTTTAAAATTTGTGTTTCTTTACTAGTGAAGTTAAACATCTATGAATGTTTATTGGCCATTTCCATATGTTTTTCTATAAACTGCTATCATATTCTTTCATATTATATCATATCATATTCTTTGCCCATTTTCTATTTTTTTTTAACAAAACAAAAAAGGTTTAGCACAAAGGCAGTAATTTTGAGGGAAGAATTTATGAGGGAATATAGTTTTGAATCTGTAAGTGAACAACTAAAATGGATGGGAAAATGTAATTTTTAGGAATTAACTGTTAGAGAAAATTAAAATTGTTAGAACATTTACATGAAGAATGAATCACCTAGTGTATATAGTGCCCATAATCCTGTTTAATGCACTCCTATCTCAGAGCTCTTTTTCAACATTGTTTTAACCAATAATTAAATGTAAAGTTTAAAAATAAAATAAAATTTAAAAAAAATTTGCTTCAAGTGCTAAAAACCATAATTTGGAGACAGGCTAAAAAATATAATACAATCATATAAAGGCAACCTTTAATATATTGGGTTGGCTAAAAATTTCATTTTGGTTTTTCTGTACCATCTTACAGGAAAACCCAAACGAACTTTTTGGCAAACCCAATACGTTGGGATATAATTGGTGATTTTTGCTCTCATCTGCATCTTACCCTAGTAGAATTCTTTACTGAAAGGTCCACTATCTCACTAGACAGAGTACTAGAAAACTGAATTAGTGGTTTTATTTGGAGTGGTGATCTTCCGAATTAAAAAAATGACTAGAAAGTTTCATAAGCTGAAAGTATATACATTTCTGCTGGGTGCCTTGAGCTGAAATCCTCAGTCTGCTCCTTTATCTCTCCCTTTGCATGGACCTTTGAGCTTCCCTGGTGGCCCAGACTGTAAAAAGTCTGCCTGCAGTGCAGGAGATCTGGGTTTGATCCCTGGATCAGAAGGATCCCCTGGAGAAGGAAATGGCAACCCACTCCAGTATCCTTGCCTGGGAAATCCCATGGACGGAGGAGCCTGGCAGGCTACAGCCCATGGAGTCACAAAGAGTCGGACACAACTGAGTGACTTCACTTGACTCCAGGTCAGAGACGCTGACTTTGAAGAAGACAAATGTGATAGCTACACATCAAAACACAGTCTTATCTCCATCTCTTCTGTAGACTGCTAAAGTTGCTGCCCCTGACTGGACATTTTTACACTGCTTGCCCAGAAAGCCAGAAGAAGTGGACGATGAAGTGTTTTATTCTCCACGATCTCTTGTATTCCCAGAGGCAGAAAACAGAAAGTGGACAATCATGGTAAGCAAGAAATGGGGATTGGAGGATGGGGAGTTCTCTGTGTGGCCCCAACTTGGTCATTCACACCTTTTGGTAAACAATAAGCAGCTGGTATTACCCACATACATTACTTGCTCATATGGTATCTATTTTTTTCCAGAAAGTTCACAAGAGATCATTAGTGCTTAAAGCATGTATAGTTTTTAATGGAGTAAGACTGACCCCCATGTAAATATATCTATTTTAGTAAAAATTCTTACCATTGTTGATCAGCCTGAACACTAGCCACCATTGCCTGTCAACCATAATAGGTTGTATAATTCTTATACAATAATTTTAGAATCCCCTTGTTAATGTTTACAGAAGCCCCTAATTCAGTGCCTGGCACAAAATGGGCATTGAAAGAAATATTATTTCCTTCCTCCTCTCTTTCTTCCCTTCTGTCATTGTCTAGGTAATTGTTTGGTTCTCTACTGGCTTTAGACAGTAGATAAACATTGTTCTTAGGTATAGAACATTGCCAAAATTGCAGCAAGACTAATCTTAAAAATTATTAGTCCCTTTAACAAAATGCCACTAGTTTCATCTTCACCACCACTATTCTTGGAAACATAAACCTCACATCTCTGCTTTACAATATCTCAAATACCATGTTTTTCTCTAGAAAATGGAACACTCCAGTGCCATAATTTAGTACCACCATTTTTTAGTTTTTGGTGATTTAACTGATCTCCATTACTATATAAGCTAGGGTCTTCCTGGAAAACAAAAAAAGTCTACTTCAGGTAGAGAAATAAAAAGAAATTTGTTAAAAGACATTAGGCACTTCCCAGAATGATTCATTATTGTATGTCACATATTCAGAAACACAGGCAGGAAAACTGCCCAACAACACTGTGCTTCTTTTGTAACCAAAACACCACTGACACAGACTCCCATAGCCTGGTACCTAATGCCCTGGAAACGAAATGCCAGATAACCCATTATAGCTTCCATGGAGGAGAAAATGGCAACTGGCTGCAGTATTCTTGCCTGGGAAATCCCATAGACAGAGGAGCCTAGCGGGGAGCCTGGCGGGCCATGGTACAGGGGATTGCAAAGATTCAGACACAACTGAGCACACACATACACAAAACATTTAGTATGTTATCTAATACACTGTAAATATTGTTATTATAATTATCATCACCACTATCGTCTTCATTGTTGATCTAATGCAGAGATTTGAGCTCCAGTATGGCTTCCCTGCTGGCTCAGATGGTAAAGAATCTGCCTACAATACAGGAGACCTGGGTTCAATCCCTGGATTGGGAAGATCCCCTGGAGAAGGGAACGGTTACCCACTCTAGTACTCTTGCCTGGATAATTCCATGGACAGAGGAGCCTGGCAGGCTCTAGTCCATGGTTGCAAAGAGTCAGACACGACTGAGTGACTTTCACACACACACATGACTCCCTTTGCAATGAAAAGTGGTATATCAGGCCCAAGTTGTCATATCTAATAAGAGGAATGACTTTTTTTTTTTTTTAACTGTACCTTTCAGCTTACACCCTCAGGACACTAACTTTGGCCAAAATGGCAATTATCATGTCATCTAGACCAGTGCCTCTAAAGCTTTTGATCCATTTGATCCATTTGAATCACCTAGGGACTCGTTAAGTGCAAATTTGGATTTGGTCTGAGATGTGGCCCAAGATTCAGCATTTTTAATAAGCAACCAGGTAATGAAGATGCTGCTGTCCTGCAGACCACATTTTGAATAGCAAAGATCCAGATGCCAAAAAAAAAAAAAGTGAGCTCTCCAGCCATATACCTCAGGAAGAAAGATAGCAACGAATTTTCCTCAAGCTCTACTCTTTATCAGAAGATGATGGCAATGACAAAGATAGATCAACCCAAATTTGTTAAAATAGATTCTTTTGTAGAAATTCAGGGGCCAGAGGGGGAACTAAAAGTACATTTTCCAAAATATAATTATGAAGATGCTCTGTACTTCTGAATTTTTAAAGAGCTTATTATGCACTTGTGTGTATATATATTATACACACATACACACATATATATATATACACGCATATTCACAGTGAAGTCTTATGCCCACCCATTTTCCACCATCTAAGTCCTACCACCCTCTCTCCATCTCCCACCTTCCTGAGGTATCGACTTCCCCTAATGGGTAAATTTATTAAAAAAAAAAAAAGATGCACAGCCATATTAAAATGAAAGTAAAGAATCTAAAATAGAAAGAATGCTTGACTGGGAGTGAGAAGACTTGAATTCTGTAACTGTCTTTGATACTAGTCAGCCACATCATTTTGGCTAAGTGTGACCTCTCTGGGTCTCAGTTTCCTTCCACATAAAATAAGTAGGTTGAGCTATCTAGATGGCAAATGACTTTTAATCTTAGGTCCTCAATCTCATCAGCGGGCTACATGGAGTCCTACGTTCAGAAGCTTCTAAGCCTGCCTGTGGTCTCGGAAGGAAAGAGTGACATAACTGACTAGTGATACCCGACATGGATTCTGGAAGGGGGTTGGTGACACACACGCTGTCCTCTTTATGTCTCCAAACCGGATGATGTGGACGTCCCAGAGTTAAGTTCATTTCAGCAACCATATACTGAGCATCTACTGTGTGCCAGGCTCTCTTCCAGGCACTGCAGATTAGGAAAAAAAGAATATTGTTCAGTCTCTGCACAGTCTGTACAATTCATAGAAGCATGGCATTTTCAAGTGGGATGAGACCTTACAGATTATGTAGTCTAAATTCCTATTTTATAGGCAGAGAAATTATTCTTACATGGCTTATATAGAATGGCATTTAGGTTCAGCACTGCTCTGCTAGTTTCTCCTGGAATGTTCTAAAGATACAATACCTGTTTTCCTCTAGAATCTCCCTATCCAACACAGTAGCCACTAGGGGCATGTGGCTATTTAAATTTAGACTTCAGCTAACTAAGTGGAGAAGGAAATGGCACCCCACTCCAGTATTCTTGTCTGGAGAATTCCATGGACAGAGGAGCCTGGCGGGCTACAGTCCATGGGGTTGCAAAGAGTCAAACACAACTGAGCAACCAAACAACAAAAATGAACTAAAAGATAATAAAATATAAGATTCAATTCCTCAGACATACTAACCACATTTTAAGTGCTCAACAGTCACATAGGGCTGGTGGCTCCACTATTTGTATTTGACAGCATAGATAGGGAATGTTTCCATCATGACAGAAAGCCCTATTGAGCAGCATTACTGTCTGAAGAGTGATTTCCACACACACAGTTTCATTTACAGTCAGGATAGAAGAAGGAAGGAGAGACACAATCCAGCTTCAAGTTCTGAGGTGCCCATAATGACTAATGTAATAACTAAATAGGTGACGGGCTTGTTCTAAAAGCATATAACGTTTTTAAAGCAAACGTGTACTCATTCAGCACTCACACTAGCTTTTTAAGGCCCTCATACTGGGAGATTTCCAGCAGTGCTTTTCAGAACACTCTGGTAATCACATCATTCTCTCCATAGTGCACAGGCCTTTGGATCTCTTTGTTTAAAAAAAAAAAAAAGAAAACAACACACACACACACACACACACACACACACACACACCCTCTCCTCACCACAAAGCTTGCTTTTATATTTTTCAATAATTACTAAGGCTACAGGACTCACGAAACGTGAGGTGGGTTTCTTCCCCTGCCTACAAATTTTACCGTGGAGCTAAAGAAACCTAAAGGGACCCTGCAAAAAATCTGCCACTTCAAAGTACTACTATCAGGATGACCTTTAGATATACAACACCACTGCGAATGTAGTTCACAGTATTTTACCATCTCTTCTCTCCAAGTGAGGGGTGCCAGATAAAATACAGGATACCCAGCTACATTGGAGTTTCAAATATGGTGTGGTGTTTAGACAATTTATTAAGACAATAAATAATTGTTTAGTATAGACATGTCCTGAGGGCTTTCTTCATAGCTCAGTCGGTAAAGAATCTGCCTGCAATGCAGGAGACCTAGGTTTAATACCTGGGTCAGGAAGATCCTCTGGAGAAGGAAATGGCAACCCACTCCAGTATTCTTGCCTGGAGAACCCCATGGACAGAGGAGCCTGGCGGGCTACAGTCCATGGGGTCGCAAGAGTCGGACACGACTTAGTGACTAAACACCACCACCAATAGACATGTCCTATGTAATATCTGGAACATATTTATAGTTTAAGAAAAATTGTTGTTGACCTGAAATGCCTACTTATGTATGTATGTATATATGTATGTCTGTATCTAACTACATCTGGCAGCAGGTCTACTCATAATTAACTTTCTAAGATTTAATACTTGAAAATAAATTTGACATATGCTATGACCATTAAGAACAAAACCAAACCTAAGAGGTGATCCCAGGAACCCATAAAAAAGCTTAAAATATTTTACTGGAAGATGTTCTTATTCTAGTGTTTGACCTTTCTGTCTTCTTCCTGTCATTCAGATCTCAACTTAAATGTCACTCTTTAACAAGATTTTCCCTGTCCACCCTCTCTAAGTGGTTCCCCAACCTCCTTTATCCTGTTTTGTTTTTTTTTTTTGTAATTTTCTAATGACATTTATCATTCCTTGATATTTTATTTTTTATTTGTTACCTGTCCTCTCCCTATAATGATATGTGCTCAATACATTTTTGTAGCCTGAAGGCATTATAGAATACTGTTTGGTTCTCGAACATGGGCTTTGGAAATCAAGTTAAAATTCTGGCTCTCTGTGTGGTCTTGGGAAAGTATCATAACTCCTCTAAGTCCAGTTTATTCATATGAAAATGGTGGTCAAGGAGTAGGACAGGCAGGTACAGATCCACGCCTCACTGCCACCACTCAGGAAATACCTGGTCTGCAGTCTCCTCATCTGTATTTCATATCTCTTCCTACCTCACACAGTAGAAAAGGATATTACATAGTCTGGTCAAAAAGCAACAGCACTCAGACATAAAAAAGAATGAATCTGAGTCATTTGTAGTGATGTGGATAAACCCAGAGCCTGTTGTACAAAGTGAAGTAAGTTAGAAAGAGAAAAAACAAGTATATATTAATGCATCTACATGGAATCTAGAAACATGGTACTGATGAACCTATTTGCACGACAGGAATAGAGATGCAGATGCAGAGAACGGACTTGTGGACACAGGGGAAAGGAGGTGGATGAACTGAGAGAGTAGCACTGACATACATACACTACCGTGTGTAAGATACATGGCTAGTGGGAAGCTGCTGTACAGCACAGGGAGCTCAGCTTGGTGCTCTGCGATGGCCTAGAGGGGTGCGATTGGCAAGGGGTGTGGGAGGGAGGCTCAAGAGGCAGGGGATATATGTATACTTAGAGCTGATTCTTTTTGTTGTACAGCAGAAACCAATACAACATTGTAAAGCAATTATATTTCAATAAAAATAAAATAAAAGGAAGAATGCAAAAAAAAAAAAAAAAAAAAAAGGAAGCAAGAGCAAGTACCTGAAACGCAGTAAAACTACCTCTTAACAGTGGAGTCAGAGAAACTTGGGTCCAAACCCAGTTCTGTGTTGTTTCCAGGCTTGAGTTTCTCATCTAGAAGCAATAATAGTAGAGATTCCCTTAGAAGGTTGTTGTGTTACACGAGCTAATTTACAAACATTTCTCTCTACCTTACTGCAGTACCTAGCACAGTGATAATATCAGCAACAGTGATGACGACAGATGTTGATGGTAAGACACTTAGTCTGGTACATAGTAAGCACTCAGTCAGCATTTGTTATCATCACTGTCTCTGATATTATTACTATTGTTGTGATTTTGGAAGTTGAGAAGAGTAAAAGTGAAAATTCCTGTTTGCTGCTGATGGGCAGCTGTACTCTAGCTTATAAATATTCTTTCAGGAGAACCCAGATTCAGAAAGACATTATTCATTAACCTTAATAATCTACATCTAATTTATTCTAAACTTTTCTAGGTTACAAGTATCCAAACCACAGTGTAAACACAAGGATGGGAGGAATTCTATTTCTCTACAACCAGCCAATAGTCAGTCAGTTCAGTTAAGTCGCTCAGTCGTGTCCGACTCTTTGCAACCCCATGAACCGCAACACGCCAGGCCTCCCTGTCCATCACCAACTCCCAGAGTCCACCCAAACCCATGTCCATTGAGTCAGTGATGCCATCCAACCACCTCATCCTCTGTCGTCCTTTTCTCCTCCTGCCCCCAATCTTTCCCAGCATCAGGCTCTTTTCCGATGAGTCAACTCTTTGCATCAGGTGGCCAAAGTATTGGAGTTTCAGCTTCAACATCAGTCCCTCCAATGAACACCCAGGACCGATCTCCTTTAGGATGGACTGGTTGGATCTCCTTGCAGTCCAAGGGACTCTCAAGAGTCTTCTCCAACACCACAGTTCAAAAGCATCAATTCTTCTGCACTCAGCTTTCTTTACAATCCAACTCTCACATCCATACATGACCACTGGAAAAACCATAGCCTTGACTAGACATACCTTTGTTGGCAAAGTAATGTCTCTGCTTTTTGTTTTTATTTTTTTATATTTTGTTGTTTTTTAATTAACATGATTAAAAGTGACAGCATATTTTATTATCTTAGATACTTACCTATTTGTGTGGACCATCTGAGCCACTTTTTAATATGCTGTTTAGGTTGGTCATAACTTTCCTTCCAAGGAGTAAGCGTCTTTTAATTTCATGGCTGCAATCACCATCCGCAGTGATTTTGGAGCCCAGAAAAATAGTCAGCCACTGTTTCCACTGTTTCCCCATCTATTTGCCATGAAGTGATGGGACCGGATGCCATGATCTTAGTTTTCTGAATGTTGAGCTTTAAGCCAACTTTTTCACTCTCCTCTTTCACTTTCATCAAGAGGCTCTTTAGTTCCTCTTCACTTTCTGCCATAAGGGTGGTATCATCTGCATATCTGAGGTTATTGATATTTCTCCAAGCAATCTTGATTCCAGCTGTGCTTCTTCCAGTCCAGCGTTTCTCATGATGTACTCTGCATATAAGTTAAATAAGCAGGGTGACAATATACAGCCTTGACATACTCCTTTTCCTATTTGGAACCAGTCTGTTGTTCCATGTCCAGTTCTAACTGTTGCTTCCTGACCTGCATATAGGTTTCTCAAGAGGCAGGTCAGGTGGTCTGGGATTCCCATCTCTTTCAGAAGTTTCCACAGTTTATTGTGATCCACACAGTCAAAGGCTTTGGCATAGTCAATAAAGCAGAAATAGATGTTTTTCTGGAACTCTCTTGCTTTTTTGATGATCCAGTGGATGTTGGCAATTTGATCTCTGGTTCCTCTGCCTTTTCTAAAACCAGCTTGAACATCTGGAAGTTCATGGTTCACTTATTGCTGAAGCCTGGCTTGGAGAATTTTAAGCATCACTTTACTAGCATGTGAGATGAGTGCAATTGTGCGGTAGTTTGAGCATTCTTTGGCATTGCCTTTCTTTGGGATTGGAATGAAAACTGACATTTTCCAGTCCTGTAGCCACTGCTGAGTTTTCCAAATTTGCTGGCATATTGAGTGCAGCACTTTCACAGCATCATCTTTCAGGATTTGAAATAGCTCCACTGGAATTCCATCACCTCCACTAGCTTTGTTCATAGTGATGCTTTCTAAGGCCCACTTGACTTCACATTCCGGGATTTCTGGCTCTAGGTCAGTGATCACACCATCGTGATTATCTGGGTCATGAAGATCTTTTTTGTACTGTTCTTCTGTGTATTCTTGCCACCTCTTCTTAATATCTTCTGCTTCTGTTAGGTCCATACCATTTCTGTCCTTTATCAAGCCCATCTTTGTATGAAATGTTCCCTTGGTATCTCTAATTTTCTTGAAGAGATCTCTAGTCTTTCCCATTCTATTGTTTTCCTCTATTTCTTTGCATTGATCACTGAGGAAGGCTTTCTTATCTCTCCTTCCTATTCTTTGGAACTCTGCATTCAAATGGGTTTATCTTTCCTTTTCTCCTTTGCTTTTTGCTTCCCTTCTTTTCACAGCTATTTGTAAGTCCTCCTCAGACAGCCATTTTGCTTTTTTGCATTTCTTTTCCATGGGGATGGTCTTGATCCCTGTCTCCTGTACAATGTCACGAACCTCTGTCCATAGTTCATCAGGTACTCTGTCTATCAGATCTAATCCCTTAAATCTATTTCTCACTTCCACTGTATAGTCATAAGGGATTTGATTTAGGTCAAACCTGAATGGTCTAGTGGTTTTCTCCACTTTCTTCAATTTCAGTGAGTAGGCTTCACTTACGGAGAAGGCAATGGCACCCCACTCCAGTACTTTTGCCTGGAAAATCCCATGGATGGAGGAGCCTGGAAGGCTGCAGTCCATGGGGTCGCTGAGGTCAGACACGACTGAGCAACTTCACTTTCACTTTTCACTTTCATGCACTGGGGAAGGAAATGGCAACCCACTCCAGTGTTCTTGCCTGGAGAATCCCAGGGACGGCAGAGCCTGGGGGGCTGCCGTCTATGGGGTCGCACAGAGTCAGACACGACTGAAGCGACTTAGCAGCAGCAGCAGCAGCAGGCTTCACTTATGACTAGAAAAGCCAATCATGGCTACCGCCTTAGTACCTCCATTCGGCTCTCACCCCTATTGGTCCGGGAGTGAGGCCTAAAAAAGCATGGTGTTTGTGTATATATTTGGGTCATCATGATCCCTCATGAGCTCCCTTAATAAAAATAAGTATTAGTTTGGAAGCGACCCCTTATCATTTCCTTAGGAAACACATGTCTGCCATAGGTCTTCAAAGCTGTAACCCAGCTCCTCTTCCATTGGTCCCTAAGTAGGATCTTGCTAATATTTACCCATTTCTTTCTTTCTCTTTCTCTGTGTGTCATTCCAGGCTGTCATGGTATCCCTGCTGACAGATTATTCGCCTCAGCTCCAGAAGCCAAAGTTTTGATGCGCTGATGCTTCTCAAGAGAGAAACCATGTTCTTCAGGAACAGAATGAGTCAGTTTATGAGGGAAGGAGAAGAGAACAAATCACAGAAATAAACAAATTCTAACACATGGTATAGGTGAATGGTATGATATTGCTTTGCCACTGTGAAACCTTCCTGAAGCTCCTAATTTCAGTCCTGATGCACTGTAACATGTGGCTTAACTTGGTTTAAACTTTCTAATTCACAATTTCTGAGTTACATTTGGGTACGATATTAATAATCATATACATTTGCTTCAACTAAACATAAAATACTGTGTTCATAACACATAATGCCTATGCCATTAAAAGTAATCTATGCTTATTGCTCTAATAAATTATCACCCACGCTAATTTATAAGTAAACATTTATGAGGAAGTCAGCTGCTGGCAGACCTATGGGCTGTGCTCATATCCCCTAGGACCAACAAGGAAGCCAAATGATCCATCTCGCTGATGTAACACAATTTGCAGGCAAATGGGGTAAACAGACATTCACTTATGGAGGCAAAATGGTGAAATTCTTAGAAAAACAGCTATAATTGTGTCCAAACTCTGGAGTTTTTTCTAGTCATTTGTGGAAGGAGGGTCCTTCGAGAGCACACATCTCTCTTCTGTAATGAATGCTTAATGCTACAAGCCTAAAGAAGCCTTTGTGAACAAGTAGTAAAACCACGGATACCTAAATAGGAATATAATGTCCATTAGTGACATTTTCATAGGTTCAAATTCTCCAGCAGGAGCAATTTAATTTTTTTTCATGTTTGTGTTTGTCATGCAGCTCATCATACCATGCACTGGATATTCCCATAAATCCACTACTTGCCACATTTTACTCTATATTTTCCTCTAATTTTTCTTCAAGCTAAGAACAATTTGCACCACTGGATTTTTATGTAATTAAAGCTAGATGTCTCTTGTGGGTGAATGAAATGTGTAGTATTGAATTATTATGATATAATTTAAAATCTTTAGTTCAAATGTTAAATAAGTGAAACTTTTCAAAAGTAATGTATTTTATAGAGGACAAGAAGAGTAATTAACTTGACATTCCATTTCTACTACTGGAAGAATGTTTCCAGCCTAGTTGACTGATATTCTTCAACAGATAGCTATGACTTAAATGAGTGAGTATGAGATGAATTACAAATTAGATCTGCAATGAAGATGCAATAAAACATATTTAGTAGGGAGAGGGGGGAAGCGCATAATATTACAGGGGAAAAATTCAATTTTTCTAGTAAATAACAAAGGTGACTTTCACGTTGATGGCGATTTATTGGGAACACTTAAGAAAGAAAGAGTGGAGTTTTGTAAGCTGTCTTCTTTCAGCAGAGAGTATAAGGACAATTTAACCAAGAGGTGCTGTGTGGGTTGTAGGGGCTTTCCCTCAAACTGCCTCCATACAAAGGACAATGTCCTGAGTAATCTTCCACTTTCTAAATGATCCCCTATAGCAGGGGTCCCTCAACCTTGGAGATCTAATGCCTGGTGATCTGAGGTAGAGCTGATGTGATAATAATAGAAATAAAGTGCATAATAAACGTAATGCACTTGAAGCATCCTACAACCACCCCCACCCCCAGTCTGTGGAAAAACTGTCTTCCACAAAACCCATCCCTGGTGCCCAAAAGGTTGGGGACTGCTGCCCTACTATAATGAACTCTCATCTCTTTATTGGCTATTCTTGAGCCAAAGAGAAGGTACAATCTTCTTCCCTCAAAGGGAAAGAACTTGTATCATTCCCTTGTCAAAATGTAGTCACTACCTCAAAATGTCCCAAAGCTTTCTTATTTTATGAACACACCATTTAACACTGTTCTCAACCCAAACCTATAAGCCTATAGGAATTTATTTGCTTTCTTAACTTTTCCTCTTAAGAAGACATTATTTATATTGTCAGGAATAAAGAAAACCAGGGAAGGAAGACTTAGTATTATTTTTTTTCCAAAGCTATTTTATCTCCTGTTTCATTTTACCCTTTCCTCCTTCATTCCCTTTCCTGTGTAACTACTGCAAATGACAGAGATTAACAAAAACCTCCAGCAATGACCTTTGGCTCACTGGTGCAGTAGATCCTATCAACTTAATATAACTAGTCAAAGAGTGCCTTTCTTCCAGG
Organism: Bubalus bubalis; assembly: GCF_019923935.1. Taxonomy (NCBI): domain Eukaryota; kingdom Metazoa; phylum Chordata; class Mammalia; order Artiodactyla; family Bovidae; genus Bubalus; species Bubalus bubalis. Next base: position 37,993,853 of record NC_059181.1, read on the forward strand.
CTTTCTTTACTGTAACACTGGAAGTAAAAATATCATATGATTATACTGCAATGGGGGCTTCCCAGGTGGTACTAGTGATAAAGAATCCCCAGGCCAATGCAGGAGATTTAAGAGATGCTGGTTCAATCCCTGAGTCAGGAAGATCCCCTGGAGGAGCCATGGCAACCCACTCCTGTATTCTTCCAGTGATAAGTTTCTAGGAACTTTGGAAAAATATTTCTACATCAGATATTTTGAATGAATATTGTGCTAATGATTTGACTATTATAATGTCCCCAAGCAGAAAGATCTGCCTAGATGAACATGGTAATGCCACATTTGACCTCCTACATAAATAAGTGACTCTAGAACTTCAGTTAAAATGGTTAGAGCCTCTTGATCAATGCTAAAGACCTAAGACAAACCTTGTCACATAATAAAAAGGTATAAGGAATACATACAGACAGGGTGTCCAGAACACAGTCTTTCTTTGGGCCTTTTTGTCTTGGACATTCTCATCAATGAAGATGAGCTGCAGCATGTCTTGAGACATGGCATCACTTAGCAATTTTGTAGGCTTGATGACAAACATGAAAGGTCTCACCAAAGAATGGAAAACCAGTCTGGTCACAATGATTGGACACCTACAACCGGAGCACCATATACTGACATCCAAGATGTACTCTGTGCCGAGGTCTCAGGTAAAGGTGTGTCTAAAGAATCTGCCTGAAATGCAAGAGACCTGGGTTTGATCCCTGGGTTGGGAAGATCCCCTGGAAGAGGAAATGGCAACCCACTCCAGTATTCTTGCCTGGAAAATCCCACAAAGAGAGGAGCCTGGCGGGCTATGGTTCATGGGGTCACAGAGTCAGACATGACTGAGTGACTAACACTTTTACTTTTTCAAAGGTAAGGGCTAAAACCTGGTCTACACTTCAGATGCCAAGGCTTGTGCCTCCTTAGAGCCTTACGGCCAGGAGGAAGGAATGACTTTTTTAAAGTTGCCCACCCAGAGGGTACACTTTTCAGAGTTTTATAAGCCTGAATAGGTGCTTTAAGTCACAAAAAAGGCACGCAAAAGTCACACAAAAGTATCTGGTAGGGTTAACCCTACTTTGAATTATTTACATCAGGAATTTTTTTCAATATCACCTTGTACTTGTTAAAGTGAGACACGTAGGGACACTTCAGTGATGCTTTTGGTGTTTTGCCTCAGTTTCTGCCGCAGTTTCAAAATTCCAGAATGGAAATGATAACGTCTGTCCATTTTTGTGTAGCTAATACATGACACATCATGGAGGCAGGAATCTGCAATCAACTCTGAAGTTCTTTAATTAAAATAAATTAATCCCTAATAATTGTCCAGAAAATTTAGTATCAATTATTGAGAAAAGGCAATGGCACCCCACTCCAGTACTCTTGCCTGGAAAATCCCATGGATGGAGGAGCCTGGTAGGCTGCAGTCCATGGGGTCGCTAAGAGTTGGACATGACTGAGCGACTTGACTTTCACTTTTCACTTTCATGCATTGGAGAAGGAAATGGCAACCCACTCCAGTGTTCTTGCCTGGAGAATCCCAGGGACAGGGAAGCCTGGTGGGAAGCCTGGTGGGCTGCCGTCTATGGGGTCACACAGAGTCGGACACAACTGAAGTGACTTAGCAGCAGCATTGAGAAAAGAACCTTGGTCAGAGCAAATGGAAGTGCATTCCTTTATATGAACTAAATCTTTTCACAGACTGAAGAATGCCTGACTTGTATCAATGACACTAGACTTAGTTTCTAACTGATGTTCTTCTGGAGCTCATTCCCAGAGCAAGGCGAGCACAACAGCTGCCTTCTGGAACAAAATCATTAGGTAAATAAATTTTTGAATGAGGCTTAGAAATAATCCAGATCATCCCTTCATTTTACAAAAGAAGGAAACAGGAAACAGCAACAAAACGTTCCTAGGAGAGAAAGATATTCTACAGGGAGGGATTATGCATGTGTTCAACACCCCTCCACAAACTATCTGGGGTCCTTCAAAGGCTACATGGGGAATAGGGAACTGGCTGGTCTGGGACTGTGACTCTGTGAGGCCAGCAGATGAGAGGAGAGCTCACACCTAAGCCGAGATAGATACAGACATTCAGAGATGTGAACCAAGATCCAAAAAGCATTCATGGAGTTGATGCTGTTGGTGTCCCAATCAGATGTCTATTATCTGGCCTCGCCCACCCCCCAGCTGCCATCAGGGCTAGATACTGATGGCTCACAGCTGCTCGTTTTTCTGAAACACTATCCTCAACCAACCAGGAACCACTTGGCCCAGGAGGTTAGACTCTCGCAATCATCTCACTACTGGCAGTTCACAGCCAATGAGTAACTGACAGAGAGGATCTCTTCCCTCCAGGCAAGACGAACACAGTGGTGAAATTCATGCCCCAGGCTGAAGCCAGTATCTGTTGGAGACCACATCCTTGGTCATTGTTATTTTTGTTGTTTCATTGTTCAGTCGTGTCCGACCCTTTTTTCCAACCCCATGGACTGTAACCTGCCAGGCTCTTCTGTCCATGGGATTTCCCAGGCAAGAATACTGGAGTGGGTTGCCATTTGCTTCTCCAGAGGATCTTCCCAACCTAGGGATGGAACTCGTGTCTCCTGCTTTGGCAGGAGGCTTCTTTACCACTGAGCCACCCGGGAAGCCCAAGTTTATGCTTAACCTTCTTCCCTCGTTTCTCTTCTCCTAAGAGTGCTCCTTCAATAAATCATTTGCACGAGAGTCCCCATCTCAGGCTCTGCTTCTCAGGAATCTGATCTAAGAAGATACATGAATAAGATTTTTCAGAGGTCTGCACTGTTCTGCTGATCCTTCAGGCATCAAGGGAGGAGTAGGAAGATAAGTGGCCATTAGACAAATGGTGAAGAGCTCAAACTTCAGCAAGCAAAAAATGTTTCCGGTTACCAGGATCAGTCTTCCTTAAGAAGGAAGCAGACCATTATAAATAACAAATATTTTCCTGTCACATGTTCAAATTCATAATGAGGGATTTATTAGCTGCGTGGAATAGACCAATTTTCTTTCCCCAGAGAGGAGTAGCTCTGAGTTAACTGACACAATATTGCAGGCTTATTTATGTGATAGTTTAACACCTTTAGAGGTTGGTGCCTCTGGCACCTCGTCTGTCCTTGGTCCTTCCTTCCCCACTTCCCCTCAAAGCTACTTATTCAGCAGGTCTGGACCAGGGTCTGAGAATCTGCATTTTTAACATGTCCCCAGGGATTTCAATGCTGCCAGTCCAGGGACCACACTTTGAGAACCATTGGTATGAAGTACTGCTAAAGAATTATTGGAGGTGTCTTTATCTCCACATCCATAAAGCACCATCATAAAGCATTTGACATAACCCAGATCCTCTGACTAGTAATCTGTCTTTGGAGCCACTGAGGCCTGGATTTTATCCCTTCTCTACTACACAACAGCCATCTAATCCCACTTTCCTTATCTGTAAAATGAGGATTATAATGCCCATCTCATAGTGTTGCTAAAATATTTAAATGAAGTAACACATATAAGAGTATTTGGCTTAAAGCCAGTGCTAAATAAACACCAGCCTCCTTTTATTTGATCGATTGTTTCTAATACTTTTATATTTTTTCTTTTACCTTTATAACAAAATTATATCCCACCATCAGAAACATTGAGTTGAACAGCTGGTGTCCAAAAAAGGGCAAAGAATGAGTTTGTCCTCTGAAGTTGGCAGAACCCAGCAGTTGATGCTTCAGTAGAGCTATATCTTTCTAGAAGCTGGTTTGTGAATACATATGCTACCCAGGTGAGTGGCCTGGCTCTTTGCCCAACTGAATCATGGAAGCCAATAAGTCCCAAAATCTAATCAAACTGACAACTCTTTTGCTTAGGGAAGCATGACAGGAATGTACATTTATGTGAAATAAATTCGAGGCATTTGGCTTGAGGTCTAGCTGATAAAAGGGGAAAGGGATTAGGGAGCACTCATCAGGGTTTATTTATCTTTGTTTGAGGCTAGAAGTGCTCAGAGGAAGAAATTTTCAAACTGTTCTTAAGGCAGCAGTTCTTAAATGTTTTGTTCTCAGGACCTCTTTATGCTCTCATAAATTAGAAAGACCTCAAAGATATTCCTTTATGTGGTATATATCACATTAGAAATTAAAGCTGAGAAATTTCAGAAATATTTATATATTGATTAATTTACAGTTAACAATACTAGACCTATAATAGTTTATGAAAATAACCATATTTTCCAAAACAAAGTTCATGAATAGAGTGGATGACATTGATTTGGTTTTTGCATCTTTGCTGCCTGCCTTAATAGAAGACATCTGTATTCTCATATCTGTTTCTGCTTTCCATCCATGGTACTATGTTGGTTTGAAGTAAAGGGAGATAGATGATCCAACCTCACAGGTATAACAGTTAAAACAGGAAGTAGCTTTTCAAATAATCATCCATATTCTTGGATGTTACACTGAAACTCTGCAAGTGATAGCTCCTTAGAGATGAGTTGCAATGTGGGATCTGACCACATCAGTGAACTTTTCTACACCGTTAGGTAAACTTCACTTTGAATAAATCTTTTGCACATGTGTGATTCCACATCAGTCATTTGGAAAATACTAGGTCACTGATTCATGCAGATCTTCCAAATAATGCTGTATTACATTATGGAAAATAAAAAAAAATTGCATTTGTTCACACCACCACTGCTTTGGTCTGAATGTTTGTGTGCCCCCAAAATTCATATGTTAAAATCCTAGCCCCTGAAGATTATGGTATTAGTATGTGGGGCCTTTGGGAAATACTTAGGTCATGAGGATGGGGCCCTCATGAATGAGATAAATGCCCTTGTAAAAGTGACTACCCAGAGTTCCCTAGCTCCTTCTGCCGGGCTAGGACACGGAAGGCACTGACAATGAACCAGGTATAGGGTCCTCACCAGAGCATAATCATACTGGGTACATTTATCTTGGACTTCCCAACCTCCAGAACCATGGGAAGTAAATGCCTACAGCAGCCTGAACAGGCTAAAACAATGACCTATCTCGTTAGAAAAGTATTTAAGTATTGCAAAGGGGATAAACATTTTACACAATTCTGATTTTCTCTTGAAGGCTCAAATTTTATCTTTGGCAACAAATACCTTCAGTTACTTTGCTTGACAGGTTCACCTCGTTCATTTTCAAGATGTCTGCCAAATGACCATAGTTTGTGAGTTTTTTTTTTTTAATTAGAACTTGTATACCATACAAAAGGCAGCTAGTTTGACATACAACTCAAAGAACTGCACATGTTATTTTCTTCAAGACAATCATCACATTTTGTTATGCAACAGAAAGACTTAGTGCTTACTTCTCATGTCATCACACAAAATATTAAAGAAACATGTATTAAAAATTTAATTTTAATAATTTTTACTGCTTCATCAAGGGCATTAATAAGTGAACCTTTTAAAAAAATTCTTGGATGTGATAAAGAATAAAATGACTTTTGGTTCTGTTGCCTTCATTTGTGCTAAGGTGTCAGCAGTCTTGCCTACCCTTCCTTCTGTACCATCTGCTGATGCTGCTGGTGCAGGGACCACCCACCGTGAAGCAAGGTCATGTACTGCCTTCAGAGAACCATGGAAGGCCAAGTGGAAAGAGCTCTAGAACATCCATTTCTGATTAAACCAGAACAGCTGACTCAACTCTAATTTTATCTAATTTAATATTTAGCAGCATTCCCCAAAGGGCTTCCCTGATAGCTCAGTTGGTAAAGAATCTGTCTGCAATGCAGGAGGCCCTGGTTCAATTCCTACTCAGGAAGATCCGCTGGAGAAGGGATAGGCTACCCACTCCAGTATTCTTGGGCTTCCCTTGTGGCTCAGCTGGTAAAAAATTTGCTTGCAGTGCGGGAGATCTGGGTTCGATCCCTGGGGTAGGAAGATCCCCTGGAGAAGGGAAAGGCTACCCTACCCACTCCAGTATTCTGGCCTGGAGAATTCTATGGACTGTATAGACCATGGGGTCACAAAGAGTCGGACACGACTGAGTGACTTTCACTTTCACTTCAGCATTCCCCAAAAGGATTCTTGTGAAAAATAAAGTTTGTGACTCACTTTTATAAAGTGAGTCTTGGGTTCATTATGAATAAAAATCCATTTTATTCATTCTATTGAGAGTGTTAATAGCCTTGGTAGGGAGGTCTCCAAGCAGCAGGAGGAAATAAAACTCCAAGTTTCAAACATTTTTTTCTTTTCTCTTCTAATCCTGTGTTGTCATGGCAACACCTGGTTTCACCAGAACTTAACTTTATTTCAAACCTTGAGCTAACCAATGCATTTTTCTCATGGAAATGTCTTCCTTAAGCTATGTTAATGAACTATGTATTTGTTTGGAAATCTGCCTTTCTTCAAGATTCATGTCAACTGTTTTATGGCCAGGATGACTCACCTCCTGCCAATGCTATCTCAAGATGCATGTTGTGGGTGAGCAACCTGGTGCCACTCCCTCAGTTTTGAGGCCCTTCCTTTCTCTAATTAGCAGCTTGCTAATAGGTTTTAACTCTTTGCTAAAAACTAGCAAGGGGGTACTCATTCTGTCCCCTTCTGATGTCTATGTCAGAAGCTTTGTCTATCTCTTTTATACTTTAATAAAACTTTATTACACAAAAAGCTCTGAGCGATCAAGCCTCATCACTGGCCCTGGATCAAACACCTCTCCTACAGAGGCCACAAATCCCGGCATTGTTCAAGGCTTATAGCAAGCTTGTTGTTCAAGCTTGTAACTCGTCACTATGCATACTGAGCCTATTGTTTAGAGTCCCAGCTTTGCACCCAGCACTTGTTTTATGTTGGGAATATAGCAACTGACAAGAAAGATGTGATCCTTGCCCTCATGGTGTTTATAGTCTAGTAGGGCAGACAGACAACCACATGGAAATAGATACTATGATAGGAGCTGGGACAGAAACAAACAGAATGCTCTAATACAGAATAAAGGGACAGAAGGAAAAAGCACACATTTGGATCAGTAGTTCTCAAACTTCAGTGAGTATTAGAATCACTTGGAGAGCTAATAAAGATTACAGAGACCTTGGCTTTTTGACATATGGAGGGCCTTGGCTTATTGAAATAGGGAGGGCCTGGGCTTCTGTAGTTTTACCAAATTTTGAGTTGTGCTGCTTTAAATACAGTACTCAGAGAAAGCCTCTCAGAGAAGGTGGCCTTAAAATGGAATCCTTAGTGCTGAGAATAATGCCAGGGCCCAGGCTTTTAACTGGATTTGGATCCAATCTGTCTGAGGTGATGCCAGATCTACAGCTATAGGTTGAGCAATAGGGCTGGTGAGTTCATTTACTACTTAAGTGAGCCCCTTCCATTTATTATTACAAAATTATTTTATCACCAAAGTAAATAACTACAAATCCCTTTAACAAACATGTTTTACAAGCAGAAATGATTACACTAGACATTTTGTATTTACAAGTCATATCATAGAACATCTCATCTCATTAACAAGGAATATAGCATGTATCTTTATATTTAAAAACTTATGTTCTTACTGGCTATTTTTCCAACAGTGCCTTTTTACATGGTCACCAGAATTTAAATGTCCTCCGAGTTCTCTCAATTATCTTCCTGAGAGTTGTACCAACCAATAGACATTTTGAATTAATTCTCAAAGTACTTACGCTAATAAGATTAGCTCCCCTCAAGACTTTTCATTAGATATAATTGTAAAAATTACATTTCTTTAACTAAGGTCAGTAAAAGAAATTAAGGTATTTAATTTCTGATCCTCACATAATTAAGTGAAGAATGGAAAAGAGTATTCCAGCTAGAGGGAATAGTGTACAGGTTGGTCCTGAGGTGAAAAGGGGCTTGACTTCTTGAAGGAACTGGAAGAAGGTGAGTAGAGCTAGAATTTAGTGAGCAAGGGAGAGAGGAGCAAGTCCAGAAAGTTCAACAGGGATTAGTTCACATAGGCCTTTGAGGTCAAAGCAAGAATTTTGGTTTTTATTCTAAGTGCAATGGGAAGCCATTGATAGGATGTATCCATTAGAAGTGGTTTATGCAGACAGCTATGAGTTGATTGTATTGTAAAATAGTGTCATTGTACATGAATATGGGATTTCCAGGTAGCTCAGTGGTAAAGAATCTGCCTGCCAATGCAAGAGACACAGGAGATGTGGGTTTGACCCATGGGTTGGGAAGATCCCCTGGAGAAGGAAATGGCAATCCACACCAGCATTCTTACCTGGGGAATGGCATGGACAGAGGAGCCTGGTGGGTTACAGTTCATGGGGTCACTAAAAAGAGTCAGACACGACTGAGCAACTAAGTAACAACAACAACAACATTAATAGATGCTATCTGGTTTATCCATCAATCTCTTAGACATTTGTTTGGTATGAGTTAGCCCTCAAAGTCTACACAACTGCTGATAAACCTGGAAAATGACATTTGCACAGCTTTAAAGCTGAGAACCAAATAGGTGACTAAATTTGAGCCATTTAAGAATCTACAAATTTACAATTTTTTTTATAAAAGGAGGACCCTGGAAGACAAATGTTGACAAAGCTAGCAAAATCCTAAGCTCCATTGTATTGACTTATGCTTCAGTCCATCTTTTCATTGCTCTTTTGTTAATTCTTGCCCTCCTCTGTTTCTCTGTATTCACCTTCATTGTAGTCTTCCTGGAGCAACTGCAACTTGGGATCACATTTTAAGCGCACTATACTTTAAGGGATAAGAATATGTGCTATTCAGATGCCCCTCTCATTAGTTGGATGATCTTGGCTATATCCTATAATACATCTAAGCCTCAGATTCCTAATCTGGAAAGAGAGAATAATAATAGTGCCTATTTATAGAAATAAATGTGCAAGTCCAGGAAAACAATGTATGAACTGCTGTATAGAAAATGCTCAAAATGTTACTAACATGTATTTCATTTCCTAATTAAATTTTCCACTTCTATTGTTATCTCACATTTTGAGTTCTTTCAGTTTAAGGAGCACAAAATTTATTTTCAAATCTACCATGCCACTTTCATCCTGTTGTTACTCTGTAAGTAATTTGCTGTCTCCTTAATACAACTGAGACATGTCGCAGGAGTTCAGAGAAGGGAGAAAATACCTGATGAGGTCAGTGGATGGATATGAGTTCACCACTGAAGACCTGGCAACATTTGCTTAGACAAAGGAAAAGGAGAGGGAATTCAGGTTGGCAGGTCTGTGAGCAAATGTGTGAGAGGGAATTCTTATATGATGATCAGTAAGTAGTTTATATTGTTTGAAATGGAGGATTTGTATATAGAAGTGTTTGGAAAAGTTTGCTGATACAAGACTGAGGAACGTCTTCATCAAAAAGCTACTAAGTGTGGAATTTTTCCTGCAGGCTTTGGGAAGCCAATGAATAGTATGGCAGGAGAGAGTGACATAATGAAAGCATGTTTCATCAAGATTGGTATGGTGATACTGTGTAGATTTATTTGGGAAACCAGTCTTGTGGCTATTTTGTTCCCTGAACAAGAGTAGCAGCTGTGGAAATGGAAGCCTTGATCCAAGAGAAAACCGACATGGCTTGACAACTTGAATCCAAAAGTCAAAGAAAGGGAATAAACACTTTGAACTTGAAATTATAAGGAAACATACAAAAGCAGGTCATTTCGCCTCTTTGCTTTAATAGTTCTATCTTTAAAGCAATGTTAATAAAATATAACATAAATATAATATAAAATATAATCTCTTAGCTTCACAGGATGAGAAGAACTTAAGCAAGATACTTGGCGTGAAGCGTAAATGTAATAATAGATGCAGGAACCCCAAGCCATTTACCTAGCACAAAGAAAGTAATTAATAAACGTTTGTTCACTTTTAATTATTTTGAATCAAAATAATTTAGGAATAGAGCCCCACAGACATATCAAGGCCATTTTAGAGGGTAAGAATAATTAAGGGAAAGGATTAAAGGAGATGATGGATCTCCATTTCTTGTCTTCAAATCTTGGTTTAAAGATTAATAGATCAAACAGACATATTTCCTGCTCAAGGTTCTGAGAGTAGAATAGAATGAAGTATGGAAAATACTTAGTTATAACTAATAATGGCTTCCTTGTCCTTCCTCTTTCATTAGTAAAAGCTCAATAACAGCAGAACCTTATCAATGTGAACATCTCTCTTTCTCTGACCTAAGAAAGTCCAAGTCCTTTCATGATTAAATTATTAATCCTTTAAATGCCACTGAGAAGAAGTTATGCACATTTAAGCAAGAATAGACACTTGTTCTAAGTAATAAAATGCATGATCCATTCCTTCCTCTGGAGCCAACAACTTCTCTGGTCCCTGAAGTGGCCATTTCACTCCTTGTACCACTTCAGCTTGGGGCACAGACTCAACTTTCAGTTTTCAGGAATCATTTCCAGTGGCTTTTCCAAAGGCGTCTGAAATTATAGAACTGTTTCTTTTGTTACTTCTATAGGTCTGCTTACAAAGAACCAAGAATATTATAATAAATAGTCAATAAAATATATATATATATATATATATATATATATATATCTCACAACCTTTTGTATCCAGTGGGGTAAAACCATCCCAAGCTCTTTAAGAGGTTCTGAGAGCACTGACATGCCTTTGTCTGACTGATAATAGCTCAGTTAATCTTACTTAAAAGTGGAAAGTCTCCACCAGAATGGCCCAAGTTTAAAGGAATTGCTGTATCTACCATCTGTTAGGCCGGCATAGGATAGGAAACAGCTAAAACTCTGACACCTTACTGATGGGAGTGAAAACTGATAGTACAACCACATTATAGAGCTATTGGGTAATATTTAGCAAAGCTGAACACACATATTTCACTGACCCAGCCATTTCACCCCTGGATGTGCACTCAAGAGAAATGAGCACTCGTGTCCATCAAAAAACATCTTCAAGAATCCAAGCACACATCACTATAAATAAAATAGATAACCAACAAGGGTATACTGTATATCACAGGGAACTATATTTAATATGTTATAATAACCTATAATGGAAAAGAATCTGATAAAGAATATACATATATATATATATATAAAAACTGAATCACTTTGCTATACATGTGAAACTAACACAACATTATAAATGAACTATACTTCAATTTAAAAAATTTTATAAGAAAACCAAATAAACAAAACAAACAAAAAAAGAATTCATAGCAGTTTTTTTAATAATGGTTTTAAATTGGCAACAATGCTAATATCCATCAATAGTAGAATGGGCTAGTAAATGATGATTGTGCAGTGGAATACTACACAACAATGAAAATAAATAAAGTATAGTCACCCACAAAAGCATGGATGGATCTCAGATATAATGTATGATGGAAAAAACCAGAAACAAAGGAGTTCATGAAGTTTAAGGACAGGAAAAATTAATCTATGTTTGCAGAAGTCAGAATAGTAGTTACTTTTATGTATATGGGGGATGCTGACTGGGAAGGAGCATGAAGGAGCATTCTGGAAGCCCTAGAAAATGTTCTGTATCTTGACCTGATTGGTGGTTACATACATAGGTGTGTAAAAATTCATTGAACTGTTCTTTTAAAATCTGTTCATTGTGAATTATGTAAATTTCACCTCAATTAAAGTGATAAATAAATAAAAATATTGGTAAACATTAAAAAAGTTCAGTCAGTTCAGTCGCTCAGTCATGTCTGACTCTTTGCAACCCCATGAATTGCAGCACACCAGGCCTCCCTGTCCATCACCAACTCCCGGAGTCCACCCAAACCCATGTCCATTGAGTCGGTGATACCATCCAACCATCTCATCCTCTGTCGTCCCCTTTTCCTCCTGCCTTCAATCTTTCCCAGCATCAGGGTCTTCTCCAATGAGTCAGCTTTTCGTATCAGGTGGCCAAAGTATTGGAGTCTCAGCCTCAGCATCAGTCCTTCCAATGAACACCCAGGACTGGTCTCCTTTAGGATGGACTGGTTGGATCTCCTTGCAGTCCAAGGGAGTCTTCTCCAGCACCACAGTTCAAAAGCATCGATTCTTCAGCGCTCAGCTTTCTTCAGAGTCCAACTCTCACATCCATACATGACCACTGGAAAAACCATAGCCTTAACTAGACGGACCTTTGTTGGCAAATGTCTCTGCTTTTGAATATGCTATCTAGGTTGGTCATAACTTTCCTTCCAAGGAGTAAGCATCTTTTAATTTCATGGCTGCAATCACCATCCGCAGTGATTTTGGAGCCCAGAAAAATTAAGTCTGACACTGTTTCCACTGTTTCCCCATCTATTTCCCATGAAGTGATGGGACCAGATGCCATGATCTTCGTTTTGTGAATGTTGAGCTTTAAGCCAATTGTTCACTCTCCTCTTTCACTTTCATCAAGAGGCTTTTTAGTTCCTCTTCACTTTCTGCCATAAGGGTGGTGTCATCTGCATATCTGAGGTTATTGATATTTCTCCCAGCAATCTTGATTCCAGCTTGTGCTTCTTCCAGCCCAGCGTTTCTCATGATGTACTCTGCATAGAAGTTAAATAAGCAGAGTGACAATATACAGCCTTGACGTACTCCTTTTCCTATTTGGAACCAGGCTGTTGTTCATGTCCAGTTCTAACTCTTGCTTCCTGACCTGCATATAGGTTTCTCAAGAGGCAGGTCAGGTGGTCTGGGATTCCCATCTCTTTCAGAATTTTCCACAGTTTATTGTGATCCACACAAAGGCTTTAGCATAGTCAATAAAGCAGAAATAGATGTTTTTCTGGAACTCTCTTGCTTTTTCCATCATCCAGCAGATGTTGGCAATTTGATCTCTGGTTCCTCTGCCTTTTCTAAAACCAGCTTGAACATCTGGAAGTTCATGGTTCATGTATTGCTGAAACCTGGCTTGGAGAATTTTGAGCGTTACTTTACTAGCGTGTGCAGTAGTTTGAGCATTCTTTGGCATTGCCTTTCTTTGGGATTAGAATGAAAACTGACCTTTTCCAGTCCTGTGGCCACTGCTGAGTTTTCCAAATTTGCTGGCATATTGAGTGCAGCACTTTCATACCATCATCTTTCAGGATTTAAAATAGCTCCACTGGAATTCCATCACCTCCTCTAGCTTTGTTCGTAGTGATGCTTTCTAAGGCCCACTTGACTTCACATTCCAGGATGCCTGGCTCTAGGTGAGTGATCACACCATTGTGATTATCTGGGTCATGAAGATCTTTTTTGTACCGTTCTTCTTGTATTCTTGCCACCTCTTCTTAATATCTTCTGCTTCTGTTAGGTCCATACCATTTCTATCCTTTATTGAGCCCATCTTTGCATGAAATGTTCCCTTGGTACCTTTAATTTTCTTGAAGAGATCCCTAGTCTTTCCCATTCTGTTGTTTTCCTCTATTTCTTTGCATTGATCACTGAGGAAGGCTTTCTTATCTCTCCTTGCTATTCTTTGCAACTCTAGGGGAACTTAATACGCAGGGATCAAATGAGTTGTGCAGGGTCATTCTTTGCCAGGATTTGTAAATGTTTTCCACTACACTCTTTCAACTGCACTGCTTACCAAGAATGAGTACCATATTGAAAACATTTTATTTGATTAAAGAAATTGGGCATCTTGTTTATTAGAACAAAGGCCTGGAACTGGTAGATTCACCAAACTTCTGCTCTGCTAAACTATGAGACAGGAGAGGGTTTCAAGATCAAAAAGCCTTCATGGCTTCCCAATCCTACTGTTAAAACTCTCCCCAAAATGGGACTATTTTGGCTTGGATCCTTATATCCAGTCAAGATATTCAGATTATCAGATTATAGAGTACTGTATGTATTAAGAGGCTATAGGCATTCGTTTTAATGAAGAGGATACAATACATCGTTAAGGAATCTGTGTCTTTTGAAGATATGCTGCTTATTTTTTAGATAAAAACCCAAAGCAGTCTATTCTCATTAAATGACATCAGCAGTAAATTCTGAAAACAGGTGTTCTTAACCACCCATGCAATCCAATGAATGGACTTGAGATGGTCCATGAACCCCATGAAATTGCACACATTTTTACATGTGCGTATTAGTATTCTTTTCCATGAAGGGAAACAAAGCTTTTGTGGCAGCCATGAAAATAGAGCTCTCAGATCCTCTAGTGCAAGGACCATAAGTGACTGATGGTCCCAGCTGCTGCACTGAAATGTACCATTGTATAGATGCCAAGGTCACGCTTTTCACAGCCTGTTCGAAGCCAATGATGCAAGACTTTTCTCTTGTTTTGTTATATTCATTACTTTTATTTTTGAGATTCCACATATAAGTGATAACATAAAGTATTTGTCTTTCTCTGACTTATTTCACTGAGCATAATATTCTCTAGGTCCATCCATGTTGGATGCAAGGCTTTTCTGATAAAATCTCTGGCTTGGGACTTTCTGACAGCCTTGAAGAACTCCTTCAGAACTGCATTGCAGTCTAAGATGCTTCCACCCAACCTTCCTACTTTCTTCCTCCCTTCTCTCTCTCCTTCACACAGAGTTGAATCTGCTTTGAGGTCTCCATCCAGCATCCCTTTGTTCCTTCCCCATTTTTGGTCCTAGGCACTGTCTCTAAGAAATCTCTTGCATGCCTAGTTCTGTTGTGGCATCTACTTCCTGCAGGACCTGGACTATATAAGTGGTACTGGAGTGGTCTCAGAATATAGGCACCAAGATGTGGAGTTGGAACCTGGTCATTCACTTGCCTGCAGGTAATGATGACACTGTTCTGGCTGGTAGGTAAGACATGCAGAGTCTCTGGCTCAAAGTCATAGTAACTTACTTGCCAAAGGTTTCACTGGTGGTGATCCCAGTGGAGGAGTCCAGGGTTCAGGGGTGTGCTGGAATACCCACTCTAAAGTAAAAAACAGTGCTGCATCTTGCATCCCCTACCACAGAGAAGAAGCATAGCATCTGGTCAGCCTCTTTCGGTCCTGGAGGCAGGACATTCTACTCCTAGGAATATTACTCTGGTAGAGAAGGCTTCCAGCTTTAAGTAGGGGGCCAGAGGAGGAAAGTTCTACAGGAGGTTCAGGTTATGGTGCAAGCAACATGGCCATGTGGGCCATACAATCCAGCAGACCTTAGGGTGTTCCCAGTGTCAGTGGTGGAAAATGATACAGTGTGGAATTTATGGCAGGCTCCAGTGGGAGGAAAAAAAAATGTAAGTCCTTGCAGTCTGGAGCAAGGGTATGCCATTCACAGCAGAAAAATTATATGCCTTTTGAGAAACAGGTCCTGGTATGTTAGTGGGCCCTGGTAAGGACACAACGTTTGACTAAGGATACCAACATGCAGCTGGAACCACACATTATGAGTTGGGTTCTCTCTGAACTGTTAAGTCATAAAGTAAGACAGGCCTTGCATCAGTCTATAACAACATGGAAATGTTACATCCTGGACAGGGCTTGAGTAAGACCACAGGACTCAAGTTAACTGAATGAGCAGGTAGCCTAGATCTGCATGTCATCTACAAGAGTTATACCAGTGCCTCAGCAAGGATTGAACCTTATAGACCCAGGGGGAGGGTTCTCATACACACAGCTGAAGGAGAAGCCTAAAGCTCTTGCTCAGTATGTGAAGGAAAGCTAAAAATGAATGGTGGCCACATTACATCACATTCGAGAACGGCCCTAAATGAAAATGGGAGGGATGATTTTCCAATGGGTAGAGCCAAAGTGGTATATCTGGCCATTCAGTTTGTGTAGAAGGAACAGTAGTCTGAGGTAAGAATATTTGCACTCATGGAAGTGGCCAATGGCCTGGATGGGAAGACTAGACAATCAGATCCAAGGAGTTCTGGAGGTATGTGGGTAGATGTATGGGAGTGGTTATAAAATATGAAGGTCTTTGTATCACACATAAATGTCCACCAGAAATTATCCACCACAGACAAGGCACCTGACAATTAAGAAGACAAAATGACTCAGACAGTTGACATCAGCTAGCCTGTTATCACCTCTCACCCCAGAACTGGCATGATGGGCATATTCATGTAGTGGCCATGGTTGCAAGATGGCCACAATAACATGGACTCCCACTGACTAAAGATGATCTAGCTTAATGGTGCCTCCAAATGTCCAACATATTGGCATTAGAGACCTAAACTGAGCTCCCGTATCTGGCACTATCTTTTGGTCATTTGGTATCAAGTAAACAGCATTGAGTCTCTTCCATCATTTGTCCTCACAGGTATAGATCCTTATTCTAGACTTGGGTTTACCTTTCCTGCCTATAGAGCCTTAGCAAGTATCACTATCCAGGGGATTATGGAAGGCTTGATCTACAAACATGGAATCCCATGCAACATGGCATCTGACCAGGGGACCCATTTTACAGCAAAGGAGGGGTAGGAGTGGGCCCATGACCATGGGATCCAATAGTTGTATCACACGTGACACTATCTAGAGGCACTCAGCCTCAGAGAACACTCCGAAGAATACCTAAATTGCTAGTTTGGGGGCAACACTCTGAAAGAATGGAGTGCCTTTCAGGATACAGTGTCTATATTAAAAATCAGAGACCTCTATCTGGCTCTACATCCAAAGAATACATGGATCCAGAGATCAAGGGGTAGAAGCATGAGTGGCCCCACTTACCACTGGAGGTCTCCATGCTTCCAGTCCCATCAACTCTGGACATGGACAGAGCTGGTGGTCATGGTCCTCAAAGAGGGCACACTCTTGCCAGATGATGCAGGAAAGGGTCCCTTTGAACTACAAGCCATGACTACTACCAGGACACTATGGATTCCTGTGCCCAGGGACCAGAAGGCAAGAAGAGGAATCAATTGTGACAAGAGCAATTGGCGCTGATCAGCAGGAGGTAGCAGGGCTGCTTTGACATAATGGTGGCATGGGGAATGTGTGTGCTACCCAGGTGATGTCCTTGCGCACCTCTTGGTACTCTTTTACCCAATTATGACTGTGTTCAGTTCAGCGCAGTTGCTTAGTCGTGTCCGACTCTTTGAGAGAGTCCGTGGATGACTGTGTATGGGCAAGTATACCCACCCCAGCCTCATAAGGGTATGATTCCCAAGGGCTCAGACCTCTCAGGAATGAAGGTTTGCATCTGGAAAGATATGTCAACACTGGGAATAAGTTTAGGCCCAAGAGTGATTTCTCTTCCCTCTGGCTAGGCAGGTCACCTTTCCAACAGAATCAGGCTTATTCTATAAACTACGGGGACTTGGTGGAATGTTGCAAAAGCACTTAGGGTGGAGAATACTTTGCCTTAAATTTACTTATTAAAGTAATACATTAAAGAGAATAAAAATCCTTCTGAATCATTCAACTCACAATGCTATCATTCACTCCGAGAACTTGAAGTGTACCACCAACCAACACAAAGGCTTTCTCCATCCTGAAAAATGCAGTGATTAGGAAAGATGATTGCAAACCATTTCTGAAGAAAATTAAATACATACATTTCAGGTTTTAGACAGTTAGGCTTTTTTTTTTGTTTATAAAATGTTCATTCACCAGCCACCATGGAGCTTTCTCCATGACATTAATCGTGTTCTGCTGCTGGATCTGCTGCTGCTATCTGCCTAATAGATCTGTTACCCATGGGAGAGTGTTTCAGAGGCTGGTGACATCCTCCTCTCTTATTGGTGACAAGACTGATTCAGAGTACTCCTTCCTGACACATTTATTCATGGGTATGTTATCAAGAATAATCTTAAGCTTTCTACTTCACAGCATAATAAAAAACAAATAAACTCAAGCCAAATTCATACTCTATCCTCTTTCTGTCCCACTCTTGTCCTAGTAATATTTCCTCCCAGGCCTTTGCTCCTCCAAACTGCAAAATAAAAATCTTCTTTTCTAAAATTTCAATGTCTGAAATCCCACCAGATGTCAGTCCAACTTAAAGAAACTGAAGGTGGAAGAGCAAAGGTAAAGGGAGGGGACATAGGTATACCTATGGCTGATTCATGTTGATGTTTGGCAGAAACCAACACAATTCTGTAAAGCAATTATCCTTCGATTAAAAAATACATAAATTTATAAAGATTAAAAAAAGTAACTGAAGGTATGACTCTCATAGGGTAATGTACAAGGGGAGGAGAGGCTGGAGGTGGGGCCCAGCATATAGGTGGCAGTGAGACCTTTTTAAAAGCACAGGAAATCCAAATGATCCTTTCTCAAGAGTGAGGTCTCTGGGGGGCACCAAGGTGTTCACATGAGATATTGTAACTGAGCAGGACCCTATGGGGCCTTCCCAGAAAAGGACTCCCCCCATGTCCTCCACCTCCTTTTGTCTGTAGAAAAATTTTCAGTTCAGTTCAGTTCAGTTCAGTCGCTCAGTCGTGTCCAACTCTTTGAGACCCCATGAATCGCAGCATGCCAGGCCTCCCTGTCCATCACCAACTCCCGGAGTTCACCCAGACTCACGTCCATCGAGTCAGTGATGCCATCCAGCCATCTCATCCTCTGTTGTCCCCTTCTCCTCCTGCCCCTAATCCCTCCCAGCATCAGAGTCTTTTCCAATGAGTCAACTCTTTGCATGAGGTGGCCAAAGTACTGGAGTTTCAGCTTTAGCATCATTCCTTCCAAAGAAATCCCAGGGCTGATCTCCTTCAGAATGGACTGGTTGGATCTCCTTGCAGTCCAAGGGACTCTCAAGAGTCTTCTTCAACACCACAGTTCAAAAGCATCAATTCTTTGGTGCTCAGCCTTCTTTACAGTCCAACTCTCACATCCACACATGACCACAGGAAAAACCATAGCCTTGACTAGATGGACCTTTGTTGGCAAACTTTAGTCAAAGAATAAATTTAATCAGAGAACTGGAAAAATGCAGAAAGAATGGAAAACAGTCAAGCAAGACAAAAGAATAATAGTTTAGCCATTAAACAAGGTCAAGGACCTTTAGTTCCTCCTTCAGGGCTATAAATAATATTCTGAGGCAAGTCCTTTGTGCTGTTTTGCAGAGACTGAAACCCCAGCCAGGTGGAAGAAGTTATCTGTATGCTACCCACAAGCACATAGACTCCAGACTGGTTGGAATCAGAAGGTTGATGATGTTGACGCCCCGTTACCTTACAACCAATCAGTCAGAAGGATATTCATGAGCTGATCACGTACTGCACAACTCCCCTCCCTCACCCTGTCTTTAAAAATCCTTCTATGAAAGCCTTCAGGGAGTTTGGGTCTTTTAAGCACTTAGTGGCTCTGTACTCCTTGCTTGGCAGCCTGCAATGCACACTGCACTTAACTTCATCAAAACCCGATGTCAGTAGACTGGCTTTATTGTACACAGGCAAGTAGACCCAAGTTTGGTTCAGTAACGATATTAAGATGAAGAAGCTGCTGGAACATCTGTAGGTTAATGATATATTCCCCTCTTTCTTAAATCCGTAGCTGATCCAGTTGCCAAAAACATCTGGGCATTTTTTTAAGCACAAAAAAATTACTGCATGTCCAGTTTAATGAATCTGGAGACCCAATTCACCAAATGACCTTACTGAAATTCATCCATTTGCAAAACTAAAATAATATGACTTATCTGTTCCTCATTCCATGGGTTCTGATGCAGGGGAAGGATGACCCAATTTTAATTGAATCAGGTTATACTGGTCAAGATAAAGTGTCAAATGTGATTCATGGCAATCTTTCAACATTATTCATGTTGGTTTTGCATTCATCAAAAGAATACTTAGTAGCTCTGACAGACTCTGAAGATGCAGCTTCAACATCTTTTGAATACCTTGACGGGAAAGGCATAAAGTAAAATGTCACTAGTAAATATTACTAGTTCAAACACGACAATATTATAAAACCATTTCTCACATGGTGTTGTTTTTGAAAGAGCGTATTTCATACAACTAAAGGTATGTCTTTTTTTTTTCAACTAAAGGTATGTCTTAAATAGGTTAATTTCTTCTTGTATTTCAGCACCTCCATGAAGGGAAACATGTAGTCCTCAGCAATAAGCCTTCAAATGCCCTCTTTCAGTCCTCTCCCATACACTTCCATCAGACACCTCAGGTGCTCCCTCATTTCTCTCCTTCCAATCAACAGATCAACATTAGCGACCCATGCTTACATGGATGTCTTGTCCACATCTAACAACTCATGATCCCATGAAACCTTTATCCACACACTCTGCTTCACCATTTCCTCTGACTCTCCAGCACAGAAGCTCACAAACCAGCTTGTGATCAGAAGTTCTTCCTTAGTGAGCAGAAAAGGGAAAGAGCAAGAAAACAGCTCTTCTTAAAGTGCACAGGGAGGGTAATGGCCAGAAATTCTCAAGTGTCAAGAATTTTTACTCCATCACACTCTGATCTGGCTCTCATCAACCATATTATGTATTTGTAAATCTTAAAGTATTTCCTAAGTGGTTTTCACTGCTAGCTTCTAAAAAAGCAATAGTTCTTATTGGAGAAAGAAAGCAAACTACTTGACATGCAAATAACAATAGCCTCTGTCTCTAGGTGATCAGCCTTAGTTATAGCAGTAAATAAGGTGGATGGTTTTTAAGTCTTCATTCACCAGTAATTGTTCAAAATGATGTCTATGAGAGACTTTTGCCTTCTAAATTTCACATGAAAGTGAAAGTGAAGTCGCTCAGTCATGTCCAGCTCTTTGTGACCCCTATGGACTGTAGCCCACCAGGCTCCTCCATCCATGGGATTTTCCAGGCAGGAGTACTGGAGTGGATTGCCATTTCTTTCTCCAGGGGATCTTCCCAACCCAGGGACTGAACCCGGGTCTCCCGCATTGTAGGCAGACGTTTTACCGTCTGAGCCACCAGGAAAAATTTCACATAGCAACTTTCAAAAAAAAAAAAAAAAGAAAAAAAATATACACACACATATATATGTATGTGTATGTATATGTATAGTATAGTCAAGTAAGAAAGTAAGTGTTGCTCAGTCATGTTCAACTGTCTGTGACCCCATTGACTGTAGCCTGACAGGCTCCTCTGTCTATGGAATTCTCCAGGCAAGAATATTGGAGTGGTTGGCCAATTCCTTCTCCAATAGTATAATCAAAGTTATGGTTTTTCCAGTAGTCATTCATGTACAGAAATGAGAGCTGGACCAAAAAGAAATGGCTGAGCATTGAAGAATTGATGCTTTTGAATTGTGGTGGTGGAGAAGACCCTTGAGAGTCCGTTGGACTGCAGGGAGATCAAACCAGTCAATCCTAAAGGAAATCAACCCTGATTATTCACTGGAAGGACTGGTACTGAAACTGAAGCTCCAATACTTTGGTCACCTAATGCGAAGAGCCAACTCATTGGAAAAGACTCTGATGCTGGGAAAGACTGAAGGCAAAAGGAGAAGAGGGTGGCAGAGGATGAGATGGTTAGAGAGCATCACCAACTCAATGGACATGAATTCGAGCAAACTCTGGGAGATAGGGAAGGACAGGGAAGCCTGGCGTGCTGCAGTCCATGCGGTTACAAAGAGTTGGACATGACTTAGTGACTGAACAACAACAACATATATGTATACACACATATGTATATACACATATATATGTGTATATAAACAGAGTACTATAAAATACAATGGTCTTAATAATGGTTGATATGCATTAAGTCATTTCTTTGGATATAGACTTTCTATGCCTATATCTACATCTGTATCTATATATCTCAAGCACAATTGGCCATTTCAGATAGATAGGTCAAGTATGGGAAAAATATGTTCATGTGCTATGAACTAGTTTTTGTATTAGAGCACACACTGTAGTCTACCTTGTATTATTATTATTTGTTAAGAGGTCTGTCTCCATTCATTCATGTACCTCTTGAATGCAGCAGCACTATCTTTTTTTTTTTTTTTTTGCATTCTCTTAAGTAGTGCTACTCAAAATATGGTTGGTTCCTCATCTGTGAACTTTGTTGCCAGTCTCCAACAAGATAAGTACATAAACTGAGAGTATGCTTTCATAATTTTTCTAAAAGTATAATTAACGTTACTGTATTCTTCAAGTGCATGTTCATTGTACTTATGCTGCTGAGCAAGGCATCAGTCAGGTCAGATGGGCTGTTGTTGAACTCATTTGGATGAGTTGCATATGTTAGGAGCTGTATATACTTGTCCCAGACCAGAATAAACCAGAGCAAAAAACCAGTTCTTTACCACAGACAGTTTGAGAAACATTGCTCTAAATCAGGAGTTGGCAAACTGACAGCCTGTGAGTCGAATCCTATTCAACTAACAGCCATCCACCTGTTTTTGTATATAAAGTTTTACTGGACACAACATTCATTTTCTTATTGTCTATGCTACTTTCACCCTACAGAGGCAGAGTGGAGTAGGTGTAGCTAAGACCACCTGGCCTTCAAAATGTAACAAATTTCCTATCTGACCTTTTAAATAAAGGTCTGCTAGTCCTTTCTCTAAAAGCTATGTTTTTTAACTTTGACTGTAAGCAATGTATTTCACTTTGCAAGCATATATAGATATGTGTGTATCTATCTGAGATGACAGTTTTACAAGCAATATTTGGTCATATCACATGTGATGCATTCTGATATTTCTATTCTGCTTTGTTCAATTTTATTAAAAATAACATTGAACACAACATAATAAATTAATAAATAACCTATCATATGTTTTTACCCAGAGTTTTAAAATTACTGTTTGAAATCCACTAGTACAGTGAATGGCACATAGATGGCATATAGGAAATATTTATTGAATAATTTATTGATATTTGCTATATCAGAGTTGTTTTCCTTTCATGCCATAAAGGGTTTACTGATATTCAGTATCATCTCCACCTTCTAAGTTCTTTGTTGTATCACAAGGGCAGAAACCTGGATACTATATTTCCTAGATTCCTTCCAGATTCCTGGACCATCGACGTTCCAGTTAGATTTTGCTATGAAAGAAACTGAAGGTAGAATGAAGGGAAGAGGCAGTACGCATAAGATTTTGCCACACACTTCTGGTCATACACTGAAGAATTCTTCTGACAGGGCTACTGTCAGCTCAGGTAATTGGTGACAACTTCACTGTGATTCCTGTACTTCAATAAAAGGAATTCGAGGGGAAAATTACAGAAAGGGAGAGTTACAGTCAGTGGTGTGCTGGTAAATGCTTAACAACTGGCTCTTTGATAGGATTTACCAGTTTCCACGGTGTAAATACTATCACCAAATGGCCGAATTCAGTCCATTGATGTGGCATCAATGGATGTGGAGTTGGGAAGAGGTGCACACCATCAGCTCTGTAAGCTGGTAGCGGCTGACTGCAACACACTATAGAGTTATGAGTCCCAGTTTTCACCTGTTGTCTAGGCATTCCATCTTTATTATTATTATTGAGGTACAGTTGATTTACAATGTTGCATTAATTTCTGCTGTAAAATAAAGTGTATGTGTGTATATATGTGTATATATATATATAAATATTCTCTTTCATATTCGTTTCCATTATGGTTTATCCCAGGAGAATGAATATAGTTCCCTGTGCTATACAGGAGGACCTTGTTGTTTATCCACTCTATACACACTAGTTTGCATCTGCTAATCCCAAACTACCAATCCATCCCTCCCCCAGCCCCCTCTCTGTTGGCAACCACACATGTGTTCTCTATAGGCATTCCATCTTCCACTTCCTAAAGTATTTTCTTTTATTTAATACAGTCTATTCTTGCTATTCATAATAGGTATGTTATATAAAGTCTCTGCAAACACTGAATTACCAAATATTGAACCCATGCTCTTAGGGAAAATACAGGGTTAGGTTCCTGCAAAATTTGATCCATAAAATTTTCATCACTTTATCAATACATAACTTGGTTTTATCTGTGTTTCTGATTTCATATATATTGTTGGTTCATTAACATTAAATTAATGGGCCAAAGCATTATAACTCATGTCTGAATGGAGCTTATCCAATACAAATGTTTTCTCTATGTAGCACATCATAGCCTTCTTGTGCTAAGGAATGCTAGACAGCACTCCAGTGCTACATCAGAGAAGGCAATGGCACCGCACTCCAGTACTCTTGCCTGGAAAATCCCGTGGACGGAGGAGCCTGGTGGGCTGCAGTCCATGGGGTCGCTAAGAGTTGGACACGACTGAGCGACTTCACTTTGACTTTTCACTTTCCTGCATTGGAGAAGGAAATGGCAACCCACTCCAGTGTTCTTGCCTGGAGAATCCCAGGGACGGGGGAGCCTGGTGGGCTGCCGTCTATGGGGTCGCACAGAGTCGGACACGACTGAAGTGACTTAGCAGCAGCAGCAGCAGGGCTACATGTTGAGGGGAGGCATTTTAAACAGAAAAAGCACCAACAAAAGGCACAAAAGTTGGGAAAATCTGGCACTAAATAGACCACAAAAAACGACATTTGTTTACAGTCCTTTTCTTGCTGCAGCAAGAAAGCAGAGCATTGCCATGTTCAGCCTCAGCTGGGGACATGCACATGGAGTAACTCAAGTTTTTCATCACTCTGCGTATGTCTGTGAATGACAGCAAAAGCACCACGAGTATTGATTTTCGTGTTACAAATAAATTTAACTGAGTAGGCAAATTCACAAATATGATATCTGTGAACCATGAGGATCAACTGTATATTATGGTCACCCTAGTTACTACGTGACAGAAATTGTTAGGTCTTTTCATGGATAGAAAGAATAGGAGCTCTGGAAGAATTAGTGAGAGAGGAAGGAAGATTTGGAGTTTTGACAAGGTCCTGTTGAAGCGAATTAATGTGCAAAATCAACTTAAAGGAATTGCAAGGGGCCAGAGAGACTGGATTTGTTGCAGATTTTATTTTACTCTAGAGTCCCTGAAGCCCAGAATTCTAACCAAATATTGAATCTCACAATGGATATTTTAGTCTGCCAGCTGGCAAATGGGATAAACAATTAGGGTCACTGCAGCCTCCATCCTGTGGACTCTGTTGGAATTTATTGCAACACCAGCCTGATTCTTATTGCTTTTCAACATTAGGGAGAAATTGAGAAATTCTGAATGCTGAGAGCATCCTTATGAAGTCTGGTCTTTCACTCAGGTCTATTAAAGAATTGGGCTTCCCTGGTAGCTCAGCAGTAAAGAATCTGCCTGCCAGTGTAGGAGATGTGGGTTTGATCCTTGGGTTGCAAAGATCCCCAGGAGAAGGAAATGACAACCCACTCCAGTATTCTTGCCTGGAGAATCGCATGGACAGAGGAGCCTGGTGGGCTACAGTCCATGGGGTCCCAAAAGAGTCAGACATGACTTAGTGACTAAATAACAGCAACAACTAAAGAATCAGGCTGGTGCTGAAAGGATTTATCGCTTGTGTGTCAGATATTCTGTGTGTGTCAGACATTCTCTATTTATCTTCCCAGTTCTGTCTCCACTCTTCTCTGTTCTGCTCTCTGCTCCAGGAGCTGACTTTTATAGACTCCATAACAGATTTCTTTGTCCTCTGGCTTCTGGTTATCCCATGGTGCTTGCTTGCTAAGTCGCTTCAGTCGTGCCCGACTCTGTGCGACCCCATAGACGGCAGCCCACCAGGCTCCCCCGTCCCTGGGATTCTCCAGGCAAGAACACTGGAGTGGGTTGCCATTTCCTAGATATCCATGTATTATAGGGCAGGAAGAGAGTAAAGCTGAGGTATATATCTCCCTGTTTGCTTTCCTGCTTGGTTGTCACAGGTTGGCAGTGGTTACATTTCCCTAACAGAGTCCACAGATACCATTGGGTGACCTTCTCTTGAAGCTATAGTTCTCTTTTAAGGTTATGGTAATTGCGCTTTCTCTTTACCTCTTCAGGCCCAGAGTCAATGGCCTCTGCTCATGAGAATCCTTGGATACTTCATCATTTCATGTTGGTTTTCCTTAACCATGTCCATACTTTGCCAAATAGTCCTTTAATTAAACTGTCTTATTTGGCTTATATGACAATAAGGTCCTATTGTTTCCTTTTGTGACTTGACTGATGACATGGGGTTCAGGTGTTGCCAGACTCATCCTTCCATTATAAAGGTTCCTATTGACATTTGTCTAATGATTTTGACAGCTAATAATGATTTCTACTAGAAATGCTGTCCATCAACTATGTAGTTACCTCAAAATATAGCTTGTACAAGACACACATATTGAATTCTTTCTCTTTATTAATCAATTTTAGAATAATAAATTGATGTCCTGGTAACTGTCAAAGAAACTCACTTTTTCCCCAAATATTGTAAAATCATACATATGTATATATTTGGTGTGCTTCATCTTTCCTTTTGATACTCATATTGTCCCATTTTTCACTAGCATGAACCTTTCTGTCATGACTCCAACAGATTCTGATACTTCCTTAATTTCCAGAATAACATAATGTCTCAGATTCCTTGTATATATTCCCTACTCCAGACCTGGAGCTAAACATTACTCTATGGAGCTCTGATTCCTTTTTTGTAGCAAATGCTACTTAGCATAATTGGGATGTTAGAGTCCTCATTCTTACTGGGTTTTCATTGATTCTACAGTTTTTTAGTGAACAGAATTAGGAAATAAGGATACTTGTAGAAAGTGCAAAAGAAATCATGAATTAATTCTGATAGTCCCAAGGCAAATTTAAGTTTATAGGTCTCTTAATTTAACTTTATATTTGTATCCCCTTTTCTCTTACAGTGAAACATTTTATTCTTAATTATATTAAGATAATTAGTAACTTGATTTATCCTACTTCACATACCATAGTCTCAAAAACAACAATATTATTATGAAGAATAAGACTATTTAGTCATTGAGTTTCAATAGCTCTGTAATGAGGGTGTCTGATTCCTCACAGCCTCATCAATGGAGTATACTGTCAAACCTTGACAATTTTGCCCCTCTGATAGGTAAGAAGCAGTGTCTCAGTGTAGTCTTAATTTTCATTTCTCTTATCATGATCAAGGTAGAGCATTTGTATATACTTAAGAGCCATTTGCATGTCTATTTGTATAAACCTGTCTTTATGAAACAAGAGGGATTTAGATGTTCCTCGAATTACGTAACATGAGGTCTTAGGTTAGGTTGCCACAGGCAGATTTTGAGATAAAGATTCATGTGAAAGTGAAGTAATAGGAGGTATTTCTAGGAAAAAGCAGAAGGCAAATGGAGAAATGGGACAAGAAAGAAAGAAGGTCAAGTCATGGTGTGATAGCAAGCAAGGTTCCAAGACAGTGCTTTGAGTCAATCTCAAAGAGGAGTTATAGAAACAGTGTAAAATACATCTAAGAACTGTCCCCATTAGGGGGCAAGGGAGCTGGAATATTCCTTTTCTTCACTGTCAGTCGCTGGTTACAGGTTGCTCTCAGGGGATACAGATTCCCAGGCACTTGCAGATTTCCATGTCTCCAGGCAAATCAGGCTCTAGCTGCCTGAGGCTAGTCAGCCAACTAAGAGATGTAGGTGCTGGCTGTTGTGAATGAAAACCCACAGAGAGCTAAGAAGCATGGAAATGGTCAAGGGATTGGGTGGGGGGATTATGGGAGGAGCACCGGCAGCATCTGCTCTTCAATGAGTGACAACCATCTCACACGCATGGGAGGGGATGAGTACTGTCCAAAGGGACATTTACCAGGCATGATTTCAAAATCAACACCAGCGTCTATGATAAATGAGAGTGCATCACTGGCATTTTATTTACTTGATTTGACTTCAGAAATATTTTCTAATCACACATGGTAAAAGAAAATTATGGTGTATTTGCTATACCCAGTTTTCCCTAGTCACACTGTGTTGAGTCAGATGGCTCCTCTGAGGCTGACTCAGAACTTCCACAGATGCCTAAGCGAATCCCTCTGTGTGAAGTCAACACCTAGACCTGTGTTGGAATGAAAGCAGGATCCCCCTGACACTAGCATGAGGAATAAACAGAGTGTTGTTTTCTCAGCTAATGAGAGCAAACAGCTCTATCCCAAGTGGCTTTCCTTAGAGGTTTTGCAACTATAAGATCATCACATGCAGGTCAGAGGTGCAGTTCAACAATCCTGAATGAGAAACTAGGAAAGGAATAGAACAAAAGGCCTTGCTTGAGACTGTGCTGTGCTGTGCTGTGCTTAGTTGTTCAGCTGCGTCCGACTCTTTGTGACCCCAAGGACTATAGCCCACCAGGCTCCTCTGTCCTTGGGATTCTCCAGACAAGAATACTGGAGTGGGTTGCCATGCCCTCCTCCAGGGGGGTCTTCCCAATCCAAGGACCGAACCCAGGTCTCGTGCATTGCAGGCATATTCTTTACCATCTCAGCCACCAGGATATGTGATTTAACCCTGTGGCCAAGCAGTACAGACAAAGCAAAAAGATTTTACCTTTTAGGCCTTTCACTCTGGACTCCATGTCTTGAGGACCTAAAGGCTGTAAGATCTCAGCATCTCAGAGAACAGAGAGCTGTTCCACATTCATTTTCTTAATGCTTAAAATTAGTGAGTGGAAACAGGCTATAAAAGGAGAGCTAACATTAGTAGACATCTGAATCTGTTTGCCAATGCAGGAGATTCGGGTGCGATCCCTAGGTTGGGAAGATCCCCTGGAGGAGGGAATGGCAACCCACTCCAGTATTCTTGCCTGGAGAATTCCGTGGACAGAGGAGTTTGGTGGGCTATAGTCCAGAGGGTTGCAAAAGAGTCAGACACAACCTAGAGACTAAAAAACAACCCAGAGTATAATTTTCTCACCTCCATATTTTTTTCTCTTCAATTCTAAAGTTGAAGTTTGGTGAATTTTAGAGTGACCAATTCATGTTGATTTGCTTGGGACTTGCTTGGCTTTAACACCAAAAGTCCTAAATCCAGGATAATGCTGCAGTCCAGGGAAAACTGAAATGCTTGGCCACCATAGCAGTATCTTGAGTAATTCTGTGCAACACTGATGGTGTAGGACAAGGCTTTTCAGGCTAAAGAGCATCCAAATTCTCTGACATTTTGTTAACATGCTGATTCTGATTCAGGAGGTCTGGGGTGGGGCCTGTGAGTCTGCATTTCTAGTTTCCAGGTGATGCTGATGTTGCTGGTACCCATGTATACCCAAGGGCAGGTATAATATCGATGCCATAGTTTTACTGCAAATCTCTGGAACTAAATTTTAGTTCATCTCTGCTTTTAATTTAAGGAAGGAAAAGTACTTGCGTGATAATATTCCCTTATGAATATTCACAATGAAAAGAAAGAGATTAATTTACTCACCAATAGTTTGTGTTTAGGAAAAACAGTTTAAAGGAAAGGTACTCAACTTACAATAAAGCAAATTTTAATTGATATAAAAATTACAGATGATGGTTATTGTTCTACTTTTTATACTGTACTCTTCACCCATTATTTAGTTTTGTTTTTTGGATTTTGAATAAATTTTGAACTTGATATTTTTAGATAATTTAAAAGTCATTAACATATCTGCACGGCCCATTTCTATCACAATTATATACAGGTAACATCTGTGTGTACAATAGGAGCTGTGTCTTTTTTAGCCTGATTTCCTTAATCTTACTTTACAGGAACATATTTATTTATAAATCTTATATATCCCATATATAAGATATGAAAGTACTTGATAAAGGTTCTTTGTAGATTTATTTCATCAATTTCTTATCTAAAACTTCATATATTTACTTTTCTTTGAGCATATTTCCCAATGACAAATCTCCTTTGAACAGCACACTTCATCAGCTCCATGAGACAGCTTTGATTTTAGGAAAGAAAAGCTGATTTTAAGTATTCTGAAATACCATAGCAAGGCTTATTTCTATTAATCTTCATTGCCACCATTAACATGATAAACTATCTAAAAACACACCATATTTTTCCAATGAATCTCTCGAAATATTTCTTGCCAGCTTTCTCAACTACAAGGTGTCCACTGTTAGCCATATTTGGTCAAGGTTCTATCTACTTTAGGAAAAATTTCATAGAAACAACAAATATTTCGCTTATTAGTCCTAACATAACTAAGGACTATTCTTTCAACTCCACCAACTTTATTGGATTTCTAAATCTCTTAATGGTTAGCAATTTTGTGTGTATGTGTATGTGTGTATAAACATATAAGTATAGTGAGGTGGAAACATACATTATTTTTGTCTACAATAAAAGAAATCCAAATACACTTATTTTGTTTTTTAAAAAAATTTATATTCTACCTTGTACTAGAAAGGATTTCACATAACTTGCATGAGTACATCTCAATATCAAGAAAAAATAATAGCAAGCATTAAAAATGGGGTGCAAAAATCAAATAAATCAGAGGATAAAGTAGAACTAAGACAAAAAAATACAAGTAGATACAATAATATTTCCATCTAGAGTACAAGCTTCTAGAATTAGATATAATGTCCAAGAGATAAACTAGGTCAACTGATCTATATCTTGCACAGGACTAGTTCAACGTAATATTTCATCTAGTTCCAGCATCAGTGTCAAGAACAAACCGTTTATCCTAAGAAAATGAGACTCTTTAAATAAACTAAATTGCCATATTGTTTACCTACACTAAAATCAATTTAAGTGTATATTTTGATGAGCTTGGATAAATTTATAGACTTGTGTAACCATAACCACAATCAAGATGCAAAACATTTCCCAAACCTTGAAAGTTCCCTTGAACCCCATCCTAGTCAATCCTCCCTATCTCCAGCCCCAGGCAACCACTGATCTGCTTCCTGTTACTATAGATTAGATTCGCTTTTCTAAAAGTCACAGAGTATATGATCTTTTGTGTTGAGCATGATGTTGAGATTCAGCCATGTTTTTGTATCAAAAATCCATTTTTTATTATTGAATAATGTTCCCTTGTGTGGATATACCACAATTTGTCTATCCATATACCAACTGATGGGCTTCCCTGGTGGCTCAGTGGTAAAGAATCCACCTGCAATACAGGAGGCTTGGGTTCGATCCTTTACTTAGGAAGATCCCCTGGAGAAGGGAATGGCAACTCACTCCAGTATTCTTGCCTGGGAAATTCCATAGACAGAGGAGCCTGGCAGCAGTCCATGGGGTCTCAAAGAGTCAGACACGACTTAGCCACTAAACAACAACAGCAAGATACCAACTGATGGACAAATGGCTGTAAAAGAAGGAAATCAGAAACAAATAGAACTGTAAGTCACCTTGGCTTTATGAATAACAGAAGATATAAAGAGAGTGGGATTCTTGCAAAAATATTCTTTACCTCAACAACTGAATTTCTGCCTCCTTTTCTCTCTCTGGGCCTGTTGCTTTGCAAATAATTAGTAGTAATTTTATTACACAAACCTAAAATACTTTAGATTTATGTAAATTGTCAGTGGCAGAAATCAAAGGATGGCATAGTCATCACCTTTGGCTCACGTATCATCCCTGCGTGGCAGGCAGATGGCAGAACCAATTAGCCTCCCTCAAAGGAAAAGGAGACTTCTGGAAGGACACTAATATTTTGAGCTATAGCAGAAATCTTGGACTGAAATTGAGAACACAATATAGATTTCCTAAGCCCGAAGTTATTCCTCTACTCTCTTCTTGCTCCCTTATTCTGAAAGGGTACAGGTGAGGGGTAAGGACTAAACAGGCAAGCACGGCCTCCTTCCCCTCACCCCCACCCCAATCACCTCGTGTCACTTCAACCCAAGCAGCTGGTCTTCAGCTTGTTTTATCTACTGAATTTCCATCTAAGATTCCATTTGCTAAGATTGTTTTGAAGTTAAAAAAAATTGAAAACCTATGGAATCAAATCATCCCAAGAAAACAGACTCCCTCTATTGTAAAATGCAAACTTTCAGTGATATAATGATGCCTTCCACTTATATGACACTTTAACTTCTTTATAGAGCTTTCAAAGATATTTCATCTGGCCAGAAGAACAAACTTAATCAACAAAGGCAGTTAATTAAGACTATGCATTCACAAGTGTGTTAAGTTCAGTTAACATTTAATCATCCTTGTTAATGGGAAATGGACCCAGCATGTGTGTGCAAAATCCACACACCAACAGAAAACTTAATTTGAACAAGTCATTTCTAACTACTCTCCCATTAAACTTTGACAGAGGTCCTAAAAAGTATCCACAGTGGGGGAGAAAAATGCAGTGTATGTGGGTTTCCTTTCCTGTCTGTCTTGCAAGAAAGTAGTGATGCAGAAGTGATATAAGAACCTTGGGAAAGTAGATTGTTTTAAACACTCCCAAAACGACTTTCCAAAACCTGCCAAAATTTCACAGGATAAAAGCACATTTTGAAAAAGTGACTTACAAGTCTTCTAATGGGCAAATATTAAAACATCAACAACAGTATAGCTTAACTTTGGGCCATTACTGAGACCAAGAGGAGAGGCAGGCCACAGCTATAAGCAGAGTGGCAATTGGTCCCAGTTTGCCTAGACAGTTATAGTTAACAACTGTTGTCCTGGCATAATTGTTAATAGCTCCCTTATTTCACTTTCACAAATGTCCTGATTTGGATGATAAATTATATGGCTATCCTAGCTATCAGGAAACAGCAGTAAAGCACAAATGACCAAAATGAGAAAATTCTCTCCCTTTTTTTCTATTTCTCCTTCTCCTAGAGATGCTCAAACTGACATCTTTCACAATGTAAACTGTAGGTATAATGAGATTTCCACTCTCTTCTATTCATTTCAACCAATGATTTGCAACTCTGTGGGCTCATTAGAATCACCGAAAAGCTGAAAAACACTGGTTCCTGAGAAACATTTTGGAACAATTAAATCAGAGTCCCTGGAGGTGGGCCTTGTCATCGATACTGTGTCAAAGCCTCTAGGGTACTTCTAATGTGCAGTCAGGGTTGAGAACCACTGATTCTGACAGTAATCAAGTAATTATTTCTATTATAAGGCACCTGATATTCTGAGTAACATACATAACAATATCTCCTTGGGGAAGAAGGATATTCCTGCCCGCCACCCTTAACCAAGGACCATGGCATTTTCCCTTTTGCTCCATCCTCTGGGTGGCCAAAGGTCCTGCTCATTCTTGTTATCCTCTGTTCACACAAGGATAAATCATTCTACTTTTTCCTCTGAAAACTTCAATGCCTGTACTGATAATATAACAAAGCTTGAACTATAATAGTCCAAATGAAGAGCTCCTTTGTCCTGGGATAAAGGCACTTGAAGTGTTGAGTGATAAAGGCATTTGATGGGACCTTCAAGTTGCCCACTCATTATTTGATGGCAGCTCTGACGTTCTGAAAGCTTAGCAACTGAAGCTAGGTGGCAGTCCTGCTTAGGCCATTAAAGGAGACACCAGAAAGACAATTATGAAGAAGATCCACACAGAAGAAAACAAACAAACAAAAATTACCGTTGATTTAATACAAGCATGGGAGCCACAGGGGAAAGCTAACTTGTTAGTATCATGGCTTTAAATATAGTCCTCCTTATCAAGGTTGGGGAATTCCTGTAAAATTATGGGCATAGCTTGAATTTTTGAATGCTTCTCAATATTTTCCATAGCTTCTTCATATTCCAGGTTTATAGCTATTGCCCCTGTTACCACTGTTCAGGTGACTGCCTGTAAATGGACACTGGCTAATCATTTTAATTCTATAAAATGAGAGAGTGTCAAGAGGTTATGGAGAATATTGATAAGCATCGGAAATGAAAATATGTGTTACAGATACCCAAAACAGTGACAATGTGATTCTTTCAAAAGGATAATATCTATATGTCTTAAAGGTTGTTTACCAACATATTAATAGCATTTATCTCTAAATCAGGGGATTTGTGGAGATTGTTATCTTTTCTGTTTTATGTAACTTGTTTTATAATAGACATAAGTCCCGTTATTTTAAAATTTCACTGCTTTTATGAGAGTCATAATGTCCTTCAGCTCACTAATGTCCATTAGTGACTAGACAATTAGCAGATCATGACTGTTTTCTGACATGTTTATTCTCAGCCCAAGGCCTGCTTTACTTTAATTGATGGCTCTCCTAATTAGAGCTGTTAATGGATGATGCCAGTGTGTGTTCATCCCAGACAATCAATAGAGTGTGCTTGTACATACTCTAATTTGGAAAGATAACCAGAAGTTGATGTTTTGGTTTGTTTGCTATTATTTTGGGGGAATACCCAAGATGAGGCTAGGGTGTATTGAAATGTGTAAACTTCATGTATTCTAAAATGTTTGACAAACTATTCTTTAGAGTAGAAGTAATTTTGGAAATTATAAGGTAAATTACTATACCAGAACTAAGAATGCAGAGAGATACTACAATTCTTTTAAACATATATTCATTTAGTTAGATCTGAGTTAAACACAGTCCATTAAGAAGTTTAGCTGGGAATACAACTGACAGTAACAGTTGAGTAACCTAATAATCAAACCTTTCTCAAAAACAATGCTTTGATATGTAACCAGATGTTGAGTTGGTTTTCCTGTTGTCCTGGACTTACAGTTAAGGTCCAACACTGATAACAAAAGACTAATTACTCTAAATCTAAGTTCATCAAGCCATTTAGAGTTGGGGCTAGCCACCCCCTGGAACTGGAGAGAGGAAAAAAACAACAGTACCACCATCCACCCTAGTAGTAGCGTTAGTCACTAAGTCGTGTCCGACTCTTTGCAACCCCATGGACTATAGCCCGCTAGGCTACTCTGTCCATGGGATTCTCCAGTCAAGAATACTGGAGTGTGTTGCCATGCCCTTCTCCAGAGGATCTTCCGGACCCAGGGATCAAACATGGGTCTCCTGCATTGTAGGCAGAGTCTTTACTGTCTCAGCTATAGAGAAGTCCTTAGCACCCACCCTACTCCATCCTAGTTTTAAAGGAAGAACTAACAGAAAGCCCATGGCCCTTGTAAAGAGAGCAGTTTTAACCTGTCACCATTATCAAACATCCTTTCTCTGACTGGGTTGAAGGAGGATGCTCCCCTTTTACAAAGCCAAGATGGAGGTTTCAAGAGAATTACTCATAAAGTCATGGATGCCTACTAGTAAAGGAGATTGGACTTTCACTTTCTCATTGGATGTCTCCTTAGCCAGAGGCTTCCTGGACTGTTTCTTTACTATTGGAGGAGAGAAACAAAAATTGAAAAGAGATGACAGAGTGAGGGACTACTAAACAGAAAGGGTTCCAGAAACAAACCCCAATTAAGTTCACATTTCCTAAGAGGGACAGAAGATGAATCCCACATGAAGAGAGAGAAGATGCAACTGGGAATCCCAATCCTACTGCACCACTGCACGGTGAGAAGAAACAGGCTTAGCCATCAGAAGAATATGTTGTAGCAGCAACAGGTGGGAGAATGAAAGGAACTTCCCAGAATGTAGCCCAGAGACAGGAGATAAAAACTATGAAGATTAAATGACCTGGAGGAAAGAAACTATTTCAAGAGATCATGAATGAGAATTTTCCAGAATAGTTGATATACACCAAATCTCATTATGAAGTCTTAAGGAATCCCAAACAGGATAACTAAAAAGAAATCCACACCTTCATAGATCCCAGTGAAATTCTGAATTAACAAAGAGAAAAAATATCAAAATTAGCCAGAGAGAAAAGACTAACAGTCAACTTATAAGGAATGGTTATTTAATCAATAGCCACAATTGAAGCCAGAAGGCCGTGGAATAGTATCTCTAATATTCTGAGATTCAACGACTGTTGGCTTAGAATTCTGTATCCTCAGAAACTACATTTCAAAAATGCAAATGAAATAAAAAACTTTTTCAGGGAAATGAAAATTAAAAGATCTCTATCAATAAATCCTTAGTAAAGTAAATTCTAAAGGATTATCATTCAAGCAGGAGAAAATAATCTCAGATGTAAGATCTGAAATGCAAGAAGGAAAGATAAAGGATAAAATCCAAATTGAGTATATAAAATAATAAAGCAAGTGAATATAAAGTCTAATATCTCAAATGAAAAATAAGATATAACTAAGATATTGGACAAACATGTAAGTATAAAGAGTGGCAATCACAGATAATATTAGGGTTCTTATATTGTTCAGGAGGAGGGTATCATCAAGATAATATAAAACTTCTAAATTTATATGTGCCAGTTCCAAAATCACCAAGGACAGTGACTGTAGCCATGAAATTAAAAGATGCTTTCTCCTTGGAAAGAAAGCTATGAGAAACCTAGACAGAGAGACATGTTGATATAGGGCAGAAACCCAAGCAATATTGTAAAGCAATTACCCTTCAATTAAAAAAAATAAATTTTAAAAAGCAGAAGCATCACTTTGCCAACAAAGGTCCATATAGTCAAAGCTATGGTTTTTTCCAATAGTTATGTACAGATGTGAGAGTTCGACCATAAAGAAGGCTGAGTGCTGAAGAATCAACGCTTTTGAACAGTGGTGCTGGAGAAGACTCTTGAGAGGGACTGTAAGGAGATCAAACCAGTCAATCCTAAAGGAAATCAACCCTGAATATTCAAGAGAAGGTCTGTTGCTGAAGCTCCAATACTCTGGCCGCCTCATAGGAAGAGCCAACTCATTGGAAAGGACCGTGATGCTGGGAAAGATTGAAGGCAGGAGGAGAAGGGGATGACAGAAGATGAAATGGTTAGATAGCATTAGTGACTCAATGGACATGAATTTAAACAAACTCTGGGAGATAGTGGAGGACAGAGGAGCCTGGTGTGCTATAGTCCATGTAGTTGCAAAGAATCAGATATGACTTACCAACTGAACAGCAACAATATATGTAAAAATATGAAACAAGGTGAAATAAATAAATCCACTACCTCAGTGGAGAAATATTAACACCTCTTTCTCAGGAATTAATAAATTAAGCAGAAAAATTAGTAAAGATATGGAAGATTTGAATATGATCATCAGTAAGCTTGGTCCAGTGGACATTTATCAAACACTACATGGCCAAACTGGAGAAAGCACATTTTTTTTCAAGCACATAGGGAATACTTAGAAAAGCTTATTATATGGTAGACCATAAGATAAGCAGAGAATACTTATCTGAGGGATAAGGATAAGAGGGGATACTCCTCAACTCATTGATGAGGCTAGCCAGAGAAAGAGGGAATACTCCTCAACTCATTGATGAGGCTAGCACAACCTTAAGATAAACAGAGAATACTTATCTGAGGGATAAGGATAAGAGGGAATACTCCTCAACTCATTGATGAGGCTAGCACAACCTTGACTTCAAACACAAATCAAAAATAGTATAAGAAAGGAAAGTTACAGTCTGTTCTCAATGAAGAATATAGATATAGGAACCACAATCACATACCAACAAACTGAATTTAGCAATATTTAAAAAGACTGTCATGTTTAGTTGACCCTGTAAACACAGGATTAATTTAATGTTAGAAAATTGATCAATGTAGTTTACCACATTGACAATTTAAAGGTGAAAAATCATATGGATACATAAAATCAATCTGATAACAAAGTCAATCCATACTCATGATCATAACAGTCAGCAAATTAGAAATAAAAGGATCTTCTCTTACCTGATAAAAGACATCTATCACTCCTGATAGGAATTATTGCACTTAATGGTGATAAAACGAAAGGATTTCCATTAAGATCCGAAAGGTGAAGGGGCGGGGGAGACAAAGGGTCCTTCTATCAATACTTCTATTCAATTGTATGGGGCATCCTAGCTAGTACAATAAAACAAAGAAAAAAATTAATGTATGATAATCAAAAAAAAAAAGGAAAATCTGTCATTAGAGCAGACAATGTGTTTATGTAGAAAATCTGACAAAATTTGTAATTTATGAGAGTTAAAAGTTTAGCATGTTTCCTGAATTTTAGAAAAATATCTTCTCTACTTCTTGAGTCTTATTAATAATTTTTTGGCTTATTGTCATATTTTATAACATTTGCAGTCTATCATTTTACTTGAGTGTTAGGCATATATTTAAGAGAAGTTAATGCCCATTGCCAGTGCCTATTGCCTAATGCCTATTGCCTGTTGCCAAATGTTTCCATCTTTTGAGAAAATGTTTTATTTTAGTTTCATCAAGAGTATTTCAAAGTAATATATTTCCTGAATTGTGTGTCTGAAAATATTTTTGTGTTGGCTCTATACTTGAACAACATTTTAGATAGTTATAATGTTTTAGGACTCTTTTTTTTCCCCTTAGAAGTTTATAAGCATTGGTGTATTTGCTATCTTCTAGGGTTGAATATTATTGTGTCAGAAGTCAACCTTGTTTTTTTCCTTGTAGGTAGTTTTGTCTTTGTTTTACTGCACACAGGACACTTTGTTTCTGAAGTCTGGGAACTTTACTAGAATATGTTTCGTTATTGTTCCTTCTATCAGCCAGGGTCCTATCATTAAAACAGACATCCTGCTAGGTATTCCAACAGAGGAGATTTAATATAGGAAACTTCACATGGCTGTCAGAGGGCTGAAAGAACAAAAGGAGAACACTGAGGGAACCCAGAGTAATATCTGTGGCAAACAACTATCACTTCTAAGACTGGAAGAAATAAAGGGAAGAGGTGATCAGAACCTAGAAGTTTAGAGAGAGGGACTTCAGTTCCCGAGGATGGGGTGTTACCTGGCTGGTGTTGCTACCTTCAGAGCTTGAAGAGACCCTGCAGAATTGAAAAAACCTCAGACCTCTGAAGAGTAAGCATTTCTGGCTGCTGCTGCTATCTCAAAGGGGCAGGACCAGTCAGTCATGGAAATACCAAAAGAAGCTGGAGACAGGAACTGATAAAGCACCTTTGCTGGTTCTGTGCTTATGGGGAGTATCATACAAAGAGAAGGAAGGATGCTCCCTCTGTCTGTCTTCCAATATTGGTAGAGCCGACACGACTGAGCGACTTCACTTTGACTTTTCACTTTCATGCATTGGAGAAGGAAATGACAACCCACTCCTGTGTTCTTGCCTGGAGAATCCCAGGGACGGGGGAGCCTGGTGGGCTGCCGTCTGTGGGGTCGCACAGAGTCGGACACGACTGAAGCGACTTAGCAGCAGCAGCAGCAGCAAGAAACTGGGAAAGCTCCGGGAGTTGGTGATGGACAGGGAAGCCTGGTGTGCTGCAGCCCATGTGATTGCAAAGAGTCAGACACAAATGAGTGACTGAACTGAACTGAACTGCACAAGAAACCAGCTTGCAAGTGAAAAATGTAGTTTGCCCCAGAATCACCAAGTAGAATATAAAAGAAGGGTATGTTTGGAGATGAGAGATTAATAACTAGCATGTTCATTCAGTATCAAAATTTCCTAGGATATGTCAGGTCATTCCCATGTGCATATTCAAAGGTTTTTTTTTTAATTTCAGCAATGTTTTCTTGATTTATGTATGTGAATTTTTTTCTTGTTGCATTGTTTCATTCTGAGGTTTTTTCCTTATGGGCTTCAGATTGGTGAAAAGAAACTGTCTCGTACACATACGATATGGCTAAATTAATTCCAAGTTTTTAACCATGGCACATATAAATTTAGCAGCAGGGAAGTAACTACAGAGTGCAGGATGGGTCTGCATGGTTTTCAGAGGTCACTAACACCACCTCTACCACTAAGCCCTTAAAAGAGGAACACAGCTGCTGCTGTCCCTGTCTGCACAAGGCAGTGCCTTGCTTCATCTCAGAAGCTTAATATCATGTTTGTAATTCAGAATGATACCGGAAAAATTGTAATAATGTCAGAGAGATAGCTTTACGTTCTTCATTCTCAGGATGACTTTAGAACCCCAAATCCCTTCTCCTAGGGTCTGAGAAAAGAAATGCAAACAACAACAAAAACATCTTGAAGATGAAAGTCATA
This sequence comes from Bubalus bubalis, assembly GCF_019923935.1. Lineage (NCBI taxonomy): Eukaryota > Metazoa > Chordata > Mammalia > Artiodactyla > Bovidae > Bubalus > Bubalus bubalis. The sequence goes on from NC_059181.1 coordinate 38,033,456, forward strand.
TAGTGACTGGTTTTGAGATCCTTTCAGTTTTGGTTCTATTTAGAGCCTTTGACTTGTCCCCAGATCCTTATCTTCAGTTACTGGGTACATGAAGTTCAATTGAAGGCTATTTTATCTGTGTGCTGGTGTAACCTTTAGTTAACACAGAAACCAAAAATGAGATGTGGAAATTGCATTTTGTTCTAGGGTAATTGCTCTCCTCCATAATGATGAGTGTGGTGGGTGGATTTGTGAGCTTTCCCTGCTAGTCATGCATCCGCTCTTCCTCACCCTCATATAGTCATCTTTTGTAAATTACCCTCTCAAATGGCAAGCTTCATCTGAAATTAGACACTTTACTAGAGACATGATTTGAGTAACAATTTGAAAGACTCAAAGTTTAAAGGGAATGAGATTGGGTGGGGTGGGGTGGGGGGTGAGATGACAAGCACATGAACCGCAGGAGCTGTAATGAGTTATTTATCCGAATACGCATATTCTCTTGACCTGTTTCATCTGGTGATACTTTGGATCTGACTCCATCGATCTATATTTTAACTGCTCTTGTTTTATTGTCCTTTCCCCTTGCTTACATTTTTAGCTTTATCTTGTATGAAAATGAATTAGACCCTATCTCCCACAAGCTACCAAACTCACAGCAATCAAACTTCTTGAAATAACTCTCATAACCTGTTCATTGCTTATCCCTTTGACATGTGGACTCCATTTGTGCTGCCCCACTGAGACCACTCACTAATGTTACAGATGAACTGCTAATCGTCAACCCCACTGCTGTCTCCTCCCTCTTCCTCTCCATCTCTCTCCATTTTTTCCATGTTCTTCTCTTTAAGCCTCTCTCTTCTGACTTTTACGGCACTGAAGTCTCTTTGTTCTACTTCAGACTGCTCCTTCTCTGTATTCTGCACTGATTTTCTTTATCCTCTTGTTCCTAAATGCTTTCCAAGACGGCCACTGGTCATTAGTTTTATCCCACTTTTGAACCCTGAGTTCATCAATGTCCATGCCTTCATCTGCCAAACCTGTATCTCTTAATTCAGTGACTTCCTCAAGTTCTATTCCTATGTTCACAGCTTCCTGTAGGACATCACTCCCTGCATAACCCAACAGTGTCTCAAACTCAACAGGCCCCAAGTTAAATTCATACATTCTCCCACAAATTATCACTTTTCTCAAAGGTTGGAAGCCTTTGTTCCTCATTTTATCCAATCAATTGCTAAATATGGAAGCTCTCACTTTGAGACATCTGCATCTGCCCTATTCCATTCTCACTACTCTACTCCGAATCCTTACAATCACTCATGTTGCTTTTGTAACAAGCTTCTAATTTCTCTCCCTCTACCCTTCCTTTCTTGTTCTAATCCATGACATTCAGTAAAGTCAAATTAATTTCCTAAAGCAGAGTGATGATAGCTTACTTGTCCAAAAATCTTTAATGACTCTTCACTTCCTTCTAAGTACAAATTTATTATCCCCACATTCAAGCTTCTTTGTGATCTATCCCCAACCCATTCCATGCTTGGCTTTCCCCCCCTTTATTCCTACTATACGCTATAAGACAATGGAATTACTTGCTCCTTAAATCTGTCCCCATATTCCCTATCTCCATGCCTTTGTTCATACCACCTCCCTCATCTCTGCTTGTTAAACTTTTGACCCATATTCAATATCATTTTGGATGGATGCCTTCTACCCTCTTTTGTAAAACTCTGGTTGAAAATTCTGCCAAGACCCTATCTGAAACTTCAGTTATAGCAATGATTACATTAGGCATCTAATTACAGTTTTCTGTGAACTTGGTTTACCCCCCTGCTCAGACTGGAAGCTCCATTTTTCAATTGGGTGATAGGTTGGATGGTATCTGTGCTGTAACCAGATTCCTTTTGCCACTTGACTACTTAATCTGTGGCCTCCATCCACCAATGGCAGTGTTCCTGGAATTGCCAGGCCAGCACCTGTCTTTGGGCTTTTCTTTAGCGAGCTGCCCTCAGGCTACCAGAGTCGCTTTGTCCACAAGGCTAGAGGGCTACCACTCTACCCTAAAGTGGGTAGGTGTTGACCAGCGGGTATCAAGCATGAGCGTATGAAAACACAGCTACCTGACCTCAAGATGATACCACTTGGAAGGCTAACTCACACTGAGAGTTCCTCTGCAGGATCATGCTGAAGTTAACCTTTACAGGATTTTGGTTAAGGTATCACCCTGGCTTGACTGCCTCTCCTCCCCTGATCCCTAAACCCCTCGGCCTGCCTCTCAGGGTGCTGCTAGGAAACCCTAGCTAAGACAAGGAACATTTCAGAGTACCTACCTCATGCCAGGCACCATGCTAAACATGTATATAAGTGCATTATAATTAAATTTATTTATTTTTAGTTGAATTATAATTGCTCTACGGTACTGTGTTGGTTTCTGCCAAACATCAACATGAATCAGCCATAGGTATACCTAGGTCATTTCATTCGAATTTAACCCTCAAAGCCACCCTGGGAGCTAAGTACTGTTATTATTCTGAATTAACAGATGGGGAAACTGAGGCTTAGAGAGTTTAAATAACTTTTTCAAGACCATATAGCTACTATATTGCAATGCCAGGAATCCAACCAAGGCTTCAGAGGCATTTCAGTCAACCAGTTTTGCTTTGCTATGCTAAATGGAAGCATCTACTCTAAGATGCTCCCCCTCCCCCACTCCACAATCACCATTTCTTAGTATTCACGCCCATCTGCTCTCCTAGAGTGTGAACTGAACCTAGTGATTCACCTCTAACAAACAGAATATGGTGATGAGATGATGCTTCCATGGTAGTTCCAAGATTTTGAATTCCTTCTTGTCAGCATACTCTCTTGCTTGTTTCAATGAAGCAACCTGCCATGTTGGTGAGATCGATGTGACAAGGGATTCCTGGTGGCTTCCAGTCAAGAGCCAGCAAACAATTGAGGCCCTCAGTCCAAACACTTGCAAGAAACTGAATCCTGCTAACAATCACATGGGTGAGCTTGGAAGTGAATCCTTCCACATTTTGACTGCAGTCTATGCGAGATCCTAAGCCAGAGGGCTCAGTTAAAAACTGTGCCTGAATTCCTGACTCACAGAAACTGGGAGATAATAAATGTGGTATTTGGGGGCTTCCCCGATGGCTCAGCGGTAAAGAATCCGCCTGTGATGCAGGAGACACAGGAGACCTGGGTTCAATCCCTAGGTCAGGAAGATCCCCTGGAGAAGGAAATGGCAACCCACTCCAGTATTCTTGCCTGGAGAATCCCACGGAGAGAGGAGCCTGGCGGGCTACAGTCCATGGGGTCACAAAGCGTTGGACACGACTGAGCACACAGCACATTAAAAAAAAAAAAAAAAACCCAAACCCAGCCCGACTTAAACGAAAACAACCACAACAAAAAATTGCTACCTTTAAAGCAGAGGCATACTTGTTATTCTGTGTAACACTTGCTACTTCTGGCTCAGTGACTTACCAATAAAAATTCTAACCAATAATCTATCATCTCTGGTGATTTTACAATCCAATAAACTTAGCTAGGATGGTGGCCATAAACCTCTAGAAAAGCATTAACTTTCCAGTGTGATCACTACTGGGTGCCCTTAGAACCAAGTAAACAACAAATAAATTAGGAGTGAGGATTGGGTAAGGATTTTTCTTTTTATTGCCTCTAAAATAAACTTTTGGTTTTGTGCTTATTTCAATCAATCAATCAGCCAATCAGTAAGGGACAATGCAAATCGGGTACCAGCTGGCTTATTGCACAATGATGAGTAAAGTTATGTCAGGCACCTCCCAGTCAATATCATGTTATTTAGCGTGTGCCTCTCCTGGCCCCAGTCTCCCCACCCACACGTAGCACAGTTGTCATGTAAATGGACATCAGCCAAGCATGATTTCTCCAGCACTCTATGCCTCTTGTTGCCATGGGATGACAGATTAAAACTCAGAGAAGATACAAGTAAAATTTAAAACCACGCAGCCTTTTAACTCCCACAGCAAGAAAAGGTAATAATAGAATGAATGACATTGAACCATAGTAATCCACTCTGATGGCAGGAGTAGAAAAAGTCCAGAAGACAAAAGCAATTGCATAATGAACCACAGGGAAAAGTGCACACCTTCTCCATCCTTTTCAAACAGCAGTTGGCAGCAACTGTCCTGAGTTGTCTGAGATTGTTCTCGTTTTAGCACTGAAAGTCCTGTGCCCAGGGAAACCGCTCAGTCCCTGGCAAACCAGAATGTTTGGTCACCCTAGCAACAATGATTAATTCCCAAAGGGCTCTGCTCCCATTGATGTTTGCTTTTTAATTGGAGGGTCAATAAAAAGTTATTTTCTTAAACTTTTCTTTTTGAAAGCTATAAATATCCTATTGGCAGAGCTTATTTTTCAAGGTAGCGTCATAAATTCTATTTCTTCCATTAAAAATTGAAAAAGACATTGGAATGACTTTCCTAATCTTACTCAGATGATGTATTTAAGCTGAAAGGTGGGGGATGAAATAGGGGAGCAGTTTTGGAAGAACAAAGCTTTCAAAAATATGGACTAAAAGTACATTTAAATTTATCAGTATATTATTGATTGGGGGAATAATCATTTGGCTGAATATAAAGGTACGAGTTGGGCTTCCCTGGTGGCTCAGTGGTAAATAATCTGCCTGCCAACACAGGAGACGTGAGTTTGATCCCTGGATCGGGAAGATCCTCTGGAGAAGGCAATGGCTACTCACTCCAGTATTCTTGCCTGGAGAATTCCATGGACAGAGGACTGGCAGGCTACAGTCCATGGGGTCTCAAAGAGTCAGACACAACTTAGCGACTAAACAACAACAACAAATGTACAGTTAGTTATTTTTACCCCTAGCGATCTCGTCCTACAGTTTGCAAATCTTACAACCAAAAGATTACCTTGGAGGTAATCTAATTCAAACTCCTGCTCTTTAGATAGCATTCAAGGAAGCTTGAGCTTGTGTTTGCTGCCTACTACAGACCCCTGGTTTGGGGAGATCTTAATAAGTGTTATATAATAAAAGAATTTCTTAGTCACATGTTTTGGAACTATAAAGGTAAGTTTCTTAACTGAAGACATTTTCTAGGCATTTGATATGTTGACAGTGACTCTCACCCAAAAAGTACATTAGAATCACCTGGGGAACTTTTAGAACTTACAGATGACTGGGCCCCACCCAGATCTAGGGAATAAGAGAAAAATATCACTCTCTGGATAGTTCAGATATTCACTTGGTTGAGATCACTGGCTAATGTACACTGTGAATCTATAAGAGTAAGAAAAATCTGAAATATATTCCAACCTGACTTATCACATAAATGTTTTTCCTTCCCTCTCTCCCTCCTTCCTCGTCCTCATCCCTCCTTTCCTTCCCTTTTTACTCCTTCCTTCCTTCCTTTTCTTCTCTTTCTTTCCCTTTTGTTTCCTTTCCTTCTGGTTTTGGGAAATACTGATCGTATTTTTGAGGTTTAGTTTGTCTGGTCAACCATTATAAGGAGGAAAAATAAAAAAATTATAGCGATATCTGTAAATACAATTTATTTAAAAACAGGCTATTTTACACTTTCTTTATCTAACTATTTGACATGAAAATTTAGAAACATATAGGAAAGTAAGGACAGGAGAGTAGTATGGTGAATCTCCTTACACCATCACCCAGTTCAACATATATCATCACATGGTCATCTTATTTCATCTATATCTTCAACCACTTCTCCCCTCTTTCCACCACTGGAGTTTTATGAAGCTAAACCCAGATAACCATATTATTTTATTAATAAATATTTCAAAATATATCAATAAAAGATAATTCTTTTTAATATAATTGCAATACCATTATCACATCCAAAAATAATAATAATTCTTTGGTACTATTCAATATTCAGTTAGAATGCAAACTAAGAAATTAAGGTGAATTGACATCTTACTAATAATACATTTTCCTAAATAGAATATGGTATGTTTTTATCCATTCATGTATATTTTTGTGTATCTCAGAAGTGTGTTACAGTTTCTCTCATATAGGTTTTGGAGTTTTTAAAAATAAGTTTCCTACTAGGTATTATATTTTACTTATTTTGTTTTATTATTTGCTATTTTAAGTGGGGTCTTCCATTATATTTTCCAAATTGCTATTGCTTCTATATATAAAGTTTATTAATTTTAATCAACATTATGAAGGTATAATTTACATGCAGCAACATGTACTGTTTAATAAATGTACATATCCACTTAACCACCATCCCAATTATTGACTTTTATATGTATATACTGATTTTGTAACCTACTAATTTATTAAATTCCATTTTAATACATACTTCCACAATTCTTACCAGCTTTTGGCTGTTCATTTGAAAATGTGTCACATTCCAATTTTTTTTGTTTGTTTTAGTTCTCTATCCCATCATGTCAAAAAGATTTTCCAGTCAATGCTGTTATAAGAATAGATGTATACCTGTGGCGGATTCATTTTGATATCTGGCAAAACTAATACAATTATGTAAAGTTTAAAAATAAAATAAAATTAAAAAAAAAAAGAATAGATTCAATGTCAAAGACTGACTGCTCCTAGAGATTTAAATTGTTGTTACAGGCATAAAGAAAAGTGATCCTCTTTGCAACAGGTGTCATGCTAAATTCAAGTTTACTGATGCAAGCAGTTAATAATAATTGGAATGTGAGCTGACTCAAGAATAGACATCCGGCTCATTAATATTTGCTTCAGAGAAATAGGCTCAAATGTTCTTCTTGAGTCTCGGTGGGTCCATGACCTTGATGTTTAGATGAATACATTTATAGCTGATCCCAGTACTAAGGCTGTCATTACTCAGAGAATTCCAAATGACCACTCTCTGGAAAAATGTGTTTACTAAGCTCCAGCTGTTATCCTTATGAATATTTAGGAAGCTACAGTGACTGGCAATGATCTCAGTGCCCCCAAAATGTGATGGCTTTATCTGCTTTTCAGGCAGCAAATCACCTCTCTAGCAGATACCAGAATAAATGCAGCTTTGCATGGGAGTAGAAACTTGACAGACTGAATTTCCCGAGGAGCATCAACACTATGAAGATAGATTGCTAGGTATCTAGAGGCAAAGTAATGAGTGACATATGGAGCGAGGTTGTGGGGACAGAAGGGTAAGCCACACTGTTTGAAGGATATAGGGAGGACAGAATGGGTTCTTCTGGCAGTCCCAACGGCCAATAGAGACTGTAACACATAATTTAGTACTTCATCTTTGTCTTAGTTTGGGGTTCTGAAAAACCGGATCCTCAGAGTGAAGGAAGGAAGGAAAATGGATAAAATGTATATAAATGAAAGGGTTACTGTTGCAGGAAACTAGGGCTCAATCTCACTGGGCACTTTCTGAGACATTGTGTAAAATATGTTTCAGAATTGGCCTACTAAGAGCTGACAACACTAAGATGTTTATAGACTGATTTCCATTCCTTATCAGTTAAAGGTCACTGCAAGGAAGTGGCAAAAGTTAACACTCAGCACTTCTGAACTCTCCCACATGTAGACTGAACATGCTTCCCTGGCCAGAGAGCCCTCTGGCAAAGACTTGTATGGGAACTATTTATAAGCAATTTCCAGGGGGGAGGAAGAGGATGTGCGTACTATAATTCTATATTGCGTGTGTTACTCTCTGGTTGTCTCATGTGTGAGTTTCATTTCACTAACGGGAATGTAAACTTGTTGAATGCATGGGTCATAGCTTATAGTTTTTGTATTGTTTTCTCCATAAATTGTGGTGATCTCCTTGCTACTGGGAGATTAAATCCACTAAGCCCACCATGATCTGGGCCTTCCTGAGACTCACTTTCCAGAATTCTCTTTGCAGTCCACTCTCTCATTCCAAGCACTCTAGTCATTTGATTTAGAATGTCTAGAATACCTCTCTTCCCTTTGTCCAACTGGTCAATACTGATCATCTTTTGAGAATAGCTAAGTAATTTTTCTTTCATAAAAATGTTTCACGTCCCATCCAAGAAGAGTAATCCTGCCCTTCTGTGCAAGCTACTACCTGGCTCTTACTTCCACCACATAATTTACCTACTGTACTGAAGTTTATGTTTTTTTGTGTTAGTCTTGCCTACCAGGGTGTGTGCTCATTGAGAAAGCAAAATGTGTCATAAATATTTCTTCATCTGTTAGCACTTCGCTCAGTGCCTGGTATAGGGTAAATGCTTAATATTTTTTGAATGAATAAATGAACATGACCAATCAATACTTCCTGATTAGCTGAAACAAGGGGCTGAACATACCTATTCCGGGCATTTCTAATAAAACTATCAAGTATTTTTACATTGAATGGAGAATATTCCCCAGAATAGCATGCCCTTGCCCTTCAGTCAAAGACAACCTAGAACATACCTGTAGCTAAAAAAAGTTAGAATTTTACTCACTGCAGACAAAGAACACATATCATGAGGACTGTGGGGTGTCTCAGTGAGAGAATGCAGGAAGAAACTATTATAGGATTGGGGCTTTGGACAGATGATTTGGGGGAGGGACCAAGAGGCAGAGATTTGCTCTAGATTAGATGCTGTCAGATAGCAGGGACAATCCTATGACTGGATATTCTGTGAAAGGCACAGTGACTGACTTTGTCTGTGCTTAGAAAAAATTATGAACTGCCCTTGTTTTGCTTCATTTTATCATGGTCTCAGAGTAAATATTTGAGTTTGGTACTCTGTGAAATTGTTTAGGTCCAACAGAACAAGATGGCCTGGCTGTGAAAGTCTGACCAGCTTGTAATAATACTGAGGTCTAGTTGTGAACATCAGGTAAGTTTTAAACATCAGAGAATGTATTTTTTGAGATGATGAGCCCAAAAGAAAGGTTATAGTATGTATAAGTGCTGACAGTGTTCACAGGTATGGAGTGAGAGCTGAAAAGAATGGAATGAAAGTGAAAATCCTGCTCTATGACCTTTGCACGTTGACAGGAGTTTTAAATTCTGAAGCTCTGCATAGTATTAAAGGCATATTATGGCTGAGAGAATTTTTTTCACCATAAAAGCAAGTATTACAGATTATTCTTTGAAGATATCAACCATAAGGTCTGGAAAATTAAAATACTTAATCCAGCAGCAATATCACTTTTGTAGTGATCAAGTAATAGGATTTCCTTTTCCTTGCCTCCATGTTCTGGCTACTCTCTTTAAAAAAAAAAATATTGACATCCTTTTGGGGGATGAGGGCTAGATAAGAAACCTGAAAGTGTAGAATTTATGTTCAAGAGGGAAAAAAGAATTTGGAATTTTCTGGTAGTTAAATTGGTTATGAAGTCCTGTGACTAGAAACCTAAGTCCACAGGGCCATTGAAAGACATTACAATATTCATCCAATAAATTATTTCTGAACACTTAGTATAACTTAGTTGAAAGTCACTCAGTCATGTCCAACTCTTTGTGACCCCATGGACTGTAGCCCACCAGGCTCCTCTGTTCATGGAATTCTCCAGGCAAGAATACTGGAGTGGGTTGCCATGCCCTTCTCCGGTATAACTTAGGTACTATGCTAAATGCAGTAATTACAGGTCTAAACAATCTGGATTGACTTTGTGGGAAAACTTTTTATTTAAGCTATAAATTCAAACTTACAGGAACGTTGCCATCAATAGTTTACCCTTCTTTCAGATTCACCAGCTGTTTTTCCTAACCATTTTTGAGTAAGTTAGAGAAACTGTGCTCAGCTATACCTCTAAATGGGCTTCCCGGTGGTGCAGGGGCAAAGAATCTGCCTGCAATGCAGGAGACACAAGTTTGATCTTTGGGTAGGGAAGATCCCCTGGAGAAGGAAAGGTTACCCACTCAGTATTCTTGCCTGGGCAATCCCTTGGACAGAGGAGCCTGGCGGGTCCATGGGATCACAAAAGAGTTGGACACTACTTAGTGACTAAACACAACACAACACATACACTTAAGCACTCTGGTGTATGTTTTCTAAAACCAAGGACATTCTCCTACATATCATGAAATTATCCAAATCAGGAAATTGAACATTGATACAATACTATTATCTAATCTATCATCCATATTTAAACTTTATAAATTGTCTCAATGTCCTTTATAGATTTTTTCCCCTACACAGGTCCAATCTAAGATCATTCATTTAGTTGTCTTGTTTTTTAGTCTTCTTTAACCTGGTATCCTTAGTGTTGCTTGTTTTTTTTTTTTTTTAAATTGAAGTATAGTTGATTTATATATAATGTTGTGTTAGTTTCAGGTGTACAGCAAAGTAAAATATATATATATATATATATATATACTCATTTATATATATATATTCTTTTTCTAAATCTTTATTATTATAGATATTGAATATAGTTCCCTGTGCTATACAGTTGGTACTTGTTTATCTGTTTTATACAAAGTATAAAAGTGTGTATCTGTTAATCCCAAGCTCTTGCCCTTCACACTTTTGAGAATTATAGGTTAGATATTTTGTAGAAAGTGAAAGTGAAGTTGCTCAGTCGTGTCATACTCTTTTCGACCCCATGGACTGTAGCCTACCAGGCTCCTCTGTCCATGGGATTTTCCAGGCAAGAATACTGGAGTGGGTTGCCATTTCCTTCTCCAGAGGATCTTCCGAATCCAGGGACTGAACCTGGGTCTCCCGCATTGTAGGTAGAGGCTTTACCATCTGAGCCACCAGGGAAGTCCCTGATATTTTGTAGAATGCTCTTTAATTTGGATCCATCTGATGTTTTCTCATTATTAGACTCAGGGTATGAATTTTTAGCAGGAATATATATTTGATTTAAACCCTAGAATGGCTGCCTCTACCCACATCTCCCACACTTTGACCTGACACACCTCATGCAGGTGAGGGCCCTTTGAGGTCTCCCAATGAAATCCAGGCTCTTCTCTGCTTCCTCTTATGATCCCTAATTTATCCATCAGAATTGCTAAAATCCTGAAGAGGATGTCTGCTTCCTGGGGTGTTTATATTCAGCTGAAACCTTATATTAATACAAAACTCTTTCCTAATGTGTGTCCTCTCCCACCTTCATGAATTAGCACTGGCTTCATTATTATCATGAAGAATAAATTATTCATCAAGGTGGATAAATTGCTTATGGAGATAAATAACATGACATAAATGTAGTAAAAATGCAGTCCTTTTCTAAATAAGTAGCATTTTACACCTAATCCTCTAAGACTGTACATCTTTCTGGAGAGAGTCAACCACATAGTACTCCAAAAGAGCTTTAAACAGGCTCTCCCAACAGGAAAGGAGAAGTTCAAGGCTTCAGTGATGCCTGGACTTTTGACTGTGCCTATTCAGTGCCTGTTCCCTCAAGCTGACACATCCCAGGCTACCAGAAAGTATAAGGAGGAGAATGTGTGGGTGGGAAGAGTGGGCAGAGAAGACTCCCAAGAATTGGGAACTATGTAGAGAGTAGCAGCTGGCAGCTAATTAGTTTCTGAAATGAACCCTTTGTGTGGCTTGTCCTTCCTGAGAGAGAGGTTAAGATGCTGTGATGCCTCCTTTTAGCAGTAATGGTAATTAAAACAAATAATCCCAGGTCCTAATTAAGGTGGCTCCATTCATTTGGCTAAGGAGAGCGGTCCTTCATTTTTTTCCCCTCCTGCATACTGAATGTCACATCTAAGAAATGAGCAAATTCCTACATTTCACTTCTACACATAGGGCCTGTTTAGAAGGAGGAGTGATCATTAAGGGCTTCCCTGGTGGCTTAGATGGTAAAGAATCTGCCTGTAATGCAGGAAACCTGGGTTCGATCCCCGGGTCAGGAAGATACCCTGGTGAAGGCAATGGCAATCCACTGCAGTATTCTTGCCTGGAGAATCCCATGGGCAGAGGAGCCAGACGGGCTACAGTCCATGGAGTCTCAAAGAGTCAGACACAACTGATTGACTTCCACTCTTTTCAATGATCATTAAGGGGGATTCTAGAATCGAAAGGTATCTAATTTCCTAAAACTTAGAAGCAAGCTTATTTTAAGATGTTACTATCATAGCTCTTTACTAAGCTCTACTGGGATAGACAATCAGGTGATTGAAACAGCCAACAATTATTGTGCATTTAGTATGTGCTGGGCCTTAGGGATCTTACATGGCTTATCCCATTTAGAAAGTGAAGTCACTGAGTCATGTCTGACTCTTTTGGGACCCCATGGACTGGAGCCTACCAAGTTCCTCCGTCCATGGAATTTTCCTGGCAAGAATATTGGAGTGGGTTGCCATTTCCTTCTCCAGGAGATCTTCCTGACCTAGGGATTGAACCCAGGTCTCCTGCACTGTAGGCAGACGCTTTACCATATGAGCCACCGCCCCCACCCTCCCCCCAAAAAAAGATTTGAGTTGGATAGTATCATCTTTATTTTGATCATGTCCAGATTTTCAGAGGAGGAAGATGGGACCAACAAAGGTAACAGACTAGACCAAGATGAGTTAGAGGCAGGATCTGAATACAGGCAGTCTGGGTCCAGAGCCTATTGCTCAACCATTATGCTTTCTGCCTTTCAGACTCCAACTTGCCTATAGTCTAGTGGGTACAATCAAGAGACAAAAAAGAGGAGAGGAATCTATGTCAGATGACTGGTTTGGGTTGGTCATGGAAATTTCACAGGAGGCAGACTGGAACTAGGCTGAAAAACAGACTGAGTTTGATTCAGTGAAGATGAGTATGAGGAGCTTTCCAGGTGAAGGGAACCACATGAAAATTGCTGGCATTGGGACGGCAAACTGAGCACTTCAGCTATGGCAGAGAGCTCCTGCAGTCATTTGCAGGATTCCTCAGCCTCACACTCTATAAAAAGAGGAAACTTCCACTTCAGTCTCTAACAGGGGGTTTACTAGAATGAAGGTGGAGAACTTAGAGAGCCTGGTGTTTTTTGGTGCACGCTAGCCATAGTACAGGTCACCGTAATAACAAAGCAATGGGCCTGCCACGTCCTCCCCACTTCCCTTGGGCCATCAGTACTGTCCTAGATTCCAGTCTCCATGGAGTTAGCAGAAAAAGCTGAGCCTGCCTCCAGCCAGTCCAGCCTGGTTTCTTTTCTGTTTCAGCTTCTGTTCCCAGAACTGGGTGGTTTGAGTTTAATTCAGGATGTGGCAATAGGAAGCCCTAACACAACTCCAATTTGGTTTTACCACCAATAAAGCCATCTTGATTTCCATCTGGCTTCCTGTGTCCTAATTAATTTGAACTTGGACAAAAGAAAGCAATTGGTACTCCCCAAACTTCCAATAATAGGGAAGTAGTGGAAAATTACATTTAAAAAATAGATTAGACATGGTAGAACAAGGAGAGCCTTGAAGGCTGGTATAAGGAATTTAGCCATAGCCTAAAAGAATCAGTTGTTATAATTCTGTGCAAGTACACTAACACACACACACTCACATATACATACAGTGGTTAGCAACAGAGAAAATCACTATGGGATTTGTTTCCAAGTTATCTCCATAAGTTTAATGTCATCAAATCCTCATTTTCTACAAATGTATTTTTTAAGAAGCTTAAGATCATTTTTAAAAGCTAAACTAATATTTCATCCATCTGTCTTTGAATCATTTATTGTCTGACCAGCCACTTGTTTTTTAGTAATTGTTTGCCAAAGAATAATTCAGCCTATTTGGGAGACTTTAATAAAGCTTTCTCCTATAGCCCCATTCTTGATGTTAAAAGACACCCAGATAAGTAAAGGTGTGTCAAATATGCCATTATTTGGAAACAAAATTTTATATCTTTATTCCCAAATAATCTACCAAATAGTCTTTCAATCAGTCTAATAGTTATTATGTGTTTTTTTTCTCATTCAGATTTATGAGTGAGAAATGATTCAGTTTATGAATGAGGATGATGTTTCTCATTCAGTGGTTATATGAGTGCTAATTTGAAAATAATTTTAAATATATACTTTAAGTATGCAGATCCAAGTTTTAATCCAAAGCTGAAAATTATTAGCTGCTTCCTTATGCCTGTTAAAACTAACTAATCATCAGCAAATGGGCAAAACTCTTTTCTGTAGGAATGACTCTTCCAGTACATTCTTTTTTATCAAAAGATTTTGCACAAAAACAGGAAGATAAGGTTTTCTCCTTAACTGAGCAAAACAGCTGTCCCAATCTCTGTAAAATATTCTTTCTATGCCTCTGACCCTTCTAAGATAAAAGAAATGATAATATGCCTTTGGTCTTCCTGCTCTGGGAAGGAAAGTTGCTGTAGGAAAAGAACTGATTTTTTTCCCCCACTTCTGTGGTTTGAGAACAAGTTATAACTCCAGCATTTCAAAGTGCAAGGAAAATAATACACAATTATTAGATTGCTATTTGTGGGACACTAATGGTTTAGTAGAAAACAACTCCCCAGAAAAATAAAACACAGTTTTAAAAGAAGGCTACATTTTACTGTTTCTCCTTCTCTTGGCTTCTGGAATGTGCTCCATCTGACCCATCTCCATTCTAATCATTTTGGCTCTCTTAGTGCTTCCTTAAAGCTATCTTCTCTTTTCACTAAAAACAAACACAGCCATTTTAAAATCTGCATTTTAACATTTACTTTATTTACCTGTTTATACATAACCTTCTTCCAGAAAGGGTTTAAGGTGGCTTGAAAGAAACCACAAAGTACACTAAGTAATTATAACAGAAGAATCAGAAATGAAACTATGCAAACTGCTTATACAGTTCTATTTGTTTGCTCTGGATGGACCACAAATTTTGGTCTAACCTTTTTAGCACGCAGTCAGAAAAGGAAACTTAATTAGTTACATCATTTAGTGTCTATAAAACAAAAACAAACCAATTACCCAAGGGAAGCACTGTTATTCCTACTATTAAGACCAGAAAGAAATTTCTCTTAAGAGGCTTCATGAAGAGGTCAGTGTATGATGTAATCAGCGTTCTCAGTAACAACCTAATGGGAGACACAAAGATGAATTTCACAGGGCTCCCTCTTCGACACAGGCATATGGCATCACAGCAACTTGAAAATCAGGAAAAACGATTTTATCACGAGTCTGGGGGTTGAGGGGGGAACACAATATAATACGGTCCAGGTACTCCATTCTTTCTGCTCGGCGAAGCCAGATACATTTTAGAACAAGAGAGTTGAACCCAGTCCCCCAGTGACTCCAGAGAAGTCCTGAAACCCCTAAAATTCTCTGCAACATTTCCAGAATAGCTGCTTCAACAATTTCTGAATCTTCTTGACAGAGAAAAACACAGGTTTTTATCAGATACTCAACGTACCCAGGTGATACACACAAGTTAGGAACCATTTCTTTAGATAATCTAGAGAATTAAGCAGACTACAAATTATACACAGCTATTCAAATACTTTTCTTACAACCTATTTCCCCGCCTCTGCAAAAAGAACCTTTTTTGTTGCCATTTGGTGCCTTGGCTCAGGTTGCGTCCGGGCTGGAGGAAGGGCTGGAGCGGAGATCTCAAGGCCAGGGGAGGCAGAGGGGTCCCACAGAGGCAGCCGGGCTTCGGAGGCTCCTAGTCGCACTGGAAGGAGAACTTTTCGAAGAGATACTCGGCCAGCCCGGCCTGCAGCCCAGCCTCAGGGCTGGTTATCTTGCGCAGGTTGGCCAGGTGGTCACCCATCTTCTTGAGGAGCATCATCTCGTCCTCCAGGAAGTGGCGCTCCAGGAACTCGCAGAGCTGGACATCAGCGCTCGCACGACCCAGGGCATGCAGATCCAGTAGCGCCTGGTTCAGGCTTTTCTCCAGGGCCACAGCGTACTCCATGGCGTCCACGCTGGCATTCCACTTCTCTGGGGACAACGTCTGTCCACTCTGGACCAGGGCGCCATTACCCCAGGACTTTCGCATCTTCAAGAGAAGCTGGGCGCCCTCCTGCTTCTTCTTAGCCAACACCCTGAAGAAGCGGCCCACACCATTCATAGCCATTCCACTGCCTTCAAAGTAAACGCTCAGGGAGACGTAGGTGGATGAGACCTCTAGGTGCAGTTTGATCAGGCGGCTGGCCGCTGCTTCCATCTCGGGAGAACTCTGCTGGATCTGGGTGCTCATGGTTAGCAGTGAGCAGGACTTCTCCACAAGCTGCTGTGAGGCTGGTCTCAGAAGTGGGGGATAAGTCCAGAAGATTGTGCCGGAAGCTGTGGTTGAAGGGGTGGGGCTAGAGGGTGGTGGGAGGCAGGAGGAGGGGGAGGCAAGGCCGGGTTGAGAGCACGCAGATTGTTCCATCCAAACGCTGGTGAAGCAAGAGACTGATCCAGGAGGCATCCAGGTTCATTGTCTCTCACTCTAGCTTTTAGGAAGAGTATCTTTCTTTCCTAGTTAGGAAAGAGTCTTTATCATTTTGACCCATTTCTTTCCATAATTCCAAGATGAGATAAGAACGTCCAAGGTAAAAACCTCAAAAAATTGATAGTGAACCTCTTCCAAATCTTCATTTGTGACTTAACACTCGTTTGTTGCTTATTTTAGAGCCTGTTTGAATAGATTTCCCCCTGCTCCTGATCCCTGATGGAGAGGGTACTTGGCCCAGAGCAGTCTTGCCGTCCTAATATAATTATTCATACTGCCCCCTAAATTAATTAATTAATTATTCAATTAAGAAATAGCATCCCCCCCTTTCACACTCAAAAGGGTCCTTGTTTGGAATATACATTACATAGCACCTTAGTGATCGAAAAGGACAAAATCCACACTATGGAATGTGAAATGGTAGCGTTTACAAGACACAGTACTAATTAATCAGACCAATAAGAATCCCATCATAAATTTTCTACTATTCAGCCTTCATTTTCATTTGTTGATCCTTTTATTCCTTCTACTAAAAGTTCTAAATACTAATTATGTGCCAGGTGTTTTTATAGGGTAAGGGCATTAGCGAGGTTCCGCAAAAGAGAGACCAGCACCTTACAGGAACAGATCACCTTTAATGAGGCGAGAAGGGGCAGCAGTCAGATTAGTGAGCTGCTCCCCTAACCCAAGAAAAGAGTATATATAGGCATATATGTGGAAATCTACTCTTAAGGGGGCCTGTTCTTCTCCAAGGTTGTTCAGAGTCGTTATCTCTTAAGGGGCTGGGGCAAGGAATACTGGAGATGGGCCAGAGGCTGTACCAGCTGGGAGCTGGGTGTAATCAACCTTAATGTCCATTTTTTTTTTCCTTTGGGTGAGAGAGTTCTTTGTTTTGCATAGAATGGTGGGGAGGACTATAGGGCCGTTTTAACCCCAGGCTATTTTGAGCCCTGTAACTTTGTTTCAGTTTTCTTAGGTTCTGGTGGCTTCCTGTGATTACCCAGATATTCAACTATTAACCGAAACACGTCATGTAAATGGGCATTAAAGATGAAAATGTAGAGGTATAAATTCTACCAAAATAGAAAAAAAAAAATCCCATACAGGATGAGTTAGTCATTCTCAGAAGATGAGGGCAAAACTAGATGTTTTCATAAGGGCTTTTCCAGCTTTGTGATTCCATGCTTAGCATTTTATTTTCCGAAATACCACCTGCCTGGGGCTGTTGCACAATTAGAATGCTTTCCTGTGTTTTCTGTCAAACAGGAAGGCATATTCTATTCAGGGTATACAATATTTGAACCCCAGAGAAGTGAATTTTGCTCTAAACTCTGAATCTAGGTCTAAATGAAAATAAAAATCCACTGTTTTCCAGCTGCTTTCCAATTTTACTATCTCTGTTGTTGAAAACTGACATCTTAAAATTTCAAAAAGATATCTGCAGTCTCCCTTTACTGCTTAAGCTAAAATATGAATACATATCCTATATCTAAATAGAGGATATATCGTCCACTTTTTTTCATGAAATGCTGTCATCCCAAAGTGGTCTCATTGCATTTGAAATTTGCAAAAACAGTTACAATTCAAGAATAGCACATTTTTCAAACCTGGAGGGAATTCACTGGGTAAAACAGGAGTAGTTCTGCAGCCTTTCTGGCCAAAAAGAGGCTGGGGTGGAGAGGAGGGGAAAAAACAGAAATTCAAATCCAAGAACAATCCTAGCACATCCCCAAATAGGAGAGAAATTATACTAGATGCCATACCTTCCAAATAACTGCAAAGAAATGATCATTACCTACCGTGTGCATAAACCATTAATCATCGTATTGACCTTGTAACAAGAAAATGCAAAGCCTGGAGAAAACCTCACCATATAACATACTTTATACATTGCAGGATGTCAGGCTCATTTAATATATTTCAGTTTCCCATACATTTACTTGGAAAAGAAAAATGTCTATATAAACCTTCTCAGATGGGATCATTTTCTGCCTTGTGCAAATGTTTATAAATCTTCCCCTCATCACTTCAGAGAGAGGAGAGCCAGTGTGGAAACTACTCTGGTGGATGGTTAAGCACATAGTTGTCAGAATCAGAGTAATGTGGGCTCCAATCCCAGCTTTGCCACTTGTTACAAGTATAACCCTAGGCAGGTAGCATAACCTCTCTGGGTGGGCCTCAGTTTTCTCGCCTATAAAATGTCAATGTTAACATTTCACAAGCATACCACAAGGGATCTATGACATAAAGAGATGAGAAAAAAAAAACAAAAAAACGCCCAAACAAGTAGAAAGCACCCCCAAAATAGTGCTGTGTCATCAATCAGATTTTGTAATAAGATTGTAGAGGCCCTGTCAAGCTCTATTGTATCAGAAGCATATCCCAATATGTTTTTGATCCACGTTTCCTCACTATCTTCCTCTGGTAGCTCAGTTGGTAAAGAATCTGCCTGCAGTGCAGGAGACCTGGGTTCAATCCCTGGATCAGGAAATGGCGAACTACTCCAGTGTCCTTGCCTGGAAAATCCCATGGACAGGGGAGCCCAATGGGCTGCAGTCCATGGGGTCGCAAAGAATCAGGCACAATTGAGAGACTAACACACAACACACTTTCCTCACTACAGACCTGTTTTGCTGAATCACTTGTCTTTCTGTGGCGATGTCCTTTCAATTACAAAAGCATAGAGGCACAGCTTTGGGTGTCAAGATCAAATTCATTTAAAGCATGAGCAAAGCCAGGTTCTCTGAATTCCCTGGGCTAAGTGAGATTCAGCAACACCTCCTGAGGTCCTTTGTGGCCCTGCCAGCTATGGATGCAGGGGAGCAGTGCATAGATGGTAGAGGTCTATTTCTGTTCAGTTCTCCAACTCAAGATGGTCACTACAGCAAGAAACATTTAAGGAATGCCTACTTTACAGTGTTGTAGGCATGCGTTCTGGGAAACAAACTCACTCAGAAGGACAGTGCAGATAGTAGAGTGCAGTTTATTACACCGGTGGGCCCAAGGCAGAGTCTCCTCTTAGCCAAGGCCCCCAACCAGCATTTGTGAAAATCTTTTATACCCCATGTGTACGTGTCCGAACCCACCACTCCAAATTCCTTGAGACTTACATAAACCAAGGAAAATACAATCCCAATAACCCCATCATTCATGTGCTATGTGCTCATGTGCTCAAATAGTCAAACAATTAGCCAATAATCAATAAACCCGAGGTTACACTCTGATAGATACAGAAAAATTTATGGCCTGTCTGGAGGAAGGGGTGATTAGTGTATGTTTTCTCTTAGGCAATGAGAAACCTAGATACGATCTTCAAGCTTCCTCTGTCTGGAGGGGGTCTTATCCTTCTGTTGTTGTTTTCATAGGCACTTAACACAGAGTTCAGAGTCCATTGGAAAGGTGGCCGAGCATGATCAGCATGAACAGGCCTAAGATGGAATCCAGGCCCTATGAATTCCTTCTTCAACAGGAGAGGATAAGGTTACAGAACATCCCATGCAAATGGTAGAATTCAGCTTCTACCACTGAAATGTAGACTGTGGAATGCTTATGTCTTGGGTCAGATTCCTCAGATGCAGACCTTGAGATGAGAATTCCTATCCAAGAGATTTATTGGGAAAGTGCTCCCAGAGAGACCAAAAGACAGTGGTGCAGCAGGAAAGAGAAAGGAATCCAAGAAGCAAAGTTGCAATTTTAGGAAGTGCTCAGCTTCAGAATCATCCCACGGTGTAGCTTTGGAGCATAAATTATACCTAAAGTTTATTTCAACATGAGGCAAGGGAACTGGACTTTTATACTCCCATCCATTGGCTATGGGTGTCTCTAGGTGGATATAGATTCCAGGGTCTGTGTACAGGTTAGGCAACTTCAGTAGCCCAAAGAAACAGTGAAGAAGGTCACGGGTGCTAGTCAATAAGAGAAAAGCACACTGGGCTGAGTGTGGAGCACAGCTGAGAGGATTTGGGCAGGGATCAGACAGTATCCACCACCAACTTGTTTCCCCACTTGACCTTGGAAGGTATTGGAGTACAGCAGAAATGAGAAACCCCAACTAGTACCTTTAGCCAGGAATCCAGTGGATAAAATGAAGACTTTATCATAGTTTTTAACCCATATATATACCTCTTTGCTACTTCTATTTACAGGGAATACAGGGCTTTGGGCGCCTATACTGCAATCTCCTTTTCGTTGTTTGTTGTTTAATTGCTAGGTCATGTCCAACTCTTTTGCAACCTCACAGACTGTAGCCCGCCAGGCTCCTCTGTCCATGGGATTTTCCTGATAAGAATACTGGACTGCCATTTCCTTCTCCAGGGGATCTTTGCGACACAGGGATCAAACTTGTGTCTCCAATATATTGCACGCAGATCCTTTACCACTGAGCCACCAGGCAAGCCCAGATCTGAAAATCTGTAACACTCTTCAGGGGTCTCACTTGCATGTTTATATGTCCGGCCAAATCAGACCGAAAGCTCCAACTAAGAAAGCATTTGCATCTTTTATTGGACCCTCTACTCTCATGGACATCATTCCCCATATTGGAACTGCATATTGATTTTTTAAATAGCTGCACAAAACTACTTAAAAGTCAAAACAGCATGAGTAATCCAGACACTGAGAAGCTGTGAAATGGCTGCTTAAGGACCTGTCATCCAAAGTGAAGTCACCTGAAAACAGATGGTACACAAACAGCAAAACTGTCTTTGTGTGCTTGTCAATTTTTTAAAAAGGAATTGTAAACAGGTACAACAGTTCTGAGCTGTTCCTCTACTTTGGACAAGGGACACCTGCCACCAGGCACAGAAGGACTGGGTTCATCATTTTTCTCTCCCCAAATACACACACACACACACACACACAGCCCACTTGTGCCATCTATTAAACTCTAGAGCTCACTGAGAAGTTTGGCAACAGCCTACCCTAACAGGTCTGCCTCGTAAGGCCTCTTCTCTCTGTGCTTCCTATGGACACTTCAGACAAGCAGGGGTTCTCAAGTGGATCTGAGTTTGTCTCCTAGATGACATTTGGCGATGCCTGGTGACATCTGTGGTTGTCATAACTAGGGGGAGGGTACTACTGGCGTCTAGTGGGCCAAGGATGCTGCTGAACATGCCACGGTGCACAGGAAGCACTGCTTCTCCCCCTAACAAAGAATTTTCTAGCCCCAAATGTTAGTAGTGCTCAAGTTGTGAAAGCCCATGCTAATGGGTAAATAATGTTGGTATCTTGGTTTGGGTTCCCACAAAAGCAGACCAGGAGATAAGCATTTGAGTATAACTGGCCTGAGTGATGGTCCCTGAAAGCACCAGTAAGTGGGAGGGTAAATGAGACAAAGGGAATAAAATCAATAGAGCGTGTTAAAGGGCAAGTTCCTCCTACGGGCAACTAGGACTCAGGCCTCCCGGGGAACGCTAGGAGACTCGAGGAGGCGCACCTCAGAGTTGTTTCAAACAAGGACAAGGAAGCCCAAATATTTATCTTGCAAATCCCATCTGTTATTAGCTGAAGACTGCTCCCAAGCATGCTAAGTTTCTGGCACTTCCTGCCTACCTTTCAAGAACCAAAAGAAAGCCCCCTCAGGGGGAGAGTTTGGTGCTTGTCGCAGAATCCCATGGGCATGCATGGGAATGGTGAGTGCTGAGCACTGGGTAGGGTGCCAACAATACACGCTAGTGTTAGTCTTCCAAGCAAACGCTAACGGGATATATCCTAAGTGGCTTTCTCTGAGGAAGCTGCCCTAGTCAAAAAAGTAATTCTGATCATGACTATAGTAGATGTCCTAGAAGATAAGCAGTCATGATATATTTTAGTTCAAGAGGCCTCATTAGGAGAGGCAATTGGAAAGATTCTTAGAAATTGTGTGTTCCAGTTCTGTACCAATACATGGATCTCCTCTTAAGAATGTCTCTGACAAATGATCATCTAGTCTTTGCTTAAATCCACCCAGGTTACCAGGAACACACTAGCTCATAAGGGATACGCATTCCATTTTCAGAGTGTGATGTGGGAAAACAGAGCTGCTTGAGAACCAAATAGGTCAGAGTCGGAACCTGACTCACTTTGTGAGTGAGTGAAGTCGCTCAGTCGTGTTCGACTCTCTGCAACCCCGTGGACTGTAGCCCACCAGGCTCCTCCATCCATGGGATTCTCCAGGCAAGAGTACTGGAGTGGGTTGTCATTGCCTTCTCCAGGGGATCTTCCGGACCCAGGGATTGAACCCAGGTCTCCCACATTTCAGGCAGACGCTTTAACCTCTGAGCTACCGGGGCAGAAGTATTACTTAACCTCTCTGAATCTTACTCTCTTTAACTATAAAATACCACTAGTCATATTATCTACTTCTTAAGAATACTATAAAGATTAAATGAGATAATACAAGGAATTGAGCACAACTTCTGACATATAGTAGGTGCTAAATTAACATGAGCTGCCTTCACTGCTTTTCCTTCTCCATCCTCTCTAGTCTCATATGTCAGCTGCCTGCCTCACAATAGGCTTGATCCTTTCATTCTGATTCTAGCTTCCAGAAGAATATAAAGTAAGTCCAGCCCACCTTCCCACTGATAACAAGATTTCCCTTCTCCATCAAAACAGGCTGGCTGGCTTCCTTTACCACTGCTCTTACAGCCTGACTCTGTGGGCCTCTGTTCTCTAGTCACTCTCCAGAAGGGAGTTGAGTTCCCCCAAGGAGACAGTTTCAACTACCTCCTTACCTGGGACAACACATATCCTTTTAATTTTGATCCATGTGCATCAAAATGGGATCTGTATGGAATAGTGTTCTCTTTTAACCAAAAGAAAAATGTCGGCCTATATGGGAAAAGAATTTTAAAAAGAGTGGATGTATGTATAACTGACTCACTTTCTGTACACCCAAAACTAATGTAACATTGTAAATCAACTATACCGTAATAAAGAGAATCTGTGTAGTCAAGAAAGGAAGGCATAAAATGATTTTTTCTTTCCTTACCATGCTCCATTTTAACTCCTGCAAATGTTTCTTCCAACCTGCACTTGCCCCTTAGCCTTCCATGATGAGAAGTGCTTTCTGTTCATTTTTAAAGGGAAAAATGTAATGTTTCATAGAAAGAAACAAGATTCACATTCTGAATAGAGGTGGCCTCCTATTTCAGAAGTGCTGGCAAGCCGGCCCTTGGTGGTTGCCAAGAGATGGGTTGGACTGACACAGCTTGTGCTGGAAAGAACATCCAGCCTTGAAATTTGAAGTGGCAACTTTTGCAATGCCACTCTCCCTTTTCCTGCTTGAAGCCCCTGGATGTTCCTTCTGGTCACGCTGCCATCTTGCTGGCAAAGAGAATCACCCAGCAAGAGATGTTGCTTTTCATTATCTGTAACATGATCTCATTTGTGTGTGTATGCATGTGTGTGTAGATGTAAAGACATATACCAAAATGTTAATGGTGGTCTGTATCTGCCTGTGACCAATTTGTTACTTTCTACCTTCCTATATTATCTAAATTACTTTGGCAATGAGCATGTATTTAAAATTACTGCCGACATGAAAATATGTTCAACATTGCTAATTATTAGAGAAATGCAAATCAGAACTACACTGAGGTACCACCTCACACCAGTCAGAATGCCCATCATTTAAAAGTCTGCAAATAACAAATGCTTGGAGAGGCTGTGGAGAAAAGGGAACCCTCTTATACTGTTGGTAGGAATGTAAGATGGTACAGCCACTATAGAGGTTCCTTAAAAAACTAAAGCTAGAATTACCTCCTGATCCAGTAATCCCACTTCTGGGAATATACCCAGACAAAACTAGAATTCAAAAAGACACATGCACCAGAATGTTCATAGGAGCACTGTTCACAATAGCCAAAACATGGAAACGACCTACATGTCCATCAACAGAGGAATGGATAAAGAAGATGTAGTGTATATATACAGTGGAATACTGCTGCTGCTGCTGCTAAGTCGCTTCAGTCATGACCGACTCTGTGCAACCCCATAGATGGCAGCCCACCAGGCTCCCCAGTCCCTGGGATTCTCCAGGCAAGAGCACTGGAGTGGGTTGCCATTTCCTTCTCCAATGCATGAAAGTGAAAAGTGAAAGGGAAGTTGCTCAGTTGTGTCTGACTCTTCGCAACCCCATGGACTGCAGCCCACCAGGCTGCTCTGTCCATGGGACTTTCCAGGCAAGAGTACTGGAGAGGGGTGCCATTACTACTCAGTCATAAAAAGGATGAAATAATGCCATTTGCAGCAACGTGGATGCAACTAGAGATTATTATACTAAGTGAAGTAAGTCAGAAAGAGAAATACCATATGAAATCATTTATAGGTGGAATCTAAAATATGGCACAAATGAACCTATCTACAAAAACAGAAGGAGACTCAAAGACATAGAGCAGAGACTTGTGGTTGCTGGTGGGGGGAGTGGGTGAGGATAGACTGAGAGTTTGGGATTGGTAGATGTAAACTATTATATTTTAAATGGATAAACAACAAGGTCCTAATCCAATCCCGTGATAAACCATAATGGAAAAAAATATAAAAAAGAATGTATATATGTGTATAACTGAGTTACTTTGCTGTACAGCAGAAATTAACACAACACCGTAAATCAACCACACTTCAGTTAAAAACATTTTTTTAAAGGTCTACAAGTAACTAGCTCTGGAGAGGGTATGGAGAAAATGGAACCTTCTTATACTGTTGGTGGAAATGTAAATTGGTGTAGCACTCTGAAAAACAGTATGGAGGTTCCTCAAAAAACTAAAAAGAGAGTTGCCATATGATCCAGCAACCCCACTCCTGGGCATATACCCAGACAAAATCCTAATTCAAAAAGATAGCTGCACCCCTATGTTCATTGCAGCACTATTTACAATACTCAAGACCTGGAAACAATCTCAATGTCCATTGACAGATGAATAGATAAAGAAGATGTGGTATAAGCACAAACAATGGAATATTACTCAGCCATCAAAAGAGTAAAATCATGCCATTTGCAGCAACATAGATGGACCTAGAGATTATTATACTAAGTGAAGTAAGTCAGAAAGAGAAAGACAAATACCATATGATTTCACTTATATGTGGAATCTAAAATGTATACAAATCAATATATCTATGAAACAAAAAACAGACTCACAGATAGGGAGGACAGACTTGTGGTTGCCAAGGGGAAGGAGGGGTGAGTGAGGGAAGGATCACGAGTTTGGGATTAGCAGAGGCAAACTACTATATACAGGATGAAAAACAACAAGGTCATACTGTATAGCACAAGGAACCATATTCAATATTCTGTGACAAAAGATAATGGAAAAGAATGTGAAAAAGAACATAAACATGTATAACTGAGTCACTTTGTTGTACATAAAAAATCAACACAACGTTGTAAATCAACTCTACTTGAATAAAATTTTTTAAAAATTAAAAAAATTCTTCCAAAAACTCAGGAATTAAAGACATGTTTCTATTTTCAAAGGAAAAAGGAAAATTTGTTCCCCCTCTTTCAAGTAGGTTATGTGCTTTTGGTCCACAACTCACTGTCTCCTGAAGCCAGAGCTGGCTTGATGAATGGCACCCTCCAGCCTTGTAAGTATCAAGCTATTGTACATTGCATTTGAGAAATTAAAATTCAAGAAAAATGAAAAATGAAGGATGTCTTTTTCCGTGTCACTTCTCCTACTCCCTTGGGACTTCACTGGCAGTCCTTTTACCCCTTACTAGCCACCAGTAACCTGTGGTTCAGTCTAGGGACTGAGAAGAAAAGAGAATCCCCTCTGGGACTGAGGTGACTTGTATGGCAGGGTTGCTGCCTTATACTTCTTCCTTATTTCCTGTTGGGCCTGGCACTGTGATTGACACAAAGAGTCACACATTCTCAAGGGTAATGAAAACTCAAAGGCCACTTGATCCCAGTGTTTATCCCCATTGTCAATGCTTAGTCATTACTCCATGAACAGATTAAATGTGACTATTGGTCAAGTTGGCTGCTCAAAAAGTTTGAGCCACAGTCAGATGTCCCAGTTCACCTAGACACCATCCCCGGCCAGTCCCTTTTGCCAATGTCCAGATGAAAGGTTGTTGCTGAATGAAAAGATGGCCAGGATTCTTGGCCTCTGGAGGAGAAGAATTCAATCCGGGGCCAGAGATGAGGCTTGATCGCTCAGAGCTTTTGTGTAATAAAGTTTTATTAAAGTGTAAAGGAGACAGAGAAAGCTTCTGACATAAGCATCAGAAGGAGGCAGAAAGAGTACCCCCTTGCTAGTCTTCAGCTGGATATTATATAGTCACTCAGTTCAGTTCAGTTCAGTTCATTCGCTCAGTCGTGTCCGACTCTTTGAGACCCCATGAATTGCAGCACGCCAGGCCTCCCTGTCCATCCTAGCAGTGTGTTAATGAAAGAAAGGGATGTCTTAAAACTCAGAATGGCACCAGGCCCCTCACCCATAAGATGCATTTTGGGATAATCTTGGCACCAAATGGTTCATCCTGGGCCATAAAATGATTAACTTGAATCTTGTAGAAGGACAGATTACCATACAAAGTTTCATTTACATAGATTAGGGGAACAATATCTGAGTATAACACACGCGTTTGTCAAGTAGGTTCTGAGCCATTAGGCGGAACAGACTTGAATACAGAGTTTGGGGTAAACGCATAGTATATTAACATAGCTTAAGACAAACATTTCCATAAGAAAAATGCATTGGTTAACTCAAGGTTTGAGAATAGTTAACTTCAGGTGAAACCAGGGGTCATTATGGCAACACAGTATTTTAAGAGAAACCTCCTTTTAAATTTGTATAGAGAAGGAGAAAAATATTGCTAGCTTGTTTCCTCCTGCCAGCTTAAGAGAGAGAAAAATGTCTGACACTTGCAGGCTATTTCCTCCATTTGTAGACCGCTGGCCTTCCTGTCTGTTACCCTCTCACAGGTATTCAAAGACATGATTCAGCATTTTATGTCTCTATGACTGAGGGAGCAGAAGAAGAGGCCACCAACACGCAATGGGACCAGCACCAACAACAGGTCCCTTTTACAGCTTCGGGGGCTGGGCATGATTGCCTGTCTGGCATGGGTACAAAGCTCCCCTCCCACATTCCCCCGGCCTCCCTCGTTGTGGTGCCTGGACATGGCTTCTGGCCAAGACACAGCACTATTCCCCAGTTCAAGATAAGGAAATATCTATCTGGGCCTGATGCTCTATATAAGCACCAGATGGCAATGATTAAAATTAAATTAAATTAATGTTTGACAGTCCATGAAGGGCATAAATTGCATGGTGTGCTGCTTGTCCAATCTGTCATCTTGTTTCCCTTGGCTCAGGTCAACAAACAACAGCCGAAAACTCGCTCTCTGGGTCAAACAGTAGCTTATTTCTCCGCTATGGAAATGGCTGCTCAGTTTATCAGGTTGAAGGCTCCTATGCTGCTCAAATCATAATTAAGATGCTTTAAAAGGGAGAGAATTGAATTCTATCTTCTTGCCACAATCTCCAGCAGCCATCACCCCAACACAGTATAACAGCAATTACTGGTTAGAATTCAGAAACTGGGAAATCGGAACCTGGCCTAGGAGCAAACCATTGCTAAAAATCACAAAGCAATTTCCAGCTCTAATGACAGCCTTCTTCATTCACATGGTTTCTAGAGCATGTGGGCAGTGCTGATGTGTTATCAAGTTGCAAAAGGATCCATGGTGCCGCATTTTTAAATCATCCATCTGCCAAGTACTCCCTTCCAGAGAACTGGCAGATTTAGGCTTTTGCTCTTTCCTTCTGTGTTATTTGGGAATCAGCATTCCAATATTTACATTGTCCTTGGAGCTACTTATATCCAAAGTAACATTTTAACCTTGGTGCTTTTGCACAGCAACTTCGATGAAATGTGCAAAATGTTTAGCATATATTCTTTGGTGATAAAGATCCATTTTTACAGGAGTTAAGCCAAATGGTAGGACAAGGAACTGAAGCACAAACAGGGTGATGTTAGCTGGGATGTGCCATCCAGATGGCGTGTGTACACATACGTGCGCTAGTCATGTCCGACTCTTTGCGATCCCATGGACTGGGATCTGTAGCCCTGCCAGGCTCCTCCATCCATGGGATTCTCCAGGCAAGAATACTGGAGTGGGTTGCCATTTCCTCCTCCAGGAGATCTTCCTGACCCAGGAATTGAACCCAAGTCTCCCGCATCTCCTGCATTGCAAATAGATTCTTTACCACTGTGCCACCTGGGAAGCCCTTAAGGAATGAAACACTTATTCCCTGGGCTGCTGGGAATGCAGCTGGGAGGTGGCCTTCAACTGTCAGCCCACTTTGGGGATCTCCTCTGCTGAAGACCACTACCCTGCCCTACCCCAGATCTCTCCTTCTGAAGATAGCCCACATCTCCCAACTCAGCACAGCTCTAAGGGGCAGGCTTTTCTCACTATTTTCTCTGCCTGGGCTTGTCTTCCAGATTACTACCTGACTCCTTCCCTGACACATCCAGGCCTCTGCTCAAATGTCACCTCATCAGAAAGGCTTTTCCTGAGTTCTTTTTCTAAAGTAGCACACACTTGCCCTTTCCCCACAGCCTACCTCCACAGCTTCCTGTGCCCTGATTCTGCTCTCATTATTTTCATAATTCTTATCACTACCTGACATGATTTAGGTATTTGTCTATCACTTAGTTGATTGAGTAGCTCCCCACTAGAATATGAGTTCTGGGATAGCTGGAACATTAGCTATCTTGTTCATAGCTTTATCTCCACTACCTAGAAAAATGCCTAGCACACATATATAGAGGCACTCAGTAAATATCGGAGAAGGCGATGGCAACCCACTCCAGTACTTTTGCCTGGAAAATCCCATGGACGGAGGAGCCTGTTGGGCTGCAATCCATGGGGTCGCTAAGAGTCGGAGATGACTGAGCGACTTCACTTTAACTTTTCACTTTCATGCATTGGAGAAGGAAATGGCAACCCACTCCAGTGTTCTTGCCTGGAGAATCCCAGGGATGGGGGAGCCTGGTGGGCTGCCGTCTATGGGGTCACACAGAGTTGGACACGACTGAAGTGACTTAGCAGCAGCAGCAGTAAATATCTGTGAATAAGTGAATGAATGGATGACTAGTTGCCTAATATCTTAGCTACTTCCTAGTACTTAGGCTGGTTAGGTCTCTCTCTCCATGTGCTGAGAATCCGCATCCTGCCAGGGTAGCATAATAGACATGGGCTTTGGAGTTAGGCTGAGTTATTCATTTAGTTCACGCACAACCACATAGCTCTTTAGCAATGCAATTGCTTGGTATTTTATTGACATTAATACATTTAATGCTTACAACAGCTGTAAGAGATGTTATTATTATTATTGTTCCCATTTTTAAAGATGATACTGAGCAACAGAGAGGTTAAGCAAGTTGCCCCAGGTCACATGTCTAGTAGGAGCCAGAATTCGAACCCAGGCAGTCTGTCTCCAGAATTTCTCCCACTTACCAGCCATGTGATTTTCAGTAAGTTCCTCTCTGAATTTGTTTCTTTGTCTATAAAAATGGAAATGGGGATGATAATGGCTGCAATACATTGTTGCAAGCTGGAAATGAGATGATGTACTATCAAGTGCTTAGCAGGGTCCTTGATCCACATAGTTCAGTTCAGTTCAGTTGTTCAGTTGTGTCCGATTCTTTGCAACCCCATGGACTGCAGCACACCAGGCCTCCCTGTCTATCGCCAACTCCCAGAGTTTACTCAAACTCATGTCCATTGAGTCAGTGATGCCATCCAGCCATCTCATCCTCTGTCATCCCCTTCTCCTCCTGCCTTCAATTTTCCCCAGCATCAGGGTCTTTTCAAATGAGTCAGTTCTTCGCATTAGGTGGCCAAAGGATTGGAGTTTCACCTTCAGCATCAGTCCTTCCAATGAACATTCAGCACTGATTTCCTTTAGGATGGACTGGTTGGATCTCCTTGCAGTCCAAGGGACTCTCAAGAGTCTTCTCAGTTCAAAAGCATCAGTTCTTTGGCTTTATAAAGCCACTGTTACCATTTTTGTCCCAGTGCATGACCTTCCAAGTGTTGCACCCATCTGATTTTTGTTTCTTTTCTTCTTTCCTTCTTTTTAAAAAAAATCTTTTGGCTGCACCATGTGGCACATGGGATCTTAGTTCCCTGACCAGGGATTGAACCCAAGTCCCCTGTATTGGAAGTACTGAGTCTCAACCACTGGACCACCGGGGAAGTCCCTGTTTCATTTTGGATGTCCTATATTGATGGCTTGACTCCATTCTACCCTGTGACAGATCTTGGGCTGGATCCACAACTAATCACTTCTGCTCTTCCCTGTCAAATCTCAAAAGAAAACCATTCTTACAGGCAGAAGGAACCAAATTCAGGCTGCGTGACTTGTCTTTGACAACTAGCCTTGCAGTCCTTCTGGGTTGCCATTAACTTGGCAAATCACTCAGATAAGCCACAAGCCCAAATATGACCAGGTGTGGCGGCCACTTTCATGCACTGCCTGGTTCTTCCTTCAATGAAGTCCTTGTTTTCCCATCTGCTAGGAGTCCTGGGGGTGACAACCCTGAGCTCTCTGCCTCTTCGGGGACTGCCTCAGGTGCAGAGAGCCACAAGACCCAAAGGCAGTGTCCCTGATGACTTTCTGAGGTGGTTCCTATCCAGGGCTCAGTGCACAAATATCCACTTCCCGCCGTTTGAGCCTAGCTGAGGACAACTCTGAAGGACCATTCCAGCTCCCAAGTTGCTTGTGGGTCAGCCAAAGCTGTTGCTGAGCCCACATCACAGCTCAGCTTCTTCTTCTGCCCATTCTTTCCCCCTTCCCCTCCTTTCCCCAGGAGTTGATCTCAAGAGCACAGCGCAAGAAGTATCCTGCCTCCATGCTCTGTCTCAGAGTCAGCTTTCCTAAAAGCCCAGCCTACAGTACACCAGGTCTAGGCAGATTCACTCACACTCTGTGTCATGATCTCTGGAGTCCTCCAGAAGCTATTAAACCCAAGACACAGAATGGCCTCCCAGAATTACAGCTCCCTGGATAACTTCCCAACTCATCCCCCATCATGTTTTACTTTTTCTCAGAGGGATAGCTAGAGAAGCTTGCCTGCTTACACAAGCATATAAATGAAGTCAGAAAAATGATCTTTCTTCCTGATGCCTACTAATCAATGTTCTGCCTACTGTACATTGCCTCAGCTTAGAGCTTTTGGTTCCTCAAGGAAGTGAGACAGATGATCACAGGGTGCATACAACACTGGTCCTTTCCTTTGACCTAATGAGTTCTAGGAGGATTTGTAAGCAAACAACCAGCTTGTGTGACTATACATCAGAAGCAAAGAGTCAGTCATTAAGGGAATATAAACGAGGTGCTTCATCCGTTTTGTAAAGCTGATGTATTTATAAGCATGCCCTAGGGCAAGGGTCAGCCTCAATGATACCTCCTTTGGGAATAACAGATCCCAAAATACGTATTTTTCATGACCATAAATGACATTTTGATCTGAGTTATCATTAAAATAGTTATACCTTTAATGGTCTGTAAAATCATAACATGCTTCCTTACATGTCAGATTTCCTAAACTACAATTGGGTAAACCTTCCATCTGGTCTTGAAGAATAGAAAAAAATAACTTCCCTATTTAAGTGTGCAGTACTGTGTGTCTGATAAGATAATGAAATCATAAAGGGTGAAAATGCAGTAGAGTATAACCGCTTATTTTCTTAAGATTTTCTGTGGAAAGATACTTTATCTTATTAAGCAGATCTTTCTAATAAATCCTTTCCTCTTCCAGCATGCAGCCTAGTTCTTACAAAGGAATTAAAGGAACACTTGATAGTCTATTGGTTTCTCATATTAGTTTTTGTTGCATCATGGCTCTTTGGAAATATCATTTCATTTTTTTTTTCCTTGAAATTTTTTTTTAATTTATTTTTTTTTAATTTTATTTTATTTTTAAACTTTACATAACTGTATTAGTTTTGCCAAATATCAAAATGAATCCGCCACAGGTATACATGTGTTCCCCATAAGAGTTTGTCAAGATATCCAAAATGAAGCTGGTATTGTTAGGCAGGCTTAGGTACTGATCAGTATTCTGTCCTTTCTGTGAAAAATGCTGTAATTGATGCTGACCTGAATCTGTATGGACAATTACAACTGTAAAAACAGATACTTCTCTCCCAGACCCATCCCAGCCATATGTTTTGATTCCTGGTGCTGGGCACTTGGCAGAGACGGGCATTTTGTGTCAGTCAGCCTCTGAGACTCCTGGACTGCCTGAAGATTATTTTTAAAACGTTATGATTCACTGCCGATGACGCTAGCTGCCTCTATTGCCTTCTAGGATTCCGTGACTCCTATGGTTCATGCTCTGAGATTGTTTTTGTGCCCTAGATAGGTATAACTACTTCATTTCAGGCTCTCATAAGGCGGTTACTGGGATCACTGGAACAGTGAATTGAAATGGCATTTAAAAAAACATCCAGTATAAAAACTATATATGGTTGTGAACATTGCTATAGGAAAAACTACTGAAGTTTAACATCTGCCCTTAGAAGCTTCAGATGTATTGAGGGAGACAAAATTAAGACAGAGTGATGTTTGCCATCATTGAAACAGGTTGGGTTGTATGACCGCTCAGAATCTCAGAGTGCATCACGAAGTTCCTTGTTAAGATGCAGTTCTCACAGATCTACTGAATACAAATATAGGCATTGGTGCTGGAATCTGCATCTTTAACAAGCTCTCTAAGTGATTCTCATGCATGCTAAATGTTGATAACCATGGCCCTAGAGGCTGATTATTTCAGCCTGGGCATGGTTCCTGCAACGGCACCGCTAGTTAGTGGTCCTCTATGTTTTGGAAAGAAATTGGGCATTCAGCGATGATCACCACCGAAATATATGATTAATCATTATAATAATGATGCTGACGCCCCACCCAGAGCTCCTTTACCACTCTATCCCATCTCCCCAGAACCAAGATTGGCTCTATTTATTTTATGTTTAGCTGTGAGTGTTGGCTGCTAATGGCTTACAGCTGTACTCTTCTCTGGAGACGTGTTCTCTGCTGACAGAACCCACCACACTCAGAGATGCCTTGTTGTTGTTTAGTCATTCAGTCGTGTCTGACTCTTTGTGACAACTATGGACCATAGCTCACCAGGCTGTCTGTCCATGGGATTCTCCAGGCAAGAATACCGGAGTGGGTTGCCATGCCCTCCTCCGGGGGAATCTTCCCAACCCAGGGATCAAACCAGAATCTCTTGAGTCTCCTGCACTGGCAGGTGGATTCTTTACCACTGAGTCATCAGTGAAGCCTCAGAGATGCCTAAGAGGTCATATACCCACCAACACAGCCAATGAGTGACTGGTATTAAGGAGCACAGGGCCAGCCCCTTTGCCTCAAGGGAGACAACTCTGGTGCCATCTTGCTCTTGAGCTCTCTATGGAATCAAGGCTGATGCTAGACCTCTGCTGAAACCACTTCTTTGCTTAGCTTCTTTTCCAGCTTTTCCTGCTTCTTCCCCTTCCTTCCTTAAAGGTTTCTCCTGAGAACACTCCTTCAGTAAGAATCCTAGGCTCCTTATCTGCTTCTCCATTACCTAAGGCAATATTGCTATTCAGGAGTTGAGAGGATTTTCCAAAAAGAAAAAGTTGTAAAAATTACAAGAGAGATTCTACGAATATATAGAGAGAAGTATTTGTGGCAAGATATAAAAGAAATAGGAGGTTCTGGTTTCAAGTAAAATGGGGTAACTTTGCCCTATCTCACTCAATGCAGCTGTAAAACCTGGACAGTATGCATAGGGCAGCTATTTGAGGACTCTGAAAAGTAAACTGCTTGCAGATTTGGAAAGAAGACATATCCAAATCCAAAGCACTACCAAACTGGTCCTGAGTTTATCATTTCTTTTTTCTCTGCTGCTGCTAAGTCACTTCAGTCGTGTCTGACTCCTTGCGACCCCATAGACGGCAGCCCACCAGGCTCCCCCGTCCCTGGGATTCTCCAGGCAAGAACACTGGAGTGAGTTGCCATTTCCTTCTCCAATGCAGGAAAGTGAAAAGTGAAAGTGAAGTCGCTCAGTCGTGTCCGACTCCTAGCGACCCCATGGACTTCAGCCTACCAGGCTCCTCCATCCATGGGATTTTCCAGGCAAGAGTACTGGAGTGGGGTGCCATCGCCTTCTCCGTCTGTATAGCACAGGAAACTCTAAATACTCTGTAATAACCTATATGAAAAAAGAATCTGAGAAAGAATAGATGTACATATATGTATAACTGACTCACTTTGCTGTACACCTGAAACTAACTCAACACTGTAATCAACTATACTCCGGTATAGGATAAAAAGTAAGAATAGTTCTTTAGAAGAATAATTTTCTACCTTTTATATATCACAGCACACATAGAAAGTGATCATATTTGTAAGACATTTTGGGACATGAACAGGAGAGTGCTCCTGGCTAGAGGAGTTTTAGTTCCTCTAGGTTGCACTGAGCTAACCTGAAGGCCATGGGGAACCAATATATTTCCATACCTGTAACTCACTTGGAGAAGGAAATGGCAACCCACTCCAGTGTTCTTGCCTGGAGAATCTTCATCCCATCTTATTACCAGACCCTTATGACTTCAGTTTTCCCTTATATAATGGAGATAATATCACCTATGTGATATGGTTGTTGTGAATATTAAGACACCTTATGAAGATGCAAACTAGTACGTATAGGATGGATAAACAACAAGGTCCTACTGTATAGCAGAGGGAACTATATTCAATATCCAGTGATAAACCACAATGAAAAAGAATATATACGTATATAACTGAGTCACTTTGCTATACAGCAGAAATTAACACAACAGTGTAAATCAACTATACTTCAATTAAATTTTTAAAAAAGATACCTTATGAGATGTGCTTAGCACAGTGCCTGGCCCATAGTGAGTACTCAATGAACATAGGTTGCTTCCTCTTCATTTTCATTCCCTAGAGTTATTTTGGCTAAAGAAATTGAGAGTAAGGAGATGTCATGTCAGCTTTGAAGTTCCAGGGAAGGCTTTATGGTGGGTATGTAATGATCTTGGCTTTGAGGGGAAGCCAAGACTTGACAGACAGTGAAAAAGAAGAAAGGCCTCCCAGGGCCTGGTAATAAAATGGGATGAAGATAATCTTTGAAGTCTCAGGCAACCAAAGGTAGGATTAATGAATAAAGAACACTAGATAAGGAGGAGAGATACTGATTTGAAACCTAGCCTTAAGGAAACACAATGAAAACATCTTGTGTTGGTGTGAGAGCTGACTTCAGGTTAGTCCACAACTACATGGTAAAGCAGGCAGAATTTTCCTTTGGTGATTTTCCAACATGGCATTTCTGCCTCTCCTTCCCTTTCAGCATCACACCTTCCAAAGACTCCATTATACTACTTATGCTCACCTATTTGGGAAGAAAGTGGGTTACACAAGACCCAATTCATACTCAAGGGTTTTTGACCTAATGGGTTAATCCTCCTAGGTCATCATTAAAAGAGAGTCTTGGATTGACTTAGGATTAATCAAGAGAAAAGCTCTCCAGTGATTGAATTTCCAGCACTTCTCCTGAGTAGGGAAGATAGCTTTGATTACTGAGGCTACTCACTCAAATCATACCACAAAGATAACATCCCACTCCATCTATGGGTGATAAGGACCCTAATTAATAGACCTGCGCATGCACAGTCTAGACATAATCATGCTTTAATGTCAACATTTTAAATGAAGCTCTGGGAGAATTTCTCTGAATCACCCCCTATGTGAGTATCAGGGTTGAATAACAGGGAGAAGCACTGCAGGGATTCTGGGCCAAAGTAGCCCTTGGGTACAAAGAAATGGAGGCACAAGTAAGGGGGAAAAGGCCAAGACTCAAAGTAACAGTATTAAATCCAAGCTATGGCTCAGATGGTAAAGCGTCTGTCTGCAGTGCGGGAGACCTGGGTTTGATCCCTAGGTTGGGAAGATCCCCTGGAGAAGGAAATGGCAGCCCACTCCAGTACTCTTGCCTGGAAAATCCCATGGATGGAGGAGCCTGATAGTCTACAGTCCATGGGGTCACAAAGAGTTGGACACGACTGAGCGACTTCACTTCTATAAGGGTGTGAGAGTCAGACCATCAAGAAAGCTGTGTGCCAAAGAATTGATGCTTTTGAACTATGGTGCTGGAGAAGACTCTTGAGAGTCCTTTGGACTGCAGGGAGATCAAATTAGTCAATCCTAAAGGAAATCAACCCTGAATATTCATTGGAAGGACTGATGCTGAAGCTGAAGCGCCAATACTTTGGCCACCTGATGTGAAGAACTGACTCATTGGAAAAGACCCTGATGCTGGGAAAGATTGAGGGCAGGAGGAGAAGGGGGTGGCAGAGGATGAGATGGTTAGATAGCATCACTGACTCAATGGACATGAGTTTGAGCAAGCTCTGGGAAATAGTGGAGAACAGAGGAGCCTGGCATGCTGCAGTCCACAGGGTTGCAATAAGTCAAACTCGACTTAGCGACTGAACATCAACAGTTGAATCCAAAGGGCCGGATGCATGATTGCCAATTATCCTCCAAGTTTTGGGAGTTAGGGGAGGTGGGGTACAAAAATGGGAACTGGTCAGGAACAAATGTTAAGTCCAAGGGGATTGTGGTGACCAGTCCATCCATAACATCCATGGCTCACGTTTCTTATTCAATAGCTGCTAGCTGTGATTGGCCACTGGATGAGCTTAAAAGGTTAAAAGCATAATGAGTATAGAGGATGCAGCAATGGACTTGTGATGCTACGGGACAATTTTTAAATAAATATTAGAGAAGAATTAGTAGCTATTAAAATACAGAAGCTAGGAAGCTATCAGAATACAGAAGTTATGGCACATGCATCCAGAGAAGGTAGTAAAATCACTACTTAAAGACTCATTAGATGCCCATTTATTTTTAAGACAGGATTTAAGAAAAATAATGAGATCTATCTTCTGGTTGTGCTGAGATATGAGCTAAATGACCCACGAGAGGTTTCTTCAAACCCAAGAGATTCTGTTTAAACGTTAGAATCCATCTGCCAGAATGGAAATTAAATCCGATAAGCATTCTCCTCGGAAAAACATTGCTTTATATGAGCAGTGCTCTATTTGCTCTTCTCTTTCTTTCTTTTCATCCCTTCCAAATTAAAAACTGGCTCAAACCTATCTCAAAAGTAATTTTCTTGACATTAACCCCAAAGAACAGGATTCATAGCTTAATATACCAAGAATGGCAAATAGACTTCATCTTGAAAGAGGTTTCCTGAACTTTGTGTTGGGAAATATTCTGAAGCTGCATTCAGAGGGCTACATCTGATTAGCAATGCCTGCCCCATGCAGGAAGCAGGGATTAGAGCATGCTTTCCAAGTGTCTGCTACTCCTGCTTTATAACAACCCAAGCAATATTTATAATTAAAAGCAATA
Source organism: Bubalus bubalis (assembly GCF_019923935.1). NCBI lineage: Eukaryota > Metazoa > Chordata > Mammalia > Artiodactyla > Bovidae > Bubalus > Bubalus bubalis. The sequence continues at coordinate 38,071,142 of NC_059181.1, forward strand.
AAAAGGCAATATTTTAATATTCAAGGCATATACAATCTCACAGGTATCAGTGAGATTTAGTGCATGATATTAATATAATGGACCCCTTCCAAGAATATGGAAATAAGGGGCTAGTTATTGTTCAAGAGAAAAAGACCTGGCAGAAGAGGGAAAGATGGGTGCATTAAGAATAGGTAGGTAGTTTGCTTTTTTCAAATCCACTGGCCTAAGGTTTGAACCCTAAGGAAAATATTTAGGTGTGATTCAAAGGAGAGAGGAAACAGAACTGATATTGTTATGACCATAATGAACACATAGGTAATATTCTTCTAATATTGATTACAAAACCGATTTTATAAGCAAAGAGATGAACTACAAGTATCATTCACTTCCAGAGCCATCTTGTTAACCAGAACTATACTGCCTAAATCGTTGCTGCAACTCTGATCCCTAAATCAGTGGCCTGCTTCTATTTTTCTGGCTTGCTATATTTATTTTTACAAAGCCAGAAGACACTTTTCCCCCATATTCCACTCATTCATTCAAGTGTTCATTCATTTGATAAATCTTTGAGTTCCAACAATATATTAGGCAATATCCCCTCAAGTCCCCCTGTCCCAACACCCCTGTCCCATAACAATATCAACGCCTAAATCAGATGCTGCAGCTCAGACAGCATCTGATCGTCATGCTTAATAACTTTTGTTTCTTTTGATAGCCAACCCTACTCAGCTGCGTAATAGCCTTTAGGGTCCAGCAGGCAAATCTTTCTGGTAAAATCACTTTTGATTTCCTGAAGAGTTCTTTCAAGGGATTCAACCCAGAATTTCACAGCCCTGGAGTCAATCCCCACTGTACCATTTTAAGTTGTGGCAATCTGTCATGTGGTCTGGTAGCTGGGGTAACATGGAAGATCCCAGCACAGTACATACATTCCTCCAGCCTTCTATCAGCTTTACCTAAAGTGAGTCAAAGGGATACATGTGTGGTAGTTGGGGGTGTTGGGACAGGGGGACTTGAGGGGATATTGCCTGATACATTGTTGAACTCAAAGATTTATCAAATGAATAAACACTTGAATAAATGAGTGGAATTTGGGGGAAAAGTGTCTTCTGGCTTTGTAAAAATAAATATAGCAAGCCAGAAAAATAGAAACAGGCCACTGTATCTAAGACCAGTGTTTTCTTATCCTGCTATCACCAAACATTCTCTTCCTAATAAAGGAAAACTAGAAATTTGCACTGAAGGCTTGTCTGTCAGTGGGAGAATCCCAAGACAGGAGGTTAACCTTCCAATGAGCAAGGGGAGGTTTATGCGGGCATGATGAAATCTGGCAGCACTTAATCTTCGAGTTCTCTAGAAATAAAAGGGTCACACACAGGATCATTAAAGTGTACAGTTTGTTCTAATTTCAAATCTGGGCATGGATAAATAGACTTTTCCCTCTTTAACAATACACTGGCATGCTGGGAGATAAACAACATCTAGAAATCTGCACCCTTTAGCAACTCTATTGGTGGAAACAATTGTGCTTAGTTTTAGTAAGCAGAGATTAACTTGAAATAGTTTCTCAATAAAAACTTGATTTTTTTTTCAATTTCAATCTTTTCTGAATGCTTTATTTTGGATTTTAAGCCGTGCTTCTATTGTCACTTTTAAAGAGAGAGCGTTTGGTGATGTTTGACCATCTAAGAAAATTAGTGCATAAGGCTATAAGTTAGTGCATAGAGTTGTTTGAAATTGGTATGTTTAGGCTTCATTTTATAAATATACATATTCATATAATATATTTATTTAGTAATTAAGTGAACGTCACTCAGTCGTGTCCAACTCTTTGCAACCCCATGGACTATACAGTCCATGGAATTCTCCAAGCCAGAATACTGGAGTGGGTAGCCTTTCCCTTCTCCAGGGGATCTTTCCAACCCAGGAATCGAACCCAGGTCTCCCACATTGCAGGTGGATTCCTTACTAGCTGAGCCACAAGGGAAGCCCATAATATTTATTACATTATATATATCTATAGCACCTTTGCAGAGGATATACAGGACAATCTTGGTAAAACTGGTGCCTAGAATCCAAGTTTTACCTTGGCAAGAGCAAGTTTTGCTTTACAACAACTTGGACAATGCTTCTACCTTTTACATTTCATTAGTTTCAGTTATTTACAAGCAAAATATTAATTATGGAGTTAAATATATAACTTAATCTCCATTTAGGTTTTCATACCATTCTAACTGAAATAACTAGCTACTTGGTGGGGGTGTATAGAAGAAAAATGCATTCTCAGCTCCAACTTACCCATTAGCATGAATTGTTGTCAATTGAGAAAACTACTTCATGCCCCCAGCTCTGTTCCACAAAGGCAACGTATTTTGAGCCTAATGCTCTCCTATATAACTTAGATTATATAGACTGCTTAATTCAATCCATTGCAACAGGTAGAAACATTTAATTTATTCTGCACTCTTGGGCTCAAAATGGAACTGAGTTTTCTCATGAATATAGAAAACTGCTGCTGCTGCTGCTAAGTCGTTTCCGACTCTGTGCAACCCCATAGACGGCAGCCCACCAGGCTCCCCCATCCCTGGGATTCTCCAGGCAAAAATACTGGAGTGGGTTGCCATTTCCTTCTCCAATGCATGAAAGTGAAAAGTGAAAGTGAAGTTGCTCAGTCGTGTCCGACTCTTAGTGACCCCATGGACTGCCACCTACCAGGCTCCTCCGTCCATGGGATTTTCCAAGCAAGAGTACTGGAGTGGGGTGCCATTGCCTTCTCCAAGTATGTACTTATGTCATTTGGAGCTGAGAATGAACTAGCACAGGATTCAGAACACTTGAATGTTCTGCAGGCAGGCTACAGGTGCTGGGAAATTAAAGTCCTCCAGGATCAGCCCCCATGCACTGACAGTGGGACTTGGTGGATAAGGATGCCAGCTCTCAAGCCTCTGAGGTGAGATACCTCGGAGGTGCTTTCTACATCATGGGTAGCAAACCACTTCTGTAAAGGGCCAGAGAGTAAACATTTTAGACTTTGCCAGCACATGATTTCTACTGCAACTATTTTTAAACATTGTTATGTATATATTTCTGTTTATTTTTGGCTGTGCTGCATCTTCGTTTGCTGCATGGACTTTCCTCTAGTTGCAGAAAGTGGGGGACTACTCTCTAGTTGCAGCGTGCAGACTTCTTGTTGCAGCAGCTTCTCTTGCTGTGGACCACAGGCTCTAGAGTGTGCAGGCTTCAGCAGTTGTGGCTCCTGGGCTCTAGAGCACAGGCTCCATAGTTGTGGTGTATGGGCTTAGTTGTTCCATGGCATGTGGGACCTTCTGGATCAGGGATCGAACCCATGTCTCCTGCTTTGGCAGGCAGATTCTTTACCACTGAGCCACCAGGGAGGCCCCCTCTATGGTAGCTATTCAACTCTGCTCTTGTAGAGTGAAAGCAGTCATAAACAATTCGTAAATGAATGAGCATGGCTATGTTCCACTAAAACTTTATTTATGGACACAGAAATCTGAATTTCACATTATTTTATGTGTCTTCTTTTGATGCTTGTGACCATTAAAACATGTAAAAAGCCATTCGGAGCTCATGGGCTGTATAAAACCAGGCTGGATTTGGCTCATGGGTTATAGAGTGCTAATCCCTGGTTCTATGGTTGTTGCAGTTTCCCTTGGGGATTCCATAGTGACATCTTTCTGGGAAATTCACCCTTTATTGCTTTCCTTATTTTCCCTGTCTCACTCCCCCATTCACTTAACAATCTTCCCAGGAATCATCTCCAAATGAGCTACTTGCATTTGGATACTTGATTTCAGGTTTGCTTCTGGGGGAAGCAAAACTAAGACAACCAGCTTGGCCGATTAATCACTGACTTGAACACTCACTGCTTTGACATCATGAAGATCCTGCAGAAAGACTCCTGGGATCCTAAGAGTAGAGTCAACAAAAGGCTCATTTCATTATATTCTCAGACTGACAGTGCAGTGGGTTAAATGTGTAAACTTTACCATTCCAGTCTTCTGACTTGCACCCGAGGTAAAATCAAGAGTGGTAACACCTGCAGTGAGTCCAAGGCAGCCATTCTGTCTCAGATCCATTGCTCTCAAACCCTCATGTATCTACAACGAGGATATCTAGACGCTTTACAGCAGCGTGTGCTGGTGAATCAGAGTCAACTGAGTAATATAACAGTGCACAGGAACCCAGAGGTGGGGGTGATGATGACCACTGAGCAATCTCTGTAGCCATGTGGATTTGTGAAATGGGTTTTATTCCCAACACTCATTGACAATAACCAAAGGACTGCATGATTTCTAGATCAAGAACAGTAGGTGGGTAGAGAGGGCGTTCGTTCTTTGGTCCCATCTTGCTCATTTTATGTAGTAATTTCTTTCTTTGCAAATTGAAAAAGCTTTCCTCACTCTGTTCCAAGCTGTCCCAGGTGGCTATACCCTCTCAACCTGGCAGGTGCCTGTATACTGGCAGTGAGGCTGTAAACTAAGTACAGCAATTTCTGATCTTCAGACACAAATGATGCAAAGTAGATTCTTTATTAATGACAAGCTTTTCTAATAGAAGGCTAGGCCCTGACATGTGGGCTACAAAGAAATTGTGTTTCCCTGTCTGGCTCCGATGTGCTAGAGTCTTATGCACTGTCTCAAAATTGATTAATAGACAGAGGGTTCTCCTAGCCCTACTTGGTATGCAACATGCAATAAAAACATAATTGTAAACGTAAAAGGGAAAAAAAAAAAGCTGACATTCTAGAACTAGCTCTGGGATGTTTATAAGTTCTAACAAAATCCTTCAAAAATGTGTTTTAATTGGGTTCCTATTAGCAAGTCTGATCCATTGGGACTCCCTAATTACTAAGGTAAGTCTTAACTTGCTTTTATCATTATTTTCTTTCAGTCCAAAATAGAAAGGAAGACATTTTCTTTATTAACATGTGAATTTTAAATTGAACTTGAGTCCAGCAAAGTAAGCTATCACTGTTTTTTTCTGACCTAACCCTCTGGAGGGCTTCATTTTAAAATTCAAATACAGGGAGATTATTTATCACTGTGGTTTTTGCACTAACATAATTGCCCCTTGAAGAACACAAATTGGCTGACTTGCAAAAGAGGAAGTGATTTTTATTTATTTATTTATTTTGTACAGGAATTAAGTTCTGCAAACAAATACCTCTGGCTGCTGCTGCTGCTGCTGCTGCTAAGTTGCTCCAGTCATGTCCGACCCGGTGCGACGCCATAGACGGCAGCCCACTAGGCTCCGCCGTCCCTGGGATTTTCCAGGCAAGAACACTGGAGTGGGTTGCCATTCCCTTCTCCAATGCATGAAAGTGAAAAGTGAAAGTGAAGTCGCTCAGTCGTGTCCAACTCTATGCGACCCCATAGACAGCATCCCACCAGCCTCCGCTGTCCATGGGATTCTCTAGGCAAGAACACTGGAGTGGGTTGCCATTTCCTTCTCCAATGCATGAAAGTGAAAAGTGAAAGTGGAGTCGCTCAGTTGTGTCCGGCTCCTAGCGACCCCATGGACTGCAACCTACCAGGCTCCTCCGTCCATGGGATTTTCCAGGCAAGAGTACTGGAGTGGGGTGCCATTGCCTTCTCCATACCTCTGGCTACTGGGGCTTAAAACATGCTGTATGGTGTTAAAATAAAAAAGCAACATGAAGCCAATAAAAGCCTATGGTCACAGGGTGTGGGAGGTGTTACCATACTAATAATAACCAGGTGTCAGGGAGTAGCAAACCAATGCCCAGATCTATAAGCCAGCTGAAATTTCTACCCTAGGCTCCACATTCCTGCTCGAAAAAAAATCTTCATTTTTAAAAAATTGTATCTCATATTTTGTTTGTATATTGAGAAATACTAAAATTAAATTAAAAGAACTCAAGTAATTATTCAGATATTTGAATATATCCAGACTTAGAAATACCCAAGGAGAATTAGCAGCGTTTTTCTGATATTCCTTACCTTGTAAACATGTCCCTGCTGCTGCTACTGCTGCTAAGTCGCTTCAGTTGTGTCCGACTCTGTGCGACCCCATAGATGGCAGCCCACCAGGCTCCCCCATCCCTGGGATTCTCCAGGCAAGAACACTGGAGTGGGTTGCCATTTGCTTCTCCAATGCATGAAAGTGAAAAGTGAAAGTGAAGTCGCTCAGTCGTGTCCGACTCTTAGCGACCCCATGGACTGCAGCCCACCAGGCTCCTCCATCCCTGGGATTTTCCAGGCAAGAATACTGGAGTGAGGTGCCACTGCCTTCTCCGAAACATGTCCCTAGAGGCTGCCTTTACAGTAAATTAATGAAACAAATTAAAGAAGCACAGATATTCAAGGCATTATAATTTTAAATGGTTGTAGTAGCTGGATTTTAATAATTAAAGATTTCCCATCAGAAACCTTTCCTAAAAGATTTCAACAAAAATGAATCAATGTATCTAAAAACACTGAGCATCACACGTTCCTGAAGGGACACAGGAAGGCCTGTGTTTCTGTGATGTAAGATGCAGCTAGGGTAGAGTAGAAGGAGAGCTATCTTCTTTCTGTCCATCACAGCCTCTCCATCCATATTCTGCAGGCTAAGCAGGAGGAGAGAGAGGAGCTATTTCTTACCATTCACCAGCTTCCCAGCTCTGGCCCTTTTTCATCAATTTGCATAACTGGGAACAGCAGGTATATTTCAGAAGCCTATGGACCACTGCCCCACTTCCCCATTGCACACATACCTTCACCTAGGTCTCCCTCCAGGCACACTCTATCATGTACACTCCCACCCGCTTTTTAATGCTGAAAAGTTCACAACTAGGGATCTATTCCTTGGATGTAAGGCCGTGTTTCTTAGCAATATGCATATAATCCTGGGATGTATCACTCCTTAACCCCTTAGTTTTGGAATTTAAACAAACCCAGATGCTCCTTGAAATAATCACAAAATTAAAATGAGTCAGGTCTATTAATTGCTTATATGTTACTGAATACACACACAGGGAGGATTAGGCAAAGAAGGAGACAAAAAGGGAGATTGTGTGATCTCCATCATGATCAGGTAAATGGAAATGAAAACTGCCATTGATCTATTCAACCCAACCTCTCACTGACATAAGAAAGAAGATTCTACATAGGTGTTCACTTTTTATACTTTCTAAGGTGTACTCTCTTCTGTGGATGAAATACATAATAAATATACATTAAAAAATAAAATTCTGCTCAAATCCCCTGTTTGGCAGCTAGAAATGAAATTCATTGGAAAAACTCTTCATGATTTGATTTTATCCATTTGGCCAATAGAGATATTGTTATATGGAATTTCTCCAACTCCCCAAGCTTATTTATATCACTGTGCTATCCTCATAACATCTGTGCTCTTAGGAGAGTAGGAATATACTTCCCTGAATACGTTTCTGTGTAGCTGGGAGAAGCAGCAGTAAAAATGTAGAAACCTCATAAACAGTTGGTGAGAGCATAAGTTGGAGGAGAAATCTGACCATTTCATCAAACCATCATGTGATATAATTTAATGTAGTGGTATATTTTCCAGAAAGTTATTGTATAGAAACACCCTAACAAACAAGTGAACCAAGGTATAAAATATATGTGAGAATAAGAAATATTCATTGTAACATTGTAAATGGGGCAAAGACTGCAAATATCCTGTTTGCTAGTAGGTTAAATAAACTATGGTTTATTCACACAATGGAATATTATGCAGCCAATAAAAAGTTAAGTTTATATGTACTGATATAGAAAGGTACCCAAAATATTTTAAAAGTAAACTGTACACACACACACACACACACACACACTCTTTGGCTACATGATGTGAAGAGCCGACTCATTGGAAAAGACCCTGATGCTGGGAAAGCTTGAAGGCAAAGGAAGAAGGGAGTGGCAAAGGATAAGATGGTTAGATAGCATCATTGACTCAATGGACATGAATTTGAGCAAACTCTGGGAGATAGTGGAGCACAGAGTAGCCTGGTGTGCTGCAGTCCGTGGGGTCACAAAAAGTCAGACATGACTTAGCAACTGAACAACAACATATATACACACACACACACACACACATATATACACACTATCATTATATATATGTATATATGTATACATGTATATGTGTATGTGTACATATATGTATGATTGTATATATGTATAATATATGTACATATATATATATGTACATATATATTTTAACAAGGGGAAATGGACAGACAGCTATTCATGTGATTACTTGTGAGGAGAAGGATGTTGGCAGGAGAAAATTTTACTTTACTTTTCATAGTCTTCTGAACTGTTTGCATTTCCTTTTTGAAAGTGCCCATTCATTACTTCTCTAAAACAATTACAACAATAGTGAAAATTAAAAAGGGGGGGAAAGATGAAGTGAATTGTCCTTCTGGAAGCCTATCTCAGTGTCATTTGAACCTACATTCTCTGTGTGACAGTGGCCATACTGGGGTAGAAGAGGTCAGAATTTACTTGCCATATGTAGCCTGAGTATCAGTGTTTCTACACAGGTTATAGATTTGTTACCATGAAAGAATACCTATCCTGTTTGAATAAATATAAATTGCTCATAGCACTGCTTGGGATTGACACGTTTCATAAACTCATCACTCCCACTTTACATTCCTATCATGGGTACAGAGGGGAGAGGCCTCTAAATTTAGTCCTTTGAATCTTCAAGAGCTGCTTAGAATAGGTTTGATGAATAAGTTGGTGTTCATCACTTCATGTCTCAGAAATGTATAGTTTTTGACTCTATCTCCCACTCCAGCTTGCCTTTCCAGGCAGAAGAGTAAGAAATATTTTCATTTGCCTTCAAATAGACCTTCTGTTTTTCTGGTCATTTTAGCTGTTGTTTTCTGGGCACTTTCTAGCTCCAGTATGAATTTTTTTGAGAGGTTTCAGAATCAGAATCGTAAATGGTTTACTCAGCAGGGTTGTTCAGGGATCTTTTCCAGTGTTCACTGTGTCGTTCCCACTGCTAGGGCAGCCTTCTGGAACAAGCCATCTAACTCCTTTTAGCCATTCTTCTCCCCCTGCAAGACCCCAGACCTCTAAAATGAAAATGGAAAACATTCAGATGTTTCTAAATCATAGAATCCCAGAATAGAACTCAAAGGGTCATTAGCTATAGTCTTGGCCACACCGCCCATTTCATAAATGGGGGAAACTGAGGGTCAGAGAGGTTAAGCAAGGACCCCACCTGAAATCTCCCAGTGTCGATGTCAGCCCCCTCTCCATTCCATCTGTGTGCATGAGAGATAGTAAAAAGATTTCATAGCTGTACATACTTCAGGCACCAGACTGAAAGCCCACCCAAGTGTTGGCATCGAGTCCTGAAGATGTCCTACTGTGGTGGGTGATAACCTTTTATTTGCTGCATCAATGAATGGTGTTTGGGGTTCTGGAGGGGTGGACAGAGGTGACTGGGGTGGCAGGTAGGGGGAGCTTGTGGAGCTCAGAACAGCATCTCTTCACCAACCAATATGGAAGGTTTTAAATATGTTAACAACTGGAACAGTCATCCAAGTGTGTCCCACTTGTGTAGCACTTGCATTTACACAGTTCTTTGGTCTAATTTAGATAAAACGTAGGTATAGTTCTTTTCTTTATTGGAATCCTCTGATGTGTGCAGACTCACGAGTCTCTGGCAAAGTGATATGCTTTAAATCTTTTCAAGTTTAGGCATCACGAAATGACTTCCAGGTATACTCATAATTAACCAAATTCTAGGGGTCTCACACCTCCAGTGGCATTACAGTACTTTTAATATCAGTCATAAAAATGAAATATTTAAATTGCAAAATAGATATATCGATACAGAAATGTGAGCTCTGTAAAAATGCATGAGCTGATGCTTATCCGTCTTCAAGGAAAAATGAGTCACTGTAATGTTTCCCTCTGTGCAACAGATTTTAAATTGTGATTTATGCAGTTGAAAAGCAGCTAAGTATACCTTGTCAGGAAGACTCTCACGAGGTTGTTTGATGGAGACCACTTTGTACAAATTACCTAATCAACTCAATTCCCCTTCCTCAGAGCAGAAGAGTAAAGAATATCCAACCCCAGGAATGGGTGAGGGGGGCTGTGTGTATGAAGAGGCTCTTTGTTCTCTTACTCTGTTTTTCTCCTTCGAGCTCCTCAGGAGGTAGTGCCTGAGACACAGCATACGTGAAAGCTAAACAACACAATGTACAGAAGTGTTCCTCCCCTGATCGCTAAGACCAAAACATCTCTCCTACAGCTTGAAATACCAACATTCCTTTTTGTCTTTAAGAGTCTCCAAATAAACGACATTATTGCTGATGAGCCATAAATACTTCTTTCTCTGGTAACCTTTTCCCCTACCAAAAAAAAAAAATGGAGATCTGGGTTCTCACAAGAATTTATTTTCTCATCTATTTATTTAACAGGTCTTTCCAGAACGTCAAAAGTTTAATTATACTTAGTCATACTTTTTAAAAAATAGTCTTTGTTGAAAATAAAAAGATTAGATGAATAGAGGTGTAGAAGAGGCTCAACAGAATATCTGTTGAATGCTGGATGAGTGAAAAACTAATATGTTTGTCAATTACACCTCAATATACCATTTAAAGTTTCCCTGGTGGCCCAGATGGTAAAGAATACACCTGCAATGCAGGAGACCTGGGTTTGATCCCTGGGTTGGGAAAATCCCCTGCAGGAGGGCATGGCAAGCCACTGCAGTATTCTTGTCTGGAGAATTCCATGGACAGAGGAGCCTGGCAGGCTACAGTTCATGGGGTCGAAAAGTGTCAGACATGACCGAGTGACTAAGCACACACATACTGTTTAAAAGATCAATTCATAGGAACTTGCATGTTTGAACTGGAAACTTCTGATTTCAAATTCTGTATCATACAGGGTTCAATGAGAGAAGCAAAACCACTACACACACAAAAGGGATTTGTTACAGGGATCTGACCTTACACAATTGTGGAAGCTAGTTAAGCAGTCTCTGTAAGGATGTTGTCTTTGCTTCTGGTGCTGGAGCTTAAAGCCCACAGAGCAGGCAGTGGGGGTAGGGAAAGGGAAGATGGATATGAACTGAGGAAAAGCAAGAATGAGCTGGAACCCACAAGTACCAGCTGAAGAGCACAAGGATGGGTTGAAACTTGTTGCCTCTGACCTTGGTCGAGTGGTTGTCTTGTAGAAGCTTGGGACCCTTCATCACAGAGCTAAACCCCACACACCTAGCCAAGGAGTGGAAGCAGCTGGAGGAGGAGCTGGGGGAAGGTAGAGCAGTGGAAAACCCAGCTGCTGTCTCACTCCCATGAGGCAAGAGAACAAATGAGTGACAATATGTGTGAGCTACAAAATGGCTGCTGTTTTCTTCTCCCTCCAAGTCTCATATCAGAATCTCTCTTGTGGTCCACCATAATCAGACACGTAAAGGAAAGGAATATGCAGCTCAGCCTAGGCAAGGGGACATATTGCAAAGCCATCATTGTTGTTGTTTAGTTGCTCAGTCATGTCCAACTCTTTGTGACTCTACGGGCTGTAGTCTGCCAGGTTCCTCTGTCCATGAAGTTCTCCAGTCAAGAATCCTGGAGTGGGTTGCTACATGGAGAGGCCACCTGTAAGTGTCCAGGCCAACAACCCCTGCTGGAGATAGTTTGCTAAGAGGCTACAGGAAACTAATGACCTCAGTATGATCAACATTTGCAATCTCCATTCCTTCCATCATTTTTATCCTAGTGATTAGAAAAACAGACTAACTTAAGCTTTATCGCCATTACTTTTACTTACCTATTTTTTTGGCAAGCAGCTAATGAAAGTGTTTTTTTGAAAAAGTCAGCAAATTGCTTCAATCCCCAAAGGAGCCTCTCAAACCCAGGAAAGGGAATTAAGTGTACTCTTCATAGCAAAAACAGGTTAGAAAATCTTTGAGAACCTAAGAATTTGTATTTACTTGTTTATAAAGCTAATTATTATTATTATCATCATTACTTTAGAGATGCCAGAATACAATTTAATAAAATAGTTTGTCTTGGGCAAACTCTGTTTTTACTTGACTAATGTTCCTGAGTCTGTTGTTTTTGTTTAGTCACTAATTCGTGTCCAACTCTTTACAACTCCATGGAGTGTAGCCCTCCAGGCTCCTCTGTCCATGGCATTTCCCAGGCAAGAATACTGGAGCAGGTTGCTATTTCCTACTCCAGGGGATCTTCCCGACCCAGGGATCAAACCCACATCTCCTGCATTACAGGTGGATTCTTTATCAGTGGGCCACCTGGGAAGCCCTTAGTCTTCAAGCATGACCCCCCAAATTGATGCAGAAATGGAGCAGAGAGATGAATCTCACTCAAATTACAGATTTGAGGCAAAATAAATGTCATTATTTCAAGCCACCCATGATTGGGGGTAATTTGTTATACAGCCTTAGTGACTGAAATAGGCTCCGTGCCAGACCAATAGGGGATATGATTACATTATTATATCCTAAATCCTTTTGCTAGAATATCAGATCCATCAGCTTGAAGCTAAGTTTTTAATCAGTGAAAAGTAAAAGTGTTAGTAGTTCAGTCATGTCCAACTCTTTGCAATCCCATGGACTGTAGCACACCAGACTCCTCTATGCATGGAATTCTTTAGGCAAGAATACTGGAGTGGGTAGCCATTCCCTTTCTCCAGGGGATCTTCGTGACCCAGGGATCAAACCCAGGTCTCCTGCATTGCAGGCAAACTCTTTACTATCTGAGCCACCAGAAAAGCCCCCTTTAATCAGTACTTTTGTATAAATAATGGCATGTTTTAAACTTTATCCTGAAGTAATTATAGATTTGCCTGCAATTTTAAGAAATAATACAGAGGGATCACAGATACTCTTCATCTAGTTTACCCCAATGGTGGTAACATTTTCCCTAACTAGAGTACAGTATCACAACCAGGAAATTGAGATTGATGCAACTGACTGATTTTCTTCAGGTTTCACCAGTTTTATACATAATGTGTGTATGTGTGTGTGTGTGTGTGTGTGTTTAGTTCCATGCAATTTTATCACATGTGTAGTTCCATGTGACACTCATTAGAGTCAAGATACAGAACAATTCCATCACAGAGGATCTTTTCTCCACCTTTCATAGCAACAACCACCTCCCTTCTACCCCACCACCCGACTCAGTCCCTGGAAACCATTAATCTGTTCTCCATTTCTATGATTTTTGTCATTTCAAGAATGTTATATAAATAAAATCATGTAGTATGTAAACTTTTGAGATTATCTTTTTTTCACTCAGCATAATTCCCTAGAAATCCATCCAGCTTGTTATGCATATCATTAGCTTGTTCCTTTTTGTAGCCAAGTTGTGTTTCATGGTATGGATGTCACTTTAAGTTCTTTAAGCATACACTCATTAAAGAACAATTGGGGAGATTATGTTTGGGGAGATTATAGTTCTTGAACATCCACATACAGTTTTTTTTTATGTGAACATACATTTTCATTGCTGTGGGATGAACGTACAAGAATGAAACTGGTGGGTTGTATGGTAAGCAAATGTTTAGTTTTGTAAGAGACTGTCAGATTCTTTTCTAGAGTGGCTCTATTATACATTTCCATCAGCAGTCTTTGAGTGATCCAGTTCCTTTGCATCCTCACTAGAATTTGGTGTTATCACTATTTTGAATTTTAGCTATTTGATAGATGTGATATAATGATATAACATATTTTATAATATGATCTGGCCAGATATACATGAACTCTTGTCCCCTCCTGTTTATACCCATGTTATATGGTGGGAGAAGACTCTTTTTCTCACCACCACTTCTTCCCTCTTGATCATCCTCTCTGAAATGGACAGAACAATGAGTTACTTGGGATCTGTAGCTAATGGCTGGTTTTATTTTCTTAGAAGTCATCCATAATACCAATGCAGAGGCAGAATTCATCACTTAAAATAAAAGATTTAAATAAACTTTCTATAACAAGATATTTTAAGTTGCTGAGGAAACTGAAAGTGAAGTCACTAAGTCACGTCTGACTCTTTTCGACCCCATGGACTGTAGCCTACCATGCTCCTCCATCCAGGGATTTTCCAGGCAAGAATACTGGAGTGGGTTGCCATTTCCTTCTCCAGGAGATCTTCCCAACCCAGGGATTGAACCTGGGTCTCCCGCATTGCAGGCAGATGCTTTACCATCTGAGCCACCAGGGAAGTTAAAGATAAAGAAAGATATGCTTGGGAAAAGATTAAATCTGGAATAAGGTTAAATATACAAAGTGCATAAGGTCTCTTGAAACTGAGTCACAGGTTTGTCTGTGCATTTACAGAGTTTAGAGGGAGATGCAGGAAGTGATCCAGTTCACAACACTCCAAAGGAATTAATAAACTGGTAGCTCAGAAGAGGTGAGCCTGGTTCTGAGACCAGGATCAAAATTCACCCATGCTTACAGAGGCCACATGGGTACTGTAAGTGAATGAAATAACTTGAGACTAAGATGAAAAGGGAGGATGATGCTGAGGCTGTGCTAAAGATGACAAGGGAGGATGGTGCTGAGGCTGTGTTAAACTGGAAAGCATGTGCTTCATCTAAGAGGTCAGCTACTGCTCAGTTTTAGCTGATATTTGCCAAGAGGGTAAAATCCCAATGTATTCAGATTTTTCAATTTCTTAAGAGAGGCAATAAAGTCCGATTTTTCAGAGTTATCACCTCATAAAAAATTAGCAACTCTATCAGTGAAAATACTGGCTTAGCAAGCAGTTTTGCTCGTTAAAGTCGGCCCACCACTGTCAGTTGAAGACCTGTGGCCTTGATACGTAGGCAGGAGCATGTAATGTGAGATAATCTTTATAAATATGACTTTTCTTTATACCAAAGCTCAGCTTTGGCACTTTTGGGTAAACAGTGAATGTCACTGAGTTGATGGTTATGCTCTCTGACGTGGATATAGAATCACAGATTTTCTGTGTAGTCAGTCAAGTATGGTGTCACAGATTTTCATAGTCAGCCAACAACAATGACATGAACAAAAGACTTGAATAGGCGCTTCACAAAAGGTATCCAAATTGCCAACAAGCATTTGAAAAGGTTTTCAACATTATTAAACATTGGGGAAAGAGATAAAACTATATACCCTCTAGAATGGAAAAGATCAAAAATACCAAGTGTGGGTGAATATGTGGAACTGAAACTCTCAAACATTACTGAGAGAATGTAAACTTGTACATCCTAGTTTCTAATAAAATTTAGTATATTCCTTCCTCATGACCCAGCCATTCTACTTCTAAATATATATTTACTGTAAGAAAGGAATGCATACAGCTATAGAAAGACTTGTACAAGAATGTTCAGAACACCTTTATTCAGACTAGCCATTAACAAAATATCCTGACAGGAAAATGAATCAGCAAAAAACTTCGTGGTATATTCATATAGTTAACGAGTAATAAAAGAATCAATTAGGATGCATCCAATAAAATGGATTAATCTCAAAAACATTAGGCTGAGTAAAAGGAGACTTAAACAAATAGCATAGATTCAAATTCTGGTTCCCCCAAGTATTACCTGGTGGTGACTCTTGCGACCTCATGGACTGTAGCCCTCCAGACCCCTCTGTTCTTGGGATTTTCTAGGCAAGAATACTGGCTGCTGCTGCTGCTAAGTCGCTTCAGTCGTGTCCGACTCTGTGCGACCCCATAGACGGCCACCCATCAGGCTCCCCCGTCCCTGGGATTCTCCAGGCAAGAACACTGGAGTGGGTTGCCATTTCCTTCTCCAATGCATGAAAGGGAAAAGTGAAAGCGAAGTCGCTCAGTCATGTCTGACTCTTAGTGACCCCACGGACTGCAGCCTACCAGGCTCCTCCATCCATGGGATTTTCCAGGCAAGAGTACTGGAGTGGTTGCCATTTCCTTCTCCAGGGGATCTTCCTGACCCAAGGATTGAACCCAGGTCTCCTGCGCTGCAAGCAGATTCTTTACTGACTGAGCTACCAGGGAAGCCCAAATATTACCTATGCTATGCTATGCTAAGTCACTTCAGTCGCGTCCGACTCTGTGCGACCCCATAGACGGCAGCCCACCAGGCTCCGCCGTCCCTGGGATTCTCCAGGCAAGAACACTGGAGTGGGTTGCCATTTCCTTCTCCAATGCATGAAAGAGAAAAGTGAAAGTGAAGTCGCTCAGTTGCATCCGACTCTTAGTGACCCCATGGACTGCAGCCTACCAGGCTACTCTGTCCATGGATTTTCCAGGCAAGAGTACTGGAGTGGGGTGCCATTGCCCGTGACCTTAAATTCATTTACTGTTCTAAGCTTTCATTTCACATCTATAAAATAGGCATAATAATACCTTCTTTGAGGTGTTGTCATGGGGATTGTTTGTAAGGTGCTTACCTAGCACAATGATACACATATGGCAAAGTATTCAATAAACAGTAGCATTTCATTCTATAACTTATGGAAATCAAATGTCAGAACATCTATCCTTCAAGGCTTGTCTACTGCCTTCTCTGTAAAGATCCTTTCACCATTCTGAGTCTCTTAGGAAGAAGTAACACACTAACTCCTTAACACCTTCATGCAAATTACCTTTAGGAAGAAATGTCTTCCTCACAGACAGGCAGGGTGGGCAGGTTATAGAGTAATTCACTTGCAGTGGATTTAAGAAAAAGCATTGTTAAAGGAGGATGTGTCAGTCAGAGTTCTCTGCTGACCAGTAACCCACACAAACTCTGCTTAACTGAAGATAGAGGTTGGAAAGTCAGGTTTGGGGGTCTGTAGAAACCAGGGTCACTATAGACACAGGCCATGCATTCTATAGCCACTGACACAAAGCACGAAGTGACTAATTTGAGTGCATGATCTCAAATTGTTTTTGTGCATCATTTGTTCAAGATTCAAGTTTAGGAGACAACATCATGTTAGCCAAGCTCAGGTCAACTTCTCCGTCCTAGCTGTTAAAGTAGGCAAGACAAGGAAGGACTGAATGCCTTTGGTTTCCAAACAGTGAGGCAGAAACCTGGAATTATATTACACCAAGACCACCTTGGGCTTCTATGGTGGCTCAGTGCTAAATAATCCACCTGCCAGTGCAGGAGATGAGGGTTCAATTCCTGGTTTGGGAAGATCCCCTGAAGAAAGAAATGGCTACCATTCCAGTATTCTTGCCTGGGAATCACATGGACAGAGGAGCCTGGTAGGCTAGAGTCCATGGAGTCACCAAGAGTCGGACACAAGTTTAGTGACTAAATAACAACAAAGACCACCTTAATGAGGGAGAGATATTCCCCAAAAGAAAACTGGGGAAGTCTTGCGAAGTGGCAGTGGATGCTGGGCGTTGAAAACAACCGATGTCTACCAGAGAGAACACAGGGCAGAGTAGTGAAGGGCCAGGAGAGGTCCCATTTCCCTTCTTGGCAAAGTTCTTAATGACTGTATTTGGAGCTTAATGACCTTTTCAGTGATCCCATTGTTAAATTCATCTCAAGAACAGCTCTGAGCAACAGAGAGGGACCACTAATTTCTCTGATTACTGATCTGTTCCGTATCTCACTGTATTTATTAAGAGTCTAAGTGCTTTCTGTGGAGATTAGCAAGATACCTAGAACAATGTTGAAGAGTGTCATTTTGTGGTACATATATTACACATATGAATGTTAAAAAATAGGGCAACCTCTTGCACAAATCACAGGAAAGCAACTGTACTAGTAAGACACACATTTTAGTCATCAGTAGAAAGAAATACAGAGAAATTTAATTTTCAGTTCACATACATGTCACGAATAAATGTTTTACTTCCATAGAAATATTACTTTGGTGTTGCCCACTACTTGAATGGTCTAGTGGTTATCCCTACTTTCTTCAATTTAAGTCTGAATTTGGCAGTAAGGAGTTCATGATCTGAGCCACAGTCAGCTCCCGCTCTTGTTTTTGCTGACTCTATAGAGCTTCTCCATCTTTGGCTGCAAAGAATATAATCAATCTGATTTTGGTGTTGACCATCTGGTGATGTCCATGTGTAGAGTCTTCTCCTGTGTTGTTGGAAGAGGGAGCTTGTTATGACCAGTGTGTTCTCTTGAAAAAAAACTATTAGCCTTTGCCCTGCTTCATTCTGTACTCCATGGCCAAATTTTCCTGTTACTCCAGGTGTCTCTTGACTTCCTACTTTTGCATTCCAGTCCCCTATAATGAAAAGGACATCTTTTGGGGGTGTTAGTTCTAGAAGGTCTTGTAGATCTTCACAGAACCGTTCAACTTCAGCTACTTCAGCATTACTGGTCAGGGCATAGACTTGGATTACTGTGATATTGAATGGCTTGCCTTGGAAACAAACAGATCATTCTGTTGTTTTTGAGATTGCATCTGAGTACTCCATTTCAGACACTTTTGTTGACTATGATGGCTACTCCATTTCTTCTAAGGGATTCTTGCCCACAGCAGTAGATATAATGGTCATCTGAGTTAAATCTACCCATTCCAGTCCATTTTAGTTCGCTGATTCCTAAAATGTCGACATTCACTCTTGCCATCTCCTGTTTGACCACTTCCAGTTTGCCTTGATTCATGGACCTGACATTCCAGGTTCCTATGCAATATTGCTTTTTACAGCATCGGACCTTGCTTCTATCACCAGTCACATCCACAGTTGGGTGTTGTTGTTGCTTTGGCTCCATCTCTTCATTCTTTCTGGAGTTATTTCTCCACTGATCTCCAGTAGCACACTGGGCACCTACCGACCTGTGAGTTCATCTTTCAGTGTTCCATCTTTTTGCCTTTTTATACTGTTCATGGGATTCTCAAGGCAAGAATACTGAAGTGGTTTGCCATTCCCTTCTTTAGTGGGCCACGTTTTGTCAACTTTCCACCATGATCCGTCCATCTTGGGTGGCCCTACATGGCATGGCTCATAGATTCATTGAGTTAGACAAGGCTGTGGTCCATGTGATTAGATTGTTTAGTTTTCTGCGATTGCTGTTTTCAGTCTGTCTGCCCTCTGATGGAGAAGAATAAGAGGCTTATGGAAGCTTCCTGATGGGAGAGACTGACTGAGGCAGAAACTGGGTCTTGTTCTAATGGGCAGGGCCATGCTCAGTAAATCTTTAATCCAATTTTCTGTTGATGGCCAGGGCTGTGTTCCCTCCCTGTTATTTCAGTTCAGTACAGTTCAGTTCAGTCACTCAGCTGTGTCCAACTTTTTGGGACCCCATGAATCACAGCATGCCAGGCCTTCCTGTCCATCACCAACTCCCGGAGTTCACTCAAACTCATGTCCATTGAGTCGGTGATGCCATCCAGCCATCTCATCCTCTGTCGTTCCCTTCTCCTCCTGCCCCCAATCCCTCCCAGCATCAGGGTCTTTTACAATGAGTCAACTCTTCACATGAGGTGGCCAAAGTATTGGAGTTTCAGCTTCAGCATCAGTCTTTCCAATGAACACCCAGGACATCCATTCCTTTAGAATGGACTGGTTGGCTCTCCTTGCAGTCCAAGGTACTCTCAAGAGTCTTCTCCAACACCACAGTTCAAAAGCATCAATTTTTTGGTGCTCAGCTTTCTTCACAGTCCAACTCTCACATCCATACATGACCACAGGAAAAACCATAGCCTTGACTAGACGGACCTTTGTTGGCAAAGTAATGTCTCTGCTTTTGAATATGCTATCTAGGTTGGTCATAACTTTCCTTCCAAGGAGTAAGCGTCTTTTAATTTCATGGCTGCAGTCACCATCTGCAGTGATTTTGGAGCCCAGAAAAATTAAGTCTGACACTGTTTCCACTGTTTCCCCATCTATTTCCCATGAAGTGATGGGACCAGATGCCATGATCTTCATTTTTACAACGTTGAGCTTTAAGCCAACTTTTTCACTCTCCTCTTTCACTTTCATCAAGAGGCTTCTTAGTTCCTCTTCACTTTCTGCCATAAGGGTGGTGTCATCTGCATATCTGAGGTTATTGATATTTCTCCTGGCAATCTTGATTCCAGGTTGTGCTTCTTCCAGCCCAGCGTTTCTCATGATGTACTCTGCACATAAGTTAAATAAGCAGGGTGACAATATACAGCCTCGATGTACTCCTTTTCCTATTTGGAACCAGTCTGTTGTTCCATGTCCAGTTCTAACTGTTGCTTCCTGACCTGCATATAGAGGCAGGTCAGGTGGTCTGGTATTCCCATCTCTTTCAGAATTTTCCACACTTTATTGTGATCCACACAGTTAAAGGCTTTGGCATAGTCAATAAAGCAGAAATAGATGTTTTTCTGGAACTCTCTTGCTTTTTTGATGATCCAGCGGATGTTGGCAATTTGATCTCTGGTTCCTCTGCCTTTTCTAAAACCAGCTTGAACATCTGAAAGTTCATGGTTCACTTATTGCTGAAGCCTGGCTTGGAGAATTTTGAGCATTGCTTTACTAGTGTGTGAGATGAGTGCAATTGTGTGGTAGTTTGAGCATTCTTTGGCATTGCCTTTCTTTGGGATTGGAATGAAAACTGACCTTTTCCAGTTCTGTGGCCACTGCTGAGGTTTCCAAATTTGCTGGCATATTGAGTGCAGGACTTTCACAGCATCATCTTTCAGGATTTGAAAGAGCTCAACTGGAATTCCATCACCTCCACTAGCTTTGTTCATAGTGATGCTTTCTAAGACTTCATATTCCAGGATGTCTGGCTCTAGGTGAGTGATCACACCATCATGATTATCTGGGTTGTGAAGCTCTTTTTTGTACAGTTCTTCTGTGTATTCTTGCCACCTCTTCTTAATATCTCTTGCTTCTGTTAGGTCCATACCATTTCTGTCCTTTATCAAGCCCATCTTTGCATGAAATGTTCCCTTGGTATCTCTAATTTTCTTGAAGAGATCTCTAGTCTTTCCCATTCTGTTGTTTTCCTCTATTTCTTTGCATTGATCACTGAGGAAGGCTTTCTTATCTCTCCTTGCTATTCTTTGGAACTCTGCATTCAGATGCTTATATCTTTCCTTTTCTCCATTGCTTTTTGCTTCTCTTCTTTTCATAGCTATTTGTAAGGCCTCCTCAGACAGCCATTTTGCTTTTTTGCATTTCTTTTCCATGGGGATGGTCTTGATCCCTGTCTCCTGTAGAATGTCACGAATCTCCGTCCATAGTTCATCAGGCACTCTATCAGATCTAGTCCCTTAAATCTATTTCTCACTTCCACTGTGTAATCATAAGGCCGAGAGGAGCGACCCCACGTCCAAGGAGCGGTGGCTGTGCGGGCGCTGGAGGGCTGAGAGGAGCTAATCCACCTTCAAGGTCGGGGGGTGGGGGGCGGCCGTGAGGAGGTGCCCGTCTTCCAAGGTAAGGAGCAGTGGCTGTGCTTTGTGGAGCAGCCGTGAAGAGATACCCCACGTCAGAAGTAAGAGAAACCCAAGTAAGACGGTAGGTGTTGCAAGAGGACATCAGAGGGCAAACGTACTGAAACCATAATCACAGAAAACTAGCCAATCTGATCACATGGACCACAGCCTTGTCTAACTCAATAAACTAAGCCATGCCGTGTGGGGCCACCCAAGATGGGAGGGTCATGGTGGAGAGGTCTGACAGTATGTGGTCCACTGGAGAAGGGAATAGCAAACCACTTCAGTATTCTTGCCTTGAAAACCCCATGAACAGTATGAAAAGGCAAAATGATAGGATACTGAAAGAGGAACTCCCTGGGTTGGTAGGTACCCAATATGCTACTGGAGGTCATTGGAGAAATAACTCCAGAAAGAATGAAGGGATGGAGCCAAAGCAAAAACAATACCCAGTTGTGGATGTGACTGGTGATAGAAGCAAGGTCTGATGCTATAAAGAGCAATATTGCATAGGAACCTGGAATGTCAGGTCCATGAATCAAGGCAAATTGGAAGTGGTCAAACAGAAGATGGCAAGAGTGAACGTCGACATTCTAGGAATCAGTGAACTAAAATGGACTGGAATGGGTGAATTTAACTCAGATGAATATTATATCTACTACTGCGGGCCGGAATCCCTCAGAAGAAATGGAGTAGCCCTCATGGTCAACAAAAGAGTCCAAAATGCAGTACTTGGATGCAATCTCAAAAACGACAGAATGATCTCTGTTTGTTTCTAAGGCAAGCCATTCAATATTACCATAATCCAAGCCTATGCCCCAACCAGTAACACTGAAGAAGCTGAAGTTGAATGGTTCTGTGAAGACCTACAAGACCTTCTAGAACTAACACCCAAAAAAGATGTCCTTTTCCTTATAGGGGACTGGAATGCAAAATTAGGAAGTCAAGAAACACCTGGAGTAACAGGCCAATTTGGCCATGGAGTACGGAATGAAGCAAGGCAAAGGCTAATAGAGTTTTGCCAAGAGAATGCACTGGTCATAGCAAACTCCCTCTTCCAACAACACAAGAGAAGGCTCTACACATGGACATCACCAGATGGTCAACACCAAAATCAGATTGATTATATTCTTTGCAGCCAAAGATGGAGAAGCTCTATACACTCAGCAAAAACAAGACTGGGAGCTGACTGTGGCTCAGATCATGAACTCCTTATTGCCAAATTCAGACTTATATTGAAGAAAGTGGAGAAACCCCTGTTATTTACCTGGGGTCAAACTATAGTGGAGGTAATGAAGATAATGGTGACCTCCTTCAAAAGATCCCATGCACATACTGCTACACACTCAGTGCCCCCAGCCCTGCAGCAGGCTACCGCCAACCCACGCCTCTGCTGGAGCAATGGAAACAGTGACAGACTTTATTTTTGGGGGCTCCAAAATCACTGCAGATTGTGACTGCAGCCATGAAATTAAAAGATGCATGCTTGCTCCTTGGAAGAAAAGTTATGACCATCTTAGACAGCATATTAAAAAGCAGAAACATTACTTTGTCAACAAAGGTCCATCTAGTCAAAGCTATGGTTTTTTCAGTAGTCATGTATGGATGTGAGAGTTGGACTATAAAGAAAGCTGAGCACCGAAGACTTGATGTTTTTGAACTGTGGTGTTGGAGAAGACTCTTGAGAGTCCCTTGGACTGCAAGGAGATCAAACCAGTCCATCCTAAAGGAAATCAGTCCTGAATATTCATTGGAAGGACTGATGCTGAAGCTGAAACTCCAATACTTCTGGCCACCTGATGTGAAGAATTGACTTATTGGAAAAGACCCTGATGCTGGGAGGGATTGGGGGCAGGAGGAGAAGGGGACGACAGAGGATGAGATGGTTGGATGGCATCACCGACTCAATGGACGTGAGTTTGAGCAATCTCCAGCAGTTGGTGATGGACAAGGAGACCTGGCATACTGTAGTCCATGGGGTCACAAAGAGTTGGACTCAACTGAGTGACTGAAATGAACTGTTGCCCACTACAACCTTCTAAGGAAAGAGGCCAAAATATCAGTTTGAAAATTGCAATATACCCAAAGTTTATTTTAATAAAATTTTACCAGTCTTTCCTATATGAATTTTCCTCAGTTTGAGAAAAACCATGTATAGCCATGCTAAAATATTTTTATATTCAGTATGAACTTAATTGCAATAGTTTTTTAGTTCAGTTAATGTGTGCATGTATAAAGCCATTGTGAATTTTGAAAACTGCCTTTGAAATTTTGAAGATTATAATATCATAGCTTTTTAGACTCAGTTTTGTGTCATTCGTGCATGTCAACCAATTCCAAGTACACTTCTGCTCCATCTTCACTTTGTAAAAATCTTTTTTCCATGACACTGAGCTTCACAAAGTGTTTTCATTCTGTATCATAAAAGAGAACTGTGTCATCAATGCTGAACTTTCTAACTGAATTTTCAATTGAATTAATAATGCCATATTTTCCCCTTTGACAGAATGAACTTCTAAAAACTTCACTTTGATTCCATGAACTGAGTAAAAATAAAATTAAACCATCATTGAGATTACCAGATTTTCCATTTGAAATTTCCAATATTACTGATATAAAACTGACCTCATTTAATTCTTTTTTGCAGTTCTTCTTTCTGCTAATGGTGTTAACACAGTAGCATCTATCATTTCACTTTTAATATGTGCACATGAAAACTTGGAGTAGAAATGAATGGCATTAATTTAGTAAATGACTGATCTAAATTAAAAGTCATGCTTCACAGTGTGTATATAAATACACCTTCTGACATGATGTACATGTTAAACTGCTGACCTCAGGCTCAGGCTTCTTAAATAAATTACTAAGTTTCAAAACAAGTATCTATGTATTCCTCACAGATTTATGTCTCAGGATTTTATATAATCGATTATATTATTTTGGCTCCCAGGGTGGATGGTAAATGTCACCAAATATTTTGTGCCATTTACATGTCCATGATCAACTTTCTTGAGAAGTGGAAATTCAATAGTTCATTTGCCATTAATAATCACATACTTTATTTGTTAAAGCTTATTATAACTGAAAGGATTTATTACAAAATAAAAAACATCACTAAACAAAAGAGCTGTCGATCAGCATCATAAAGGACAAAACAACTGTAGCAGTAATGTTTAGGCTATTCCTCTGCATCTGTGGACCAAATACCAGCTTACAACCTGTTTGTGAAATAAAGCTGTATTGGAACATAGACTTTCTCTTTCGTTTATGAGTATCGTCTATGGTTGAAACAGAGACTATGTGATCCACAAAGCCTAAAATATTTACTACCTGGCCCACTAAAGAAAACGTTTGCCAATCTCTATACATGACACCTGACCTGCCTCTTGAGAAACCTATATGCAGGTCAGGAAGCAACAGTTAGAACTGGACATGGAACAACAGACTGGTTCCAAATAGGAAAAGGAGTACGTCAAGGCTGTATATCGTCACCCTGCTTATTTAACTTATATGCAGAGTACCTCATGAGAAACGCTGGACTGGAAGAAACACAAGCTGGAATCAAGATTGCTGGGAGAAATATCAATAACCTCAGATATGCAGATAACACCACCCTTATGGCAGAAAGTGAAGAGGAACTCAAAAGCCTCTTGATGAAAGTGAAAGTGGAGAGTGAAAAAAGTTGGCTTAAAGCTCAACATTCAGAAAACGAAGATCATGGCATCCGGTCCCATCACTTCATGGGAAATACATGGGGAAACAGTGGAAACAGTGTCAGACTTTATTTTTCTGGGCTCCAAAATCACTACAGATGGTGACTGCAGCCATGAAATTAAAAGACGCTTACTCCTTGGAAGGAAAGTTATGACCAACCTAGATAGCATATTCAAAAGCAGAGACATTACTTTGCCAACAAAGGTTCATCTAGTCAAGGCTATGGTTTTTCCTGTGGTCACGTATGGATGTGAGAGTTGGACTGTGAATAAGGCTGAGTGCCGAAGAATTGATGCTTTTGAACTGTGGTGTTGGAGAAGACTCTTGAGAGTCCCTTGGACTGCAAAGAGATCCAACCAGTCCATTCTGAAGGAGATCTGCCCTGGGATTTCTTTAGAAGGAATGATGCTAAAGCTGAAACTCCAGTACTTTGGCCACCTCATGCAAAGAGTTGACTCCTTGGAAAAGACTCTGATGCTGGGAGGGATTGGGGGCAAGAGGAGAAGGGGACGACAGAGGATGAGATTGCTGGATGGCATCACTGACTCGATGGACGTGAGTCTGAGTGAACTCCGGGAGTTGGTGATGGACAGGGAGGCCTGGCGTGCTGCGATTCATGGGGTCCCAAAGAGTCGGACACAACTGAGCAACTGATCTGATCTGATCTGATAAATGACACAGCAGAGTCGGTCAGTTTCTATTTCCTGTACATATTTTAAGTATTTGATGTTGTTTAGTCACTCAGTGGTGTCCAACTCTTTGTGATCCCCATGGACTGCAGCACGCCAGACTTCCGCCCTTCACCATCTCCTGGAGCTTGCTCAAACTCATGTCAATTGAGTCAGTGATGCCATCCAACCATTTCGTCCTCTATCCCCTTCTCCTGCCTTCAATCTTTCCCAGCATCAGGGTATTTTCCAATGAGTCAGCTCTTCGCATCAGGTGGCCAAAGTATTGATGCTTCAGCTTCAGCATCAATCCTTCCAATGAATATTTAGGATTGATTTCCTTTAGGACTGACTGGTTTGATCTCTTTGCAGTCCAAGGGACTCTCAAGAGTCTTCTCCAACACCATAGTTCAAAAGCATTGGTGCTTTGGCACTCAGCCTTCTTTATGGTTCAACTCTCACATCCATACATGACTACTGGAAAAACCAAAGCTTTGACTGTATGGACTTTTTGTTGGCAAAGTAATGTCTCTGCTTTATATATATTCTAAGTATACCTAACCCCAAGTTTCTCAACCTTGAGACTATTGCTGTTTGTGGCTGGATGATACTTTGTTGGGGAAGTGGGGGTTGTCTTGTATGCTATGGGATATTTAGCTGCATCCTTGGTCTCCCAGGATGCCAGTAGCACCGACCCATTTGCAGCAACCCAAAATATCTATAGACATTGCCAAATATCCTCTAGTGGGCAAAAATCACTGACCTAACCTATAATTTCCCACTGATTGGGACCTGCCAGTTTCCTGCACCTTGCAAGGTATGGCTTAACACATCCCACAACTGACTGGTACTCCTAGTGGCCACCAGGGGCAAAGCAGTTCCAAATACTTTTCCCACCACCTTCCAAGACCAGTGGGCATTAGCTGTCTACTCACTGATGAAGCACACTTCTTCAGTGTGTGAATTCTCTTCTTGGAAAGGATGTGTTAGTTACTTTGTGTCTGAAAAGGGTCAGAAAAATGAGTCCTGGGTTATTGCTAATCATTTTTAAAATTTAACATTGAATGTTAAACCGAGAATATGGTGCACTCCTTATGTTTGTATGATTCAGTCCACTTCGCACACTACTGGAAGAAAATATGGCAGAAGTTCTAAGTGTAAAGTACCAAGAATGAGTGAATAGGTAATGTATAACCAATCCACTACAAAATTTCTACCTTTCTATCTTTGGATTCCTTCATCTGTAGCATACTAAGAAACTTTTAGCATCTCAGCTTCCTTTACTTGTGCGTGTGTGCTAAGTCACTTAAGTCATGTCTGACTCTTTGCAGCCCTATGGACTGCAGCCTGCCTGGCTCCTCTGTTCACGGGATTCTCCAGGCAAATACTCCAAGCACCTTAATTGAGTCCAGCTGAACAAATCACTGAATCCCCTTCCAGCATCTTAAGCTGCACAATGAAATCAGAATCTCCTCGTAAGTGCTTCTTAAATAATGAATTCAGCCTGATCTAGTGTTTGGTTCTGCTTTCCTTAGTATAGCATTCAGTGAACCTATTCCAATTTTTGCCAATATACATTAGTAAATTCGCAATTTGCCAACTGGAGCATGTCACGACTTGATTCCAGTTTAGGTGTGGCAACAGTCAGAAAGAGTGGGCTAAGACGTCAGTCAGAAGGAATTTTCTCTCCTTTTCAAACACTCTCCCAAGGCTGTTACAGACTCTTCAAGGAATGAACAGCCTCATCAACCAGGAGAGGAAAGAAAACTCTATGGAGTTTCAAGTACTGAGTTACCTGAGTCCCACCTGTTTCCATTCCAATTCTTTTTTAGAGTTTTTTTTTTAATGTGGACCATTTTTAAAGTCTTTATTGAATTTGTTACAATATTGCTTCTGTTTTATATTATGGTTTTTTGGCTTCGAGGCATATAGGATCTTAGCTCCCTGACCAGGTATTGAACTTTCACCCTCTGCATTGGAAGGCAAAATCCTAACCACGGGACTGCCAGGGAAGTCCCTCCATTCCCATTCTTGGGATCCCATTCTCTCTCAATGAAATCTACCTTTTATGTAAAATATCTGGTAAATCAATGTTTTTATACAACAGCCTGAGAATCAAAATTTGAGTTTTGTTTTAGCTATCTCAGCCCAGGGGCTACAAGTGATAAGAGATTCTTTGAATAAAATAATAGAAATTCCACAAATTTCTGCTTTTTCTTAGATATGAGCTCTCATCTTGTTTTAAACTGTGACACTCAGGTAGAAGCAACTACCTTCCACCACAAATTTTGCATTTCTTAAGCTTTGCATATTATTCTATGACAACTGCCTCTGCATATCTTAGAACCTTACCCCAAATGAGTATGTTATCCCTAGTGAGAACAGGTAATAATTAGCTATTTGATTGATGCATGCCTTGGACTGACTCAGTTCCAGTCAAGTTTTCAGAGACATCAGCAACAACGAAAAGAGATAATCAACCTGATATTTCCCCCTACTTTCCTGAGGATCCTTTGCCTGTGACCATTTCTTGTACCATTTTCTTGATCAAGTTGATTATTAGGCAGAAAAGTCACTCATCCACAGTTCTCCCAGTTGCTTGGAGGGCTGCAGAATTGTCCAGGAAAAGAACTTTCAACTATACCTCAAAGCAGATTTGGTAAAGTACTGCCACTGATCCCTAGAGGAAGCCCTCATTGCTGCTATCCTGATGCCAGATCTGTGGCAGGAACTCAATTTTGCAACCACCAAGAAACTACTGTCGTTGCCACCGCTAGAGGCTAGACACATCTCCAGAAGAAATGGAAGCATCAGATTGCTCACTTCTAAACAGATGTCTCACACGGGTGCCTCTGACTGAGGGGGTTTAGGTCTTGTCTCTATATCCTAGATGCAAATAGGGCTGTAAACTTGAGTGTTTACTCCTATGTTGGAAAAGTTGGACTCAGATATGGTAATTTCCTCATTCTGGTTATGCCTGGGTATGTGTAAACAATCCAAAAATTCAGTGGTTTAAAGCAACAACATTTATTTTGCTCACAAATCTGCAATGTGGGTAAGGTCTGTTTGACTCAGTGTAACTGCAGGCTAGAATCATCCGATGGCTCACTCACTTACAAGTCTCTTGACTGATGATGGCTTTCAGGCTGTGACTTTACCTGGGGCACTGGCCAGACAGCTACACATCTCCTCTCCATAAAGAAACTATTTACCCCTACACAGCTTACTTTCTACATGCAACTGACTTTGCTGCTGCTGCTGCTAAGTCACTTCAGTCATGTCTGACTCTGTGCGACCCCATAGATGGCAGCCCACCAGGCTCCCCCGTCCCTGGGATTCTCCAGGCAAGAATACTGGAGTGGGTTGCCATTTCCTTCTCCAATGCGTGAAAGTGAAAAGTGAAAGTGAAGTCACTCGGTCGTGTCCGACCATTAGTGACCCCATGGACTTCAGCCTTCCAGGCTCCTCCGTCCATGGGATTTTCCAGGCAAGAGTACTGGAGTGGGGTGCCATTGCCTTCTCCATAAACTGACTTTGCTATTCCATTGTAATTGTTAGCCTAACTTCCTGTTACCCAGGAAGATAAAAGTTGCAGACAAAATCACTGTTCTTTCTATAAAAAACTTCTTGAAAGACTTACCACTCTTCAGTGGAAGAGTTTACATGCCAAGAGTCTTTGAGCCTCTAACCTCAAAATACTCAGCTTGTGGCCACCAATCCTAAGATCCTTACCCAAACAGAATCAAGCCCCTGTATGGAAAGATCCAGTTTAAAGCCAACCTTCCAACTCTCAAGATAGCACCAGTTGTATTGTCTTCTTTCTCTGAGACTCTCTCAGACTCCATGAGATAGTGTTTTAAGCAAAATACTCAGTTTTCTCTTATCAATGTGATACATAGGAAGCTAGTATTTGATATGATGGAGCTTGGCCTTGGTTATAACATGATGATTAGGTTTCAGGTGTGAGCATCCCCAAAGAGAGAGTTATGTAGAAGTGATATAGCCTTTTATAATGTAGGTCCAAAATCACACAGCATCATTTCGGCCACATTCTAGTCATTGAGATAACTACAAATGCTCACCTAGGTTCAAGAATCAGGGGGGCAGACTCCATCTTTTGATGGGGGAGAGGAATCAAAAACTTTCAGGTAGGTTTTAAAATCATCATATTCTCCAGCTATAGAAAGACTATCCAGCCTGCATCCCTATGTTCACAGCAGCACTATTCGCAATAGCCAAGACATGGAAACAACCTAAATGTCCATCGACAGATGAATGGATAAAGAAGCTGTGGTACATACAATATATACAATAGAATACTACTTGGCCATGAAAAAGAATGAAATAATGCCATTTGCAGCAACATGGTTGGATCTAGAGATAATCATACTAAGTGAAATAAGTTGACAGAGAAAGACAAATATCATTTGGAAGTTGTACTTTGGTAGATCTTTTTTCTAAGGTTTGAAATTGAAAAGGCAGTTGTCCAATAGCTGGCAATAATTTACTTTAGAAACCTTGTAAATTACATCCTGACCACCAACTTGGATCAGGAGAAAAAGAAACAACATAAAGAGGACTAAATATATGCTGGAAAAAAACCAAATCAATACATTTAATACATGTCTTTGCCACTGGTTTAAATTCCGGTAGCATTGAATACCGGAGAAGGCGATGGCACCCCACTCCAGTACTCTTGCCTGGAAAATACCATGGACAGAGGAGCCTGGTGTGCTGCAGCCCATGGGGTTGCTGGGAGTCAGCTACGACTGAGCGACTTCACTTTCACTTTTCACTTTCATGCATTGGAGAAGGAAATGGCAACCCACTCCAGTGTTCTTGCCTGGAGAATCCCAAGGACGGGGAGCCTGGTAGGCTGCTGTCTATGGGTTTGCACAGAGTCGGACACGACTGAAGTGACTTAGCAGCAGCAGCATTGAATACTGTCTTACCTCAATTATCTAGGGATTGGCCATCAAAGTACAAGAGCATATTTTCCAAAATGATGGACAAAGGGTTTTATGAGACAAGCAATTCGTATTCCAAAGGAAGGTCATAGTTCTGGATTTTAATTTCACAACCAAAATGCAAGTCATTTTAACATTTTATCTGCATGTGGGTGATTTTATCAATGTAAAATAAAACAGGTGGCTTAATTCAGCAAACATTTACTGAGCATCTGTTAAATGAGGCCCTGTGCTAGGTGAGGCAGGGAATATAAGGACAAGAATAATTGTTCAATTGTGGTTTATTAAATAAGGTAACAGATAACCCAAGTGTTGAGACGTGCAGGAAAATTTTAGGAGTTACTACTGATAAGCTCAATTCTGTATTCTGCTAGTGAATAGTAAAATTGTATAAGAAGATATAAAAATGAAACTCTTTCTGCCTCAGTTTCGGCTGAGTCCCCAAAGGAGGAGAAAAACCAGTATATTCCAAATACATTCCTGTGCCCAAGGACTTGCAAAGAGGATGGAACAAAAACAACATTTTTCGATCCTTAGCATATCATCTTTTTTGAAGACATATAAATACTTTGAGGGGCCCACTTGGCTTCACACTTGCCTCTGGGTTTGGGAGACTGATGTCTAACCCTCTTGGAGACAAGCTCAAATGCTGAGAAACCATTTTTTCAATTATTGGTACATTTCCTTATGCAAAGGGGAGGACTGAACATATGCATTTTATCTCTACTTTTGAGAAAGTGGGTATTCTGTTTGCTTGTTTATCCTACCAGTGTTTGAACATAAATATTAATATTTCTTCCCTTTTTACATAAAAATTAGCATATGTACTGCATTGCATCTTGACATTTGTACTTAATGATATATTTTAGAATTTGTAGCACATCAGCACATAAAAAGCGACCTCAGTCTTTTCATAATGGCATAGCATTTTACCATGTGGGTGTATCATAATTTCTTAAACCAATCCTAAATTGACAGACACTGGATGGCTTTCAAACTTTCATCTATTACCAAAATTTAAAAAATAAACACTGTAATGAACAACCTTGCATATAAATTTTCTTATATATGTGTGTGCACACATACGGTAAGTAAATGTTGACTTTGATGCCTGTAAAAATTTTCTAAGTCTCCCTAAGTCTGCTTAGAGATCCTGTATTATCTATATAATCTATTCAACTACAAAAGAAACACTTGACAGAATAAGTGACACACATGTGCACACATGTACATGCCCAGAAGAATTCCCGGGTCCAAACTGCATATGGAATTCTGATGAATACTGCCAAATTGCCTTTCATAAAAGATATACTGTTTTCCACAAGAAAGTACATGAGTGCTTATTTCTTTACAGAGAAGGCCAGAGTTTTCAATGAACTCAATTGTTTTTTTTAACTAAAAAAAATTAAAATAAAAACTAGTTTTACAGTCCCTTGGCCAGAATCAGGCTTTATTTTTTTCCCTATGTAGGCAAATTCATTCTTTTAATCTACAGAGAGGCTAACCCAAGTGAAAATAGGTTCTTTTCTAAATATAGGCTTCAAGTTATTATATTTTAAAACATCCTTTCTTCTGGTTTCTGCTAAAATTTCTGTTTACATGATCCATTTAACTGTTTCTCCTTAAAATTTTGAAATATTTGATCCATCAAGACAGAGTGGTAGCAGCTCCAAATGGAGATACAGACTCATGTTAATATAGACTATAAAGTCACTACACTTCTCTCCTCAAAGAAGAAATGTCCCTGGAGGCTAAATATCATCAAATTCTCCCTTACTGTCAGAAATATTACCAGATTGTGACATAAAATGAACTAAAACCCCTCACTTATTTATAATTTATCTTTTTATGTTTTTCCACATACCTAAAAATTATTTAAAATATTAAATCACTCATTTAGAAAAAGATCTTTTGATAATTTTCCCATAAGGCAAAATTGATTTTTTTCAGAGGAAAAAAATAAAAACAAGCTTGGTGATACTATTAATTTTAAAATAATGACATGAGGTTGATCAAAAATTCAAAATGCTTTGATATATAACCCTATATGAATAAGCAGGTCCTAATAATAATATGGTCCTATTAATGTATAGTGCTAAAACAATAACCACAATGGCTCACATTTTTATGGTGCTTTATAGTTTACAAAGCACTTCCGTGTACACGACAGTAATTCCAGCTGCTGTTGATTATATGTGTGCTTATTTGCTCAGTCATGTCCGACTCTTTGTGACCACATGGACTGTAGCTCGCCAGGCTCCTCTGTCCATGGGATTCTCCAAGCAAGAAAACTGGAGCGGGTTGCCATACCCTCCTTCAGGGGATCTTCCCAACCCAGGGATAGACACCAGGTCTCCTGAACTGCAGGTGGATTCTTTCCCATCTGAGCCACTAGCGAAGCCTGCTGTTGATTATATAAACCAGGTATTTTGATAAACTGTGCCCTAGAATGGGACCTCCCTAGCTTCCCAGGTGGCGCTAGAGGTAAAAAACCTGCCTGTCAATGCAGGATATGTAAGAGACGTGAGTTTGATCCCTGGGTTGGGAAGATCCCCTGGAGAAGGGCATGGCAACCAACTCTAGTATTCTTGCCTG
Organism: Bubalus bubalis; assembly: GCF_019923935.1. Classification (NCBI taxonomy): domain Eukaryota; kingdom Metazoa; phylum Chordata; class Mammalia; order Artiodactyla; family Bovidae; genus Bubalus; species Bubalus bubalis. The sequence goes on from NC_059181.1 coordinate 38,104,356, forward strand.
AAGAATCCCATGGACAGAGGAGCCTGGATGGCTACAGTCCATGGGGTTGTAAAGAGTTGATCATGCCCACATGCTCATGAACTATACTTAAAATGGTTAAGGTGGTACATTGTTATGTGTATTTCATCACAATAAAAAAAAAAAAAAACTGCAGGGAAAAAGCCAATGAATTGGGCTTCCCTGGTGGCTCAGAGGTTAAAGCATCTGCCTGGAATGAGGAAGAGCCAGGTTCAATCCCTGGGTCAGGAAGATCCCCTGGAGAAGGAAATGGCAACCCACTCCAGTACTCTTGCCTGGAGAATCCCATGGAGGGAGAAGCCTGGTAGGCTACAGTCCATGGGGTTGCAAAGAGTCGGACACGACTGAGCAACTTCACTTCACTTCACTTTTGTGAAGCCTGAATTTGATTTCATTTTGATCCAACCTTTTTTTACAACTCAGAGCTGTTATTACTTTCATGTTGCAGATCAGGGGACTAAAGCCCAGAAGGACTGAACTGTCTTATGTCACACAATTATCAAGTGGCAGAGTTGAAGTTCAATCCAATGGAAGTGATTTTATAGCCAGAGGGCTAAGCACAGGAATAAATAAAACTAAGGACTTATCTAACTGCTAAGGGTTGGATAATACTGGGTTAATGACTTTACCTGCTTGGGCTACAGTTTACTCAGTTGTAAAATGAAGGAATGGATATAGATCAAACTGAAAAAATTACAACATTTTTGACTATGACTTACAGTAAGAAATGTTTTATATTGACCCATTCTGCAAACACACATATACCATGGTTTCCCAGAATCACACCTTGAGATAAGGATTTGAGTGTGAGTGATTAATCAAAGATGCTTTCGGGAGAAAGTGGTATGGGAATAGACGAGGCAGAGCAAGAAAGGTGCAGAAATCAACCAAGGGTCAGATTTCAGGTGAAGTCTCAGCCCCAGCCTAATCTCATGGGAAGCTCTGAAGCATAAAATACACCCAAGACTGACTCGCCCTGAGGCGAGAGAGCTGATTACAGGCCACCCCAGCAGGATGTAACCTCCCAGGAACTGAAGCTCATGGTACCTATGGTAGCCAGTCCTCAAAGATGGCCTCCAATGATCCCTGCCTTGTACAATTCACACCTTTGTGTAGTTTCCACCTATGCTGTCCCATGGCTGGTCACTGCAACCAATGAAATACAGCAGAAGTAATGGTATGTCACTTCTCAGATTAAAATATGAACGACTGTGGCCTCCATCTTGGACTCTCTCTTCCCTGTCTCTGGGGGAAGCAAGGTCTCATTTTATGAGCAATCCTATAAAGAGGCCCATGAGATGGACTCTTAATAACAAGGACCTCAGGCCTTTAACTGACAGCCAGCAAGGAACTGAGGCCTGCCAACAAGCACAAGAGTGAATCTGAAGGCAGATCCTGCAGCCCTAGCTATCAACTTAACTTAAATCTTATGAAACTCCCTGAGCCAGAATGACCTAGATAAGTTACGTCCGGATTCCTGACCCTCAGAGATCGTGTAACATAATGAATGCTGTCATTTTAAGTCACTAGGTTTTTGAAAAACTTGCTATGTGGCAACAGACAGACAATGCAAATACATTAGGCTATGGTATTTCCACAGGAAACAGCCTTGACTAGACGTAAGACTATGGTTTTTCCTGTGGTCATGTATGGATGTGAGAGTTGGACTGTGAAGAAGGCTGAGGGCCGAAGAATTGATGCTTTTGAACTGTGGTGTTGGAGAAGACTCTTGAGAGCCCCTTGGACTGCAAGGAGATCCAACCAGTCCATTCTGAAGGAGATCAGCCCTGGGATTTCTTTGGAAGGAATGATGCTAAAGCTGAAACTCCAGTACTTTGGCCACCTCATGCGAAGAGTTGACTCATTGGAAAAGACTCTGATGCTGGGAGGGATTGGGGGCAAGAGGAGAAGGGGACGACAGAGGATGAGATGGCTGGATGGCATCACTGACTCGATGGACGTGAGTCTGAGTGAACTCCGGGAGTTGGTGATGGACAGGGAGGCCTGGCGTGCTGCGATTCATGGGGTCGCAAAGAGTTGGACACGACTGAGCGACTGAACTGAACTGAACTGCTGGTGTTTCCAGTAGCTGAAGGGAAGTTTTATGAAAAACTACAGGGAAGATTCTTTAGGAGAGAAGCACAAAGACACTGGAGGATGGGCAGAACCAGCAAGAGACCTGAGGTGATGTGAGCAGGGGATCAATCATGTCTGCTCTCTCTCCAAAACAAATGTTTCATGAAACAATACTTACTACAGGCAATGCACTTTGATAATTTCTATTTGATTATACTCTTATTTGGTTTATGAAGTGCTGGAAGTGAGCCCTTAAATTGATTTCACAATTCACTAACAAGTTGTGACCTGCAGTTGAAAAATAGTGAACTTAATCATATTTGAGGTCCCTTTTAGATCAAAACTTTTGTAACTAGGAGACTGCACAGTGTTATTACAATGGCAACTAACATTTACTGAACACCCACTATGCCATAACTACTCCAAATAAGTTAGTAACTATTGATAGTCCCATTTCACAGATGTGAAGACTGGTAAGTGGCAGAGGCCAGGAGGAAACCCAGGCAGTCTGACTTCAAAACCAGTTGTCAAGAGTGCAGGCTCCTAAGTGAGACTGGGTTCAAATCCTGATGCCAGTGCTTGATCAATAATTACTTGTAATGATGATCACAATATACTGCAATCATTGGCAGCCATCAGCTCAGTGATGGGGGCAGTTCTAACAAAAGGAAGTTTAGGATCAAGGTCATGTATATTGACTGAATTTAGAAGTTAGTCATTGATAATCAGCTCAATATTCTGCTCTGTTTCAGCCATGCTGGCCCAGTCTTCATCTTAAATTTAGCCACTTATACCAGATGGGGCTCTGGCCTGGGTTATATAACATCTGCATGCTTGAATGTCTAGAGTTTATTTCCCTGTAATAGGAGGAATTTCAACATACTCATTTTTATGTATTGTTTTATTAAAGTACTCCTCTAATAAATGAATCTAACAAAAACACATTAGTTACCATTATGTAGAGGATACTCTTACTGAAGTCAGTGTACAGTAATCAATCTCTGGATGTTAAGAATAGGGTCATTAAACGTCATGATATAAATGACTAAAATGGTAAAAAAAAAAAAAAAAAAAAAAAAACTGCACAGAATCTGGATACCTAGAACTATTATCTTTTTGGCTGAATTCCTCTGAGCCATGTCTCCATCAATCATATCTTTCATGTCACAGGATAAATACAGCATTTATCACAGGTAGCGAAGTCAGTATAGAAGCGTAGCATCCTTTTAATAAAAGATTATCAGTGATCAAAGATTTATACACCTGCTGAGTGAATTATCTAGAGCTGGACACATGTAGAGGATACATGTCAGGAAGATATTTCAGCAGCTGCTTTGTTGTCAGATGACTTGAAGGATTTAAAAAGAAAGAAGAAAGAAAAATTGGTTTATGCTCCAATTCATATGCTACTGTGTGATGAGAAATTACAGGGCAATAACAGTGACTGCAACCTAGCTTGGGATACTGTTAGCAGATATAAAACACTGTTCTCCTGCCACCTATTTTTTTTAAAGTCATTTTGTATATATTGCTAAAGAGAGAGTTACATAAAACACCATGGTTCCCCCAAACCAAATATCAATCCAGATGTCCTTTAAATTAACAATTTAAGATTATTTCTGGACAGAAGACCTAAATAGATGTTTCTTCAAAGAAAACATACAGATAACCAACAGGCACATGAAAGGATGCTCAACATTGCTAATTATTAGAGAAATGCAAATCAAGTGCCATGAGGTATGACCTCACACCAGTCAGAATGGTCATCATTAAAAAATCTACAAATAAAAAATACTGGAGAGGGTGTGGAGAAAAAAGAACCCTCCTACACTGTTGGTGGGGTCACTGTGGAAAACAGTATGGAGGTATCTCAAAAAACTAAAAATACAGTTGCCATATGAACCAGCAATCCCAATCATGGGACTCTACCCAGACAAAACTACAATTTGAAAAGGTAAATGCACTCCAATGTTCATAGCAGGACTATTTACAACAGCCAAGACAAGGAAACAACCTAAATGTCCACTTACAGAGGAATGGATAAAGAAGATGTAGTCCTTATATATAATGGAATACTACTGAACCATCAAAAGAATGAAATAATGCCATTTGCGGCAACGTGGATGCAATTAGAGATTATCATACTAAGTGAAGTAAGTCAGAAAGAGGCAGATATCATATACTGTCATTTCTATGTGGAATCTAAAATATGGCACAAATGAATCTGTCTACAAAAACAGAAGGAGACCCACAGACTTAGAGCGGAGACTTGTGGTTGCTGGTGCAGGGGGAGTGGGAGAGGGATGGACTGAGAGTTTGGGATTGGTAGATGCAAACTATTACATTTAGAATGGATAAACAACAAGGTCCTAATCCATAGCACAGGGAACTATATGGAGTATCCTGTGATAAATCATAATGGAAAAAATACAAAAAAGAATGTATATATGTGCGTAACTGAGTTACTTTGCTATACAGCAAATTAACACAACATGGTATATCGAGTATACTTCAATTGACATTTTTAAAAAATGTCTACAAATAACCAACACTGGCGAGGCTATGGAGAAAAGGGAACCCTCTCACACTCTTGGTAGCAATGTAAATTGGTGCAGCCACTGTGAAAACCAGTATGGAGGTTCCTCAAAAAACTAAAAATAGAGTTGCTTTTTATACTAAGCAAAGCAAGTCAGAAAGAGAAAGACAAATATCATATGATGTCACTTATATGTGGACTCTAAAATAGGACACAAAGGAATCTATTTATGAAACAGAAACAGTCTGACAAACATGGAGAACAGACTTGTGGTTGTCAAAGGGGTGGGGATGCAGTGGAGGTTTGGGATTAGCAGATGCAGACTAGTAGATTTAGATGCAGAAACAGCAAGGTCCTACTGTACAGCACAGGGAGCTATATTTAATACCCTGTGATAAACCATAATGGAAAAGAATAGGAAAAAGAACACACATATATATAACTGAATCACTTTGCTATACAGCAGAAATTAACACAACATTGTAAATCAACTATATTTCAATAATGGAAATTAAAATGAAATTTTTTTCTAATTATAAAGGAAACACACGCTTTTATAAAACATTTAGTAAATGCAGAAAATGTAAGAGTAAAGGGAAAGAAATCACAAAATGATCAGATATCAGATCACATGTAATAATTATCACTATTAATATGTGATATGTTATCTTTACATTAGCATACTATATGTACTTTTTATAATTTCATATTTTCACTTAAAAACATACTACAGGAATTTTCCTGTGTCAACATATTCTACTTGAACATTACTCTGATGACTGCACAGAATTCCATTCTATGGACATAGCATTTTAATAGTCAGTATCCAGCAGGCAAACAGAAACCACTCTATACATTTAATACAGAAACAGACTTAATGCTAATATTTTGCTATAAAGTTATAAAAAGTGCTGAAGAAAAAAGGAGAAAGGTGTGTCTTAGTGAGCTATCACTGTGTGACAAACCACTTCAAACTTACTTGTGTAAAACCAGAATTTAAGAAAAATTCTGTGGCTAACAATTTAGGCTGGGTTCATCTCAGCACTTCTGTAGTCTCAGTTGAGGGCTCTCATGCATCTATGGTTGGCTGTGGGCTGGCTTTGCTGATCTTGGCTGGGCTCCTTTGCATGTTTGGGGATTTCAGCCGGCACAAGGTGACTGGCGAGGCTCAGACCCACATGGTTTGTCATTCTCTGGCAGGCCAGCGTGGGCTTATTCCATGGCAGTCAAGGGGCTCCAAGAGAAAGAGCAGAAGCCAGAGGGTCCTTTTGGGGCCTAGGCTTGGGACTACCACAGTGCCTTTTTCTCTGCCATCTACTATTCTAAGGAACAAGGCCAACCCAGATTCAAAGAGTAGAGAAATAGATTCTGCTTTTTATGTGGAAAGTTGCAAAGTCGCATTGCACAAGGGCATGGAAACAGGGAGAGAAAGAGTTCTGGCTAGTTTTGCAAATGACTGATGACAGTGTGTCTTACCTAGGAAACCTGAAGGCTGCCACCTGAAACCTGAAACGCAGCCTGGGGCTGGAGCCCATACGTGGGTGATGGCACTTGTGGCACTTAATATTGATCTGTGAGAGGTACTGCTGCTGCCTCATCTGGAGGTACTGCCATCACTGAGTAGAAACCTAGGAGTCTAAAACCTTATGCATCTGTTAAAAGTGCCACAGATGTTTTGGGAACACATAGTTGCCTGTAATCATTGTTGCTGCCTCTAGAGGACCCCTTGAGACAGACTAAAAGGCTATTCTCTTTTCCACCTTATAGTCTCCCCACCAGTGCCTCCCAGTAGCAAGCCTAACGGGATGCAAGCTGAAAGGGACCCTGCAAAATGGAGTTTACTGGTCTAACCACCTGTGATACAGAGAAGAGCATCAAAAGTATAGCTGAGACTCAAGTGAAAAGTGACTGTACAATAATATCATTCATTTAACAAATCCCCCATTGCTGGATATTTAGATTATTTCTTTGGAAATACAACATAAACATGGAAAGCAAAGCCATCAATGGGATAGTTTTTGAACCCAATGGACAATGATATTTAATTTCTAAGAAAGGCATTTAAGAAGGGATGTATCCTCCTCGAGCTCAGCAATAAACAAATGATACATAAAACAGAATGGCTCAGAGTAGCTCTGCTCTGTCCCTCCAAGGGTCGATTTAGGTCTTCGAGACAGGATGAACACCAGAGTTCTGTCCATGTGGAGCTATCATCACATAGTTTACGTCCAAAATTACTTCCTTCACATTGCATTCCTATTTGGTTGAAGTGTAAAGGAAATATTCTGAAGTTATGATTATAATTTTTGTATCCAAAAAACACCATTGTATGCAAAAGCTTTAGCTGCATTTCCCTATGTCCAATAGCCACAGGGTAAACATAAAATCCCAATGGCAATGTTACAAACAGCATTTCTAAGGTTTAGCCTCTGTACGCAGTGTTTCATTTTACTAACTTATTTTTTTTATTATAAATGTAATACTGCTTGTAAAAAAATCAAACAAGCGTTTTCAGGGGTGAAATTCCATCCTAATAGCATTCAAAGATTTATCATGTATATTTCATCTTGAGTTTTTCCTATGAACTCTAATACATTTTATTATTATAGTCACAGGTTACAATTCTCTTCTATAACTTGCCTTTGTAAGTAAAAGATTAGATATTATGTATTATATTTTGATGAACCTTTTGTTTTAATACAGTTAAATATACATAATATATAAAAACCATATAATAGCATTCTATAGGATGGATATGCTAAAATTCATGTTATTGTTCATTTTCCTTAGTAGAGTACAAGCTCCCTGAGGACAGGAGCCTGGTTTGGTCACTGAATGTCTAATGCTTAGACAAGCACCTGGCAAATAACAGATGTTTCAAAATTGTGTAGAATGCATGACTAAACGGCAAAACACTACAGGTGAATATTCGTATTGTTCTCCATCTTTCACTATTCCAATAATGAATTTGGCAATTATCAATCTTATAAATATATGTTGAATGCATTGCCAAGACCAAAACAAACAAACACAAAAACTGAAGCACTTCAACCCCTCTCAAATTTATCCCAATATTTTCAGGAAGTTCCCAGTGAGAAGGGAGATGGCACTTGTATTTACAAATCTGGTCTTTCTAGCTATTACTTAGACCTGCCAGAACAGTTTCACAGATGTAGTCCTGTTACAAAGTAGCATGGGCCTTTTCCTTCTTTTTAGTGTGTGTTGCTTGGGGAAGTTGTCTGAGTCTCTTATGTTTCTACCCCATGTTTGAGACATCCGGCTGTCATTCTGTGGAAATGAGAACAGTACCCTTTGTCCTTGCAATTTTTTGTTAAGCAGGCTATACTGGCTGTAAAACTTTGTGCTCTCAATATCTCTATGAAAATTTTTTCTTATCTAGTTTTTATTTTTTTTTATTTTTGGAACATCTGCTTTCCCCCAAGGCTCAGGGGTAAATTCCCAATGAGGAAATATAAGGGCTTGCCTCATTCATCGGAGAAGGCAATGGCACCCCACTCCAGTACTCTTGCCTGGAAAATCCCATGGACAGAGGAGCCTAGTAGGCTGCAGTCCATGGGGTCACTAAGAGTCCGACACGAATGAGTGACTTCACTTTCACTTTTCACTTTCATGCATTGGAGAAGGAAATGGCAACCCACTCCAGTATTCTTGCCTGGAGAATCCCAGGGACAAGGGAGCCTGGTGGGCTGCCGTCTATGGGGTCACACAGAGTCGGACACGACTGAAGTGACTTAGCAGCAGCAGCAGCCTCATTCATTCCATGTATAATATATATTGAGCTGTCCTCAGAACAACCCTCTGATGCTCACATTAAAGCTCCTTAGACTAAATTTACAAACCTTAGTTCTCTCCTCTCTTTGGTTGAGTGCTTTCCTGAGTGACTTTCGCAGACATACCTTTAGCAGATCCAGTCTCTGTCCTGTAGACGTTTCTGAATCCCAGGGTAAAAGTCATTTGTGGTGTTCAGGTGGGAACACCTGGAAACACACAGATATATTAACAAATACAGAAATTTAGATGAATGGACAAATGCTCAACATTCACTTCAGCAAATTCTCAAAACAGTTAAGGTTTCCCCCCTCTAAGCCCTAAAATTTTTAATACTTTAACCTTTAATGTAGAGGGCTTCCTTTATAAAAATATCTTTTTATGATAATTGTTATATATGATCATTTAGAAATTTGAGGAAAAGAAGTAAATACAAAACATAGGACATAAAATCACCTATAACCCCCACCCCCAGAGCTACCAGTGTGAAAATTTTATACATATTTTCTTCCAATTTCTTGTTTATATGTTCTTACCTGGTTCAGATCATAGTACATACATATTTTTCTACTTTTATACTTTTCCTTAATATTATAACAAAAATGTCCCTTTGTGACTAAAAAAAGTTCATCTACATACCTGCTAACAACCATAAACAAGTCCCTTGTTTGGATGTACCATTTATTGAGATTATATGGTATTTTAAAAGCCGTCTTCCGAGTTTACTCACACTAGAAGTCAGTCATATTCAATTCCTCCTTTTCCTTCATTACCCAAACCACTTAGTCTTGACAGCCAACTATTCTATTTCTGAACAATTTCTTTTACCTGTCCCAGTGGTTTCAATCCCAGCTAGAACATATAGGGATTTTAATTTTTAATGTTTAATTTTTTAAACATTATTTAAAAAATAATGATTGCTGGGGCCCCACCAAAGACTGAGCTAATCAGAATCTCTGGGGGATGGAGACCAGGTATCCACAAGTCTAAAAGCTACCCAGTGAATTTTTAGAGGAGGACAACACATTTAGTTTTATTTCAATCAAATCACGTTTTCTTTTCCAACTGTTGCAAAGCGTATCTACAATTTTCTATTACAGATTCACTTTTAAAAGGTTTTCTGTGACATTACAGCAAGCTTTTCTTTTTCAGAGGAATATTCTCAAATTCTTCCTCAAGTAAAAATAAAAACTCCATTCTAGTAAATGGCAATACATGAAATTACAGTAAACCAGACACTTGAAAGGATAGCCAAGAAGTCTTCCAACAGTTTATTAGAAAGAATGTAGACATTAAAAAAAAAATTCCCCACTGCCATGAACATATATTGAGGTTTTCAGCCCAGGTACAAGCTGAATCAAAAAAAAAAAAGAAAAAGGAATGAAAAAAATCCAGTAGTGCTTTAACATTTTTCCCACTCATTTGTCATAATGACAGTGCAAATACAAATTTGGTCTATTAAATGTACAGACTCTAAAGCAACAATGTACATCCTTTCTTCATCCTCTGTGCTAAGAAATGTAGAAGTTTAAGTATCAAGCAATACCAAACCACAGGCTTCAAAACCATCAAGTTACAGCATTCGCTAGTTTTAGCCAAGATACATCTGGAACACTGACAAATGATCACTTATGCACAATAATGTGAAGCAAATTTTTTGAAAAATAAAACTTTAGTGGAATAATTCTGAAAGATATACCAGAGGAACAACATGTTACTAGGTTAAAGTATCAACCAATTGTTTCAGCCACTTTGAGTCCATGTTCTAAAATCTAAAATTTAGTTCCTTTCCCTAAGCTAAGTGCTTCCTATCATGTCAGTATCTAGGTTGTGAAGTAAAGGAGACTTTGGTGAAATGTTTTTATTTATCACAACTGCTTTATCAATTGCCTAGGACCTCAACAGCATCATGAAAAAACTGGTGGTGGCGGTTTAGTCACTCAGTTGTGTCTGACTCTTTCGACCTCATGGACTGCTGCCAGGATCTTCTGTCCATGGGATTCTCCAGGCAAGAATACTGGAGTGGGTTCCCACATCCTCCTCCAGGGGATCTTCCTGATCCAGGGATCGAACCCCGGTCTCCTGCATTGCAGGCAGATGCTTCACCAACTGAGTCACCACGGATGCCCCAAAATTGCCCAGTACAATGTTACATATCAACCCTTAGTGAAGCCTTTAAAAAAGCAAACAGGTTGAAAAATGGGTTCTAGGAGGCAAATATAGTATCTGCCTTTAGAGCTATCAACACAGGAATTCTCTCAATTACAGAATCTTGCAGAGAAGTTATTTTTCTTTCTCAAAATCCAGTGATGACAACATTCCTTACTCCAGATCTGGCATTTTTTTTCATCACTGTCTTGTGAATCATCACCTGCTCCATCTACTTCTGGTAAATCTACATTCTCATCACCACCCATGTTGTTCATCATCTCAGAGAAACGATTAAAATTAGACATGTCTGCAACTGAATCACCTTCCCAGTCTTTTCAATTACTAAAGTTCACACTAAACCAATTAAGCTTTGCCCTCTCTTTTGTTAACCTTGGCCATGACTGGCCAGATTCTCCTTTTCATAAACAATATAAAATTGATCTGTCTGTTCTTTTATGCTTGGAATTATTTGGATCAATACAGTGAAGAAGATCAATTTCATTTAAATGTTTAAAATGATCAATTCCTCCAAGACAACTGAATGTAAGTTTGGAGTTCTCAAAATTTACATTAACATCTTGACTATCTTCAACACCAAATTCAGTGAAGACATAGTTCCTTTGATCGTACCACTTTGGAGAAGCAGGCTGTATCGTGAACAGGGCAGGGGCACTGACGAATGGGTGGGTGAGCCTCTCCAGCGGCCTGGAAGTGGAGGTTTTTTCCTCAGTGAATTTTAACACAGCCAGAGTTGAGATGCACTGCCCCAGCCCCTCCTCCAGCCCCATGCCACTTCCCAAGGCCCAGCCCTGATCAACTCCCAATCAGGTTATTGCAGTTACCTCCTAACTCTTTTCTTGTTTCTGTTTTGTACATAATTTTCTTTATTTATCTAGGCTGTGTGGGTCTTCATCGCTGTGCAGGCTTTTCTCTAGTTGTAGTGCGTGGGCCTCTCATTTCAGTGGCTTCTCTTGTTGAGGATCACAGGCCCTAGGGTGTGTGGACTCAGTAGTTGTGGCACATGGGGTCAATAGTTGAGGTTCCTGGGCTCTGTAGCATGGGCTCAGTTGTTCCATGGCATGTGAGAGATTCTTCCTGGACCAGGGATCGAACCCTTATCTCCTGCATTGGCAGACAGATTGTTTACCACCGAGCTACTAGGGAAGCCCCTCTCTTCCTGTTTCTAGTCTCTCTCTTCTGCAACCTCCGCTTCTGCATACTGCTTCCCAAATTTCTTTGGGAAATAACTGCTAAAACATGGGTCAGATCACGTCACTCCCATACTGCCTAAACAAGAGAGTCAAATTTGGCCTGAGCAAGATCCTCCTCCAACCAACATTTCTGCATCCTTTCCTCCTCTGGGTCTTCCACTGCTCAAAGACTACCACTATCCTCTTCTTTCTTCGACGTCTATTTCAATTACTACATCCTTCTTCTATCAGTCAACAATTGTCTATTCACTGGCTACTATGTACCACCCCTCTACTCAGTATGTTTTTTGAATTGCTACTGTATCTAGGTATTAGGGATATGGCAGTGAATAAGCTTATTTAACTTATATACAAAGTGCATCATGAGAAATGCTGGGCTGGAAGAAGCACAAGCTGGAATCAAGATTGCTGGGAGAAATATCAATCACCTCAGATACGCAGATGACACCACCCTTATGGCAGAAAGTGAAGAGGAAGTAAAAAGCCTCTTGATGAAAGTGAAAGAGGAGAGTGAAAAAGTTGGCTTAAAGCTCAACATTCAGAAAACGAAGATCATGGCATCTGGTCCCATCACTTCATGGGAAGTAGATGGGGAAACAATGGAAACAGTGGCTGACTTTATTTTTCTGGACTCCAAAATCACTGCAGATGGTGACTGCAGCCATGAAATTAAAAGACACTTACTCCTTGGAAGGAAAGTTATGACCAACCTAGATAGCATATTAAAAAGCAGAGATATTACTTTGCCAACAAAGGTCTGTCTAGTCAAGGCTATGGTTTTTCCAGTAGTCATGTATGGATGTGAGAGTTGGACTGTGAAGAAAGCTGAGAGCCGAAGAATTGATGCTTTTCAATTGTGGTGTTGGAGAAGACTCTTGAGAGTCCCTTGGACTGCAAGGAGATCCAACCAGTCCATCCTAAAGGAGACCAGTCCTGGGTGTTCATTGGAAAGACTGATGCTGAAACTCCAATACTTTGGCCACCTCATGTGAAGAGTTGACTCATTGGAAAAGACCCTGATGCTGGGAGGGATTGGGGGCAGGAGGAGAAGGGGACGACAGAGGATGAGATGGCTGGATGGCATCACTGACTCGATGCACATGAGTTTGGGTGAACTCTGGGAGTTGGTGATGGACAGGGAAGCCTGGTGTGCTCACAAAGAGTCGGACACGACTGAATGACTGAACTGAACTGAAGACAGACAATATTACCTGCTTGGTGGAGCTTAGTGGGAGAGGCAGACAACAAAACAAGTGCACAAATAAGAAAATGTTAGGTAAGTGTGATGCAGAGAATTGGAACATATAGCGACTAGGTGGCTATTTTTGACTGGGTGGCTATTTCCACCTGAAATAGCCTCTCCAAGGAGGTGACATCTATACTGAGATCTAAATGACAGGAAGGGAGGGACCAGCTATTCAGAGTTTAAGGGGCAAAGCATTCTAAAGATAGGACCAGCCACTGTGAAGGCTTTCAGGCAAAATGAAGTCTGATTGAAGGGCCAGAAGAAGGCAGAGCAGCTGAAGCACAGGGGTAAAGGGTGAGCCGTGGGAGATGAAGTTGGAGTCAGCTCATATATGCTTTCTAAGTCAGGGTAAAGAGTCGGAATTTGATTCTTTGGGCAATGATGGGAAGCCACTGGAGGGCTTTAAGTGAGAGAGTGACATGATGTGCTTTATGTTGGAACAAGATCAGTCTGGTTGCTGTGGGAACAACACATTGGGGGTGACAGTAGGAGCAGGGAGCAGGTAGGTGCTTTGGTGGCAGTCTGGTTTGCCTTGAAGTACTTGCTCCATTTAAGACAAATAACAAATCAAAAGCTCCTCTTGTTTTTAAGCAAAATATTAAAATTCTTATCATCATCTAACAGGACCTGAATGGGCTGACCTCTCTCTAGCCTCCTGTACACCATCTTTACCCCTGCTATTGAGCCTTGCTGACCTGTCAGTTCTTCAAATGTAGTAGGCCACAGGACCTTTGGACTTGCTGTGGTTATATGTTATTTGCATGTGTGACAAAATATACATAAAATTTACTATGTTAACCATTTAAAAGTATACAACTCAGTGGCATTAAGGATATTCACAATGTTGTCATCATCACTCTCTAGCTCCAGAACTTTTTCATCATCTCAGGAGGAAACACTGGACTATTAAGCAATCACTTCCCATTCCCTCCTGCCCCAGCCCCTGGGAGACCATTAATCTGCTTTCTGTCTCTATGGATTTGCCTATTCTGGACAGTTCACAAAAATGAGTACAATATGTGGTATTGGTGTGGCTTCTTTCACTCGGTATAAAGTTTCCAAGATTCATTCATATGGTAGCATGTGTCAGTACTTCATTCCTTTTTATGACTGAATAATTTTCCACTGTATGGATTTATCACATTTTGTTTATCCATTCCTTAGTTGATGGACATTTGTTTAGGTTGTCTCCACCCTACAATTAATGTGACTAGTGCTGCTGTGAACACTCATGTACACGTTTTTGTTCGAATCCCTGCTTTCAATTCTTGGGGGTGTATACCTAACAGCGAACTGCTGTGTGATATGGTAGCTGTGGTCATATTTTGAGGAACGAGATCAGTGAATCTTTTGACATGGATTAATTTCCTTTGGCTGTGGTAACAAAGTACAATTAAAATAATTGCAGAAAACTTATTTTCTCCCAGTTCTGAAGGCCAGAAGTCTGAAATCAAAGTGTTAGGAGGGCCAGGCTTCCTCTGAGACCAGGTAGAATCCTTGTTTGCTTCTTCCTAGCTTCTAGTGGTAACAATCAATCCTTGGCACTTTTGGCTTGCAGCTACATCATTTCAATCAGTCTCATGGCCTTTACCCTGTGTGTGTCTGTGTCTTCACGTGGCCCTCTTCCTGGGTCTTTTCTTCTTTTAAGGACACCAGTCATATTGGACTAAGGGCCACCCTGCTCCAGTATGACCTCCTCTTAAATAATTACATCTGCAACAACACTATTTCCAAATAAAGTCACATTCTGAGGTAAAGGGGTGAGGACTTCACCATATCGTTTTGAGGGACACAATTCAATCCATGACAAACTTACAGACATTACTGTGCTTCTGAATCCCCTGGGGATCCTGTTAACACGAGCTTGGTGTGAGGCCTGAGGTTATGTGCTTTCAATCAGCTCTCCCAGATGATAGCCATGCTGCTGGTTCACCAATATGGTGGCCAACTAGTCTGGGTTTTACCAATAAAAATCCAGAGTTAAAGGAAACCCTTCAGTCCCGGGAAAACTGGAATGTTTGTCACCCTATTATATCACAGACCACATTTTGAGTAGCAAGGCTCTAGCTATGAACTAGGGTGATTTACCCATTAATTAATTACTGAATACTCTTATTTATCTTTACATTTAAATAAATTATTTTTTGCTAAAATAGCCCAAGATTTCAAGAATCCTGACCCCCAAAAAGCTTCAGACAAACTGTGAAATGGTGACTTAGTTGAGTTCATGGGTGCCATATGTGAATATTGTATTTATATTAACTCATGAAATTATCTATGATGCTCAGCGTTGTCCCAGTTGAATTGAAAACTGAGGTTTTCGACCCCTCTGCAGAGTAATTATGCACGGGAAAGATCTTTTTGGATAAGAATACTCACTGGGTTTGACGTCTTCAGTATCCTTTTTTGTGCCACCCAGGGACCGTGAAAGTGGAGGTGAAAGCGCCTTTCTGAGCGTGGGTTTGAGCATGTTGTGGTTTGAGCTCTTGATTCCCATTAAGACCACCTGGAAAACTTTGAAAACTGCCATGCCCTCACTCCAAATCAAATGATTCAGGCTACCTGGGATTGGGCACAGGCAGTCAAGGCTTTGTTGTTAGTGTTTAAGTTCTCCAGGTGATGCAAATAAGCAACCAGAGTAGAAAATCACTCTGCAAGATCTTCGTTTATAAGAGAAATATTGCCAATCTGTCCCTAATCTTTTTTTCCACCTGCACCCACACTCCTCTCCACTCCCCTCTAGGCCAATTAGCTCTCTGTCATGGTGGTCATTACCTTAAGCAAGTTCTCCTCTTCCTCATATTTGGGTCCTATTTACACGATGACCTCACTGACCTGGGACCACGTAGAACCCACTGGCGGTAATAATTACTCCTGCAACTGACCTTGGCAGGCTTTCGAGCTTTATTGACTTTGTTTTTCATTCTTTCACAAAAGGCATCCTTAGCATCATCCACAATTAAGTTAGCCTATGAGAATGTTGCTGTTTTGACTGCAGAGTCTCTTAGGAATCCAGCAAAATCTCCCACAGAATCTGTACTGTGTGTTCCTCTGCAAACCAGCCACAGGAAATCTGGGTGGAGTGTACATTGCTTTTTTATTGGGATATAATTCATGTGCTATAAAATTCACCCTTTTAAAGTGTCCAGTTCAGTGGTTTTTAGTATATTCACAAAATTATGCAGCCATCACCACAATCTAATTCCAGAGCATTTTTGTCACTCCCCAAAGAAACCCCCTACTCATCAACAGTCGCTCCTCATTCCTGTTGCCCCCCTGCAAACTAATCTATTTCTGTCTTTATGGATCTGTCTATTCTGGACATTGCCTATAAATGGAACATTCAGTATGTGGTCTTTTGTGTCTGGCTTCTTAGCATATTTTCAAGGCTCAAACATATTACAGCAAATATCAGTGCTTCATTGTTTTGTGTGTGTGTGTGTGTGTGTGTGTGACCAAATAATTTTCTATTGTATGGATGTGCTACGTTTATCTCTTCACAAGTGATGGACATTGGGGTGCTGTGAACATTCATGGGCAGGCTTTTGTGTGGACATGTTTTCATTTCTCTTGGGAGTGGAACCACTGGGTCATATGGTTAACTCTGTGTTTAACGTTTTGAGGAACTTCTGAATTGTTTTCCAACCTTATTTTTTGACCTTAAAACAGTTCTTTCCTGAGTGTGAGCTGGTCTGTACTTGTTAGGGTGGGGAATATAAGTCTCAGGGACTTTAAACACTTTTTTTTTCTGTTATACATTTTATGTGAAGAATGAATGGTACTTTCACATAGAACCTTGTCATTCGGCTTCCAAAATGTCAAGAAAGCATGGAGCGCCCACGGTGGCAAGGACTGGGGGTGTCTGTCTGAGCTCCCGTGTTCCTAACCATCCCTCCAGCTGTATCTCCGGCCACCTGTCACAGTCTGTTACTGGCACAGACAAGGCCAGCTTGTTCCAAGGACACGACTACTGGGCCACTTCCATCTCAGATGGCCTGGTGGGCCGTCCAAATGTAGAAATCCGATTGCTTTCCGGGGATGGCAATAAACCAGGTGCAGACAATCCTGCAAATGGAAAGCCCTACTGCGTACAAAGCAAAAACTCTTCTACTCACTCCCGGAGGCCCTGCCCCACTCCTCGGCTGGCTGGCCGGCTGAGCCTGTGCGGACTCGCGCGGGCGAACGGCCTCCTCCGCATGCGCAGTTTCCGCCGGTCGATTCCGTAAGTGGGCGCTCTGCCGGGTGCGCGCTCAAGCACGCGCGCAGTCTCGCGTGCACGCGCGCACGGGGCCTCTAGCCGCACGCGCCCCTGCCCCGCCCCGCCCCGCCCCCTCCCCCCTCCCGCGCGCCCGCCCGCCTCCAGCCGCCGCCGCCGCCGCCGGAGCTCTGTAGTATGGCATCGAGGAGAATGGAGACCAAACCTGTGATAACCTGTCTCAAAACCCTCCTCATCATCTACTCCTTCGTCTTCTGGGTGAGTGGCCACGCCGGACCGGCGGCTGCGCTGCCGTCCATCGGTCAGTGTAGTGATGCTCCGGGAAGGGATGGGGGAGGAAAAAAACCAAAGCAAAAATCAAATCTCGGTCCCCTCCTTACGGAGATAGGCGCAGGGCTGGGGCTGCAGGATGGCAGGGTGCAGCTTTGGGGCTGCTCGGACCCTGCACCCCGCCCGGTGTAGGTTGCAAGGGGCTGTGTGGTGGCGATGATTGCAGGTTGTCGACCTTTCCAAAATATTTTAATGCATTGACTTATTCTTTTAAGCTCGCGGGTTAGGGTCAGCCTCTGGGGAAAGTTGCGGTTTTATTCGGCTGTTTTCCTCTCTGGATCCCCCTCCCCATCCTCCCTTACCAGCCCGTTCGCGGCGCCTCTTGGAGCTAACCTGTGGCCGGCTGGGAGCAGGCGCGAGAGCGCAGGGTTTGATCCCAGATTCCCGGTTATTCCCGACCCCGCGGGGCTTCGAGAGGCAGGCGCCGGGAGCAGTGAGCTGCTTGGCTGGGCAAGGGAGATCAAAGGCCCCCCAAACGCACTGACAGGGGGTGGGCGCCGCCGCCGCGCCGAAACGCACGAAGGGAAGAGGGTCTTACATAAACCAGGGGCATCTTGGCGCTTTCTCGGAGACCCAGGTCTTAGGACCTTTTGCCCACTCGCCTGCACCCTTACACTCATCTTTCTGTCGTTGCGTGAACCCATTCTGCAGAGCCCCAGGGAAGGACCCCCACCACTTGATGACAGCAATAGCGCCCCAACTCTGCTCCTCGTCTTAACTGGTGCTGCTATCGGTCCTTGAACCTCAATGCAGAAGGGTGACGTCAGCCCCTCAGCAGAAGCCTCTGCGAGCTGGAGGAGGAGGGGGGGGGGCGGACTCCAGGCTTGTGCCTTACCTCATCCTGTTTGGCAATTCGTGGAATCAGTGCAGGGCTGACACTGCAGTGATTCATTTGAAGTAGGTGGTACCTAAAGACCATTCCCCGTTATTTCTCTTTCGCTGTAGACTCCCTTCTCCCCAAGTTTTCCTTTCCCAAACCAAGCCACAGCCACCCTACAGGAGAATGAATGTCACTACCCACCCCCCCAATGATCTGGGTCACTTCAGTTTTCAAGGCAGTCATTTTGAAACCCGAGGCTCTGCAGAAAAAGCCAATCCCCGTTTTTGGTGGTTTTTCTCTTTGCCTTTCCCCCCGCCCCACAATTAGCCCTAATTTTGGATTGAAAGTGGGGCACAGTGCTTTATGAGGTGCTCAGACTTGGCCTGATGGTGAAACAGGCTGTTTGTAATGACCAAGGCAGGAACTGAGATTTATTAAAGATAAAAAAAAAAAATCCTAATGCGCTCCCCGCCCCCCGCCCCCCGCGGACATTCCTTGTCATTGGCGATTCTTCAGGTCAGGAATCTGTGGACTCTGGGGATCAGGTATACCAAGAACTCTGCAATGAGATAAGATAGATTAACTGGTATATCACACAGGCAACCACAGAAATGGAATTTATTTGGGCTGAAATTTCAGTAGTGGAATTGTGAGCTCTGCCCAGATCCTATATTATGTTCTTCTTGGTAAAAGCAAGAATGCATGCTGGTTGCTGAAACTTCCCAGTAAGCTTTCCTGGGAACTGGTTTAGCTTTTTTGTTTGTTTGTTTCATTATATCTCTTTGTGTTTGGCCCTTCCTATTTACTTGACTTCCTATTTGTTCCTGAAGTAAATCATATGGGTAATTATTTTTAGCTTCCTGAAAAATCTTCCAGCATCTCTGCTTGCTGGTAAAGAAGGGAGCCTTCTAGAGGAAGGCTTTTCTTGGGAGCTTTTAAACTCTTCTTGTTTACTCCCTCCCCTCCCCAACCTCCTGAATCCAATTACTTAATGCACCCTAATACATCTTAAGTACATTTCATGTCCTCTGAAGTTCCTTGATGCCTGCATTTTCATGTTTTTCCTTAAACTTTGAACATTTCTGTAGTCTCTTAAATGTTTACCTGACAAATTTAATAGTTTAAATAGCATTTAATAATCACTCCATACTTCACAACCAACGAATGAGATCTCTCTAGATGCAAGGGTGTTTTTAAATTAGACATTTTTGTGAATAAACCATGGTACAAATGCTGTGTTTTCCATTATACCTTAAATGGCAAGAAAAAAAAACAGCTTTATTGAGATTTAATTCACATACTTCACCCCTTTTAAAGTGTACAAATTAGTGGTTTTTAGTATATTCACAGATATGTGTAACCATCACCTCAGTCAATTTTAGAACATTTTCATAACCTGAAAAAGAAACCCCATACCTTTTAGCTATCATTCTCTTTTCTGCTCTCAATAACCCTCACCACCCCACTGCTGCTGCTGCTAAGTCACTTCAGTCGTGTCCGACTCTCTGCGACCCCATCCCTGGGATTCTCCAGGCAAGAATACTGGAGTGGGTTGCCATTTCCTTCTCCAGTGCATCAAAGTGAACAGTGAAAGTGAAGTCACTCATTCGTGTCCAACTCCTAGCAACCCCATGGACTGCAGCCTACCAGGCTCCTCCATCCATGGGATTTTCCAGGCACGAGTACTGGAGTGGGGTGCCATTGCCTTCTCCGCTCACCACCCTAAGCAGTCACTAATCTACTTTTTGTATAGATTTCCCTTTTCTGGACATTTCATCTAAATGAAATCATAGAGTATGTGGTCTTTTGTGAATGGCTTCTTTTGCTTAGCATAATGTTCTCATTCATGTGCATTCCTTTTAATGGCCAAATAATACTCCACTGCATGCTTATACACTGTATCCCATTTTGTTCATTCATCTGTCCACTGATAGACATTTGGATTATTTCTATCTTGTGGCTATTATGAGTGTCAGTGCTATAAACATTTATGTGCAAGTTTTTGTGTGAACATATGTCTTCATTTCTCTTGGGTGTATACCTAGGAGTGGATTTGCTGGGTCATATGGTAACTCTGATTAATCATTTGAAGACCTGCCAGACTGTTTTGGAGAAGGCAATGGCACCCCCCTCCAGTACGCTTGCCTGGAAAATCCTATGGACTGAGGAGCCTGGTGGGCTACAGTCCATGGGGTCGCTACGAGTCAGACACGACTGAGCGACTTCACAGTAGCAGCAGCAGCAGCAGCCAGACTGTTTACCAAAGTGACTGCACCATTTTATATTACTGTGATTTAAAGTATTTCTCCACTTTCTTGCCAACATTTGTTATTATCTGACTTTTAAAATTCTAGCCATGCTAGTAGATATCTCATTGTGGTTTTGATTTGAATTTCCTTGATGAGCAGTGATACTCAGCATCTTTTTATGTGCTTATTGGTCATTTGTATATCTTCCTTTAAGAAATGTCGGTTCATGTCTTTTGCCCAACTTTTATTTCAGTTATTTTTTAAACATTGTTGTAGGTGTTATATGTGTCCTTTATATATTCTTGATTTAAGTCTCTTATCAGATACATCATTTGCAAATATTTTCTCCTGTTGTTCATTTGCCCAGCCATGTCTGATTCTTTGTGACCCCATGGACTGCAGCACGCCAGGTCTCCCTGATTCTATGGGTTGTTTATTTACTTTCTTTGTGGTGTCCCTTGACGTACAAAGGGTTTTATTTTGATAAAGTCCAATCTACCTATTTTTTGTTGCTTGTGCTTTTAGTATCATATTTAAGAATTTTTCACCAAATGAGAGCTTATGAAGAAAATACTGTCTATAAGAGTGATTTGTCTATTCAGTAAATGTAGTTGATAAATGTATCTTTCTCTGGCATGTAGTAGGTACTCAAATATTTGTCAAAACTTCTGGGATTATGTTAGGTAATTTACAAGAAGGATGATCTTGGTGTTCTTTTAAGTGGAAGATGGACAAAAGATTAGGCAGAATTTTTTCCTTCCTGTTTTCTTTGAATCATTTTAATGCGACTACTTCTCTTCCCATACGTCGGATTTAGGACTAGAAGACATTTGAGCTTAAAATGGTGGTAGACCAGTAGCATCAAGAGATTGATGTACCTACAGTTATGAGAGAGCTTATATATGCGTTAATATACTGTATTGGTGTTTTTCTTTCTGACTTACTTTAGAAAGTTGGTAACGATGACTCTATATGCGAGACAGCAAAAGAGACACAGATGTAAAGAATAGACTTTTGGACTCTGTGGGAGAAGACAAGGGTGGGATTATTGAGAGAATAGCATTGAAACATGTATATTATCATATGTGAAATAGATCGCCAGTCCAGGTTCGATGCATGAGACAGGGTGCTCAGGGCCGGTGTGCTGGGATGACCCAGAGGGATGGGGTGGGGAGGGAGGTGAGAGGGGGGTTCAGGATGGGGAACACATGTACACCCATGGCTGTTTCATGTCAATGTATGGCAAAAACCACCACAATATTGTAAATCAGCCTCCAATTAAAATAAATAAAAAAAAAAGAAAGTAAGAGAGATCTTGTTTTATCTGGCCTCTTCTATTTATAATTACTCTCCCTCTCTGAGATGTTCCTCTAAAGCAGTGGTTCTCAGCAGCAAACAATTTTGCGTCTCCCCTCCCCCAGTATTTGGCCATGTCTGCAGACATAATTTGGTCACAGCTGGGAGTGGGGTGCTACTGGCATCTCATTGGTAGAGGCCACAGGTGCTGCTAAGCATACTACAAGGCTCAGGACAACCCTTCACAAGAAAGAATTATCTGGCTCAGAATGTCAACAGTGCCCACAACCTCTGCACTAGTGGACTTTACATAGTAATAAGTTAATATGTAGAAAAAGAGAATCTTATGCAAAACTCCTATATTTACTATTGTTTGGAACCAGCATACCCAAGCACTCACAGCACAATTGCAAGTAAGAAGAGAAATATTCTCCTTTTTATTTGGAGATAAAGGTAGGTGGTTCTTTATGTAATTGTATTGAAATAGATGGGATGATCCTCCAGTTAAATAGTATCACCAGAACGTTAGGTAAGTGGCTCCATTATGGTCCTTGATTCCTATGTTTCATTTTCAGAGGAGGAAAAAACACGCCTAGTAGTTATCCTGAGCTTTAAGACTAGCAAACAGTGCCTGACACATAGAAGGTTTACTCTGGAAGTATTTAACAAATGAATAAATAAATGAAATTTTATTAACTACTCTTGGGCTCATGTATTTATTTCAACTTACCTCACTTGGGAGGGTTTTTAAAAGTGATCTTTTCTGTCTACCTGTGGTGGTTTAAACGTGTTCCTGACTGATGTGTGGAAAGGTGGAGTAGAGAACTTTGAGACTTGATCTTCTAATGATACTTCAGTTATTATATTTTTATGATCAGCTAGTTTGCCAGCCACTTTAATTATCTAAAATTTTAATTGGAATTTAATTTGTTAAGCTTGAATAAGATACCTATCTTACTCTAAAACAACAACAAAAACTCCATGACAAATAGTTTTTTCAACAACAAACAGGAAAACTATAAATGTTATGCTTACAAGGTAAATTCTGTTTTGATTTAGAAAATTTTTTAATGTTTTTTAAACACTCATCTGAGTTATAAGCCAAGATTGAAATCCACTATGGTTACATCCACTAAATAATATGGTAAAGAGAAATATCCTTGCTTCATTCCAGTGTATATTGGATTTGGTTTCTTCTTTGATGATCCAAAGAGGATATTAGCTTGATCAATGATGATAGCAAATTTTCTTATGGTGAAATATCAGTGTTGTTTTTTTTTTTTAAATTTTGGAAGCATCTCTAATCTTTTTAGGGAGAAGATTAAAAGAAATAATGGTCAGAATATTTCTTTTGTCATCCAGAAAGTTTAGGTACTTGGATTAAGTAGAGGGGAAAAGTCTTAAAGAACAGCCCCTAACGTTTTACAAAGTGTTTGAATTTGGGTGCACACTTAAGGCTACACTTACCCTTTTGCGTATCTTTGGAATTCAACAAACATTCTTTGAATGTCTTGTATGCCAGGTATTTCAAATGAATGTTTACCAACTTTTACTAGCACTGCTTTTACCATGTTACCTTCGTTTCTAAATAAAGCAGTTAATCTATTACTTTTCAGTATTAGGTGTTATATATTGTTTTCCTACTATGGAAGATCACGATCTAGTTCTCTTACCCCTTTCTCCCTCCCTCACATCTTTCCTAAATTGGGTAGACCCCAATATATCTTTTATCAGGATCATATCAACTTGGTTAGAGCAGTAGTCAGTGATCATATTAATTAGGTAAGCTGATTCACAGCTGAACCTTGTAGTGTCTATTATGATTGCTTGCACAGCTTTTCCCCTTCAGTTAAAAGTTGCCTTGTTTTATCCTTCACTTGTTAATTTTCTTCATTCATCACTAAATTATCCGCGTATTCTCCCCCAAGAGCTGCATATCTTCACTTAGTGTATTGAAACACGTCGTGTATCCTGTCAGTTTCTTATTCTTAAAAAACAATCATTAATATTGTTAGAGATGTTTCTCCCAGAGTAGGCTAGTGTTCGCTGGGCCTTTGAAACAGCTGACATCATTATAATCTCCCTTTACCATTATCCTGGGGAATTTTGTCTCCTTTTATGTTGAGTCTTCAGTTTCCTAGATGTCCTGTCTTCTTCCTCTTTTTTGTTCATCCATTTTGGTGGAGCAAACCTTCTAGTAGCTGTCTGGAAAGGAGTTCATGAGAGGTTAATTTGTTGAGGCTTTGCAGGTATGAACATCTTATTATGCTCTTGCATATAATTTGATAGTTTGGCTGAGTATAGAATTCTAGTTCATACATCATTTACCCTCAGAATTTTTCTGTCACTTCCTCGTCTCCCCTAGGTCTCTTGCTCTTGTTGCTGTTGAGAAATCCAAATGAGTTTTATTATTATTATTAAATTCTGCTTTTCTTTGAAAGCATCTGGAATCTTTCTAGTTCCTAGTGCTCTGAAATTTCACAATATTACCTCTTGCCATATATTTATTTCTATCTTTCCTCTGTACCCTTTCAATGTGCAAACTCAGGTCCTTCCATTTGGGGAAACTTTCTTGAATTGTTTTGTTTTGCTTTATTTTAAATTTCCTTTCATTTTCTCTGTTGTGTCTGTTTCAGTGTTGGACCTCTTAGATCCTCTAATTTTCCTCCCTTCTGTTTTCTAATTCTTCGTCTTTTTGTTCTGCCTTCTGGAAGATCTCTCCCAGTTTACCTTGCCTGCTATTGCATTTTCATGTGTTTTATATGTTGATTTCTAGGAGCTCCCTGTTGAGGTCTGAGCATTTCTTTTTCTAGCATCCCACCATAAATGTAATATTTTAAGATCTTCTGACAATATTAATGATTTTTTTTGTAGCAATAATATATAAAGAACTCTTTTTTTTTAATTTTATTTTATTTTTAAACTTTACATAACTGATGTTTTTTTTTTTTTTTAAAGTCTGCTTCTTTCTGCAGTTTCCTCCCAGCTTCTGTGTTATCTGGAATACTACAGACTGACCTCAAATTTCTGGTAACCATTTGCTGTCTGTTCTGTATATGTTTAAGAGTGGAGCTCTAGAAACGCTGACTGGAACCTCTTAGCATGAAGTGAGAGTTTGTAAGTTGGGTAATTTAGCTGGGCCGTTGAGTTTTGGAACTGAGTCTTTTCCTTTGGTCTAATCAGATTTGCTATAGAAGAATCTTCCAGTCTTCTCTCTGGATGAACAAGGTTAGGGATATAGATGTCTCCACGTGCAGTATAAATAGACCTTTGTTTAAGCTCCTATTTCAAGTGTAGAATCCAGTGTCCACTGTGCTTTTCTTCTCTAGGTCATTCTCCCTAGATAGTAAATCTCTGAACCCATGATAGAATGGGGGAGAAGACGGAGACTGGAAGTTGGAGGGCATCTAATTGCTTTTCAAAAAGCTTTTCCCAGATTCTCCATATTTTAGCTCCATTTTGTGCCTGGTCCCAAGAGTGCATGGAATTGCCTTCTGGGGGTGCTTGTGTGCAAATATTTTATTCTTGGATTTGCTCACAGCTGCCATAAGATTTGGCTTTTTCTCAGCTTCCAAAATGTCATTGTGGTTGTCTCCTCTTCCATTCTCTTTGTTATTGTGGGTTTAAAAAAAAATCCAGTCATTTCAGTGGACTTTTGGGAGCTAGCCAAGGTAAATGGATGTGTTCAATCCATCATCTTTAACTGGAAGTCCTTTATATCTGTATCTCTACCTTGCATGTAACTAATTAAATACGGAGTTGATTGTGAGTGATTGAATAGAGCATCTGAGATGGCAACAGTTGGGATCTTCTAATAGATATTGGTACCTACTTTTAAACTTTTAAAGAGCTTTTGGATGTTACGGAGGTTGTTCTAGGTTGGAACAGGCTTACTAAACCACATTCTCTTCAAGGTTATCTGGTCATCAGGGAATGGAGTTGGATAAATGGGAACGAAGTTCTGAAGGTTGCTGCTGTTTTTTTCTGCTCATTGAATTTCTTCCCATCAAGTGGAGGCCCATGTGTCTTCTGATCTAATTCAGACCTTGCTGGATTAATTTAATGTGGAAGCAGCAGAGTTTCAAAGTATGGTGGGGAACTTGATGTTGCATGGGTCAGGGCTCTTCTATTTTTCTGTTACCACAATGATAACCCTCTGTGTTTATTATACAACTTGTGCATTATAATCTGAAGAGTTTTTTTTTTCTTATTTAATTCACTTTACTTCCTGTATGTAACATACAGTTAGGCCACTTGCACTACCTTTTATAGCATTGTGGAACATTAAGTTTTTTCTACTTCATGCTGCTGCTAAGTCTCTTCAGTCGTGTCCAACTCTGTGGGACCCCAGAGACGGCAGCCCACCAGGCTCCCCCGTCCCTGGGATTCTCCAGGCAAGAACACTGGAGTGGGTTGCCATTTCCTTCTCCAATGCATGAAAGTGAAAAGTGAAAGGGAAGTCGCTCAGTTGCTTAGAAACAAGCTGACTTTTTATCCAGATAGATTGAAATACTCTGCTCAATTTTAATTACAGCTAGAGTTCTTGATTTGACCCTACCGTGGGCTCCAGTCCTGATGATTCATTGACTGTTCAGCATTATGTACTGTTTTAAGGAAGCACTTAAGAAGGTGCTTTGAATGGAAAGTCATCTGTGACTGTGTTTCTGTTTAAACATGTTAAACCTTTGACATAGGTAACTAATGCACCGCTAAAGCAATTTGAAGTGCACTGTAAAAAATATGTCTTTTTCTCCTTTGGACCCATTACAGCAGCTTCCAATTTGGCTTATCTCCACATGACAGGCAGATCGTTGGATTACTGCTCTTAAATTTCCTTTTTTGGCTGTTATCCTACTTGCCTTGACAGAATACTTTTCATTCCTGGCTGAACATTTTTATACCTTTTTATAGAGTATGGCAACCCACTCCAGTACTCTTGCCTGGAGAATCCCATGGAGGGAAGAGCCTGGTAGGCTACAGTCCATGGGGTCACAAAGAGTCAGACACGACTGAGTGACTTTCCTTTCCTTCCTATAGAGTCCCAGTATTCAGCAAGAAAATGACATAAAGGGGGGAAGATAGGAAAGAGCTTTTTTGTGTTGATTTCCCTTTGCTTATTTGATCACTTGAACTTGTAAGCCTGTGAAAGAGTTTGGTGATAGAATTAAGGATCCCAGTTCTACTGTGGAAGATTTTCTTTGCTTTTTGTAAGATATGATAGGCTTTTTCATCATTTGTTGTAGGGGAAATTGCAGTTGCCTTGTACTAAAATAAAAGATGGGTTGGGTCAGGTGAGCAATCTACATTTATGGTTGTCAATCCTATTTGCCCATCAGGGTTGCCTAAGGAGCCCTAAAATACTATATGCTTAGACTTCATGGTAAGCGGTTCTGATTCATTTGGCCTGGAGGAGGGTGTCAGCTTTCATAGTTTTAAAATAATCTTCCAGGTGATTCAGCTGTGCAAATAGGATTGAGAGCCACTGATTCAGAGAGAACTGTGTAATAGCAGGCCTGGTTCATCTTGGATCTGGAGATAGCTAGGGAATATCTGGCTATTGAGTAGCTTGTTATTGTTTAGTTGCTAAGTCGTGTCCAACTCTTTTGCAACACCATGGACTGTAGCCTGCCAGGCTCCTTCTCCCCATGGGATTTCCCAGGCGAGAATACTGGAGTGAGTTGCCATTTCCTTCTCCAGGGGATCTTCCCGACTCAGGGATTGAACCCACATCTCCTGCTTAGCAAGCAGATTCTTTACCACTGAACCACCAGGGAAACCCTATTGAGTGTCTAGCATGGGACTGTTGATTTGGTCTGCTTTGCCCAAAAGTCTGAGGCTAGGTGTCCAGTATCTCTTAGTGAACCAAAATGGCCTTGTCACTCTTAGGAGACCTTGCTAATCATTCCTAACTAGAGTGCTCATCAGAATCACTAAGGGGCTTTGAAAACACAGTTGTTTGGTCCTATCTCATAAAGTTTCCATTTTAATTGATCTGCAGAGGGACCTGGGTATGTATTTTTTTAAACCATTCCTAAGGTGATTCTGATTTCTGGGATATGACTCTGGCCTGTGATAGTTTGTTATAAATAAATTATTAACATATGCTTTCCTGTGATCTGTAGTACCATGAGGCTAGTTTGAGGAGAAGGTTCCATAAGCAGCCAATCTAGTATTTTTCTCACCCACTGAATTGGTGTCTGCCACATGTCTGCAATTGAATGCTTGGAGTTTGGAGTAGTTTCCATTCCTTAGGGGGAATGTATTTGTTTATAGTTGCACTGAGAAGTTAGGAAGTCTTAGTTTTCCCTCTATCAAAAAATTAGATTGTTATTCAATATGTAAAACAAAACCCTGAATTTATTACTTAACAAAGTAAGAGAGCAGTACTAGTCAAGCAGAGTTTATGAGTGAAACAAATTGCTGTTCTTTTGGGGAAGCCTGGTGGTGGTTGATGGTTGCTTTGGTTACAGAAGGAGTGGTTGCCCTTGGCCTTAGAATCATGGCTATTTGGGTGAGACTGTTGTTGATTGCCTCTGGGACGCATAGTCGGCTGTGCTGCTGATTGGTTGACCTTGAATTGTGTGAGGCTGTCACTGTAATTAGCTTCTAGAAGTATATTCCCTGAAACAAGGTGAGTTGTCACTGATGATTAGACTAAGCTGAATTGCCACTGATCGAATTGGTTTAGAAGTGGGTGCTGGTAGTTACCATGCCTACTGAATTATCAATCTTCTTCCCCCCAGGAGTGTAGAGACTTTTATTCTTGCCTCAGATTACCAATGCTTATTTCTCAGTGAGATGAGTTTATCTCTTCACAGATGCAGTTGTTGTATCAGAAGAAACCTAATAGAGTCTAAAGATAAACTAATATGAGAATTTGGTAAAGTGGTTAGATGCAAGATAAAAATACAAAAATTAATTGCTTTTCATTATTTTACATAAGCCTTGGAAAAGGGAGGAAAAATTTCAGTCTCAGTAGCAACAGAAATCATAACGACTTCAGAATAGTTTAAAAAAAAGTAAGGCTCTTATATGAAGAAAACTTCAAAATCTTATTGAAGATTATAAGATCTGAACAGATTGAAGAACATTGTGTTCTTCAATGGGGAGATTTAGTACTATAAAATTATCAGTTTAAAATGTGTTTAATGTAATTCCAAATAGAGTCCCAATGGAATTTTTTGGGGGGAGGGAGTGGCACTTGATAAAAACAATGTTTATGTAGAAGAATAAATGCCTGAGAAGGCAAGAGACATATGGGACAGGGGGAAGGAAGTATATGCCTTACTGCTGTTATCAGAATATACTATTGTATATAAGATGGCCACCATCATCATCCTCATTTCTAGTATTCATGTTCTTGTGTAATCTCCTTCATTTGAGTTTGGGCAGGACCTGTGACTAGTTTCTAACTAGGAGAATATAACAAAGGTATTTCAATGTATGTGAATACATGTACATGATTTTATTAGATAAGACTGTAATGTCTTCCTGAGAGACTTTGTCCCTGACTGGCTTTGAAGAAACAAGTTTCTTTTGTTGTGATCTATCCTATGGAGAAGACCACGTGGCAGGAACTGAAGGCAGTCTTCTGCTGACAGTCAGAAAGAAACTGAGGCCCTCAGTTTGGCAGTGCACAAGGAACAAAATGATTCCATCAGTAAAGTGATCTTGGAAGCACATCCTTCCCCATTTTGGCTTCAAATGAGACTGCAACCACCCAACAACTTGATTGAAGCTTAGTGAGATCTTGAAACAGAAGACAGAGTAAAGTTGTGCCCAGACTCCTGACCCCACCGAAACTCTGAGGTAGTAACTGTGTGCTGTTTTAAGTCTCTACATTTATTATAATATTGTTACATAGCAATGCATAGTTAATAAAACTATGAAGTCCCTAGTTAATTCAGTATGATGTTGACTTATAAAGAGACAAATGGGTAAGTGGAATAATGGAGAATCCAGTAATAAATTCTAGTGTATATAATTTAATATATGAAAAGGGACATTCATTTTAGAGAAGGCTACATTTAAATTATTCTAATACTACTGTATATTTGGAAAAAATAAAATTGGAGCCCTTGAATTTTATGAAAAAGTCGAGTTGGCTTAAATGCTTAGATATGAACACAAAACAAAATTCTGTAAGAAAGTATAGAGATCATATATAAATACAGGAATCAGAGAAACTTCTTTTATCCAAGTTGGAGCCTCAGAAGCAATGAAGTTAAAAAATCGGACTTCCTGGTAGTCCCGTGACTAAGAATCTGCCTGCCAGTGCAGGCGACACAGGTTTGATCCTTAGTCTGGGAAGATCCCATATGCCATGGAGCAACTAAGCTTGTGTGCCACAACTACCTCGCCAGTGCTCTGGAACCCGTGAAGCGCAACTACTGATGTCTGTGCACCCTGGAGCCTGTGCACCACAACGAGAGGGTATCCCCTGCTCACTGCAACTAGAGAAAAGCCCAGGCACAGCAATGAAGACCCAGTGCAGCCCTAAATAAATAAATGTATTATTTAAAAAATCATTGTATTTGCCTATACAATTTTTAAAATTGTGTGACATAAGTACAATAAAATCAATTAAACAGTTATGGTGAGACTCAGACCCAGTGCCAGACTATTAGCTAATATACTGCTTTCTTCATTAAGAAAATCTTATAGAAAAAAAAAATCTACGTTCTGATGGAACCTCCTTCTCATTTGAGACTGATAATGGCTTGCTGACCAGCTCTGGCCTACTGACCACATTTTGTGAATTACTGCTCTGTGGAAGGAATCAGCAAACTGTTTCTGTAAAGGGCCTGATAGTAAATATTTTAGGTTTTGTGGGCCATATGGTCCCTGTTCTGTCTACTCAACTCTGCCATTGTCCTGTGAAAGCAACATCAGTTTAGTTCAGTTGCTCAGTTGTGTCCAACTCTTTGCAACCCCATGAATTGCAGCACGCCAGGCCTCCCTGTCCATCACTAACTCCCAGAGTTCACTCAAACTCACGTCCATTGAGTCGGTGATGCCATCCAGCCATCTCATCCTCTGTCGTCCCCTTCTCCTCCTGCCCCCAATCCCTCCCAGCATCAGGGTCTTTTCCAATGAGTCAACTCTTCACATGAGGTGGCCAAAGTATTGGAGTTTCAGCTTTAGCATCATTCCTTCCAAAGAACACCCAGGACCAATCTCCTTTAGAATGGACTGGTTGGATCTCCTTGCAGTCCAAGGGACTGTCAGTTTTCTCCAACACCACAGTTCAAAAGCATCAATTCTTCGGTGCTCAGCTTTCTGCACAGTCCAGCTCTCGCATCCATACATGACCACTGGAAAAACCATAGCCTTGAGTAGACGGATCTTTGTTGACAAAGTGATGTCTCTCCTTTTTAATATGCTATCTAGGTTGGTCATAACTTTCCTTCCAAGGAGTAAGCATCTTTTAATTTTATGGCTGAAGTTGCCATCTGTAGTGATTTTGGAGCCCAAGAAATTAAAGTCTGTCACTGTTTCCATTGTTTCCCCATCTATTTCCCATGAAGTGATGGGACCAGATGCCATGATCTTTGTTTTCTGAATGTTGAGCTTGAAGCCAACTTTTTCACTCTCCTCTTTCACTTTCATCAAGATGCTTTTTAGTTCCTCTTCACTTTCTGCCATAAGGGTGGTGTCATCTGCATATTTGAGGTTATTGATATTTTTCCTGGCAATCTTGATTCCAGCTTGTGCTTCTTCCAGCCCAGTGTTTCTCATGATGTACTCTGCATATAAGTTAAATAAGCAGGGTGACAATATACAGCCTTGACGTACTCCTTTTCCTATTTGGAACCAGTTTGTTGTTCCATGTCCACTTCTAACTGTTGTTTCCTGACCTGCATATAGGTTTTTCAAGACGCAGGTCAGGTGGTCTGGGATTCCCATCTCTTTCAGAATTTTCCACAGTTTATTGTGATCCACATAGTCAAAGGCTTTGGCATAGTCAATAAAGCAGAAATAGATGTTTTTCTGGAACTTGCTTGCAACATAGACAAATGTAAATGAATAAGCAAAGATATTAAAATAAAACTTTTATTTACAAAAAGAGGTGGCCAGCTAGATTTGACTCTTAGGCCTTAGTTTGCTGACTTCTGCTGTAGATGATACCAACGTAAGGAAGGTATAATAGCCTGAAAAACTAAAGTTTAGAAGACATCCTGATGGCCAACAGGCACATGAAAAGATGCTCAACATTTCTAATTATTAGAGAAATGCAAATCAAAGCTACATTGAAGTAGCATCTCACACAAGTCAGAATGGCCATCATGAGAAACTCTACAAATGACAAATGCTGGAGAGGGTGTAGAGAAAAGGGAAACCTCCTGCACTGTTGATGGGAATGTAAATTGGTACTGCCACTATGGAGAACAGCATGGAGGTTCCTTAAAAGACTACAAATAGAGCTACCATATGATCCAACAATCCCACTCCTGGGCATATACCCAGAAAAGATGAAAACTTTAATTTGAAAAGGTCCATGTGCCCTAGCATTCATAACCACACTGTTTACAGTAGCAAAGATATGGAAGCAACCTAAATATCTATCAACAGATGAATAGGTAAAGATGTGGGGTGTGTATATTGATATACATATATATACACACACACACACACATATATACACACACACAGTGGGATATTACTCAGCCATAAAAAGAATGAAATAATGCCATTTGCAGCGACACAGATGAACCTAGAGATTATCATACTAAGTGAAGTAAGTTAAAGACAAATATCATATGATACCACATATGTGGAATCTAAAAAAAATGATACAAACGAACTTATTTACAGAACAGAAACAGACTGACAGACATAGAAAACAAATTTATGGTTACCAAAGGGGAAAGAGGAGGAGTGATAAATTAGAAGCTTGGGACTAAAAGAAAATTAAAGTTTAAAGTCTTAACATGGGCTTATGGAGTGGGAATGAAGGAAGCAACACCATCTTTAGCTCGAAAGAGCTGGTCATGCCTTATCCAAAAAGGCAGCCACTTGAGTACTTCCAATGTGGCTAGTTCATGGAGATATGCTCTAAGTGTAAAATACATATCAGATTTTGAAGATATAATATGGAAACATACAAAGTATCTCGCTTTTTATATTGATTACATGTTGACATGGTAGTATTTTTGACATTGAGTTCAATATTATTAAATTTCATCTTTTCAATTTGAATGTAGCTACTAGAAAATTTAGACACATCTCTACTGGACAGCACTGGACTAGAAGTAATAGAAGTTTCAATTAAGTGCTATGGGACCAGGGAGAGAGCTCATTTTGCTGGGGAGTTTGAAAAGGCCATGTGCACAGAATTGACCTTGGAGAATGACAGGATTTTGGCAAGTGGTGCCCTAGGAGGGTAATAAATGCTATCAGATGGAGGAAGTGTTATAAAGAGAGGTCTGGAGACCACAGAATGGTTTGTGTGTTGGGACAGAAGTGAGTTTAGCTGTAGTAAGGGACAAAGCATGTGATGAGTCTGGGAAGTAGGCATAAGCCTTATTGTGGGTCGTCTGCATGGGTTAGCGTTTGGACCTATTTTGGCTGCCAGCAGGGGAGGGAAGGGGGATGAGATGACTAGACCATAGCTTTGAGCAGGGAGTGGTAACTTTGAAAGTTGTTTATAGATCTAATCTAAGAAAAAATAAAATGATTGGGTTGGAATAAGAAAGGCAATAAACAGTGAAACCAAGTTAACTAAGAAAGACCAAAGGTCTAATACAGGGTGAAATGGGAATGGAGAATAGAGGACAGTGGAAAGCCACTTTATATTGTGGCAAGGATATCTGTGAATGAGTGAGAACCCCAGTGTTATCGTGCTTGATGAACTGGATATTGGTAATGCCTTCATGGAAATGCAGACCTTAGAAGTTGGTTTGAGACTAATAAATGTTTTGCATGAGTTACCAGTAGCTTTAAAAGACCAGCCAGCTCTCAGAAGCTTGCTCTCTTTAGTCTTCTGCTGGCAAAAGTGGCCTGGGCAGTTCTTTAGATTTGGCTGTCTCTGTACTTTTGACCCTTCCCGCCATCCACCACGGTTGCAGTTAATTGATCAAGGAAAAGGATCTGAACTTGGCTATTTGCTTGTTGGCTGGTCAGTGGAACTTGAGATGATTAGACTTGTAAGATCCAAATGGAGCGGTTCTTTTTTAGGCATTTGAACTTGAGATACAAGAGAGACAGCTGGTGTAGGGACAAGAGAAAGAAACAGAGAGAAGTCATGGGGAAAAAGTTTAAAGTGTGTCACTGGGAGTGATGGAGGGGTGAGTGGGATCAGTGAACTCCTGGCCACTAGACTACATAGATTCCTGGACATATCTGCTGCATCCCATACTTTTCCTTTCCAGCCTGGAAGAAAGAGTGCCTTTTCTAGGTTCTGGTGAGGCATGGCCAAGTGGGCATGGTTCCTTTCCTCCTTATCCCCCCCTCCTTTTTCTTTTTCCTAACAGTAATGAGGGGCAGGAGGAGAAGGGGATGACAGAGGATGAGGTGGCTGGATGGCATCACTGACTCGATGCACATCGAATTTGGGTGAATTCCGGGAGCCGGTGATGGACAAGGAGGCCTGGTGTGCTGCGATTCATGTTGTTGCAAAGAGTCGGACATGACTGAGCGACTGAACAGTAATGTTCCATGGCCAAGCAAGAAGGGTGATTAGGTGGATGTTTGGAGTTGCTAGAAAGGCAGGTTTGGAATGAAAAGAGGAGGGTTTTGTGGAAATGCAAAGTTGAGAAAAGCTCAATTTGTTCATGTAAGAGGCATGAGATTATAAACAATATTCTTTCCAGCTTCCCTGGAGGCTCAGTGCAGTTGATGCTAAATTACTTGCTGATAAGAAGTGTAGTAGATGTAGCACAGCATTCAGCCAGCAGCCATTAACTCTGGCTTAATGGAACCCTGAGTTTCCAGTAAATCTTGTTCAAGGGATGAAGGTTCTGCTATAGGGTAGGCGCAAGTTATTGGAGCAAGTTACTTATTAATCTCCTTAACAACAGCTGCTCTGTTTGCAAAGTAAGGTTGGCAGTTGTTTTAGTTTTTATCCTTCAGAGATGTTTTCATGATCAACAAGCAATAGTTTTGTAGGTTGTATTTTTCATTAGATAGTCCTGGTCTACAGCAGTGGTAGCTAACCTGACACTTTTTATAAACAGCTTAGAATAAGCAGCTCTGAGTGGTGACTCAGTGAGGGCTTTGAGGAAGCTTCGATTTGGTCTAGATGACGAATGGAGGTGAAATGCACTTCTCCACTTGGCTGATAAGTCCGATCAAAGTCTTTTAAACTGTCAGGACTGAAGTCTGTGTATATAGCATGTGTACTACTTTGAGATAAAAATCCAGGAAAAGAGAGGTGCATCCATGAATATTCTAATAAAAAAGCTGTTCAAATAAGCTGTCTACAAAACAGAATGTATGTATGGTATGCCATTTTTGTAAGTAAAAAAATGCACATAACAAATCCTAGACAGCTACTCCCATCAGAATATTAATAGTTATGGTTGGGTGATAGGGTAATTCATGGGTAACATTTTTCTTTGTTTTTTTTTCCCCCAAAGTTTTTCTTCTCCTCTTACACATAGCACAAATTCTTTTATAATTAAGAAAACAGTGAATGCGGTTTTAAAAACAACTTTTTTTCTAGGTGTTTTAGAGTACGTAGTTTTCTTTCTCAGAGTGTTTGTTTTTACACCTGGACTCCTTTATAATGTAGCAGTTCTTTAGTCCTCCGTCTGTTTTAGCGATTGGATTAGATTAATGCAGAGCAAAACCACATTTAACTTGATTCTTAAGCCTTGTCTCCTCAAAATAAAGGGAAATGCCTGTTCTTACTAAACATTTAAAAATAAATTTTTGAGATTTTTTCAAATATAATCCTGAGACAGGGAATAATGTGATAATTAGCTGTCTCTCCCACCCAGCTTTATCAGGTCTTGGCATTATGCCTTATTTGCTTTGGAGTTGGATATTTGGATTTTAAAGAAATATAAAAAAAAAATTGCAGTTGATTCTCCTACATCTCTCTGTCATGAACTCAAGAGTTTATCAGTTGAGCCTGTTTTTATACATTTACTAATATGTACATATACACAAATATTAGGAAATAGTGCCTTCAGATATTTAAACTTTGAGTTAATGAATCATACCATGCATATTGTTTTGAAACTTGCATATTTGGCTCTACATTGCTTGACGTGTGTCTGTTTTGATGGATGTGGATCAAGTTCAGGGGTTAACAAACTGTGGCCTCTGGGCCAAGTCTAGCCAGCCACCTCTTTTTGTAAATAAACTTCATGTATTATCTACAACCGTTTCACACCAAGCAGCAGAGTTTGTGACAGAGGCTGTACTGCCTGGAAAGCCTAAAATATTTACTATCTGGCCCTTTGCAGAAAAAGTTTGCTGACCTCTTATCTAGTTGATTCTTTGTATGGATATATCATTATTTATCCATTTTCCTGCCTGTGGACACTTATTTCCTGTTTACTTGTAAGAAATGGTGTTTTGGTGAACAGTAGTATATATATTCGGAGAAGGCAATGGCAACCCACTCCAGTACTCTTGCCTGGCAAATTCCATGGATGGAGGAGCCTGGTGGGCTGCAGTCCATGGGGTCGCTAGGAGTTGGACACGACTGAGCGACTTCACTTTCACTTTTCACTTTCATGCATTGGAAAAGGAAATGGCAACCCACTCCAGTGTTCTTGCCTAGAGAATCCCAGGGATGGGGGAGCCTGGTGGGCTGCCATCTATGGGGTCACACAGAGTCAGACACGACTGAAGCGACTTAGCAGCAGTATATATATTTATCTTCTTACCAAGTGACTTGAGAGAGTTTCTAGTGTGGCATATGGATCATGAAACAACCGAGCTTTTACTATATTTTGGTGTGTTTTTCATACTTAGCAAAACAAACAAACAATAATCCAAGGCAGATTGGATTACTAGCCCTGTAGCTGATAAGTATGTTATGTAGTGGTTTGAGATGGAAAAGATATTTTAATTCTTGATTTAAATGGTTTTCCTACAAGTGAATTTTTATTGCTGGAAGAGAGAAAAGCGCTGAGTGGTCCAGATGGAGCAAAGCAAGATTTACAAAATGGTCCTGGTAGCAACACGGCACTACCGACTGTATGCACTTAAGTGTATTCAGGTTTTGGTGATGTTGTTGTTATTGTTGGTACTATTAATAGTTGCTACATGATTATTGAGCATTTCTTAAAGGACAAGGATAAACACTTCACATGCATTATCTTATTTAATCCTCTTAACAGCCTGTTGAGGTAGTAATTGCCATGCCTCATTTTGAGAAGAGGCAGCTAAGATTCAGAGTTTAGCCCAAGGTCATGTTCACATGAGGCTTTGGTTTGGACCTTTCCACCTGCCCTGGCCTGATGCTCAATGTCCAGGGGCACAGTTCTCTGAGGTCGACCTTGGTAGATGGGTTAGAGGGTATTTTTTGAGAACCCACACTGCTGTGAAGTAAACTCCTCATTGGTTTCAGCCTTGGCTCCCACAGGCTGGTCAAGGCTTCATTCACAAAGGAGAAGTCTAGGTTTTCCAGAAAGGTCAAAATTTACAACTTCAGTGGGAGTAGTTATCCCACGTGATTCCTTTGTAGAAAATGGAAGCCAGGGCCATCTTGTCACATTTTTTCCTATCCTGCCACTTCAAAACTTCAGTTTCCCAAGTGAGATTTATACTCTTTTACAGATAGTGAATGCTCAAAACTGTCTAAGGGGTCCTAATGTCAGGCTCAGTGTTCCTCCTGAACAGCTGGGCAACTGCCCATTCACTTCCAAAGGTTTGAACCTGTAAATGTCTTTTCCCCTTTATAGTTTGTGGCTTGTGTGGTCAAGACATAAGAAATCCTGCGAGTCTTTCCACTCTCATTAAAAAAAAAAAAAAATCATATGCCTGAAAGGCTCCAAATTATTGGCCCAAACTGCATGGTTATAATTTCTCCTGCTGCTGGTAAGAATGGTAAGGGTGTGAACTTGTCTTTTATGCTCCCAACCACTTTGAACAAGATGGAAGCCAAGGCGTTAAAAACTGATGGAGATGCAGTTTCTCTTTGCTTTAAGAAACAAAGCTGAAAGCAGTGGGTGTCATCAGGCATTTTCCTGTGGAGCTGACACCAGCCTAAATACAGTTATCTAATCTACAAATAGACACACAGATAAAGCTCACAGGCACCATTACCAAGTAAAAGTTTGTTAGCTAGAGTGATCTTGCTTCCTCCCTTGAACTTGCTTTCAGGAAGCAATCTGACCAGTCATTTTTACTCGCTATGGGTGGCAAAAGGAATTCTTGTCTATATGAGGGTAATTAGCTATCTTTGCTCCAATGAAAAGAATTTAAGACATTGGAGTGCACTGGAGAAGATCTAGTTTTAAAAAGAAAGTCCCTTCCAGGCTGCTAAAATCACATCCAGTAGATGGGCCTCCTTTTCTGCTTGTAAGATCAGTCAGTAAGTTCAGTCGCTCAGTCATTTCTGACTCTTTGCAACCCCATGAACCGCAGCACGCCAGGCCTCCCTGTCCATCACCAACTCCCGGAGTCCACCAAAACCCAAGTCCATTGAGTTGGTGATGCCATCCAACCATCTCATCCTCTGTCGTCCCCTTCTCCTCCTGCCCCCAATCTTTCCCAGCATCAGGGTCTTTTCCAACGAGTCAGCTTTTCACATCAGGTGGCCAAAGTACTGGAGTTTCAGCTTCAGCATCAGTCCTTCCAATGAACACCCAGGACTGATCTCCTTTAGGATGGACTGGTTGGATCTCCTTGCAATCCAAGGGACTCTCAAGAGTCTTCTCCAACACTACAGTTCAAAAGCATCAATTCTTCGGTGCTCAGCTTTCTTTATAGTCCAACTCTCACATCCATGCATGACCACTGGAAAAACCATAGCCTTGACTAGACGGACCTTTGTTGGCAAAGTAATGTCTCTGCTTTTGAATATGCTATCTAGGTTGGTCATAACTCTCTTTCCAAGGACTAAGCGTCTCTTAATTCATGTCTACAATCACCATCTGCAGTGATTTTGGAGCCCAGGAAAATAAAGTCTGACACTGTTTCCCCATCTATTTGCCATGAAGTGATGGGACTGGATGCCATGATCTTAGTTTTCTGAATGTTGAGCTTGAAGCCAACTTTTTCACTCTCCACTTTCACTTTCATCAAGACGCTTTTGAGTTCCTCTTCACTTTCTGCCATAAGGGTGGTGTCATCTGCATATCTGAGGTTATTGATATTTCTCCCGGCAGTCTTGATTCCAGCTTGTGCTTCCTCCACCCCAGCATTTCTCATGATATACTCTGCATATAAGTTAAATAAGCAGGGTGACAATATACAGCCTTGACGAACTCTTTTTCCTATTTGGAACCGGTCTATTGTTCCATGTCCACTTCTAACTGTTGTTTCCTGACCTGCATATAGGTTTCTCAAGAGGCAGGTCAGGTGGTCTGGTATTCCCATCTCTTGAAGAATTGTCCACAGTTTATTGTGATCCACACAGTCAAAGGCTTTGGCATAGTCAATAAAGCAGAAATAAATGTTTTTCTGGAACTCTCTTGCTTTTTCCATGATCCAGCAGATGTTGGCAATTTGATCTCCCATTCCTCTGCCTTTTCTAAAACCATAAGATCAACCATACCAGACAGTGATAATAACCTGTCATACATTACAGAGATAATTAACAGAAATTAGCCTTTGAACTCTGTTAGTTAACGCACATGTGTTCTACTTCTACCATCATCCAAACTGGGATACTGTTCTCCCGTCCCAGATCACCATCCCAGATCAATCAGGTGGCAGAAGAAGTGATTTGGACCTTGGGGCCTGTTGACTTGGGGCCCAGCTTCAAGGGACCTCTCTTCAGTCTAGTGTTCTGTGTAACCATGGCAACATTTTCTGACCCTGCTCTGGGGCCCTCTCACTTCCCTCTGCATCAGGTCCCTACCATTGTAAGGTTTAATAAAGATTCTGGAAGACATTAAAAAAAATCTGTAGGTGGGGCCATTGATCAGAGAGACAGAAAAAGCTGCATTCAGGTTAAGTCCAGGTTGAGCAGCTTATGCCAAGTTATGTTGTCTTTTGTATGTGAGCCTCCCAACAACCCCCTCCAGCAATTAATGAATGGAGTTAGTCTTGTTTTCCCCCCTTTCATTCCTACTTCTCCCAAATCTTCTTTGCTTATATATGTATTTGTTATTTCCAGTTGGCTAAGTTATAAATGCTGGAGTTTTGCTTGGCCTCACCCTCACTCTTATCCTGTGAATCACTACGCTCTGATTCTCTAATAGCTTGTGTATCACTTTCCTTTTCTCCATCTTACTACCACTG
The DNA here is from genome assembly GCF_019923935.1 of Bubalus bubalis. NCBI lineage: Eukaryota > Metazoa > Chordata > Mammalia > Artiodactyla > Bovidae > Bubalus > Bubalus bubalis. The sequence continues at coordinate 38,144,657 of NC_059181.1, forward strand.
TCTTACTACCACTCTTCTCTCACCTTTACAGCGTTTTCCTGTTTTCCCTATCTCCTCATTACATCCCATCTCTTACGTTGAGGCAATTGTTCTGAAATAAAACAATCTGCTGAAAACTGGTAGTTCTTTCATGTTACCTGCCTAAGTTAGATTTATCTGTCTCTCTGTGTGTGTTTGCTGATAGTACTCGTATGATAATCATTTACCTGCTTACCTGCCAGCCTTCCCTATTTATTCATTGCATTTGCTCAAGGAATTTTCTAGGAATACTGGGTGCCTGTTCTATGTCAGTTTCTGGGATTTAACAGAATGAACAAGATACTCTGTTAGGAAGGGAGGAAAATGGACAATAAAAAAGAAAGCAGAGATGACATTTTCAGTGATATGTTCTCTGAACAACAGTTCATGGGACAGTGGCATGGGGGCTTACTTGATACAGTGATCACAGAAAGCCTCTCTAAGCAGGTGACATTTGAACTGAGTCCCAAAGAAAAAGGAGGACCCAGAATTTTGCATTTGGATGATGCAGAATTCAGTGTGTTATTTGCTGTTTGCTGACCATTGTAATCTGATCAGTCCAGTTATCTGTGCTGAAGTAGGTAACTTAGCAAATTTATTCTTTTGGGTGGCTGCCACTGCCCCCCACCCCCAACTGCCAGCAGCACCAGATTTGTATTCCTAATTGTTCTTTTAGCATGAAAAAACACAAACCTGATTTTTAAATTTATTTTTAAGAGAGGTATATAAACCATGGAGTAGAAATGGAAAAGGACTGTCTTGGTTAATTTACACCTGGGGAATTAAGAGATGGTAATCCCATGGACAGAGGAGCCTGGAGTCTACGGTCCATGGGGTCACATAAGAGTCAGACACCACTTAGCAACTAAACAACAACAAGCAACATGATATAAAGCACTGTGGTGTTAAATATAATTGTGATTGAAATGAGCGGATAAAATTAGGGTGAGCCTGCCTGCCATTTCCTGAAACTTCCGTTTTGATTTTCATTCAATGTGTAGTGTGGAAAAAAAATAAACACAGCAAACCAAACAAAATAAACTCTTTTTAAAAGTGGTTGTAAGTTGGGAATTCTAATTATTTTACATCTTCTCCAGCACTTGATCTTGTTAAACTCTTCAACATTTTTCCAATCTGCTGGATGTTTAATAGCATCACTGTGCTTTTAATTCATGTTCCCCTTGTTAATAATGAGCAAGTCTATATTCTCATATGTTTCTTGCTGATTCTTATATCAATTCTGGGGCCATATTTCATTTCCCTATAAAAAGGCATCTCATTTTTTTCCCTAACTCTGTAATCTGAAAGATTTTTTTGACTAACAAATTATACTTTGTTTTTATAGATCTAACTGTTCATGTTTATATACAATATATTATATAGTATTTGCATACAAATAATAATTTGTATGCAGTACAAAAATATGTAATGGCTAACCAGGTCATTTATCCATCTGACTGTGCTTCTTTGTTTTTCTGAATCTTGCAGCTTAGCACCACTACCTGGATGGTAGTGGAGCTACCACTTTAAAAAAAAAGTTGTGCAAATGGCCAGTAAGCCCTCTTTCGTACCTTCAGGTCCCCTCTGTGGTTTGGAGACCAGGCATTGGACTAGAAACTCATGTTTCTTTCAACCATCGTCTATGTGTCTGATAAAATATTATGTCTATTGCTTTGTCTTAGTTTGCAGCACTGGGAGTTGTGCAATAATTGCTATCAGTAATGCTTTGAATGTTTGTGATCTAACTTCTTTTGGGGGTTTTTTCCTTGGAATATATTTCCAAACATGGAATTATTAAACAGTTTATTTCTTTTAACCTTGTTCTCTATTGTGTTAGGAGGTGGACAGTTCAAACTAGTTATTTACTTAGTGTGTCTCATATATGGCCTTATTTAATAGGGATTTTGTTAGTTTAATTTGTGGGCAGAGATGGTGTCAATTTTTTTTTCTTTTGTAAAATGCATTTAATTTTAATTGGAGGATAGTTGCTTTACAATATTGTGTTGGTTTCTGCCGTACAGCAACATGAATCAGCCATAGGTATACATATGTCCCCTCCCTCTGAACCTCCCTCCCACCCCATCCCACCCCTCTAGGCTGTCACAGATCACTGGTTTGAGCTCCCTGCATCATACAACAAATTTCTACTGGCTATCTAATTTTACATATGGTAATGTATATGTTTTAATGCTACTCTTTTAATTTGTTCTACCTTCTCTTTCCCCCACTGTGTCCACAAGTCTCTTCTCTATGTCTGTGTCTCCTTTGCTGCCCTATAGATAGGTTCATCAGAGAAGGCAATGGCACCCCACTCCAGTACTCTTGCCTGGAAAATCCCATGGACGGAGGAGCCTGGTGGGCTGCAGTCCATGGGGTCGCTGAGTCGGACACGACTGAGCGACTTCCCTTTCACTTTTCACTTTCATGCATTGGAGAAGGAAATGGCAACCCACTCCAGTGTTCTTGCCTGGAGAATCCCAGAGATGGGGGAGCCTGGTGGGCTGCCGTCTATGGGGTCGCACAGAGTCGGACACGACTGAAGCGACTTAGCAGCAGCAGATAGGTTCATCAGTACCATCTTTCTAGATTCAATATATATGCATTAATATACCTTGTCTTTCTTTTTCTGACTTACTTCACTCTGTATAACAAGCTCTGGGTTCATCCATTTCATTAGAACTGAGTCAAAGGTGTTCAATTTTTATGGCTGAGTTATGCACCACAACTTCTTTGTCCATTCATCTGTCAACGGACATCTAGGGCTTTGAATGTCACCAAATGTTGAATTTAAGGACTTGAGTTTTAAAATGTCATTTTCATTGAAAGTCTGGGGCTTATTTGCATTCTGTCCTCAGAGTGTGTAATCAGTTCTTTAATTCCTTTATGTTCCACCAGAACAAATGACCACTTTACAAAGTTATTGAGAGAGTTGCTCCATGGTGATGATGTATAGCTATGAAACCTTAACAACAAAAGGTAGAAAAATGGACTTGAAGTGTTTTCAGAGTTACCTGTCTTTAGCTATGGAGGAGGGCATTGATTGTATTCATTTCCTATATTTGAAAGTATCCTGTATAACTCCTAAGTCATCATCATTCACCATTTTTTTCTTTTTCTGTGATTGTTACCTCTAGCTTTAGCTGAATTTACATAATTACATAATAGATCTTGTAAAAAGGAGCTATGCAGAGTTCTCAACCAGGCAGTGGCTTTCCTCCCAGGGGACATTTGGCAATGTCTGGAAACATTTTCAGTTGTCACAATCAAAGGGGGAAAGATGCAACTGGTGTCCAGTGGGTGGAGGCCCCTGACGCTGTTAAACATCCTATAAGATTACTCCCCCACAACAAAGGAGCATCTGGCCCCAAATGTCAGTAATACTGGGGCTGAGAAGGCCCGAGGTAGTATATGTTAGTTTTTCTCTTTCCCTCTCAGTCACTGTTATATCCATATTTTATGAGTGAATTATCAGTTCACATTCACGTTCCGTGGAGCTCTAATATGATTCATATTGTTGGAGAGATTTTATACACACACACACACTTACACAATAAAATTTGCCAATTTTAATTGTAAGGTTTGGTGAATTTTGACAAATGTATGTGTTGTGGAACCACCGCTGCAATCATGGTTAATATGTTTAAATTTTAATTCTGTAGCTTCACATATATGTTTATTAAATGATACTATCTTCCAGGGCAGAAGGAAACTTAAAGTAATTCAAGTATTAATGAGTAGCTCATGGCTAATGGGTGGAATGTATATGGTAGTTTGTGAAGGATAATGCCCTTGAGCTGAGTTCTGAATTTCACTCTATTTTAATATGAATCTAGTAGGTGCTTTATTTTTACTGGGGGAGGACTCGCTTTCAGACCTCTGAAAGACTGGCTTAGATGATAGTTGCTTCAGTGTAAAACAGAAAACCTATATTAGCTTCTATCTTTAGTACTGAATTTTATGGTCTACAACTTTTTGGATTCCCTTTGCACTTTGTAGTGTTTTTTTGGTTCATGCAGGTTAAACTAAAACTGGTATTTGAAAGCAAATACAGAATATGCATTTTTCTCCTAGAGGCTAATTTCCAGAATGTTGGCTGTTTTGGTGGTTGACTTTAACCTCGGTAAGTAGTAGCAGTTGTCTGCGGTAAAGCGAATGGAAACCCTTGCTTATTTTGCTGAACCACATTCTCAGAGGGGGAGCTTTGCCTTGACCACTAATTGCTGTAATTGGAGTTTGGGAGATGGTTCGAGATGAGACTTGGAGTGATAAGTGAGTCTGAGTGCTTGGCTAGTGTTTTCACTTTTCCCCTTTAGTTTGCTTTCTAGTAAAGGTGCTATTCATATTTCAGGTTTCATGGGGAGTTTGTCCACATGTCTCAAAGAGAAAAATGGAAAAGTTAGGTAGAAAGGTGGTGTAAGCAGTTACTCTTGATTTATGGTCATATTGTGCTCTAATGAGAATATAACAATTGTTGTATAATAAAAAATGAGGTAAGGATTGGAGCATTGCAGCATTTAGGAGGTATTTAACTTTGTTTTAACACTGTAGGCTAGGGCTTGGAACAACCATAGGAATCTTGCTGGTTTTATTTGTGTGGCAAACTATCAACAGCATTGAAATCATACTCTGTGAAAAGGAAAAAAATGTACACCCAAATTGAAAATGCTGTGTTTGCTGATTTTCCTTTCTTGGTCTTATGTGCCCATCAGGAATGGTTGGATAAAGTCATATTGAATAATTCTGCCAATTCCACCATGTAATCTTGGGATCATTTTTGTCATCCCTTATGGTAATCTTAGTATTTCAGAATACTCAGGATGAAAAGGCTTCTGACCTGAGAAAATCAGGACTCTTTGGAACAACATTTCAAATGCCAAGAAAAGATTTTTTTCTGTGGGAATGTTTGTCCTCAGTCCTTTATTCCTTGGCCTCTCAGCCCAAGGTGGTACCATCTTGGCAATTGAGTTCCAAGAGTGTATGTTTTGTCACTCTTGGAAATATGTGATATTCACTTGGAAGAAGTGATATTATATTTTGGAATGACCTTATCTTTGTTTGAAAGAGGGTGTTAATATTACAGAATGATCCCAGATTATTCTTGATAATGAACTAGAGTCTGGGCAAAAATCTCAGGCATTTGAATTTCCCATTTGCACCTATTTTTCTTCACTGCTTATTTCCTGTCCCTCTTGAAATGGAGGGTGTTTTGTTAATGGATCCGCGGTTATTTAACCCCCAGACTGACGCCAGGTTAGCATTAGAAGGATGGGTTGGATTTTCTGAGTTCAGAATTTTTGTTTGATGATGCTTTCAGGCTTTTAGTTGGTTAGCCATATGGTTGGCAGTAAGCCACTAAAAGATCATAATTTGATGAAAGTACTTAAAGAGCAGGGCAAAACTTTCAAAATCTGGAGGAGTGAGGGATTTGGAATCATACTGTTCTAAACAGATTTGTGTCCAGATATTTCTCATTCAATCAGAATTTTCCCATGTTTTAAAAAAATTTCTTTAAAAATAGCTTTAAATGGCCATGTATTTTTCCATCCTGAGGTTCATTTATTTAGAAGTTTCCCTGCTGCTGCATTTATAGGTTGTTTCTAGTTTTTTGCTAATAGAAAATTGTGATTAGTAACTTCGCAAATCTTTTGGTTTACATTTCATTACTTGCTTAAGCTAATTTATTTATGGTAGAATTAAATATAAATGTTTTTAAATATTAAAAACTTTGGCTTGAAGAGCTTTCAGGAAAGATGTTTGCCAGTATCCCTCTGCTAAATGTGGAAGAAAATGTCAATTACAGTACTCTTTTGCCATTGATAAATATTTCTAAAAATTTAGAATTCATAGATTAAAAATGGTAAATTATATATAAATATATTTAATTATAAAGTGATACTTTGAAAGTCTATTTGTTTTTCATGAATTGTCTGTTCTTTTATCTGACTGTCTTTCTGTTACTGTATTATTTTATAAGAGTGTTTATAGAGTAAAGCTGTCAATCCATTTTGTTATTGTTGTTGCAGATTACCTAATTTGTCATTCCTTTCTGTTGTATGAGGTAGGAGCCATATAAATTATGAATTTGATAAAATAAAAAGTAAACTCATATATACCTATAATGCTGTATTGTATATTGGCATAAATGTCCATTTACTTCTTTGTGATCCAACTGGTCATAGTCCTAAGTCGTTATAGCTGAGCACTTCTGGTCTGGTCTGGATTCTCCTTTTCTCAAGCAATTTTATGCCTCTCTCACCCATTTTTTCCTAATTGTCTCATACCTCATGAGCTGGATTAAAATTTTACTCTATTTTATTAAAGTCATTACTTTTAATTGCATAAAGTTATTTATCTTTGCTACTTGAGTCATTGATTGAAGTTACCTAATAAATGCTGTCTTTTAATTTCTAAGAAAATTTCCCTTTAATTTTACAGTGTCATAGGCTTTGGAAATGGTTCATGTCTTTTAGCCTGGACATGAATGTCTAACATACTCATTGCTCTTAAAGGAGTTTATATTCCAATGGTGGGTGGCATGAAATAAACATGGAAATAAAACATAGGATTTTGTTTGATTGTTTTTAATGATATTATTGAGATATCACTGACATACAGTTAACTAAACATATTTAAAGAGTATAATCTAAATTTTGGGGGGGTGTGTGTGTGTGTATACATACGTACATACATACATACCTGGGAATCATCACAGTTAAGAAAGTGGCATGATCATGCCACTCCCCATTCCCAGGCAACTACTGATCTGTTTTCCATTACTATAACTTACATTTCCCAGAATTTTATATACTTGGAACATGCAGTATGCTGGCTTTTTTCACTCAGCAAAATTATTTTGAGATTCATCTTGAGGCAATGTGTATTTATTTCATTTCTTTTTAAATTTCATTTCAAGTTTATTCATTTTTATTCCTGAGTAGTTTTTCATTAAAAGGTTGTATCTCATTTTGTTTATTCATTCGTTGATGGACAGACATTTGTGTTTTTTCCAATTTTTGGCAGTCAGCAATAAAGCTGCTATGTATATTTATGTACAAATGTTTCTCTGGACATATGCTTTCATTTTTGTTGGGTAAATACCAGGAGTGGAATCGCTGGATCATATGGTAGGTATCTGTTTAACTTTTCTGGAAACTGCCAAACTGATCTCCAAAATGATTATAAGGTTTTATATTCACACCTAAAGTTCCAGTTTCTCCATATCCACACCAACACTTGGCATGGTAAGTTTTAAAATTTTTATATATTTTAAAGATGTGTAGTGATATCTCATTGTAGTTTTCCTTTGTATTTCCCTAATGGTTAATTATATTGAGCATTTTTCCATGTGCTTATTTGCATCTACATATATTCTTTGGTGAGATGTCTATTCAAATTTTTTTCCCGTTAGTTTTTGAAGGGTTATTTTCTTAAAGTTGAGTGTTGAGAGTTTTTTATATTTTTTCCATACAAGTCCTTTGTTAGATATGTGAATTACAAATATTTTTCCCCAGTCTGTGGCTTATTTTTCATTCTCTTAACAGTGTCTTTGAAAGAGCTTGTGTTTTTGATCTTTATCAGTTTATCCCTCTAAGGATCATGTGTTTGGTTTCATATGTAAGAAATCTTTGCCTAACCCAAGGTCACTAAAGTTTTCTCCTGTGTTCTCTTCTAGCTGTTCTATACTTTTATGTTCTGTATTCAGTCAGGTCTATAATCAATTTTGGTTTGATTTTTTTGTATAGTACAAAGTGTGGATTCAAGTTTATTTATATATTTTTTGCATATGGGTATCCAGCTGTTGGAACACTGTTTGTTGAAAAGACTGTTTTTTTTTCCTACTAAATGGACTTTGCACCCTTGTTGATAATCGGTTCTCTATTTGTATAGGTCCGTGTCTATACTCTCTGTTGTGCTCCATCCATTTTTCTATACTTAGTCTACCCCCATACTGCCTTGATTACTGAAGCATTATAATAATGCTTAAAATCAAGCAGTGTTATAATCAACCTCCTGATTGCTCTTCCTTTTTATTCCATTTTCTGAAAGTGATCATACAAAATTGGTATTAATTCCTCCTTAAATATTTGATAGACTTCACCAGTGAAGCCATCTGGGCCTAGAGTTTTCTTTACGGGAAGGTATTAAACTATAAATTCAGTTTCTTTAAAAGGCATAAATCTATTCAGTTTATCTAATTTTTTTTTGAGTGAGCTGTGGTGGTTTGTATCTTTCAAGGAATTAGTCCATTTCATGTAGGTTATCCAATTTATCAGCATAATGCTTTTTAATAATAATCTCTGATTATGCTTTCAATATTTGTAGAATCTATAGTGATGTTTCCTTTTCTCATCTTTACATTGTAATTTTTATCTTTGTTCTCTTTTTCTACATCAATCTGCTAGAGGTTTATCAACTTTATTCCTCTTCTGAAAGAGCAAGTTTTTGTTTTATTGATTTTTCTCTATTTTTTTTAACTTTTTAAAATTTTATTGATTTGGCTCTGATCTTATTTCTTGTCTTCTACTGATGTTGGGTTCAATGTTTTTTCCCCAAGTTTCTTAAGGTAGAAGATGAAATTATGGATTTGAGATCTGAGATCTTTTTTCCTTTCTAATATAGGCATTGAATGCTGTAACTTTCCCCCTAAATACTGTTTTAGCTGCATTCCCAAATTTGTAATATCTTGTATTTTCATTCAGTTTGAAATTTTTTCTAATGTCTCTGATTTTTTTTCTTTAACTCATGGATGATTTAGAATTGTGTTACTTTGTTTCCAAATAGCTGGAATGTGTTTGATTTCTAAATTAATTTCTTTGTGAGAAAGACATACTTGATATGACTTGAAACCATTTTAAATTTATTGAAAGTCATTAAAACGCCCAGAATAAGGTCTTGGCAAATGTTTCATGTGTGCTAGAAAATAATATGTATTTTTCTCTTGTGTGGAATGTTCTATGTATGTCAACATTGATAATGGTCAAATTTATCCTTAACGAGTTTTTTCAATACTTGTTTTATCAATTGAAATATTCTTTTGAAATCTCCAACTATAATTCTGGATTTGTCTAATTCTCCTTAAAGTTCTATCAGTTGTGCTTCATGTATTTTGAAGCTCTGTTCTTAAGTGTCCTTGTGATAAATTGAGCACTTTTTCCATTATGAAATGGACATTTTTCATCCCTAGTAATGTTCTTTACTTTGAAATGTACTTTGATATTAATATAGCTATTCCAGTTCTCTTTTGACTGTGTTTGTATGATATATATTTTCTATTCTTTTACTTTTAACCTATTTGTGACTTTATATGTAAAGTATGTATCTTGTATTCAGCATATAGTTGGATACAAGATACACACTTTGCTTTTTTATCCAAATTGATAGTCTCTCCCTTTTTATTGGGATGTTTAAACTACTTGCATTTAATATGATTATTCATATGATTAGGTTTAAATCTAAATATTATATTGCAGTGTTTCCTATTTGTCCCACCTTTTCTTTATCCCTTGATTCTGCCTTACTTTTGATTATTTCTTAATGATTCTGTTTTATCTCATCTGTTGGCTTATTAGCCAATATTTCTAGAAATCTTTTTTCTGTCCCCACCCTTTCTTGTTGCCTTTTATTGCAGAATGGTATTTAAAAGTTAGAGCCAGGGTTCTAGTGTCCATTTGTGGTGCTGGAATGTTATTGCTTCTAGGCCCTCCTAAGGGTTAAGACATAACTGAGGGATTGGGGGCAGGAGGAGAAGGGGACGACAGAGGATGAGATGGCTGGATGGCATCACTGACTCGATGGACGTGAGTCAGAGTGAACTCTGGGAGTTGGTGATGGACAGGGAGGCCTGACGTTCTGGGATTCATGGGGTAGCAAAGAGTTGGACACGACTGAGTGACTGAACTAACTAACCATGCAAACACATGTGTCTGTATCTGTCTTCTTTCATTCTTTTGTGTGTCTGTTCTATCTATTATCCAGTCATGAGCTCATATTTATACCTCTGATTCCAATCCATGGCTTATTCTAGCCTTCTTTCTCTGATGTGAGAAGTAAGACTCTCATTATCTACAATATATGTAAATATGTTTTCTAACTTCCTTAATCCCAGTATACAAAAGTGGTTTGAGAATTTCTAACCCAAACTCTTGTGGGAAACACATTTACTAGTTAGAGTGCAATTTTAGGCACAGTTTCTTTTTGGTCTTAACAGTTTCAAGTTAAGATTCTATTTCCAGTTACTAAGACTAATTCTTTTTTTCCCCTCATCCTCTTCAGTGTGGTTACATTATTCACTTGTGATACAGTTGAATTCTTAGTGTTCGCATTTCATTTTGCTCTCTTCCCCTAAAGCACACACATGCTGGTTGATTTTAATTATCTATATTTTTGGTATGTCAACATCACCATGGTTCTCAAAGTCAGAGTTATACAAAAGGGTGAACTCACAAGTGTCAGTCCCTCCTCATCCCTACTATTTCTTCCCATTCGCTCCCCTTTCCATCCCTTCCTGTCCATCTCACTAGATAACCAATTTCTTTAGTTTCTGGTTTAGCCTTATTGTATTTTTTTTTTTGCACAAGTGAGCAGCAACATGAATGTTTTCTTATAGCCTCTTTTTTCTTACATGAAATGTAGTATGCTGCTGCTGCTGCTAAGTCGCTTCAGTCGTGTCCAACTCTGTGCGACCCCATAGACGGCAGCCCACCAGGCTCCCCCGTCCCTGGGATTCTCCAGGCAAGAACACTGGAGTGGGTTGCCATTTCCTTCTCCAATGCATGAAAGTGAAAAGTGAAAGTGAAGTCGCTCAGTCGTGTCTGACTCTTCGCAACCCCATGGACTGCAGCCCACCACGTTCCTCCATCCATGAGATTTTCCAGGCAAGAGTACTGGAGTGGGGTGCCATTGCCTTCTCCGAAGTGTAGTATAACCATAGATATATTTTTTTGCATTTTGCCTTTTCACTTAATAGTCTATCCTGCAAACCATTCCATATCAATTTATGGAGATCTTCCTTATTTTTTATGGTAGCAAAACACTGCTGTGTGGTTGTGTGTTTCATAGTTTAAGCACTCAACTGTGTATTGATGTTTAGGTTGTTTCTGATATTTTATAATTACAATGATTTTACAATGAGTAATCTTTGCCTAAGTATTTTTGTATTGGAGATGTCTCCTTAGTGTAGATTCCTAGAAGTGGGATTCATAGAACACAATATCCCTTTTTGTCCTTCTGTCTGCTTGAAGAACTTCTCATTAATATCAGAAAATAGTAGCCTGTCTTTGCATTTCCTTCCTCTCATGGTTTTGAGTGAAGCAAAAATAAATTTGTATAGGAGTGTAGATGAGGACTTTCTCTAATGTGTCTGGTATTTCAAATAGGGCTTCCTTAGTGCCTCAGTCAGTAAATAGTCTGCCTGCAATGCGGGAGAGCCAGTTTGGATCCCTGGATCAGGAAGATCCCCTGGAGAAGGAAATGGCAACCCACTCCAGTATTCTTGCCTGGAGAATCCCAGAGGAGCCTGGTGGGCTACATGCAGTCCATGGGGTCGCAAAGAGTCAGTATTTCAAATACACCCCTTGTAATTCCTAATCTTCATCCCTTGAGCATTAGATTCCTGTAGTCATTCCTCCCTCTTTCTTTAAATATCTGTTTTCCTAGAACTCTCTTATGTATGTTCTGAAATGTCCTTAATTTGTAGCCAAAGCTGGGATTGGCTCCTAGGAGTATAATTATTTGCATTTTGTCGAGTTTAAAAATACAACAAAACTGGGGTTACCATCATGATAGTCAATTGAAGATAGTAATTTTTTCTTCTTAGTTGCCTCTGGTGCCATGTGTGGTGAAAGAAACTTGGTTTAAAGGGAAAAGACCACTATGGATAGTTTTCAAGTGGCATGGAAAATCAGACTTGCTTGCCTGATGGAGAACCCTAAGCTTGGTCTCAAATGGAACTTGGAATTTTTAAAATTGTAAACACAAAGTATCAAGTTGCAATCAGTAGCCTGGAAGGATCAGTCTTGAATAGCCCCAAAGGCAGTTCTTACTCTCTGCCTTCCGTTAATGTCTGTCCATCTGAAGCAGGCTTCCCTGATAGCTCAGCTGTTAAAGAATCTGCCTGCAATGAAGCAGACCCTGGTTCGATTCCTGGGTTGGGAAGATCCCCTGGAGAAGGGAAAAGTTACCCATTCCAGTATTCTAGCCTGGAGAATTCCATGGACTATAAAGTCCATGGGGTTGCTCAACACTACTGAGCAATTTTCACTCATTGAAGCACCAGTGAACCCACTCTTCTTTTTATCTGCTATGCTGTTATTTTTGCAGCTTTGCAAATCTTTGTGGGAGACTAATGTTCCTCTGAACTCTATCTTGGGAGCCAAATTTCCACTGGGGCTTTTGCATCACACTGTTCTCCTCACAGGCTCCTTGGTGCCAGATTTCCTTCCTCAATGACAGGTCACCAGATATGCACTTCTGCTGTCCTTTATTTCACAAAGTCATCTTTGATTGATTGTATGTATCTGGGGGTAAGAGCTCAAAGGCAAGGAGAAGCAAATGCCTTTATCTGCAGATAACAGCTTCCTAATAATCCTAGCCCTTATCTGCATGTTAAAATGGTCAAGTGGTACTTTGCCCACTTATGTCAGCTGCTAGGAGATGAAGCATTCTGTACCTTTCAGATGACTGTTCCTTTACTTCCTTAATGCTGCTAATGGTCCGTTGGAAGAAGAGAAAAATACCCCCAAATCCGAGGTCTTATTTGGAAAGCAATATTGAGATTTTAATATGTTTGCTCAGTTGCATCCAACTCTTTGCGACCCTATGGACTGTAGCCTGCCAGGCTCCTCTGTCCATGGGATTCTCCAAGGAAAGAATACTCGAGTGGGTTGCCATTCCCTTCTCCAGGAGAGTTTCCTGAGCCAGGGATCAAACCCGTGTCTCTTAGGTTTCCCAAATTAGCAGGTGGGTTCTTTACCCACCCGAGAAGCCCTTCAGAGATTCTAATACTCTGTTTTAATTTCCCTACAACACTGATAGACTTGGGTAGGAAATTGAATGCCATTGTTTAGACTATTTTACATATAGCACTGTTGATATTCTGAAAGCTTAGTTGCATTTTACTATGTAACAATCTTAAACTGAAGTGCTTGTTTTCATTTTTTGTTGAATATAGGTTCATGGTGGGGCTGATGAATTTCTTGAGTAGAAATAAATTTTGCTGCTCAAAGTATGTGCAACCTTGGCATCATCTGGGAGTTCTTAGAAATAAAGAATTCAGACCTCCTGAATCAAAATTTACATTATTTACAAGATTCCCAGGGAATTCATGAGCACAGTAAAGTTCAAGAAGCACTAACTTAGAAGATGAACAATTTGTTGAGGAATCAGGGCATCAAGAATTTCTTCTTGGTTCTTTTCATTTTTCTTTTTCTGAGACAAGAACATCTTTCTTCTCCAAAGTTTTGCTTTTTCTAAGATTTAAAAAGTGATTTATAGGGACTTCCCTGGCAGTCCAGTGGTTATAACTCTTCACTTCCAACGCAGAGGGCATGGATTCTATCCCTGGTTGGGGAAATAAGATCCCACATGCCAAGCAATGTGGCCAAAAAAAAAAAAAAAAACTGATTTATAACTGGGTTTTTCCTAGCTCACAGAAGATGAACAAAAGGGTCCTTTTGATATAATGTCTAAAGAGACACATTTGAACTCATTGGGGGGAAGTACATGGCTAAAAATTTGGCATTGTGAAGGAAATTAAAAAAAATCCAAAAAGCAAGGGATTATATATATATATAGTTGATTCACTTTGCTGTACAGTAGAAACAAACACAACATTGTAAAGCAACTATAGTCCAATAAAAATTAAAGAAAATAAAATTACTTGGGAAATGGTGAAAAAAATAAGGATTTCACATTGTTACTGAATCCCTGTTGATACCTTAAGGTTGAGAATGATCCCTTGGAGATGTAGTCAGTCCTCATTTTTCATGGATTCTGTATTTTCGAATTTGTGCTAAAACCCATTTGTAATCCCCAAATCAATACTCACTGTGCTTGTAGTCATTCATGGACGCACAGAGTTGCAAAAAGTTTGAGTCACCTGACACAGATACTCCCATTGGAGGCTGAAGGATGGAGTGCTTGGCCTTGTTTCAGCTCTCATATTTTAACTAAGTGTCCTCTTTGCAGTCTACTAAGTACCACTTTGTTCCCATTTTTGTGCTTTTTCTTGGTGATTTTACTTCTTAAAAATGGCCCCCAAGTATAGTGCTGAAGTGCTGACTAGTGTTCCCTCAGCATAAGAAGGCTGTGATGTGCCTTACAGAGAAAATGTGTGTGTTAGATAAGCTTCATTCAGGCATGGGCCCTAGTGATTTTGGCCATGAGTTAATGTTAGTGAACCAACAGTATATTATAAAACAAATGTCTTTAAACAGAAACACAGAGTTTGGGATGGACATGTACACAGTGATATGTTTAAAATGGATAACCAACAAGGTTCTACTGTATAGCACAGGGAACTCTGCTCAATGTTATGTGGCAGCCTGGATGAGAGAGGAGTTTGGGGGAGAATGATTACATGTATGTGTATGGCTGAGTCCCTTTGCTGTTCACCTAAAACTATCATAACATTGTTAATTGGCTATACTCTAATAATTGCTATACTTCCTGGAGAAGGAAATGGCAACCCTCTCCAGTGTTCTTGCCTGGAAAATCCTATGGACAGAGGAGCCTGGTAGGCTACAGTCCATGGGGTCGCAAAGAGTCGGACAAGACTGAGCAACTTCACTCACTCACTCACTCATTCACTCACTCATATGGCCGAGTCCCTTTGCTGTTCACCTAAAACTATCATAACATTGTTAACTGGCTATACTCCAATACAAAATAAGATGTTACAAACCAGGAACACACATAAATCAAGGTTATATGTTGATTGGTTATTCAAATTGTTGTGACCCAAAGTTCTTAGGAAGCAAACTCTGTATTTCCATTAGAAGCAACAGGTCAGTATTTGTTACATTCAGTGTTTATGGCGACTTAATAGAACATAACTGCTGCAAATAATGGGCATCGAGTGTATGTTGAAAAATCAATTAGGCTAGGCTTCCAGCTGAGCATCATTTTCTCTTTTATGGATGGTGACAAGACTAACTTGTTATAATAAGAAACTTTTAATTGTTTTCTGGGAGTGCAATTTCAAGTAAAGACACCTGGTATTTGACAGAAAGCCACTCATCAGTATTGGAGGGTTTCTTGGGACAGAAGCAATGTGATAAGCAGGCTTCGGTCTTCCTGTGTGGTTGCCTTCTTTGAGGCTTGTGAAGGCAATTGTACGACAGCTACTTTCAGACCTCCAATTTGTGTGTTAAGCTCATTTTCTTTTGGGTCTGTGTTGTCTTTCTCAAAATCCATAACTTTCTTCCTGCATCCATGATCTATGTGGCTGCCTCAGTCCAGATCCACATCTTTTATTGCCTGGAGCCTGATTTCCAAATGCGCTTACTTACAGTCCAGTTTCCAGTGCAGCCCACTTGCTACTATAGTCAATCGGATCCTTTCCCTTCTCCCTGTGAAATCTCTCAGTGACTCCCAGTTTCCTTGGGATAATGCTCAAGATTCTCTCAGAGATGACTTCTGTCTCTCTCCTTCCCTTCTTCATCTACCAGGAAGTTGCCTCTGAGTCTAAGATGCTGAAAAGTACCTCTCGTGTTGGGACTGTAGAAATAAAAAAAAAAAAATTCTCTGTTAGAGCCTTGATGGAAAGGAATGTTCAGCTAGGTGTCACTTTCCCTTTCATAAGAGTATCTGGCCATGAGGTCACAGTGTTGAATAAATGAGAATTTAGGAGTGAGTCTGATCTGATTAGTATCATAACAAACTAGTTTTGTATCAGCAGCTCATTTCTCATATCACTTACCTTCAAGGAAACCCAGCACAGAATAAATCCACAATGAGCATTCAATCCTGGTAAATAAAAAAAAAAGAGGGTGAAGAGATTAGTTATGAAGTACAATTAAAACAGTAGCAACTTGTTTTATGCGGTCAGTTGTTTTAAAACATGTGATGTTTAGTGTAGCAACTGTTCAAGAAGAACATAGAGTGAATTAATGTAACAGAGCATTGATACACTCTAGATTTTAATTCCTCCTTTCTCTGATTCACACAATGAGTAATATATGGCAGTCAAAAATGAATGAACTATTGCTATATAGAACACTATGGATGAATCTTATTAATGTAATAAATGAAAATAAGTTCCTCAAGATTACATGGTGTGTGTGTGTGTGTGTATCAATGTTCATTATAAGATGGCACATAGTGGTTACCTTGGGAGGAGGGAGGCGTAGGGAGGGAAGGGGGAAGAGATAAGTTAATGTCCATTCTAGTTTCTGTGTTAAGTAGTGGATTTGTGTGTGTGTGTATGTTAATATAATAAACACTAATAAACAAGGCCATGATGGGTGGTCAGGAACTAAAGACTTTGATTAATATGACTTATCTAATTCTCTTTACCTGAGTTCTACAGTGAAAAAAATCCCTGTTTGGAAATGTTAGGGAAGCTTCCACCGTTAACCCTATCTAGAAGGTGAATCAAGCACATACGTAAGAATTTTAAGTATTGCATATAGGGAAGAAGGTGAAGAAAATGATGATATAAAATAGAATATTAACAGTGAATTCCAAGACAATAAGCATTATTAAAATGAGTAAGTAAAGGAAACAGGGCACAAAGACCCTGTCTTATTTGAGTCAATCAAGTCCTGGAAACGTGGTGGTGAATTGCAATCAGCTTTAATGCCGTCCCTCATTTTGTGGTGTTCGTATTAGCTTGTCCTACATTTTCTTGGCAGCAGGAAGTAAGCAGAGGGCACTATTCAAAGAAGAACAACTGTGTGAGGCTTGTAACAAAAACACGCATCCTATCTTTTGCCCATTGCAGACCACAGAAAAAGAGCCTTGTCTTCCAATTTTCTGAGAAATGTCCTTCCTTTGAAAATGATTTGGTTTTACATTTCTCCCACCAGTACTTGCTCTCATGCTCAATTTCTCGTCACTCTTACATTCCCTTTTCTGCTACGATCCTTGAAATCTCTTTCTAGTAGCAGTTGGTACAAGACAATGCGCATTTATTTTGGTGGCAGCCTTTTCGAGTTTTCATGCCAGAATGTCTGCCTTCACAATGAGCTCATTTTAAGGCCCTTTAGATTTCAGCTGATTCCCAGGAGCTGGTGCAAACAGACAAAATTCTATTTGAATTCTCTCTCTCTCTTTCAGCAGGAGCTTTCGTTAGTCCTCTTGGCGGAATCCAGAGAGAGGAACTGAGCGTTGCTTGGATTCCAAAGTCATTTTTAAAACTATATCATGAGGGTCTTCCTGTCTCCTTGGTGACTTGTGACCATTTTCCTCCTGGAATAGCTCGTCCATGTATTTTTAGTAACAGCAGGAGAGGATAGATATTTGGGTGAGCTGTGTACCCAGCTGGGAAGCCTAAGCAGACAAAGGGTCTTAAGTTTCCCTTGATCTTGTTTTTCTCCCCAACCCCCTACCTTCTTCTTCTTCTTCTTCTTCTTTTTTTTTTTTTTTTGTAAAGCACAGAAATGGAAGGCCCTCTTGTGAAAAGCACCTCAGCTTACTGGCTGCTGATCTCTTCTTTCGCCCTTTGTTCTGTTTCTTCCCTCTTGTAAGGGAAGCTCTTAAGCTCTGCCAGCTGTTTGTCACCTCCAGAGATATTATGCTGTTTCTGTCGTGCCTGTCCAGCCCAGCTAAAAGGGGAATCTTAACTGTTTGCCTCTCTATAAATAGGAGGCCTGAGAGAGTATAATTTAGCAATGGTTTTGTGTTTTCCAAGCCTCATTGCCCTTGTCTGGGCAGCCAGCAAGTGTCATAGACTTATTGCCTGATTGAATTTGGGTAATTTCTAACTTAAAGGGATTTTCCCCCCTAATTAGCAGGAAAACTGCTCTATGTTCTTTCTAATAACAATAGGCATTATCTCCTCATTCTCTCCTGTCCTCCAGGGAGCCAGCTTGAGCCTTTTCACATCTTAGCAGGAAAGTTCCTGGCAGTAACACACCAGCACTCTTCACGCCTGGATCTACCTTATGTTTACCCGAGTCCCACTCACCACAGCAAATCCCATCACCACACCCAGAGGCCTTGTGGGAGAGAACCTTACACGGGGGCTTGGATAGGGGAGGTGTGACTGGTTGGGGGTGTGAATGTCATTATCTCCCACAGTGGACTTTGGGAAGGATTTTGAGCCAAATGCTTTCGATGAAATGGAAGCAGATCTTCTCATTGCTGTGATGAAGGATGAGAGCTGAGGAGAGGAGAAGATGAAGTTTCTTGGGTGATGTGACACTCTGGCAAATGGATTTATTTGGAAAGTCTCTGAAATAGAAAACCAAATCCTTTGGCTTATTCTTGAAAATAAGGCCCCCAAAGCAGTGAATAAATGTAAAGACTCATAGATTCTCTACATAAAAATGAAGAACTCTTACATGGCAAGCGCTGAGAATGAATAAGGAACATACAGCTGGGAAAATTATAGACAATAGACAAAGGGATAATAATCCTAAAAATTAACAAGACAGACAAATCTGTCCATAGAAAAAATCAGCAAAAGTCATGAAGATGATGTTTACAAAAGAAGAAATATAAATATACACATGACTGGCAGTAGACACATAAGAAAACATTCATGTCAACCAGTAATCAAAGAAAGGCAAACAAATTTAAGGTTCTGACAAACAAATATCAATTCCTGAAGTCTTTTCACAGCACTTATTTAAAGGAGGGGTTCGATGCCTGGGTCGGGAAGATCCCCTGGAGAAGGAATTGGCAACCCACTCCAGTATTCTTGCCTGGAGAATCCCATGGACGGAGGAGCCTGGTGGGCTACAGTCCATGGGGTCGCAAAGAGTTGGACATCACTGAGCGACTTAACAACAACATATAAAGGAGGGGCAAGGGAATGGAGAGGTTGGGGTTCAGTTTAGTTCAGTCGCTCAGTCGTGTCCGACTTTGTGACCCCATGAATCGCAGCATGCCAGGCTTCCCTGTCCATCACCATCTCCCAGAATTCACTCAAACTCACGTCTATCGAGTCGGTGATGCCATCCAGCCATCTCATCCTCTGTTGTCCCCTTCTCCTGCCCCCAATCCCTCCCAGCATCAGTCTTTTCCAATGAGTCCACTCTTCGCATGAGGTGGCCAAAGTACTGGAGTTTCAGCTTCAGCATCATTCCTTCCAAAGAACACCCAGGATTGATCTCCTTCAGAATGGACTGGTTGGATCTCCTTGCAGTCCAAGGGACTTTCAAGAGTCTTCTCCAACACCACAGTTCAAAACCATCAGTTCTTCGGCACGCATCTTTCTTCACAGTCCAACTCTCACATCCATACATGACCATTGGAAGAACCATAGCCTTGACTAGACGGACCTTTGTTGGCAAAGTAATGTCTCTGCTTTTGAGGTTGGGGTGGGGAGTTAGAATTCTAGGGCAGGCCTCTCTGAGTTGGTGCCATTGGAGCAGAGGCCTGAATGAAGTGAGGGCACAGCCCATGTGCTCTAGAAGCATTTCAAGCTGAGGTCAGAGCCCGATAAGGTCCTGAGCTAACACCAAGCAATGGGAAAGCCGGCTGTACAACTTGAGCTGGAAGATATTTTGATACTGGCTTGGCCAAAAAGTTCATTCAGTTTTAAATAAAAAGACATTTCACCAAAAACTTTATTTAAATAATATCAGCTTTATGTAAATCTATTGTGATTAGATAGCTAAGTCCATGCATAACATTGTATGAGAAAATGTGTCCAGGTTTCAAATAACTGATTTAGAAACGATCTTTTGGGAACCCGGCTTTTTTGTGAGAGAACCTCCTACCGCACCAGCTCCTCTCTGAGGCTTGGTGTGGATCCAGAGGAGGACAGCCTGAGAAAATAAGATAAGGAGCTGCTGTTCTTCTGGTAGATTCATGCATCATCAAATTCCTGTTTTAGTGTTTGTTGGTCCAACGTTCTGGGAGCTAATGTAGAAGTAGGCTCTTTATCTTGTTAAATGTGATTTCCTTGCAGTCACCATCCACCAGCGATTTGTAAAAAGAGTTTGAATTAAATGCTTCTTCACACTCCAAAGACTGCATTGGGCTGCTCTGTCTTGGTTACCTCAGTTTCTCTAAGAGTAGTGATGGAAAAGGGAAAAGATCGCTAGAATGTAAAGATAATCTGGAGACCCATAGGTACAGTATTTGTGGATCTTGAAATGGGATTATAGCTTTATTTGGATGTCTCACTTAGAACAACTGCTTTTTCTCTCTTAGTTTTGTGAAGACAAACAATTATACCCTCACTGTGCTTCTGTTTCTTTCCCCTGTACATGCTCAGTCATGTCTGATTCTTTGTGACCCCATGGACTGTAGCCTACCAGGCTCCTCTGTCCTTGGGATTTCCCAGGCAAGAATATTGGAGTGGGTTGCCATGGCCTCCTCCAGGGGATCTTCCTGAGCCAGGGATTGAACCTGCATCTCCTGTACTGCAGATTCTTTACCTACTGAGCCAACTGGGAAGCCCCTTGGCCTTCGTTTTCCCCTAGATGATCCTTAAGCACATGGAGAGCTTGCAGACACCTGGACCCCCCACCTCAAAGTTTCTAGTCCAAAAGACCCGTGATGAGGCCCGCAAACTCATACCCAAGCAATGCTGCTGAACTCCCATGCTTTCGGTCACATTCACCTGTAAAATTGAGAAGGCCCAGTTCAGCTCTACAGTTCTGTAAGTTGATGTTTCAACATAGGAGGCATGAGCACTGCCTGATCATTTAATTGCTCAACCATCTTTAGGACTCACTTGCTGACCCTGCGGAAACCAAATCATGGCCATGCTTAGGGTCTACAGACAGACTGGTTTCCGGTCTTATTTTAGCCTTGAGAGAAAAACAGAGGACAAGCCAACTCTGACTTGGAATTAAGATTAACATGTGAGTCTTGAATGGCTTCAGTGTTCTATCTTTTTGCCTCCCAGGCATCCCCAAATTCTGGCATTACCCGAATCTTCCCTGACTTAAGCTCCTGGTCTTGGTAAGAAAGGATCCTGCCTATGGGAAAATATGGGAGAATTGGAGAAATAAAAGGGAAGATGAAGAGGGCAAAGAGTTTAATAAGTCAAAGTAAGTTGAGGACACTAAGCTTTTAGCTCCTTTAAGTATTTGTTTCTTATAGACAGTGCACACCCCTGGGAGAGTTCTTGAGATGCCATTTAAAGAAAAGAAAGCAAGGGTAACTGAACTGTTAGCATTTGTCACAGCTAGGGTCTTGAGAACTTGACATTCCAGAAAAACTTGGCTGCTAACCACCCCAGCAGCAAAATCCAGTGTGGAGAGCGCTCACTTTAGAAGATAGTGTTTGATTTGAAACGTTCATTCCAACTGTGTGTCTTTTCTGGCCATTTCTTGTGAATAAGAGTCATGTGATATTTTCCTTTCCTAGGTGTTATTCCTGAGGCTTATCATATAGAGCACTTGTGAAATGGGAGAAAAGTTACAAAGTAGTCTACTCTATTTTATTCACTGTCTATTGTTTAAAATGTTTCATATTCTATTCATTTACTTGAAAAGCCATACATAATAAAAGTCAGAAATTACTCCTCAAAAGAAAAATTCCCACAATCCTATTTATCAGAGGGAATTTACTGTAACATTTTGGTGTAAAGCCTTTCATACTTTTTTTGAAAAATTTTTTTAAGGTTTTATTCAAATATGGTTGACTCACAGCGTTGTGTTTATTTATTTCTGCTGTACAGCAAAGTGACTTTTCACATTCTTTTCCATTACGGTTTACCACAGGATATTGAATATAGTTCTCTGTGCTATACCGTAGGACCTTGTTATTCATTCATTCTATATACAGTAGTTTGTATCTGCTAACCCCAAACTCCCAATCCTTCTCTCTCTTATTCCTCTCCCCCTTGGCAACCACAAGTCGGTTCTCTGTCAAAGATAGGTTCATTTGTGTTCTATTTTATATTCCACATTTAAGTGATATATGATATTTGTCTTCCTCTTTCTGACTCACTTCACTTAGTATGATAATATATAGGTCCACCATGTTTTTTTCGATGACTTGTTGCCATATTTTCTACAAAATGAAGTTGCCATATTTTCTACAGAAATCGAGTTTGACTACTCAAATAATTTAACCACCTCATTTTGCTAAGTTTATTGCAGATATTTTTCTGTCTAGCTCAATACATGTCTGTGCCCCATGACTCTATTGTGAATATATCATTCTCTAGGTAACCAGTGCTCTATGATACTTTTGCACCCTTTTTTGCTATTAAGCAATGTGATAACCTTCCTGGAATGTGCATTTTTACATGTGTGTTCAGTTAGTTCCCAAGGATAAATCCTTAGAAGCTGAATCCTGGTTCATAGGATATACTGTCTTTCCATGCTTTTGATTCCCAGTGCCTAATTGCACTGTAGAGATGTTGGCTCCCTTTACACATACTCTCAGGAGTGTCTGGTTAGTAATCTGCGTGTTTCAAAATGAGTTTTTAAATTATTTTTAAGACGCTATTTCATGGAATTAGAGAATTTAAGTGATGGTTCTTGAATGAAAGCTTTAGCGAGCTGAACGCCTTTGAAGTATTGCTGGTGAATAACATTTGGAGCTTTCTGTTCACACAGTCTTTCTGCAGCATTTTTGCACTGCCTTGATGAAGCAGTCTTGATTAATTAGTAGAAGCCAGTGGGCAAGACTCTGAGATGTTTACTCATCAGGCTTCCTCTGTATTTAGGAGCTGCATGTATGAAAATATCTTTCCTCAAATACTATTTTATATTTATTTGTGAAGTTAAAAAGCTTGTGCAGCCCAATATCTGTTCACACATACATTTCAAGGCTATATTCAGTCTTGATCTCCTGTTTTAAATATATTTTTAGAATGAATGGTTTCCTGTGTGTGGTGCTTGGCATACAGCTTAAAAAAATTGAAGATAGAAAAAATTCAGGGACCTGTTTTCCTACAGCAGTGCAGAGAACCCTTTGGAAAAAATACTGCTTTATCTTTTGAGTGAGGCAGGGATGTATTCCTTTTGAAAAGACAAACTTGGAATTCTAAAGCCACTCTTGCCAAGTCCTGCAAATACAGACCTCAGATTTCACACCAGCTTATTAACAAAGACATGGATGTCTGAAACGATGAAGAGAAGGGTGGATATGGCAAGAGAGAATCTTGCCATGTTATGTTAAAGTTCCCTCTTGACCTCAGAAATGCCTCTTTCACCAGAGCTGAATAAAGTTCTTTATAAAAGTAAGAGGTAGTGGAGACAACTTTAGGAATTTTTGTCCCCTGAATGTGCAGTTGGCATCCCAAAGAAAGTTTTATCTGATTCTGAATTATTTCAGTTAACACAATTGCCAGTTTCTTTTTTAGTTTCTCTTGAGGAGGCCTTGACAGAAACCTGGCTTGATATTTTATTAAACAAGCATTTCTTTGTTATAGAAGGATCATTTTACTTTATTATTAGAGTATAGTTGGTTTACAATGTTGTGTTCATTTCTGCTGTACAGCAAAGTGAATCAGACATACATATACATATACACCTTCCCTCTTGAGCCTCCCTCGCACACCTCATCCCACCCTTCTAGGCCACCATAGGGCACTGAACTGAGCTCTCTGTGCTCTACCCCAGCCTTTTCTGTGTCATAACTAGCATTGTAAGTATTCTGTAAAAAAACAAAACAAAACAAAAAAACAACCATCTAATTTATTGTGCTGGCCAAAAAGTTCATTCGGATTCATCCGTAAGATGGTATGGAAAATCCGAACGAACTTTTTGGCCAACCCAATACTACCCATCATCCTATGAGATCTGGGTACTAACATTAGTTCATTTCACAAGTGAGGAAACTGAGGCACAGAGCAACCTAATAAATTGCCCAAGAATACTGAGTGATACAGCCAGTAGGCAAACCCAGGCAGCCTGACTCCTGATCCCTAGCTGTGCTGCCTGGCAGGTAAAGGGTTTTAGGAAATGTTTGCCTCTATTTTTGACGGGAAGAAACTGGTCACCATTATTCTCTAATAGACTAGTAGTTCTCACCTTTGGCTGCACACTTCCATCAGCTGGGAAGCTTTTCAAATTCAAGGAGCCCCCGGCCACACCTCTGACCCAGGAAATCAGTGGGACCCAGGTCTGGTAGTTTTTAAAGCTCGCCAGGTGATTCCAGTGTGCAGCCAAGGTTGAGAAGTCCAGGTCTAGGAGAAGATACATTACTGATGGCCATGACTTGCGCAAAACATCTCATGGAAGAAGCACTGCGGCCATGTCTTAATTTGCTCCAGAGGTGAGCTTATTCACAAAAGAGCAGTCTTGTTTCAAGCAGAGGCAGTTTGAGCGTGGGAAAGAATGATTCCTTTTGAAGATTCTGGTTCTGACACTATTTGAGACAAGTCTGGGGACGGGGCTGTGAATCCATCTGTGGTCATATAATTCAGCCAGCTGTTTCGCTTTATTACCTGGGTGAGTGGGATCGATGCCCTTACTTGAATCCGAGCCTAGTTGGTTTTGATCTGCTCCAGCTGAATCTCACAAGAAGGAGCAAAATCAGTGGCAGTCGGGAAGCAAGGCCAGGTCTCAGGCAGATGGCAGAACAGCAAGAGGCTCAGGCTGTGGCCTCTTCTGCTGTCTGTGAAAAGCTGGAGTACTCTATTTCTTTAACTGGCCAGAAAAGAGAAGGTGAGAATTCGGAAAGAAGTTTTCTGTTGGAGTGACATTGTGAAATTGAATAGCCTTTCAAGAATAATGCCTTCCAGCCATGGCGGGGTGAGCAGAGCATCTGTAGCATTTAAGGAAATCTACCAACTCTGGGTCAGTAGTTAATGGTCAACATGGCTGCTGTTCCATCCGAATCATGCTGGGAAAGTGAACCTGTGGGTCGGGGCATTTATTTTAGAATTGGCAGCCTGTTCAAACAAGACTAAAATCTGTCGAGTTAATGGTGAGCACAGTCATTTCTCCTGGACACTTGAGTTTGTCTCAGAAGTCCATCAGGCACGCAGGGAATCCCACTGGCAGAGGCGCACTGGGCATTTCTCGTTATGGCTGTACACAAAAGCTAATTACACGGGGTCCTTTTTCTCTTTGTTTCTGTTGTCAAAGTGTCTTCGAGAATTGCATTTGTGTGACGGCTGTCTCAGGGCATATAAAAGGGATGCTGGTGATCGGAATAGATGCTGTCTACCACTGTTTAGCAGAGACAAACAGTACAGATTCTGTGGGATTTGTAATATAATCTGTGACCTGAATCATTTCCCAAATGGCAAAGATTGGTGCATGTGAGCTCAGTTGTGTCTGACTCTTTTCGACCCCATGGACTGGAGCCCACCAGGCTCCTCTGTCCATGGGATTTCCCAGACAAGAATACTGGAGTGGGTTGCCATTTCCTCCTGTAGGGGATCTTCCCAACCTGGGGATCAAACCCACATCTCCTGCATTAAAGGCAGATTCTTTACCACTGAGCCACTGGCTGCTGCTGCTAAGTCACTTCAGTCGTGTCCGACTCTGTGCCACCCCATAGACGGCAGCCCACCAGGCTCCCCTGTCCCTGGGATTCTCCAGGCAAGAACACTGGAGTGGGTTGCCATTTCCTTCTCCAATGCATGAAAGTGAAAAGTGAAAGTGAAGTCGCTCAGTCGTATCTGACTCTTAGCGACCCTGTGGACTGCAGCCTATCAGACTCCTCCATCCATGAGATTTTCCAGGCAAGAGTACTGGAGTGGGGTGCCATCCTCTGGAGCCACTGGGGAATTCCCTAAATGGCAAGCTATATGCTAAATACAGAAGATGATTTCGTAGCTGGAACTGGAGTATAGAGAAGAATAATCTGCCACGTGCCCACCCCCCAGTTTAAGAAATGGGACCCTAGCAGCTCCCTAGAGACCTCTCCCCTCCACCCTGCCGCAGCTGCATGGTACCCCCTTCCCTCCAGATATAACCATTGTCCTGCCTTGTGTTGCTCATTTTCTTATTTTTTAGTATCTGTGTGTGTGTGTGTCTCCCTACACACTGTATTGCTTTGAAAACCAAGTAGTGTGCAACACACCTAGCTGTGGAAGGAAAGGGAGACCACACTTCTTGTCGCTGAAGCTCCCAAGGTGGGGGTGGGGGTGGGGGTCAGTTGAGCCAGGCCTCCAGGAGAAGGTGGGTTTTAGGTTCCATGAAGTTATTCCGGGGAAGTTGATGGGCAAGGCCACGAATGAGTCTGAGGAATAATGGGGGCTTCTCCGTGTCAGGACTTCTGACGGTGCTGTGGTGTAGGGCCAGGTACTAGGTGCCCAGTAGGAAGCTGAGGGAGATGGGCACCTCAGCATTTTCTTCTTTTTAGCTCACTGGGACCTGTTCCCAGTGCATAGTAATAGGTCAAAGCAGAATGCTGCTGGGGAGTGCCTGATGGGGAGAGTGGGGCTGACATCAGCCAGTGGTCAGGAAGAGCAACACAGGATCTGAGGATCTGAGCTCTGCTGGGTCACTCTGTCCTCAGGTTTAATGGCAGCAAGGGTCTAGTGAGGACAGCCCTCAGTGTACCCATCTCTGCAGTCTCCTTGCTCCCATCTGGACTTCTTTCGATGCCTGGCTGTCATCCTGGGCGCCTCCTTCTCTCTCATCCTGGGTTCCCTTGACCTTTCCTGGGTTAGAGGTGCTTTCTTAAAAAAATCTGTTTATTTTTGTATTTTGGCCATGCTGCACAGCATGCAGGATGATTCAGTCCTATGAGTGATTGAACCTGGGCCTCCATACCAAAAGCGCCAAATCCTAACCATGAGGCCATTAGGAAGTCCCCTAGAGTTGCTTTTCCTTTGATCTTGTCTTCTTCTTATCCTGGTAATGCGCATCCTCCAGTAACTTTGTGAGGAAAGGTTCGTGGGAAGTAAATTTTTTGAAGCTCAACTGGCCTAAAAATGTCTGTTCTACCATCACGCTTGATTGGCAGTTTGGAAATAGAATTGCAAGTTTGAAATCCAAGTCCTGAAGGGAAATTAACACGTTGCTGTTTGTTCTCTCTTTCCACTGTTTCTGTTGCAAAGTTTGAAGTTCTTCTGATTTCTGATAGGCTACGTGTGACCTGATTTTTTTTTTTCTCTCTGGAAGCTCGTAATGTCTTTTTTGTCCTCAAGGATCTGAAATGTCCCACTCATGGGCCAAGACATGGGTTTCTTTTCATTCGCTGTGCTGGATGGTCTCTGACATACTATGTGCCATTTCCCTCTGACACCTCAATTCCTTCAGTTTTGGGAATCTTTCTTGAATGTTCTTTTTGTTCTCCATGTTCTCTTCTCATCCTGCAGGTAGCATTCAGGAGCTGGACTCTCCATAGCCATTATTTGATTTTTCATTTTCTCCTCTTTTCAATCTCTTTATACTTGAATTTTTAGAAGATACCATCTAACACTTCTAGTTTTTAATTTCTCATAATATTCTTTAAATTCTGCGAATTTTTTGGTTTTTAATTTTCTGGATTTTGTTATTTATCACTTTTATTTTCATGGATACTCAATCTTCTCTATGAATATCATTAATACACATTTGCTGACATTTGCTTGAAGCTCGGGCTTTCTCCAGCTTGCTCCCTTCTTTTTGCTTGTTTTGATCTTTATCATCTTTGTAGAGGCTTTTGCCTGCAATGCGGGAGACCTGGGTTTGATCCCTGGGTTGGGAAGATCCCCTGGAGAAGGGAAAGGCTACCCACTCTAGTATTCTGACCTGGAGAATTCCATGGACTGTGTGGTCCAAGGGGTTGCAAAGAGTCTGACATGACTGAGTGACTTTCACTTTCAGAGGGTTTTCACAGGTGTTTGATAATCCTTGGTTGCTTGGGGTCTAGAAAGCTGTTGTGAAGTTCTGAGCAGGTGGGTGGACCTTGTCAAATTTATTTCCCCATAGAGTGATCCAGGTTGGGTATTTGGTGGAAAACCCCAATGTTGGTCTCTTTAGGCCTTCCTTCTTGGTCTGCTTAGATGTCCTAGAGAAACTTTCAGTCTCCTCCCAGGAGGGGTGGATCTGGAGTTCAGCCTGGCAGCTCCTGGGGGGAAGAGATCTGGGGTGGGCACTGTCTATGTTCAGGGTTCAGTGTGCATGTCTGCTCATGTGACACCCCTATTTTCACCAGACTACCCATGGCCTTGTGATGCCTCCCAGGCCAGATGGCCCTGTATTTTACCCTCTTCAGGAAATAAATCTCTCTGGATGTTTGCCTTGGTAGGGAAAGGGCAGTCACTCCATGGAATGGGATGAGAAGCTAGAAGTTAGCTTCTAAAACAGCTTTCTTTCCAGCCTTTTGCACTTTTCCTGTCCTCTGTTCCCCAGCTCTCGAGGAGCGGCATGCCCATTTTCAGCTTTCCTCCCTAATGGCTTGAGATCTTTTTTTTTCCCCTCACCTCCTGAATCGCTTAGCCCTCCCCTCTCTGCTTTGCAGATTCTGAAAATTTGTTGCTCCTTACTCCTCTTTTCTCCTAAACTTGTATTTTTAAAACAGCAGTTCCTTTATGTGGTCTTGATGGGGTTATAGGAGAGTGAAATTAGATGCATGTGTTTACCAATTTATCAACTTAAGCTGGAACTTCTTGTCGTTTTTTTTTTTTTTTTACGTCATTGGATCCAGTACACATCTTACTATCGGAAGCCAAAGGTCAAGTCCATTAACAAGGTTTCTGACCATTCAGCCAACACCTTTGTGCCAGGTGCCATCCAGCCCTTGCGATGTGTAGACATCCAAGTAGGAATGGCTGTCATCTTTAGTCTACAAAAGACAAAACTGACCTCCATTTCAGCCCATGCACCCAAGGTCACTGCTAAAAGAGTGGCAGAGCTGGGATCTGAATGTAGTCCAAGATTTGCTTTTTGAAACCCTGTGAAAGTTTTTAACAAGCCCAGGAATTTCCTTATCCTAAAAGCTGATATGAACGAATGCCTGTGAATTCTATGAGGAGCTCTGAGTTCATTGGACTTTGAAGGAGCAAAAGATTTTGACATGTATGGGGCTGATTAACCTAGCCTGGGCTTTTGATAAGTGAATGGGGGGGCACCCACAAAGCCTGAGAAGCATCTGCTTTCCCCAGCCGTAGCACCTCGTGCCTCCTGGCTAGCTGGGTGTGCAGCTGAAGGTCTGTCATGGGCACTGTTGTACCGTCTGTCTGTAGAACAAAGTATACATGATTTTCTGGCCCACCCAGGAGAAGCTGTGTCCTCTGGTGAGACTGTGTGGTGACCAAGGGCTTCTTTTCTGTCTAGCCGCAAGTCTGGGTAACTCTATTGTCCATTCAGCATCCTGAGCACCAGCATCTCATTTTCCTATTGACAGTTTTGCTTCTGCTCTGCAGCATTATGAAGGCATTGATTTGGAAAAGACATGCAACCAGAAATAGAAGCTTTAAAGTCTGTACAGATTTAATTATTTATTGTGGTTTTTTGCAACCTCTATTCCAACCAGGATTTTCAGACCAAATTATGTGTCCCAAAGAAGTATACTTCAGAGCTTAAGTGTTGCCTAAAGCTTTAAGGGGGACTTGATAGGTTTGCATATTAGAGTATTAGAAATATTGGTAAACAATGAGACTTTTCTCCCAAATGTGGAGAGTGTTGTCATTCTTGTAGCAGGTTTCAGCTTCAGTGAGCTTTCTAAACATGGCTGCTTGCTTGTTAAGAATACTTCTGTTTGTATTCTTTCCCATAACTAAAGGTAGTCCTTTGCCTAGAAGAATGTAATATAAAACACAAATGGTCGAAAATAGGTTTTTTAAAAAAAATACAAAGCACTATTAACCTGCCTCTGCCTATGAACCCTTGAAATTAGCTGGGGTTACATTTTAATACAGCATTTTGAGCCAAATTATTTTTATTCTCTGTGGAGAGAACCCTTTTCATTTAAAGGGATTAAAAGAGTGCTGGACCAATTTCAGCTGCTTTAAAATGCACATTTGGGGCCTTTTTTATGTTCTCTCAAGTTCTAAAGAAAAGAACATTTTAAGGGCACTCTGTAAACTGCTTTACAGTATTGGCTTTCAAATGTAACTACAGCTTTACCTAGGAGAGAAAATGATGGATAACATACACTTTGAGTATTTTCTTTGGGAGTAATAAAGTTTTACCTTTATATTTTAATTTCTTTTTTAAAACATTTTTCATCATGGGAATATCATCTCCTCTGTTCTTATTACCCAAAGGAAAAGATTAAGATGCCTCATATCAGAAACATATGCTATACCATAGCCAAACTTTGAATCAGAAGAGAAATTTAGAACATCTTGTCAGCATAGACCTGCAATCCTGAAGTCACCATCTCTTTAGACCTTGCAGGAGGGAGCTTCTACTAAAAAAAGCCTAGACTTCAGAATTCTAGGTTTCAATTCTGCCTATACCTTGCTTTCTGGGAAATGTCATTTGACCTCTCTGGGCTTGTTTCTGCAGCAGTAAAATGGAAATACATCTCAACTTGCATGGTTACTGTACAGTTTAGAGAGAATGCACATGGGGAGTCTACTGTAACAACCGGTGTATAACTGGGAGCTCTAGTCATAATGTAGCAGTAATTGACAGTGTTTACTGCCTACTAGTCTTTGTTCTAAGGGTTTTATGTGTGACTCGTTAAAGCCTCATGAAAACCTTCTAAGATGGATACTATATTAATATCCCCATTCTATGAGAAAACTGAGGCATACACATTAACATCCGCATTTTACAGATGAGAAAACTGAGGCCCGGAGAGTTGTGTGTGCTCTGGGTTATACAGCTAGTAAATGCGTGCTGTATGCAATGACAGTAGGTGCCCCATAAGTGCTGGCTGAATGAGTATGTGAAGGAATTTCCATAACTTCCTAAGATGGGAACTTTTTCTGGAGGTCCATGCTTCCTCTGCAAAATGTGTTTTCTTCAGAGCCCCGTACTCAATTTTCCTGTGCACCTCCTTTCGCCTTAGAGAGCTGGTGCCAAACGCTGCATCAGCATTTCTACTGAGTTTTCTGCAGCACAGCTGATCCCCATAGCCAACCGGAATGTCATTGCCTCGAAGGGACTATGAAAGATTCACTTGGTAAATACAGATCTTTGAAAGCAACAACCCTAGAGCAAGAGCTGGCACCGTGTTTCTATAAAGGACCAGACAGTAAAGATTTTCAGTTTTGTAGACCATAGCGTCTCTGTCACAACTTCCCTGTTGTAGGTTGAAAGCAGCCACAGACAATAAATAAATGGATGGGCGCAGCCGTGTTCCAAGAAGACTTTATTTACAGAAAGAAGCTAGCTGGCCACATTTGACAAGAGAGCTGTCTTTTGTCAACCCTGCACAGCGCTTTTCCCTACTTTGCAGTGCCTAGGCGTACCTTTTTAGATAGAGATGCCTGGGTGCTACCCCAATAAAAGGCTGATACTCAGAAAAAAGTAAAATGATTTCTCTCACGCATTTGTGAAAATGAACACAGGTTAACGATTCTGTTTTACTTGGGTTAAGGAACTCGGCAGACACTCTTAAGTAATTGAAAGGGAAAAAGTAAAAAACCAATACAATATTGTAAAGTTAAAAAATAAAATAAAAAAAAGATAAAAAAAAAGCATATGCTTATATTGAGTGAAGGGATTGAATTGCATATGGCAGCAAATCTGATTTTTTTCCTGCAGGGTGGGGAGGGAAGTCACTCAAAACTGGACAATGACCATTGTAATGTCTACCAGTCACTATCATTTAAAGAGTTGTGTGTGTGGCATAGTGATAAACAGTCTGCGTGCAATGCTGGACATGCAGGAGATTTGAGTTTGATTCCTGGGTCAGGAAGATCCACTGGAAAAGGAAATGGCAACCCACTCCAGTATTTTTGCCTGGGAAATCCCATGGACAGAGGAGCCTGGTGGGCTACAGTCCGTGGGGTTGCAAAAGAGTCAGACACGACTGAGCGACAGAGCGATTGAGCACTCACACACACCTAAAAGCTCAAGGGGAGTGAGAGCTTGAACATGATGATCTGGAGGGGTGTGCCATCTGTACACAATGCAGAGCTCTCCTTTGAAACACATATTTCATACACCTCCAAGACACTGGTCCTGTAGGTTCTATGTTATGCTTAGAAATCTGCATACTCCAAGCGACGGTCCAGCAGGAAGGCTTCGTACCACACTAGGAGTAACGTCATATGAAGGTTCATTGTTTGCCTGCTCTTTTTCCTTCTTTCTACTCCATGCTTCTCTCCTCTGATTTAGGGAAACCAACCCCATCTTGTGAGGTTCTCCCATACAGTTGACCAGACAGGTGACAAATAGTTTTTTTTTGTTGTTGTCGGATGCAGTGGGGAGAGGGGAAGTTTGGATATTGAGCAACATTCATTCTCATCTTCTATCTTTACTGTTTGCTCACATCAGGGAGAGGGACTGAAAGGATGGAGGGGGAGACTTAACCTGAATTGATAATAAAAATAGTTTAGAGGAACTAAGGAAAGGATGCTTGCCACAGAGGATAAGTGAACCTTGAATGCTCTTGGTACAGTTGGAGGAAGGTAGAGAGAGACTGGGAGAATTAGGCCAGTGCTGGAAAAGGCTGTAGGGTGGACACAGACTGGGAAAGCAGGAAGCATGAGTTTGAAACAATCAGGAGTACAGAGACTTCAATAAACACATTAGGGAACTCAGAACTCATTAAGTTGGCCCTCATTTATATGTTTGCTTTCCCGCACATCTTTAACCACCAGCCCTGTCTTGGTCCATCAGATGCTGTTCCTCTTTGGCCAGACCAGCGAACCTGTCTTGTGAGTTTCCTGAGGATGGGGAAGTCCAGAAAAATCTGACTGTCAGCAAGCTGACTTCCTTTTGGCTAAGTTTTCTCTCTGTCTGAAAAAGCATAGGGGCGGATGGGTGGGTGTCCTTGATACAGAGTATCTGGAAATTATCGGCAAGTCAGGGTGGTTGAGATGGAATTTCCCTCTGACTTGCTTTCCAGTGGGAGCAGTCCTTTGTATCAGAGTGAAGGTGGGAGAGAGAAGAGTTCAGTGCCCCCTGCCCCTTTAAAGTCTTTCATTCAAACAGTTCAAGCTTCTCAGATTGGAGCCCTAGTCCCAGAGCGACCTTGGAAATGGTATCATTTCATGCTACTGGGAGAGCCTTCATGTGAATTCCTTAGCTTGGTGAGTTCAGCATTTAAAGGGCAGACATTTTTCCATCCCCTCATTCTCTGAAAGATGCTGGCAGGGGCTTTCAGGGAAAAGGGACACAAGGATACAAGGGAGCACAAGGGAAAACGGCTGTGTGGAGTTGGGAGTCGGTGGTGGTAGGTGGGAGGCATTCCTAGTGGCAGACACTGTGGACAAGGAGTTGGTGATACTGCAAGCTGAATGGCTTTACTTCCTGGTGTCTAAATGCTGGCTTTGAATACAGTATGCTCCTTCAACACCTGCATCTTACTGAGGGTTTCATCCCTATCTTGTCTTCTCCTTGAGAGTAAATCTCAGAACTTGCCTGTGTTGCTGGCAGTGTCGAGTTATATTCACTCTGAAGTCTAAGCCAAAGATATGAGTGTCAAGAACTTAAGTGATAAGAATGTCCTGCCGGTAGGCACTGCGGCCCCTGGGCTATCCCAGGTCTCCTGCTTGAGCAGGAGGCAGAGGTGGCAGCAGCCGTGGCAGCTGTCTGGGCCCTATTTCCACCAGGAATGTCTCACCAGGGCCTGCCCTGCCTGGGTCAGGGATGCCCATGTGTGCCCCGCAGGCTGCCACCCAGCATCTGCTATGTTCGCTCTGCTCACAGTGCTTGGCGCCTCCTGAAAGAACCCGGCAAGTGTGCTGTTCCCTTTTCGCAGGAGTTATTCTGCCTGCCTTCGCCTTGTTTCCACTCCAGGGCACCTGGGATGGGAGGGTGATCAGTGTTCTTCAGCTAAGTAAGGCGTGCCCTCTACCTTGGATCCCTCTCAGGAAGTGAGAGGTCTTTGGGTTGTTTCTTAAATGATCCTTGGCCACTTAGTTTTAGAGTTAGCCACAGAAGCTGAGAAGGAGCTGATAGCTGTGTGAAAGGCAGGAGCCTGTTTCCAGGCAGGACAGATTGTCCTTTGAGATTTGGAACCCTTACTTCCTAGTTTGGACTGGAAATCCAAGCAGCTCTGTGACTTCCACCTTCTGTGTTGTTATTCTCTGTTCTGTATTCATGGACTGCTGGCTCAGCATACTGAGACTAAACTGCAAAATTGTATACAGTTGAATGGAATTTTAGGATTGTTTGGGGCTATCCTGTATTATATACATCATCTTTTTATTGGGGGGTTGTAGATACCAATGGGCTTCCCTGGTGGCTCAGATGGTAAAGAATCTGCCTGCAGTGCAGGAGACCTGGGTTCAGTCCCTGGGTCAGGAAGATCTTCTGGAGAAGGGAATGGCAACCCACTCCAGTATTCTTGCCTGGAAAGTCCCATGGACATAGGAGCCCAGTGGGCTACAGTCCATGGGGTCTCAAAGATTCAGACATGCTCAACTTAGTGACTAAACAACAAACAGATGTAGTCCTCTGCTTCTAGATCTCTGAAGCGAGTCCTAAAATTTTCAGGCTGCCAGGCCTTGGCCAGTATATTGATTATCAGTCTTGAAATTAGTTTTTTAAAAACATTTGAAGTTTTTCCTGCTTACTTCTAGGATCTAAACTTTCTTTAATTTGCCTGGGACTGAAAGGCTACAAGTAACTGAATTTCCTTGACACTAAATAAAAAGCTGTAACTTTGGTTAAGACTCTGCTAGTACATGATATCTTGCTTTAGATCAGGATTGAGTCCTACTTGGAAAGGTAGAAGTGAAGTGTTAGTTGCTCAGTCATGTCTGACTCTTTGCGACCCCATGGACTGGGGCTCACCAGGCTTCTCTGTCCATGGAATTCTCCAGGCAAGAATACTGGAATGGGTAGCCATTCCCTTCTCCAGGAGATCTTCCTGACCCAGGGATCTACCCCACGTCTCCTGCATTGCAGGCAGAGTCTTTACCATGTGAGCCACCAGGGAAGCTCTGGAAAAGTAGAGGAAATGATGATCATGTTGGCAATTCACCTTCAGTGAAGTGTAATATAAGATGATGGTGAGGCAAAGAAAAACAGCCATATTTCTTGCATCTTGCTTTCAATAAGTCATTCAGTTGAGGCTTGGTTCTTTTCTTTCTTTCTTTGGTAATGAGCACATGATAGCATGATCCACTAAACAGTGTGCAAATATAAGTTGTGTACTTCTCTGTTTCTGGGAGAAACTTGCCTACTGAGGTTTAGAAGAAGCTGTTTTTTTCCTCATTTACACAGCAAGCAATATGATTTGGGAGGTGGAATCCAGAGATCTGAGGTCAGAGGAGTCAAATTCTCAACAAGCTTTTCTACAGTCTGAAATGGCTGACTTTGAACAAATTGCAATGGAGTTAGGTTTTTAAAGAAAAATTTCAATCTGCACATTTGCAGACAACCCCTTCTTATGTCACAGGGAGGTTCTAGGGTTCTACGGGGAGCCTGTGTGAGATAGCACTTTGTAAACATCGAAGTGTGATCCTGGTCATTCAAAAATTTTTAAAAATTTTATTTAATTCATTTTTCAATTGAAGTATACTTGAAGAAAGTGAAAGAGGAGAATGAAAAAGTTGGCTTAAAACTCAACATTCAAAAAACTAAGATCATAGCATCTGGTCCCATCACTTCATAGCAAATAGATGGGGAAACAATGGACACAGTGGCAGATTTTATTTCCTTGGGCTCCAAAATCACTGCAGATGGTGACTGTAGCCATGAAATTAAAAGACGCTTTCTCATTGGAAGAAAAGCAATGACAAACCTAGACAGCATATTAAAAAGCAGAGACATTACTGACAAAGGTCCATCTATTCAAAGCTATTGTTTTTCCAGTAGTCATGTATGGATGTGAGAGTTGGACCATAAAGAAAGATGAGCGCTGAAGAATTAATGCTTTTGAACTGTGGTGTTGGAGAAGACTCTTGCGAGTCCCTTGCACAGCAAGGAGATCAAATCAGTCAATCCTAAAGGAAATCAGTCCTGAATATTCATTGGAAGGACTGTTGCTGAAGCTGCAATACTTTGGCACCTGATGCGAAGAGCCGACTCGTTGAGAAAGCCCCTGATGCTGGGAAAGACTGAAGGCGAGAGGAGAAGGGGATGACAGAGGATGAGATGATTGGATGGTATCGCTGACTCGGATGGACATGAGTTTTAGTAAGCTCCGGGATTTGGTGATGGACAGGGAAGCCTGGAGTGCTGCAGTCCATGGGGTTTCAAAGAGTTGAACACGACTGAGCAACTGAACTGAACTGAACTGATAGTTGATGTACAATACTGTATAAGTTTCAGATGTACAAGACAGTGATTCACAGTTTTTAAAGGTTATATTCCACTTATAGTCATTATAGAATATTGGCTGAATTCCCTGTGTTGTACAAGATCATGGTCCATTTTATTTATTTCCCTTCGTAAGTGTGACTGGCAGACCCCATGATTTCTGAGAAGCTTGGCTTTCACTGGAATGATGAGATAAGCTACTGGAGCGAAGGGCATGTGGTGAGTAAGATCAAAAGCCTTCCTGCAGCTCAACTTCCTTTTCCCCAATTAATCAAGAATAGGACTGAACTTCAATGGGTGAGAGTGTTAAAGCTTGCCATACATTTTAGGAATTTTTCTTAACCTGAAGCCTCATCAGGCTTCCAAAGCACCCTGTTCTCTGGCTTTCTCTTACTCACTGGTTTGCTCAGCCTCCTTTTGTAGCTCATCTTCTCCTCAATCTGTATGTAGCTGGGTCCCAGATCTCAGTGTGTGCTTCTTTTCTTGAAAGTAGTTCCCTCGGTGACCTTATTCTGTGTCACGACTTTTTAAATACTAAGTAAATCCGTGAAACTCCCCGACTTTCTCCTGAAATGCAAACTCCTGTCCCGCTGCCTTCTCTATTTCGATATCTCTGACTCAATGTGTCCCTAGTCTAAACTGATCCTCTTCTTTCAACAACAACAAATACCCACCAAGAACCAGTTCTACTTGCAGTTGTGCCCTTCCTTAAGCTCCCACTTCTTTCTCTCCCCAATTATTTTCTAGATATTTCTTCATGTTTTTCCCCCTCCTCACCAAGGGTGACATGAAGGAGAAATAAGTATCCCAGTTTTAGAGTTGAAACACGTTGTCATCCACTTATTTGAAGGCTGAGGCCACAAGTCCAGGGTCTCCCAGCCAGGTATCATGGATTCTTCTTTTCTCAGCAAACAGCTGTGTGAACTTTGGGGTGGTACCTTTCCCAGCCATCTCAGTGGAATTATTTATAAAGTCATAATAGCCCAGGCTGGCTCCAGGAAAGAGGTGCAACCAAATAATATATCAGCCATAATTTTCCATTCAGCATTTCCATTTTCTCTCCAGTCAACCACAATCCTCAGCCCTCAAGAGTGCTGTTATTTAAAACTGTGAATCATAAAGCTGTATCAAGCCTACCAGCCAGAGGAAATGTTGCCAGATGGTTTCTGACCAGGTACATCTCTTGAGACCCTGAAAACCAGCTTCACGATGTAAGGTGCTTTGGAAGGGCAAATTATTGTATTTATTTTCAGGTTATTAAATTATTTATGCATGCTAGCAGTGGAGATATTTCTCTGCTTTCCAACTAATAAATGTTGACTGCTCTTACTAGGGTCTCAATAGGACTGAGTAAGCTCACAGTAACCTGTGAGTTCTGAGTAACCTTAGAAGTAAGTTTCAGTATTAATGGCCTCTGAACTAAGAATCATTGCCTAGAAATATTTCCTAGACCCTAAAAGATTAAGGTGAGAAGAAACCAATCAAGGCAGAATCTGGCTTGATTATAAGTACTATATTTAATCTTTCTGTAGCTTGCTTACTCAAATTAAAAAGCAAAAATATAAGTGGCCAGTCATTGCAGGTGATGGTTCTCAACCTTGGCTGCACATTGGTGTCCCCAGGGTGCTTGAGGAACCCTGCTGCCTGGGTTCCACCCCCCAGAGAGTCTAATTGAATTGGTTTTGGGTGGGAACCAGGCATCAGGAGTTTTGAAAACTCCCCATGTGCTCAGATGCTCAGTCATGTCCCACTCTTTGTGACCACGTGGGTTGCAGCCCGCCAGGCTCGTCTATCCATGGGATTCTCTAGGCAAGAATACTGGAGTGGGTTGCCGTTTTCCTCCTCCAGGGGATCTTCCAGACCCTGGGATTGAACCTGCGTCTCTTAGATCACCTGCATTGGCCGGTGTATTCTTTACCACTAGCGCCACCTGGGGAGCCCTGTGTGATGCTAATGTGCAACCAAGGGTTGAGAATTCTTCTAACAGGGACTTAAAAATATTTTGTAGACATCTGTCCTAATTTTTTGTTTTCTAGAGGAGACCAGAGCCTCCTGGGGATTTTCCAGATCTTTTACTTACTTGTGGGAGATATGAAAACGAAAAACAGTTCCCCTTCGCCTGTAAACATGATACTTTTGTAGACTTTGGAGCACTAGCCACATGTCCATCACCAGTTCCATGGCATGGAGCAGATACATTTCATGCCCTGTTCATGTAAGAGGTTCTTATTAGCATCTCCCATAATGTTTGTAAGTCCTGAGACCAGCTCACGGTTACCTAGTTGGTAAGTGGCAGACTTGACATTTGAACCCTGATCCCGTATCATCCTCCATTGTTCCCCATCTGCTGGCTGCAAGAGAGGATGTCTTTGCTAAATAGCCACCATATAATTCCACATGAACAAGAAAAATAATGTTAAAGGAGACATTTGGCAGGGGGGTTAACTGTATGAGCAGCTAGGTCTACATGAAGGTAGCTACTGTGCATTGATGACTCAGTGAAAGACTGGAGATTAAGTGGATGGGAGAAAGAATGGAGTAGACAGCCTGGGACAGGGCACTCAGAGCATAGGTGGAAGTGTTAGTCTTGAATGGGTGGAAGGACACATCGTAGGGAAGGAGGAAGGAGCAGTGTGGTTACAAGAGCTTTTAGGGGTCTGGCAGGAAGTTAAGGTGAGCTTTATTTCTGATGACTTCCATTGTTCTTTGTGAAGTCCCCTACATAGGCATGAGTTCTATTCTGAGAGCATGTTTGGAAGTCCAATTTATAAGTCCAACAGAGTTAACGGAGGTACCCAAGTAACACAATCAGCTATATAGTACTGTACTGTAATAGGTTTATAATACTTGTCATAAAAAGCAAACAAAAAATAAATATTTTTAATCTTACAGTATGATATCTTGAAAAGTACAGAAATACTAGCTACACCACAGCTTTTACACTTGCTTCCAGACATCCTGGCCTTGAAATAAAGAAACTGTGCTACTGTACTCTATGGAGTCAGTTCAGTTCAGTTGCTCAGTCGTGTCCAACTCTTTGCGACCCCATGAATTGCAGCACACCAGGCCTCCCTATCCATTACCAATTCCCAGAGTTCACCCAAACTCATGTCCATCGAGTCGGTGATGCCATCCAACTGCTATCTCATCCTCTGTCAGCCCCTTCTCCTCCTGCCCCCAATCCCTCCAGCATCAGAGTCTTTTCCAATGAGTCAACTCTTTGCATGAGGTGGCAGTATTGGAGTTTCAGCTTTAGCATCAGTCCTTCCAATGAACACCCAGGACTGATCTCCTTTCGAATGGACTGGTCGGATCTCCTTGCAGTCCAAGGGGCTCTCAAGAGTCTTCTCCAACACCACAGTTCAAAAGCATCAATTCTTCGGCACTCAGTTTTCTTCACAGTCCAACTCTCACATCCATACATGACTACTGGAAAAACCATAGCCTTGACTAGACGGACCTTTGTTGGCAAAGTAATGTCTCTGCTTTTGAATATGCTATCTAGGTTGGTCATAACTTTCCTTCCAAGGAGTAAGTGTCTTTTAATTTCCTGGCTGCAGTCACCATCTGCAGTGATTTTGGAGCCCCAAAAAATAAAGTCTGCCACTGTTTCCACTGTTTCCCCATCTATTTCCCATCAAGTGGTGGGACCAGATGCCATGATCTTCATTTTCTGAATGTTAACCTTTAAGCCAACTTTTTCACTCTCCTCTTTCCCTTTCAAGAGGCTTTTGAGTTCTTCTTCACTTTCTGCCATAAGGGTGGTGTCATCTGCATATCTGAGGTTATTGATATTTCTCCTGGCAATCTTGATTCCAGCTTGTGCTTCTTCCAGCCCAGCATTTCTCATGATGTACTCTGCATATAAGTTAAATAAGCAGGGTGACAATATACAGCCTTGACGTACTCCTTTCCCTATTTGGAACCAGTCTGTTGTTCCATGTCCAGTTCTAACTGTTGCTTCCTGACCTGCATATAGGTTTCTCAAGAGGCAGGTCAGGTGGTCTGGTATTCTCATCTCTTGAAGAATTTTCCACAGTTTATTGTGATCCACACAGTCAAAGGCTTTGGCATAGTCAATAAAGCAGAAATAGATGTTTTTCTGGAACTCTCTTGCTTTTTCCATGATCCAGCGGATGTTGGCAATTTGATCTCTGGTTCCTCTGCCTTTTCTAAAACCAGCTTGAACATCTGGAAGTTCACAGTTTTTTGGTTTTTTTTTTGAGCATTACTTTACTGGCGTGTGCGATGAGTGCAATTGTGTGGTAGTTTGAGCATTCTTTGGCACTGCCTTTCTTTGGGATTGGAATGAAAACTGACCTTTCCCAGTGATGGAGTACTGTACAGTAAAGTCCATAAAAGCACAACCACTTGTAGAGGATGCATGCACGTGACAATGTTCACCAGATACGTGAACTTATGTGACTAGACATGTGAACACACGTTTGCATCTTTGAAAGTTTGCAACTTGAAAATTCGTATATATGGGACTTTCCATATTAAGAAATAAGTTATCTGTGGGAACATCATGAGGTGGGGTGGGTGGTTTGAGGGGATGTTTGAAAACAACTCGTGTGAAGAGTGGGAAAGAGATACTAGGGAGATAATAGAGGTAGTGTCAGGAATTCGTGAAGGATGGAAATTATGTGAAAGTGTCACTGCACAGACTGTGTTTCTTGTTCACTGCTAGTTTTTCTTTCAGTGCTCAGCATGGTGCCTGGCAGATTTTGAATAAATGGCTGACTTATCGAAGAATAAATATAGTAACACTAAGGAAGTGAGAGATGGGAAAATGGGAGGGTATGGACACAGAGTGGGATTTTAATTTAGTCTCCTGGATGGTGAGTGTTTCCATGTGCTGACAAATTTTGGGTTGTGGCCACAGGAGTAGATGGCAGCAGTGGCATGGAGGTAAAGACCATTGCCATTGGGGGATACCTCAGGCCTGAGATGCTAAAAGTAAGAAGTCACCCTGGATGATAGGGAATGGGTGGGTGGGTATTAGTTGCTCAGTCGTGTCTGACTCTTTTGCAACCCATGAACTATAGCCTGTGTCCATGGGATTTCCCAGCCAAGAATACTGGAATATTCTTCTCTAGGGGATGTTCTTGACCCAGGGCTGGAACCTGGGTCTCCTACATTGCAGGCGGATTCTTTACCATCTGAGCCACCAGGGAAGCCCCGTTAGGGCGTGGAGTGGAGAGTAAAACTGCCAACCACCTGTCAATCTTCAAAAACATACAGAGATTGGTACTTTATAGGAAGAGGTAGAGTGTGGTCTGAGCATCAGCTGTTTACAAGTGGAAGGACAATGGCCTGGAAGTGGCGTTGGGTTATAAGAAAGATTCTAAGAAGCTTCATGGCCATGAGTGTGTTGGGTATAGGAGCAGAGGCCACAGAAGACATGGTATCCTCAGAGGAGAGCTGGGTTCTGCAGAGGACAGGAGTTGAAAGGGACATTCCAGGGAGAGGAGCTTATTCCTCAACAAAGGAGCTGAGGTTCACTGAGAAGACTTTTTTTTTTCCCCCCAGGAGACCTGCAGTTGGAGTCATTAAAGCATTTGTATAAGTTTGAGACATCCAGACTTTACATGATAATTTGGCCCTGACATTCCTCGACATGCCTCTGAGAATCTTGGCTGGGTTTACTCACATGCAGGTGGTTAGCCGGTGATCTGTGTACACCTATCCCCACAGCATTATTTCATCATTCACAAGATGTTTTCAACTGTATTACCTCATTGTGATTTTGACAATCTGAAAAATGTTAACATCTTCAAGATGCATAGATTAAGAACTCTGACCCAGTGTGCTTTCTTCTTCCTAAATTCTGTACCCCATTGCTAAATTCTGTCCCCACTTGGTTTTCTAGACCACCTGCCAAAGTGGCTTTCTTGGGTG
The DNA here is from genome assembly GCF_019923935.1 of Bubalus bubalis. Classification (NCBI taxonomy): domain Eukaryota; kingdom Metazoa; phylum Chordata; class Mammalia; order Artiodactyla; family Bovidae; genus Bubalus; species Bubalus bubalis. The sequence goes on from NC_059181.1 coordinate 38,186,917, forward strand.
CATGCATGCTAAGTCACTTCAGTCGTGTCCAACTCTTTGCAACCTCATGGACTGTAGTGCACCAGGCTTTTCTGTCCATGGGAGTTCTCCAGGCAAGAATACTGGATTGGGTCTCTGTGCCCTTCTCCAAGGGATCTTCCTGGACCAGAGATCAAACTCACATTTCTTACATCTCCTGCATTGGCAGGTTCTTTACCACTAGCACCATCTGGGAAGCCTGGCTTTCTTGGGAGACAGGAGTAACAGCAGGGGAGCGGGGTTATGAGAGCCTTACTGAGAGAGACCCAGAGCACCTCTGCCTGTGGCCAAATACAAATGAGAACCTCTGACCTAAGGAAATTAGTGGAATGAGGGATGTTTTGCATTTTTATAGCTGTTTTTGATGGCCATTCACTTTTAGGTCTTAGATAATCTTTGGCTTGGGCTAAGTAGCCTAAATACAGACAAGAACTATGCTGTGTAGTTCAAATTTTCCTCTTTTATATTCTTATTAGGGTCTGGCTTCTAGCTTCTACAATATTGTACTATGGTAGGTTTAGGATTCTTGCGGTGGTGCTTGAGAAAAAGAATGAGGCATTTCCAAGCTTTGGATTGTTTGTTACAAAGGAGAAAAGAGCAAAAAGTGATCATTTTAGTTTAGCTAGTTTATGTCCAGTTACAATCCACAAGGGCTTCCCAGGTGGCGCTAGTGGTTAAGAACCTGCCTGCCAATGCAGGAGACATAAGAGGCCCAGGTTTGATCCCTGGGTTGGAAAGATCCCCTGGAGGAGGGCATGCAGCCCATTCCAGTATTCTTGCCTGGAGAATCCCATGGGCGGAGGAGCCATGGGCTACAGACCATAGGGTCACAAAGCGTCGGACATGACTAAAGTGACTTAGCATGCTCACACACACAATCCACAATGTCCAAGTCAGTTTAGAAAATGATTGTGTCCTTCCTCTAGTCTAAAATGTGTTGCAATGCTCTGTTACATTTGTGATTTTGATTTATGGCTGAACGTGTACTTGTTTCTAGGAGAAAATAGGTATCAGATACACCTCTCTGGTCTATAGCTATTTTATATTAATGATTTTAAAATATCAACAGACTATGGGTTTAAAGGGTGGTAAATGCACAGGCTTTCCTAAGAAATATTATTATAAATGGGTTTGGTGTTTTTGTTTTATATTTAGTTTGTGTTTCCATTTCCTGTGGTAGGACCACATTTACCCTCATTTAGACTCCCTGGTGGCTCAGAGGTTAAAGCATCTGAAGCGTCTGCCTGGAATGCGTGAGACCCGGGTTCGATCCCTGGGTCAGGAAGATCCCCTGGAGAAGGCAATGGCAACCCACTCCAGTACTCTTGCCTGGAGAATCCCATGGAGGGAGGAGCCTGGTAGGCTACAGTCCATGGGGTCGCAAAGAGTCGGACACAACTGAGCGACTTTCACTTTCACTTTCAGACTCAAAGTTGGGTTCAATAGTGAGGATTATGCCACAGTGGTATGCCTGGGTAAAGACTGTTTCTGGCTGTAGCAATATCCTTAACATAATGTGATTTAAAACCAAAACATACCTGGAGAAGGAAATGGCAACCCACTCCAGTATTGTTGCCTGGAAAAGTCCATGGACAGAGGAGCCTGGCTGGCTGCAGTCCATGGGGTTACATGACTGAGCATGTGTGCATGAGGGTGGAGGGTCACGGGTTGGTAGCAATAAACTGGTAGAACTAAAAAATAAATAAATAAATAAAAATAAAACCAAAACATGTCTTCAAATGGGAACTTGATATATATAGGGCAGTTTTTGTGCATAGCTCAACAGTTCTGATAAAATGATTATCTTATGGTTTATAATATACCTTTAGACCATTTAGGGGGCCAGAATTTCTGTCCTTCTAAATCCCCCTGATTTTTTTCCTTCTACTTTTTATAGTTTTTTTTTTTTTTTTTTTTTTTGTATGGTCTAGGATAGATTTCGGAGAAGGCAATGGCAACCCACTCCAGTACTCTTGCCTGGAGAATCCCAGGGACGGGGGAGCCTCATGGGCTGCCATCTATGGGGTCGCACAGAGTTGGACACGACTGAAGCGACTTAGCAGAAGCAGCAGCAGCAGGTAGATTTGGGCTTCTGTGGTGGCTCAGATGGTAAAGAATCTGCCTGCAATGTGGGACACCTGAGTTCAGTCTCTAGGTCAGGATGATCCCTTGGAGAAGGGAATGGCAACCCACTCCAATATTCGTGCCTGGAGAATCCCATGGACAGAGGAGCCTGGTAGGCCACAGTCCATGGGGTTGCAAAGAGTCAGGTATGACTGAGCAACTAACACACACACACACACACAGAATAGATTCAGATGATCTCTTCCTGAGTCACCTGGAGAAGACCACTATGATACTGCATCACTGTTGTGCAGAAATGTCCCGTCTGTGACAAGTGAGCACTGCTCCTGTCCATATGTACACAGTGCAAGAGCAGGAGAACCAAGAGCTGAATTCATCTTCATTTTTACCTTTCTTTGGGGCAAAGTGAGACAGCTAGACTCCCCCCACCCCAGCATTTTTGCTTCTGAATTTTATGACTTTTTTCCCCTTTAAATCAAGTAAGTGATCAGTTTGATAGATTCTTCATTAATCATAGGTGTAAGAACTTTTTAAAAACAAACTGCTTTAAATTTTCTTATTTTTTTAACCCACTGACCTTAAAAGTATCTTCCATCTGAGTCTTAAACATCAATTATGAGTTTATTTTTTATTCTAGCCTCCTAATGGTGGTGGTCTCAGGGCATTTTGTGGCAGGAAGCTTGGGGACAAATTAAAGGTGAGGATCAGCCTTTGAATTGCCTCAGTCCTTTTGGAAATTTCACTTCCCCACCTATTTGCATAGAGATCATTCAGTGAGCATTGTCTCATTCTTTGTTTGGAAGTTTCTCCAAAATGGAGAAGTTGCTATGGTTTTAAGACATCGCCTCTATTGCTCTCCTAACTTGGGAGATGCAGGTTCCAGAAAGAGCAGTTACTTCTTGGCTGTATGATCTATTTGTCATTGTTGTTTAGTCACTCAGTGTCTGACTCTTTGAGACCCTATGGACTGTAGCTTGCCAGGCTCCTCTGTCCATGGGATTTTCCAGGCAAGAATACTGGAGTGGGTTGCCATTTCCTTCTCCAGAGGATCTTCCCGCCTAGGGGGTTGAACCAGCTTCTCCTGCATTGGCAGGTAAATTCTTTACCACTGAGCCACCAGGGAAGCCCATGTGATCTGTTATACCTTAGGATAAAGTTGAATGTATTTGCTTAAACTCTCAGCTTTCATTGGTGTTATGACGTTACTTGTCCAGGACAGTGGTTCCAATACGTGTTAAACTTCCAAAGGCTTTTGCAGATCTAATAAATCTGTGCTGTATCTTAAGCAATGAAATCTGTAGTCTTAGGACTGTGTAGAAGACACATCAGTTAGAGAACATTCTCTAGTGAATTGGTTCTAAAATTATATCTACCTTAATTGGTGTAAACTGCTTGCCATCTAATTGAGCTAATACCATTAAGGTTTCATCAGTCTGGCATTCTGAAGTCACCCCAGACAATTGATCTTCATTTTGTACCTGTAGCAGTGATGATGCTAATTGGTAAAATTCCACAGCACGGAGTTGTAGGATTCCAGAATAGTGTTTCTTTGGTTGGTTTGTAGACTCTCCTTTTACATCCAAATCAGCGGCTATTAACCCTTTTTAGACCATTTTATTTCAGAGCAATGCTGCTACAAGATAATCTACAAAGTAGAATCATCAGAATATTAAGTTTGAGCTGGGGGCAAAGAAAATTGTGTTAACAAGCAGAGCCAGAGTTCATTTTAGCTATTAATTCTGTTGAGCTACTGTACTTTCCAGAGTTCACTTCCATTTGCCCGCTGGCAGCTAGAAAGGAAGGTTTGAAATGGTTGGCCTTCTGGCATTTAATTAATCTTGGAAAAGGTTGAAGTCCGGTTTGATTTCATGACTGAATGCCGTAATAGTCGCTGACTGTCTCAGTGTTACACGGTCAGGAAGCTATCTCTACCAAGTGTGACACGTGTGAATATCTACAAAATGGCTCTTATCAGGGAGGGGACACTTTGAAGATTTGAATACTGAGTGATTTCATTATTGTCATCACTATTAATGAGAAAAAATTTTGCTCTACTATTCAAGAATATAAACCAGATTGTTAACTGATAAAGAGGAAGAAAAATCATCTGTAGGAGGGCAAACCTCAGGGGGCTATTCAGCCATATAGGGAGAGAAGACTAGAGTCATTTGGTTTAGATTTTCTTTTTAACTGAAGAAGTCTTTCCCACTGTTTCCTGGATCAAGGAAAATCCAACCTCCAGAGATGGGGCACATATAACCCCATGAAGTAGTCTAAGGCAGTTTACTATAGGTTTATATACAAAGACATTTTATTGTTTTGTTCTTTTAAAAAGAATTTATTGACGTATAGTTGATTTATTATACAGTGTTTTGTTAATTTCTGCTGTACAGCAAAAATTTATTCTTTTTCATATTCTTTCCTATTATGGTTTGTCACAGAATATTGAATATAGTTCCCTCTGCTATATAGTAGGACCTTGTTGTTTATCCATCCTGTATATAATAGTTTGCAGCTGCTAATCCCAAACTCCCAATCCTTCCCTCCCCTGCCCTCCCCTTTGGCAACCACAAGTCTCTCCTCTGTCTGTGAGTCTGTTTCTGTCTCATAGATAGGTTCATCTGTGTTTTATTTTTAGATTCCCCATATAAGTGATATCATATGATATTTGTCTTTCTCTTTCTGACTTGCTTCATTTAGTGTGATAATCTCTAGTTGCATCCATGTTGCTGCAAAGCATTATTTCATTCTTTTTTATGGCTGAGCAATATTCCACTGTATGTATATATGTATATGTGTGTGTGTATGTGTATACACACACATCTTTATCCATTTATCTGTCAATGGACATTTAGATTGTTTCCATGTCTTAGCTTTTGTAATTAGTGCTACTATGAACATAGGGGTGCATGTATCTTTTTGAATTAGAATTTTGCAAAGACATTTTCTTGAACGTGCCTTCTTAAAACATTTATCTTTTTGGTCTTTGTTTTGTTTTGGGGAGCAAAGCAGAATATGTTCACTTGTATTTGCATGTGATAAACACATTTTTAAGAGATCTTTAACAATTTCCTGATGCTAAAGCCAGCTCAGTTAACTGTTAAGGAGAAGATGCATTTTAGTTTTCTAAGAAGCAGGTCATCCTCATTCATTCAACCATCAGTCAGTTATTGAGTACATCCTTTGAATAAGACCTTACTACAAAGCTAGATAATACCTGAATTTGGCTTTAAGAGCCATAGTCCAATAATAGAAGCTATGTACACAAATTGTGGTTACAAAGTGGACCAGTACTCCTATAGATGGTAATAAATTTAAATTTTAAAAGTGCTTCTAATGTTTTTCAGTGAAGTAATTTTTACATCAGAAAACTTTTGTTAATTGGTTAGTATAGAATTGACAGTGTTGGCTGAGGTAGAGATTCAGTTACTTCTCCAAGTAAATCTAGATGGTGAATTTCATCATGAGAAATTTCTTCAACATACACATTCACAAAGAAAGTATATTCTCTGAATTTTTTTAAAAAAACTTTTTTCTTTTTATTCATTTGTTATGGAATTTGAAATTTGGATATTTTGTTCATGTCATTGTGAACTAATTATTGGGTCATATAGCTAATGGAGAAGGAAATGGCAACCCACTCCAGTATTCTTGCCTGGAGAATCCCAGGGACGGGGGAGCCTAGTGGGCTGCCGTCTATGGGGTCACACAGAGTCGGACATGACTGAAGTGACTTAGCAGCAGCAGCAGCAGCATAGCTAATGGAGCATTTCTTATTTATGAGTTAGTGCCATCCGGTCTCTTAGGTTTTGTTTTCCTTTTATATTTCCCAATACTTTCTCAATTTGGATAAAGTAGTCTTCCCTGGGAGCTCAGACAGTAAAGAATCTGCCTACAAGGCAGGAGACCTTGGTTCTATCCCTGGGTTAGGAAGACCCCCTGGAGAAGTGAATGGCAACCCACTCCAGTGTTCTTGCCTGGAATAATCTTCAGGACAGAGGAGCCTGGCAGGCTACAGTCCATGGGGTTGCCAAGAGTTGGACATGACTGAGAGACTAACACTTTCATGCAGACCATAGAAAACATATATTTAATAACTATAGTTTGTATTGCTGTTTCGTTTTTAAAATGCTTATCATTTTTAAGGATCTTTTATTCTGGGTTTTTATATATCTACCTTTTTGCTAATATATATATATATATATATATATATATTTTTTTTTTTTAAATTTTGTGACCTAACTCCTGCCTTCAAATTTTATTATATTAGAGATGACTTACAGATGCCTATGTCAGAACTAGTTTAGTCATATTAGGAAAAAATTGATGTTAGATAGCACTATTATCCTAGTTCATGGTGGTTAATACTTGGAAAGTATGCTAATCAAAATATTTAGAATGAGTCATTCTCACTTTTTCACTTTTATTTAAAATTATCTTTTGGCCACGCCTTGTGGCATGTGGGATCATAGTTCCCTGACCAGGTATCGAACCTGTGCCCCCTACATTGGAAGTGCAGAGTCTTAACCACTGGACCACCAGGGAAGTCCCTTGGCTGGCTTTTAGGAATGGGCAGGAGAGAGTCTCCATGATAGCAGCATTCCTGATTCCTCTCTCTGCTTAGGGACTTTATTCTCAGCATCGAGTTTTTGCCTTCTTGCCCCCTTTCCTTCATGAGGGGCCTCACATTTATTGACACAGCTGTTTACAGTATCCAGAGGGTCCTCATAAAACTTCTTTGCAGCCTCTTGGTGCCTTGTGAGATAGGCCAGGGACATCACAAAACTGAGACTCAGAGGTGTAAAAACTAGCACTTGAATCTCAGCTGTCTGATGCTGCTAACCCTCAACTGCCTGTTATATAAGCTGATAAGCTGTGATCAGGAGGTGTCTGGGAAATGAGCCCTTCTGCTCACTTGAACAAATGTGAGGACACTCAGCTCAGACAAAGGCCACAAGAGAAGCAGGGTGTGGTCCAGCAGGCAGGGCCATAGCCCTGGTTCTGACTCCACCATGAACATCCGGGCAGGGGTCACTGTCTGGTCCTGGAACTTTGATATCTGCTGACTGGATTCCGTGCAGCTTCTATTACTGCCCTCTCAGATCCTCCTGGTTTGATAGCAACCTTCCACAGAGGGTCCTTCTATGATTTCTGGGGCTTCCTTGATGGCTCAAGCATTAAAGAATCTGCCTGCAATGCAGGAGATGCAGGAGACTCAGGGTCGATCCCTGGGTCAGGAAGATCTCCTGAAGGAGGAAATGGCAACCTACTATGATTTATGATTTCCCACTACAAAAATAAAGGACATCTTTACCCTGAACCCCAAAGTTTGGAAAAAAGCTAATTAATCTAGTCAATGAAATCGATTTGAGGTTAATTTTATTTATTTTATTTTTACTTGGCCATGCCATGCAGCATGCGGGATCTTAGTTCCCTGACCAGGGATTGAACCTGTGCCCTCTTTATTGGATGTGCAGCATCTTAACCACTGGACCACTAGGGAAGTCCCAATTTTAGATTAATTTTAAAGGAAACATGCCCCAAGACCTAGTTTGAATTTTGTACTCAAACTTGAGTGGAGGAAGGATTTTCCAGGAGAGGCGCCTTTAAATAAAGTAAACTGTTGTGGACTATCTCTTCTGTTAAATTTTGTTGAATTTTGGCACGACTTTTGGGGGCAGAGGCAATGTCAGAAAAGGATGTTGCTTCTGAACTATTTCCATTTCCCTGGGAAAGATGGTGTAGGTCTCTGGTTAAATCACTTGTGAAACTGACACCACTTCCCATCCTTTATTGATGAAAATTAATGATATTTCACTTTTGGAAATGTCCTTGCCAGAAAGAGAAGAAAAATAAAGCAGGCTTTGAGAACCTTGAGAAAAGTGATACTTAATGTTTGTTGATACTTAATTAAGTGATACTTAATGTTTGTTGAAAACTTACTGTATGCTCCACACTGTGTCACCTCATTTAATCCTTTGCAGAACCTTGTATTATACTACCTTTTTAGATAGTAATTTAACAGATAAGGAAACTGAGGTAGAGAGAGTGTGGCTCCCCCATTGCAAACTCCAGAGAGGGGCAATACAGGCCTTCGATGGTGACTAGTACCCCCACAAATTTCACTGCAAGCTTCCAATTTCTGGTCAAGGATTCAGTTAGTCATTTCCAGATAAAACTTTGAAAATTCCTTACTGAAAGCTCCACTAATGTGTGTGTGTGTGTGCACGTGCGTGCGTGCGTGTGCATGTGCTTAGCCACTCAGTTGTGACCAACTCTTTGCAATTCCATGGACTATAGCCCGCCAGGCTCCTCTGTCCATGGGATTTCCCAGCAAGAATACTGGAGTGGGTTGCCGTTTCCTTCAGGGGATCTTCCTGACCCAGGGATCAAACCCGTGTCTCCTGCATAGGTAAGCAGATTCTTTACCACTGAGCCACCAGGGAAGCCCTACTATTGTGTACACACTTGCTAATTAGGAGGTTATTTTCCAAACTTCTACAGATTGTACTCTAGCCTCAGACAGGCCACATTTGAGCCAAATAGTGCAAAAGCCTCTTGCTGTTGATTAGAATAGCTAAGAATATCTGCCCTCTCCACACTTGAATAAGTCAAGCCACTTAGCCATAAGACAGAAGCCATTTCTTTTTTGTTTTCTTTTCCCCATGCTCAAATTGTTTCATAACCAGTACTCTGACTTTGAGTGAATAGCTATTATTCACCCTTTCCTGGTAGAGAAACATTTAAAATTGCAGGTTAAGCTCTGTTCCAAAGAGCTGTTGCTGTTCCCAGTCAAATGTCTTAACACTTAGGATCAGTGAGACCACCAGGCAAATCTCCAAGGTTATGTTTGGATGAGAATTAACACAAAGACAGTAGAACAATGTGGAAAAAGTTGGAACTCTAGCCCCAAGGCCATTGATGACACCAATATTGAGGTCAGTGCTGAGGCACCTGCTGGAATGCGCCAGCCCAGGGGTCTCCCAGGCCCTGTACCCCCTTGTGACCAATAGTCAGGATGAGGGCCAGGCAGGGATTTTTTTTTCCCCATTCCTTCTCTCATCAGACTATTGTCCTGTTGTAGAAACATCCCAGGGCACATTGCCAAGCTGTCACAAAGCGTGTGCCTGTAAGAAATTACCCCTTCATAACTCAACATCATTGTTGCATCGTGACTTTCTGAGAGGTTTTTCCTTAGCTGGCTACACTGGGAGTTCCTGTGTCCTGGCTGTGATCTCAGCTTACTGCTGCTTTATCCTGCAAACTGGCCTTTGGGTATCCTAATGGGCAGATTTCCTTCCTGTCAAATTCCAAAAGTGCTTGTAAGTCTCTTATATTTCAACTAAAACAAACAAACAAACAAAAAAACTCAAAGTGCAGTTTTTAATTCCTATGACCCATGAGTTCCTGTGAATCCACTTATTCTGATATGGCTTTAAACCTCATACACTATGACATGTATTTGCTTCTGCTAAGATTTCCCCAGTTGGCTTCCATTTTACATGTTCAAGGTGGTGTCTGTATCTAAGAGATATGTAATCTTGCGCCTTTGGTCCTAGGCTTAGGATCGTCGTGACGGGCATTGCTTCAATTCCATTCTGAGTCCCTAGGGTGGCCCAGTTCAGTAGAGCTTGTTTTCCTTCCCTCACTGCTTTATGATTGTTATGGTTGGGGACGCTGAACTCAGATTTTCCTTCCCGGTTGCCTCTTGAAACGCTGCCATCTTTCCCCACAGGAGAGCAAGCCCCTGCTGATAGGAAATCTCTCCATGTGCACATGGCTGCTTGCCAGCATCGATGGCTGCCAATGGTTTTGTCTAGTTGCAAGCAGTTGATTTTCCCTGGATGGTGGACTGGGCCACACAGGTGGCCCGTGGCACAGTAGGCTCTTCTCTGAGAGATGATTCTTTGTGGAGAAGTTCCTCTGGTGTGCTTAGGGTTCCCACACACATTTGTGACAGTTGAGTGATGCAAAAAAAAAAAAAAAAATAGCTTTTCGTGTTGCTGTGGTTTGGGGCTTATTGTGAGGCAGAGGATATATCGAGATTAGGGTATGCTGCAGGCCCCTCAGGAGGTAATGGATTGCCCCAGCCCCAAGTGGGCCAGGTGGCTGTCACATTGGTGCCGGAGCCCCCCCAGGAAACCACTGCCCCCTCTCTCTAGAGCCTGTTGAAGAAAAGTATTAAGGATTCCGCACTGTGTGCCCTGACTTGGCTGGACATGGCGTGGGACCCTGGCTAATAACTCTGCAAAAACAGGGCAGCTCCCTAGAGCTGGACACCTTTGGGAGCTGAACCTCTCTCCCCTCTCACTCTCCAATTCTGGAAAAATGCTGCAGCCTCTGATCTTCTATTTTTTAATTAAAATTGTATGGATTTTTGTCCTTAACTCTATGTGGTACACTCTCTAAAGCACAGAAGGCAGGAGGCCCTCTGAGGTACAAGGAGTGCTACTTATTAAAAAGTTTTTCAGTAGAGTAGAAAACACTAGGATACATGCTCAGAATGAGGGTAAGTATTGCTTTGAGAAACCCTCATTTACATTGTATATACAGGGTTTCGATATAAATCTTATTTCTTACATAGATTGATTGTGGTCAAGTCTGAAACCCTTGACTGTTAGATGAATCTCAAATTGTCTCCCATTCCCATAAACAGAATCCCTGGTGGCTCAGATAGTAAAGAATCTACCTGAAATGCAGGAGACCTGGGTTCGATCTCTGGGTTGGGAAGATCCCCTGGAGAAGGAATTCACAACCCACTCCAGTATTCTTGTCTGGAGAATTCCATGGACAGAGGAGTCTTGGTGGGCTATAGTCCATATCGTTGCAAAGAATTGGACATGACTGAAATGGCACCCCACTCCAGTGTTCTTGCCTGGAGAATCCCAGGGACAGGGGAGCCTGGTGGGCTGCCGTCTATGGGGTCTCACAGATTCAGACACGAATGAAGTGACTTAGCAGCAGCAACAGAGCAACTAACACTTGCACTCTCCCATCAGCTTGCTTTTCCAAGTGGCCCAGCTTCTATCCTGCAAAACCTCCACTGTGCAGAACCAGTCTTAGTTATATAACCTGGGGCACTGCTAGGTCTTAAATCATCAGACAGATTAAATCACGGCCACACTGTACTCTCTGAGGCGAAGGATATACTCATGGACTTAAGATTTTTTTTTATGAGTTACAACACATTGGTTTTTCTATTAATTCTCAGTTAATAAGAAAACTGGGCCCCAACACAACACTGTAAGCACTTAGGTTCGTTGGCGCTTCTCCCTAGAACCCAGGAGGAGGGTAAAGTGGGCAGCAGGCCGGGACCTTCTCTGGGGAAAGGGCAGGCCTTGGTGCCTTTGGTGTTCATGCTGTGATAGGCGGGAGTGGTACAATACCTAGTGGGAGTGGTACAATACCCTGGGCCTCCGACCCAGAGCATAGGTAAGGAATTGTTCTAGCAAGCTCCTCTGAGCCACATCTAGAAAGTATCCTCAAAGACATATTTATTTAGTCTTTAGAAGGAGAATGAAATGAGAACAGTGGCAGTTGCGGTTGCTTGGGTGTTGATTGTTAAGCATGGGCCTAAGTGACTTAGTTCATATTATCTCATCTGATCCGCTTAACAGCCCTCCTAGGTGGCTGTCATCATCCCCCTTTGAGGAAAAAGAAAACTGGGTGTTAGAGAAATTACGTAACATCCAAGGTTGCACGCCTGAGTGCCAGCGCAGGAAGCCCAGCGCATTAAGCCAGCACTCACATGCCATGGGGAGCAGGGTGGCCTCTTTATACTGATTGTATAGTCCCTCCTGTCTGGAATGTTCTCTCCTGCTTATCCCTTGCCATCAGAATCTATTCCATCTGGCAGGCACCAGCCTGCATGTTAACTGTCGTGAAGCGATTTCCTGTTCTCTGTACCCACAGGGCACGTGTTCGTCCTTCTTGTGGCGGTACATTCTGCTGCATGTTGACTTACTGCTGTCAGACGTAGTACCTGCTCTTCCAGTGCAGTTCTCAGTGGACGGCTCTATTGCTGCTTTGGTTTCAGTGAGGAAGTACCCACTCTCACCATCGTAAGTGAGAGTGGGTACTTTGGCAGTACCCACTGTGGGGTACTGCTTTGGCAGTGGGGCCTGCTTTGGCAATTTCAAGTTCAGGCTCCACTTTTCCTTCATCTCTGAGCAGTGATCCTTGTTCTTTTTTTTTTTTTTAATTTTCATTGGAGCATAGTTGCTTTACAATGTTAGTTTCTGCTATACAGAAAAATGAATCAGCCATAGGTATGCATATATCGCCTGTTTTTTGAATTCCCCTCCCATTTAGGTGACCACAGAGTGCTGAGTGGGGGTTCCTGTGGTCTACAGTAGGTTCTCATTGTGCTTGTGTTCAGTCATGTCTGACCCTTTGTGACTCCATGGACTGTAGCCCACTAGGCTCCTCTGTCCAGGCAAGAAAACTGGAGTGGGTAGTCATTCTCTTCTCCTGGGGATCTTCTGGCCTAGGGATTGAACCCAGGTCTCCTGCATTGCAGGTAGATTCTTTACCATCTGAGCCACCAGAGAAGCCCCTCATGATCTCATTACTTATCTATTTTATACATGGTATCAATAGTATGTATATACTAATCCCAACCTCTCAATTCTTCCCACATGATTCTTGTTCTTGAGGGATGAGAATATTTCACCTCACAGGAATCACTGTGAAGTGATTTTATATGACAATCATTGATTTTCTGATTGTATTTGTCAGACCAATTCTTTTAGGAACTTCAGCTGTACTGGGATTTTTTTTAAATATATATACCCAAGCAAAAATGAACAGATCTGGTCCACTTTTTGCTGTTAACATACCTTCATGAGTTTTGAAAGGGAATGGGGAGGAAGGCAGGAAAAATCGAAGTAGGTTTAAATATGCCAGTATCAAAACTGGATTTTCTTTGCATTTTGAAAGTCTGAAAGGTAATTGAAAGGTAATTGAAACTAGGTTTACCAGGATTGGATGTCTAGAGAGCTTTCTTTGTAAGGTAAAGTGAAGTGAAGTCACTCAGTTGTGTCCGACTCTTTGCAACCCCATGGACTGTAGCCTACCAGGCTCCTCTGTCCATGGGATTTTCCAGGCAATAGTACTAGAGTGGATTGCCATTTCCTTCTCCAGGGGATCTTCCTGACCCAGGGATCGAACCCAGGTCTCCCGCATTGTAGACAGGCGCTTAACCGTCTGAGCACCAGGGAAGGAAAGCTGTAATTTCTTGAGCTCCTGCTCTGTGCTGGCTCCACATTCAATGTGCTCTGTTCCTTCCGGCTTCCCCCCATCCCCCTTTGAAAACTCATAAACAGCATTAAGAACAAAATATGGGAACAAATGGGCCATTCCCAAGATCACGTCTTATCAGTGTTTTTAGAGTGACGGAAGCTGGCTCTGTGAGGTGGTGCTCAAGGGTACATCGGCCCCAGTCTGATAAGGCTGGCTTGACTCCAGGCCCACCTTCCCCTGGGCTTCCCAGGTGGCTCAGCGGAAAAGAGTCTGCCTGCAATGCAGAAGACCCGGGTTCGATCGCTGGGTTGGGAAGATCCCCTGGAGAAGGGAATGGCTGCGCACTCCAGTATTCTTGTCTGGAGAATCCCATGGACAGAGGAGCCTAGCAGGCTACAGTCCATCAGGTCGCAAAGAGTCAGGCATGACTGAGCATCAAGCACACGTGCATACCACCTATCCCCCAAGCTCTTTATCCACAGCATTTGTTGTTCAGGGAGAAGCCCTGGAATTTTCTGTGTGGAATAAGAGAGAGACTCTTTCAGTGAGTCTCTCCTGAACAAGCTCTCTCCACCCCCTTGCCAAGGCTGACTTGATCAGATCACTTGCACTTTGAGATGAATTGCTGTTTTATTGCCTGTTAAGGGTATTTTTTTTCTCCCTTAATGCCAAAATTTAACTATGAAATATGCCTTTTAAAGTGACATTTCAGGGACTCTGACATTTGTCTGGAAAGGAAAGATTAGAGCAGGATCCCACCTCATGCTTCTCAAATTACATTAAGTAGAAGATCCGCCTGAGAGTTGTGGTGGACTCAGCTCTGGAGGTTAAGTCACAACAGTGAGCAGTGCATTTCTTGAGCATTGTCTAGCTTTTAGGTAGGATCCCAAGCCTGTGAGCCCCAGTTTCACGTAACCCTGACTATCCCTCCATGAGCTAAGTCTGTGATCCCCAACTGACACATGAGAGATGGGGGGCTTTGCCCAAGGTCACACATTAGGGTGTCACGTGCATGCATGTTAAGTTGCTTCAGATCAGATCAGTTGATCAGTTGTGTCTGACTCTTTGCGACCCCATGAATCACAGCACGCCAGGCCTCCCTGTCCATCACCAATGCCTGGAGTTCACTCAAACTCATGTCCATCGAGTCAGTGATGCCATCCAGCCATCTCATCCTCTGTCGTCCCCTTCTCCTCCTGCCCCCAATCCCTCCCAGCATCAGAGTCTTTTCCAGTGAGTCAACTCTTTGCATGAGGTGGCCAAAGTACTGGAGTTTCAGCTTTAGCATCATTCCTTCCAAAGAAATCCCAGGGCTGATCTCCTTTAGAATGGACTGGTTGGATCTCCTTGCAGTCCAAGGGACTCTCAAGAGTCTTTTCCAGCACCACAGTTCAAAAGCATCAATTCTTCGGCGCTCAGCCTTCTTCACAGTCCAACTCTCACATCCATACATGACCACAGGAAAAAACCATAGCCTTGACTAGACGAACCTTTGTTGGCAAAGTAATGTCTCTGCTTTTGAATATGCTATCTAGGTTGGTCATAACTTTCCTTCCAAGGAGTAAGTTGCTTCAGTCATGTCCAACTCTTTGCAACCCCTTGGACCATAGCTCACCAGGCTCCTCTGTCCATGGGATTCTCTAGACAAGAATACTGGAGTAGGTTGCCATGCCCTCCTCCAGGGCATCTTCCCCACAGAGGGGTGGAACCCACCTCTCTTGCCTCTCCTAAATTGTCAGGCAGATTCTTTACCACTATCACAACCTGGGAAGTTACATTGTGACAGTTGAGTGATGCAAAAAAAAACACTTTTCATGTTGCTGCGGTCTGAGTCTTATCATGAGGCAGAGAGCATGTCAGGATTGGGTATGCTGCAGGCCCCTCAAGAGGTAATGGATTGCCCCAGCCCCAAGTGGGCCAGCTGACTGTTATGTCAGTCCTGGGGCCCCCAGAAAACCACTCCTCCTACTCTCCAGGGCCTGTTGAAGAAAAATATTAAGGATTCCCCACTGTGTGCCCTGACTTGGTTGGACATGGTGTGCAGCCCTGGCTAATAACTCTGTGAAGGCAAAGACAGGGCAGCTCCCTAGAACTTAAATGTCAGATTTAAATGTAGGGGATTTAAACCCTAGGAGAAATTATGACCCAAGTTGGGCTTTAAAGGATGGCTAGAATATTGATAGGCAGGAAGGAGTGCTTTTCAGGTTGCAGGGAGTGTATGAGCCAAGGTATAGAGTTGAGGCTATTGGCTCAAACAAATACAAAAGAATATACAAAAAAGATCGCAAGCAGGGGTCATTTCCAGCCACGTGGTTGGTTGCTAAGTCTCAGGAGAAAGGACTTCATGCTAAAATGTGGAATTGAGATGTTCAGTTCAGTCGCTCAGTCATGTCTGACTCTTTGTGACATCTTTGGAATTGAGTGTAGCCTAAAATAAACTTGAGTTTCCCTGATTTTACTAAGGAAAGGAAAATTGTTGGGAAGGAGGCTGGGCGTGAGAGGAAAGAACTTGGTGACAAGAGGACAAAGCACAGGTTAAGGAGGGAAAATTGGGAATTTAAGCCGGTTTTGCTTTCCTGGTAATGAATGAAAGGTTAGAAGTAAGGGCAGAGAGGCTTGTTGGTATCTTTGCTGTAAAAGACCAATGAGGTAACTCGCCAGAGTTCACAGCATCCCAGGAATTCTCCACGCTTCTGTCACTCCAGTGGTATGAATTTTGCTCTCAGTGTAGGATGGATGCTTCCAGTGGGTGTGATAAAATGAGTGAAGCCCAGACTACACCCCGCTTCTTCTCAGACTGCGCTAACCTCAGTAAACTATGCACAGGAGAGAGACTTGGATTCATAGGGTGATGCACAGGTTAAAATTATTCCGAGTCACCTGTTTAGGTGATCATTTTGCTGAGAAACTCTGATGCTTCTGACCTTGAGTTTAAGCAGCAGCAGCACTGTTATTCTGGTGGTGCTCTGTGATACATGGGCCTCCCTGGTGGCTCAGACGGTAAAGAATCCACCTGCAATGCGGGAGACCTGGGTTCAGTCCCTGGGTTGGGAAGATCCCCTGGAGAAGGGATCTCCAGTATTCTTGCCTGGCAAATTCCATGGACAGAGGAGCCTGGCAGGCTACAGTCCATGGGTTGCAAAGAGTGGGATACGATATATAATGACTTGGATTCTGTGATATGTAGTCTCTTTTTTACAACCTTCTGTGACTGCAGGACAGTGATTGGGAATGGGGAGAAATCACACTGACATCAAAAGAAATCTTCATACAGTATGCCCATAGCTTGGTTTTCACTAATTCAATGTGTCTTTTTAAAAATTTATTAATTTAATTGGAAGATAATTACTTTACAATATTGTGATGGTCTCTGCTGTACATCAACATGAATCAGCCATAGGTATACATGTGACCCCTCCCACCTCCATCCCCACCCGATCCCTCCTGGTTGTCACAGGGCACCGGTTTTGGGTTCCTTGCATCATATATCTGGAGGAGGCAATGGCACCCCACTCCAGTACTCTAGCCTGGAAAATCCCATGGACGGAGGAGCCTGGTGGGCTGCAGTCCATGGGGTCGCTAAGAGTCGGACATGACTGAGCAACTTCACTTTCACTTTTTACTTTCATGCATTGGAGAAGGAAATGGCAACCCACTCCAGTGTTCTTGCCTGGAGAATCCCAGGGACGAGGGAGCCTGGTGGGCTGCAGTCTGTGGGGTCGCACAGAGTCGGACATGACTGAAGTGACTTAGCAGCAGCAGCAGCATCATATATCAAACTCCCACTGGCCACCTATTTACATATGGTAATCCTTTTAAAATTTGTGATGTTTTCAATTTTTTAATTTCAGAGTAAATTAAATAGTATCACTGTACACAGTCCTGATATTTTAATTTGTGACATTTGCAATTTCTTGATGATTTTTAAATTTCAGAGTAAATGAAATATTATCACTATACACAGTCCTGATAAATCGACTCATGTTCTCTAGAAACTCTCTTACACCCTCCTCTGTAAAAGAAACTGTTTAGAGGCCTTTAAAGGGACACTTTGAAGGTGTCTGGATGGATTGATGAATGACTTGGATTCTAGTCTTGGCTCTGTGTTTTGTTTTTTGGTGTCTGCCTCTAACTAGCTGTGTGATCTTGGGTAAACATTTTGGTTCTCTGGTCCTCAGTCTTCTCATTTATCAAATTTTGGGAGTGGGAGTAGGTGATGATGTTGATGAAGATAATGGCTCAAATTGATTGAAAGCTTCTGATGCAGCAGGTAAGTACATCGAATGCTTTATACATCTTAACTCAATCCTCCCATCAGCGCAGTCAAGGAGGTACTATCACCCCTCACCCCACAGGTAACTTGCCACACGTTTGGGTAACTTGAAACAAATCTCTCAGATGGTAAGTGGTGTAGACATGATTATTCTAACCCAGGAAAGCTGCCCCTGAGCCTGTTCTCATGGCCACCGCTGCCCCCAGCCTCTCACTCCTTCCCTGCTGATATAGGTGACTTCTAATGTGATATCTGGGGGGCAGAGGGCTAGGAAACGTCCTGACCTCAAGTGTTTGTACTGAAGCCACCCCACTCATCTGCACTCATCCTCTGACAATCCCAGGTTGAACCTGCTCTGGCGGCTCATTGCTCCCCTGATGTGTGGCATCTCCTGAGATGTTGGTTCTTTTAGGAACTTTTAGTCCTGCTGCCCTAGAAGCCCATTGCTGCCTGGCCGAGTCCAACCCCCCTTGACCAGGATCCCTGCAGAAGAATCCCAAGCAGACCTGCAGTGGAAGGAGCTGCCAGACCCTGTGCCTGTTCCAAGAGCTCAGGTTAAAACAACTTGTTAGCACAGATTTGAATATGAATGAAAACAAGCCTTTTCTCGAGAAGGCAGAAATTTGGCCATGCAGAAAATGAGGAGATGGGTATTCTCTAGCTGCAAAAACCATATTTTTTTTTTCTAAAAGCCAGAGCAGACTTCTAGATTCATAACTATCTAGATGCTTAACAGAATGAAAGACTCTTCCAAGAGGCAATTCGAAACATAAAAGGAGTCTAGGCAGTCCAGGTTCTTGGTAGCATTCATGGCTGTGGAAATACTTGAAAGAGTTAATAAGATCAATATTAATAGACTAACAATGGAATAGATGTGATTTTTGTTTAACATTTCCTGCTTATCAGGCATGAATGGCTGCTGAGTACATTAACCATATTGTCTGTTTCAACCACTCATCAACCTTCTGAAATAATAGAGCCATTGTACACGTGAAGAGCTCGGAAGTGTAGGGTTGTGTTTTTTGGTGTCTGCCCAATTTTTGTTCAACTTAGAGTACTGCGTGTCTGTCACCTGGCAAGAAGTTACTGAACTGACAAGTTTCAGACTTTTTATTGGCCAAATGGACTTAAAACTATGGACTTAAAAATTTTTTTAATTTAAATCTTTTTTGTAATGAAGTATAGTTGATTAACAATGTTGTGTTAGTTTCAGGTGTACAGTAAAGTGACTCAGTTATACGTATACATGTATCTATTCTTTTCAAATTCTTTTCCCATTTAGGTTGTTACATAACACTGAGCAGAGTTCCCTGTGCTATACAGTAGGTCCTTGTTGTTATCCATTTTAAATATAGCAGTGTGTACATGTCAATCCCAAACTCCCTAGCTATCCTTTTCTCCCTGCCTGCCCCCCTCCCATAACCATAAGTTAGTTTTCTAAGCCTGTGAGTGTCTGTGTGTTTTGTAAATAAGTTCATTTGTATCATTTTAAAAAAATTCTGCATACAGGCAATATCATATGATATTTCTCTTTGACTTACTTCACTCAGTAGAACACTCTCTAAGTCCATCCATGTTGCTTCCAATGGCAGCATTTCATTCATTTAATGACTGAATAATATTTCATTGTGTTATGTGTACCACATCTTGGCAGAAAACTCTGACATAAATCATAACAATTATCTTTTTTGATCTGTCTCCCAGAGTAATGGAAGTAAAAACAAACAAATGAGACCTAATTAAACCCAAAACCTTTTGCACAGCAAAGGATACCATAAACAAAATGAAAAGACAGTCCACAGAATGGGAGAAAATATTTGCAAATGATATGACCAGTAAGGGATTGATTAGTCTCCAAAATTCATGAACAGCTCATGCAGTTTATAACTACTGGTCATTCATCTGGCCATTGGTGGTGCGTTTTCGAATGAAGCCTATAAAGCTTTGGGGAAAGTCTTCAGGCCAAAAATACAGATACGGGACCATAGAGCTTTTGCTCTAATAGCATTTGTATTGCATGTTCACTAATGAAAGGAAAAGCCCCACAATTTTGTGGAGAATGGAATGTGGCTGTGGATCTTATTAGTAAATTTGGTGTGGCCAGTTGGCTCATAGAAATTAACATGTAGAGCTGTGTGGTTTTGTGAAGATGGCATTTGTTTTTGGGCTTCCCAGGTGTCACAGTTGGCAAGAATCCTCCTGCCAATGCAGGAGATGCAAGAGACGTGGGTTCAGTGCCTGAGTTAGGAAGATCCCCTGGAGGAGGAAATGGCAACCCATTCCAGTATTCTTGCCTGAGAAATCCCATGGACAGAGGATCCTGGTGGGCTGCAGTTCATGGGGTCGCAGTCAGACATGACAGAGTGACTGAGCACGCATTTGTTTTTACTCTTTCCCTAAGGTGGCAGTGGCTTTGAGTGGAAGGATTGGGAACAGATGGGTGTGTGTAAAATGGGGGTCCTCAACCAGAGATGTCAGAAACCAGATGAGAGTGATGGGTGTAGCTGGAGAAAAGGAGTTCACACTTACATTGCTTGGAAGAGTTTTTGAAATTCCAGATTGTCTTAAAGAAGGGCGTGAGCTTTTTTGTGCTTGCCAAAAGGAGTATAATGTTAAAAGATCAGATGCTCCAGTGGCTTCACAGTTTAAGCACATAATGATGTGATTTATATGCTGTAATTATTTGCATTCCTATGAACTGAAATGTCTGTAAATTTTAAATATTGCATTCAAGTGCAATTTGAATGGGGTGTGACTCGATTTTAAAAATTTCACCTTTCAGAGAGACCAAGTGAGCTGGCACCATTGCAACATCCTTGCTCTCTTTACTTCCAGAATATTTGTTGCCAGAGATTGGTGTGGGAGAGCAGGTTGTCGCAACTCAGAGTTCTTTACTAGGGTCACTTACATCCCTATGTGCTCCACTTAGAGCAAAACTGATGTGTGTCTTAAAGATAACTCAACCCCAAAGCCATCTGACCTTCAGAGAGAATTAAGATGCTCCAAGGAAAATATAGGCATTGAAGTTTGAAAAGGGCTGTCCTGACTAGAGCTTTTCTTCTGATGATGCTCAGCTAGAAATGCAAACATTTGAAAAATTATCCTCATTGCTGTTCTAACACAGAAGTTCTGACAGGTTGGTTTCACCAGCTATAGTCCTTTGGTTACACTCTGTCAATTATTCTCCCACTGGATTAAAGGGAGAGGACACACACAATTAACACACAAACCATCATAGTAAATTTGTCCTGAGTTTTACTGAAGTACATTTCTGTGATACAGAATTTTGTGTCATAGGATTGTTTTTAACACTGTTAATTTTGAAAAGATACCAAATCTATTGATAAAACAAGCATTTCTTCAGTGGGTACTGTAAGTAGGGTGCCATACTGGGGGCTACTGGAAATGTAAAACACAGTGGCTCAGTTCCTGACCACTACTGCTTGCATATGCTATTAAGATGACAAAGTGTTGGGATTGACATACACACACTGCTGCTGCTGCTAAGTCGCTTCAGTCGTGCCCGACTCTGTGTGACCCCATAGACAGCAGCCCATCAGGCTTCACCGTCCCTGGGATTCTCCAGGCAAGAACACTGGAGCAGGTTGCCATTTCCTTCTCCAATGCATGAAAGCTACTATATATCAAATGGATAACCAACAAGAACCTACCTTGCAGCACAGGAAAGTGTACTCAACATTTTGTAATAACCTATAAAGGAAAATAATCTGATAAGAAGCATATATGTATCTGTGTGTGTGTGTGTGTATACATACATATGTAAAACTGGCTTCCCTGGTTGCACAGTCGCTTAAGAATCTGCCTGCAATGCAGGAGACCCAGGTTTGATCCCTGGGTTGGGAAGATCCCCTGAAAAGGAAATGGCAACCCACTCCAGTATTCTTGCCTGGAAAATCCCATGGAGAGAGGAGCCTGCTGGCTACAGTCCATGGGTCACAAGAGTTGGACATGACTTAGCGACTAAACCACCACCATATGTAAAACTGAATCACTTTACACCTGAAATTAACATGATATTGTAAATCAATTATACTTCAATATAAAAAAAGAAAAGAGAAAAGAATAAAATTATATGGCATGACAAAAAAAATGACAAGATAGACACTTGGAAACTTTCAAGACAGATCAAAACTGCAGTTTATGAACTGACATGGTTGTAGCAGTGTTTATCGAATAGGTTTTATTTTAACTCTTTGCTTTGGAGTCTTTATTCTCAGGGTTTGACTACTCGAGAGCCCTAGACACTGGATTTCAGCACAGATGGAGTTCTTTGTTGGCAGCAGGTTGTCAACCCTGATTGCTATACATTAGGGTGATGTTGTTAATAAACTCACTTCAGAGGAACTTCATGTTTGGAGAACCAACTCAGGCCCAAGTCAGATACACAAAATAAAATGAATTAAACTGTCAGGCAAGTTAGTTTATAAAAGTTACTAATATGGTATAATCAAAAGGACTTGGCCTCTGAACCAGGGCATTGGGTTTTGGTTCTGTCTTGGGGTCACAAAGAGTTGGCCATGACTGAGTAACTGAACTGGTCCCTTACAGAACGTGGGACTTTGGTGAACACTTAATTTTCTCTGCACCTGCTCCTTCATCTTGCAAATGGAAGTGTGAATTGTGTGTGCCTCATGGGGTTATTATGAGTATTCAGTGGAATTTTCTGAATGAAAATACTTTCGAGATGGCAAAGCACATTTCAGACATGAGCTGATATTTTAATGTTACTACTTACATAAGATCCAAGAGCCATTTTCTTCCTCCTGCGCTCTCTCATGATTCTATAACACCATTTCTTTCCCTACTCCTTTTCTCCTTGTGTTTTGCAATCCTTCCTTAAAACACATCTCAATCCAGATGAAGATCATCTCTATCACCCCTCCTGTTAGTCTCATCCCCTCTGTGGATAATCACTCTTATGATTGCTATCAATGTAGGTTAGTTTAGGCTCTTGCAATTTAAATGACTGAAGAATCAACAGATGCCAATGTTATGTTATCCCTGTAGTGTAATGGGGGCCCCTGGTGCAACTTCAGACTTGTTTGCCTTTTTTTTTTTTTTTTTTTACTGTATCATTTACTTAAATTTTAAAAAATTAATACCCTCTAGCATTTTGGAAGGTGCTTGTTTCACATGTACTTGGTCCTCAGGCTCTTGCATATTCCCAAATGGTTGTGTTAACAGATTGTGACACAGCGGGATGCCTTTTCCTATACAGTATTTTCCACAGCTACCCATTTCTCTCCCAGCAGCCAAGCTCTTATCCTCGTGTCGGTAGAGTCCCAGCTGCAGTAGTGGGAGCTACTGTCGGCTGAACTGGCAAGTCAGAAGAGGGTTGGGTTTTAACCCGATGTGGCGACAGGGGCAGTGTAGGCATGAAGGTGTCTGAAGGATCCCGCCAACCCCACTGGAAGATTTAATAGAGAATGGCTTTGGTCCATAGAGTGGAGTCTGTTCTGGGACCTACAGGTTATGTTAGGGTTGTGTCTTCATTTATTTGAGGTCCCTTGGCAGTGAGCTTCAGGTGTGGTCAAGGGCCCAAGCCACATTTTGAGGGAGGAGCTTAGGACAGGATCTGACCTCCTGGGAGTTGCCAACGGTGTACTTTCCCCACCAGGCACCTCAGCTAGAGGGTCAAGACTTAATGCTCACGTAAGCTGGTTCTGGCTGCCCTACTGAGGTTACCCCAGGGCCTCTTCTGGGCAAAGGCTTGTGCTGGTGATGGCACTCTCTCAAGAGGCAGTGACTTGGTTTTTCTTCCCCCAGAATGTCCTAGTGCTGCACACATTATAGAGTGTCTAAAGCGAGGCCAAGCAGGTAGACTGCGTTGCAGCCCCTCTCCTTTGTTCCCTGAGGGAAGGCCAAGCTGATCAGTATGTTGCCCAGCTCACAGGAGGTGCAGATTTGATTCCTGGTTGGGGAACTAAGATCCTGCATGCTTCGTGGTGTGGTCAAAAAAAAAAAAAAAAGAATAAATTAAGCAGCATTCAAAGGAGATAAGTACAGTGGAGAAAAATAAAGCAGGGAAAGAAGGAAGTGAGGAATGCTGGAGAACCAGGGTTCTCACTTTAAAGAGTCACTAGGGAAGGGCCCATGGAGGAGCAGAGACTTGAATGAATGACCTTAGAAGTCCAAGCAGAGGGAAAAGCAAGTTCAAAGTCTCAGATAAGATGAGGCATGGGGACATGATCTTGCCCCCATCACAGCCGGTTGTGCCAGAGGTCACCTGACCTGACTCTGGGCCCCTCACATTCTCTCCTCCACAGATTTGAAATCAGTGTCCTTCGATCTCTGTTGGATGTTTGCATTAGGTGGTGTTCTCAAGGGAGGCTTTTGTCACTGTATGGAGAGACCCAGTCTACGCACATGTAGAAGAATGTGGCAAATGTACAATGGAGGCACAAGCCAGAGTGCTTGCTTCTAGAGGAAGGAAAGGGTACATCCCTGGTACCTGTCCCCAGACCTGCCCCCTAGGGTGCCCAGGGCCCTCAACAAAACCCCCCCTCCTTTTGCTCCAGGTGGCTGGTAACACTTTTCCCTGCAACCTCGCAGTCCAGGGTTGTGATACTTTCTGGTTGAACAATGCAAGGTCAGATGAGTTGAAAGAAGAGTTTAGCAAAAATAACAATAGCCGTTGGTCTCAGAGGTCACAATATACCCATGGTGCCTGCTGGCCCACCTGGGCAGCAAGGCAATCACTCACAGTGTGTGCCAAGCCTTCAATGGCTCTTGACGTCGAGTGCCAACATAGAAGATCTGACAGCTTCCCCTGCGCCCAGGAAGGAATGTTGTTGGTCCTTAGCTCCTGTGGAGTAAGGGGGCCTCAGCTGATCTCGTCACTTACACGCTCCTTGTAGTCACTTTCAGCCAGTACTCTCTGTCAGTGGGAAAGAATCTCTGATTTTTGCTGGGAAGCCTTTAAAAAGTTTTTTTTTTTAATTTTTATTGGCATATGTACAGTGTTATGTTCATTTCAGGTGTATAGCAAAGTGAATCAGTTATACATATATCTACTCTTTTTAAAGAGTCTTTTCCCATATATGGGAAGCCTGTTTTTCAAAAGAAGGTAGATGGTGGCTGTCAGGGAAAGAGCGGACTTAGATTAGTGGCCCCTGAGTTTGGGGTGCCTGGTGACTTTTCGGAACGGCTCATTTGCCAGAGCCCACGGTAGTCGTGTTTGTTTCTAAGCACAGCATGGAGGCAAGCATTAACATTTGATGCGGGTACCACACGGTGTGTCTTCAGTCCTTTCTGTTTGTCCAGACCCCCACCCACCTCACCCATCCCAGGCCCTCTCAGCAACCTCAAGGGCTAAGGTCAGAGGTGCCTGTTGATTTGTCCTCCATGAGGCTTGTGCTATGAAAGCTCTCTCTCTGATCACATTTAGTCATCGAAAGCAAGTGCTCAATGTCATAGTTACTAACACACCAGGGGCACATCTGGGGTTGGGCTGGATATGGAGCAGTGACTTGGTTGCCAGCAGAATGTTCTGGTGCCACAAGGTCCACAGAGGGTTTAAAGTGAGGCTGACCAGGTAGCCTGCTCACAGCCCCTCCTCTCCAGTGGGAAGAGGTTCCCACTTTCAGTGGGAAGGTATTCACAGAAGCTTAGGGTGCAAGGTACTGGGTTGGCCAAAAAAATTGTTTGGTTTTTTCTTACCATGGTATAGAAAACCCAAACAAACTTTTCGGTCAACCCAGTGAAATGGCAGTCCTATGACATAGGTGATGAATCCTAATCGTGTTAAGGAAATGATTACTATCTTGGAGCATCAGGGAAGGCCTCTGGGTGGAAAGGGCAGTTTAGTTGTGTTTGAAGGGCCTGGAGGACCTGGCTGGGCAATGATGGGGCAGGAGGGTCGAGCACACAGAAGCAGCCTGTGCAGGCAGGGGTGAGCTTCGGGTAAATAGTGGAGCTGCATTTGTCCACACATAACCAAGTCCTAATCACACAGCTCTTCTAAGGAGCTGTGTACTTATTTTAGAGAGAAAAGATTTCTGATGCAATACACCATTACTAGCAGCATTTTATTGGATACCTTCTTTTTTTACTTTCAATGTCAGGTTTTTGAAAGAGTCTTTGCCTCTATGTGAAAAGAATGAGGATTGCCTCTGTAGCATTTGTACATTTATCTTTAACCAGCTTCACTGATGCTGAAAGCCAGCCAGGAATGCCTGGCTGAGAAATTGTGGAGTGTGTGCCTATTTGCCTGGGGAAGATGGCGGGATTAGAATAATCGAGCAAACCTTCCTTCAAGTGCCATTTCCCCTTTTTAAAGAATACAGCTCGTGTTAGTTGTGATGTCATTTCACTGAGCAGGTATTGCTCTTACTCTTCATGTGACAGAAGCATGTGGCCTAGCATTTATGCTTGCAGGTCAAAGGAAATGTTGAGGGACTTCCCTGGTGGTCCAGTGGTTAAGACTTCACCTTCCAATGCTGGGGGTGAGGGTTCGATCCCTGATTGGGGAACTGAGATCCCATGTACCTCGCAGTCAAGAAACCAAAACATTAAACAGAAGCAATATTGTAACCAATTCAATAAAGACTTTAAAAATGGTTGGGATGATCTCAGTTCATTTCCAAAGCAAACCATTCAACATCACAATAAATCCAAGTCCCTGCCCCAACCACTAATGCTGAAGAAGCTGAAGTTGAACAGTTCTGTGAAGACCTACAGGATCTTCTAGAACTAACACTGGAAAAAAAAAAAAAAAAAAAAAAGGTCCACACACACAAACGACTTCTTTAAAAAAAAAAAAAAAAAGGGAAGGAAAGGTTGCTTGGAGTCTGGGAAAGTGGTTGCCCTGGTTCCTGTGTTGCTGCAGGTACTGTTCATTCATGTATGAAAATCTAGGGAGGTAATCAGCCAGGAAAAGCACAAGGCTTCCAGGGCACTAGGCAGGCTCAGAATGACTTTTCAGGCAATTCTGCATTTGCTGCTAGCTTCCCATCCGTAGGACTTCCTTGTGTGGAGACAACAGTCTGTTTCCCTCTAACTTTCCCCATTACTGGCTTAAATAGAGACCTTTGAGGACTGGCCTACAAACACAGGCACCAGGTCTAATACAGTTTCCAACAGAAAATGCATTCTGAGTTGCATACAAGTAGTGTATCAGTAATCTGGAATGCAACCCCATTCATCCATTGGAACATGCCCAGTAGGGGGCTTAGGGGAGGGAGGCCCAGGCCCTAAGAAAGGAGAAAGGGAAGACCATTGCTCCCAGGGGCAGTCTGTAAGTTCCATCTCTTCCCATCCCTGCCTTTCCCCATATTTCCTGCATGTTGAACGTTAGAAATTGCCTAAAGAGCTCATGGAAATTGATTCAGAAAGCTGGTTTTCTCATCATGCCCTCTTAAGGTGCACTGGGGCAGTGTAAAGAAAAACAGGCTTCTCTTTCCATCACTCACCCACCTAGAGAGGAGGACCAAGGACTGGGTAATATTGGGCCAAGAGGACCCCTGCTCTAGAAGGTGGCCCACACAGGAGGCAGAGATGGTGATGGTTGGGAAACTGCCTTGAGGTAGGACAGAGATGAATTTAACTCAGGCCTGTACCACTTAGCTTTGTGGCTTTGAGCACATTGCTGAACCTTTCAGAGCCTCAGTTTTCACAGCCTGCTTTTTATCTGCAAAACAGATGAATAGTAAATGTGACAACCCTATATAGAGAGCACAGGGTGTGCGTGCTCAGTCCTGTCCGACTCTTTGCGACCCCATGGACTGTAGCCCGCCAGGCTCCTCTGTCCATGGGATTTCCCAGGCAAGGTTGCCATCTCCTCCTCCAGGGGATCTTCCACCCAGGGATCAAACCCATGCCTCCTGTGTTTCCTGCATTAGCAGGTAGATTTTCTACCACTGCACCACCTACTCAGCAAATGCCATTCATCACAGGCCTGTACACCCAGTTAAGTGTATTTCTGGACTGTGCCCTTAGTTCGTGAAGGACTGATCGCATCTCCCTTCTGGGCTGTAGGGCAGTCAGATACCATACCGCTACCTCAGCTTTACTGATTCTTCAGATTGATCAGTATCTACATACTGTAGGTTTGTATCTGCCGTTTGTGATTATTAACCTATCTGGTTCATTCCCATATACACATCTGTCCCCCCCCCACCCCGCCCCCGCCTCCTGTTTTTTAAAGTATCAAGCTGTAGCTGGAACAGAACATGTTTCCATTTCTCTAGCTTTTCCTGCTTGAAATGGGAGAAATAATGGACAGCATTTTTTAGATAAATAAATTGGAAACCAGCCTGCGGATTTGAGTTTTTAATTGTGGCAGCCAAATTCTCAGGGTTGAGAATCCAACCTGGCCTCTGTGCCAGGATGCAGGATACTGGCTTGTGAGCTTTTCTTTGTTAAGTGTGGAGAGTTTGGGAGAAAGAAACTTAAGCAGGCCGCTTAAGAGGACGTACAGGGAAGGCAATGGTTGAGGGCCAGGACTGTGAGTACCTATTCTGCCACTTGGCGGTGACCACCTCAGGCTAGTTTCATAGAGTTATTAGGAGGATTGAGCTAGATAAAGCATTAAAGCACTTAGCCTCGTGCCCATGCCCAGCACATAGTAAGCGCTTGTCTCCCCCAGCCCCTGCTGTAGTACATTTTTTTTTTAAAGAGAAATCTTGCTGATATAAGCACTGCTTATTCTCTCAACTCCCAATCATCAATTATAGTCAAGGAGTTACAGGATGCTGGGCTTTGATTTATGTTTGCATTAGTGGTGATGGATTTAGGTGGGACTATGCTTTCTCACTTAGTCCCCCTTGTGGTCAAAAGCAGACATGGATGAAGCAATGTGCTGGATAAGAAGCCAATGGGCCAAAGACTTGAATTGTATCTTAGGGCAACTGCCCGGGCCTTGTAAGAGTCAAGTCCACCACATGGCTTCCTTAGTGCCGACCCATCTCATGGCCTCCAAAGCTCCCCCTTGCTCACCTGCCTGTCATCTTATATTCAATCACTTAACAACTATTTACTGAGCACCTACTATGAGCGGGCATTTGTTTTGGCTCTGGGGCTACATGAATAAAACAGGGCCCAATTCCCAGCCCTCACAGAGCTTGCATTCATTTTTGGGAGACAGATTAAGAAAGTAAATTAAGGGACTTCCTGGAGGTTCGGTGGTTAAGACTCCACACTTCCACTGCAGGGGGTGCGGGTTTGATTCCTGATTGGGGAACTAAGATCCCGCATGCCATGCGGTGTGACCAAAAAAAAAAAAAGAGTACATTCAGCAGTGTTCAAAGGAGATAAGTACAGTGGAGAAAAATAAAGCAGGGAAAGGAGGAAATGAGGAATGCTGGAAGGCCAGGGTTCTCGCTTTAAGAGGGCCCACGAGGAGCAGAGACTTGAATGAGAGATCTTGGAAGTCCAGGCAGAGGGAGGAGCAAGTTCAAAGTCTCAGAGGCAGGAACCGGGTCAGGAGTGGTGGGGGTCGCAAAGAAGCTTGTGGAGCTGAAGTGTGGTAAGCACGGGAGAGCCAGTGGAGGTCCTGTCAGAGGAGTATCAAGGGGTGCAGGTCAAGTAGGGCCTTGCAGGCTAGGCTGAGAACATTGGCTTTCGTTCTGAAACCTGGAATGTGTGGAAGAATGTTTTTGTTGTTGAATTTTTAAAAATTTTATTTTTAATTGGAAGGGGAGGAGTTTTGAGTAAAGGACTTTGGTTTGAACAGATCACCCCGACTGGGTTGAAAAGACAGTATGGGGGCAAAGCTGGAGGCAAGGAGAGACAGAAGAGATGGTGGCTTAGCCTAAGTAATACTGCTGGAGATGGCAAAGTGTCTTTGTACTTTTCTGAGATGACTGAGGTTAATTCCCCTCCCCCACAATATTCTGCTCCACTTCTGAAGTTTTCCTGTGTGTCTTTTTAAAAACTATTTATTTATTTGGTTGCCTGTGTCTTCGTTGCGGCATGTGAACTCTTGGTTGCAGCATACAGCACTTAGTTACCTGGCCAGGGATCGAACCCCAGCCCCCTGTGTTGGGAGTGTGGAGTCTTAGTCACTGGACCACCAACGGAAGCCCCCTCTCTGTGTGTCTTATTTGGTGTGTGCAGTGTAGATATTTGATGTTGAAAGTTACTCAAATCACTAATAGAAGTGGGTTTTTTCTTCCCCCATAAATCATCTCAGGAGGAAGTTAGGACCACTAAAAGGACAACACCATCTCATCATTGATGTAAGAATCTTGTTATTGAATACCACACACACATTTCTGCCACAGATGATGTTTTTACTCATTTAATGCTAGGTCCTCTGGCATGATGTCTTATCCAATTTCACCTGCAAAGAGGCATGAGTTCCCTCTAACACCCCACCACCTCCACCCCCATCAACACTTAGAGCACAGGCTTTCAGGGATTTCTTCACCGACTGACTTCCAGCTTCTTCTGTTTCCTTTTTACCTGTATGTATAAGGCACATGGATAGGTGTAGATGTTTGAAAGATGATGATCCCATATAGAAATTATGCAAATAATGTTTTCACTTTTGGGGGGGGGGGAAACGGAACTCCCAGGAAGCTAAATCTGCTCAACAACATAATCCCGAGAGAGACGTGTGCTCTTGGGTCACAGATTGGCGTTCTGGGTCGTGTTTAAGGAATCATCATTAGGACTAGTTTAACTGGCTTCATTCCCATGCAGTGACTCCCAAGGCCTTGGAACAGAATGTCTGATTGACCTGTTGTCTGGGAAAATCAGGCGCAGGATGTGGGTGAGGCTTTGATGGAGACAAAGGAGGTAAAGGACCTTTTTTCCTCCCATAAGACTCTTCGAATCTTGATGGACAGACAGTTAACAATACAGGGCAATACAACAAGATACAAGGCAATACAGGACAATACAACAATACAAGATAAATGCGTGGTCAGCACCAATTGTCTGTCAACACACATCAATAATAGACTTGTAGCTTGCCAGGGACTGGGGAGCCTGGTGGGCTGCCGTCTATAGGGTCGCACAGAGTTGGACACGACTGAAGTGACTCAGCAGCAGCAGCAGCAGCTCTTGTTTATACACTTACCCTGATGTGAACTTCTTTTAAAATATCTTTTCTTATTAGCGTGCAATTTGATCCCTATTTTCAGAACACTGATAAAGGGACGTGGTGTCTCCCCACAGCTCTTCCTTTGCTTGGTCGGCCCTTGCTAAGGAGGCTAAGGTTTGGGACTCCTGCCACTCTCCTGCCTTTCTGTGTGTGAACTGGCCCAGCAGATTTTAAATATGAGTGACATGAACTTGGGGGTTCCATGTAGGAGGCGTGGCATAAAGGGAGTCCCCCCAACATTGAGCTTCTGTCATTTTAGCCACTGCAGCTGGTCCTGATTTCTAAGCACATAAATCTTGTAAGTGCTGGCCCCCATTCTTAACAGGCATTCACCTATATGCCATCTATTTAAATATCTGAGTCATTGGCAAAACCAGAGGTGTGAACTACATCCAGACAGTCTTAACCTCTGGTTTGCTCACTTCTTTTCAAATGCTTCTGGTGACTGGAAGTCAGAGTAAGATGCTTCCTATTAGTGTAAATAAAAACCCTCAGTTTGTTTTAAACATTTGCAGAAACAGTAATGCTTACCAATAAAAAGCCACGCCAAGAGGCTCAGAAAAAGCTGCCTGATATAATGGAATGTTTCTCAGTGTGCTCATAAACATGGAGGATTTTCTTTTTTATTCTGGGGCCTTTCTTAAGAGATTTGTTTAAGAGGGTGGAGATCTAAAGTCCAGAATCTTTTAGAATAATATCCAGGAAATGTGAAACCAATTCAGGACTGCCATTCTTTATCATTTCCTAATGGGATATACAGAGTCCCTAATAACATGTTTGCAAATTTCCCATGACCCTTTGTTGAATAATGGAAGTAAGTATCAGGTGGAACTTCTTGGGCTGCATTCGAAGGGGGTGAGTTTTTCAGCTAGTAAAAGGCTGTATTTTGATCAAGTGGTCTTTATTATGATTTGAGCAGCAGCAGAGCCCTGATTTTCTGTAATAGGCCTATTTCAGGTGTCTCTAATGTGTTCAGACCCAGTTTTTAATTCAGAAATCACTGTGACCCTATTGATCCATTTCCACTACTTTCTGGGTCTCTAGGACATTAGAGAGAGGGTTCAGTCTCCAGCCAGCCAGCTGCATGAGACAGTCCCTGGCTGGACTCCCCCGGGCTGAGCACAAAGCCCAGCCACACCAGCCCCTGGTAAAAGCTATTGACCAGTGTGGTCTGCTTCCACTTCCTGAGATACACCCCTCCCTCACCGTCATTTCCAGCCTCAGCCCTCACCTGCATCTCGGACTCCCTCCCGAGCTCCAGTCCCACATCCACAGCTGCCTCCTGAACCTGTTACCCGCATGGCTTTTGGTCACCCCAAACGCCACAGAAAACAGGACCTGGACCATATGGTCTTCGGGTTTCCTGTTGATTTTCAAACTCAGTCTTAACAAGTCAGCATTTAAGAGCATCTCAATTCTCTATCTTCCCCTTCACAACTTCCCTAAATCTTTTTAATGATACCACTAACCTCCCTGCCATGGAACGTGTGTCCTCTTCTGTACATATACACATTCACCCATGCACATATAAACGTAAAAGTGACAGGTCAAAAGGGTTGAATTGGCTAATGTACTTGCCTAGAAAGAAATTGTTGTTTGGTCACTAAGTCCGTGTGACCCCATGGACTTAGCCCACCAGGCTCCAAAATAGCACAATGCATATATCTTATTGCTCTTAAGATGACAGTGTCATCTTCATATAAAAAGTAAAGCTTGTTGATATGCTGGTGACCTTACGCATTCTTGGATGTCTGGGTGTAACTACAGTGCATGACCCTCTTTCTCTTTCCCAGCAAGCACTTGTCACCTTGGAAAGCTGGCAGAACAGTCGACTGGCCTTGAATCCAGAAATGAGTTGACCTTCGTGTCCCCACAACTGATGGTTTGTCAGTCACAGGGAGGAACTAATAAACTTCCTGGTGCTTATTTGCCCAGTGGCACATGTAAAAATGCATTTCATAGAGAATAGGCATGTCAAGTTTGAAATTCGGACTTGTTGTATCAGAGTGTAGTTGTTGGAGGAAGCCCCGGCAATCAGGTTTTCCCACCTCCTGATCTTACTGAAGGGGGAACTGAGGCCCAGAAAGGTTAGGCAATCTGCCCAAAGTCACACAGCTTGTTAGTGACAAAACTGCCTCTGAAGTGCTAGTATTGTAACCCCAAGTCTAGAGCTCTTGCATTCGCCTGCCTTTTAAATATGTTGAATCTCTTTCTGCTGCTCATCTGATGTGAGTCCTCAAGCCCACTGAAAAACCCCAATAAATCCTGGTCCTTAGGCTATTTGAACATATTAAACATTTACACAAATAACTCATAATAATAGCTTAAGTTGTAAATATGAAAGCTTCACACGGTTACTTCTTCACACTTAAGAAGTAAACTTCCATCAGCTCATGGGTGGAAGCTGCTGGCTTCTCTGTCTTTCTGATTGCTTTATCCATCTTTCTGAAACCAGGTCAGCAAACTGCAAAGACTTGCTCTCCCCCGCCGTCCTCTCAGTGCGCGCGCGCACACACACACACACACACACACACACGTAAGAATGAACTGAAAGCAGGGTTGGTTGGATACGTTTCCTTTTAAACTCTAACTTCCAAGGACCTGGGTTTGCATTATTGATGATGTATATGGAGTTTCTGTGTCAGGCATTTTTTCCTGAGTTACAGAATCATCTGGAATGGGGGGAGAACATTTCCCCATATCTGGGTGTCGTGTAGAATGAATTAACCTATAAACCTCTGGGATAATTGAATTGTGGCTTTCACTTAAAATGGCTACCTAGCTGAGATTTCTGCCCACAGTTTCTTCTGCCTGTTCTTTTCTGTTAGTTTTAGATCCTGTGTTTTCTATCCCATATAGCTTCTTAGGGAAGGGTGCATCTTCTAGATAGCTTGTGCTTCTATAGTGCAATTTTCTGTTCTTTTTCCCCTTAATTTCATAATACATGGCTCATGAGCCTCACCTTCTACATGAGCGTCTTCATATTATCCTAATGATGCCACGAACTCCTATTTAGTATATTGTGTAGTTAAAGAAAAAGAAAATATGTGGGTTTACTCTGTAAAACCCAAACGTAGCACAGCCTTTCATAGGCACAAGAGGAGTGGCTACAGTTTAATCAGGAGGCCTGTGGTCTTCATGCAGAAAGGGAGTAGGCTCAAGAAAATGCCTCTTGATAAAGAAGATGTGGTATATACATACAATGGAATACTACTCAGCCATAAAAAGAACAAAATAATGCCATTTGTAGCAACATGGATGGACCTAGAGATGGTCATACTGAGTGAAGTAAGTCAGAGGAAAACAAATATATGATATCACTTACATGTGGAATCTTTTTTTTTCTATTGTGTGTATTTTATTTTTGTTGTATTTTTTTTTAATTTTAATTGGAGGTTAATTACTTAACAATATGTGTGGAATCTAATAAAAGAGTACAAATGAACTTATCAAAAAAAACAGAAATAGAGTTACAGATGCAGAAAATAAACTTATGGTTACTGGGGGGGGTAAGGGTAGAGGAGAGATAAATTGGGAGATCATATACATGTGGGCATATAAATTGGGATTGACTTATACACAATCCTATATATAAAATAGATAATAAGGACCTACTGTATAGCACAGAGAACTCTACTCAATACTCTGTAATGACCTATATAGGAAAAGAAGCTAAAAAAAGAGTAGATATGTAGAAGAGACTCACTTCGTTGTACACCTGAAATTAACACAATATTGTAAATCAACTATGCCCCAATAAAAACTTTAAAAATAAAACAATTTAAAAAAACGCCTCTGGGTGTGTGAAATGGATGGCACTGCTATGTCCCTGTCCACTCTCCGAGGATGAGGATGCTGTGAGGAGACTTCCCAGTGTTTGCAGTGCTGACCTGTCAGAAGCAAGGGGGCTCATTCCTCTCTGCTACCTGTTCCCCCTCTGTATCCACTTCAAGATGAACATAAACCTCAGGAAGTCTCTTCCAGAGCATTTCAGACACCCCTTGGTACAGTGACAAACCCATCTATGGTTTTCTTTTAGTATAATTTTCAAGTAATGTGAATGATCACACCAAACCTTTTCTAGCTCTGATCTGCCTTCTCTGATGCTACCATTACAGTTTACTCAGTCTCCTCACCAAGCCTAAATTAGTAGTAGCAGGAGGTGCTCTGCTCCCCATACATTTTGAGCTGTGTTGCAGGCACGCAGAAAATATTGAGCCACCACGAGATGCTGGGAGTTAAAAAAGACCAAGATTCAGCCTGGCTGCTGCTGGTGGACACCAGGCCTGCCCTCATTGTTTGTGGTCGATGCAGGAGCGTGGAAGGTTAGGTAGGGCCTTCGCCAGGCTGTTCAGCGTGGTTTCGGCTCTAATCTGTCCCCTCCTTGGCTGCGCTATTGGCTTCTTACAAATTGATTCTTCTGAGAAGGAAGCAAAACTTCCATGAGAAAGCCAAGTCAGTGACATGCTGCTTGATTTCAGAATTTAACGTCTCTTAAGAGCTGAGACTCAAAATTGCATTGGTGAGCTTTGAACCCACTTATTCACTGCAGCCCAGTGCATAAGAGAGAGGTCAAGAGAACCTGTTCTTTACTTTGCACTCTGTGGGTGCTCATCAAGGCACATGTAGGGGTGAGTGTTGCTGTGTGTGTTAGCAGGATCCAAGGAAAGAACATCCTGGGACTTCCCTGGTGGTGCAGTGGTTAAGATGCCACACTTCCAATGCAGAGGGCGCAGGTTCAATCCTTGGTCGGGGAACTAAGATCCCACATGCCCTGTGGTATGGTCAAAAAAAAAAAAAAAAAAAAAAGGAAAGAAAATCCTATAGTATGTTTCTTTTTCTTGCTAAGAAGCATTATTATAGTAGGAAAGATGTAAGTAAGTGCTCGTTTGCTGTATTTTATGGGGCTTCCCAGGTGGTGCAATGGTAAAGAATCCACCTGCCAATGCAGGAGACACAAGTTTGATCCCTGAATCAGGAAGATCCCATGAAGAAGGAAATGGCAGCCCACTCCAGTATTCTTGCCTGGGAAATCCCATGGACAGAGGCACCTAACAGGCTACAGTCCAAGGGGCCGCAAAGAGTCGGACATGACTGAACACACACACACACACACACACACTCACTCACTCACTCACTCACTCTCTCTCTCTCTCTCTCCCCCCCTCCCCCCCTCACATGCACATTGCCTCTTTAGCCCTTTGCTTGTGTTTTTTTCCCTTCAACTACCTGCCAGTTTCTTCCAAGGCTCATCCCAAGTCCACCACCACTATTTCTAGCAAATACAGTTTTACTCACTCCAGGGTCCATTTCGACCTAACCCCTTTCCTCCCTTGTCTGCTGCTGCTTTTCTTCTTTCTTCTTAACACTGTTGTGTTTGTTTGTGCCCAGTGGCAGTCTTTAAGAGGTACACTTGGAGGTCTGCAAAAATAGTCCTTTTGCCAAAAAATTAAAAAGAAGATTATTTGTATAATTTACGTTATATGACCATTCTAACAAGTTGATATTATATGAGGAGACATTTTATACTCAAAGCAATGGCTGCATTTGCAGAAATTATTTTTTGAAAGAAAAGGAATAAAAATGTTAATACTGTTTGCCTTAAAATCCGGATTTGTGTTAACTTTGACATACTGCATATAATCTTTGTTAGGTTGTTAAATGAACTTCATGAAATCACTGGCCATAGAAGTAAAAGATAATATCAAACTCTCATACTTGGTGAGTAGTATACACTTGTATTAAAGCCATCATGTTCCAATAATAACTGGCAATAATAATATATAGAATGCAGCTACTCAGTGTATGTATGAAGGGTAACTAAATCTTTGGGGGCAATCATATGAAATCACAGGTGTCTGGATGAGACGTATTCAGTCTAAACAATGCCTAATTTAATGGGATTTTTTGTTTTTTTTTCATTACACTTACATTATTAATATTTACATCTTTAGGCAGTTAATGCCAAAGAGGGAATTAGGGGAGAAAGATTCTCTTTAGTTTCATTTCAAGTTACCTCTCAGTATTTACTTGATGGAAAAGTTTTGTAACTGTTTGGCATGTGAAAGACTCTTTTATAAAATAGAGGTCTAAGACCCAGAAAAATGAAATGTTTGTCAATGAATATTAAGCATTTATTCTGAGCCTGGCACTGTGCTAAGCGTTGAGTAATAAAAGATGGCACTGTCCTTACTACCTACTGTTCACTGCAATCTTACCCCTAAGGAGTAGAGTTGAATCTTCTATTTTGATTCTAGTGGACGAAAAGCATTCTGTTTCCCTTTGGATTAGAGTGGCAGAAAAGGTGTTCAAGGGAGGTACTTTCTTTAGCAACCACCAGGTGTCAGTAGAGGACTTGGAACTCTTGACAACAAATGTGTTCTTGGTTTTCCTAACTCACTAAGGCCATCCCTCTTTTTTTTTTTTTTTTTTTTTTTTTTACCGTCTAAAGATTTTTGTCAATTGTAAATTTTTTTTTTAATTTTATTTTATTTTTAAACTTTACATAACTGTATTAGTTTTGCCAAATATCAAAATGAATCCGCCACAGGTATACATGTGTTCCCCATCCTGAACCCTCCTCCCTCCTCCCTCCCCATTCCATCCCTCTGGGTCGTCCCAGTGCACCAGCCCCAAGCATCCAGTATCGTGCGTCGAACCTGGACTGGCAACTCATTTCATACATGATATTTTACATGTTTCAATGCCATTCTCCCAAATCTTCCCACCCTCTCCCTCTCCCACAGAGTCCATAAGACTGTTCTATACATCAGTGTCTCTTTTGCTGTCTCGTACACAGGGTTATTGTTACCATCTTTCTAAATTCCATATATATGCGTTAGTATACTGTATTGGTGTTTTTCTTTCTGGCTTACTTCACTCTGTATAATAGGCTCCAGTTTCCTCCACCTCATTAGAACTGATTCAAATGTATTCTTTTTAATGGCTGAATAATACTCCATTGTGTATATGTACCACAGCTTTCTTATCCATTCATCTGCTGATGGACATCTAGGTTGCTTCCATGTCCTGGCTATTTTAAACAGTGCTGCGATGAACATTGGGGTACTCGTGTCTCTTTCCCTTCTGGTTTCCTCAGTGTGTATGCCCAGCAGTGGGATTGCTGGATCATAAGGCATGTCTATTTCCAGTTTTTTAAGGAATCTCCACACTGTTCTCCATAGTGGCTGTACAAGTTTGCATTCCCACCAACAGTGCAAGAGGGTTCCCTTTTCTCCACACCCTCTCCAGCATTTATTACTTGTAGACTTTTGGATCGCAGCCATTCTGACTGGTGTGAAATGGTACCTCATAGTGGTTTTGATTTGCATTTCTCTGATAATGAGTGATGTTGAGCATCTTTTCATGTGTTTGTTAGCCATCTGTATGTCTTCTTTGGAGAAATGGCCATCCCTCTTTTGACTTTTCAAAGGCGGTAGACCTCCGTTGGGCCACTTTCTCCCAAATATTAGTTCAAACACTTTCTCCTCAAAGTTGTATCACATTCCTTCACCTTATAAAATTAGCACAAATTCCTTGACCTTTTTCTACTTTAAAGATTTTATGTCTGTCTTTCATGGTGATGGTTCTCCAAAGTAGGGGTAGGGGAGATTCACCAAGCTCCTGTTATTTCCGCTGATCCCATTCCCCAAACTGCTGGAGCCCCCTGTTAGCTGATATGGCGAAAGGTGGAGGGTCTGTTCTTTTTCCTGCACAGAGAAACAATCTGATGGTGGAGCTTGATGGCTCTAAACTACAGAAGGAAGTGTCAAGAGAGAAAGTCCTGGAGATCCACTGGTCTAGATATTTGATTCCTCGTGTAGCCTGTGTTCACTTACAGACGTTAAGGAACGGTATGTTAATTGACAGGGGAAACCTTGGAGAGGCTGGTATTGATTTGTTTCATACAGATTTTCTTCAGTTTCTTATCTTGCCTCCTCACTCTATATTTATCTGTTTGTCTATCTATCTGCCTATCTGTGCTCGCTTGCCTGCTAAGTCATTTCAGTCATGTCCGACTCTTTGCGACCCCATGGACTGTAGCCCATCAGGCTCCTCTGTCCATGGGATTCTCCAGGCAAGAATACTGGAGTGGGTTGCCATTTCCTTCTCCAGGGGATCTTCCTGACCTGGGGATTGAACCCAGGTCTCCTGCATTGCAGGCAGATTTCTCTATCCGACTTACTTCACTCCATATAATCATCTCGACTTCCATCCATTAGTTCATTCTTTTTATTATTTTCCTCCTCACTTGACAAGTGGTAATAGATTTAGTAAAGTGAAGAATCTGTATGTTTCCATGCCCTCCTTCAGTCCCAACCCAGGGATTGAAGCCGCATCTCCTGGGGAGCACTTGGTGTGGGGCATCAGGGGATAGAGTGGGAGAAGGTGCAGAAGTGCTACCTTGGACACTCAGGCCTCTTTTCAAGCCTTATAAGATGTCAGAAGTGGTGGCAGTTGGAGGGTTGTCAGTTCAAATGAGCTGTTCAACTGTTGGTAAATTGAGGGAGAGATGGACTGGGAAGCTGGAGACACAAAGTCAGCAGCTGGCTTCAGTAGCTAAGGCTGCCAGGGTGCGTGACCTGCAGGGGTTGGAGAGTCAGACATGGTGTACAGCCCCAAGTCTGTGCCCTGAAGTAAGGGCCTGACTGATGGACGGTTCTGTGGTTTAGTACACTGTGGGGATTTCCTTCGGGCCAATCAGAACAGTTTGACAAATCATGTTATAGCTAACTCCAGTAACTATTCAGATTCTTCCGTTGTTTTATAGTGAATGAAGTATCACAAATAAGGCAGCACATCAATAGGGATTAAAAAATACTTTCAGTATTTTGCTTCTGTAGAGATTTTTGTCATGATAGTCAAAGAAGGTCACCTTGTTCTTGAAAACATCATGCAGGATATCCTTAAAATATTCCATAAACACATGTGCCAAAGAGGTCAGCTGATGTTCTTACTGCAGTCCTGCCAGCTCTGTGTCGGGCAGCAGCTCTCAGACCAGACCTGGGAAGGTGCTCAGACCTGTATTAGGATGTACTTTTAAATACATCATTGACCTGACCAAGAGATTTTTACAGAAGATAACGCCTGTGGCATCAATAATGTGTTGTTGTTTTTCAGTCGCTCAGTTGTGTCCAACTCTTTGCAACCCCATGTACTGTAGTCCTCCAGGCTCCTCTTTTCTTAGGATTTCTCAGGCAAGAATACTGGAGTGGGTTGCCATTCCCTCCTCCAGGGGATCTTCCTAACCCAGGGATCGAACGCACACCACCTGCACTGGCAAGAGGATTCTTTACCACTGAGTTACCAGGGAAGTCCAATAGTGTGTTAAGCAGCTTTTTTTTTTTTTTAAGTTCTTAAATGTTGGCTTGACTTCCAGTTAACATGGTACCTGCCTATGGGATTGTATAAGGGACAGATCTAATTGTCCACAATCAAAGTGTCTTTCCTGTATAATGGCTTTGGCTCATGGGCTCTGGCCTTTCCCAGTGCTTCAGGGACTCCTACAGCAAGTGTCTGCTTGTTCCCCAGAAACTGGAGTCGGCAGATTCTGGCCACGTTGCTTGGTGTCGATTCTCGTGTCTCTCAGCAGCAGTCTTACTGTCCCTTCTCCCTCCTGCCCTTTTCAGATCACCGGGGTGATCCTGCTGGCCGTTGGAGTCTGGGGCAAACTTACTCTGGGCACCTACATCTCCCTTATCGCCGAGAACTCCACAAATGCTCCCTATGTGCTCATCGGCACTGGCACCACCATCGTCGTGTTTGGCCTGTTTGGATGCTTTGCCACATGCCGTGGTAGCCCATGGATGCTGAAACTGGTGAGTAGGTCACAATGGAATACTGCTTTCGGATTCTGTTTTGTAAAAATGCAAATCACGTGAAAGCGAAGTGGCCCTTCTTGAAGCCACAGATGAGACCTTGATATTCATTGACTCTAATTTTAGTTCAGACTCTTACCTAACCTACCCTTTAGTCCCCTAGAGGGACAGACAAGCCCAGACACAGCCTGGTACAAAAAATCCAGTCCTGGTCCCTCGAGGTAGATGATGACAAAGCAGTGGCCAGCAGTTCCAATAAGCCCTTTATAGCCATTTATAGCAAGATGCCCTGTTCTAGTTTTGAATTCAGTCTTAGAAATCTCTTGAAGCATGTGATATGCAGCCTTGGTGGGTGAGGCAGTATCTTGAACATAAGCATCCTTTCATGCCCAAGTTCCCAGTGGAGAAATACTTTTCTGCCTCCTTGAGCTTGGCCGTGCTTGAATGCACGGGCATGCTTTCCTCTACATCTGCATCCCCTGGCTCCATGTGGTGGGAGCTGAACTAAGCCAGAGCTTCCCCACTCAATAGAGGGTTGATATGGGACCAAGTATTGGCTACCTGGACCTGGTAATAGGACAAAAACAGCAGTGATGTTTCCCAAAGAGTAAGGCAGGCTGTTGAAGATGGTTACTGCAAGTCTCAACTTTTTGGTAGACCAGTTGCCTAATTCTCTACTCTCTTACCCATTAATGTGGAAGATTTTCATAGATAAAAGTGATTTCCTGGTGGCTCCAATGGTGAAGAGTCTGCCTGCAATGTAGGAGACCCAGGTTCAGTCCCTGGATTGGGAAGATCCCCTGGAGGAGGGCATGGCAACCCACTCCAGTATTCTTGCCTGGAAAATCCCATGGACAGAGGAGCCTGGTGGGCTACAGTCCATGGGATTGCAGAGTTGGACACATCTGAGTGACTAACACTTTCAATACTTTTCATAGATAAAAGGCCGCAAGGGGCTCTCCTCAAAAGACAACTTTATTTAAAAGGATTTCTCTCAGACTTCTTGTTCTCTGAAAGGGGAGAGTGGAGATTCCATGAGTGCTGTGTCGCCTGCCCTTTCTTGTTTAGCCCTAGATTGTAGTAACCCATAATACCGTCTAGTGACAGATATGGGTGTGAAGATGATTCACTCCAAAGGACCCATCTTCCCGGTCTCTTTGTTGACAGCCTCATGGAGCTCGTGCTTGATTTGGCCACTTTCTGCCCTGCAGACCATGTGGGAAGCTGATACCCTGGCCACCACTGATCCTCCAGGTTGGTGGAAAAGCCGTAGTGAGACCATACTGAGGCACTTCTGCTGCTGTCGCCTCCACTAGGACCCTGAGTCAGCCTTCACTTCTTACAGGCACTAGTGTTTCCTTTGGTCTAGGGTTGGTAGTCTTCAACTTTGATCCATGTCTAAGTCACCTGGGCAGCTCTGCCAGGGACCCACCCCCAGCCAATGGAACCAGAATCTATGGTAGTGAGGGTCTGGCTGCATATTTTCTGAAAGCTCTCCAGGGGGCGCTATTGCACAGCCAGGGCTGAGACCCTCTTCCTGGGTACAGTGATTAGCAAGGAGAGAATTAACTCCAGAGGCAGAGACCTCTGCAAATCCACCTGTCCAGACAAGAAGGGAAGAGACTTGGAGACCTTGACAGGCCCTGACAGTAACTGGCTTAAGTCTTGACGGCAAAGATGTAACCTCTTTGGGCCTCTGTCCCCATTTATGAAAGAACACTGTGGGACTAAATCACCAAGGTTTCTTCCAGCCTAAAGACTATGACCAAAGCAGAAGAGGGCATGCAACAATGGAACAGTCATCTCTGGCCTCTTCTGAAGGTGGTTTCACACCACTTTTCCATTTTCTCCTAACACTTGTGAGCTTACTGACAAGCAAGCCTTTTGGGGAATCGAGAAGTTTGGGGCTGGGGGTTGGTTGGTTCCTGTTCCCTGCTTAGTGTTGTCCTGTGGGCGTACTGCATTTTATTTATTCCTCTCCACCACCATGAAGTGCAGGTTGTATTTTCATATTATGTGATAAAGACTTGGAGGTGTGTGTGAACCTTGTGCAGATTCACACAACTCATGTGCACAGACCTGGGTTTGGAACCCAGAGAAGCTTCTTTCCAAAGCCAGGACTGTTTGTACTGCAGTATTTTCATTTGGAGAAAACTTGAACCCTACCACCTGAATGTAATGCAGGCTCTCCCCAGTAGGCCTTCTGAAGGAGCAACAGCTCTTCTCTGGAAGCTTCCAGAAGCAGAGAACCTCCCAGGGACGCGAAACTGCTGATCTAGCTGAGCAGAGCAGAAGTCACTTGATTAACTGTCTCTCTAGAATTTTACAGTCCTCATTTAACCTCATTAATTGCAAAACAACTAAAAATAACTGTTTTCACTTTATGGAGGCTCAGAGCGGTGGCCTGTTGCCTAACAGTTACTCTACAACATGGCCAGGACTCAAATCCAGGAGGATTTCTGACCACAGAGTCAAAAGTTCTTCCTCCCACCTGCCTCCTAACAATTACTGTCTCACAGTACTGTCTCGTGGAGTCTAGGCCTGGGGTGAGACTCTCCCTAGAGTAAAGGGTGTTTCTAATTGCGCATTGTACCAAGTTGAGAGAGGAAGTTGTATACATGGAGCCTTCATTTCATTACTATGTGTTTGGTAGTGCCTGTGCTTTCAATGTGTAGAGAGACTAACTGGCATTTTAAGGCTGTATTTCCTCCTTTGAATATAGATGCCCCTAGCAGAGAAAAATAATTTATGATCCTGTGCACAGATGTGTATTTTACAAGTAAGCAATATGGCCATGTGCAGGGTACCCAAATTCCAGGGCATCACCAAGGACCATTCCCAACATTCAGGACTGGTGTATTTCATTTCAGGATGAGAAGAAGCAGATTGTAAGACATATGCCTCGTAGGAAAGGAATCAATTCTCTTTCCTTTTATCTGCTTTTCAAAGTCACAAAAATGGAAAGCCTTAATGTCTCATAAGTACCGTGTAATATCCCTGAACTTGGGCACACATGCTCACGTGTGCGCACACACACACACACACAGACACACACACATACACACAATTGCCTTGGAAAGTACAAGAAGCATGAAATGTATAAGAAGCAGTGAGGGTTTTCAATGCTTGCAAACATTATTTGTCAGTAGCGTAGCCGATTTGCTTTTCAAAAGGCTATCGAGTCCGCAGAACACAGAGGTAAGAGGCCCATCGCTGCAGGGGCTGCATTCAGGCCGGAGCAAGGAGGTATGTCATGTCGCCTGTGCATATTCTGGCTCTTCTGACAAAGGAAGGGGGTTTGAAGCCACTTCATAGGAGATGTGCATAAGGAAATGGGAGGGGATGCCCGAAGGGAGAGAAGCAGCTGGGTCCATCCATGACTGGGTTCTCACACAAAGGGCTGTAGCATAGAAGAGAAGTTGGGCTGGTTCTGGTGTCTCCTAAAGGCAGATCCAACTCAAACCAGTGGAAGTTACAAGGAGGCCCACTGTGGCCAAGGGGAAGAAGGCTTTCTAGCAATCGAAACAGTTTAAAACCTGAATGAGCTGCCAGCAATGGGCAGGTGGTGGGAGTGTTCTCAACTTGCGGACTCCAAGTGACCTTGATGAAGAAAGTGGTATAAAGGGCTCACGCCCCCCTCCCCCAGCACACTCTACCTCGAGGAGCCTAACATGAAGAATAGCAGATGAGAAAAGTGAAAGTGTTCGTCACTCAGTCATGTCTGACTCTGTATGACCCCATTCACTGTAGCCCGCCAGGCTCCTCTGTCCATGGGATTCTCCAGGCAAGAAGACTGGAGTAGGTTGCCATTTCCTTCTCCGGGGAATCTTCCTGAACCCAGGGATTGAACCCAAGTCTCCTGCATTGCAGGCGGATTCTTTGCTATCTGAGCCACAGTAATGGATACTTAGTTGTAAAAAGCCCTTCCAGATTTCTCCTGCTGGAGCCAACCTGAGAGGCCTGATGTTAGTCCCTGGATGCACTGTCCTCGGCCCATGTGCCCCCAAATGCTTATATGTATTGAATAGACGCAAGCTAAC
Source organism: Bubalus bubalis (assembly GCF_019923935.1). Classification (NCBI taxonomy): domain Eukaryota; kingdom Metazoa; phylum Chordata; class Mammalia; order Artiodactyla; family Bovidae; genus Bubalus; species Bubalus bubalis. Next base: position 38,231,458 of record NC_059181.1, read on the forward strand.
ATGGAGGGTCATGTGGGGACATCTGGAGAATGGGATTTTCCCACTTTTCCACCTAGGGAATAGAACAACTTGTCTAATTGCCTCTGACAAGAAGGAACTTAGTCCAAAGAGGGAGTGTCCTCCCTCCCCCTATGTCTGACGGTGTCCATGTCCACTTGCCTTGCAGTACGCCATGTTTCTGTCCCTGGTGTTTCTGGCTGAGCTCGTGGCTGGCATTTCAGGGTTCGTGTTTCGTCATGAGGTGAGTATACACCAAGTGGAGAACTCAGTTCAAGGGTCTCTGGGGGGAGACTTTTGAAACCTCTTGGAATGTGTAAAGGGTACAGAGAGGCTAGCTGGCATCTCCAGTGATATTTGCTAGTTTCCAAATGCCACCTACTGTGAGCTGAAGTGCCCAGAAAATTCTACATGCAGGAATTTTGCCAAATCTGAAACCTTACTTGTTGACCCTCACTGTTTCTTTATTTAGCTGCGACATAAAAGGATTCTCTGACTTGTTTTAAAACAGTGACCTTCCATATAGGTTAAATACCTTAAAAGCCTCTGCAGCGAGGCACAAGTGTGTGTCTGTATATCAGGATTTCTCAGAGGGCAAAGGCAAACCAGATGAGTCGTTTGCCAAAGACAAAGTGCTCCATTTCTCCAAAGCAGCCTGTGCTCTCCTGTCTGCTCCCCAGAATCCCTGTGTGGTGCCCCCTGCCCACCAGGGTAAAATCTACACCCCAGTGGTGAGGAGCCCTGTGGCTTTGCTTGGTGGTGTGGAGAAAAGGAGAGAAGACAGTTATGATTGAAAACCCCTACAGCTGCACTTTGTTTTCCATTTACATGTAAAATTTGAGACTTCTACAGCTGGTGGAAAATCATTTTGAATCCTGTTTTGTGATCATAACTGCTCGTTTCAAGGATACTGCCAGCTGTCCTGTGTCACGTGTGGCTATCTTTCCACGTACCATTGTTGAGGCTGCTGTAGACAATGTAGAGATGCTAATGCAGAGATGGGATGCTCTCATACGATCTGTAGCCACTGCAGTATCACTTTTCAGATGTACATACTGATGAGAGGTCAGAAAGTGTATATGCTACAATAAATTCTGGTTCTAACCCCCCTCCCCAAATTCATTATTGTCCCTTCTAAACCAGCGGTCCCCATCATGTTTGGCCCCGAGGACCGATTTTTTGGAAGACAATTCTTCCATGGACCTAGGGTAAGGGGGTGGTTTCAGGATGATTCAAGCACCTGACACCTATTGTGCAGTTTATTTCTCATCTCATGCTGCCACTGATCTGACCGGAGGCACTGGTCTGCAGCCCAGAGGTTGGGGACCCCTGCTGTAGATAACAGTAAAGATAGAAGCAGCTATACCTGTGTTAGGATGGAAAGAAATAGCAAGAGGGAGGTGAGAAAGACCGCGAGGTGGCATGTTACTGGGGCTTGTGAAGTCTGGCATCAGCTGCTCGCAGGCCCTGCCTTTGTGCTTGGCCGAGTGTGGTGAGCCTTCTTTAGGCACTGTCTGTGCCTTTCCCCTACAGCCCTGCTTTTGCCTTTACCAGATATGGCCTCTCAGATGCCAAGGCAGACTTCTAGAACCGTTCCAGGTGGGCGCTGCATCCAAAGTTAGACCACCCCCACCCAATTCTTATTCTCAGCTGAAGTAAAACCTGATGAAGTCACAGCCTTGACAGCCCAAGAGGTGCCCCCAGTGCCCGTGTGAATGCCAGGCCCAGCTCCCTCCCATGTGCTGTTGGGACTGGGTTCCATGTAGGGCTTTACCCCTTATGGTTCCTGATGTGTAGGACCTGAACCTCCTCAGCTGCCTAGACTCTTTTCACTGAAGGAAAAAAAAAAAAAAACAGTGGAAAGGGGTGGCTGGGGGTTGCAACACCACTCTTTGGCCACCAGTAGTGGGCTTCAGTTTGGCAAACACATATAATGAATGTGAAATACACATGATGAACGCATAGGCAAACACATATGATGAGAATAGGTCGCAACCTGGCAGTGTTGACTGCGAAGGGTATAGTAAAGGAAATACAATGAGCAGGCAGGGCAGCAGTGGGTGGTTTCTTCATCAGGAGTCCTCAAAATGGCCCAGGCTCAAGCCTGTGTAGACATGCCCTTGCCTAAGAGACAATGCGCATGCAATAAAACAAGAGGACACAGCTGGATGTGGTGACCTCCTTGACTTAGGAACTCCCTGTGGAGTTTTTTATCTCTTGTAACTGTCCCACGGGCATAGTGTCCAGTATTTCAGCAAGGAACATGCCTTGTTAGAAGAGTCTCCGTGTTTAGCCCTAAACTTCCTGCCAGGTAATAATTGTCATTTGCTCTCCTCCAGGCCTGAGTCATTTCACCAATCAGGGGGCAGTTTTTTACCATAAGCAGGGTTGCTTGGTAACACACTCTGATGCTCCGCCTTCAGTAGGTTTCCAGGGAAACAGAACATGAAAGTTAACCCAAGGTCAAATGTGTTCACAGAGGAGAAAGGGTTTGGTTAACCATTTATTAACAAGTAAAGTCCATGTCCTTTAGCCTTTATTTTTTATTTCAGTAAAGACAGGTAAGCAGAAGCTGGTTTTGCCTCACTCCTGTATGGTAGACCAGGGGTCTGATTTGAGTCAAAACATCAGTCTCTGCCTCCCCTTAACCCCTGTCCCACCAATGGCTTGTTCTTTGTCATTCTTCTGAGAAAGGGCAGAAAAAGTCTTAGAAAGAAGGATAGTCATTAACCAATTCAAAGAAAATAACTAAAAAACCATCAGAGCCCTTCTGAATCTGACCACTTTCAGTGGCTCATTTAACTAGGCAGGGTTCCTCTGAATTGGGGGTAATGGAAACAATTTGTTTAAACTCCTGAGCTAATAAACCTCTTGGTGAATTTTCTGAGCTCTTCTGTCTCAGAAAACAGGGCATCCCCTCCCTGGCCTACATTTATTCAGAAGAGGCTATTTTGGGGGTGTAAGTTGGTATAAATCTGTGTCCACCTGGGCCGTAGTAGACTGGAACCCCATCCCTCATTGTCTTCCTTAGATCAAGGACACCTTCCTGAGGACTTACACAGACGCCATGCAGAATTACAATGGCAACGACGAGAGGAGCCGGGCAGTGGACCACGTGCAGCTCAGCGTAAGTTCCAGCTAGGAGGTGGGGCTTGCAACTGCCTGCGAGGTTGGGGGACTTGTGGGCTGCCGGTGACAGGTGACACTGGACCAGCAGTGTTTGCGGTTGATCCCCACTCCCCACCTCTTGGTTCACTTCCCTTTCCAAGAGTGGACATACAGTACTTGTTCAGCGTCCAGTAATCCAGGTAATTAGTGTCAAGGAGCACTCCTGTCTGGTTTGCTTTTCATGCATAAGGATGTGAGCATCCCAAGGACAGCAGAGCTAGTTTGCCCTTAAAATTGCTATATGTAAAATAGATAACCAATGGGAATTTGCTGTATGACTCAGGGAACTCAAACAGGGGGTCTGAAGTAACCTAGAGGGTGTGATAAGATGGGACGTGGGAGGGACGTTCAAGAGGGAGGGGACATATGTAAACCTATGGCTGATTCAAGTTGATGTTTAGCAGAAACCAATACAATTCTGTAAAGCAATTGTTGTTGTTCAGTCGCTCAGTTGTGTCCGACTCTTTGCGACCCCATGGACTGCAGCACGCCAAGCATCCCTGTCCATCACCAACTCCCAGAGCCTGTCCAAACTCATGTCCATTGAGTCAGTAATGCCATCCAAACATCTTATCCTCTCTCATCCCTTCTCCTCCTGCCCTCAGTCTTTCCTAGCATCAGGGTCGTTTCTAATCAGTCAGCTCTTCACATCAGGTGGCCAAAGTATTGGCGCTTCAGCATCAGTAAAGCAATTATCCTTCAATTAAAAAATAAATTAAAAAAAAAAACAAACATCTTAAGCCTTGGAAAGGAGGTAGGCAGTGAGTGTAGGACAACCTTACTTTGAGTTGCCTCCCTAAGACCAGCCTTCTGGAAATGGTGTCTTGAGGCTGGGCAGAGAATTCAGTTGAGCTGCATTCGTGGGCTTGAGGGCTACAGTGGGCATGGGGGTGGGGAGATCTCAGAGAAACTGGGGATCTTGCACGCATGTGAATGGTTTAGGCTGCATGGTGATCTTTACAGAGGATACGAGGAAAGTAGGTGTTTCTTATCTGGAAACAAACCTGGCTTGTTTCAAGCCTGACTGCCCATCAGGATCACCTAGAGACATTCTTATTTTTTATGTTTCTGGTTATTTATTTTGGTAGGATTTCAAATCTACCCAGAAAAATTGCAAGGATAGTACAAGCAGCTGAACACCTTTTCCCCAGATTCACCAACTGATGATATGTTTTGCCCCGTGTGCTTCCCTATCTTCTGTGTCAGCAGTTGGCACATCTTTGCTGTAAAGGGTCAAGCAAGAATTATTTTAGGCTTTGAAAGCCATGCAGCCCATCACAGTCACTCAGTTCTGCTTTTGGAGCACAAAAGCCTCCCCAGACAACATGTAACACATAGGCACGTCTGTGTCCCAGTAAAACTTGATTTACAATACCAGGTGGCTGGGGGGCTGTGGTTTACCCACACCAGCTCTCTTCCTCCATGTGCGTCTTTTTCTGCTCTAAACCACTTATGTACCTGTTAGTGCAGATCCTGGGTAGAGCTTTGTAAAAGATTTTTGTCTCAGCTCCCCATCAACCATCTCAATTCAGTTGATCTCTATATCAGTCTCTTTAGCAGCACCCAGTCACACGCTAGCTCATTTTGGTGCTTAGCCAGGCCAGAGAGCAGCTCTTTGGCTTTGTGGAGATGCTAAGGAAACCAACACGACATATCATCTAGAACTCACTTCCTTTGCTGAGTTCACATGGGCTGGTCAGTAAGTAGAATTGTTAGCAGTGCCTCAGCACATCTTGGCTCACCAAAGCTGTGCCTGTCACCTTAGGGCCTGGGCCCATGTTTTTCTTTTAAAAGCTGCAAGGCGCTAAGTGCGGAGACCACAGTGCCTTTGATGTGCCACCCTTAATTCTTTCCCTTTCCCTGTTAACAGCTGAGCTGCTGTGGCGTGCAGAACTATACCAACTGGAGCACCAGCCCCTACTTCCTGGAGCACGGCGTCCCCTCGAGCTGCTGCATGAATGACACCTATTGCAACCCCCAGGATCTGCACAACCTGACTGTTGCCGCCACTAAAGTGAACCAGAAGGTACTCGCTCCCTCTCGACCACTTGGAACTCAGTGGTGAATATCTGCAGAGGGCTTTTTTGTCTCTGTGAAATGATGACAAATAGGTTAGAAATGGTCATCTTGGAGAGAGTCAAGAATCTTCCTCTGTGGTTCTTTCTGGGCAGGGAGAGGCCCTGGGCGCCCCATTTCTGAAGGAGAAAGCTGTGCCTCCGCTTGCCTTGCATTCCTGTCCCTCAGCGAGACTCTCCGAGGCATAGTTAGGAAGGGTTTGCAAGTGGTTCCTGTTAACCCTGATGCTGATGTCAGGGAACACTGCCTTTCTTCTTTCTGGGTGTCTGTCTTCTGCTTAATATACCTTCAAAACATGAAATTGTTCCCAGCTGGGTGCCAGTCCTCAGCGGAAAGAGGGAGTCAAGTTGACAGACAGCATGTGGTTCTGCAAGGAGGTGGGGGGGGCTTGATTTTAGGGATGTCACTGCTATAGGAAAAGAAATCAACGACTTCAATTCAGCTCACTGTCAACATCCTGACTCCTAAAGAAATTAGAGAGAGGAAAAAGCTGTCCAAGAGAAATCTGAAAGTTAGTACATAGTAGAAATGAGGGAAATGAAATTTAGGTAGTCAGAGAAAAAGGAAAATCAATTCTGTATTCCACTCTGAGGACATTGCACAGCTGTGTGTGAGGGCTGTCTCTGTTTTCAAAGATCTAGAGAAATGCCATGTAGGAAATATGTTTTGGTGAAACAAAAGGGAGCAAAACCCTACTGTTGTGTTTACCTATGGTTGCCACCATCAGGTAAATTTTTTCTTTTCTGACTAAGGTCAAGTGAAGATCTTCAAAATCCTATGGGATCTGGGCCAACTCCTGAATGATTCACGGAAAATAGCCATCCTTTCAAGATTTGAATGTAGAAAGATGCTTTCTATATTTTACCCATGTAATGTCAATACTTGTAGCGGAAGTGCTACAAGGCATTGTTGCCATTCTAGAAGCTCAATTTGTCATTCTGGACTTAATATTTTCTGTCAATGTGGTGAGGTAAGATGTTCAGTACAGACAGCTGCTTGTCTGAGCCAAGCGGACATTTGTTCTGACTGGAATTTTTGAGGCCTCCTCCTCCACCTCTTGACAGTGAGGTGACTCCTGGTTTCTTCCTGGACGCCTCCACTAATCCCCTATCTGTCATTATGCTGCCATTGTATGCAGTGCTGAGCTGACCTGGCCCTCAGTGGGTGCTCCAATGTATAAAAGGCAAGATGTGCTTTATGACCATAAGATATTGGTACAGCAGAGCCTCAGGAGATCCTTTGTAGATACAGCAGTCATCACTCTTGAGAAAAGCCTTTTTAAAAAAAAATTTTTTTTTTCACTCAAACTACTTTTGTGAAAGTTGAGGACTTCGAAGTCAGGACCACAGGGTCTGGCATCAGACTGCAGTTAAGTTCTGGCTCAGCCACTTGTTGGTCGTGTGATCTTGATCAAGTTACTGCAGCCTCGCTTTTCTCATCTGTAAAATGGAGAGAAGAATTCTTGCCCCTTAGGATTGATAGGATTGAAGGAGATAAAGTGTCTAAAGCACAGTGTATGGTAGAGAGTAAGGACAAGAACATTTTAGCCGTCATGTTAAATGGTAGCTGTGGTGTCAATGTCATGACAATGACAGTGACATCTGTCTTGCACTCGACCACACTGTACCTTTCATTAGAAATGATGTAGCAGGTCCTTGGAGCCAGGGTCTTTTGTTTGTATTCAAAAGCAAGTTTAGAGGCAGCTTCTAGAGTGCATCTCTCTAATCCTGACAGTGATTTCCAGAAAGAAAGATTGGGGAGCATTTTTTTTCACTCTACTGATAACCTACAAACTCACCTCGCTCTCGGCGCCATCCCCCCAATCCTTCTTTACATTTTCCTGAACATCTCAGATACCTCGAAGAGGTACTTTTCTCTCACTTCCTGTTTACTCTCCTATCTGGCTCCCTCTCCGGAGAAAAAGTGAGTGACAACTGAAATTGGCCTAGTTTAAGTTTCATTAGGTATTCTCATTGAACGCCCACTCGAACTTTGAACTTCTCAGACAAATTAATTCCCAGGTCTGAGTCTCTTGACATCTTATCTATAAAAGGTAGGTGAGGGACCTCCCTGGTGGTCCAGTGGTTAAGAATTTGCCTTCCAATGCAGGACACAGGAGTTTGATCCCTGGTTGGGGAACTAAGAGGAACTAAGACCCCACATGCCATGGGGCATCTAAGCCTGCACACCACAACTAAAGACCATGTGCCCCAATGAAGCCAATGGTGCCAAATAAACATATAAATATTTTTTTTTAAAGGCAATGCATATGGGGTGGGATAGTCTTGTCCAAATCACTGGAAGAGAGCAGGCAAGAGGTGAGAACAGTTAAGCAGGATGTTTATTGTTTTGAGGACAGTTTTGGTCTTGCTATACACGATGATGAAATGTCCATAGATTCAGTTAGCTCATAGCACTGACCAAGCCCCTCCCACCTAGGAATTTCTTGCCAGTTTTTAAAGCCCCCAGGGCAAGAGGAAGACAGAAAGTTATTCTGAGATGCCTCCTCCCAGAGCCTGCCGCGGAGCAGCCGTCTACTCTTGCTACCAAAAAGCCTGCCACTTGCAGGTGTTTCCCATCAGAGACCCTGTTGATTTAGACTTGCTGAGAGGCTGAGCAAATTACCTGTGCTGTTTCTGGATGTTTCTTAGGACACTTAGCAGGTCTCTGTGGCTGGATCTCACACTAGACAGCCAGGCTTTCATCTTAGGACATGAAATGAGATCGATATGGGCAGATAAGATCGTGGTTTCCCGGAGAATTTAAGGTGGAAGGCAAATGTGCAGTGGGGTTGTGGGATCAAAGCAGCTTGGGCAGAGCTGGGCCAAGTCCTGGGGATGGGCTTGTGGGTCCACAGAGTGAATGACGAGGAAAACTGGAGACAGAAAGCATTTACTGCAAGCTGGATCTTGTATTGTTTAAAAAACAAAGAAGCTAATCACTTTCATCTTCTCATCTTAACTAACTCTCTTACTGCTATAATTTAATTGGTTCTTTCTTTGGAGTGAAAAGTAGTGGGGGAACTTAGAGAAGAGTGCTTCTCCAACTTTAATGGGCACGTGAAACATCTAGACGTATTGTTAACATTCATGAAAAGTTATTAAAAATGAGTGACCCCAGGATCTGATTCTGATTCAGTAGGTCTGGACTGAGGCCTCAGATCCTGCATCTAACAAAATCCCCAGGAATACTGCTGCTGCTCATAGAAAACTCCACTTTGAGGAGCCAGATTTAAAAGAAATGATTTTGCCACAGTTGTGCTAATGCAAAGCCCTTACTTCATTTTTCTGGTTTCTCTTACTGGTTGGAATGGACTTATCAAAAATAATGTGACTGACTGAATGGAGAAGAAATCATACTTTAGGAAAACATATTCACCTTATGTGTAGAACTGAAGTTCACAGCAACAAAACAAAACTCTATTCCAAAAACAAACCGATTCCAAACGATTTTGCAGAGTAAGAAAATAGACCACGTGACTTCTCTCTGGTTTCTATTATTGGGCTTGTGCTTCTGTATTTTGAGCTGATGTAACACTGGTGGTCTGAACTTCATCTCTCCACCTCCCCCACATCACTGTGGGGAAGAGATACCGCAGTGAACAATGACCAGCACAGAAACACACAATCTTAGCTGTTGCCATTTGAGAAAGTGCTATGAGTGCTATTATGAATAGAATATCGACCTCTCTTCTTATTTGACTTCTTAACCTGAACTGACCTCCTTTCTGATACCTGTTGGAAAAGAGTGTGATGTATAATTTCACTAGTAGAAATGAAATTAGTGAGCAAGCTTCTCCTATAAAGAGAGAGTCACAGTTCAAAACCTCCCATGAACAACAATACACTTCCTTTGCCCCCCCCCGCCCCCCCGCCCCTGCCCTGGCCTTCAAATTTGCACCAGGTAACCGAGGAGCATAGTTTATTCATTGCATTGAAAACATGTGTCAAAGCACTGCTGCTAAATGAATGCATCTTTCTTTGCAAACAGAATATGAATGCATAAAATATCACTTACTAGAAGATACAGCATCGATGGGATTTTCCTAGGCTCCATGAGAAATGTTAAATCATTACATTTTGAATTAAAAAATGGGAGACATGTTTTTCGTTGTTCTTGTTCTTCAGATGTTATTACAATTCAGTGGGCCTTTCTTGATAAACTACAATCCTCTTTACCCTGCTTTTGAAATGAATGTCTTGATTTTTCACGGGCTTCGTGCATTCAAGTTTGAAGCCCTTTTCCAGAAAACTGGAAAAAGACCATGTTTTCCAAAGCTGAATACATCACTTCAGAAGTCTTGGTTAATTTGGCCCAGTTCCAAAGAAAATCAAAATCAGATCATTTGTTTTAAAGAAATCGAATTTTATCCGTTTTAAACTAAACAATTGAAATTGGTAAAATTAGTGTTGGTTTTAATCACAACATGGGCTCTGCCTGCAATGCAGGAGACCCAAGTTCAATCCCTGGGTCAGGAAGAGCCCCTGGAGCAGGAAATGGCAACCCACTCCAGTACTCTTGCCTGGAGAATCCCATGGACAGAGGAGCCTGGCAGGCTACAGTCCATAGGGTTGCAAAAGAGTTGGACGCGACTGAGCACAGCACAGCTGGGGAATGCAGCAGCTTAATCACAACACGCAGAGATTTCACAGGATGGCAAAGGGACATTCACTTCATTTTACAAATGAGGTTATTGACAGGGAAAGTGACTTGTTCAAGGTCACACAGTAAATCTGTGGAAAAGTGACTCTCGAACATAGGATTTTCCCTAGTTAAAAAAAAAAAAAAAAGTAGCAGTCTTTGTATGAAGAACCCTAAAGTGCCATAAAGTTGGCAGGCATTCAACCACCTCCTTCTAACCAGATTTCACTTTATCTACGATTTTGTCATTTGTTGTGAAAATGCTAGTAACTGTGTTTATCATGCTGAGCTTTCCTGATCAAGGATGCGGGATGCTTTTTCATCTTTTCAAATCTGCCTCTGTATCCCTACAGCATTGGTCTCATGGATCTTACAGCCTTCTTGGTCAATTTCATCCTATGATGGAAACATTTGTGAACGAAAGCCTATATCTTGGATTTGCTTTTAGATACTCCAGCCAGGGGATGAGTGTTGAAGCAATTGAAGTGAAACAAGACTGACCATATGTTCATTGTGATGTTAGAGGCAGGGTCACTTGGGAGTTTGTTGTACCACCCTCTGTTCCTTTTGTTTGTTTGAAATTTTTCATTGTATTTGCGAAATGAAGATTGGGGTGTATGTGTGAGTGTGGTAAGATAACCCAGGCCCATTTGGCCTGGATAAAACATGTCTCTGAGACTGTGTCTCTGTTTTCAGGGTTGTTATGATCTGGTGACCAGTTTCATGGAGACCAACATGGGAATCATCGCTGGAGTGGCTTTTGGGATTGCATTCTCCCAGGTAATCCTGTGGTCTGGTCTAGCCTTTCCTCTGTCTCCTGCTCACTTTTCGTGGTCTGCAGATTCTCTGGCGGCCTCCCTGTGCCTGGGGAAAAGCTGATGGATGGGGTCAGAACTCCTTGCTCATTAGTCCTCAGGTCATCTGTTTATTGATTTTCCTTTTTCAACTTAAATGAAGTTTTGCCATCGAGGGAATATCGGTTACAGTTCAACTAATGACTAGCTCCAGAAAAACAACTCGTTTCTTCTGTAGGTCAAATGGAGGTTAGCTGAACAAAGTACTGCCTTAATTGGAGCATAAACAACTCCAAACATCAAATGGCTGATTTGGATTTGGGGGGAGAGGGAAGAGGCTCTTTTCCTGGTTGACCTACCTGTCCCTTTTTGATTTCTTAGTTCCTGGGAATTGTGCATGAGATCTCTTCCTTAAAAAAAAAATGTAGCCAACTTCATCTTGTGATCATTATTTTGATCTGAAGGTCTGAGTGTTGTTTCTTAAGAGGAAACTGAATTTGTGTATAGGAAATGTTATATCCCTTTATCTCCACTTGGCCTCCAGAAAAGAATGAGAGAAGCAATTATGCAAACTAAGCAGGCCACATATACTCAAGGATGGAACATGGTTAAGTGAAATCTAAAATTTTGCCCACCTCCACCAGGCAGCATGTTGTCCCATGGGCTTCTGATCTCCCGGTCAGATGATAGAGCATATATACCTAACAACAACAACAAAAAACATAATGCACAATTTTTTCAGATGAACTGATCATTTTTTCCAACAAAGCCCAATTAATGTCACCTCAATCATGTTGCCATGGCTCTGGTTTTACCTGCCTGAATTCTACATCAGCCCTCCCAGACTATAATTACTATCCCCCTGCCCCCGCAGCCCCCAGACCTCTTTCCTTCTTGCTGAACCAATACAGATACACTTTAATCCTAAATTTGTTCCTAAAACTTCACCATTGAAATATGGCATGTACAGAAAAGTGCAGACATTATAAGTATACAGCTTAATAAGTTATCATAAGATGAGCCTATCTGTGTACTTACCATCAACGAATAGCACATTAGCCTGGCAGTTTTTGCATATGGAGGGCCTAGCCTAAGGTAAGTCGAAAAGTTTTTCTGTGCTGCCTAGGAGAAGCCCTTGATGCGGGGCTCACTGAGTTGGCTCTGTGTCCCTGTGGGCAGTGAGAGAGGGAAGCCCCAAGGAAGCCTGAAACAGACTCTCTCCACAGAGACTTTAGGTCTCATCAAGGTACTCCAGAGTTGTTGGGATAAGAAAACAAAACCCAAAACCCAGGAGCATCACAGAGGCAGTACCATTCACCCATGTGGCTGGTCAAGTGCAGAGATTTGAGATCTGCCGTGTTCACCTTGGGGCAGGGAGAAGAATGGCCATGGGTGGCTCTTGGTAGTCAGATGCACTGGGAGCTGCAGCTTTGAATGGTGCCAGGAGCCTCAGGGAACCTGGAAGATGAAGCGGGCTTCCAGATGCCAGTAGATCCAGGGCCTCTCTGGGACCATGGTGGCCACTTAGCAGAAGCGTGTTCAAGAAGAACCAGCCCTGCTGATCCTGGTCACTGACCTTGCACCAAAGCTTCAGCCACATGTGTTCAGAAATCTTAGGACAAATGTCAGAGTGACACTTAGCAAATAAATGTTGGCTAAAACAATCATATTGGCCTATGTCTTGAGCTTCCAGTAATAAAGCGAGCTTTGCTGAGGAGAGGCCACAGGGAGATCAAAGTAGGTAGAAAAGAATAGAGCCCCCACCCCCCAACTCCTCACTTGCCCCCACCTTCTGCTTACCCTTCTCCTCAGCTGCTCTCATGACATCCATGCTGTCCTTGGTTGGAACAAACCGGTCTTGCACACCTGTTGTCTTAGAAATTAAACATAAGTGTGGTATAATGTACCTAAATGTGGTATAGTGGACAAGGAAAACTAAGCTGAAGTCTAACCTTTTAATAGACTTGTGAGTGCTCCGTCCCCTATTAACTAACTTAGCTAAAGACCTTGAGTGCTGGTTTTGGACAGTAGGGGTTTGGCAGGCATTAAATACTTCTCTCCACAAATTCCCAGGTGCCTTTACCCTCTCAAGGCAAAGCCTGTTTGTCCAGACTTGATGGGCAGGTCCTGCTGCCCTTTTAATTTATAGCAGGTAGTTGAGTGTGTTTTGATAGGGTACCTCCTCCCTTGCATCTTTGGCAGCTACTCTTTTATTCGAGGGGGCTTGGGGATGGACACACACATACACACACACAGTCATCGCCTCCCTCACGCCTAACATGAACTGGAAGCCAAGCATCCAAGTCCAGACACTGATATTACTTTGTGATACTGCATTGGAACTTGGTTGGCCTTCTGCTATGGGGTCTCTGTGTTTAGCACTTCCGTCTCTGATGTAATCAGCTTCACTAGACTTGGAAACTGTTAGGCTGGATTAATCCCCCCAAAGCACAGAATGTTATAGTCCTGAGTAAGGATGGGAGAACTGTTTTCCAGAAGGGAGAGTTGAGCGGCTTGCTTGATGTTGGGTGACTAGTGTAGATCCACTACAGTTCAGATGATCTCATCTGGTCCGCGGCATTCAACATTTAGGCCAAATATAACCCTTGTTCTTGACTCACGTAGCACCTAAATGGAAGTCAGTTTGTGCCTTTATAATGAAAGTGTTTGAGTCTATGAAATTGCAAGGAGAAAGGTACTCATCAAAAAATACCCATCCCTGTCCTACCCAACCCTTTCCTCTGCAGGGCCTCCTCCAGGGCCCACAGGCTGCTGCCATGATTTGTTATGGACCAAGGGTTCTTTTCCAGGACTTGTTTATCTTTTCTGTATTGAGGACAAGACAAAGCTGTCAGTAGCCTCGATGAGACATGGCTAAATAAGGCTAACAGAATCTTTACCTATTCCCCTACTGTTTTCAGGCTCTGAAACAGTCCCTAAAAGTATTTATATGGTTTTGTTTTAAATTGGATTCCTTGGCATGTTCCTAAAGATGTGGAAGTTTTATTTACTTTCCCAGTTAGGCCATCAACATAAAATCTCTACAGGCATTATGAAAAGTGAAAGTGTTAGCTGCTCAGTTGTGTCCAACTCTTTGGGACCCCATGGACTATAGCCCACCAGGCTCCTCTGTCCATGGAATTTCCCAGGCAAGAACACTGGAGTGAGTTCCCATTCCCTTCTCCAGGAGATCTTTCCGACACAGGGATCGAACCCCGGTCTCCTGCATTGCGGGCAGATTCTTTACTATTTGAGCCACCAGGGGAGGCATTGAGAAGATTGAAATTTTAGACCTATTGTTAAGCAAGTTGTCTTTTATAGCTTTGTTACCTGGCCTCTCTTTGCCCCTCAGGGATCAGGGACTGGCCCGTTTGGTGGCCACGGTGATTGCAGGGGAAGATACCCCTGCCCCATTGCCTCTGACAGCCCTGGTCTTGGTTGATCTAGACTCCACCCTCTCTCAGCCCCTCTCCCCCACCCCTTGGCTCCCACCCTGTTCCTGGGGATCTGCAGAGCCCCATTGACACAATCCCTGTTACTGGAGCTCTCTTTTTGGGGAAGCTTTGAGAAAGCTAGAGTTGGCCTTCTGTAAGTCGAGGGTCTTTTTTCTCTCCTTCCCTCTGTGGCTTCTCAGTTCGTGAAGGTCCTCCCTGAGGCTTTCGTGACCCAAAAAAAAGCAGAATATAGTACAGACAAGGCTGAGTGGTAGAAATAAAATGTTACTTCCAACAATTAGACGAAGGCTAATTACAAAGTCTTAGATGACCAAATACCAGGAATCTGATCTCAAACTCCCTAGGCTGTATGGGATTTGGCATTTCACCGGCCACGAGGAGAGGGAGAGGTGGCTCTGGGATCTCTGTCCTGAGGCTTTATAGCATAAGAGGCAAGTTCTCCTCCTCTTGTCTCTCTCTCTCTGGGGGTTAAAGCAGAAGTTTGTCCCTGTGCCCACATCGGATCAGATCAGATCAGATCAGTCGCTCAGTCGTGTCCGACTCTTTGTGACCCCATGAATCGCAGCATGCCAGGCCTCCCTGTCCATCACCAACTCCCAGAGTTCACTGAGACTCATGTCCATCGAGTCAATGATGCCATCCAGCCATCTCATCCTCTGTCGTCCCCTTCTCCTCTTGCCCCCAATCCCTCCCAGCATCAGAGTCTTTTCCAATGAGTCAACTCTTCGCATGAGGTGGCCAAAGTACTGGAGTTCAGCTTTAGCATCATTCCTTCCAAAGAAATCCCAGGGCTGATCTCCTTCAGAATGGACTGGTTGGATCTCCTTGCAGTCCAAGGGACTCTCAAGAGTCTTCTCCAACACCACAGTTCAAAAGCATCAATACTTCAGTGCTCAGCCTTCTTCACAGTCCAACTCTCACATTCATACATGAGCACAGGAAAAACCATAGCCTTGACTAGACGAACCTTTGTTGGCAAAGTAATGTCTCTGCTTTTGAATATGCTATCTAGGTTGGTCATAACTTTCCTTCCAAGGAGTAAGCATCTTTTACTTTCATGGCTGCAGTCACCATCTGCAGTGATTTTGGAGCCCACATACTCCCACCTTAACACATCAGCCCCAGAACATACCTCTGTTCTTGAGGAATTTACATATATTTAACCTAAAGAAAGGTTTCATCTAAATAAGGATGGATTTTTCTATCTATAGAATAATTGGGTCTAGTGGCAAGTGAGCATTTGGTCCTGATTCAGACTGAGGAAGAGCCTGTGTCTTTACCTTTAATAGGCTTTCAGTTATGTACCTAGAAATAATCTGTTAACAAATGGTATTAAGTATAGCATGTTCCCCCCTCCCCACTTTCCTTTAACTTGGGGATAAGGGAAACGAGAGATCAAAGTTCTCTCTCAAATATGATGAAACACTATAGCAAATGTGAAATCAGTAACCCTGCAAATAATTCAGAACACCCACCATATCCCAGAGTCTAGTTTTTCTTGCACCAGAATTAACTAGAATAAAAGCCAATATATGTAAACTACTGTTTTCACAAAGCTTGTATATACCCCAGCTCAGGGCTTTTTTAAGGAACAATTTCTTAGTAGATGTTAAAAAATAATTTTAAAAAATCTGTCTTCTCCCATGAACAAACAGAAGAAGGTATGTTCTTGCCCTAGAAATACAAAATACAGTTTGAAAGCAAATAGCTTTTATTTTCTACTTATATTTTTAAAGTTATTATTTCTGTGAGAAAGTACGTCTAGTGCTTTAAAAATGATACTGTTTCTGTTTGGGGGTAAAAAGGTGGAGGAACACACTATATTGCCTTGAAAATAGGCATTTTAGATACAAGAAATACTGATGCATACTACAGAATGTTTGGGCTGTGTGGCTTGTGAACTGGCATGGGGGCCGAGAGCACTGCAGACCACTGAATACAGGAGCATTGCAAACTGTGAGGTGGCATGCTAACTACTGTAAGTGCTGAAACATACAGGAGGTCAATGAAAAAAAACCTGAAGTGCTAATAAGCTTTACAAAGAACAGAGTGTCTAGGAACTTGAGATCAAATAAAGCGATGCCCACTGAAAGCCCTCTCCCTGAAGTTTGCAATGTAAGGCAGGAAGGGAGCCCTGGTGGTGAGAGGCAAAGGAGTTTTTTTGGAGAGGAAAGGGTCTAGGCTGGAAAGGGGGCTCTTCTTGGTTAGAAGAGAGGCTGGAGCCATAAACTCTGTGTGGGCTTCCTGTATGGTTTGAGGGGGGTTCTTTAACCTCTCCTGAACCCATTTACTTATCTGAAAAATTGGGATGGTAGTACTGCCCAGGTATGTACTAGGGATTAAATAACTCGGTATTCCCAAGTGTTCAGTGTGCCTCTGGTTTTTGGCTGGCATCTGATTTTGGAGAGTATCTAAAGTGTGATCTGGTGTATGTTGGTCCTGAAAAATAGCAGTTGTAATGAAAAGAGACAAACTATAAGGCTCAAAATCCTTATAGGGGATTTTATTTTCTCATTTGGCACAATATTCTGGTAGCTCAGAGGGTAAGGAATCTTTCTGCAATGCAGGAGACCTGGGTTTGATCCCTGGGTCAGGAAGATCCCCTGGAGAAGGAAATGGCAATCCACTCCAGTATTCTTACCTAGAGAATCCCCATGGACTGAGGAGCCTGGCTGGCTACAGTCCATGTGGTCGCGAAGAGTCAGACACGACTGACAACTAACACTTTTCTGGAGGTTACAGCCATGGTTACTTTGGCCACTTGGTATAGGCATAATACTGTGTATTTTGTGGCACAAAATGATGGCCAGAGTCTTGGTAGGAAATGAGTCCAATAAGGTGGTGACTTTTCCTTACCTGACAGAGGTTATAATCTGCATGTTTCATAGCACAATTTCCATTTCATAAAGGAAGAGAAGAATCTGGGATTTGACCAAGAGAGGGAATCAGGTGGGCTGCAGCCTGCAAGGTTGAGCAGAGAGGAAGGAGAACAGAGTTTGGGTGTTGCCTTGATCAATAGTAGGACCCAGTGTGTAATCTGTAAGATAAGGGTGACCAGAGAGACTGGGTGAGTGGTTCTGTCACCTAGAAGTCTGGTTAAAACATCAGTTTCTGGGCCCCACTCCTAGATGATGCTGATTTGGGTGGTCCTGGGGCCACAGAAGTGTATGAAAGTCACTAAGTTGTGTCCAACTCTTTGCGACCCCATGGACTATATAGTCCCTTGAATTCTCCAGGCCATAATACTGGAATGGGTAGCCGTTCCCTTCTCCAGGGGATCTTCCCAACCCAGGGATTGAACCCAGGTCTCCTGAATTGCAAGCGGATTCTTTGCCAGCTGAGCCACCAGGGAAGCTGACATTATACTAGACTGTCTCTCAAGGTCATTGCCACCTCTGAACCAATAACACACGGCCAATTGCTTAAGAAGAAGCGACCCTCACTTGGCCAAGAGAAGCTGCAGACAGTCAGACTCAAGTACACAGTCAGGGTCCTGTCCAAAAAGTGCTGATCTTCCTGAGTCAGGAATGAGAACTGTGGTCTCCAGTGAGCAGAACAGATACAGTGAAGTAACAGCTTTTTATCAGATTCACTTGTGTTAGAAGTTAAGTCAAAGCACAAAGTAGGTAGAAGATTGGGAAGGTGGAAGTACTCTGATATTGGTTGTGGTGAAAAACCAGGGGGTAGACATTGGGTGTATATGGGCCCATTTAGGCCTACAATATCTACATGGTTTAGAGATAAAGAGAAGTTTAAACCTGCCCCACCCCCTCAACCTCACAAACCATGACTGACTTCATGACTTACTGACTTGGCAAACTCTCCAAGAATAGCATCCCATTGTCTCAGTGAAAGAACTATTATCTTGTCAGCCAGGTATGGCTGGGGTATCAGCCTGTGCTGAGATAGCTTTCCAGTGCATGTGGTTATGGTTCTAAATTCAACCCTGGCATTCAATTCTACCATACTAATGCCGGGTAGTTACTACTACCTTGCTGTAGTAACTTAATTTTTTTCATTACTCTCAGAACATAGGAACACATTTTAATATTACTTACATGTCAAAAGTCATTTTTCAATGGCCAAAGTGAGCTAGAACTGTAACCTTATGGCCAGTTCGAGACTTTCTAGCTGTCCTCCACCGGCACCTAGACTTCCTAAGTCTTTGCTCCCACTACTGAAATGAGGCTTGACTGTTTTCCCTAGTGCCCTTTCCCCACTCATGTTCAAAAGCCCTCAGTCGTTAAAAATTATATCTGGGTGGAGGGGGGCGGGTCAAAGAAATGTTACCTCAGTGACTTGAGAGAGTGTTGTCTTTTTCCTTCTGCCAACAGCTGATTGGCATGCTGCTGGCCTGCTGTTTGTCCCGGTTCATCACAGCCAACCAGTATGAGATGGTGTAAGGAGGTGAGTGGTGGTGGGGAGGGCTCTCCCTTTGGGGCCCGGATTCCCCCTTCAAAGGGATGAGGGTACTGCTTGGCCACTTCACTCCTTGTTCTCAGTGGCACTTGGCCATGTGCCAAAGCCTCATTTCTCTGGTGCTGGGCAAGAGATGTGACTACTGCTATCGTGAAAAACATCAAAATGCTCTCTTTAGCTTGTTACCTTAAGTCCTTATTAATGGTGAGTCATTTACATGTTTTAATTTCTCTCGTAGTCTTTCAAGAATGACAGAATAAGGGACCTGTTTTCAAAAGGAACTGCGGCAATCTTTGAAAGACTTCCAAAGAATGTTAGAGCACAGTACATAATACACCTGTCCTAACCCCCACCCCACCCCGCGTGCAACTGCAACTGACGCTCCCACACAGCCTCTGCTCCACCTTTCAGCCTGCGTCATGCGTAGCGTTCCATTTCGTGAAGCCCTGTTGTGCCAGAGTGTAGCCAGGTTCCCTGCATCTAGTCCTAGGGGACCCCACCCAAGGCCCTGTGCGTGCCAGCTCCTCCATCTGTACTTGGTCCAACTGCAGCTCATTGTAGGTGACTGATTCTCCACACCATCACTGGCCCTGCTGGGCCCTGCATGTAGTGTGGGAGGCTCCTGTTAGCCCTTGATCATGATTGATAAACGCTGCATACCCCCTAGATATAGATAAGCAGATAGCTATCTGTTCTTTTGGCTTAATCTCCTTTGGTTGGGTTTTCCCTTTTACTAAGGCTCTTTCCTACCTTCTTCAGGCTGCCTAGGCATGTAATACTTTGCAATTGTCCTTGAGGAGAAAAGGGCATGTGTCATGCACGAAGGAGATTATTGAGCTTTGGGTGGCCTCCTTGCTCCTTGTTGTTACATGCCTGGGAACGTATAGAGGGTTTAGTGCACCTGTATAACCCTGTTACAAAGCTGTATTGTTGCTTCCTGTGAAGGAAATAATTACTTCTGTTTTTCCCCAATTAATTGCTATTGTGTTATTTTACTTCTTTCTATATTTTTTCTTTGCATTGACATTACAGACATCGAGGACCTCATCAAAATCAATTTAAAAATGAGTGTGAAGGGGGAACAAAAGTCAAGATATTTTTAAAAGATCTTTAAAAATGCCTCTGTCTCGCATGCCAACAAGAATGCATTGATATTGTGAACATTTGTGATACATGTATTAATAAATAGTCATTACAAATTACTGTGTTCTGGTCTTGTTCTTAAAGTTTTAAAACACATTTCTATTCCATTTTGTTCCATAGGACAGGGGTCCCCAACCCTCAGGATCTAATGCCTGATGATCTGATGTGGAGCTGATGTAATGATAATAGAAATAAAGTATGCAATAAATGTAATGCGTTTGAATCATCCCCAAACCATCCCCCCCTTCCCTCCGGTCTGTGGAAAAACTGTCTTCCATGAAATTGGTCCCTGGTGCCAAAAAGGTTGGGGACCACTGCCATAGGGGATTGGAGGCGGGCCACCTTAAACACTGACACATCCCCCTTACAAGCTCCAGCTCCACTAAATAGCACTGAACAGTATAAAAATTGAAGGGATAGATTTGTTTTAATGGACATTCCAGGAACTTGAATCATTTATCATAAACAGGATGTATTGTTGGCTGCAAAAATAGAATCTTCATATTTCAGGCTAGAGGCAGAAAGATTTCAGAGTTTTTAAGTCTGAATGTCACTTTAAAAAAGGAAATGAACATCTACTTTCCCCTTTATTGTTCCTAACGATCATGAACTCTTCCCTTCCTTCATTCTTCTCTGGATTGAATAAACTCAATCTAGAAAAGAGATGACATCATACCATTCAGTTGTCCCAATGCCATGGCTTATATTAATACTAAAGTATGAACTCCTTATACTTGATTTAAAGAGCATTTTAGCAATAGGTACAGTATATATTATCTGCAATCTATTTTTTTCCTTCTTAATATGTGTGCGTGTGTATTAGTCACTCAGTCATGTCTGACTCTTTGTGACCCCATGGACTATATAGCTCTCCAGGCTTCTCTGTCCATGGAATTCTCCAGGCAAGAATGCTGGAGTGTGTTGCCATTCCCTTCTCCATTCCTTCTTAATGGATCATCCTTAAAAACTAGTAGAAGCATTTATTGATCTTGTCCCAAATAAGAGGATCTTCTCTGATGGAGATGGTGTTCTAACTATATCCACATATTAGTCTGAACTCTATAGGAAGTAAACCCTAAATGGCTTACAGTATCTGACCCACACCCTCAGATAGTCCCTCTTCAAAAGGTCAGCATTTTTAGAGAATTAGAGATCTCTTCTCTATAGCCCAAAACTTTTCAAAGTTTCATTTACATTTCTCTTTTGTTATATAATAAAATGAGGCTTTTCTGTAAAATTCTAAATAGAGCCCCATCCATGGTTCACCTTTTTGCAAACTATGCATTCACTAGTATACTAATACTGTTATACTTTGGTAAACAAGAAATCTATACACTTTCTAAATTGAATTTGGATCTCACCATTATGTAATTTCAGTGTGAAACATTTAACAAAGATTTATTTGACTTTAAAACTATAAAGTATTTATGTTTCAACCTTGCTCAGAAATAAGGTATATTTAGCTTTAAAAGGTATTGCCTAACCTTATTCCAACGGAGAAGGCAATGGCACCCCACTCCAGTACTCTTGCCTGGAAAATCCTATGGACGGAGGAGCCTGGTAGGCTGCAGTCCATGGAGTCGCTAAGAGTCGGACACAACTGAGTGACTTCACTTTCACTTTTCACTTTCATGCATTGGAGAAGGAAATGGCAACCCACTCCAGTGTTCTTGCCTGGAGAATCCCAGGGATGGGGGAGCCTGGTGGGCTGCCGTCTATGGGGTCACACAGAGTTGGACACGACTGAAGTGACTTAGCATAGCATAGCATAGCAACCTTATTCCAAAGTCATTATGCTAATTCATACTCCCACCACAGAGTAGTTAGTAAAGTTCCAGTTTGTTCACATCCTCATCAACACTTGTTATTCTCAGCCTTAGTTTTTTTTGCCATTCTGAATGTGTGGTGGTATCTCAGTTTGACTTCACATTATAATTAGTAATACTGAACATTCACTTTGTCATTGACTACTTTGATATCTTTATTTTTTGGCCACACTATGTGGCATGTGGAATCTTAGTTCCCTGGCCAGGGATCAAATCTGTGCCCCCTGCAGTGGAAGCATGGAGTCTTAACCACTGGACTGCCAGGGAATTCCTGATATCTTCTTTTATGAGGTATTCAAGTCTTGTGTGTTTTTTTTCAGTTATCTTAATTGATTTGTAGGAATTCTTTATGTATTCTGGATGCAAATCCTTACTTGGATGTATCAGTATTTATTGCAAATATTTTCTCTCAGCCTATCATTTGACTTTTCACATATAGTCAAGTAGTTTTTTCCAGATTTATGGGCTTCCCAATGGCTCAAGTGGTAAAGAATTTTCCTGTAGTGCAAGAGACACGGGTTTAATTCCTGGGTTGGGAAGATGCCCTGAAGGAGGAAATGCAACCCCTCCAGTATTCTTGCCTGGGAAGTCCCATGGACAAAGAAACCTGGTGGGCTACAAATGGTCAGACATGACTGAGCATGCATACACTACTGAGATGTATTTGATATTGTATAGGCTTGAAGTGTACAAGTTGATGACTTAATCCACTGATGTATTGTTAATTGAGACTAAACAACTAATGGATCACTGAAGGAATCAAACAGTAGATCAAAAATACCTAGAGACAAATGAAAATGAGAGCACAAGTATCCAAAACCTATGGGACACAGCAAAAGCTGTTTTAAGAGGGAAGTTTATAGTGATGAAAGCTTACCTCAGCAAATAAGAAAAATCTCAAATAAACAACCAACCTTATGCCTAAAGCAACTAGAGAAAGAAAATCAAGCTAGAGAAAGAAAGTCAAATTCCAAAGTTAGTAGGAAATAACTCATAAAGATCAGAGCAGGAATAAATGCAATAGACTAAAAAAATAGAAAAGATCAATGAAACTAAAAGATGGGTTCTTTGAAAGGATAAAATTGATAAACCTTTTGCCAGACATGAAAAAAAGGGAGAAGGCCCAAATCAATAAAATCAGAAATGAAATGATATTTGGCAAAACTAATACAATTATGTAAAGTTTAAAAATTAAAAAAAAAAAGAAAAAGAAGTTACAACTGACACCACAGAAATAAAGGATCTTAGATTACTACTAACAACTATATACCAATAAAATGAAAATGTAGAAGAAATACACAAATTCTTAGAAAGGTACAATCTCCAAGACT
Organism: Bubalus bubalis; assembly: GCF_019923935.1. Lineage (NCBI taxonomy): Eukaryota > Metazoa > Chordata > Mammalia > Artiodactyla > Bovidae > Bubalus > Bubalus bubalis. Next base: position 38,254,308 of record NC_059181.1, read on the forward strand.
GAACCAGGAAGAAATAGAAAATATGAATAGGCCAATTACCAGTACTGAAATTGAAAACTGTGATTTAACAACTCCCAACAATAAAAAGTCCAGAACCATATGGCTTCACAGGAGAATTCTATCAAACATTTAACATTTAACATCTAGAGAACAGTTAACATCTATCCTCCTGAAACTATTCCAAAATATTGCAGAGGAAGGGACACTCCCAAACTCATTTTATGAGGACACCATTACCCTGATGCCAAAACCAGACAAAGATACCACAAATTAAAAAAATTATAGGCCAATATCACTGATGAACATAGATGCAAAATTTCTCAACAAAAGACTAGCAAACTAGATCCAACAATATATTACAAGGATCATTCACTGTGATCAAGTGGGATTTATTCCAGAGATGCAAGGATTTTTTCAATATTCACAAATCAATCAGTGTGATACACCACATTAACAAAATGAATTAAAACCATATGATCATCTCAATAGATGCAGAAAATGCTTTTGATAAAATTCAACATCTATTTATGATTAAAAATACCTCTCCCGAAAGTGAGCATAGAAGGAACATACGTCAATATAATAAAGGCCATATATGACAGACCCACAGCTAATATACTCAACAGTGAAAAGCTGAAAGCTTTTCCTCTAAGATGAGAAACAGGACAAGGATGTCCACTCTTGCCACTTTTATTCAACAGAGTTTTGGAAGTCCTAGCCATGGCAATCAGAGAAGAAAAACCAAAAGGAATTCAAATTGGAAAAGAAGTAAAACTGTCACCTTGCTGATGACAGGTTACTATACATAGAAGATCCTAAAGATGCTACCAGAAAACTACAAGAGCTCATCAATGAATTTGGTAAAGTTGAAGGATCCCAAAGTAATACACAGAAATCTGTTGCATTTCTATACACTAACAATGAAAGACCAGAAAGAGAAATGAAGAAAACAATCCCATTTACCATTACATCAAAAAGAAGAAAACACCTAGGAATAAACCTACGTAAAGAGGCAAAAGGTCTGTAATCTGAAAACTATTAAGATGGTGATGAAAGAAATCGAAGATGACACAAACACATGGAAAGATACAGTATGTTTTTGCACTGGAAGTATCAATATTGTCAAAATGACTCTACTATCCAAGGCAATCTATAGAATCAATGCAATCCCTATCAAATTACTAACGGAATTTCACAGAACTAGAACAAAAAAATATCTTACGATTTTTATGGAGACACAAAAGAACCTGAATTGACAAAACAATCTTGAGAAATAAAAATGGAACTGGGGGAATCAGGCTCCCTGACTTCAGACTATATTGCAAAGCTACAGTCATCAAAGCAATATGATACTGGCAGAAAATCAGAAATACAGATCAATGGAACAGGATAGAAAGCCCAGAAATAAACCCACGCACATATGGTCAATTAATCTATGACAAAGGAGGCAAGACTATACAATGGAGAAAAGACAGTCTCCTAAATAAATGGTGCTGGAAAAACCGGACAGCTATATGTAAAAAACATGAAATTAGAACATTCTTTAACACCATCCAGTCCATTCAGTTCAGTTGCTCAGTCATGTCTGACTCTGCGACCCCATGGACTGCAGGATGCCAGGCCTCCCTGTCCATCACCAACTCCCAGAGTTTACTTAAACTCATGCCCATTGAGTTGGTGATGCCATCCAACCATCTCATCCTCTGTCGTCCCCTTCTCCTCCTGCCCTCAATCTTTTCCAGCATCTGGGTCTTTTCAAATGAGGCAGTTCTTCACATCAGGTGGGCAAAGTATTGGAGTTTCAGCTTCAGCATCAGTCCTTCCAATGAATATTCAGGACTGATTTCCTTTTGGATGGACTGGTTGGATCTCCTTGCACTCTAAGGGACTCTCAAGAGTCTTCTCCAACACCATAGTTCAAAAGCATCAATTCTTGGGTGCTTTCTTTATAGTCCAACTCTCACATCCATACATGACTCCTGGAAAAACCATAACTTTGACTAGATGGACCTTTGTTGGCAAAGTAATGTCTCTGCTTTTTAATATGCTGTCTAGGTTGGTCATAACTTTTCTTCCAAGGAGCAAGTGTCTTTTACTTTCATGGTTGCAGTCACCATCTGCAGTGATTTTGGAGCCCAGAAAAATAAAGTTTGTTTCCACTGTTTACCCATCTATTTGCCATGAAGTGATGGGACCAGATGCCATGATCTTAGTTTTCTGAATGTTGAGTTTTAAGCCAACTTTTTAACTCTCCTTTTTCACTTTCATCAAGAAGCTCTTTAGTTCTTCTTCACTTTCTGCTGTAAATGTGGTGTCATCTGCATATCTGAGGTTAACACCATACACAGACATAAACTGAGAATGGATTAAAGATCTAAATGTAAGACCTCGTACTATATAACTTTTAGAGGAAAACAGAGGCAGAACACTGACATATATTGCCACAAGATCCTTTTTGATACATATCCTAGACTAATGGAAATAAAAACAAAAATAAACAAATGGTATCTAATTAAACTCAAAAGCTTTTGCATAGCAAAAGAAACCATAAACAAAAGGACAACCCACAGAATGGGGAAAAATATTTGCAAATAATGTGACTGACAAGGGATTAATCTCCAGAATTTACACGCAGCTCGTATGGCTCAATATCAAATAAACAACCCAATCAAAAGTGGCAGAAGACCTAAATACACATTTCTCCAAAGAAGACATACATATTGCCAAGAGGCATATAAAAAGATGCTTCACATCATTAATTAGAGAAATGCAAATCAAAACTACAATAGGACCTCACCTAGTTAGAATGGCCATTATCAAAAAGTGTACAAACAAATGCTAGAGAGGGTGTGGCGAAAAGAGAACCCTCTTACACTGTTGGTGTGAATGGAAACTGGCACAGCCACTATGGAGAACAATGCAGAGTTTCTTTAAGTAACTAAAAATAGAAATACCATGTGATCCAGCAATCACACTACTGGGTATATCCAGAGAAAACCATGGTTCAAAATGATACATGCACCCCAGTGTACATTGCAGTGCTATTTACAATAGCCAAGACATGGAAGCAACCTGAATGTCCATTAATAGATGAATGGATAAAGATGATGTGGTATATATATATATAATGGAATATTACTCAGCCATTAAAAAGAATGAAATAAATAGCCAAGACATGGAAGCAACCTAAATGTGCATTAATAGATGAATGGATAAAGATGATGTGGTACATATATATATATAGTGGAATATTACTCAGCCATTAGAAAGAATGAAATAATGCCATTTGCAACAACACAGATGTACCTGGAGATTATCAAACTAAGTCAGAGAGAGAAAGACAAATATCACATGATATCACTTACATGCAGAATCTACAAACAATGATGTAAATAAACTTATTTACAAAACAGAAACAGACTCACAGACTTAGAGAATGAACTTATGGTTACCAGTAGGGAGAGGGAAGATGGGAGGGGAAAGACAGAGGTAGGGGATTCAGAGGTACAAACAACTATGTATAAAATAAATAGGCTACAATGGTATATTGCACAACACAGGGAATATAGCCAATATTTTATAATAACTATAAAGGAAGTACAACCTTTAAAACTGTGAAGCACTATATTGTGTACTTGAACCTTATATTTACAACTATACCTCAAAAAAAATATGGTAATCAAAATAGTGTGGAACTGACAGACCAATGGAACAGAATAGAGAGCCAAGAAATAAACTCAGACACTTACGGTCAACTAATACTTGACAAAGGTGCCAAGTGTATAAAATGGGGATAGAATAGTCTCTTCAATAAATGGTGCTGAGCAAACTGTGTATCTACATGCAAAGGTATGAAACTGGACTGTTATACTTTACTCAAAAGTCAAATAAAAAGTGGATTAAAGACTTACATATAAGACCTAAAACAGTAAAATTCCTAGAAGAAAACAGAAAAAAGCTTCTTGACATTGGCTTTAGCAATAATTTCTTGAATACGATACCAATATTACAAGCAACAAAAGCAAAAATAGACAAGTGGGAGTACATCAAAACAACAAGAAAAGGCAGTCTATGAAATGGGAGAAAATGCCTGCAACCCATAAATCTGATAAGGGGTTAATATCCAAATATATGGATATATAAGCACATCTACAACTCAATGGCAAAAAACAAAATACTTGATTTAAAAATTGACAGAGGAACCCAATAGAAATTTTTCCAATGAAGACATGACCAACAGGTATATGAAAAGGTGTTCAATATCACTAATCACCCAAGAAATGCAAATCAAAACCACAATGAGAGATCATCTCAGCTATTAGGATGGCTATTATTTTCAAAGAAGTAATTTTTGCCAGGGGTGTGGAGAAAAATGAACCCTCACCTACTATTGGTAGCAAGGTAAACTGGTACAGTCACTATGGGAAAAAGTACAAATGTTCCTAAAACACTTAAAAATAGAACTACCATGACCCAGCAGTCCTACTTCTAGGTTTGTATTGAAAGGGATTGAAATCAGGATCTCAATGAGCTATCTGTACTTCCATGTTCATTGCAGCATTACTCGCAATAGCCAATTAGTGGAAACAACCCAAATGTCTATCATTGGATGCCTGGGTTTTAAAATGTGATGTACACAAACAGTGTAATATTATTTAGCCTTAAGAAAGAAATTCTGCCATTTGCAACAACATGGATGAACCTGGAGGACAATATACTAAGTGAAATAAGCCAGATACAGAAGGACAAATACTCCATGATACCACCGCTATTGTGAATTTAAAATAGTCAAAATCACAGAAGCAGAGTAGAATGGTGGTTGCCAGGGTCTAGGGGAAGGAGGAAACAAGGAGGGATTAGTCAAAAGATAAAAAGTTTCAGTTAGACGAGATGAATAACTCCTAGAATAACAGCATAGAGACTACAGTTAATAATACTGCATAGTTTACTTAAAATTTTGCTAAGGGTAGATCTTATTTTAAATGTTCTTATCACAGAAATTAAGTAGGTAAATAAGTCAGTTAGTAAATTAATAATAGAGTGCAGGAGGGAAAAATGTATCTTCCCACAAAGAAAACTCCAGGTCCAGATGACTTCACTGGTGAATTTTGCAAAACTTTTAAGAAAGAGATAATACTAGTTCTACACAAAATATTCCATAAAACTGAAAAAAAAGGTAGGGGGGCATAATTCCCAAATCATTCTGCAAGGACAATATTACTCTTATACCAAAACCTAAACAAGATATTAAAGAAAACTACAGATCAATATCCCAATGAACATGGAAAAAAATTCTAAACAAAACAGTAGAAAATCGAATCTAACAATATATAAAATCTAACAATATATAAAATTATATAACAATATATAAAACAATATATATGTTTTAACTCATAGTGCTTTATCCCAGGAATTAGCACTTCTTTTCTACCTTGTTCAGAAAGTTCTAGCCAGAACAATCACACAAGAAATGTGTCTGCAACGTGGCTGAATCTCAAAATCATTACACTAAGAAACCAGTCAGAAAAGATCATATGTTGTATGATTCTCTTTATATAAATGTAATTAACAGGCATATTTCCAGAGACAGAAAGTAGATTAGCGGTTGCTGAAGCGACTTAGCAGCAGCAGCAGCAGCATGGGTGGATGGACGAGGGTGTGGATGTTGGGGAGAAACTGAAAGTGTTAAAAGATACAGGGTTTCTTTTTGAGGTGATGAAAATGTTCTACAATTGATTGTGGCGATGGTTGCACAACTCTGAATATACGAAAATAACTGAATTGTACACTTTAAATAGGCAAAATTTATCATAAGTGCTTGTGTGTTATTTTTAAAAAGGTATATTTTGTGTCACTGAGTTCTTCTGAGTCTTCCCCTAAGTATGGGTGGCTGGAAAAGTGAATAAAATCCTTGTATAGATTAGCAAGAATTCTTTCTCCATTTCCTTGTGTCACATTTTCTTAAGTTTCTTCTGGCTATAACATTATACAAAGATTTTTTTTAATTCTTTGAATTCTGAGCTTACCTGCTTTGCCAAACAGTCATTTCTATTTGACTGAATAGTCATTTCTGCTGTATATGTTAGTATTTTAAAGCCCTGTTTCCATAAGCAATTGTTTGCTTTGCCTGGCTATGAGATTGCAAGCTTAAGTCTCTGAAGGGAGTATCCTTGTTTTAAACTCTTCATAGAAGTGTAAGACACAAACAGGAAGTACTCCTATCATAAACATGTTTTTGATGATTTTTGACTAAGTAAACACACTCATATCACTGGCACCAAGATCAAGACATAGAACTTTCCCAGCTCCTTGGAAAATCACTCTTGTTCAGAAGAGATTTTTTTTTTTTATTAACTGTGGTAGAAAACCACATCAAAATTATCATCTTAACTATTAAGTGTACATTTTATTAGTGTTAAGTATATTTTCCCTGTAGTGCAATCAATCTGCAGAAATTTTCATCTTGTAAATCTGAAATGCTATATGCATTAAATAAATCTTTTCATTTTTCTCTTCCCCCCACATTCTACTTTCTGTTTCTATAAATTTGATTATTTTAGATATTTCATGTAAGTGGATTCATGCAGTATTTGTCTTTTTGTGACTGGCTTCCCTTAGCATGAGCTTACCTGGTGGCTCAGACGGTAAAGTGTCTGCCTGCAATGTGGGAGACCCGGGTTCAATCCCTGGGTTGGGAAGATCCCCTGGAGAAGGAAATGGCAACCCACTCCAGTACTCTTGCCTGGAGAATCCCATGGATGGAGGAGCCTGGAAGGCTACAGTCCATGGAGTTGCAAAGAGTCGGACATGACTGAGCAAGTGCTTTGCCTTTTTGCCTTCCCTTAGCATGATGTCTTCAATGTTCATCCATCTTGTAGCATGAAACAGGATTTCCCTCCTTTATGAGGCTGAATAATATTCCATTGTATGGGTAGACCACATTTTGTTTATCCATTTGTCTTGTGATGGACATCTGGATCACGTCCACTTTTTGGCTATTGTGAATAGTGCTTCAGTGAACATAGGCATGCAAAAGGAGAATGTCTTTTAGTACTAAAAATATCTAATGTTGATTGATGACATTCATCTCAAGAACTGTTCTAAAGGGTTTATCCCATTTAATTTTCACAGCAACAATATGAATTAGAAAGCACTCTCATTATCTCCATTTTACAGATTAATAAACTAGCAATGAGAAGGTTAAGCAGCTTTCCCAAGGTCACCCAGCAGAACTGGGACTCTCACTCAATCAATCTGGAACCAGTACCACACACTTAGCCACCATGCTATGCTGCCTCTTGCTTATTTTCTATAATGATGCTCTAAAGCAGTGGTCTCCAACCTTTTCGGCACCAGGGACCAGTTTCGTGGAAGACCATTTTTCCATGGACTGGGGAGGGGATGGTGGCTTCAGGATGCTTCAAGCACATTATGTTTGTGCACTTTATTTCTATTTTCGTTACATCAGCTCTACCTCAGATCATCAGGCATTAGATCCCTGAGGTTGGGGACCCCTGCGGTAAGTATATCCTATGAAGCTTTGCTCATGTGTGTGCTCATAAAATGTTCAAGTCTCCGTATTACATGCCCCTTTAATTCAAAACACGAGCATTCCCTCTTGAAGCCCCAAATTTCTTTCAATTTGGGCTCATTTACAAATCGCAGTATCATAAAGCATATTTATTAAGTACTCGACCTTCTAGAGCTTCTTTTCCTATTCTGGCCAAGCATTTCAGATATGCTGCACATTGAAAAGAAGTAATCGAAATTAGCTTCATGTACTCCATTCTATTAAAAGTTATTAGCAATTAATACAGATTTAAGGGAGAGGGGACTTATTAGCCCTCTTGACCTGAAAATTAATGCGTCCTTTTCATTATACTCCTAAGGGGTATTTTACCCAATAACATTCCATTTCAGATTAATATAAAATGAAAACTACATTATTTGAGAATGCTGGCTACAAAACGATTACAAACCACAAATCTCACAAAGATTAACAGGGAAGGAAGATCAAGCAGAACAATGAACTATTAATAATCTAGACAAGATGAAGGTAATAAAATCAATGTGTCAATCATTCTACAAGAATCAAGAAGCCACAATATTTTTTGAGGGCATGGCCAGGCTTATGTAAAGTAAGGGTTGATAATGTTTGTTTTATAGGTTAAACTAGGCTTTCAGGAGTGGGTGATTTCTGGACAGTTACAAAAGAAATATACTCTATAAATTCTAATTTTAAAAATGCTAGGGTCTATATACAGAGATACTGTTTTCTTCATTTCTAGGCAAAACTGTCTTCCCTTTCCTGCACAAGGGGCCCCAAACTGCTCAAGGTTAAGCGTGTCAACAACTCCAAATGAACCACTAGGGGGCAGAAGGAGACAGAAGCTGACCAACAGGTTCCCCTGAGAGCACATTCACACTTGGAGTGACTTGAAAGACTGCTGATAATTGCGTCCTATATGTTAAGCTGAATCTGAGAATTTATCATATTTCCTTACTAAGAACCTGAAACCAAGATAAAATTGCCTAATTCTTTCTTTTCTATTCTGATGCTAGAGTTACCATTTGATAAGAAATACTGACCCAGGAGCCCTGATAGCAGCCACATGAATACAAGGCACTACTGTTTTGCTTTCTTTTCCTCTCCATTGCCAGTTTTATAGTCCTCTTTATCCTGACAGCCACTTGATTTATTCTGGCTTATGCTTGTGGTTACCCCCTCAACATTTGGCAGCTTGCTCTTATCCCAGAAGCAACATCCAGACAAATTTGATTATATAAGCAACCTATTGCCACACACATTTAACCTATACCACGGTCATTTCACAACAGGCACAGAGTTCACACTTCCCACTCTGTCATGATGTGTTGTTGTTTAGCCAGAAAAAGTTGCACGGGAACAAACGAGTACCCAATATACGTAATAAAACATGGCATTGACATCAATTCTAAAATCTTTATCCCACATAAACTCACAGACATATGTTCTGTAAGGCAGTAGAAGGTGGATTTATAAAGCACCATAAACAATTTCATCCATATATCACTCATGGCAATTGTTTATATCCTGAGGAGGAATAAACACTGTTGTTTTTTCGTTCAGCAGACTTAATGTGTGTCAGACTAAAGATACATAAAATACAAACCCTGTCCTCAGGAGCTCACAATCAAGTGGGAAGCCAGATACAGAAAGAGAAAGATCGCGTGAATAAACAGAAAGTTGCATTTCATGCGAAAGCACAGTGATTTGGCTGGGGTACTGCTTAGCTGGGAGTAGGGGGCTGAAACACAAGGGATCAGATATAAACAAATGCTGCACTTCCTGAAGAAGAGTGCCCAGAGACCAATACTAAAGGACAAACAGAGCTGACCAGGTCAAGAGGAAGTGGAAGAAGGTTGGCGCCAAGGCAGGCATTTGGAGCAAGAGGCGAGCTAAGAATAGCATGGGTGTGGTGTGGGTGAGCAGATAGCATCAGCTGTGTGTGCAATGGGAGTCCTGAGGGACAGAGCTCTCTGGGGCTTATACAACTGGCTGAGAATAGAGGACTTCACCTTGTAGGCAACAGAGAGCTGGGGAACTGTTTTGAATGGGGGAAATTTGATCATTCTGGAAGACATTGAGAAGTAGGAGATTAAAGTCAGGCTGGTTAAGAGGCTACAATTCTCCAGAGCTAAGGCGCTGAGAGTTGGGGTGGGAAGGGGTGACACTAGGGGATTCAAATGGGCAGGGTTTGATATGTGAGCAAGAATCATGGATGACACTTAGATTTCTAGCTTGGATGACTAGGAGGGCAGTGGGGCCACCGGCAGAGATAGGGAATACACAAACAGGGCTGGGAGACAGCAAGGAGTCTGGTTTCAGATAGGCTGAGTTGGAGGCACCTCAGCGCTGTCCACCTGCAGATGTCTGATGAACACGTGACTAGGCCAGGTGAGCCTGAGTTGAACTCCAGAGGTTGGCTAGGCCTCTTGTCACTGCTGGCAGAAAATATGGAGTCAATGAGATTTTTCCTGAGGATGAGTAGACCAGAAGAGTGAGGACTGAATGGTCAGAGAACCCCAAGGTTGAAGAGATAGGTGGAGGACATGGGTCACCAGGCTGAAGCAGAGAAGAAATGGTCAGAAGAAACCATCTATGGTAGGAAGGTCTGACAAGGACCTCAGATTACAGGCTAAAAGCACCCAAGTTCCTACTCATATCCAGTCAAAAATTATTTGAAAGCTCGGCAGTGTTTCAGGCCCCATTCAGGAGGGGGCCACTAAGAAATTGACCACGGGATTCTTGACTTCAGGAGCCTCATAATCTAGTTGGGAAATGAAACACACTTCCTAAAAGAGGTGAAGTTGAAAGCCTAAGGAAGAGGCAAACAGCTGTGAAGGGCAAGATCTAGAGGGACCCTGTGGGAGTGAGGGAACCAAGATTTCTAAAAGAAGCAAGACCTGGCTGACCTTGGGGGCCAGGGTGGAGATTCTCCTAAGAATGGAAACTTGACCACAAAGGCCAAGAAGACAACAAAGTAATGTCTACTGTGGACGGAGCACCCACTTCACATTCAAGAAGAGAGTCAGATCCTGTTGGAAATGTGGCTCAAACCAGGGCTGAAAGATGCCTGAATGCCCACCTGGGCCATGAAGATTGTGTATAGGGAAAATGAAAGTTCAGAGCAGGAAAACATTGCCTTCATTAAGCCGCAGCTACCAAGTATGCATTCTCCAAAGAGGAGAAAGAAGAAATGTTTCCAACCCTCATAGAGAAAGGAAAGCAGTGTTTTTATGAAATTAATACAATACTGATGTGTCTCTCCTTTTCTACTTTTGAATAGTCTGACAAATCAAATTCTTATTTTCAGAAGGTCTCAGTTCAGTCGCTCAGTGTCTGACTCTTTGAGACCCCCATGGACTGCAGCACGCCAGGCTTCCCTGTCCATCACCAACTCCTGCAGACTGCTCAAACTCATATCCATTGAGTCCGTGATGCCATCCAACCATCTCATCCTCTGTTGTCCCCTTCTCCTCCTGCCTTCAATCATTCCCAGCATCAGGGTCTTTTCAAATGAGTCAGTTCTTTGCATCAGATGGCCAAAGTATTGAAGTTTCAGCTTCAGCATCAGTCCTTCCAATGAATATTCAGGACTGATTTCCTTTAGGATGGACTGGTTGGGTCTCCTTGCAGTCCAAGGGACTCTCAAGAGTCTTCTCCAACACCACAGTTCAAAGGCATCAATTCTTTGGCACTCAGCTTTCTTTATAGTCTAACTCTCACATCCATACATGACTACTGGAAAAACCATAGCTTTGACTAGACGGACTTTTGTTGGCAAAGTAATGTCTCTGCTTTTTAATATGCTGTCTAGGATGGTCATAACTTTTCTTCCAAGGAGCAAGCGTCTTTTAATTTCATGGCTGCAGTCACCATCTACAGTGATTTTGGAGCCCCCCAAAATAAAGTCTCTCAGTTTCCATTGTTTCCCTGTGTCTATTTGCCAGAAGATATAGTTCCTAATTCTTTTGGTTATCAAGTTCCCTGGTTACTGTTATTTTCTGTCTAAACATCAGACTTGAAGAAAAAAAAGAAAAGAATTGTATTTCAGTGAGCTTGAGCCTGTGAGATTTTATAAACGGCATGCTTTTAATAGTAGTTTTTCTCCATCAGAGAGCCTCAGAGAAAGCTATGCTCAGAATCTTCAGAAATCACTAAATATGTGTACTTTATCATTCACCTGACTAAACTGTGATAATGGGGTGCTTTACAGCCAAAGAACTTTCTAAAATATGATTGTATTTTAATCCTTAAGCCTCACAATTCAATAAAGGCTAACAAGTTAATGAAAAAGTGGGGTAAGGGCATGACAAGGCAATTCAAAGAAAACAATTGCAAATAGCCATAAGCACATGAAAGATACTTCTCATTCATTCTTATACTTCACTAACATTTAAAGAAATGCATATAAAAACAGATACTTTCATATCTGAAAGTATTTGCTATCATCCTCTTATCAATGTTAATGGCAGTTTAAGATTGTTGCATCTTCTGGGAAGGACAACTTGGCATTGGCTTTCACATTGTAAATGCGTACACTCTTTGACCCAGCAATTCTATTCCCAAATGTCTCCTAAAGATATTCTTGCTCAAGGGTTTTAGTATGTGTGTAAAAGGTTCTCTGTTGCAGCATTTTTTGTAGACTTTTTTTAAAAATAAAATCTAGATCATCTAGTAAGGGGGGTTGGTTAGGGACTTCCCTGGCAGTCCAGTGGTTAAGATTTAACCTTCCAATGCAGGGGTTACAGGTTTGATCCCTGGTAGGGGAGCTAAGATCCCATCTGCCTTGCGGCCAAAAAACCAAAACATAAAACAGAAGCAATATTGTAACAAACTCAGTAGACTTTTTTTTCCTTAAAAAGGTCCATATTAAAAAAAATCTTAAAAGAGGGGGCTGGTTCGAGTCACTATGCTATCTGCAGACACTGTGCTGTGCTTAGTCACTCAGTCGTGTCTGACTCTTTGTGGCCCCATGGACTGTAGCTCGCCAGGCTCCTCTGTCCATGGGGATTCTCCAGGCAAGAATACTAGAGTGGGTTGCCATGCCCTCCTCCAGGCGATGTCCCCAATGCAGGGATTGAACCTAGGCCTCCTGCATTGCATGCAGATTCTTTACTATCTGAGGCACCAGGAAAGTCCAAGAATACTGGAGTGGGTAACCTATCCTTTTTCCGGGGGATCTTCCCAACCCAGGAATCGAACCAGGGTCTCCTGCATTGCAGGTGGATTCTTCACCAGCTGAGCTACCAGGGATGCCCTGGAGAGTCATAAACCAAACTGTACAGATCAGGGCATGCTGTTGTGGCCTTGGCTGTGATCTACAGTCCTGGAGACCCATCACATCCTCCCTCCTAGACTATGATTTGTTCCTGAAAGCCTGGTCACTAAGTGAAGAGCTGTTTCATGAAAGAGTATCTAGGTTAATTGTACTGGGGTAAACTGTGTTGTGCTCTAATCTAACTTTAAATACCCCCAAACGTTTTGTGAATTAAAAGAAGAAATCAATGGAACTATGAAAACAAGTTTCTGGAAAGAATACACATCCTTTTGCAAGTGTGCACATAATTAAGGTTCATCATTCTTACCCATAGTGGATGGTGGGTGGTGGAGGGGTCACAAGGAAGCTGTTCCTATTAAAAATTCTGCTTTCTGTGCCATTTTCTTCACTTTTCTGTGGCTCAGTTACCTTGCCCTGTGTCTGTTCTTAAAAATAAAGTCATAGCACAAAAAAAACATAGAGCGAACTAAAGGCTAAAACACAGAGTGCTTGGATCACATGGAAATAGACCACGTGAACTCCAAACTGAAGATGTGCGGGAGGTGCCACTGCTTCATCCCTTTCTCTGGGTCCCCATACACAAAACAAGATGCTTTTGGCTTCATCAAAACACAGTACACAGTTTAAAGTAGTTCATTTCCAACTAGAAACTGCTGTTATTCAAGTCAATTGGTGAGTATGTCTTTGAAACCACAGTGTCAAAATTCTCATTATATTGCATTTATTTAATATGTTTTGTGGAGGAAAATCATTATTTTATACCAATTGTAAAAAGGTAGTGTTCCCTCAATTGATGTGGCTTTTCAAGGGCAGTTATAGAAAAGACTAGTAATTAAGAAGAAGAAAAAACAAATTGCAGTATGATATAATAGAATCTCCTTTTAAAAAGGACATATACTCATAATGTTTACATGTTTCTGGAAAGAAAACTGAGAAAATACATACAAGAAATTGCAGCAGTGGTCTTTTTGGAAGAGAGGAGTGTGGCAAGAAAGAGTTATGGGCACTATTTTTAGTATGAAAGTAAGATTTTTTAATAGCTACTGCTGCTAAGTCACTTCAGTCGTGTCCGATTCTGTGCGACCCCATAGACGGCAGCCCACCAGGCTCCTCTGTCCATGGGATTCTCTAGGCAAGAATACTGGAGTGGGTTGCCATTTCCTTCTCCATTTTTAACAGCAAAACAGCAAAATAACAAATCCTTCAGTGATTTTCCACAGACTAAAGAAAGGAGTTAGATTTTGGGTCCAGGCATTGACATAGAGGACCCTGCAGGATCTATCTGGCCACATAGGCCTCACCCATGCCCCCATATATCTCCTTACTGCTCCACCAAATTACTTGCCACTCCCGGAATGCACTAGGCAGTCCTGAACTTCTGTGTTTTTGTGTAGTTGTCTAGCTAGTTGTGGAACATTCACTCACAAATGTCAAGGCATCTCTCCCAGCTTTCACTCAGAGCCAGAAAACTGCTATCTGAACCCTTTCCCTTAAGACTGTTAGACCTGAAGCCAGGGCCTTATTGGCTTAATCCATTCTAGGACCAGGGAAGATGGTACTCTGACCACCATGGGTTCACCTATGCTATTTTTATTTGGTAAGACAAGTTAATTATTCATAACAAACTTCCTTGGGGATATGTTAGCCAATGCAAACTTAACCTTAGATTCAAAAGAAAACTCCCCATCAAAACATTCAGCCTCAGTTTTTTTTTTTTTAAATCAAGGAGAGAAAAAGAATCTATATAAAGAAGTTTCTATGACATATGCAGAAGTTTGCTTCATTCTTCATGTCCTCACACCCAAGGTTAAATGATCACAAACAAAACTATAAGAAACACTCACTTAAAAATAAGCAAGAGTAGCCAGTGGAATTCTGAAAGAGAAAGACCATACAAGGACACTGACCCTATCAGAATTAAAACATACTGGGATGTCTCAGCAACTTAAAAAGTGCTTTCAGAGTTCCCTAGTGGTCCGGTGGGTAAGACTCCATGTTCCCAATGCAGAGGGCCTGGGTTCAATCCCTGGTCAGAGAACTAGATCCCTCATGTCTCAACTTAAAGATCCGGCACACGGCAATGAAGATCTTGCATGCCACAAGTAAGATGCAGCACAGCCAAATAAGAAAAAAAAAAAAGTGCTTGAATAAAGAATGAGACCAATGGAAGAGAATTAGGAAGTCCAGAGATTAAACCATGTACATGATGTTCAGTTTAGTTCAGTTGCTCAGTTCAGTTCAGTCACTCAGTAGTGTCCGATTGTTTGCAACCCCATGAATCACAGCACGCCAGGCCTCCCTGTCCATCACCAACTCCCGGAGTTCACTCAAACTCATGTCCATCGAGTCGGTGATGCCATCCAGCCATCTCATCCTCTGTCGTCCCCTTCTCCTCCTGCCCCCAATCCCTCCCAGCATCAGAGTCTTTTCCAATGAGTCCACTCTTCGCATGAGGTGGCCAAAGTACTGGAGTTTCAGCTTTAGCATCAGTCCTTCCAATGAACACCCAGGACTGATCTCCTTTAGAATGGACTGGTTGGATCTCCTTACAGTCCAAGGGACTCTCAAGAGTCTTCTCCAACACCACAGTTCAAAAACATCAATTCTTCAGTGCTCAGCTTTCTTCACAGTCCAACTCTCACATCCATACATGACCACTGGAAAACCCATAGCCTGGACTAGACGAACCTTTGTTGGCAAAGTAATGTCTCTGTTTTTGAATATGCTATCTAGGTTGGTCATAACTTTCCTTCCAAGGAGTAAGCGTCTTTTAATTTCATGGCTGCAATCACCAGTGCAGTGATTTTGGAGCCCAAAAAAATAGAGTCTGACACTGTTTCCACTGTTTCCCCATCTATTTCCCATGAAGTGATGGGACCAGATGCCATGATCTTAGTTTTCTAAATGTTGAGCTTTAAGCCAACCTTTTCACTCTCCTCTTTCATTTTCATCAAGAGACTCTTTAGCTCCTCTTCACTTTCTGCCATAAGGGTGGTGTCATCTGCATATCTGAGGTTATTGATATTTCTCCTGGCAATCTTGATTCCAGCTTGTGCTTCCTCCAGCCCAGCATTTCTCATGATGTACTCTGCATATAAGTTAAATAAGCAGGGTGACAATACACAGCCTTGACGTACATGATGTTAGCATTTGCTAAAGATGTCATTTCTAGTAGGTAGACTTATAAAGAACTTTATACTACTTGGTTGTGAACTGAAAAAAAAGTACAAAGTTGTATCTATACTTCAAACTGTACAACTGAACAAGTTTCAAATGAATTGAACATTTAAATGTAAGCAAGAAACAAGAAAACCATAAAAGCATGTTAATAAACATGGTAAATAGACAAAGAATAGACATAGTTAACACATACCAAACAAAAAAAAAACAATATAAATGGCCCTTAGAACATGTAAAAATATGCTGAACATCAGTCATCATTTTAGAAATGCAAGTTAAAATTACACTGAGGTGTTATTGCTCACCTGTCAGGTCGACAAAACTATAAACATTTGACAACACATTCTACAGGTAAAGTTGTGGGGCAGCAGATATGCCCACACAGTACATGTAGAAATATAAATGTTGTAACCTGAATCGAGGGCAAATTGACAATATCACAAGTACCAACATATTTACCTTTTGCACCTATTACACAGATGCAATTGCCCATGTAAGAAATGATACATTTTCATGATTATTCATTGCAGCACTGTTCGTAATTGCAAAAGATTGAACACAACACAATTGTCCAATAATAGGGTATTGGTTAAATAAACTTTGCCACAGCCACACAATGGAATACTATGCCATTGCTCAAATTGAATGAAAGTATTATTTTCTATGTACCAATATGGAAAAAAATTTCTAGGTTATATTGTGAAAAAAGAGAGGCAGAACAACATCTAGAGTATGCTTCCTTTTGTAGAAGAAATGGGGACTATAGGAATAATTACTCATATTTGCTTGTGATTGCATAAAGCACTGCAACACAATTAAGTGGGATGACTGATTGCCTAAAAGGGACTAGTGAGAAAGAAGTAGATGGAGACAGCAGAAGGGATATGCTTTAATATATGTCTTTCCATATTACTTTAACTTTTGGCTACTGTGAATACATTTCCTTTTCAAAAATAGAAATAACATTTAAAAACATACTCTGCAGAAAATTTTTGCCAAAGTCAGAACTAAATAACACAAAGGCGGAGTAGATTTCTTCTAAAGTATAAGCTCCAAGTAAAATGTGTTTCATTGTTTTTATTAACTTTGCTTCCTTATTAAGATCTATTGTGATCCTTTGCTTGGTGTGATGGTTCTGACATATGTCAAACGATGATGTCAATATTGGCTGGACAAGTGTGAGGAATACTATAGTACATTACTAGGTCCAAGATTATAAAAAGCTACCTATAAAATGTATAGCATAGATTTCCATCAATTAATCATTGAGAATTTATATGGCATAGGTCGGCTGAGTACTTTGTGGGTGAATAAAAATGTGATTCTTGGCTTCAAGAAAGTGACATTTGATGGTCAAAAAGCAATTAATCATTTCCAAATGTGAGCTTAAAACCAGGATTTCCTCACTAAGATTAAGCCACTAAACATCATGATTGTTAGGGAAACATACTTTGAAATCTTTTTCAGGCTATGTGGCCCTGAGGCTAATTTTATCCTCCACTGTACCAACCCAGGTTTTACAATGGTGTTTTGGATCAAAGGGGTATCATAAGTCAAGCTTTCCTTTTCACATCTCTATTAACATCTTTTTCTTCATTTTCAGCAATGGGGCTTGCTCGGTCCTCACTGTTTTTTGCCAGCATGTCTCTGTCTCCCGCTGTCTTTGACGTTGTTCAGTCACCTAGAAAGATGTGCAGTGGCATTCACAGGCAATGATTGGCATCAGATTTCCCTCATTATTCTGCCATAGAGTCAGCACTGAAATCGATGGGAAACCAAGTGCAATCACATAAAGTTGATTGCCATTTGGGTCCTATTGATTATCCTGCCAAATCTATGACAAGAAGAATAGCTGCACTGGATGGCAAAAAGGTAGTGACTACACATGCTTCAGCTGCCATTTGAGGTTGGCTAACATAGCATCTGCCCATTGATCTAGATCAGAAAGTAAGAAAGAGATGCCTTTACAGAAAAGTGGCTAGTGGAGGGAAAATGCTTATTCTTGTCCACTAATGATGACCTCTTAAATTTACCTTCAAGGACAATCATTCAACAATTCTCCTTTTATCTAACCTCAAAATTTGTTGGAGAACTGAGGACCTCTGGGGACCATCTTGGACTGAGTTACTATAGATTACCCTCTCACTACAGACACACAGAGATGCTGGATAGGATAAATGAACAATAACTTGCAAATATGTAGCTTAGTTCAAAATAAAGGAAAGCAAATCCTTACAATGCAAAACTAAGGAAATCGAAAACAAGGCTCCACGGGTTTGGGCTGGGGATAGGGTGCAGCGTCCGATCCAACTAAAGTTCCTTAGGCCAAGTACTGGGATTTAATAGCCATACAGGGACAGAAGGCAATGGCAAGCCACTCCAGTACTCTTGCCTAGAAAATCCCGTGGATGGAGGAGCCTGGTAGGCTGCAGTCCATGGGGTCGCTATGAGTCGGATGCGACTGAGCGACTTCACTTTCACTTTTCACTTTCACACAATGGAGAAGGCAATGGCAGCCCACTCCAGTGTTCTTGCCTGGAGAATCCCAGGGACAGCAGAGCCTGGTGGGCTGCTGTCTATGGGGTCGCACAGAGTTGGACACGACTGAAGCGACTTAGCAATAGCGACAGAAGATATGGCCTTGGGTCAATGAAAGATGAGATGGAATGTCTTTTGTTTTATAAAACCAGATTTCCAAAAGAGTGGTCCCTTCACTGAGAGTCAGATCAGATCAGATCAGATCAGTCGCTCAGTCATGTCTGACTCTTTGTGACCCCATGAATCGCAGCACGCCAGGCCTCCCTGTCCATCACCAACTCCCGGAGTTCACTCAGACTCACGTCCATCGAGTCACTGATGCCATCCAGCCATCTCATCCTCTGTCATCCCCTTCTCCTCCTGCCCCCAATCCCTCCCAGCATCAGAGTCTTTTCCAATGAGTCAACTCTTCGCATGAGGTGGCCAAAGTACTGGAGTTTCAGCTTTAGCATCATTCCTTCCAAAGAAATCCCAGGGCTGATCTCCTTCAGAATGGACTGGTTGGCTCTCCTTGCAGTCCAAGGGACTCTCAAGAGTCTTCTCCAACACCAGGTTCAAAAGCATCAATTCTTCGGTGCTCAGCCTTCTTCACAGTCCAACTCTCACATCCATACATGACCACTGGAAAAACCATAGCCTTGACTAGACGAACCTTTGTTGGCAAAGTAATGTCTCTGTTTTTGAATATGCTATCTAGGTTGGTCATAACTTTGCTTCCAAGGAGTAAGTGTCTTTTAATTTCATGGCTGCAGTTACCATCTGTAGTGATTTTGGAGCTCAGAAAAATAAAGTCTGGCACTGTTTCCACTGTTTCCCCATCTATTTCCCATGAAGTGGTGGGTCCAGATGCCATGATCTTCGTTTTCTGAATGTTGAGCTGTAAGCCAACTTTTTCACTCTCCACTTTCACTTTCATCAAGAGGCTTTTTAGTTCCTCTTCACTTTCTGCCATAAGGGTGGTGTCATCTGCATATCTGAGGTTATTGATTTTTCTCCCGGAAATCTTGATTCCAGTTTGTGTTTCTTCCAGCCCAGAGTTTCTCATGATGTACTCTGCATATAAGTTAAATGAACAGGGTGACAATAGAACTCTTTTTCCTATTTGGAACCAGTCTGTCGTTCCATGTCCAGTTCTAACTGTTGCTTCCTGACCTGCATACAAATTTCTCAAGAGGCAGATCAGGTGGTCTGGTATGCCCATCTCTTTCAGAATTTTCCACAGTTTATTGTGATCCACACAGTCCAAGGCTTTGGCATAGTCAATAAAGCAGAAATAGATGTTTTTCTGGAACTCTCTTCCTTTTTCCATGATCCAGCAGATGTTGGCAATTTGATCTCTGGTTCCTCTGCCTTTTCTAAAACCAGCTTGAACATCTGGAGGTTCATGGTTCACATATTGCTGAAGCCTGGCTTGGAGAATTTTGAGCATTACTTTACTAGCGTGTGAGATGAGTGCAATTGTGCTCTTTGAGCATTCTTTGGCATTGCCTTTCTTTGGGATTGGAATGAAAACTGACCTTTTCCAGTCCTGTGGCCACTGCTGAGTTTTCCAAATTTGCTGGCATATTGAGTGCAGCACTTTCACAGCATCATCTTTCAGGATTTGAAATAGCTCAACTGGAATTCCATCACCTCCACTAGCTTTGTTCGTAGTGATGCTTTCTAAGGCCCACTTGACTTCACATTCCAGGATGTCTGGCTCTAGGTCAGTGATCACACCATCGTGATTATCTGGGTCATGAAGATCTTTTTTGTACAGTTCTTCTGTGTATTCTTGCCATCTCTTCTTAATATCTTCTGCTTCTGTTAGGTCCATACCATTTCTGTCCTTTATCAAGCTCATCTTTGCATGAAATTTTCCTTTGGTATCTCCGATTTTCTTGAAGAGATCCCTAGTCTTTCCCATTCTGTTGTTTTCCTCCATTTCTTTGCATTGATCGCTGAAGAAGGCTTTCTTATTTCTTCTTGCTATTCTTTGGAACTCTGCATTCAGATGTTTATATCTTTCCTTTTCTCCTTTGCTTTCTGCTTATCTTCTTTTCACAGCTATTTGTAAGGCCTCCCCAGACAGCCATTTTGCTTTTTTGCATTTCTTTTCCCTGGGGATGGTCTTGATCCCTGTCTCCTATACAATGTCACAAACCTCATTCCATAGTTCATCAGGCACTCTATCTATCAGATCTAGGCCCTTAAATCTATTTCTCACTTCCACTGTATAATCATAAGGGATTTGATTTAGGTCATACCTGAATGGTCTAGTGGTTTTCCCTACTTTCTTCAATTTAAGTCTGAATTTGGCAATAAGGAGTTTGTGGTCTGAGCCACAGTCAGCTCCTGGTCTTGTTTTTGCTGACTGTATAGAGCTTCTCCATCTTTGGCTGCAAAGAATATAATCAACCTGATTTCAGTGTTGACCATCTGGTAATGTCCATGTGTAGAGTCTTCTCTTGTGTTGTTGGAAGAGGGTGTTTGTTATGACCAGTGCATTTTCTTGGCAAAACTCTATTAGTCTTTGCCCTGCTTCATTCCATATTCCAAGGCCAAATTTGCCTGTTACTCCAGGTGTTTCTTGACTTCCTACTTTTGCATTCCAGTCCCCTCTAATGAAAAGGACATCTTTTTTGGGTGTTAGTTCTAAAAGGTCTTGTAGGTCTTCATAGAACCGTTCAACTTCAGCTTCTTCAGCGTTACTGGTTGGGGCATAGACTTGGATTACTGTGATATTGAATGGTTTGCCTTGGAAACGAACAGAGATCATTCTGTCGTTTTTGAGATTGCATCCAAGTACTGCATTTCAGACTCTTTTGTTGACCATGATGACCACTCCATTTCTTCTGAGGGATTCCTGCCCGCAGTAGTAGATATAATGGTCATCTGAGTTAAATTCACCCATTCCAGTCCATTTCAGTTTGCTGATTCCTAGAATGTCGACATTCACTCTTGCCATCTCTTGTGTTTGACCACTTCCAATTTGCCTTGGTTCATGGACCTGACATTCCAGGTTCCTATGCAATATTGCTTTTTACAGCATCGGACCTTGCTTCTATCACCAGTCACATCCACAGCTGGGTATTCTTTTTGCTTTGGCTCTATCCCTTCATTCTTTCTGGAGTTATTTCTCCACTGATCTCCAGTAGCATATTGGGTACCTACTGACCTGGGGAGTTTCTCTTTCAGTATCCTATCATTTTGCCTTTTCATACTGTTCATGGGGTTCTCAAGGCAAGAATACTGAAGTGGTTTGCCATTCCCTTCTCCAGTGGACCACATTCTGTCAAATCTCTCCACCATGACCCACCCGTCTTGGGTTGCCCCAAGGGCATGGCTTAGTTTCATTGAGTTAGACAAGGCTGTGGTCCTAGTGTGATTAGATTGACTAGTGTTCTGTGAGTATGGTTTCAGTGTGTTTGCCCTCTGATGCCCTCTTGCAACACCTACTGTCTTACTTGGGTTTCTCTTACCTTGGGTGTGGGAAGAACCCTGATCAGCTCAAGGATTTAACAAGGAGGTGGTCTCCACCCACAACTTTAAATGGATTTAGTTTCTAAGAATAAGAATTGATGCTTTTGAACTGTGGTGTTGGAGAAGACTCTTGAGAGTCCCTTGGACTGCAAGGAGATCCAACCAGTCCATTCTGAAGGAGATCAGCCCTGGGATTTCTTTGGAAGGAATGATGCTAAAGCTGAAACTCCAGTACTTTGGCCACCTCATGCGAAGAGTTGACTCATTGGAAAAGACTCTGATGCTGGGAGGGATTGCAGGCAGGAGGAGAAGGGGATGACAGAGGATGAGATGGCTGGATGGCATCAGTGACTCGATGGACGTGAGTCTGAGTGAACTCCGGGAGTTGGTGATGGACAGGGAGGCCTGGCGTGCTGCGATTCATGGGGTCGCAAAGAGTCGGACACGACTGAGCGACTGAACTGAACTGAACTGAAGAATATGAAGTCACAGGTTTCTGCTAGATGTGTAATATGAATTTTCTACTTAAATGGTATGAGAATCCCTAAGCTGAAAAATCAATATTGGTTTCAGACCAATAAAATCTGAGCCACCTGGCTAAAAGAAATGGAAACACATCCTGTAGAGATCCTTCTACAATCCAGGACACATGGGACTTCAGAAATGTGATGGCTTGAAAAATATTGGTCAAAATATTCTTGATATTCCACTTAATTCTGGGCAGGCTCATGACTGCATTGACCAGAGTACAGCTGAAGTGATGCTACATTATTTTTTTTCATTCTTAAAAAAAATTTATTTTATACTGGAGTATAGTTGATTTACAATGTTGTGTTATTTTCAGGTATTCAGTTAAGTGATTCAGTTATACATATACAAGTGTCTATTCTTTTTCAAATTCTTTCCCCATTTAGGTTATTACAGAATATCGAGCAGAGTTCCCTGTGCTCTACAGCAGGTCATCATTGCTTATCTATTTTAAATATAAGCAGTGTGTACATGTCAGTCCCAAACTCCTAGTCTATCCTTCCCTCCCCCCATCCTTTCCCCCAGTAACCATAAATTCATTTTCTGTGTTTTTGTTTTTATAAATAAGTTCATTTATATAATTTTTTTATATTATACCTATGAGGTATTTGTCTTTCTCTGACTTACTTCACTCAGTATGACAATCTCTAGGCCCATTCATGTTGCTGCAAATGGCGTTATTTCATTCTTTCTTATGGCTGAGTAATATTTTATTGTGTATGTGTGTGTGTGTGTGTGTGTGTGTGTGTGTGTATACAAGGCTTCCCTGGTGGCTCAGCGGTAAAGAATCCACCTCCATCTGTTTGTGTCATCTTTGATTTCTTTCATTAGTGTTTTATAGTTTTCTGCATACAGGTCTTTTGTCTCTTTAGGTAGAGTTATTCATAGGTATTTTTTTCTTTTCATTGCAATGGTGAGTGGGATTGTTTCCTTAATTTCTATAATTTTTTATTAGTAGTGTATAGGAATGCTAGGGATTTCTGTGTATTAATTTTATATCCTGTGACTTTACTATATTGATTAGTTCTAGTAATTTTCTGGTGGTATCCTTAGGGTCTTCTGTGTATAGCATCGGGTCATCTACAAACAGTGAGAGTTTTACTTCTTTTCCAATCTGGATTCCTTTTATTTCTTTTCCTTCTCTGATTGCTGTGGCTAGGTGGGATGGGGTGGGAGGTGGAAGGGAGGTTCAAGAGGGAGGGGACATATGTAAATCTATGGCTGATTCATGTGGATGTATGGCAGAAACCAACACAATTTTGTAAAGTAATTATCCTCCAATTAAAAATAAATAAATTAACAAAAAGAGGTCTTGAACCTACCACCTTGTTTGCTGAACCGCTTATGCTAGAGCCCTAAACCTCCATGTAAAGAAGTACATTCTGAGACTGCCATGTTGGAGAGTTCACATGTAGGTGCCCCCCCCCCCCCCACATATCAGCTGAGCTGTTAACTGATAGCCAGAATCCAGAACCAACTGCCAGCTATGAATGTAAGCCATCTTGGATGTTTAACCCAGTAAAGCCTTCAGATGACTCTAGGCTCAGTTGGCATCTAACGGCCAAACCATGAAAAAACTCAAGTAAGAGCTACTCAGTCAAGTCTCCTGAATTTCTGACTTACAAAAACATGAGCAACATAGTCATTTATTTTAAACCACTATGCTCTGGAGTAATTTGTTTGTAGCAATAGATAATCAGAAAAGGTAGGGGAAGAAAATCTGAGGAAGAGATGCTCACTAACACAAAGTATGAACATGAGAAGAAAGGATCCTTACTGAGGGAGAAGTTCACAAATAATATTCAGGAAGATACTAAGAACTAGAGACATTCTAATAATCTAAAAAAGATAATGTGATGTATGTTAAAATGATTACAGATGAGATCAGACATTCAGGGTGGTAAAGAATATATATGTATAACTGAATCACTTTGCTATACACCTGAAACTAACACAACATTATTAAATCAACTATGATATAAAATTTAAAAATGTTTAATTATTAAAGAAATTTGACACACACTCTGCTAGTGATATGGCTTCTCTGGTGGCTCAGACAGTAAAGAATCTGCCTGTAATGTGGGAGACCTGGGTTTAATTCGTGCATCAGGAATATCCCCTTGAGAAGGGAATAGGAACCCACTCCAGTATTCTAGCCTAGGGAATCCCATGGACAGAGGAGCCTGGTGGGCTACAGTCCATGGTGTTGCAAAGAGTCGGACACAACTGAGGGATTAACACTTTCATTACTAGTGATACTGTGGAGAATCAGGAAGGCACTTAGATGATTTTTGGTGGGGCACAAGATGTTCTAACCAGTATGAAGAACAATTGAGTTATATCTATTAAAATTACATTATAGTTATGCTTTGACCCAGCAATCCCACTCTGTGACTCTATCCCATATAGTTGAGTGCTCTTAAAATGACATTCACTACAGTTTTATCTTTAAGTGTTAAAAAAACCAACAACAACAAAAAACTAGAAACAATCCAAGTGTAAGGTATTGGTTAAATTAACCATGATATATCCACACAATGGAATGCTACGTAAAGGCATAAAGGAATAAGGTCATGTTTTTACATACAAAAAGCAAAACAGACCAATGTTAATATAGTATATAAAGTTGCCTTATGGTAAACAAGGGAGAAAAATCAATACACATTTAAAAATCCTTATATTTGTATAAAGAAACACTAGAAGGATACATAGCAAACTACTTAATGAAGTTATTATTGAGGGAGTAATGCATTGACTTTTAAGCTATATATAAAAGGAGACTTTAAAGTGAGACGTTTTAAAATAGGAGTTAAAACAATAATGAAAAACATGAAAAAAATAGTATCTGAAGAGAGTTATTTGAAAAAGAATAATCAAAATTGAAATTTAATGTCTATGTTAAAGACAGCTGAAAACAAACCTGTGAAAATTACTTGTAGTCCAGCAAAAAGAAATGAAGAGTTGGAAAATATAGCCAAAAAACCCCTAAGAAACATGGAGGCAAGAATAAGAAGGTACAATACACATTTAATAAGATTCCAATAGGAGAGATTAGAGAGAATGGGGTAGAGGTCAACACAGTGAAACTGCAAAATACCAAAAATATGGTAAAACAGGAAAAAAGACCAAAGAACAAAAATTAGACTGAGACTTAACAATAATGTCAAAAGATAACTGAATACTATCTTCAACTGTTAACTTCAATTCTATTGTCAGAGTTCATTCAAGACTGAGTCAAAACAAAGATAATTTTAGAAAAACAAAGAATGAGAGAGTTGACATGCATAGAACTTTGCTGAAAAAACTCTAAAGGATATATTTCAATAAGAAGGAAACTGAACCCAAGATAAAGAACTGGGATGTAAGAGTAATATGAGTTGTCATTGCTCAACATGGAGTTCAAATCTAAAGAAATATTAACTATAAAACAATAACAATGGAGGTTAAGAAACAAGGGGCAGCTAAATACTAGACAACAAAAACATGGAAGATAGGAGGATTCTGCTTAGAGTTTGTGTTCCCAGATCTTCTCTTGTTCAGGTGGAGGGTAAAGACACTAACTTTTTAGGTCATGTATGCATGTTAAGCATTTAAAGGTTTGCATTAAAAGAAAGAAATGGAACGATAACTTACAAATGAGAAAAAAAAAGAAATTTTAAAAAATCAGTGAAAAATAGAAACCATGAGAAGGCATGATACACAGAAAATGAAAAAGATGTTAGAAATAAAGATATTAGTAATCACAAATATATGTAGTTATTCAACTCAGCTATAGTTTCTCACCTCAGATTTTTTCTATTGAGAATACTTTTTATTACACAGGTTTCATATATTCAACAATTATTTAGGGAACACTGAGAGGCAAAGAGTTCAATTCTAAAACTCCTTGTTCACCCACACACACATTTTTGGGTTCAGCCCAACAGAAATGAGACAAAGTTATTGCTTTGTGAACTGAAAGCTTCAATTAAATAGGTCTTCCAGAGTCAAGAACAAAGCTCAAGATCCTCTTAACCCTTAATAGGAATATACACACAAATAAAACCTAAAGATGTACCTTAGATTACCCTGTCACCTTTAAAAATTAATATTAAAATCAAATCCCATTTCTCAAAACATCATGAGAAGTGCACCCGTATTTACAGACCCCATTAAATTATGCATAAATAAAATCTGTACATTCAATGCAGTTTCTTAAAACACAGAGCCTCCTCTGGGACTTGGGCATGACAGACAGCAAAAAAACAATGCTTCATGCCTCCCTTTTCAAGTTTCTTAGAAACACCAAGATGTGAAATAAATATGCAGAATAAAGCTTCTGTACCTTAAAAAAAATGTCATTTCAAAGAGTCTCCTATTTGAAGAGTTAACTTTCAAAGTTTTTTTTTTTAAGGAAAACATAAAATCATCAGTAGGCTTTGTTTCTACAAGTTTCATAAAACCCAAAGGGCTCTTTTGAACAAGGGGTTTAAAGTGTGTCAAATACCACCTATTAACCACTTGTTATGTGGGGATAGGATCCTTGCCTTCTATGGTATGTAAGATGAGACTGAAGAAGCTATATACTTTTACCTTAACACTGAAAGTTATTGTTGATCTGAATCATATCATTTGATATTTCAACAGCTGAGTGTGTGTGGGTTTTTGCTAGCCTGGGGAATTTATTTAAAAGGTTCTAAAACTTGTACCACCACTTTCAGAGAAAGGAAGAATGGAGTTCCACAAAAACAAAACATAAGCTTAACGGGCAAAGAACCAGCACTTATCACCTTCTGACATCTCATCCACAGAGTTATGGAGACACTTCAGCACTCCTTAATTACTAAGGAATCCAGGTGGGCATGTGAAGACCTGGAAATCAACTGAGGCCTTTTTCATAGGAAGGTGGGTAACAACTCTGTCCCCCAGGCAAGCAAGGTGCCAGTCTGCCCTGGTAGAGATGGTTTGGGAGTCCTTTTCCTTCTAGACTCTTTGGCCCTTGGTTCACCACCATTTTACTTCTTGTACTTCTCCATCTTCTCTAGGGTTTTGCTAGAATTGGCTGGACTGTGGTCTCCAGGATGGTCCATGACTCTCAGGGCTTCTTTTATGTAGTTCTGCAGGGTAGACACAGCAGCACAGATGGCCTGGTTGCCAAGTCCATGGGTAATCAGGCTGAAATGAGACAAGCAGCTCTGGATGTTGGTATCTAGGAATGGAGTGGGCTGGTTGTTCCCATTGGGAGTTCAGTCTTGATTGAGAAGGTCTGTGAATCCTTTGCACACTTGATATGCAGCCAGCAGCATATTCTTCCTAGCTGCCATCACATGCTGTCTTACGAGATGCTGCTGCTGCTAAGTCGCTTCAGTCGTGTCCGACTCTGTGCGACCCCATAGACGGCAGCCCACCAGGCTCCCCTGTCCCTGGGATTCTCCAGGCAAGAACACTGGAGTGGGTTGCCATTTCCTTCTCCAATGCATGAAAGTGAAAAGTGAAAGTGAAGTCGCTCAGTCATGTCCGACTCCTAGCAATCCCATGGACTGCAGCCTACCAGGCTCCTCTGTCCATGGGATCTTCCAGGCAAGGGTACTAGAGTGGGGTGCCATTGCCTTCTCCAGTCCTCCGAGATGAGGTCTGGCTAAATACTCAGCCACGTATTTACTAGGAAATTCTGCTTTGCAGACACAGGCAAAGTCCTAGGCCAAACGAACAGCCTCACCTTCTACTAAAGATGCCAGGAGGGTGACATGAGGGGTGATATGAGTAGTTTTCTGTCCCTTGGCTGGAAGATTCAACTCATTTTGTCCAACTTCTCCTGCAAGGACTGGCCAACATTTTTACACTTGGCTTTTCTAAGAATACCAACTGGGGCTTCCCAGGTGGCGCTAGTGGTAAAGAACCTACCCACTAAAGCATAAGACTTAAGAGATGCAGGTTAGATCCTTGGGTGGGGAAGATCTCCTGGAGAAGGAAATGACAACCCACTCCAGTATTCTTGCTTGGAGAAATCCATGCACAGAGGAGCTTGGAGAGCTACAGTCCATAGGGTCACAAAGAGCTGGACACAACAGAAGTGACTTCACACACACATGCAGGAATACCTACTAGTAATGATGCATCAAAGTACTCAGGTGGGGACAGTCACTCAGGACTTCAGCAACTGTCACTATTTATTTCCATGCAGAGCTGCAGATGGACAATCTTCCAGGGACCAAGCAGAAGACCTTACTGAGATTCATCAGAGCCCCCACCAGCTCCTCCTGACAAGGCAGAGTCAAGGGGCTCTTGGTCACTGAAACAGGACCTTTGCTGAGTAATTGTCTGATCATGCGGAAATAGATGCTGGTCGTGGACATCCTGCAGCTGTCAACATCCTGCATCTCCTCCACCTGGGGCCCTGGTTCTCAGCCAAGCCCATGGTGTCCAGGGTGTGCATCACCTTAGATTTTTTTTAATCAATAAAAATTCTTTAAATATGATGACAAAAGAGAAGAAGAAAATAGGCCAACTCAAGAACAGAAAGAAATGAGATATCCACAATATGCATGTCAAATGAAATAATCCTCAAGTCAAAAAGGCATTATTTGGGATAAAGTAACTTGTTACATAGTATTAAAAAGGAAATATATATATATATATATATATATATATATATATAAAACAGTCATGAATCGGAATGCATCTAACAGATCTTTCAAATATATAAAGCAAAAAAAAAAAGCCAATACTGCATAGATAATTTTAAAAGTATTTTTTAAATTTAAAAAATTCTAAAACTATTCAATTAGTGGGGAATTTTAACACACCTCATTCAGAGAAATATAGGTTAAGAAGAGGAAAACTTAAGTGTATGGAAGAGTCAAACAACACAATTAACAAGCTTGAGCTAATGGATTTTGTAGAACCAAACGTGACAGTTTGTGAATAGATATTTTTCTCAAACACTGGAGACTGCTTACAAAAATTGACTACATACTTAATTATAAAAAATCTCTCTAAAGTATTTTTAAAAGGTCTCAGAAATGTCAAATAGGACTTTCCATGGTGGTCCAGTGGTTGAGAACCTGCCTGCCAGTGCAGGAGACAGGAGGTTTGATCCCTGCTCTAGGAAGATTCCACATGCTGCAGAGCAAGTAAGTCCATGCCCCACAACTACTGAGCCCACGTGCCAGAACTCCTGAAGCCTGAGCACCCTAGAGCCCATGCTTCACAACAAGATAAGCCACCACAATGAGAAGCCCATGCACCACAATGACGGGTAGCCCCCATTCGCCACACCTAGAGAAAGACCACAAGCAGCAGGGAAGACCCAGTGTAACCAAAAAATAAATATAATAAATAAATTAATATGTCAAATAGTATCTCACTACCAGGCAAAAATTGATATAGCAATCATTACACTATCTTACATCATCTACCATTTGACTTATTTAGTGTTTGTTCACACATGCGTGTGTACATACACCAAATGCACATGTCTTTGGAGAACAGATGGAAAGCTTTCTAAAAAGAAAGGTTATTTTTTCCTGTTTGCTCGAGATACTGTCTCGTATGATTCACCATCCATGTGTTGCTATTTTCATTGTGTTTTTCAGCTGTTCATCAGAAGGGTAGTGTTGGAAACATTTGTTCTACATATCTATGAATGAAATTTGTGAGCTCTCAGTTTGACCTTAACTGAAAGTTTTGGTAGCGGGATGAAATGGAGGATAGAAGACAAAAATAAGAGTTCTTAAAAATATTTTTTCTTTCTTGTCAACATATTTAAACAGCCTCATTAGCTTTGTAGTCTAAGAAGAAAATAGCTGGAAAAGAGAAACTGATTCCTTTATTAAATACTCTCTTGATATTAGACCTGTTAAATTGATGGCCTAAGAGAACCCGTATTGGCAGAATGATGACAAGCAAATAATGAATTGAATTTGACCTCTTTCTTTATCATAGGATGAGTTGCTGTACTGATATGGTAGAAAGACGCTTCTGTTCCTTTTTACATCAAACTCAGAACAAAATTCTACAGTTCTGAAGCCTATAATTACTGCTTTGCATGTATGACAAGTTTAAGAATTAGGACCATGTTTTTTAAAAAGTTTCAGATGTTACAATTTTCAAACAATATTCTAATGGTACGTGATGGGGGCTTGGGAGGAAAGATCTCGTCTATGTGACAGGAAGCTAAAGACATTCTCTAGATCTCTCCCATAACTATAGAAACTTTGGGGGCCCTAACACAATTTTAGAACATCAACGCAAAGCTTGTATAATAGTATCAATTAATACACAATGTTGAGACTTGAAAACCTATTATATTGAGCTGAATTGAGAACATAAAAAGAATGCAAACCTGTAATTGTACACAAAATACATATAAAGACATGAGGCAGATTGAGTGATGCTCATTAACTTCTCTAACACCACCTAGTTGGTAAATGACATCTCAGCATTTGATTCTAGGTGCCCCTTCTTCCCAGAGAAGGAAATGGTACCCCACTCCAGTACTCTTGCCTGGAAAATCCCATGGACAGAGGAGCCTGGTAGGCTGCAGTCCATGGGATCGCTAGGAGTCAGACACGACTGAGCGACTTCACTTTCACTTTTCACTTTCATGCATTGGAGAAGAAAATGGCAACCCACTCCAGTGTTCTTGCCTGGAGAATCCCAGGGACGGGGGAGCCTGGTGGGCTGCTGTCTATGGGGTCGCACAGAGTCAGACACGACTGAAGCGACTTAGCAGCAGCAGCAGCCCCTTCTTCCAAGGCTTATATTCTTCCTACTTCACAATTTTGCTATATGCTCTACAAGCTGTATATTCTGAGGTAGGAATTTAACTCACTTGAAGGTACATTTTTTATCAGTACCAGAATCCTTATGTACCTTGCAAAAGAAAACCACTGTGGGCCAATATCATTGTATCATTTAAATCTCAGAAGCAATTCCACTCTCCCACATTTGGAAATATGTGGGAACAATTTAATCAAATTTTAGGTAGCAAACTAAACTTAATTGAACATAAACAAACCTTACTTTTTAGTTTGCAGCAATTGAACTCTCTAACTTCATTTACTCACTTATTTCTTCCCTTTTTAACAAGTACTTATTAGATGTCCATTGTGTGCCCAGTATCCCATTCTATATTAGAGAAGATAGAAGTTATATCTTCAATTGTCTTTTCTTGTGGAAATGCTTATAGTTCAGCTGGAGAAAAGCAATATACAAATAAACACTCAAAACAACTGTAGACTGGTTCTACAATCATATATAGACAAGTGAAACTGTGTGTTGTGGACTTCAGAATTCAAAGAAAGGGCAATGTCGCTATAAAATGGTGTTGAGGAGGTAAGGCTTAACTAGTAAGTAGAATCACTAAGACTTGATGAAGAGAGTGATTTAGTTCAGCTTGGAGGGCAGCTTGAGTTTAGAAAATAGGAGGAACCAAAGTCAGAGTGTGGACCCGAGCCCTCTCTGACCTCCCAAACTAATACAGCTTTCCTTCTTTTGGTCCCTGATTGAGCAACAGACTGGTTCCAAATTGGGAAAGGAGTACATCAAGGCTGTATATTGTCACCCTGCTTATTTAACTTACATGCAGAGTAAATTATGCGAAATGTCGGGCTGGATGAAGCACAAGCTGGAATCAAGATTGCCAGGAGAAATATCAATAACCTCAGATACACAGGTGTCACTACCCTTATGGCAGAAAGCAAAGAACTAAAGAGCCTCTTCATGAAAGTGAAAGAGGAGAGTGAAAAAGTTGGCTTAAAACTCAACATTCAGAAAACTAAAATCCAGTCTCATCCCTGCATGGCAAATAGATGGGGAAACAGTGGAAACAGTGAGAAACTTTATTTCTGAGGGCTCCAAAATCACTGCAGATGGTGACTGCAGCCATGAAATTAAAAGACGCTTGCTCCTTGGAAGAAAAGCTATGACCAACCTAGACAGCATATTAAAAAGCAGAGACGTTACTTTACCAACAAAGGTCCATCTAGTCAAAGCTATGGTTTTTCCAGCAGTCATGTACAGATGTGAGAGTTGGACTATAAACAAAGCTGAGTGCCGAAGAATTGATGCTTTTGAATTGTGGTGTTGGAGAAGACTCTTGAGAGTCTTTTGAACTGCAAGGAGATCCAACCAGTCCATTCAAAAGGAAATCATCGCAGCACTGTTTATAATAGCCAGGACATGGAAGCAACCTAGATGTCCATCAGCAGATGAATGGATAAGAAAGCTGTGGTACATATACACAAAGGAGTATTACTCAGCCATTAAAAAGAATACATTTGAATCAGTTCTAATGAGGTGGATGAAACTGGAGCCTATTATACAGAGTGAAGTAAGCCAGAAAGAAAAACACCAATACAGTATACTAACACATATATATGGAATTTAGAAAGATGGTAACAATAACCCTGTGTACAAGACAGCAAAAGAGACACTGATGTATAGAACAGTCTTATGGACTCTGTGGGAGAGGGAGAGGGCAGGAAGATTTGGGAGAATGGCATTGAAACATGTAAAATATCATGTATGAAATGAGTTGCCAGTCCAGGTTCGATGCATGATACTGGATGCTTGGGGCTGGTGCACTGGGACGACCCAGAGGGATGGAATGGGGAGGGAGGAGGGAGGAGGGTTCAGGATGGGGAACACATGTATACCTGTGGCGGATTCATTTTGATATTTGGCAAAACTAATACAATTATGTAAAGTTTAAAAATAAAATAAAATTAAAAAAACAAACAAAAAAAAAGAAAAATAAAGATATCCAGACTGAAAAGGGAAAAAAAAAAAAAAAAAGGAAATCAGTCCTGAATATTCATTGGAAGGACTGAGGTTGAAGCTGACAATATTTTGGCCACCTGATGCAAAGAACCAACTCATTTGAAAAGAGGCTGATGCTGGGAAAGATTGAAGGTGGGAGGAGAAGGGGACAACAGAGGATGAGATGGTTGGATGGCATCACTGATGCGATGGACATGACTTTGAGTAGGCTCCGAGAGTTGGTAATGGACAAGGAAGCCTGGCATGCTGCAGTCCATGGGGTCACAAAGAGTCGGACACAACTGAGCGACTGAACTGAACAAAGCATCAATCACATTTTCTGAGCACTTACCAGACTACCTGCCTGGTTTCTAATAAGCAGGGGCTCTGTCTTCTTATCTAAGCATCTCTGGCACATGGTACATTTCACATTTATCAGTGAATGAATAAATGGCAGTTCAATTTTGGTTGAAGAAGGACTCTGTTGGGATATCATGTATTCTGATTTTAAATACTTCTATCAAGTACCTATTTATAGTCCTACTCTGCTAAAATATCATTGCATATACTAAGTGAAAATTTCGTATTACTGCCTCATTTTGTTTGTGATATAATTTTTAAAAAACAGTGCTGTGTCCTGCTGGGCACATTTCTGGAGAAAACCATAATTTGAAAAGATACATGCACCTCATGTTCATTACAGCACTGTTTACAATAGCTGAGATATGGAAACAACCAAAATGCCCATTGACAGATGAATGGATAAATATGATATGGTACATACACACACTGGAATACTACTCAGCCATAAAAAAGAATGAAATAATGCCA
Organism: Bubalus bubalis; assembly: GCF_019923935.1. Taxonomy (NCBI): domain Eukaryota; kingdom Metazoa; phylum Chordata; class Mammalia; order Artiodactyla; family Bovidae; genus Bubalus; species Bubalus bubalis. Next base: position 38,288,411 of record NC_059181.1, read on the forward strand.
TTTGAAGCTATATGGATGGACCTAGAGATTATCACTAAGTGAAGATAGGCAGAGAAAGACAAACATCATATGATATTGCTTATATGTGGAATCTAAAAGAAAAAACACAAATGAATTTATTTCTAAAACACAAAGTGACTCACAGATACAGAACACAAACTTGTGGTTACCAAAGGGGAAAGGGGTGTGGAGAGAGGTATGTTAGTAGGCTGGGATTAACAGATACTAATATGATAACCAACAAGGTCCTACTGTATAGCACTGGAAACTATACTCAATATTATAACCTATAAGGGATAAGAATCTGAAAGTGTGTGTGTCTGTATATATGGGTTGTGCTTAGTCGCTCAGTCATGTCTGACTCTTTGTGATGCCATGGACTGTAGTCTGCCAGGCTCCTCTGTCCATGAGGATTCTCTAGGCAAGAATACTGGAATGGGTTGCCATGCCCTCCTACAGGGGATCTTCCCTACACAGGGACTGAACCCAGGTCTCCCACATTGCAGCATTGCAGGCAGATTCTTTTCTGTCTGAGCCACCAGGGAAGCCCATGTATGTACGTGTGTATATATGTATGTATGTATGTGTGTGTGTATTGAATTGCTGTACTGTGCACCTGAAACTTACATGATATTATAAATCAACTATATGTCAATTAAAAAATTAAAACAATGGTGTGTCTTTTTCTAGGTGTTGATTGGGTGACTTTTATCTGCTTTAGTTACCCCAGGGTTTACTACTTTGCCAGATCTGGAGAATGTAATGGACATATTTATGTTCTCAGCTAACAAGACCCATAAATGGAAGCTTTAATGAAGGTTTTTATTTTTTAAACCAAATTTTAAAATTGTAATGTTCAGTATATAAATGAGAGCACATGTGCCCTGCCAGTTACAATAACACTACTTTTCCTATTGTTTACTTCAGTCTCTTAGATAATATATGCCTGGATAAAGACAGTTCGAGAAAGCAGTCCTTGGAAATTTGGTGTTCAGTTCAGTTCAGTCGCTCAGTTGTGTCTGACTCTATGCGACCCCATGAATTGCAGCACGCCAGGGCTCCCTGTCCATCACCAACTCCCAGAGTTCACTCAAACTCACGTCCATCGAGTCGGTGATGCCATCCAGCCATCTCATCCTCTGTCATCCCCTTCTCCTCCTGCCTGCAATCCCTCCCAGCATCAGAGTCTTTTCCAATGAGTCAACTCTTCGCATGAGATGGCCAAAGTACTGGAGTTTCAGCTTTAGCATCATTCCTTCCAAAGAAATCCCAGGGCTGATCTCCTTACAGTCCAAGGGACTCTCAAGAGTCTTCTCCAACACCACTTTTCCTATTGTTTACTTCAGCCTCTTAGATAATATATGCCTGGATAAAGACAGTTCGAGAAAACAGTCCTTGGAAATTTGGTGTAGTACTTACCTAATGCTTAATGATCCTGTAATAAATACATCAAACTGAAACATTCTTGTCAAAGCTTCTAGTTGGGGGCAAGATCATGATGGCAATATAGTTTTTTAATCTCTCCAAGTCACCTCATAGCAACTAGGATAGCAAAAGAAACAGTCCACAGGCAACATCTTCAAGGAAAGCAAGTGACTGGTACGCCCATGAGTTCCAGAATACGGGTGAGTGAGTCCAAACTCTGACATCAGCAGGATCCCTATGGGTTTAATAGCTGTGCGAGTTTAATAGAGGGAGGATAAAGTGGCGTTCTGATTATCTTAGCAGACCCAGGAAACAGAAATTGTCAACAAATCCTTCCAAAAGAAGTACTCCACTTTGAGTGGAATGTTCAGTAGGCAAATCTGAGAACAACTGAGAAACATCTTCATAGTTTCCATTTGCAAGTAAGTCCAGAAAGAACTACAAGAACCCACTAAGGGATGTCATAGGGTACTAAGGTAAATTAAACCAACAAGAACTTCAAAAATACACAATAACATCTCCCTTCCAGAAGAACTGAGACTCTCTCTGCAAAAGAAGCTTGTTGGGAGTGGAATCTGAATTGAGCAAGCCAGAAACACTGATGGGAGACAGAAAGTTTTCACACACTGGCCAGGTTCTGAACTGGGCAGGTGGCTACAGAAAGGCCATGGTTTTTAACAATCCGTGGCAGGATCAGTTATGTAATTTACAGAGTACAGTGCAAAGTGAAAAGCCAGAGCTCCTTGTTCACAAGTGATTAAAAATTTCAAGATGGTAACAGGAGAACATGAAACCTGGAGCAGGACCCTGTGTGGCTACACAGGCCACGTACCCATGAAGCCAGCCCTGCTTTGGAGCCAAAGCAGAAAGGGAACCCTCGAGCAGGGAAGCTAGAAAAGCAGCTCTGGTTTGCCTCTTCCCTATTTAGCACCCATCTCCTAAACATACAGGAAAACCCATCTACTTCAACATGACCAGTGATTATGATCAAACCTTTTCCAATAATATAATAAGGAAAAAGAGGCAAATTTCCCTGGTGGTCCAGTGAATGAGAGTCCATCTGCCAAGGCAGGGGACAGGGGTTTGATCCCTGGTGCAGGAAATTTGCACATGCTGCAGGGACTGATCCCGCAACTCAACTACTGAGCCAGCATGCCCTTGAGTCTGTGCTCCACGACAAAAGAAGCCATCACAATGAGAAGCCCGCACACGCGACCAGAGAGGAGCCCGGCCCCGTTGCACAACTAGAGAAAGCCTGTGTGCAGCAACAAAGACCCAGTGCAGTCAAAATAATAATAATAATTTTTTAAAAAGAAACAAAGGAAAAAAGAAGAATCAAATAACATGCCAACAGATAATGAAGGCACAGCAGAAAATTATGATACAAAACCTTTCAGGTAATAATACAAAATGAGGTTAAAAGAAAGTGATAAAGCTATGGAAAAGTGTTACTGAATGGAAGTTCTTGTGCCCTTCGCCCCGTGAGGCCAAACAAACCAAAATGTCAGAATTTGGAGCAGGAGACTGAGTGGTTTGTGCTCAAAAAACCTGCAACTTCCAGAAGGTTTCAGCTAAGCATTTTCAAAGGTCAGGTGACGGTGGGGCGTCCCAGGGTAGTGATTAGTTGGTGCACAATTCTCTGATTGGTTGATGGCGATCACTTAGGTGCCAGAAGGCCTGGGTGCCAGCGGCTCAGGATCGTCAACTGGTCAATTAGTTTCACTTGGTGGTGGTATTAGCCTCTGAAAAACTCAGGAAATATGCATCAGATACTATTACCCAGGTACTTCAGAGAGGAGCTACAGAAGAAGATGTGTGTGTGTGTGTGTGTGTGTGTTGGGGGTGGGGGATCTGTCCTAGGAAGGGCCTGTAGGGTTCTGCTCAGTTATAATTCCTCCCTTTACTTTGTACCCCTCAATCTTGAGGAGAACAGGTGTTGGACAAGAAAGGGAGTAATGTGAGAATTCCCTGGTGGTCCAGTGATTAAGATTCTGCCTTGTAATGTAGGGGACACAGGTTCAATGCTTCGGGGGTAACTAAGCCTGTGCGCCACAACAAAAGATCCTGCATGATTCAGTGAAGATTCAGTGAAGTGCTGCAACTAAGTCCCGATGCAGCCAACGACATAAATAAGTAAATATATATATAAAGAAAGGGAATAATATTTTGGATAGAGGTTCATTGTAAACTCGGCTGAGAAACTCAGTTTCAATCTCCAATCCTGTTTCATCCTTCCCCAAATCTTTCAGGGGATGGGGAGAGAACTCCTCTGGCTACTCCCTGCTCAAATGGGGTGTAGTCCTGTCTCAACTTGGGGAACGGATGTAACCAAGCAGAACCCTATGGGGCCTTCCCCAACAGACCCCTCCCCTACATTCTCTGTTTTTAGCTCCTATCTGAGGTACCTAGATAATAGTATCTGATGCATATTTCCTGAGTTTTTCAGATGCTAAAACCACCACCAAATGGAAGAAATTAACTGCTTGATGATCTGAGCAATAGCCCCCAGACCTTCTGGAACCTAAGGATAGATCACCATCAACCAATCAGAGAATTGTGCATGAGTTGATCACATACCATGGGACACCCCTCCTCACCTGGCCTTTAAAAATGTTTTGCTGAAACCCTCTGGGGAATTTGGGGGTTTAGAGGGCCAGCCGCTTGTCTCCTAGTATTGGCGCCTTTACAATAAATGCTCCTTTTTTCTTCACCACAACCTGGTATCAATAGATCGGCTTCACTGCATGGAGGTGAGTGGACCCAAGTTTGGTGCAGTAACATGGAGACAGAATTGGAAACATTTCCAAGTTTCAGGTCCTAGATCCAAGTCTTATATAATTAAAATCTCAGTCCCTTAGTCCACACTTTTGGAGCCAGCCGACCCAATTAGAAGTAGCTGGAGGAGGGACAACTGAAACTTAATAGACAAGTGTTGGGCTGCATCCCACAGGCCTACAAATCCTGTACTTGCCCAGTTTTAAGACCGAAGAAAGGGCCTG